>NC_133395.1:19573409-20823409 GCF_047511655.1 Castor canadensis
ATATTTAATTAAAGACATATAAAGTGCCCAAAGTTAAAGAAAAATGAAGCACTTTGCAGTTCCTTGGAGGAAAGAAATTAATTTTTACTTAGATGACTGGAGCAGTCTTAAAAGTGACATTTGGCCTAAGTCAAAGCAAAAGGAAAATTTCAGTAGTCAGAAATGGGTAGTCAGGTCCTTCCAGGCTACAGGAGAGTCTGAGGCAAAGCATATTGTTGAATAAGCACAAGACTTTGGAGAAAGACACTGGTATAACAGAGCTGGAATTTACTAGGGGTTCTGTAAGAAGTGATACTCCATGTGAGATGACGTTCAAAGGGCTGGTGGGAGTCAGATTATACAATACAAAGAAACTGATTTTATGAGTGTGGCAATGGGCAGTGGGAACTATCACTTTTTGTTTTGTTTTGTTCCATGGTTATTATTTTAAATAATTTAAAATTAGCCGGGGTTTTACTTGCTATATTACATTGGGAAACAAACAAAAAATCCCCCAAATTACTCTACCTCTTTATCCTCTACTGTACAATGATACCGCACATATCAAATTATGTTTCATTTTTGAACATTTACTCTGAGCTAGGCTTTACTCTGAAGCTTATGATATAGTAGTGAACAGGATATAAAATTCCATGTTTATAGCAAAATTAAATTTATGTGGAGGCTATATATATTCCCACAGATTGGAGATTGGTAGCTTCAATCTGAACGACACCTAGCATATAGCACATGAAAAAGTCCATAATTGTAGAAAGGAGAAAACAAGAGAAGGGAGACCCACACTGATATTGTACATGACTGACAGGAGAAACAGACCTTTTGTGTCTATTGATTCTATAACGCTGCTTTTCAACAGGAACATTGCCCAACCGTTCATCTACTACATGGAGCCTAATTTGATTAATTCTAGAACAATGCATCCAAAAATACTGCTGATCCATAAATCCTCTCAAAGTGGCTTACCTAGATAGCATCCTAAAATTGATGGTTGTTCTAAAGCAGAAGTCTGTACATGTTTTTTATTTAGGACCAAATAGTAATATTTTAGACTTTAATATGCTGCATACAGTTTCTATTTGTACTCCTTGTTCTTTTACCTCCATCCTTGCTCCTGTTCTTTAAACCTTAATTCTCTCTCCTTTTTTACTCCTCCTGCACCTTCTCTTCTCTATCTTTACTGTTTAAAAATCTAAGACCCATGCTCTAAGGGTACAACCCAGTTTTTCAGCACTGCTGCCACAGATGTGCAAGGTCCTGAATTCCATTCTCAGTACTGGGGAAAAGAAACAAACAAAAAACAATAAAAGCCACCCTGCATAGTGATGCACACCTGTAATCATAGGACTCAGGACGTTGAAGTAAGAGAGTCACAAGTTGGAGGCTAGTCTGGGCTACATAATAATATCCAGTCTCAAAAACAAAACAAACAGCAGGCATGCAAACAATCAAACAAACAACACCTTAGTCTATGTGCCATAAAAAATAGGTCAGAGCCTGGATTTGGTCCACAGATCACAGTTTGCCAACCACTTTTATACATTTTAATCTATTAAGAATATTGCCATAATGATGTCTGATAGTATGCTATCTTCCCAGTCCTTCATTCTTTCCCCAACTTTTTCATAGGTGTCAGACTTTCTAAAGACTATCCTTTTTCACTCTTTTATCTTTTACACGTATTTCTTCCAATAAATGTCTTATATATCTAATCTCATTTGGTGTCTAAGTCTCCGAAAATTCAAACTAACTCCCTAGACAATTCTGCCTCCAACAGAGATTTTTCTTTTCTTTCCTAAGTTAAAAAGCTATTAGCTTCCTTGGCTCCTGGAACAAAGTACCATGAACAGGATGGATTTATGGTAACACAGTTCTGTAAGCTAATAGTCCAATTTGTCTACAGGACTGCTTCCTTTTGAGGGTTGTGGGGGCAAATCTGTACTTGTGATTTGCAGGTAATTTTAAATATTCCTTGTACACAATGTTCTCCCTTTCTACATGTCTCTGTCTTCAAAGGTGGTCGTTTTATCCAACCATGCTAGATTAGGGACCTACCCTTCTGTAATATAGCCTATTAGCTTAACTAAATTGCAATGACCTTATTTGCAAATAAATGCATTTTCAGTACTAGAATTTCAGACTTATAGAGCTGTAAAATTCATCACAAACAAGAAATTTAGTATTTAACACACGTTGATATTCTCATTCTTAAAAGACATTTCGGCCAAAAGTTACCAAGGGACTTGTTGCCTCCTTTAATCTATTACCCATTTAGTATTCAGAAGCTCCCAAGTTTTTTCTTCTTAATCTTTCCTTCTCATTTTCCTTTTCCTCACTGGTTCTCCTCTACTCTTTTCCTTGGGGAATTAAAACAAATCCTTCTCATTTCCTTTTTCATACCTGATAAACATTACCCTAGAGTAAAAGGACTATTGCAATAAACAGGTCTGGACTCCTTGGATGCAAAATTCACATTAAAATAATATTTTGTCTTCCTCCTTCAGGCAGCAGACAGGCAATATGAAATGTTATCACACGAGCTTATGAAGTACAGAACAGAAATTTATTGCTTCATAAGACTGATAACTCTAGAATACAGTGAACCACAAATGGGAAATGGCACACTTTATAGTAAGGCAATTATTCTTAAAATATTTTTATCATAAACTTTCCTCCCCTTTAGAAAAATATTAGTACTGATAGTTGGTAATAAGTTTTAATGTCAGATGACATAAAAATAAAGTATGAATATTAATGTCCTATAATTTCTCATTTTCATAACCATAAAACACTTCCTATGAATACAAAACTCCCAGTTTTGTACATAATGAATTCTTCAGAACAGCAAGGAATGATTAATCAGTTGACAATCCCTTCCCATCTCAAGAAGAGCTGTAAGACTCTTAGAATTTAAACTGACCAACTTAACATAAGCTAACAATCTGAGCAGATAGCATCTCTTATTATTACATGGACACCATCCATCTTGCTTTGAGGTTCCATTCCCTATTACATTTTAGATATTTAGACTCTATAAAAGAAATAGAACATGTAAATATAGCAGCAAGAGAATCATTGTGTCTTTACCTGATCCTTCAGGTAAGCATTAGTGACATTGACATCAGATAAAACATGAATTGTCCTGGGAAGCTTGCCCCTACTAAAAGGACCATATTGCTGTAAAGTGTAATCCTATAATATATTGGACTTCAGTACCAACTCACAAGCAATGCTAAGGTGATTTTGCAAACAGACAACTGCATTCCTTATTGGAATCCTATTTTAATATAGGAAAATGCTTTGCAGTGCCTAATAGGTACATAGCTAGCTTGAGTTCTTTCAGTTATGGAGCTGAGAAATTGAAAGCTATTTCAACTGTCTCATATTTTACTCCTTCTCTTCCAAGAATCCATCTTTATCATTTTTTTTATTTCTGCTGCTTCATTTTCTGTCTTGTCTCTCAATAATTGCAATTTATAATGGAGAAATGGCCATAAATAAATGTAAATGCATTGCACTCTTTGTGTTTGTGTTTTTGTTGTTTGTTTTCTTTTGCTTTTTTCAGTCCCAGGGATGGAACTCAGTGCTTCACCCTTGCAAAGCAAATGTTCTGCTACTGAGCAGCACCACACACCCTCTGGAACTACACGTGCTTGTACCATGCTTTTCATGAATCAATTAATACAATCTCTACCAGCACACAGCAGCATGGAAACATTCTGAACTACAGACATTTTTTTAAAACAATTGATTCTCTTCTATTCAATATCTTTTCAAATAGTGTCTAAATTCTTAGTTTCCTCTTTGTAGCAAAATAAAAGTAACTCTTGTATTTGCTTATATTAATATCTTTTCCAATCCTCTACATATTTTTTCATGTTTTTAGATAAAATATAGAAGCTATATGCCAGTGGCTCATGCTACTTGGGAGTCTCCAATTGAGAAGATCGTGGTTCAAGGCCAACCTAGAGTAAATATTTAGAGATTAGAAAAATTGAGACCACAACTCAACCAACAGTTGGTCACAGTGCTGCATGCCTGTCATCCCAAGCTCTGTGGGAGGCTCAGATCAAGAGGGTCACCCTTCCAAGACATTGCAGGCAAAAAAAAAAAAAAAAAAAGAAAGGTTTGCAAGATTCCTTATCTCAATGGAAAAAAGCTAAAAATGGTGGCTTTCAACCTGTCATCACATGAAGAGTGGAAAAGTGTAAAACAAGAGGATCGTGGCCCAGGTCTCCTGGGCAAAATGCAAGACTTTATCTCCAAAAGAGTAAAAAGGGCTTAAGTGGTAGGGCAATCATGAATCCCGGTCTACACTATAGAATGCATAGTACAGATACATTTTCACCTGTCATAAAAAAAAAAAAACAAAAAACAATGCATGACCACCGTCCATGACAGGCCATAGGCTATCACAGGAATGTTTGAAATCACTGTATCGACCTTATTCCTGAGTGCCTTTCTAGAAGGCACTTTATTTATAGAAATGGCCAACTAGCTTATTTCAGATTGCCTAGAGAACAGAAGAGAAAGAAAAACAAAAATTAGAATAATATATTAAAATATATTGTATGAATGAAATTAAAAGCCAACAAGTCAGTGTGCTCAGGAACTGACACTGTGCTCAGGAAAGCACAGACAGGTGAGCTTAACATTCTAGACCTTCCTTGTAGGCATTTGATTTTTCAGATCAAACTATGAGCCTAAGAAGCCATGCAGATGGTTATAGCTGGGAAGTTCAACAGCTGAGAAAAACTTTTGAGCATCTTACAAAAAAAAACACAAACAAAGTATATTTCAGAGCTCAGCAGGAGACAAACATTCTGGAATCCTGGTTAAAAGTGCCAGGAAAATTGTGAACAGCAAATAGCAAGTCTAACCTCAAATCAACTGAAACTCTACCAAGGATCAGGAGATTGGCTCTTTCATTAACTGCCTGTTAAAATCAAAAATGAAATTCTCTCTAGAGAAGCTGACTCAGATCCTTAAACTTGCTCTAGAATATTTTGTACACATGTGGAATTTAATCAAAATTTTCCAGGAATGCCTATATATAAATAATAATTACAAAAATAACAAAGAGACAAATCCCAAAAAATGAATACACAAAAATCAACGCTGGAGTAATCAGATACTGACTTTTATTAACTGATTAAAATGTTCATGAAATTAGATAAGAAAATGAAGTACCTTGTCAAAAAATTTTACAAAATATAAAATAAACTTCAAAAATAAAATGAGCTATATTTTGCAAAGCTTTAAAATGTAATGACTGAATTTGAACTTAATTTGAAGTTTTGTAACACTTTTACAAAGCTGAAGAGAGCATTAGTGAACTAGAAGATAGCTCAAAATGAATACTCAGACCCAGAGAAGTGAGGAATTTCCTAATTATAATTTACAGAGAGGCAACTTCCATCACTTTGGCTCTGCTAATGATTTTTTTTGTTGTTGTTGACTTTCATTCATAGTATCTCTTTTCTTCATATTTCATTCATTATTTGATATTTATTGGAAATTTATCCATGGAAATCATTGAGGAATGAGGATGATTCCTTTAGAAAGAATTTACATCTTTATTGCTGAACATCCATTTAAATACTGATAAAGAATGAGGGTGAATCCTTTCAGAAAATGTATGCAGGCCCTAAACTGTGTGTGCTATGGCTTGCCATCTCAAAAAGTTTCTGTATTTTCAATTTCACCAATTCAATCCTCCAATAGATACATGTTTTTCACAATTTGTGTATAGTCATATTTTTAAATTCTTTAGTAGAGATATAGGTCTAGATGGATTCCAGCTTAATGCTAGCACCTCTACCCAACTTCATATAATTGCTTGTCCTAGTTTTTTGTTTTGTTTTGTTTTATTTTCTTTTATTTCTCTCTTGATGGTTACAACTAATGCTCAAAAGGAAAACAGTAGAAACACTCAGGACTCACCTTTTGAAATAGTGATCCCACTTTGGTTTTTTGTTTGCCTGTTTTTGTATTTGTTTTTTTTTCTCATTTTCACTCTCAAAGCTTTGTTCATCCTTATAGCCTTAGCTCAACTATAAAAAAAATAGGTTTTTAAGTATTTAGACATTTAAAGAGCTTAAACAAATGCTTTTTTATATACTTTAGACCTTTCCATGGGAAAGATTGTAAATTTAGCTTTTCAAACTACTATATAGAAAGTCAACCTTCTACTCAAACTGTCCTGATAATTTTTCCCAAAGACTCTGTTTGAATATAATGATAAGTTGTCACTATTCATCATACCTTACAGTACCTTATCTTTTTTTTCCACGATATCTTCTCTTTGTTTTCTTCTCTTCGTCACTGGTCATTCCTCTTCTGTACTAATATTTTGTTCCTTATTTTTGGAAATTAAAGCATGAAAAATCTCAGAAGAGAAGAGTAGATATGACTTTCACTAAGTGAAATGTAAGAGCACTATTTTGAGCTAAGGAATGACATATTCTCAAAAGTCATACAAACTGTTAGATAGAGAAATAGCTTACAGAGGACGACATCAAAAAGAGCAACATCAAAAGTCCAAAATTAGACCAAAGTTGCTAAACCCAGTTTTTGTTTATCAGTTATCATCTTCTCGCCATAACAACTATAAGCTCTGCTGATAACTATAGATTCTCATATACTTTTCTTCACTTGTCCTTCAAGATGGGGAGAGAATGGATAACTTAACAAATAACATAGGAAAATAAGTTGGCTAATCATAATAGAAATGTCTTAGTCACTTTTTTTTGTATTACAAAAAAGTTCAAATAAAACTTCATGGATATGTAATAAAATTTTCTTAAAAACCAAGAACATTTTAAAGTCAATGAAGATTAGTAAGAATGAAAACAATGTTGCAAATGAAAACAGAATAGAGTTCACAATTTAAAAATATATATAGATAGATGCATATTATTAATATTTAGTCATTTATTAACTATTCATTTCATGTTAATTATGCTTCAAAAAGTGAATTGTGCACTCAGAAAATATCAGTGAACATAATAGATCACCATGAACCAAGTGTGAATTTTATTTTGGGGAATGAGTCATAAGATAAAAAGCATAACTATAAACAAGTAAGATTTTACTTGGTAACCAGTATCCAGGCATCATGAATACTGAGGTAAGAATAGGCATTCTTTTGCAGCACTAGGAAATGTGGTCAATATAAAGTTCATTGAAAAGATGAAATGTAAAGAAAGATGGAAAGAGATTTTTGTCAAGCAGCTACCTGAAGAAAAGGTGTTATAGGTAAAGAAAACAGCAGAGCAAAGATTCTGTTGACACTACATACGTGAAAAACATTTGTGAAGTACTCTAGGTTTAAAAAAAAGGGTGGCCAATGTTACTGAAGCATAGTGAATGAGAGAGAGTCCTTGGAGACAAAAGACTTCTGACCTTTGAGTCAGTTTAGCAAGTCAGCTGGATAATGAGGGAACTTGATGGCCTCGTACAGAAGTCTATCTTTCAGTGTGACTGAAAAAAAAAAAGAACAATTTTTGCTTAAAGACAGGACATCCAACTCAGTCTCAAAAGAGTTGCTTGCTTACTGGCATGGAAATAAGTTGTATGGAACAAGAGCAGAGTAGGGATATTTATAGAAGACTGCAGTATTGCAGCCATGTAAGAAATGGTGGCACCTTGTGAACCAGGGCAGGAGCAATAGTGACAGGAATACAGTTTTGAATTCTAAGTATGTTTTAAAAGTGAAGGCAGTAGGATTACATCACATATTGATTTAGATAAGAGAAAAACAGGAATGAAAGATGATTCCAAGAGCTACACAAGTAGAGAGGTATAGTTGCCATCAATTGAAATACAAAAGGTAAAAAGGCAAGTGTGATAAAGGCAAGGAGCAGGTTGAAAGTGATCCTTTTTATATGCTCTCAATATGTGATATTTATTAGGCATCTAAATGGAAATGATGCGTAAACTATTATGTGTTTAATCTGAGTATCAGGGAAAGTTAGAGATAATAATTTGGAAGTCATCAGTATTAGATGTTAATTGAACTCTATAAATGAATACAGTGAGGGGATATTACCCTATGTATCAAGTAAAATGAAAACAGATGGTTATTGATGGAGAACAATTGAAGTGACACCTTGTCTTGAGTGGAATGAGTTAAGGAATCCTGAAAATTAGAAGAGAATTAGAGAGAGCAAAAACAACAAAATGTTTGAAGAGTTTTGCTTCAAATAGAAGTAAAGAAATGACAAGGTGAGGGAAATAGGTTTCTGATAACACTCATTAGAGATGGGTCAAGGAATAGCTTATTAAATGAGAATGACTCAATAGACAGGAAAAAGTAATGTGACACAGAACAAAGAGGAGAGCCCTGTAGAAGGGATGGGTCCTGAGAAGGTGAGACTGATAGGGTATGGTGTCCCTGTTGAAGGACGAAGTTTAGATAGATGTTTGATAAGATTGTCCCCAATAATAAGTGTGAAGAAGAAAATCTGTGGCAACTATTCTGGCAACTAGGGATATTTTCTTGGTATAATCTCTGCCAATGGCTTCAATATTCTCAGTGAATTAGAAGGTAAAGGGATTTTTTTAAAGAATTGAATCATATTATGTGACTTAAGTCACATATTACCAAAGCATGTAGGGTATAAGCCCATTTTCTGTGTCTAAAATTTGTAACAGCAGAAGCTTGTGTTGCGTTTTAGTCCAAGTGTCAAAGCTAAAGAAAGCAAAGGGCAAAAGAATAATTAAAGTGCAAACAAATGTCAGAATCTGTGCCAAACTGGAATTCCCCACATAAATTTAGAAACATTAAAAGAAAATATTTAGAAGAGCCCAAGGAAATATATCTACAAATATTTGACCTTTATGTTGTCTTTAAGATATGAGTTTGAGTAAGATATTGTAGGGTAAGGACTTTAAAAGACAAAGCTTGACTCATTTTCACAGATAGATATTTTTTATTTATTATGGTATTGGTTGTTGAAAACTAGAATATTCAATTCAAGGGTTCATGTGTTTTTATTTTATTTTATGTACGCTGAGAAACAATAGTATTCACATGACCATTTGCAAAATGAGAGAGATCCCATTAAATTTTCTTTAATAAACTTTATCAAATTCCTGATTGAGTTCATGACTTGTCCAGAGTCTAAGCAAAAGGGTGCTTTTAAACATAGTTTATGCAAAAAATTATTTTATAATTATAGTGAATTGAAATGAAAAGACTTTTATGAACCAGAACTAGTTTTGTAAAAACTTTCAGTGTAGTTTAAGTTAAAAACAGACATTTTTTGTAATATGCTTCACTCTGTGAAAACCAACTATTTTCTTTTTTGGCAGGATCTTGACCTACATCTTTTTAAAAATAATTTGCCTTTTGAAGTTTCAATTCTCCTTTACTACTGAACTTTGATATTTTATTATATTTGTTGGTTTGTTTCAATTAGTTGTTGAAAATTCCTAATTGTTTCTTTTTAACATTCTTGTTATAAATCAATGTGACTTTGAAAAAACAGTAGTTCATATACAAAGTCTTACTTTAAAATATTCCTTTCAATCTGCTAACATTTACTTTTCCTGGGTACCTTAGGACAACGAGCAAGTCACATTTCATCTCCAAGACTGCAATTCCTCATCTAAAAAGGAGTGTATCAGACTACATAGTAGATACCTTTCAACTGTCAAAGATAAAGCTTTTGTGCTTATTTTTTCTAGAGTACTTAATGTTTCCCAAACTTTTGACTCTTAGGAAGAACTAGATATTAAGAATTAGATATTTTCTACTTCATGCTAACTTCACATTTTGTGAGGGTCAAGTGTTTTTCCTGCAAAACTGCATACTAGCAATATGTGGTAAATATATGCAGAATTCCCTCTTGGTCAGTGAGGGTAAGGATTTTGTTTGATTCAGGACTTCCACATGGATGAGTCCCACACATGTTAAGAAGAGATATATGCTTAATTCAAAGTCCACCAATGTAAATGTTAGTCTCACCTAAAAACATACTCATGGAAATATCTAGAATGTTTGGCCAAATATCTAGGCATTATGGTCCAGTCAAGTTGGCACATAAAACTAACTATACACTCTCTAAATTGATATTGTTTGTGGAGAACTTCAACAACACTGGACTCACTTTGTAGACTTCCAAGAAAAAAAAAAAAGCACTGAGAAGGAACCTACATTGGATTTATAACACGTATATGCATGGAAACAACACAGAGAAACTCCCTGTGTAGCTATCTTTATCTCAAACTAACAAAAACACCGTTTCTCTTATTACCTTTTATGTTTTTGTCTTCCACAAAATCAGAAAACAGAAGGGTAAAACATGTTCTGTCTGGGGTGTGGGGATGGTTGGCACTGGTGGGAGGGAAGTGGCGGGAAAAGGGGTAACAGGGTGAACATGGTACAAACAATGTGTACACATGTATGTAAATGCAAATATGATACCTATTGAAACTGTTCCAGGAATCGGGGAAGGGGGATGAAAGAGAGCAGTGGAAGGGGTGAATTCAAGTACAATATATGTGATTCATTCTTAGAACTTTTGTAAATGCTACAATGTACCCCCACCCAGCACAACAATAATAATAAAAAAAAGGATAAGGCTTCCAGCAGTAACTAATCATATATGTTCAAAAACAACACAAAAAAGGGCCCATTTTTTTCTGAATATGGAGATTCATGGAACTCTGAAGACTCACAATAATTATATCTTGCATGATAGAATGATAGTATAATAATATTAAATTTATGATAGAAGAGCTTATAGCTTTTCATAGCACTAAGAATATTCCATACCACTAAGGATTTTATATTAAAATGTGAAATTAACCACTGTAAATGATAGTATAAGCCATACATATTAAAAAATATTAGGCATTCATACTTAATTTCAGTGCCCTTCTTAAGCAACATAGAATTCCCAGTCACAAGATTAGACCCATATTTTGAGGGGGCAAACAATAAGAATTTGTATTATTAATTTTGTGACTTGGATGTCCCTTGATAACTAAAATTCAATTTGTTCCTACAGTACTTTAAAAATACCTTTATATCCTCCCAGTATAAGAATATAGTTACTTTGTTAACAGTAAAAAATGCTTGGAAAGTAATGTTATTTTAGTATCTAAGTCTACAAATCACAACCAGTGATTTATTTTCTGGGTGGGAATTTCACATTATACTCTATCCACGTATCAACTCTGTGGCCTTGCATAATTCACAAGCAATTGGACCTTCATCTATCACCCAATAACTGTGCTAAGCAGTTAACTGGGGCTGCAGGTGTGATAGAGAATGGCTTTGATCTAATTACATGAGAGAGCAAGTTATAATTTCCAAATTTAGTTTGGATGGACCCCAAACAGGAAAGAACTTTGAGTTGCTTTCATTTCAGGCAACAGAAAACACTGATGCTGATGGAGGAAGTTAAAAAATTAAAAAAAGTAAGGCAAAACCACATTAGACGAATTTAGAGGAAGAATGAGTTGCTTCACCATCCTGCATTTAGAATAAAGACTCAGAATTATTTCCAAAAACATTTAAAAGACCAGAAAGATCAGAAGCAATTATTTTAGGATAGAACAGAGGATGTAAGACAAGAGCCATGTGGGACCCTCTGAACAGGGCGGGAACAGAATTTATAATCTTAGCTACAATAATGAAAGGTTACCTTTAAGGGCTGAGAATATTCTCCTCAAATTCATATGTTAAAGTATCCTCCAGTAGCTTAGAATGTTTGGATATAGGGCTTTTAAAAAGGTAATTAATATAAAATGAAGTTATATTTGTGCCTTATTTCAATAGTGTCTGAACATAGAAAAGACCATGTGAGAACACAGAAGGCAACCACCTGCAAGTCAAGGAGTGAGGCCTCAGATGAAATAAAACCTTGAACTTCCACCTTCCAGAACTATGAAATAATAAGTTTATGATGTTTAAGACACTCTGTTAATGGTATTTTGTTTTGGCGGCCTTAGAAAACTATGGTTACTATTTTTGAGAATATCTTGCTAGGGAAAAAGAACAAGGTTGAAAGTCTTAAGGCTAATTGGCTGTGTGTATAGTTTACTAATGCTATTTATCATTCAAACATGTGGATGCCCATATTTTCATTTTGCAAAAATTATTATTTTTATTGACAACAATGTTAAATATTCGTGATGTATAATATAATGAAATAACATATGTTTACATTGGTTGAATGCATAAATTTGAGCCAGGTAGAATATCCATCCTCTTGTGTCCTTGTCATTTTTGTGATGAGAACATTTAAAATCTACTCTAAAAGATTTTTAAAAGTACAATACATTATTATTAACTGCAGTCATACTGCTTCACAATGGGTATTTTGACCTTTCCCTTTGTCTATCTGAATTAAAGAAAATAATTACATTTACAATAGTGTACGAAAAGTACACCTAGGAATAAATTTAATCAAAAAAGTGAAAGACGTATACTGAAAGCTATAAAACTTTGATGGGTAAAAAAAAATTAAGAAGACATAAATAAATTGATGTCTTGAGTTTATGGATTGAAGGAATTAACATTTAAAAATGTCCATATTATCCAAAGTAATCTGTAAGTGTCTAATCTCTACCAACACTCCAATGATGCCTCCAACAGAAATTGAAAAAGTAATCCTAAAATCTGTATGGAGCCAGAAAATGCTCAGAATACATAAAGCAATAATGAGTTAAAAATAACAAATTAGGAAGTATTCCACTTCCTGTCTTCAAAATCTACTGCACATATACTAATCAAACACTGCAAGCAGCTACTTAGAAAGAAGAGACAGGAGGTTTATGAGTTCAAGGCCAGCCCAGAGAAAGAAGGCAAGACTCTCTCAAAAACAAAATAAAACAAAAAGCATTTGTGGCTCAAGTTTTAGAGTGATTACCTATCATGTGTAAGGTCTTTGGTTCAATCCCCAGTACAACAAAGAAAGAAAAGAAACAAACAAAAGCAAAAACAAAAGCACCCACAAAAACCAGAGATAGAGGCCAATATAAGAGAATAGAGATCCGAGAAATTAATGCACACATGTATGAGTCAATTGATTTTCAACGAAGGTGTCAAAATCACACAGAGGACTTTTCAAAATTTGATGCTAGAGAAACTGGATATATGCATGCAGAAAAATGAATTCAGGAGCTATCTCATTATTCTTTGTTAAGTATTAAATCAAGTAGTAGAAAATATACATATTATATACTTACAGATCCATATTCAATTGTATTTGCTTCCAGATTTAGATGTCCAAAATGAAAAAAACAGGTAATGTAGATTCATTGGAGGGTCCTTTTGAGGTGTGACCCTCATTGCTCTTACACATTTTTTTTACATTTAAGAATTGCTTATATCAAATAATGATATTTATATTGGATAATACATAAGACAAATATTCTAGAGAATGAATCTTATGGATAAAATGATATTATTAAGAGTTGTTACCAATTTAAAACATGACCTGAATAAGACAGGACTAATATTTACAATGATTATAAAAGTATACCTCATTGGACATTAAAACCAGGGCCTGAGATTGGTACAGTTCTACACACTCAATTTTTGTGTATATTACAAATGCATAACTTGTTATATTATTTTTGTAATAATAAGCAATAGGCCTTGATTTAATATGATCTTGTTTAAAATTACACATTATGATGGAGAAGTTAACATGATCAAGGTACATTGTGTGCATGTATAAAACAGAACAATAAAATCCATTATAATTATAAAAAAATGGAGGAAAGGAAATATGAAACCAATGGAGAGATGTAATATGATCAAAATATGTTATATGCATATATGGAAATATCACACTGAAAACTTTCTGTACAATTAATAATGTTAATAAAAGAGGAAAATACATTTTAAATATTGCACTATTATTTCATATTTTATGTTCATTCCACAGATGTTGGCAGTATTATGGTTTGAACTCAGGGCCTTATGTTTCCTCTGCAGGTGTGCTGTCACTTGAGCCACTCCATGTTGGTTGTTTTTGAGATAGAGCCTTGCTTTCTGCCCAGGCCTTGGACTGAAATACTTCCATTTGTGCTTCCCGTTGTAGCTAGGGACATCAGCACTTACATCTTACTCAGACATTGAATGGGATAAGAGTCTCCTGAACTTTTTGCCAGGTTGACCTCAAACTGTGACCCTCCAAATCTCAGTCTCCCAAGTAGCTAGAATTGTAAGTGTGAACCACCATACCTCACTTCTACAATTTTTTTTATTTGAGTAGCAAAGTACACAGTTATAAAAGCTAATTCTTCTACACTGACCATTTCATATGTCAAAAGAACATTCAACAAATATTGACTTCTATGAATCATATGAATTTATTGAGCACCCATTACATGACAGGCTAAGACTGGATTCTGTAATGAGGTAAGTTTTGAGCCTTTGGGTTTCTTGGTCTGATTCAGTGTTCTGCCTGATCCATTGATAGTAAACTTACAAAATCTTAAATCTTTGTCTTTCTGAGTTCTAGTTGGAAAGAAGCAAATTATACAGAAAAAGCAAAACGTACAAAAAGAAGTTTTATTAGCTCTAGGATTAAAAGAGGTCAACTGAAATGACTTCCACCAAAGTGTCACCCAAAGGTTGATTCGTAACAAAGGCTGAATGCTAGTCTCTCTTCCTAAAAGTTTGGACATTTGGTAGGAGTATTACACAAATGAAGTTTGGTGAGTATGAACCATTATAGTGTCTCCATTCATATCCAGTCTGCAAAGCACAGAACCTGATGAATAATACTTTGTTGTTGATGCCTTTTCCACGATGAATGCCCTCTGGAAGACATTAGCACAAAATGTAACCATCTTCATACTCTGTTCTGCTTCCCACAAATCAATCAAGATTCCTTTACTCAATACCTTCTTCAAATCTTCTAATGTTCCTTCTTCCAAGCCCTCAATGAAGTCATTCATTGTTTTGTATTAGTTTGTATACATTCTAACCTCAGGTATATTGTACTTCTGCATAAAATGAAAAATCAAAGACACAGCCAAACATTTTCTTCCACTTGGAGGAGTTTCCATTATTGCTGTCTTCCAAGGCTGCCCCTGAGCAGAACTATACTGTTACTACATTTTATTTCATATCACTATTATATAAAATTGATGTATTTACTTCAATTTACATTTGAAGCAAGCCTGGTCATTTTCTCCACCAACTTCTCTGTACAAGTGTCTGCATTGCACTAGGAAAATGGAGAGGCCCTGGCCTCATAGCTTTGCTCAGCTGTTGTTTGGGGACTTCTGAAGAAGGTTGTGACTTCAATTATTATCTTCTTCCTTAGCTACTAGTTGGAGGCTACTCTGAAAAATACGACATCAGGTCAAATGCTGAGACAAGTCTAGGAAAAACTAAGGCAAGCTATCAATTAGTTACGCTTTTTGCTCATACTTTGGGAACGAAGATCTTTCTTTTTACTATTTTTTCTTTTTAATTTTTTTCTTTTATGTATTTATTAGGATATTATTGTTGTAGCGGGGGTACATTGTGACATTAACAAAAGTGCTTACAATGTATCGTAGCTAGATTCACCTCCTCCATCATTCTCCTGTAACCCCTCTTTCTTAAACCAGTTTTAACAGATCTCATTGCTCTATTTTCGTACATGAATACAAAATACGTCCACCACATTCAACTTTCTTTCCCCTTTCCGTATGCCCTCTCCACTCCCTACTACCAACCCCTAGATAGGTCTTGTTTTACTTTTCAGTCTTTCATTTGCTTACAAAAGAAATTTTTGTTTATTTATGATGGTCATACTGGAAGTTTCATTGTGGTATTTCCTCATATATATGTATTATACCTCAAATTGGTTCATCCCCTTACAATATTCTCCTTTTTACCCTAGTCCCTTCTTATGCTGATTTCAAAAGGTTTGAATGGTCCATATTCATTCTTGTTTAGAATGTACATTAACCATATTCATTTTCTTTACTTTCCTCATTTATCCTCCTCCTTTCATTAGTGCTCTCCTCTTAGTATAACCTGTTTTTCTGTTTTTCATTCTTGTTCTTAATTGTTTAGGTGTCTGTTTATTATTCTGAGGAGTTTGTGCCTTGGTATTTTACCTGTAAATGTATTGTGCTTAAGTTAATCTAACGCTCCTCCACTACACTTCCTCACTTTTTTACCCCTATTCTATGTCATTCAACAGTTTTTGACGTGTTTCATTGTGTCTTGTTCATACATAGATATGATGTGTTTTATTTCTGTTCACTTTCTTTTCTTTTCTTCTTCGCATAGATGCCTCTACCAGTCCCATTTTTGGGTTCAAGTCCTATATTTATTTGTATACATATATGGTATTACTTGTATTTATATTGGGCCTATATTCCACATATGAGAGAGAACATGTGGCCTTTGGATAGCTGAACCGGCTAACTTTACTTAAGATGATTTTTTCCATTTACATCCATTTATTTGCAAACAACAAAATTTTATTCTTCATGGGTGAATAAAATTCCACTATATGTAAGAAGTACATTTTCTTAATCCACTCATCAGTTCTGAATCATCTTAGCTATTTGAAAAGTTTGGCTATTGTAAATAATGCTGCAGGTGCCTCTATTATATTCTGACATTCCTTCCGGTGTATTCCTAGGAGTAGAATTGCTGGATTGTATGGCAGATCGATTTTTAGTTTTTTAAGGAGCCTCCATACTTTTTTCCATAGTGGTTGTACTAATTTACATTCCCACCAACAAGATGAGGGTTCCTTTTTCTCCACATCCTTACCAACATTTGCTGTTTGTGTTCTTTTTTTTTTTTCTTTTATTATTCATATGTGCATACAAGGCTTGGTTCATTTCTACCCCCTGCCCCCACCCCCTCCCTTACCACCCACTCCACTCCTTCCCTCTCCCCCCACCCCCTCAATACCCAGCAGAAACTATTTTTCCCTTATTTCTAATTTTGTTGTAGAGAGAGTATAAGCAATAATAGGAAGGAACAAGGGTTTTTGCTGGTTGAGATAAGGATAGCTATACAGGGAGTTGACTCACATTGATTTCCTGTGCGTGGGTGTTACCTTCTAGGTTAATTCTTTTTGATCTCACCTTTTCTCTAGTTCCTGGTCCCCTTTTCCTATTGGCCTCAGTTGCTTTTAAGGTATCTGCGCTGTTTGTGTTCTTGATGATGGCCATTCTAACAGGAGTTGTCAGGTTGTTAAGCATTTCTTCATGCATTTTTTGGCTATTTGTATTTCTTCCTTTGAGAAAGTTCTGTCCAGTTCAGTTGCCCAGTTTTTCATTGGGTCATTGATTCTTTAGGAATTTAGCTTTTTGGGCTCCCTGTATATTCTTGTTATTAATCCCTTGCCAGATCCCTTTGTATAGCTGGTAAAGATTTTTCCTATTCTGTGGGCTGCCTTTTTACTTTGGTGAACATTTCTTTGGTTGTGCAGAAGCTTTTTAGTTTCAAGTATCCCATTTGTTAATTCTTTCTCTTTTGCTGAGCCATTGGAGTTCTATTAAGGAATTTATTGTCTATACCTACATGTTCCAGTGTATACCCTACTCTTTCCTGAACTAGCTGCAAAGTTTCAGGTTTTATAAAGGTCCTTAATCACTTTGAGTTTATATTTGTACAAAGGAAAAGGCATGGATCTAGTTTCATTTTCTGCAGGCAGATATTCAGATGTCTCAGAAACATTTGTTGAAGAGAATGTCCATTCTATGTTTTGGGTACCTTTCTCAAAAATGAAGTGGGCATAGTTGTGTGGATTCACATCTGGATCTTTTATTCTGTTCCACTAGTCCTCATGACTCTTTTTATGCCAGTAATATGCTGTTTTTATTGCTATGATGCTGCAGTAGAGTTTGAAATCAGGTATTGTGATATCTCAACATTGTTCTTTTTGCTCAATTTTGTTTTCTCTATTTGCAGTCTTTTTTTCTTCTAAGTGAAATTTAGTGTTGAGAGCTTTCTTGAGCTATGTTTCTCCTGACCTACTGGGGGGCGACTGGAGATGCAGAAAGGACAAAAGATAAAATAAAGTTGTGGCCAGGTGTGCTGGGTGCTCAGATGGAGACGCACAATAGCCTTGTTACTTCTTTTCTTTATCAACTCTTCTTTTACTTTGATTCTTTTCTTCTCCATTCTTTAAGGCCTTATTTCTTTACTATTCTTTAAAAGCGTCCTTTTTTTTTATGCTTTAAAGTCTCGTTCCTTAGACTTGCACTGTCCCATGTCCATTTAAAGCCTTGGTCCTCAGACTCGCAGACACACAAACAGCCAGCAGCAACAACAGCAGCATTCTCCCAAGCAGCCCACCAATCCATCAATCTATTCCATACTAAATTCCCCATCAATCCTTCAATCAATCCCATCAAAACCCCCATGTCCTCCTTCAGGGGATCTTTTGTAAACAAGGAGGTGGAGCAACAATTCTCTGGGAGGGGTGTAACATTGTAGCAAGAGAAACTTGCTCTCTACTTCTCTAAACAAGTTAGGAAAAGCAGCAGTGCTGCATTTTGCCCTCAGCCCCTTCTGCAGCTGGGACCATGCCAAACTCACCCTATAGATCATTGAGCACAATTGTGCTTTTGTAGAGTTATCATAGTCTTCTTATAATCCACTCCCCACAATTTAATGTTGATTTTTCAATCTCTGATGAATGTCAATGAAATTTTGATTGGATTGCCTTAAACATGTAGAATGCTTTTGGTAATCTAGCCATTTTTACAGTATTGATTCTGTGGAATCTTTGCATCTTCTCAAGTCTTCTTCAATTTATTTCTTGAAAGGCTTATAGTTTTCATTGTACAGATAGGTCTTTCACTTCCTTTGTTAAGTTTATTTAAAGGAATATATGACTCACATATGCCTATCCCTTCCATTCATCATCAATGTAAAAATTAACCTTCCTTCCTTCTTCTTTCTTTCTTTTGGTTTTTTTGAGAAAGTGTTTCAATATGCAGCCCATGTTTGCTTCAAACTTGCTATGTGCCCTAGCAGATTTCAAATTCTCAGTCCTCCTCCTTACCCTCCTAGATGTTGGAATTATAGCCACAAACCATCATATTTGGCTTTAATATTGCTTTCATATATCACCTATAATCAATTAACATTTTATTTTATCTAATTTTGATCTAATCTTGTTTATGATTTCTTCTTGAACATTTGGATTGTCTTGATAACTACTATTAATCCCATTGTCATTTCTGGGTTTGCTTGTACAGAGTGACACTTTCTGTCTTTAGTTATTGTCAATATTTTCTGATTCTCTGCCTCCCTGATAAGTTTTGATTGGACATCATATATTTTGATATTTATGTTGGTTGGTGCTGGACTTTGTTCAGTTATATTGCATGAAATTAGATTGGTCCTTTTGAGTTTTACCTTGGTTCTTAGTTTTATCAGAACTATAATATACTTTAGCATAAGGCTAACTCAGTCACCTGCTAAGAAGAATTCCTCTTAGGATTCTACCCAAGATCCTGTGTTAGTGAAGTCTTTCTATTCTGGCTGCTAGACAACAAATTAATCCCTGCTCCGTGTGACCTTCAGAAATTGTTTTACCTACTTGCTCCAGTCATGAGTAATTTCTTCTTACACATACATAGAAAGCATGAAAAGATAATCAAATATTAATAATAGTAAAATATAAGTTAATAAAAAAGTAAGATAGTGATGTGACTAAAATAAAAACTATCCCAATAATAATTGAACTATCCCAATTAAAACTGAATAATGTAGTTTAATCTCATAAAACTTATGTTGAGTGTTAAAAAAACAGGTATATACATATAAATATTACATGACTTCTTATACAAAAGTAAGAATAAAACAGCTAAATTAGTCTACAATTTTGGAAATTAGGATTAGGGTTATTTTGCCTAGAACTGAAAAGTATAGGAACCAGTACTCAATAATAAGGAATCATTGTGTTTCTTTGGTTATTTTTTATTTTCAACTTGGAAGAACAATGTATCAGCGGTGACTAGGATCAGACTCTTCACTGATTCCTCCAATTATTGATTAATCAGAAAAAATAAAAGGGAAACAAAAGGAAAAACAAGGAAGAAAAAAACTGAAGAGAATAAAAGAAAGTTTTCAGAACTAATGATATAAGAAATTAAATCCAACCTATTCACAAATTGCTATACAAAAGAAAATCTAAAGACTGACATAGAAATTTACTTTATGAATTTTCAATGCACTAAGAATCGGAGGAATGTTTTAAAAATTTCATGATAGGAAAAAAGCAGTTCAGCTTCAAGGAAACAAGGATAAAACCTGTATTTTTATTAATAACCTTGGGTTCTAGATGATAAAGACAGAATGACACAAATTTCTAAGGGAAAATGATATTCCAACTTGAAGTCTACACTGAGACAAACTGCCCATCAAGTGTAAATGAAAATAAATACATTTTCATAAGTGATAACATTCTATACAACTCTATGTATTATTTGAAAGCTAGTTATTCAATACAGAGGCAAAAAAGAAAAGAAAAGAAAAAAGAAACAAAAGTAAACAGAGTCAGTTGATTCACAGGAACTGTGGCTCTGACTAAAGAGCTCAAGGAAGGGAAATTTTGTGATGATGGCTTTGCTGTCAACCTTGAAAGCAGTTGTGTTAGGACAGAAAGGCACTGACTCTGAAGTGATTATCTCAAAGACATTGGCTAGTGAATAGTCCAGTGAATGAATGCATAAAAAGTCAGAAGATACTAAAGATGTATTTTCCCACCACAAGATAAAAATCATTGAAAACTAGAAAATTCACAAAAAATAAAACCATGCAAAACAAAACAACAACCAACTAAAGTCAAGGTCTACACATGAAACAAAGCAAAATGTGTCATTTAGAATAGCTAATGGAACATAAGAAAATAGAATTTGTTTGTCCTTGATGTTAGAAACATTCTGTTATGAGCAACATTCTTGTCCTGACATTGGACCTCAGAGAAGCTAATAAACGAGAGAAAGAAATGATTCTTAGCTCTGATGTATGTTTTGCAATGGAAAATATTCATTCAGATTTGTCCAAATGTTTATTGTTTTTCAACCTTCAGAAATTACATTTAGACATAGCACATAATTCATAATTATTTTTAAGGGAAAAATATTAATCCTGCTAAAGTACGGGTACAGGGACCTACTATTGTGAAAAATGTAGTGAATGACAGAGAAGAGACCTTGAAAAGATGTAGAGATGCTGACATTCATACATACTCAGGAATTAAGAGAGAGTGTAAAAAGTAGATTAAGTAAGAAATAGAGAATATGTATTAAAGTTAAAAAATAATGAATTAAAACACTAACAATAGTTTAAAATTTTGATTCAGTGGGCATGAAAAGAGAAGGAGTAGGAGATCTGAAAGATCACAGTTCAACACTAGCCTGGAAAACATAGTGATATCCCCATCTCAAACATCAAGATGGGTGTTATTTCTATAACCCAAGTTATGCAACAGACATATATAGGAGGATCGTGGTCCAAGGCCAGCCCCAGTCAAAAAATGTGGGATCCTGTCTGAGAAAAGTGACTAAAAAAATCAATAAAATGGCTGGGGGTGTGTGGCTCAAGTTATAAATCATTTGCCTAGTAAGCAGAGAAGACTGCCCTAAGTTCAAACCCCAGTACTGCTGAGAGAGAGAGAGAGAGAGAGAAGGTTCTATATGTATATCTTTTTAAATTATTCCCATTCTTATCAGATAACAAGTCACTGATATGGTTAAACATAGTTGCCTTTGAAGACTTGATGAAGTTGTAGAACAAGAGAAAACCATTGATTTCAAATGTAAGTTCTTAGATACTATTTTTATTTACATGTTTAGAAATAATAGTTCACAGTTTTAAATTATCTGACTTCAATTTGACATGAAGTACTTCATAATACATTTTCAAATCCTCTTATCTTGTCCCATGTTTTATTTTTCCCTTTGAAATGACCAGTCTTCACTCAGATTAGTCATAAAATCATCTTGTCTGATCATCACAAGACACATTCCTTAAATTCCATCTCCTAATAAACAAGGTTTCAGGAAAAATTTGCTGTACTTTTCCTTGGGAGAAGTCTTAATACCTTTTGACTCAACTAGTGAGCCAAAAGAGGTGTGGGATGGAACTAAGCAGTCAAGAGCTAAGACCTGTCAGTTTGCCAATTCGTGTTTGAACCAAATGTTTATGATTTGAGTTTCTGCTTTTGGCTGCAGTGATGGCTCTTCCTACTATGTTTAATCAGTCGGTCTGTCAATAATCCTTGGTTGTTATGAAAAGAGGAAACTAAAGGGCAATATTTGGAGTGCACTGACAATGAACTTCCACTCATTAGACACTGCTTCCTCTCTTCAGGCTGGGGCTACAATCCATAAAGCATTAAATGATCCCAGTTCCTCCTTTATATTTTACATGTGAAGTCATGCAGAAATGATTTCTCAATAAATGTCCATTAAATAAGTTGCAATTTAGAAGAAACCACATATACTTTACAGCTATGAGAGTAAAACAATATATGCAGCAGTTTACCAAATGAATGCTTGACATAGTCAAAAAATAAGACCATGTTATTTGCCAAATGGTTGCTTTCCTTTATGTGACAGGGAACAGTTTATTGGCATATTGCTTCAAGGAGACATTGGCATTTTCCTTATGAAAAGTGGTAGTTGTTTTTTTTTAAACAAGGATTTTACATGAAATTTTTTTCACGTGCCATTTGTCTTGCACACTGGAGAGGTACTTGTTGAGGTCAAACTCGGTGTGATTCTGATCAATCAATGGCATTTTCAACTAATGTTGTAAAGTGCATTTCTGACACATTTCCAGTTGTTTCCATTTTATATAATAGCATCATGCATATTCAGCATAAGAAAAGATCACTCATTAAACTTGCTATCAATCTTGGGTTAGGTACATTTAAAAGATATTGAGGAAACTGCATCTATATTGATGTAATCTCCTGATTGTTGGTTTTCATCTTCCCTGTGGTACTTCTCCTGTTGACATCAGTATACTGACTTAGATGAGCACTGTCCAGATAATGTGTCTTAAATTGTGGAAATCATATGCAGTATGTGGGTTTTATAAACTGATGTATGACTCAGTGAATATTATATTATTAATATTTATTTTTTCAAAAGTCCATTGAGAACTCATGATATGACAAATAGTAAAATTGATTATAGTTAAAGATTGCATAACAATAAGTCATAAACAGCTTAAGAAATTTTGTAATTCAAGTATTCATTTCCTGAGTTTAATTCATTCATAACATAGCTCCTAGGAATCATTTGAGTTAGGGTGCCTGGATTTGAATATTCACTTTGTCATTTACTAACAACATGACACACATTTTTTAAGTCTGTAGTAGGGAAAATGTGCCTAGTTAATAAGATTGTCATAAATATTAAAGAATAGGCAAAATATGTAGACTAGATTACCACATGGAATGGATTATGAAAATACATGCTCTTAATCTTTCTTTAGTCATTCATTCAACAGCTGTCAAGTATTGCCAAAAGTTGCCAATAGGAAATCATTTCAAATTATTTCAGGAACCTCAGACACACTTTAAGAAGAATAGTATGTTTGTAAAGTGCTCATATAAAACTGTTAAGTGACTGGGGGATGCAATGATGGTCAAGATGGATTACTACTAGTGAGAGTTATAGTACTGTCAACATATTAGGCAACTAAAGAGAGAAACCATAACAAATGCGAAAAGAGAAGTTGCTAGAAGTAAAGCAACATAGTTCCATGGTATTTTAAATAAGATAATAAAGACTTTGACAGTCTATCATTATTCATTTCTGTCTCATTTCATCCTTAATCACTGTGACTTATCAACTGTGACTTCAGTTTTGTAATGTAAAACTACGTAGGTACTAATTGTGTTCTGAGATGTCCATGGAAAATATGACATTTAGTGAAGAATCCCTCTATTTCTTTCCTCATGCATCATTAAAAATGTCTAATGTTTAGTGTTGTAAAGAACAGATTTGTTTCCAGGTAAATCTCTCCACAAATACAGAAATTATTGAGATGAATTTAGATACCTTCAAAGAATTAGTAACAAGCACACTTACTAATTCTTTTTGTATGAGAAATCTCTCTCCTCAGCCAGCCCTCATTACAATGTCCTTTGTGTTATCAGTATATACCAATGTAGAATACTCTGCCATCTTCCCTCTCCTCAGTGCTTACCTGGCTCATTTTCCCTAAGCGGTATTTAATACTTGATTCTCTCATAAGCATGCATTGACAATCTAGATGCAGACATATTTGTGACAGCTATAGATTAATGTGTGAAGAGCTCCAAGAAAATGCTGACATTTATTTAAGAATGACATGTACCTGTATACACACAGCTAAAAACCTAAATAGAAAGAAAGCTGATATTCATGAGAATTGCAAATAATCATACAGTAATTTGAGGCAGATACTTTTCAGCAGGGAAGCTATTCAGCCTGACTTCCACTATACCCATCAGAACAATATTTACTCTGGTTATGAGAGCCACCATATTTTAGAGACTCCACTTTGTAAGATTTAAAAGGTCAAGTAAAGAAAGCCCAGCATTCTGTTAAATACCTGAATACATTGCTGCAATAATCTGCTGGATTTTTTTTTCCAGACTGTTCGCTTGTAGAATACTTAGCCCATTATTATTTCCACCCAATTCAAATGCTTAAAAAATTTAACTCTTCTAAATTCTTTTCTAGAACATCTTTACCTGAAAAAAAAAATCCAGCTTCACTGTGCTCCTAAGGTACAGTTACTACAATAACGAGTATCTTTATGACAATGAAGAAACAGACTTTGCATTCTCATTATTGTGTGCCTGTTATATCACTTCTCTTGTGACTCAGACATGGGTGAGTGTGAGGCTGGTTGGCTAGAAGCTTGGTCAACATTGTGGCAATGTGGGAGGTAGTAGGGTATTTATTATTTATTTATTTACATTTCACTAAATTTGATCATTCCTTTTGCAAGGAAAGATGATCCCATCATACTTCTGCTGGAACCAGCTCATGGCCTCCTCTTTGCTGATTCAAAAATAGGCAACGCCATGTTAAATCTTCTCTGTACTGTTCCAGTTTTAGTGTAAGTGCTGCTAAAGCAAGCACAAGGCAGTAAAGGCTTTAAGAGGTGGGGACTAATAAAAGGTGGTTAGATTATTGGCGAAGATGCCCTTAGGTATTAATGAGGTCCTAGAGGGACTCCATCTAGTTCTTACTAGAGCAAGTTGGTGAAATAAAAAGAACAAGTCTGGCCCCTGAGCGAGTGCCATGTTCTTAAACCTCTGAACTGTAAACTAAACAAACTTCCCTTCTTCATACATTATGCTGCCTCAGATATTTTGATACAACAACAGAAAATGGACTCAGATAGTTTCTGTGTCTTACTTTTCAGTGAGGCGATCTGGGAAGACTGCAATACATTACAACACATACTAGATAAGATTAGGAAGGAGACCCACGTAGGCACTCACTAAGTGACCTTTAGCGAGTGACTAAATCCACTTCGGTCCCTATCTATTTGGAAAAATGAGCAGGAGTTCCATGCTTACATTTAAAACACCTATTATAGCTCAGATAGTGAGGGCTCAACATTTATGAATCTCATCATTTTTCTGAGATCAGAGGCCATATCTTGTATTTCTTATATTCTCCACAATACTTAGATTAGTGTCTTGCCATTTACCTTTGGGACTCAATTGTGTGGAATTGAGTTTGCCCAATAAAGAAGAAGGAAATGTGGTTCTCTAAAGTAGGACAAAGGAACTGTGTGAATATTTTGATATATAATGTAAAGCATTGTCCCATTGCTATTGATCTCAGAGAAGCAGTGTTCAGTAGCTGGATTGTGATGGCACCCATCAATCAGAAGTAGTCTAAATTGACTAGATAAAAAAACATTAAGCAGCCAATGAAGAAAGAGACACAACATTAAACAAATTTAGGTTTTGCCATCAGTATTTTGAGTCTCTAACTGGAGGACAAATTACAAGTATTCTCACTGAGAAAGGGCTTTAAGTCATCTAGTTGCCTTTTAAAGTTCATTTATTTATACCAGCAGCAATCAATGACAATACTACTGTAGGAAGTAAGATGGCAATCTTCAAAACCTGAGTCACATTCAAATGTTAACTAAAGTGCAGCATTCCATGCTTTTTTTGTTCCCATTTTCCATTATATTTTCTTGTACTTGAGATACCCAACTGTAGAAAGGGGATATTTTTATGCTAGAGACATTGAAAACTGCTCTAATTAGGGTGTGTAGTGAAGTTATTTTGATTTGAGGTTTAGTTGTTCTAAGCAGGAGGAGTTGGCCTGGGTGTAAACACAAGGGGTTTTCTCCTCTACTTCACCCACATTGCCTGGGAAAATCAATTATTTGACAATTAGAAGTGGAGCCCACAGCTGATCAGCAGCAGGTATTGACAGGTTGTGATTAGACATTTGAGTCCAGCTGCTTTCCTCCAGTTTCTTCTAGCACAGATTGCTGTAGGATTTGATTCAGTTACTTGGAATATAGAAAATACAGTGGAAAATAAACATGAATTATTCTTTTATATGTTCAGGTAATTTTTAAAAACCCATGACCGGAGGTCTTAATGCACACTATAATTACCTCATAATTTCTCACCCACTCCTAAAGTAAAGCTGTTGAATATACTATTTATTGAAAATTCTATTTTTTTGTAAGTAAGCATAAGCTATTCTATATATCATACATTTCTCTGAAATATTTACTTGATTTTACAATCAATAGGAGTAAATATTGTGATGAAGCTAACGAAAGGTTAAAATGATCTTGGACTGAGGAATGTTGTGACACTTTCGATAGTGGATGAATCAGAAGTCCTCTGGTGTCCTAGGATTTCATGGCTGGAGAAGGGTAGAGCTGATATCATTGTTATTAACAGGGAAGACTGGCTAAAAATGCCAATGTTCTTTAAGCTATACAGAAGTAAAGAATTTCTTTGTTCAGCAAAACTGCTGTGTGCAGTCAGGGGTAGGGAAAATTCATTACACTGAGACACTGGAAACCTAGGTTCTATTTCTTGCTGGTTCTCTAAGTAGCAAAGCGACCTTAGCCAGCTCAATTAACCTCACTGTATTCCTTTCCTTGCATATAAAGCAGGGGGAACAATACCTGCCTTTGCTAACTTTCAGAATTGTTTTCCAATTTGACTGAGATAAAACATGTGGAATTGTTTTGGAATGCATTGTGTAGCATACAAATAGAAGTTAATAATCATTGCTAATTCTGTTTATGACTGTTTTTCTTTCAAAGGCTGTCCTTGCTCAAAATGAGTCATTCCTCTTACTGCAATTACCTCAAACTGATTATGTGTTCATTTTTTTTTTCCTGGTACTTTGTAGCTTCTCCTCATCCACGGCTGTTCTCTTGCTTGTATCTTCACAATATGTCCTTTGTATACTGCTTTATGTCTGCTCAATCAAGGTTGCCTGTTATGCAGTAGTTGCTTGGGGGAACAGATATTTTCCCTGAAATATTTTCTCAGCTCAATAAAATTAAGTTTTAGTACATGATGTATCTACATTTGACAATGTACTATGCTCCCAGATCCTGCTTTTAACCATATGGTGTTGTAAATTCATAATTATACATCACTCAATGGTGATATTAATAAAATGATGTAATTAGAAAGGATTATTGTAGGGATTCCATGTCTGAGGACATTTTCTATGTTGTAGCTAGCAAGTCAATATTTTGTGATGAGAAGCTTGATGTACTGCACTCCAACTGTAGGATTACGTTATTTTACTTCAGTGCCAGAAAATTGGGCCTAGAAACAATACTCATTGTTTCTTTTTTCAGACCTGGAAAAGTTCAAACCTTGCCTCCAGATCCATTCCCACATCCTGCACGCCTGCCCTGAAGTCACATTACTTACACTACCAGAGTGTACTCATGTGCCATTAGAACACTAAACACTTACAACACTGAGTATTTCCAGTGAGACAAAAATCTAGCAGGCCATTGATACAGGTGCAAGACATGGAAGAAGCTAGTCACTTCCACAGTCCATTTCTCACCTTGCAGAGATGCTGGCCACCTAAAGTAGATCCTACTCTCCCTAATCAAAATACCTGGATCCAAAGTGTGTAGCAGGTCATGAAGGATGAGAAGCATCTGAGGAGTGAGTTTACGACACAACTGATTTGAAGAATGGAAATCAGGAGAGGGCAGCAAGAAACTGCGGCTGCTATGGTCACTTGTGGCTTCTTCTGTTACTCGTACTGTTAACTTCAAATTACTGTTATCTATTCCTTCTAATATCTTACTCAATAGGTGAACCTGAGAAACCATCAGGAATGAGAGTCAAAGAGTCCATTGAATCTACGAGGGGACTCTGCAATCAGCTTCACACTTGGCATAATCAGAAGTGTGCAGCTGATTTTATAGCAATAGGCCCAGGTTCTCTGCTAACGTGTTTTTAAGTTTCCTATTTTATTTGTCATTCCCTGGGAAATATAAGAATAGAGAACTTATGCTATGTTTATCATGGCTTATTATCCTATATTAGTTGGGGGGCACTTGATTGGAAGAAAAAAGTCTCTCTCTCTCTCATCTCTTTCTCATACATACACACACACACACACACACACACACACACATACACACTAGATTCCACAAAGTCTGCAACCTCATTTGAAGATATTAAGGCAATTACCACAATATGCATTTCAAACAGTACAAGATCTAAGAATTGATTTTTGGACTATTAAAACTGGAGCTATAAAAAACCTAACAAGTAATATTTTCCATGACTGACTGGAACATCTCAGCATAAAAATACTTCCCTGACGTTTGTTTCACATAAACCACATTGGCATTAGAACTAACTGCAGCATCTGGAGACATTAAAGAATGTTGTATTTATGAATCCAAAGGCAAAATTCCTGGATCGCAACCTTTGAGATTAGATATGGATGTTGGCAGTAGAGATAGAAATTTTCTGAGAAGTCATATCTCTGGGCTACAAGTGTGTATAAAGTGGTTTTGGTGTTTCATTGATATCTACCATGGATCCAGACTACTTGTTTAGTTTTTACTAATATCCTAAAGAACTGGATAATTTGTTTGATACTTAGATATATCCAAAACATTTTTTGGGAATAAAAAGTCCTTCTTTACCTAATAGCTGAGAAATGACAAACTCCTCAGTTCTGGAAATCTGAAAACCTAATTCATGATTTCTGGTTTGTGGACAGCCTATGTTTTCTTGCCCTCCTTCTCTTCTTCTGGACCCATCTGCATTATTATTCATTAGATCCATGCCTTTTGTTAGTGGGACTCCAGAAGGAAACAGGACAAGACATAACCATCGTTCTTTGGCTACCTCCTTTTTTATCCACCATCAAAGACCAATTCATTAAACTGAGATGTAAATTAAGAAGATTTTTTGATGCTTTTAAAATTTAAATTTATTTTAACTCTTGTATGGAAGTGAATTGTGTATTTATATATAGAGGTGTACTGTGTATTGTATCATGTAATGTGTATATATGCATATATATTGAATAATGATTAAGTCAACTTAATTATATCTACCTCTTCAAACATTGATCATTTCTGTAAAGTGAAAGAATTCAAAATCCTTTCATCTAGTTGTACAAATGTACACTTCTTTGTGGTTATCAGTAGCTACCTTTTTGTGCTATTACATGCCAGAAGTTCTTGTTCCTATTTACTGCAGTTAGTACCCATTGATCAACTTTTCCCCCATCCCTCTCTCCTTCTTACTTTCCTAAAATTTAATAATGGAAAAGTTCAGCATGATGGTAAATTTTATTTGGCAACTTGGCTAGGCCATGTTACCCAGATATTTGGTCAAATATTATTCTAGACATTTCTGTGAATGTATTTTTAGATGAGATTAATGTTGGTCAGTAGACATTGAATAAAGCATATTACTCTCCATAATCTGAGTTGGGCTCACTCAATCAGCTGAAGGCCATTAAAAAAAGATTGAATTCCCAGAAAGAAGATAAAACTTCATACATAAACTGCAATGTAACCAACTCTTCCCTGGGTCTCCAATCTGATATCTACCCTGCAAAATTCGGACTTCCAGTTTCCATAATGTCTGTTGGCTCCATAAAATCTCTCAATAGATTTAGATAAATGGATGGATAAATGGATAGATATGTAGACAGATGATTGACAGATAAGTAGATGATAGGTCTAGAGACACAGATAGATGTATACATACTAGTAGTTCTGGTTTTCTGTAGAAAGAAGAGTATTTGTAGTCCTAATGAACATAGGATTTCTTCTTTTCCTACATAAGAAGAATGAAAATTCTCTCCTTTGTAAGGAACATGTCCTCTCAGAAGCTTCTCTGCTCTTGATTTGGCTCTGTCATCTCAGTTTACCTTCCTCATCACATCCAGGGATGATATTATTATTATTATTATTATCATAATTATCATTATTTTATTTTGAACATTAAAGCCCAAGTACTGGGAAAAAAATTCCATGCCTTCCACAGAAGGGTATTTTATTTCTTGGCTCTTTCCTAGGGTTATAATTTCAAAGGTCATCTTCTCAACTCTGTTTTTTTTACAAGGCTCCAAAAGGATATTGGATTCTGAGCCATGAGAGCAAGTTTGAAAGTGGGTCATTGAATTCTAATTCATTCCTCTCAGTGGTAAGAGCTCTGCACATGCCAGTTCTCTTACTAAATGACCTTTTCTGAAAACACATCTACCCAAATGCTTTTTTGTTTTTTTTTCAAAAGGAACATAGCCTAATTCTGTATAGAGAAGAAAGTTATTTATGGAATTAGGCTCTGGGTCACTCTTTACAGTTAATGGATCCCAAGTTCAGTACACATACATACACACACACACACACACACACACACACACACACACACACAGCTAACCTACACAGCACAGTAGTTTTTGATGAATATTTTCTTTCCAAATAGATGGAGCAGACTATCAATTTTATTTTAATTTATTCTCCTTCTAATAAAAATCAGGATGATTCTTATATTTTTCCCACATAAACCTTTTCCTCCATCTTGGCTTACTCCTACTATTCTAAGCAGACTGCATGTCTTTTTATATATAATTTCCACCTGAATTGGAAATTATTTATTTATTCCAAAGAGATTTTTCTCATCCTCCCATAGCTTTGTCAAGCGGTCTGAATGTCAGGAAAGGAATTCTATTATTAATATCACAGTTATAGCACCAAGCTACATTATGTGACTAGCCTGTGTAATGTAAAGTTAAAATACTGTAAAATTGCCCCATGGTTAGAGCTTGTGTTCCTGGTTCCTAGTTCCTCAGGTGGTCCTGCTCTGTTTCTGCCTGCAAATGATTTCCAGTTCTCTCTACTGTGATGCCAAATGGGATACACAGGTTCAGTAGGGTGGGAAATAACCACTGTTCACAATCTTTTCTCCCACTGTGTTTCTCCTGCTTTATTCTGCTGATCATTGATTTTTTTCACAATTATGCCATGCTCTTCAGTTAGAAGCCATGGTGGTATACTCACTTCCTCTTTTCTCACATTCTCTTATATCTGCTAATTCAACAGTTTCAGTTAACTCCTCATTTTTACTAACTCTCACTTATGACCTCTTTTTATGCCTCTATGGCATCCACGTTTTATGTTTCAATTAATGAAATTAACTTTTTGCTTATAGTTGTTTAGGTTCACAACAAAATTGAATCGAAAGTACAGGTGGTTCCCAATTATTATTCCATTTCCCTATGCATATATTCAGCCTCCCCTATTATCAACATCTTTCACCAAAGTGGCGTATTTGTTATAATTGATAAACCTACATTGACACACCATTATCTCCAAATATCACATCTATATTATGTCTTGTATTACATCTATTCTTTGAGTTTTGTATTGTGTGGGTTTTGACAAATGCATAATGGTATGTCTCCACAATTATAATGTCACAAAGAGCAGTTTCACTGTGCTTAAATTCTCTTTGCTCTTTCTATTGACTCCTCTCCCTTAAAGTTTAACAACACATACTTTTTACACTTTCCATAGTTTTTCCTTCATATTCATTTTTACACAGAATATGTGTTCCTATTTTAATAGCCACCCCATATCTCTTAACAAATCTCCTTAACAAATTCTCTTAACATATCTCTCAACAAATTCTCCTATGAATTTTTTATGTAGAAAGTTGATCTTTCTGGTGCCCAATTTAATCATGCTGGTGTCATGTAAGTGACTTATGGATTCCATTATGAAGTTCCTATTAGTGATCTAAAACTCTTTAAAAGTATTCATACTTATCTGCTTTTCTTCATCTCATGTTCCTTACAACAATGCATCCTATGTTCTACCATACTGAATTACTTATGGTTTACAGAATAAACTGTGTTCTCTCTTACCTGTGTGTATTTGCTTATTTTCTTTTTGTCTTTTCCAAGGAGCACATTCATTCCAGATATATTAAAATCATTCTTCAAATTTCATCCCAGTATTCATTTTTCTCAGAGGAAACTCGAGATAGTTTAAACCACAAACTCTTCTGCAGCATTCTTCACTATACCTCCTCATTATGGTACAAGAAAATCCCAGAAAACACCAGATATTTACGTTATCATCTACATTAGGCCAGAGTTTTGCTTTTTGAGTATTTCTCCAGTAACTACCACAAAGCATGTTTTCTTGATTTCCACATACACCAAGTCATTTTAGTGAAACTACTGATATAGAAACAATTAGGTTGAATTTATTTACTAACAGAACTGAGGTAAATCAATTATTAAATCTTCATAGTTTAACATCATTATGTTGGTACTCAAGTAAAATGTTGTGGGCTGAAATTTTATTTTCTTCCTAGTAAAATTACCTCTTTGCTTAGAAAACAAAGGATTCATTTAGTAAATATTCATTCAAAAAATATAGGTGTTTGACTTTTTTGCATTAGATCTTTTTTCACAGGATATTTTTCACATGTTCTCAATAAGACTTGGGATAATCAATGTGCTTAATTCCTTGTTAATGATCTTTAGTACTTTACTTTTTTAAAATAAAATAAACATAGTGATTATGAATCTAGGCTGCAAAAAGGTTTGTTAACTACATTAAATAGCTTATTAGGATTTGTTAAGAAAACTGATAAAAATCTAACAGCTCGCGTCCTTGCTTAATAGAAATGCTTGAAAGTTCAACCCCTCATACTAAAAGCTTCTTGATAATGTCAGAATGCTTCCTTATAATAATTGAGTTTCAAGAATTAAAAAATGCACATAATATATTTATTATCATTATTGCTGTTATGTAATTTTTTAACTCCAATACAAAGTGCTAGATTGAATTAGTCGTCCTTTTCATGGCTCCATATTGTTGTTAATACATTTCGGGATTCACTGTTCCCGTTACCTTTCCCTCTCTTCATCTCCTTTCCCAACATAGCTCACTTCAAAAAATTTAATGAATGCCTGTAGAAATGTGCTCATATCTATTATTTTCTGTAAATGATATTGTATCGTAGAATCTTTTCTTTTTTGAATTTATAATAGTAAATTTATTCATAACACTAAATGCTGATCTTCTTATGTATTTAACTGATAAGTAGTCCGTAGACTTCTGTTTAACTTACCCACTTACCTGTAATAAAGAATGTTGTTCCAACACCTCATTACCACAAACAGTGCTGTTTTCATATCCGTTTTCAGGAGCAGGATGCTGGGTCATTCTTCATTAGGCAATGTCAGATTGCACTTTTGAATGGCTGCTTTACTTCATGTTCCTTCCACAAGAGAGCTTCAGTTCCCATTTCCCCAGGTGCTCTCAAACACTTGATATTAGAAATGCTGTTTGCAACAACACATCTAAAAATATTATTGAATCCTCTGTGCCACGTGAGTGCAATGTCAACATTCATTGGATCTCTATTTTTCCTTCTCTTATACCACAATTTCTTTATTTTACTTTTATTTTTGGCAGCAGTGAGGTTTGACCTCAGGGCCTCACACTTACTAGGAAAGCCCTCTACCACTTGAGCCACTCCACCAGCTGTCTACCACAATGTTTTTCATCCTCTCGTACTTTAACGTAATATATTGTGCAAATACATCTTGATTTTTCCAAATATAAATGCATAGACATTGCCTTTTGAACTTTTCCTTGTTACTGATAGCACCCAATGCACTTAGAAATTTTCTCTGTGTTTTATGATCATTTTTTTCACTTTCTGCAATCACTCATCACCTTTGCAATAACAGTTAACAGGAATTTAGTATAGTCTTAGAAGTAGAATAGGGAAGTAAAATTTAATCTCTTTTCAGGTTTATTTGGCAGAAGGTCCCTATTAAAATGCATTTACATAGTTTTAAAATGCACACATGCATATCTGTACAGAGTCTATTTTTGTTCTTGGGAATTAATATTTTGTTCAAAAATTTCTGCACATATTTTTTCTCTTTTTATTTTCCATGTTTGACCTTCCATTCTGTTCCTTGTCTCTCTAATCTTGTGCTGACCTAGGTTAAAAATAATGGAGATGCATGTATGATTTTCTCCCTTCCTCCATTTTGATCATTCTGAAAATTGAGCGCTTGCATGTAATAACATGCATTCTTCTCTTCTAAGGTAACCATAGAAACAAGATATGTAGGGTACAATGAGCTTTAGTGTTTAGATGATTTGAAACAAAAACAAATATATTCCCCATATTAAAGGAGTCACTTTTCACTTTATACATCCTCCAGTGAATTAAGAAGTAAACTTTATGTATATAATGTATATGAAACATAGGAGACATGATAGGGTGGTTTGTTAATACAAACTGTCATTAATACAAAGCACAAAGTGGTTTGTGTTAACAAATCACTAATCTAAAATAAGGTTAGTGGTTATAAGATGTGACATTTTAGGAAACAAGATAAACTTAATACTCTAAGTAATGGATCACCTTTGTAAAAGCAGTTGTCAGAAATTATTGTAAATTTAGATAAGTTAGTTTGTATCAGTAACTGATTGATCTAAAGGTAATTCAGAATAAAGTCCATTCTTTATCTTCAGGCTGTCCTGTCCACGACCTAACCAACTTTTGCATTGCTTTAATTGATTTCACCAGTGTTGACAAAAGGTTGCCCCATTATAAACCTCAACTAATTATTAACTATTGTGTTACATTTTTTGTTCTTAGAAACTTAAATTCTGTTCAACTGGAACCCAACCCATTGTCCTTGTGATCCTGACAATGTAAACTTGAGTCACAAGTATATCCTTTCTTTTTCTAGAATTTATCATATTTATTTCTGGTTCAAAATCTTTTCTCCTTCCTCTCATCATACATCCTCTAATTTTGTATGTTTCAATTCAGTTCATCTTCCCCCACAATGAAACAAAGCCAACCTCTCTGTTCCCTGACAGTCATATCTAAAGAGCATCATGATACATATCAATTTAAATATTAATTTTTTATTATATCAACTTGTTTTTGTTTCTTCAAAACATTTATCATCTTCTGATATTATCAGTCTTATTTATGTATTTTATCTATGCTGCCTAGCAGAATGGAAACTCCAGCTGAACAGGGTTTCCTCATATTCACTGACATATCCTATCTTTCAATCACGCAAATAACTGCTTACCCACCAAGTACATAGTATGACACCACCATCTGAAGGTAGAAATACAAACAGTAACAAGAGTAATGCTATAAAGATGCTCACAGTCTGCTGACAAAAGCAGATAAATAAATAAATGGTTGTTGAAAATGATTTGTTCTAGGCCTGTAGTAATGGTTTCCATGAAGAAACGGTATCTAAATAGAACTAGATTGTCCATGGAATAGAACTGAAATTTCTTTGAGTTGTCTTGGTAAAAGGTAAAGTTCTAGCCTTGAAATCTTTGAAAGAGAACACATGGAAAAAAGTAATCACAGGAAAAGTATTATATTTAAAAATCTTTTTGTCCTTACACACAGTTATATTGTCAAGGCATTCACTTTTGAACTTCAGAGATATTCTATAGGTATGGGCAAATTAAGCAGTATACAGAAATGAATGTTAAATGTCTATATATAACAACTATATCTTAATGTACCGCATTTACATATAAATACATAAATATAATTTGAATTTCCAAATAAGCAAACCTCAAAATTTATTTCTATATATTTTCATATATATATATATGTATATATATATATATATAAACCTAATAGATTTGTAACATTAACTCTCCTGTGTTTCTTAGTAAATACACAAATTTTATAGTTTTTTTATAAAGAAAGTGATATCCTGGAGTAGTGCAAATGTGATTTAGAAATTGATCCCACATTTATTAAAAGTGACATGTTCCATGCCAAAGATTTTAATGAGGTGTTTTTCTATCATCTCTATTTGAAAAGTTAAATTTCTGGGCTGTGAAATGTGAATCTCTGTCAAATAGAATCACACTGCAAAGTGTTTAGAAAAATTTTAAAACAGAAAACTGAGTGCAATTTAACTAGGATGCATTCAGAATACTATTATTCTTAAAATAAATTGATAAAAGAAAATACCAATGAAGGAAACAAAGTATATATCATATGGGCAATTTAACTATTTCCATAACTGAATAGTGAACATGATACAGAATAATTTTATGTTAGATATTCACTAAATACAAATTTTATCCCTAGTCAACAGATGTTGAGACTTTCAACTGAGTTGCAGCAATAAATTTTTGATGCATGCGTTTAGTTGTTCTCAAAACTGTCACATTTAATTAAACTAGTAAAACTTTCTCCTAAGTCGATGGGTTTATGGTTAGATTAAGTTTGGGCATGTGCTCCATGACCTTGTTACGTATGTATAACCAAAAATGAGCCTGCATCTCTTCTTGAATTATGACCTTTAACTAAGCCTCCCGTTCAATAAAAGTCCTCAGGGATCTTAGGGTGTCCCTTCTGACTTTTGTAAATCTTTTAAAAGATGGGCCTAAATAGCATGTTGGCTCACACCTGTTACTCCAACTGTTCAGGGTCAGAGACAGAGGGATTGTTGTTCAAGACCAGTCTGGGTAACAGAGTTAGTGAGCTGGGTCCTTCTCAAAAGACAAGCTAGATGTGGTGACGTGTGCCAGTCCTTCTGGCTATGTGGGAAGTGGAGGAAGGGGGAATCACAGTTCATGAACAGCAGTGGGAAAAAATGGAGATCCCATCTGAAAAATAAAGTAAAGCAAAAGGGCTAAGGGTGTGATCCAAGTAGTAGAGTGCTTGTCTAGCAAGTGCAACACCCTGATTTCAAACCTCAGTAATGCAAAAAAGAAAGAAAAAACTTTTAGAATGCTAATAACAGTCCTTCTCAAACTTATACTCACAAGACCAGCATTACTCTGATGCTCAAGATAAACAAAAGCATTACTAGAATATTTTAGAACAATATCACTGATAATCATAGATACAAAAATCATTATCAAAATACTGTAAAACAGATTTCAACAGACCTTATGGCTTCCCTTCTGACTTTTGTAAATCTTTTAAGAGATTTACAAGATTTACTTTCCAGTAAGAAAGTAAAATTGTAAGAAGCAAAAGTTAGAAAGTAAGAAACAAAATTCACTGCTTGCGGATGACATGTGTTTGTACGTAAAAAACCCTAAAAGCTCTGTGAAAAATAATTTTATGACAAGGAAACAAATCAGTTAGATTGTAGGACTCAAAAGCAACATAAAAAATTAACTTATACATTAACAATGAACTATCCCAAAAGTAAATTTTAAAAAATTCAATTTTACATTAAAATAACAGCATACTTAATAGAAACCTAAAGAACTTGAAAGAATAATACACTGAAAATTAAAACCAGTAATAAATGAAACTAAAAAGAAGACAAGTAAATGGAAAAATAGGTGGTATTGGTAGACTGAAAGATATAATATTGTCAAGTATTCATACTACACAAAGCAAAGTACAGATTCAATGTTATCCCCATCATATGCCAATAGCAATTTTACAGAAATAGAAAAAAATTATTAAAATTCAAACGGGACCCCAAAAGACACAGAATAGTCAAAATGATCTTAATAAAGAAGAACAAATCTAGAAGCCTAACATTTGCTGATTTAAAACTATATCACAAAGCTATAGTTATGAAAAGTTTGGGTCTACCATAAACAGACATAGAGCACAATTGAACAGAATAGAGACCCCATAAAAATCTTGAATATTTATGGCTAACTAATCTTTTATAAAAGTGCCAAAATAACAAAAAAGTGCAGACTTTTCATTAAATAGTACAAGGAAAACTGGGTAACCATATGCAAAAGGAGAGAAATTGACCTTTTATCTTATACCAATACACAAAAAAATCAACCAAAAATGTATTAAACATTTATACATAAGACCTTAAACAACATAAGTCGTAGAAGAAAACATAAAGAGAAAACTTATTGACCTTGGTTGTGGCAATAGCTTCTTGGATATAACCCTCAAAACATAAGCAAGAAAACTAAAAATAGACAAGGCAGACTACACCAAACTAGAAAGCTTCTGAACAGCAAAGAAAACAATCAATAGATTGAAAGGTAACCTGAAGAATGGGAGAAATATCCACAAAAATAGGTAAGTGCTTAAGTGATTAATTTCCAAAATGTAGAAGAAATGCCTTTGACTCAATAGAAACATAAACAGCAGTTTTAAAGAGGCAACTAAAAAGTAGGTAAAAGTTGGGTGCCAGTGGTTCACGCTTATAATCCTAGCTACTCACAAGGCAGAGATCTGAAGGATGGCAGTTTGAGGCCAGCCCAGGCAAATAGTCTGCAATACTCTATGTCAAAAAATCCTTCACAATAGAAAGGTTTGGTGCTGGTGGAGTGGCTCAAGGTGGAGTTCAAGCCCTAATACAAAAGAAAAAAAAATAGGCAAAGAGGGAAAGGACTTTAGTATATATTTCTATAAAGAAGACAGAGAAGTGGTCACCAGGTACATAAAACAGGTGCTTGACATCATTCAACAGAGAAATGTGTCTCAAACCCATGAGATAGAACTTTACGTTTGTTAGAAAGACTAATAAAAAACAAAACCAAAAACATCAAAGCCAAGCCAAAAGACAGGAAATGGTGGTCAGAATTCTGAGAAACTGGAATACTTGAACACTATTGGAGAAAATGTTGTTTAGTCACTATGGAAAAATTAGATGTTTATCAAAAAAATTAAACATAACATTATCATATGACCCAGCAATTGTAATTCTTTGTGTATATTCAAAGGAATTGAAATTAGGATCACAAAATAGTATATTGCACTCCCATGTTCATTGCAGCATTATCCTCAGCAGCCAAGATATGGAAATAACTTAAAAAATGGATGGAAAAAAATGTGGTGTATACATAAAAACATTATTCAGCCTTTAAAGAGAACAAAAATCCTTCCATTTGTTAACAACATGGATGGACTTAGAAAACATAATGGTAAATGAAATAAACCATTCCCTGGAGGACAAATGCTTTAGGATTTTACTTACATATGAGGTTTCTAAAAGATGCAAATTCATAAAGACAAAATAGAATGGTCATTGCAAGGGGCTAGGGGAAGGGAGAAATAAGAATTATTGCTCAATATTTATAAAGTTTCAGCTATGCAGGCTGACTAAATTCTAGAGCTGTGCTGTTCAACATAGAGTTCAACATATAGTTACCAATTGGGTATTGTGCACTTAAAAATTTGTTGAGTGTAGATTTGATATTAAGTGTTCTTAGAACAAAAAAACAAAATAAAGAAAAATACAAACACATTTATAAAGGAATGCAATGAAACTTTGGGGGTAATAAATGTCTATTATCTTGATTTTGGTGATGGTATTATGACTGTGTGCATATGTACACACTCATGCAATGGTATACATTAAACAGATAATGCAGAGTTCTTTGTGCACCAGTTATACTTCAGTAAATCTGATTTAAAAAGCAATGGTTCCCTGAAGTTTTTTTCATTATGTTGTTTCTTTGCAGCTTTGAGTCCAGACACACAAGTCAAGTTGAGATGCACATTATATTTTCATTCACCCTGTGAATTCTTTGTGAAAACAACATGGTATTGTTGACAGCTTTTATTGATCTTTCCCTGGGCTTTGACCCTAAGGGACCACCTAAAGCTAAGTTGTTTGTTGTCAACAGAATCCAGGAAGAAAATGATGTCTATAAAGACCCTGAAACCCCCTAGGAGTTCAGGGTCAACAGCAACAATATCCTGACAGGTCACATAACAAATTTAAGAGGTCGAAAACTTTAAACTTGTACCTTTATGACTTGATAATTTTAGATAATAATGATTTTAAAAAATATCTCCCTGAAAACTGTCGAAAATAGAAAAATGTATGTCTGTGCTTTTGTCAGCCTCTTTAACCATTCTTTAAATATTTATGTGAATATCAATTTATGTCCAAATGTTATTAAATTTAAACAATTTAAACATATCCTTCAAGTGTATACTGGCATTTAATAAAACTTAAAGTATGGAAGGTGAACCAATTTACTTAAAACGAATATGTGTTTACACAAAGACATGCCCATATTCTCACTGATTATGGTTGTTTCTGTTTTGTAAAGTCTAATGTATCTATGTTTTTTACTTTATGGCTATATCAATTAACTAGTATCAAAAGTTTTTAAACTTTTAAAGGCTCAAATTCTTGTGACAGACTTTGTAATAGAGCATCATAGGATCTTAATTACCTAGACACTTGGAAATTGATAAACAACAAATATTTTGTAAGGAAAGTCATAACTTGAAATTGTTTGTGCAGCATTCTTATTTAAGCAAATGACCCTGTTAGCTTTAAAAAAATATGTAAACATAATCAACCCCAACCTCTGTTTATTTAATCTAAAACAGTCGTATTCACTCTTAATCCATAAATTAGGATCTTTGCATTCATGTTTGTTTCTATTGAATATGATTTCAAGATCTCGGGTGGATATTTTTCCTTTAATGCTGACGTATAAACAAATAATCATGACATTCTCACATATCTGTTTTTATCAACTGTTAATCAGAGCAATTTCTCTCAGTCTTTTAAGAAAAAGTAATAAGATTTAGCAACTCTACTCTAAATCACTGAATCAGAATCTCTAAGATCAAGCCTTAGAAATAATTGCTGCTCATAATAACTTCATAGTTAATTTCAGAAATTTATAATAACTTTCAGAATTCCTGTCATTGTAGCTCCAGTTTATTCTTTGGATAAAATTAGGTGATGATAAGGTTGAGTGCTGGCATTGTCCTCTTTAGCTACTGCTACTTGAGCTGAGTATAGATAATTGACAAGACATTTTCTACTTCTACTGGGAGGCTGATGAAAACATTGCCTTACAAACTCACTATTTTATTTAACTCAGTAGCATGTTAAGGATAATAATCATATGTATATTGTATCTTAAATATAATAAGAATATTTTTCACTTGAGCTGCTGTAACGAATTATTGAAGACTGGATAATTTATGAGCAAAAGAACTTTATTTCTCACAGTTCTGGAGTTTAGTCAGTCTCTTATCAAGGTGACAGCAGACTTAGTGTCTGGTGAAGGCTCCATGGATGGCACATTGTTTTTGCATTGTAATGTGGCTGAAAGAGCAACCAGCTTCCTTGCATATCTTTTATCAGGTCACTAATTCCATTCATGAGGGCTATGCCTTTATAACTATCACCCCCATCTATAATACGATCACACTGGCAATTAAGTTTCAACATATCAGTTTTGGGAGGACATATTTAGTCCTTAACAGATATTATGGATAGCTTTGAGGTTCATAATGAAGCATATGTATATATATATATATATATATATATATATATATATATATATATATAATCTCACATGTTTTAAGAGATCTTTATAAATTTTCTTACCTATGTTTGATTTTGTGCATAATGTTTAATTATTCATTCCACATAAAAGTTTTGAAACTATGTACTGAGGCCAAGTGTTGTATTAAGTGAAATAAAAAATACTTAACACTTCTATAAGCTATAATTAAAGCGAACAATATCTGACTCCATCAAGTCAGGAAAAAGAAGGGTTCTGACCTGTCATTGAACGTTCTGGAAAAGTCATTCATTTTCACACAATTTATTTCACCATATATGAAACAATGAGCGTTCTGTTGGAAGCAGGGAGACATGTTCTTATAAAGTTTTCACAGCGCTATGTGGTTTTCTGCATGTCAAAGACAACTAAATTGAACAGTGGTTAAATTACCTTATTTCTTTAAACCACTGCTGTTATGGTTATGGTTTGATTTTCAAAGAAATACAGATCAGATCTGGTGGAAGTTGTTTAAATCTAGCCATAAATATCCATATGTACTACATGTATATCAAGGCACAGTCATGCATTTACCCATTGATGCATACTGATGGTTTAATGTACTCATTCTTATACTGTCCTCATGCATTTTTTAATATAAAGGATAAAGCAAATCTCATTCAGTGTGAGAAGACAAATCTAATTTATGATCGATACCTCTAGGGGTAAATTTCATACTTATCAAACAAAAGAAAGCAAATACCCCTAAAATTGTAGATTACCTAGGTAATCTCTCTAGGGAAAATCTTGGGTCATCCACACTTTGTAAAAAATTATATTTCAGTTAAGAATTGACATAAGTTATTTGTAGAATTCCCTTCCTATACTTTAAATTGCTAGAGGGAGGGTGAATATAGTACAAATACTGCATACACATGTATGTAAATGAAAAAAAATGATACCTATTGAAAGTATGCTAGGAGAGGGGGAGAGGATGGATAAAAGAGCATAGTGGGGAGTTAATTCAAGTATGGTATATTTGATATATTGTAAGAATTTTTGTAAATGTCACAATGTACCCTGACCCAGCACAACAACAAAAAAAAATTGCTATTGAGTTTCTCATTATACTTCTGGAGAGTCTATATAACTAATCCTTTTCAGTTCAAATCTATTATTTTTTACCTTATGAGAATTTTTATTGTTTTTATGGAGACTTTTTGAAGTGTTGAAACAAAGCTATACTGTGATCACTGTATCTTTCAAGGGACACTAGATGTCAGGCAAGAAATCTCTTCAGCTTCTGTGTATAATGATCTTTCTTCTTTAGTTGTCATGCGTACTTATTTTCATGTCTCTGTGTATAATTATTTTACTTTAATTATTAAAGACAATTTTTATATTGTAATAGAAACAAGAGCTCATGGGATTACCAAAGAATACTTTCAGATGATTTGAATGCTCCCCTTCTAGGAGATATAACCAAAGTATAAAGTCCCACAACTCACATAAATCTTAGATATATAGCATAGATACTACTTTCTGTATAAATTTTATTAGATATTGACACTTAGGGAAAATAGATGCTCTCTTACAGAACAAGAGCAAAATGTTTGCCTCACATACTGAAATAGTTTTGGTCTTATGATCACAGATTCTCTAAGGATATCATTTGCATTTGTTTCAAATTAAGTATACCTCATGCAAATACTAGCATATTATGCTCTAAACTGAAATAACATACAATATAAACTTAACATGTAAGTGTTTAATTATTAAAAGAATAAGTCATTTCATTTAAATATTGGCCTTTGAAAGGCCTTCTTTTTCTGTTAAGTGTTCCCTGAACAATTCACTTATAGCTATCATATGATGGAATATTATAAATTGATTGATTTTATATTAGCCTAGAGATTAAAATATATTTTAAGTCCTTGTAAAAGATTTTGCTTTATCTATCCATGTGGACTCGATTATGGCTACAAGCCCTTGCATTATTTAAATTAGAGTATCTAACTTGGATTATTTGCCTTAGGCTCAGTCAGGGAAGTAACCACTTTCTGCGTAAGCAAAAGTCGATTTGTTCATTTACTCATGGTTTCTTGTACCAGTTACTGAGCATCATTAATATGCTATGATTATGTTGGATGCTGAGATGACAAGAAATAATCCCTGCTGCACTAAAGAAGTCTGAAGTCTAGGTGGCTATGGCTTAGAGGGCTGGGCAATTTCTAGTATTCATTATCCTTGCTTCTTTACTAATGTACTCTTGATTTGAGTGAAGACAATATTCTCAGGTAAAATACTACAGTTCTTACCCTCATTTGTAGCAAGGGATGGGCAATTTTCCATAAGCAAAAGTGATAAGATCAGGTTCCCAAGAAATGTCTTTCAGGGACTGACTCAATAGGGAGGATGTTTTCTTGCCTCTTGGTCTTTCTATTCCGCTTTTCTTCAGTGGAGGATGTGAAGACCAATTCCAGCACCTGTCCTGTGATTCGGAATAATGGCAGCCACATTCTAAGAAGAATTGAATACAAAGGAAGGAAGCAGTCTAATGTCTTGTTGATACCTGATATCAGTACTATACAGACGACTACCAATAGACTTCTTTTTAAGAAAAATATAAATCATTAATTTAATTAAGACACTATACCAGATCTTTGTTAATTGTATACAAATGCAATTCCTAAGGATTTTCAGTGGTCAAAATATAATGAAATATACTAAAATGAAGCTTGTACATTCCTCCATACCTTAGAAATAAATACAAAGTATATTTGCTTCACTTGTCACCACAACTGTAATAGAGATTACATACCATAAATTACTTTTGGCTTGAGTTTTATTATATCTCCCCTGTGTACATTCCTCCCCTCTAGAAAATCAGCTCCATAAGAAGAGAAAACTATACTTCTTTTTTTTTTTTTTACTAACACATCTCTATTGACTAAAATAATTCCTGGCACAAAACCAACATTTAGTAAATATTTATTGAATGAATGAATGGATGATTTAATGGAAAGTAGGGAAATGGATGTATAAATATATGGGGCTTCCTCAGAAGACATAGTGGTTTGTTTTATCTGACAGGGGAGTAAATGCAAAGCAAGCTCTTCTGTGTTTAGGCAGAGGAATTTTGATAAGATATGCTTTCTGGGCTTCTGAGTAAATGTTTCCCTGGTTTACAAATTGTGAGTGATACTTTATTGCACTATATCAAAAACATAATAAAGAATTAATTGAAAATAATCACAACTTGGTATAATTGTTCTCTCATCTCTATCTCTGTCTCTGACTGTCTGTATGTCTGTCTCTCTCTCTCTCCCCACAGTTGCTCTCTAACTGATTAATTCAGCAGTTAAGCCTGGTAATTTAACAAGTACGTGATATTTTAGGAAATGCAGGCTTATATGTGTGTCTCTTATCTTTCATGTAACTATCTGTAATATATGCATTTTACATATACATGTATGTGGAGATACCTATACACATAACAAAGTGTAAATTCCTTCATCTGTATCTAGGCTTAGTTCCCATTAGTCATTCTTTCTTTACTGAAGAACTAATTTTACCTTCTATCCATGAGTGGTTAGAATATTTTCACTAATGCTCTGAAACTTCTTATTTTATCACTTGTTATATCTCTTGCAGTGCTGCTGGTCAATCATCTTCTTTCACAGGTGATGTTTTCCTTTGCTTTCCTCTCCTTTCCTTTCATTTCAAGACAGGGTCTCACAATGTAGTCCATGCTAACCTAGAACTTACTCTGTAGCCCTGGCTGGCCTCAAACACGATGATGCTCGCCCTTCAGCCTCCCAAATGCTGGGATTGAAGGTGTGTACCACCATGCTCAATGCTTTTGGTTTGTATTAAGTTTGTTTATTTAAAATTTGCCTATATCCCCACTTCCCTCCATTGCCAACAATAGTATAACAGAGGACAAGATTATTACTATTAGCAAGATGTTATGTATAATATTTCAAAGTCATTTTCCTTGTATGTGCATATGGCCAGTTTCTCTTCTGGGTATATGAGAGAAAATTTTATGTGTATTATTTTATATTATTATAATCATAGAAAACTTCACAGTATAGACACATGAGTACTTACTATCATTCTCAGATATTTTGAAATTAAATTTTTATGTGGTATTTAAGTAGTAAAAGAATTATTTTTCTACCAAATATCATTTATACATTCTACAGTTTTAATTTTACATGTATGTCAAAATGAAGATTTATTTGCTAACATATGGAATCTTAAAAAATCAAAATAGTCCAAATAAATGGAAACTTACTATTTGTAGTCTAAAGTATAGTAGTTTTAAAAATATCTATTTGAGTACTGATTTCCAGCAAGAATCAATTTTGCTCATAAAGAACATTGACATGGTCTGGACACATCTCTGTGTCCCACTTTGTGTTACCACAATGGTGTGTGTGTGTGTGTGCCTCAAATACCAATCGACTGACAGTTTTCTATGAATAGATACCAAAATAAATCTCTTGTTTCTGAATTATAATTTAAACTTTTATATCAACTTTTACATATGATAAATATTTGTGGTTTTTTTGTTTGTGGCATGAAAAATATTTTATCAGTCAAGATAAAGTGAAAATTCAAATTTTCTATCAGTAAAATATAAGGATATATCATTTCAGTGGGATACTCTGTAGTAATTTTCTCTGATGTAGGAACTTGGTTACTATAAAAGAGGTATTTTCTACCCTGCTTAATGCAGAGAGAAGATTGCTCCCTCCCCCAGACTATCCTAATAACAGGGCTTGCTCCATTTGTTGAAACTTATCATTATAATTAAACATATCCTGACATAATACCATGGAGGAAAATCTCAGTAGTCTATAAAGCTCGGGCTATAAATTAATAATTTTTGAGAGGAGATGTATAAATTAACCATTATAATTTTGCAATTATCCTGACAGTGAGACAGAGAAGGAAGCACTTCTTAGGCAAGTTGCATCAAAGACCTTGTGAATTACCCCATCACTCTTAACAGAAAATCTTAAATTTAGAGAGCAAAATGGGAAGATAACATTTATGAATTACATTTCTTTTAGTGATTTTGAGTAATTTTTCTAAGTTTAGATACTATGAATTCTGAAGCATTGTGTTTTGAAAGACTAATATCACATAAACAGCCATAGCTCCTATCTTCTATTAAAATAATAAATCAGAAATAATTGGTATGACACTACTGGATTACAACCAGGTCATATGCAATGTGGCAAATAAACAGCTTTTTTTCAAGAACTTATAATGTTTATTTAATCCTTTTACTTACTTTTTTTACTTTTTTTTCAAAACTTAACCAAGGACTGCTACAGTAGTTGTGTTACATTGATTATTACTGCATTAACTACAACATCTATACCTTCATACATTTGTATAGACAATTTCATAGTGTTATAAACATCAGCCTTTCAGAAAAAAGAATTTATCAATTAATATTTATGAAAAGTAAAGGTGAACTTTCATGGATGTTATATCTTTTCTCTAAAATAATTCAAGATCCAAACATGTTTTCTCCAAAGAATGTTAAGTGTAGTATTTTGCTGTTGGTATGAATGTCCATTAATTAATTAATGGGAGAAATGACCCAAGCCTTGTATGCACATACGAATAATAGAACAATAAAAAAAATAATAATTAATCATTTAGTCTAACTAGTTAGATTAATCTGCTTCCCTCAAAGGAAAGAATGTAGTTACTTCTACAATAGAATAGTATATTTTATTTTCTTTATTGTTTTATTTTAATTTTGCTTAGTGAAACAAGACAAAAAAGTAACAGCATTGCTTTGCAATGTAGCAGCCAATTTGAATATCTCCATTGCTGCAGCATATGAGTGGATTATGCTATATTTTAATGCTATTTGTCTAAGCAACATAATTGAAAAATGTAAATACCTATTGAGAGCCAACACTATAACCATATGTAGTTAACAGAAAGTGTTCTGGAAATGTAGCAAAGCTAAGTGTAAAATAATTTCTAATTTTAAAGAAATGCTGCCTCCTCTTGGCACTTTAATCTATTTACCCAGTGGGTTTTATTTTTTAAAATTGTTTTTGAAAGCAGGGGAATGCTTTAATCAAATGTAACATTCTCAAAGCCTCAATGTGTAAATTCAATAATCAGAGATGCAATGATTGAAATAAGAGTTCCAAAGAACCACCCCAGATCAATCTTACGCAATCCTTCTCTCTTCCACTACCCAGAGCCCGAGGGACTCCTGCATAGGTGTTCAAAGGATGGATCAGTTCTAGATTACTGAATTTTTTTCATAAAAGTTTCTAAGATAAAAGAGAGTGATACATAGTACTACTAATGCATAGTTGTTTCTGGTCTGTTTCTTATATAATCCTATTCTTTCTTTTTCTAGTTTTCAAAGCTGCTGTTATTATATTTCATCAAATTGTCTCTTTAAAAAGTTTCTTGTACAAAAAAGTAATTTAATTGTGAGGAAAGATTGACAATACACTTGAGGATCATTTGCTTATGATTGCATCATTTCCCTACCATTTTTCATAGATTCCCTTTTACCTTAAGTAATTGCTTTGAGGAAGTAGTGATATACCCTGAGAACCTTGGTTAATATGCACATTTGAATACACAAAGCATTTTCAAATTACATTTTCTTATTGTAAGTGGAAATAATTAACTTTTAGCAATGGTACTGGAAAATATTTGGTAAGAGGGAGGTTTACTTTATGGAGCCTCTTAAACCTCCCCCAGTCCTACTAGACATATGCTGAGTTTGGTAGGCATGGATTTCTTTCTTTTCCAGATTAGTTCCTACCAACCTTGGTCATCTCTGAGTATGTATATATTTAGATTTTTATGTAAATCTGAAATATGCACTAGTCAAGTGCATACCAAGGCACATCACTGAGACCTAACATTTAATTACTGGGGGTGATTGTTCAATAATCATATAATAATGGCAAAGCATCTTACCCACATAAGATATTAGGTTGCAAAAATGAGGGAGTGAGAATGATTAACTTGGTCAGTATTTTATACATATTTCTCCTCTACCAAAAAGTTCAGAGATATCTTATATTTGTACAAATGGATTAAGAAATGAATTCCTAAAAGAGATATTGTTTGCCTGAATTCCAAACTGACAAATATATAATAAATTCCTGTCAATATTCAATATTCAAACATCTCTTTCAAAACAATATCAACTTCTGGATTTTTTTCCAGGTACTATACCAGAGTTGGCCACATTCAATAGAAAATTAGAGCTCTCCTGCTCTAGCTTGTTGAGGGGTAAGTGAGGAACTTAGAAGGGTCTGAGATGTCATTCTTCCTTAACAGTTAAAAATAGATGAGTCAATAGGCAGATCCTAGCAGAATTGCCATGCTTCTGAATCAAAAATCACTTTATTTACTCACAGCAATGACATTGGCTGCAGTAACAATATAATCTTGGTGCCTCATGACAAGCACCCCCACATAACACTCTAAGAACCAGACAGATTCTGGACATACAGTGGGTTCACAAGATAGGAGCTTGAATTATGTTCCTGGGGAAAATATATGAAATTCTAACCCACAGTCCTTAACAATTGTGGCCTTACTTGAAACAGGGTCATTGCACATGTAACTGATTTATATGAGGTCATACTAGAGTAAAGTAGGTTCTTAACCAAAAATGACTGGTATCACTGTACAAAGAGAAAAAAATAAAAAGAGAGAACACCACACAAAAACATAGATACAGAGCAAAACCAAGTGTTTGAAGACGGCAATAGAGATTGGAATTTTGTTGCCAGGGATACCCATGCTACCAGAAGATAGAAGACAAGCAAGGACAAACCTTTCCTGAAAGGGGTTCCTAGACAACATGGCCTTGATCTTAGAATTTTAACCTCCAGTAATGAGATAATATATTTCCTTTTTTTTTTAAAGCTCTACAGTTTGTGTTTGATATTGCTTCCCTAGAAAGTTAATGCAAATCCCTTCCCAAAGAAGAAGGTCTCAAAATTAAAAATGTAACTTCCATGGTAAGAGGGAGGTAAGAGATAGCTCATTACCTGTTAAATGGGAGCAAATGCCCACACCCTAATGTATGCCTAATCATGGACTGTGGATGTAGGCTGCATTTCCTAGCTACTAGTTCTCTTATTTCCTTATCTTATGCCATTCACTTCCAACATTTTGTCATAAAAAAAAATTGTTTGTTTTCTCACGCACAGTGGCTAAATGGAACATTGCCAATATATCTCCTACAGAATGATCTTGATTTTCATGGGAGCTTGATTAATATTTGCTGGTTGTATAAATAATATTGATTATGTTTGCAGACCAGATATGATGACATAGCCCCTAGTAGATTTCTGCTTTCAAATCCCACATTTTATACATTAACCTATCCAGTATGTCTCCATGCAAAATGTTTTCATAGCCATAGAAAATCTGGTAATTGTGTGTGCTATTGATGTCAAAGTCAAACTAAGGGCAGATTGTGGGTTTATTTATAAATCATTTATTGTCTATTTCTCATTTTAATTTGGAAATATATAGTAAATAAAGAATATTTTAAAAACAAAATTTTGCTTCTACTATTTTAATTGATTCTGTCTAAAACTATCATTACTAATGTTTAATATGAATTTGTTGTTATAATTGTGCTACATACAAACAAAATTAGATATCTAACAGTTTTGAAATGTGAAAATCAATAGGAAATATCAAGTAGTTATTCAGTATTTTAGTATGGTTTTTTTAGACTACTCTTCTGTCAAAGGAAATTAGTATATAGTTAAAATGAAGCATGCTGTTTTTCAAATAAAAAGGGAAATGATTGAATCATGCTAAAATAAGCTGTTTTAATAGTTATGAATGGTAATAGCATTCAATTCATCAGATTTTAGAATTCACTAGAATATCGTCTGTACATAATTATAGATTTTTGATATAAGATTCAATCTAGTCATTCATAACTTTAGTGAATTACTTTTTCACTGACTTTATAGAAAGAAACAAAAAAGAAAAAAAATTCATAGGGTAAACAATTTTGTATTCTTCAAGAGAAAAATAAAAGTAAACTTAGAAAAAATACTAACTTGGAACAGGTAATATTTGACAAATAGAAAGATTAGTTATAGAGTAAATGGGAATGTTTTCAGTTTGCATACAGCAAATCAAACTAAATTAATACAAAGTTTGATGAGTAAAGCTAACATAATGAGAAAATAAGAAAGATTTATAGTGAGCATATCACTGTTTGTATGTAAATGAATCTTAAAGTGCCTAAATCCATTTACTCACTAGAGAAGATAAAATAAGTGTATTCAATATTATTATTTGTACTCTATACTTTCTGCAGTTTTTTTTAAATGTCAAGTTCTGAGAATTTAATTACAGCATTCAGTTTACATCAATTGTGACCCATTATAATCACTAATCCCCTGTTCCCTAAGCCTACCTCATAGTATCTACTGCAAGCTGTTCAATAAAAGTTGCATGTATACCTTCTTTGTCTTATGCATAGTTTACATAAATTTATTCAAACTATGAATCTTATATTGTTTTCTATCTCCTCTATTTTTCTCAATGTCTTTAAGATATCATCATATTTCTTTATACACATGTAGGCTGTTTTTCTTAATTATACCATAATATTTGAAGTATGCATCCATCCTATTTAATCTATAAAGGTGGAAACGTAAGTTATACCCTGCCCTCTTACATGATGCAATGAATATCCTTGCATGAGACCTTCATTCTCCTTATGAGAGATCATCTCTGTAGTTAGAACCAGGAGAGGGAGACGTAGGTCACATAGTACACATACTCCAAATTTCAACAAAACTTTCAAAAAAGTGTTATTATGGAAATTCCCACCATCAATCACATATATCATATGAGTCTAGATTTTTTTAACCATCCATTGGTACTGTTTTTTGTTTTCATTTTGACAAGTATAACATTTCTGGTATTTTATTTTTCTGATTTTTAGATACTTTGAGATTTTCTTATGTAATTTCTAATTTTTGAAATTCCTTATGTGCATATTAGCTGTTGATGAATCCCTCCCCTCTTTTTCTTAAAGTTCCTGTCTTTTCTTTTAGATATGCATTTGTTTTACAAGTATATTCTAAATACCAAAGACTTATTACTTTAAGATCTTGTAATTATCACTCTCATATAACTGACACATATGTGGAGGTGTTCTCACTACAAAAATGATTGCTTAGATATTGTTTATGCTACAACATCTAACAGTTTTCCTGGCCTAGGAAAACTGATCAATGAAATTCTTGTTATCAGCTTTTCTCTTGGGGCATGTTTCATCATTGCTTGACATAAAACCTTAGATCTTTCCCAGAATCACACTTACTTTTAATTTTACAAAAGTGATACATTGGTCAATGACTTACCAGGAAATGTGTGGGAGGAGTGAGGGAGTTAGAATGGGGGTGAAACAAAATCACTTTCCCAGGTATTTCACACTTTTCAATGGGCTGAAATTGCCCACATGTGACCTTCAGGGTTGCTTTATAGAAAGGGAGCCAAAAATTGAGAAGTACTTTGTCATCAGCCTAGAAACCACCATAGACTGCCATATTTTTTACTAAAACATTGTAATGAAATAACAAATTTAAAGGCAAAGTTCAAATAAAGAATTTTTACAGTAAAACCCTAATAGTAAAATATATATAATTATCTTTTTTTATTCTTTCAGTAGTTTGGTGAAATGGAAATTTTAGATATCTAATTAACTAATTAGTTTTCTTTTGGTATATATTAAACCTGATTCATCTCATAAGTAATTTATAAAAAGTACTTACAATTTAAAATGAACTTTTTACATAAATGTTTTTGATACTATAGCAATTTTAGTAAACTAAGATGTTCTGAAAAACTAGGTTTAAAAGCATGATAAAAGCAAAGCACTGTGTGAACCATAGAAATATGTTCTGCTTCACTTCTATTAGATAATATATAATCGATACACAATGAGTGGAAAAAATCACTCAGTTTTATAGTTTCCAGTGGTATATAAGTGAAAAATATATGTAATATATATATATGTAATATGTACCTATAACACATGTAATATATGTATATATAATATATGTATTATATATAACAGGTATATATAATTATCTGGTAATAAGTATCTTGAAACAAATTGGGCTTTCATATTTTTATACAATATTTCTATGCTTTTTGCTTATATTTGCTACTTAAAGATGTCCAATTTTTGGTTACTATTTTGTTCTTATTTCTAAAAGGGTACATTTTACTAAGAAATTTATTTGTTAGAAAAAATCACATAGAAAATCTGAAGGATTTAAAATATACTAAGAAAGCTATAACTGGCTTTTCAGAGTAGGACAAGCAGTTATTTAAATATGATGGAAGTCCTCAGGGTGCAGTGAACATTTTAAATTGCATATTTAATTAGAAATATGCTGGAGAGGTAGCGTGTAGTTTAGCTGAAGCTCATGGGCCTTGGCAAAACATTTTTCTCCAACTAATTTTTTTTCCTTTTCACAAATTATATTGAGGTGAATAGAATTTAATTTTGTTGCTATTCATTATGAAAAGATTAGAACCTTTTATTTTCCTTTGGAACTAAGTTGACAGGTTTATTTTTAAAGATTTCTCTTTTAATTATCCTTGAAACTTATTTAGCACCTGAACATTTGCTTGCTTGACAGTTCAGAAAAAATTAAAATACTATCTAAATCATTCAAAATCCAATGTCCTTTACATGTCTTAGCACTTAACGCAGAGCATCAATGTCTGGTTGGTTACTTCCTATAAGATTTTAGAAATTGAGAGAATAGGTGTGAAGCCAATAAATAATAAAATGAGGTTATTTGCAGGGCTTAGTGAAGGTTCATTTGTACATATCACACTGTGTTTAAGTAAGAAGTTTTGTTCTATGAAGTAATATGTTTAAGACACAGGTGCAGAAAAGAAAGGTTGATTTTGGCTGGTTTCTTGATGCTTGTGTCTAATAAGTAGGAAACATACACTATTTAAATGGTGAACAATGAGTGCTGAGATAGAAACCATCTTCTGACAGCAGAATTTTTACTCTCATGTCATTTTATATTCTGAGAAAAGTAAATTGAGAGCATGAAATTAATCATAAGGCTTATGATTGTTCATTCCTGCATATTCTTTATGGTATGCCAAGACTCAATCTTTTACTAAGATACCTTTGAGTGTCAACTGCTACCAATCTGGATTCAGGAGGAGTTCATCTTGACAAGTGCGTTTCTCATTGTCATCTAATAGAGAGGAGTCTGGGTGAATGAAAGGATGAAGTGTGAGTCTGTAGTTATTGGCAGTCCCTTGTCTCTTAAAATGATAAATGTGCCTTCTAGAGGGTAAAGTGAACTTTATGGAATTAGGAGGAATCAGGTAGGAAATTCAAGAAGTTGAAAGTATGGCTCTGGAACAATTTAAAATTTTATCTCATTTTCATGAATTAAAATTATAACGGGGGGAGAGGTTGCTTGCAGAGAGAAATATATTAGCTTTCTATTGCCACAACTTACAGCAACTTAGCAACTTCAAAAAAATCCTGTTTAGTATCTTATAATTCTATAGGTTAGAAGTTAAGGTGTGGTGTGTCTGGGATCTCTGTCTAGCTTCTTGGAAGGCTGTTCTCAAGTTTCTATATGCTCAAAATTACCTTTTCAGTAAGAGCTTGGGATCACCTTCCATACTCACGTGGTTGCCAGAGATTTCTCTTCCAGTATGTAGAACTAAAGTCAACATTCTCTCACATGCCCCCTTCATCTTTAATCATAGAAATAGAGCATTTCCTTTGCGAACCTGAAAGCTCTGTTTTTAAGAACAGCCATGGTCCTTTAAAGTTCTCACTTGAGTACTCAATTAAGTCTGGGCCCCTTAAGATAACTCTTTTTCTTAAAGTCACCTGTGATACACCCTAACATCAGAAATGAAATGCATCATATTTGCAGTCCTAAGGATCATACAGAAAATATATAGTATGGGCAAAAATCCTGAAAGATGTTAGAATTCTTCCCACTATAGTTGGATTTATTGTGTGACATATTGAGTTATATTCTTGTTAATGGTATAAAGACCATATTCATAAGGTTACTTAAAATGCATATCTAACTGAAAAGAAATGAGAATAGCTAAAGATTTCTAAAAAATGCTTATTAGAAATTTAAATTCAAAGAAAATACTTTGCCAAGGCTGAATGGCTTTAGCTAAGAAAACCCACTACTCTTAACATACTGCTTAGTAAAGGTATACTTTTGAATACCAAAACTTATTGCAAAATTATTACTGTTATGTACATGTAGCACTAACTGAACAGTAAGGCTTTATAGAGATTTCAGGATCAGACTCATGAAACAAGGAATTTTAGTATATGTTGCAGAAGGTCCAAGTTCAGAAAAAGGAACCTCAACTAAGTAAGTCATGCAACAATTACTTACATATCTCAAAAAAACCCATTCATTGAATCCCTGTATAGTGCTTAAAACTGAACTAATAACATGAGGATATAAAGATAGCACAAGGTTTATTTTTTTCATAATAAGTTAAAATTTAATTGGAAATTCAAATCTCACTTTTAGACTTACCTGTATCTAACTGTGTAGTGTTTATTCTGAATGCAGTATAACAGTGGGAGAAAGAAAAGAGTAGTGATATTTGAAATAATTTTATTTCATAGATTCTATAAAGAATATAGGGTGTGACCAAGCTTTGAAGGATGACTAGCACACAACTAGGAGCAATGGAGGAAGGTCATCCATCAGTTTTGAGTTTGATCCAGGCATGGACGTGGAAGTTTCAGTAACAATGACTCAGAAATGGGTGAAAAGTGTATTTGGTTAAAAAGACTCGCAAAATTTGTGGAGTGCTTTGAGAATCTAGAGAGGCATACTGTACCATTGAAGCAGCTTCTCAAGATATGATGATAATTATATTTTCTAAACATTAAGTTTGTCTGGAGAGAATCCTGCAGCAGAGAAAACAGAATACTATTTTCATAAGGCAACTAACAAGGTTTCACCTTAGGTGGTAATTCTGGAGCAAGAGGAAACAAAGTAAATCTAGGTCACAAAGAGGAAACATTTATAACTGTTGACAGTCTGTCTTTAACCAAGTAAACATAGGACATATTATCAATATGTCCTGTTTCTCAGTCTAGTTTGTCAGAAGATGGTGGATACTAATACAGAACTGAAGAGTAAATCCTGGAAGCCAGTTTTGAAGACAAAAATGTCCAGCCATAACAGACACTTTGAACTTGAAAGGATAGCTCAATATCCAAATACAATTCTCTAAGATTGAAGTAGAATGGAAGCAGCTAGTCACAATTAGAGATGAGGACCTTAAAATCACATGTATAGAAGCAGTAGTTGAAGTCACAGGTTTGAAAGATTTCACAGTGGACATAAGTAAGCAAAGGAACACTAAATATTTAAGAATATGTGTTAGGGAAGTGGGGGGGGGAGTGGAGGAGATATCTGTTAGAAAAGGAAAAAAAGAAACAAGACAGAATTAGAGCAAAGGAAACAGCCTAATGGTAGGAAAGAAGGAAGATCTTTAGGACAGGAAATAGTCACCAATTCCTGGTTCTGAGAGAAGACAGGATAGGGAGAACCAAGAAAATACTATTTATCTTGATTAGGAAAAAGCTCAAAACTTGCATCAGTTCATTCAAATAATGTCTCTTAGAACCTTACTCTCTAATGTGAGTGTTTTTCATTGGACCTACAGATTGTCAAGTAATGCAAAAACTTAACAATGATTTTTCAAGGCTTCCTTGAGTTGAGAGGGATTTTAGGTAGAAGCAAATACATATGCCCACTGCATGATTTTCAATTTCCTTCAAATAAAATTCCCAACAAAAGAAACTTTTGCTAGACCAGTGTGTGTATGAGTTGTGCCCTTCCTAAGGTTATTTATAATATTTTCTTCAAAAAATGAATACCATGCATAAGCTAATAAACCAATACTAGGCTTTGAAAGACTATATAATGTTGAACAAATAGAAATTTTTATGACTTGCCTATATTTGATTTTTTTCTGTTTTTTGGTGCTGTAAATTTTATTCAAGCTCTATTTATGAAGGCATTAAATACTAAGAGCTGGGGATGAAGCTCAGTGACTGAGCACTGGCCTACCATGTGCAAGTTCCAGCACTGCAAAAGAGAAAACAGAGAAAGAAATAACATGCTAAGATTATTTATAAAAGAACTCAAACCATCAAAAGTCATATCAACAAACCAAATCTTAAGGTTGCTTACACACACACACTCACATGTCAGTGTCATATTTTATGTATAATTCTGTGTGCAAATACCTAGATGTTATAATAGTAATGATAGTAATATACTAATATTTAGAGGAAAATTATGAAGTTAAAATTTATATATAAATTGTGAAGTTATTGAATCTTTGTAATTACAATCTAAAAAAACAGCTACTGTTGTATCTATTATACAGATAAAGAAATAAAGGCACAGAAGTTCGTCAAGCAAATGAGTCAAGTTCACAATTTCTGATGGAATTGGAGAACATCATTCTGAGTGAGGTTAGCCTGGCCCAAAAGACCAAAAATCGTATGTTCTCCCTTATATATGGACATTAGATCAAGGGCAAACACAACAAGGGGATTGGACTTTGAGCACATGATAAAAGCTTTAGCACACAAGGGAGGGGTGAGGATAGGTATGACACCTAAAAAATTAGTTAGCATTTGTTGCCCTTAATGCAGAGAAACTAAAGCAGATACCTTAAAAGCAACTGAGGCCAATAGGAAAAGGGGACCAAGAGCTAGAGAAAAGGTGAGATCAAAAAGAATTAACCTAGGTTAGATCAGAAAGAATTAACCTAGAAGGTAACACCCACACACAGGAAATCAATGTGAGTCAATGCCCTGTATAGCTATCCTTATCTCAACCAGCAAAAACCCTTGTTCCTTCCTGTTATTGCTTATACTCTCTCTACAACAAAATTAGAAATAAGGGAAAAATAGTTTCTGCTGGGTATTGAGGGGGTGGGGGGAAGAGGGAAGAGGTGGAGTGGGTGGTAAGGGAGGGGGTGGGGGCAGGGGGGAGAAATGACCCAAGCTTTGTATGCACATATGAATAAAAGAAACCTCCAAAAGAAAAAAAAAAGTTCACAATTTCTTTTTTTTTTTGTGATACTAGGGTTTGAACTCAGACCCATACCTGATCCACTCCACCAGCCATTTTCTATGATGGGTTTTTTTTGAGATAGGGTCTCATAAACTATTTGCCTGGGCTGGCTTTGAACTGCGATCCTCCTGATCTCTGCCGCCTGAGTAGCTATGATTAGAGGAGTGAGCCACAGGTACCCTGTTATGTTTTTATGTTTTTTGGCAGTATTGGAATTTGAACTCAGGGTCTCATGTTTTCTATGCACTCTATCACTAAAGCCACTCTACCAGTCTGCACAATGTTTAATCCATACTTTTCAATTTTTTAGTAACCAATAAATATTAAAGAAATTATATATTTTTGTTTTCAAAGAGAATGCCTCTTTTGTTCTTTACATAATGATGCTCCTAAACCGAACCCATAAATTCTCTAGCACATAAAAATGAGAACATTTTTGTTTATCATAATAATTCAGTCATGCCTTTGCCCAGCTACAGAGGGAAATCATTAAGTCAGGAAGTGACAAGAGACAGAGTTGGCAGAATCAATTGTCCTTGGTTGTTGTTAGGCTGTCTCTAATTTCTTTTTTAATTTAATTTAATTTTGTTTCATTTCATTATATTTTATTTTATTATTTTATTTTGCTAAAGGATAGGCCTGAAGGCTTATCAAGCTGTGACTGAGGAAGACCTATCTTCCAGTATCAGAATACGATAGCTATAGAAATCATCTTCCTGGTCCATAGTAAGCACACACATATGGACGGTAAGTGCTCTGTACCTTTTTCCATTTCTCAAAGCAGCTGTCTGGCCTGGGGAAACTTCAGCTTGCTGAAAACATGTCTGTGCACAAAGCCTAGCTAATCCTACTGAAAAACACTCCCATTTCTAAGTTTCTGCTTTACATTAAAATTAAGTGTGCTGCCTTTGTAGTTTATTTTAGTACTTTTGTTGTTTACATCATGTATAGTGATGTCTGCACCTTTTTAAAAATAAGATGTTATAATTTTCTCTAAAAATTTAAAATTCTTATTGTTATTGTTTTCCCTGAGATTATCATATATCAAATAAAGCCAAAACAAATCTCACAATATTACTACCATAACCTAGAATTATAGAGAATATATAAGATATAAAATTGTGCAAAATGTTTATAAAATTCTAAAATTAGAAAAAAATGCTAAATGATAACTAAAATAAGAAATTTATAAAAAATTATTGTCTTATTTTGCTTCAACTTGCGTTATCAGGACTAAGTTGCTTTTATTCTCTTTCAGTTCTAGCTAATTGCACAGCCTTCTATTTTCATTGGAAAATTTAAAACCTCAAAACTGTCCACTTTCTTATTTGAAGGCAAGACAGTATAATTTAAGATCTATAATTTAAGCCTCCAACTGACTGCAGGCAATAAACATGCTATTCTCTTCTCTGAACTTTCTGCCCTGAATTTGGCTTCAGAAATTAAGCTTGCCAGTGATGTAGACTGCCCCAATGAACTTTAAAGTAGGGCTTCTTTCGGGAAACTTTGAATAAACAAAATAAAATTAGACCCCTACTTCTTCCTCTAATCACTCACTACATTTCTAAACAACACCACACTATCACTATCCTTCAGATAGGCTTTTGCCTTTTGATCCATTGCAGTCAGTCATTCACTGAGAAGCAGTAATGGTACTTTCTCAGAATCTCAATCATGCAACCACTAAAATTTTTGTATGCATATATGCTGGAAGTTAAGAATGTGAATGTGGTTGATATACACTCTGTACCAGAATGAATAAATAATTTTAAAACCTGTTGAAATCACCATGAGAAGGGGACTAAAAAAGGAAGGAGAAAAATAGAGGAGATGAGCCAATTCATGTTCTGATACATATACAAACAAAAATACATTTTTTCAAAAAACAGAGAACAAGACGTTTCAGTAAGAGGAAAGGAGAGGACTTAAGGAAAGGGTATAGGAGGGTTCTGTATATGGTGGAAATATTACGTACTCATGTATGAAAATGGAAAAATGAGACTTGTTGGAACTGTTCCAGGATTGGGGGGAAGAGGAAGCAGGGAGAATGATGGAGGGTGATGAATTCAACTGTGATATTGTAAGAACTTTGGTAAATGTCACAATGTAACCCCAGTACAATAATAAAAAAAAAATTAAAGGGGGGAAAATGGACAGATGACAGCCTTTGGTCATTCTCATTTCCCAGACTAAATATGGGGTTTACTATTTCAGAATATGCCTAAAACTGATTTGCTAATTTGTGTCCTGAATAAAGGACAAAATGGAGTGCTTTCAAAACTAGAACTGTCTTTACTTTGAAAAGATATAGATAAAGTTAGTCATGGAATAGTATTAAGCGACACTTTTTAAGTCACCAGTGTTCGTCTGTCTTCTGGAAGGATGATGACACTGGCAAAGTAGTCATTATATTCTTTCAATGTCTATCATGTTAACAAATATTTCTTAAACTAAAATCTAATTTGTTATACAAAGTCAAAATAAATGTTCTAGTTTGATGTAAAAGAACTCAGTCATAAATGTTGTAAAAACTTACATCAAGCATCCTGCAAATTTTCAGCCATACATGTTCTTTCTCAGTTCTTTAAGCTGGCTTTCAAAGTTACAACCTTACCATTGTCCTGTTTTTTCAGTTATACACAGTTATGCTGCTAAATTCTCCTGCCAAGAGTAGGTGTTGTGATAGCTAAGTGAAGTTACTAGTTAATAAACTAGTGGATACAGGTACTATAATTTTAGATTAAATTAGTCAGCCACAAGTGTTTATAAAACAAGACAAACTGATGGACCTCCAAAGAGCTTATGCTACTGCAGTTGAGCTAGCAGATGGTGTGTAAATGTTCTCTGACTGTGTTGACTGAAAAATTATGTTCAAGAGATCTTGGTGACAATTCTCCCAGGAAGTATAACAGAACCTAGATTAAGCCACCCCTACTCATAATATAAAGTTAGGAAGGAAAATGAATCTTCAGTAGCCCTTTGATCAAATATTTTTTTAAGTAGTAAATAGACCACTTATAAAATAAGAGGCACTGGATGCCATATTGACTATATTTAGTGTAAGATATATTTTTGAACAGAAGGATTGCACTAGTTGAGAAAAGTAAAGACAGAAACATGAAAGTGAAGTTCACATATAAGCCTCTGTTTATGTTACCTGTCCACTAAAATTTATACCAAATCATCTGAAAAATGGCTTCCTATTCCTACTAAATTTTAGTTTCAGGGTATATGAAACACTTTATAATAATAGGAAACTAAACTTCTGACATCAGACTTTTATTTTTCTGTTTACAGTTTTGTTAGAACGCTAAAAATTATAGAACTGACATTAATCACCCTTATGTATTGAAGGAAGGAAACACTTGAAGTTGCAGATGCCTATAGCTTTGAAACTTTTCTTGTGTTACACTGGCAATGTTCAGGTATTTATAATAATGGTAAAGAATTACTGGTCAGTTGTAAGTGAAGGAGGAAAGTTTCTGGCTTGAAGACCTTTTCCAGCTGAAGAGATTTAGCATCATTATTTCTGAAATATAACCTTCTCCAGTAGCATTTCCAATTAAACTTCCAAATTACAACTCATACACTCTAAAGACCAAACTCATTATTATGACTTACAATATTCAGTTCTATAGAAATACAAGCATTCATTACAGAAGAAAATGGTGTTAAAAATCCTTGGATTAGAAAAAAGAAGTCTTTGAATACACCAATTCATCTTGTTAGTTAATAAGAGTGGTGGTAATTATGAACCATATGTGGTCTACACTTTAAATCAGACTTGGAAAAACATCTGCCACCAGTGGCTCTGCTGGCCTTGATTCTGCCTTCTAAGTATCAAGAGAATGACTCTGAACAAAAGTCATCTATAGAGTTAGAGCATATGCTCAATAAATTCAACTTGTCTATAGCTTTTCCAAGTCACTCTTTCTAAATGAAAATGAAGGACAGCATCGTTGAATTAATTATTTACATGTATCTATCTTATTTTATAAATTGGCAGTCCTTGGCAGTGTGCATTTGAAAAGAGATGAATATTAATAATGAAAATGACATCACACAAACTGGTTTTTGAGTTTGTTACTTACAAACTTCTCAATATTATTTCATGGAATTGTCCAGTCTTTTAAATTCTTGATTCTTTTAAAAATACTTTCATGTTTTTTAACCTCATCTACTTCTTAAAGTTTCTTTAATTTCAAACCTCCTTTTTATATACACAAATTTTCTTTCTAGCATTTTAATAATTTTCATAATATGTATTATCTGAATTATGTTCATCTTGCAGGAAAACTCTATGTCATAAAGATGTACACATAAACACAGGGCAACTGTAGGTTTCAGGTTGCAAGACAGAAATCCTCACTACCTTCATGCATGCGTAGTCAGTTGCGTGACTGGACCTCATTATAATTGTCTTTTGTATACAGTCATGACCTTCAGCAGGGGCAGTGTTCAGAGTGTTACTTTGCTCATGTTGATACACATCACTCATATCTCAAAAGCATATAGATTTGTGATTTGCTTATGTTACTCCTTTTAGGACCAGATATAATAGTGGCCTCAGAATAACATAAATGTACTCAGCTACTGCCAATGACACAGGAATGCCATAATTTATCCTTTAGTATATACTAGCATTTGTTATCAAATGTTTACAATGACTCTACCAGCTAGATTATCATTACCATTTTGTAGGAACTGAGATATATATATATATATATCAAAGATATATGGCAAAGATAATTTCTGAAAGTCATGTATCCATTAAGAGGGTGGGATTTAAGCCATTTGGGCTGATATCTTGAATCTCTTCAAACCATGAAAATAATACCTTGTCTACTTCTGGTTATCCCTCCTGATTTTAGCCTAAACTATCATCCTGCTTTTATTTTATGATAAATAACCACCTGTATTTTACTCATATTTAGAAACCAAATTCATTTTGTATGATTTTCTTGAGTTTTTCTAAGTTGGAGCCTGCTATTTGGCATGAACATTTCTGGTCACAGAGCATATCATGTGTATAGTATAGTCCTTGCCCTCATAAATCCTTGTGAGTAATAAATTCTCAGATTTATCTACTACATATACTAATCATCTGGAAAGCTTGCAAATATTTCTGTGGCCCAATAACCAAAACCTGGAATAATTAAATATGAATCTCTTGGTATTTTTAAATGAGTAGCCAAGATTAAGAATTACTAGCTCCCAGTCTATTGGTGAAGCAGCAATAAAATGCATTTCCAGGAAAAATATGCAAGAGCAAAATGGTTATATAAGCTATGAAATGTAGAAATGGTGAAAGATTGTAGTAGGTTTGGGATGGGTGTCAAAGAAAGATTCCTCTAGAGAAGCATAAATTAAGCTAACACCAAAATAATGGAGAGAATTGAATAAGTTGAAGTCAGTCCTGTGAGCTTTCCTGGAAGAGGAGGACATGTGAATGGCCAGGCTCTAGTGTGTCCCAAGGTAGACAACAGCATTGTTGCTGGAGTGGAATGTGTGAACCTAGGCACCGCGTCTAGAGAGGGATTTATAGTCAATTCACCTTGATTGCCATGTGACAAAAGACATCATGGCTTAAAAACAGGACTGGATTGCAGAAAATAACTGTCATTTGATAACAGTTGCAATCTTGGATTCTAAGATAGAGCTACCAATCACCAGTGTCTTTTTTGTCGCATTTCCTTTGCTTCACTGAAGTACATAATATGAAATAACCATTTGAAAGTCAGGTATTATAGTTTTAATTTTAAAATAAAAATTCACCTGACAACTTTTCTTTTTTGTTTTAACATAGCATCATATTAAAAAGCTTCTGTACAGCAAAGAAAACAATTACCAGAGTAAAGCCACAGCCTATAAAATAAGAGAAAAACTTTGCCAGCTGCTCACTTGACAAGGAATTAATGTCTGCAACATATAAAGAGCTCAAACAACTAAACACTAGAAGAACATATAATCCAGTAAATAAATGGGCAAATGAACTGAACATACAGTTCTCAGAAGTAGAGATACAAGTGGCCAACAAATAATGAGAAAATATTCAATCTTTTTAGCCACCAGAAAATGCAAATCAAAACTACATTGATATTCCATCTCACCCCAATCAGAATGGCTAGCTTCAAATATGAGAAATAAGAACTGTTGACAGGGATATGAGGAAAAGGAACCTTTATATGCTGCTAGTAGAATGTAAATTAGGATAGCCACTATGGAAATTCCTCAAGAAAACTAAAAATAGAACTACAATATTATCCAGCTAAACACTCCTGTGTACATATCTAAAAGAATAAAAGTGAGCATACAATAGAGATACCTAACAATTTTTTATTTCATGAAATACAAGTATATAAATATGTATAACATACCTAAGTATTATGTAAGTGTACATTTATACATGTAGGAGAGAGAATTCAGACACTAACAAAAATATTTTTGATATACATACATTTAAATTTTGGTTACTTAATTTTTATCAGAAAATAATTAAGCATTAGGTGAAAAGAACGAGTGAGGAGCTGACAGAAAATTCCGTGAACTCTCCAGAGATATCTTGCCTCAGTTTACTCAGTAGCCTCGTGCAGGAGGCAGCAGAACCCTTCCTCTTTTGCACCTTACGTCCCATGCTGTCTCTAGACAGCATTTTTTCTGGGCCAGACATTATGATACCTGGATTTAGAGCTTGCTGGTCATGAAGTCTGAAGTTGCTGGTGTGACGCATTAGAACTGTGTCCTGGACATCAGAGGGAGTCTTTACAGAGGACTGCTGAGAGGCTTTGAAACAGTGACCTTTGTGGCCTTGAAGGCATTTGCCTGCCAGTTACTTTTTCTCACTTTCTTCCTCTTTTTGATCATCTGAAAAACATCTTCCCTGAGGAAAGTGCTTTAAATCATGGTCAGGGTCCTCATTTTTTCCAAAGTCTCAAGGAAATACATAGGATGACTCTTCTATAAGATTCCCAAGAAACTGCCAAACAAGACAAAAAAGTAAAACTACAGTTTTATAGTTTCAACTTATTCATAGAAAATTTACAAAATATGGGGTCTTGACATTTTCTTCCAGGTTTTGTTAATCTGTTTACCAACATTCAAATCAAGTAGGATTCAGAACATGGTCTTTAAGCATAAACATGGACTGTTCAACTGGACTTTCTTAGTCTACAGTGGTTCTTGAGTTCTTGAGGAGGTTAAGAAGCCAGAATAAAATGGTTAACACCCCAGACCCACTGCTTTTTTTCTTTATTTATATATCAGCACTTTTAATGCAGTTGATGCAGAAGAAACAGGTAATCAGAATTTTATTTAGCAAATTTCAGTTGTCAATTAGGGCAAGAACCTGAAAAGGACAGGAAGTTATCAATTATCACAGTGAACTTTTAGACTGGTATCATTATACTGATTTTAATAAAAGAGAATATTACTGATTATGTTAGCTAAAATTGCAGGAAAAGCCATTTCTCTCAAATTCTAACCTTGACAATCTATTTATTTCATAATAATATTTCTATAATTGCACCTGGAAACAAGAACCATTTGATATATGTTTATTAGCATCATTCATTTGTCCCTGATTATTTTTTAAACAACTTATTTTTGAACGTTATACACATGAATCAGAATACCGAGGTCAATATATCTCTCACTCATATGTATAAAATAACCTTTCTACTCCCACCCTATCATATGTATGCCAGGTTGTTGTTTTAGCAGGTATTACAAGTTTTTCTTAATATTTCTTTCATATTTTTCTTTACAAATAGTCTGTCATATTAAAGTCTGTTAAGCATAATCAGAGTTGGGCATATCTTTTCATATTTTTATGGATTTTTTCATTTATCAATTTGCTCTGAATTTAGAAAATTTAAAACCAAATTCCTTGTGTAGCCAATTTTGATTTTAGCAAATATAAATATTACTTGAAAATATAACCTTTTAGATAACACAAACTAGTTTGCAATGACCTACTGGTTAAAATGTAAACAAGTCCATCATTTAACATAATGGCAACTATTTTAACATTTACTGGGCATTTAACTTGGTATATGCAAATACAACATTCTCAAAGAATATTTATTCTGATGATTAATGAAATATACGTGTATTATTAAAATTTCTTATGTAAAGAGTTAAGAACAATGTACATATATTTGATATTTAACATCAAAAAGAAAGACATTTTGAATATGCAGAGTAAATTTTCCTTAATAAAACCAGCAATGATATGCACAACTTTGATTGTGGATTCATGTAATATTTTTTTATTTCTTTACTGCTATAATACTGTCTTATTTCTGAAACACTTGTTTTTGCATTTACATAAATTGAAGATGTCACTGGAGATTTTATTTTTGTTTATCTTCATTCTTAAAGAGAATACAGAGGTAATCAGAATTTTATTTAGCCAATTTCAGTTGTCAAGATAGCAATTGCTTTTAAAACAATGCTTCCCCAATTATGCAAATTGTTGGCAGATTTTCGTGTTTTTATAGCTCAGAAACAGTTTACTTTCACACATTGATAAAATTTGTGACTGTCATGGAAGGGTATGTGTCTAAGCATCTCAGGAAAGTATCAGGTGGAAAGTAAAAACTCATTGTGCAAAAACAATTCTTTCCTGCTATGTTAGCAATAAAACAGTCTCTTAATGACTGTTTCTTTCAGCTATGCCCCCAGATTAAAAAAAATATAAACAAACTGGCAAGGGAAGAAAGCATGCAAGAAAAAATACAAAGAGAAATTACATTATCCTCTCATTTGAAAATTGCATTTATTTTGTTCTGATACGAATAAATACATACATGTTTAGAAAATACTTAAAAATATCAAAAGTTTCTACACAAAGCTCACCAAATTTTTATAGGTTACTTGTGTTATTGGGAGTATGTATATGTGTGCACTTTTTGACAGTGATATCAAATGGGGATATTGCCTGAACATCAACAGCATTGACTAGCATGGTTATTCATGATAGGTTGTTGGTCTATCTGAATCTCAGAGGTTTTTTGAAATGTTTATATCTTCAATTGCATTTCTTGTAAATAAGTTTTATAAATACACACTCACACACCCACATAATCACACACTTGTTATGAATCCGACGTTCAGATATAGTATAGTGACTTAGGGCTTTGATGTTTAAAGTGTGACCAACACAAGGCAACAGAAGCAGCTGGGAAAATGATGAAATGAAGAATCCCAAGCTTCACACCAGCCCTGGAAATTCTGAGCCCTGTAGGTGATTTCTTCACACAATGTAACCTGAGACACACCTGCTTAGAACCTGGCCTCCAGAGAAAGACAGAAATGAATTTCTAAAGCCTGACTTCCTCATTTGTAAATTGGGACTAATAATACTTTCCAAATAAATGAGATTAAGTGAGATTATGTTCACAAATTAATTAACATGCTGTTGGCTTAAAGAAAGTGTTCAGTTAAAGAAAGTGTTCACTACAACTATTTGTAGTTGTTTTTAGTAAACCGTGTAGCATGGCAGAGTCATAGGTCCACATTTCAAGTGTGTTTAATTAACTGAGGAGTTGTTAAATGCTGAAGAAACAATCATGTTCTCAGCATCAGTTGAATAATGACTTTTCAGTCACCACTGAAAAACATTACTTTTATTTTATTTGTATTTTCTGGAAACAAAATGTTTCCTTGAACAGACACCTCTTACCTTTGGTCTTCCAAGGTTTAAGACTACTTTATATTATCAATTTTTATCCTTTTCATTCTTCACCTTAAAGATCTGTAATGCTAAATGTAATTTGTCTATGCCAACTTTTCCTTTCTTTCCAAAAAACTTTGTTTTTTATTTTTGGAGACAGAGTCTCACTATGTAGCTCAGTCTGGCCTCAAATTCTCAATCCTTCAGCTTCAGGCTCTTCAATGCAAACAATGTATACACGTGTATGTAACTGTAAAAATGACACCTGTTGAAACTGTTCCAGACTCATGGGAGGGGAGAAAGAAGAAAACAATGGAAGGCATAAATTCAAATATATATTTGGTACATTGTAAGAACCTTTGTAAATACTACAATGTACCTCCACTCAGCACAATAAAAATTTTATAAATTAAAAACAAGAAATCTTTAGCAAGATGAAACCACCATGGGAAAGGGACTCAGGAAGAATGAAGAAAATTAGAGGAGCTAATTAGAGGACCAGCCAGCAGGGGTTATAAAACATATATACATAGAAATATCGCAAGGACTCCCTGTGTGCTACCTTTATTTCAAGCAAGCAAAAAATATCATTTTTTTCTTCTAACAAAATTGGACAACATTTCTGTGGTGTTTATTTTTATCTCCCCTTTTGCATTTCTGATTTTACTGATTTAGGTTTTTCTCTCCTCATTTTAGTCAGGTTTGCCAGGGGTCTGTCAATCTTGTTTATTTTTTCAAAGAACCAGCTTTTTGTTTCATTGATTCTTTGAATTTTTGTTTGTTTGTTTGTTTCTATTTCATTAATGTTGGCTCTTATTTTTATTATTTCTTTCCTTCTGCTTGTTTTGGAATTTGGTTGTTCTTATTTTTCTAGGAGTTTGAGATGTGGCCTTAGGTCATTGAGTTGAGATCTTTCTGTCCTTTTAATATATGCACTCATGGCTATAAACTTTCCTCTTAGGACTGACTTTGCTGTGTCCCGTGGGTCCTGATAGGTAGTATTTTCATTTTCATTAACTTCCAGGAACTTTTTAATTTCCTCTTTCATTTCATCAATGACCCATTGGTCATTGAGCAATGTGTTGTTCAGCTTCCAATTATTTGCATGTTTTCTACTGTTGTTTTTGTTGTTGAGTTCTAGTTTTAATACATTGTGATCAGATAAAATGCATGGGATTATTTCTAATTTCTTATCTTTGCTGAGGCTTGCTTTGTGACCTAAGATATGATCAATTTTGGAGAAGGTTCCATGGGCTGCTGAGAAGAATGTATACTATGTAGAAGTTGGATGAAATATTCTGCAGGCATCAGCAAGGTCCATTTGATCTATGGTATGATTTATATCTAAGATTTCTTTATTGATTTTTTGTTTGGATGACCTATCTATTGGTGATGAGGGGGGTATTAAAGTCTACCACTGAGACTGTATTGGAGTTTGTATATGTTTTTAGGTCCTTCATAGTATGTTTGATGAAATTAGATGCACTCACATTGGGTGCATACAGTTTGATAATTGTTATTTACTTTTGTATTTACCCTTTTATCATTATGGATGTCCTTCTTTATCTCATTTGATCAATGTAGGTTTGAAGTCTACTTTGTCTGAGATAGCTATTGGTACTCCTGCCTGTTTTGGGGGGGCATTGGTTTGGTAAATCCTCTTCCAGCCTTTCACCCTAAGGCAGTGTTTGTTTCTATCTATGAGATGGGTCTCCTGTAAGCAACAAATTGTTGGATCTTCCTTTTCAATCCAGTTTGGCAAGCGGTGTCTTTTGATGGAGGAACTAAATCCATTAACATTCAGTGTTAGTATTGATAGGTATGTGGTGATTCCTGTCACATAGTTGTTTTTGATATTTAAGGGTTTGATTGTGTGCAGCTGAATCCATGTTACTCTCTGATTCCTTGTCTTTTCTTCTCCTGTGGTTTGATATTGCCTGTCCTCTCATGGTTTTGTTTGCTTTTATTTTGTGTGTGCAGATTTCCTTGAAGAAATCATCAGAGACTACTTTGAGAAACTCTATTCTAATTAATTTGAAAATCTTGAAGAAATGGACAGATTTCTAGATACTTATGACCATCCAAAATTGAAACAAGAGGATATTAATCACTTGAATAGATCTATAACACAAAATGAAATTGAAGCAACAATAAAGACTCTCCCAAAAAAGAAAAGTCAAGGACCTGATGGACTCTCTGCTGAATTTTATCAGACCTTTAAAGACAAACTAGTACCAACTCTCCTTAAACTTTTCCACCAAATAGAAAGGGAAGGAACACTGCCTAACTCATTTTATGAAGCTAGTATTACACTTATCCCAAAACCAGACAGAAACCTCCAAAAAGGAGAACTACAGGCCAATCTCCTTAATGAACATTGATGCAAAAATCCTCAACAAAATAATGGCAAACCGAATTCAATAACTCATCAGAAAGATCATTCACCACAACCAAGTCAGCTTCATCCCAGGGATACAGGGTGGTTCAACATACACAAATCTACAAATGTAATACAGTACATTAATAGAAGCAAAGACAAAAACCACTTGATCATCTCAATAGATGCAGTAAAAGCCTTTGATAAGATCCAACACAACTTCATGATAAAAGCTCTAAGAAAATTAGGAATAGAAAGCATGTACCTCAATATTGTAAAGACTATATATGACAAACCTATAGCCAACATCATACTTAATGGTGAAAAATGGAAATCATTTCCTCTAAAATCAGGAATGAGACAAGAGTGCCAACTATCCCCACTCCTATTCAACATAGTCCTGGAATTTCTAGCCAGAGCAATTAGGCAAGAAGAAAAAATGAAAGAAAGACAAAGAGGTAAAGAAACTCTCAAAATATCCCTATTTGCAGAAGACAAGATCCTATATTTTAAAGACCCAAAAAACTCTACCCCAAAATTCCTAGATACCATAAACAGCTACAGCAAGGTGGCAGGATACAAAATCAGCCTACAAAAATCATTAGCTTTTCTATACACCAATAACAAACAAACTGAGAAAGAATATATGGAAACAATTCCATTCACAATAGTCTCAAAAAAAATCAAATACCTAGGAGTAAACTTAACAAAGGATGTGAATGACCTCTACAAGGAGAACTACAAACCCCTTAAGAAAGGGATCGAGGAAGATTACAGAAAATGGAGAGCTCTCCCGTGCTCATGGATTGGTAGAATCAACATAGTAAAAATGGCTATACTACCAAAAGCAATACTCATGTTCAATGCAATTCCCATCAAAATCCCAATGACATTCATCACAGAGATTGAAAAATCTACCCTCTAGTTCATTTAGAAACACAAGAGACTGTGACTAGCCAAGGCAGTACTCAGCAAAAAGAGCAATGCTGTAGATATCACAATACCCAAATTCAAACTATATTACAAAGCAATAGCAATAAAAAAACATGGTACTGGCACAAAAACAGACATGAAGACCAGTGGAATAGAATAGAGGACCCAGATATGAATCCACAATGCTATACCCACCTTATTGTTTGCAAAGACGCCAAAAACATATGATAGAGGGAAGACAGCCTCTTCAACAAATGTTGCTGGGAAGAGTGGTTATTTGCCTGCTAAAAACCGAAACTAGATCCATGTTCATCTCCCCGTACTAGTATCAACTCAAAATGGATCAAAGACCTTAATATCAGACTTGAAACTCTGAAGTTAGTACAGGAAAGAGCAGGGAATACTCTGGAAGCAATAGGTATAGACAAGGATTTCCTTTCACTAAGAGAAAGGTTGGATAAATGGGACTAAAAAGCTTCTGCACTACAAAAGAAATGCTCTCTAAACTAAAGAGACCACCCACAGAGTGGGAGAAAATATTTGCAAGCTATACATCACACAAAGGACTGATAACAAGAGTATACAGGGAACTCAAAAAACTAAACTCTCCCAAAATCAACGAACCAATAAGGAGATGGGCAACTGAACTAAACAGAACTTTCTCAAAAGAAGACATTAAAATGTCCAAAAAACATGTGAAAAAATGATCACCATTTCTGGCCATAAAGGAAATGCAAATCAAAACCACACTAAGATTCTACCTTATCCCTGTTAGAATAGCCATCATCAAAAACAACACCAACAACAGGTGTTGGTGAGAATGTGGAGAAAAAGGAACCATAATCCACTGCTAGTGGGAATGCAAGGTAGTGCAACCTTTCTGGAAAACAACATGGAGGCTTCTTAAAAATCTAAACATAGATCTGTCATATGATCCAGCAATCCCACGCCTGGGGATATACCCAAAGGATACAGCACAGGTTACTCCAGAGGCACCTGCACAGCCATGTTTATTGCAGCGCTATTCACAATAGCCAAGTTATAGAAACAGCCAAGATGCCCCACTACTAGTGAACGGGTTAAGAAAATGTGGTATTTATCCACAATGGAATTTTACTCAGCCATGAAGAAGAATGAAATCTTATCATTTGCAAGTAAATGGATGGAACTGGAGAATATCATCCTGAGCAAGGTTAGCCAGGCTCAGAACACCGAAAATCATATGTTCTCCCTCACATGTGGCTTTAGAACTAGGGCAAATGCAACAATGTTGTTGGATTTGGGTCACACAATAAAGGGAGAGCACATATGTGAGGAATGGGGATAGGCAGGAAACCCAAACTTGACAGTGTTTGATGTCCCCACTGCAGAGGAGCTACTATAGTAATCTTAAAATGACAGAGGTTAATATGGGAAGGTGACCAGGAAATAGTGAAGAGATCAGGTAAAGATTAATCAATTCGGGTTGTACTACACTTGTGCATGGAAGCAATGCCAGAAATTTCTCTGTATAGCTATCCTTATCTCAACTAGCAAAAATGCTATGTCTTTCTTATTATTGCTTATCTCTACTCTTCAACAAAATTGGAAAAAAGGGCAGAACAGTTTCTGCCTGGAAGCTATGGGATGGGGGAGAGAAGGAAAGGCCGGTGTGCAGGGGGTGAGAAATGGCCCAAAATGTATGCACATATGAATAAATGAATAAAAAAATTGTATATGTGGATGGAACAGGTCCTTCCCAGGGGCAGAGAGGTTATTGGTACCAGTAGAAGAGTGAGGTGGCAGTGAAAGGGGGCTGGAAGGTGTACAGTGTGCAAAAAATGTGTGCACAGGTATGTGAATCCAAAAATTATAGCTGTTGAAACTATTCCAGGAATGGGGGGGAGAGGGGAATGAGGGGAAATGTGGAGGGGGTGAATTCAAGTATGATGTATTTGATACATTGTAAGCACTTTTGTAAATGCCACCATACATACCCCACACAGCACAATAATAAAGAAAATAAAGAGAATTCGGATTTTAATCTCAAGATAATGTGGAGATTCTAAAGGTGTGTGAAATTGGAATTGGCATGATTAAATAGATTGCTTTTATTTAGCGCCATCAAAGGTCAAGAGAGAAGTGTCTCAGTTATTTTTAAGCATTCCATTCTTGCTTCATTCTCAAGTGAAATAATGACTTCCTCACTTTTTCTTTGAGTCTGAATATAAAACATAATTGTTAATCTTGAGGTAATTTACTACTCTTTGGAGACAGAATGTCTGAATTTGAATCCTGATTAATCACTAACTGTGTATATGATTTTGGGTTATTTGTCTCAGTCATCATTTTTAAAATGTAAATAGTATCTATTTTGTAGTGTTTTGAAATGAGTTAGTGCATATAAAGTTCTGATAATATGCTTTGGTATATATTATTTTATTATGCTATATGCTACATACTATTTTTGTTTTTCTTTACTATGTTATTGTAATTACCCTATTATGGTGTAAAAAAGATATGAAACCTAAAAAATGGAACAGAAGAAGGAGGAATTCTGCCATCTAAGGAAGGAATTCTAGTAATAGCCAGTAACAAACAAATGGCTTACATTGTTTATTTAAAGTGTCAATATTGCAATAATCTCATAGAGTTATGGTAAAAATGATGAATTTAATTTATGTTTTTATTGGGCAAGACACATATGAATAATTAAACCATTATTTTCAAATCACTGTCTTTAGCATTGGCAAATGCTGGAAATAAAATGTGTTTGTGCTTCATTAGTACATATCAACTTAAAATTTACAACAACATTAGGAAACAGAGGTTTTAGAGATTATATACTCTAAAGAATTTAGAGCCTTATGTATTTATACAAATAACTTAAAACCCACATATTAATTAAATTTCAAAATTAATCATAGAAATATGCTTAACTCTTGAAAATTTGGATTTTTTACTGTAAATGAGATTATGTAAATTAATATACATATTCATTCATGCAGTCATTCAATTTCATTTGCAAATATTTATTGGTATAAATTAGGCCAATCATACTCTATACCCTTAAGTATTATAAAGTCTACTAGGTAAGACCTATGAGCAGATAATAATGAAAGCATGTGAAACAATGACAAAAATATGTTCAGTGTATTTTGGAAGCATGGAATTCGGAATCCAAATGCAAGTGAAATCAGGGAAGGCTTGTTAGAAAAGGATATCTGGCAGCTCCCTATGTAACAGTAAAAGTGAGATGGAGAAAAACCTGTAGCACAGCCAGATCAGGAGCCTAAACTAGGCCTGTATGAGAAAAGTAAGTTTCTGGCAGTAAAATTGAAGATGTTCAGCATTTTCCAGGCACTTGTAGCTCATTTGTATCATCCTATCTACTGGGGAGACTCACAGCTCAGACAGTGCATGTAAAAATGTTTGCAAGACCCCATCTAAACCAATAGCTAGCAAGGGTCCTGCACCTGTCACCTCAAGCTACATCAGAAATATAAAATATGAGGACCTTTGTCTAGGCTGGCCTGAGGAATAAACATGAGACCTGATGTCCAAAATAACAGAATGGAAAAGACTGGAGGTGTGGCTCAAATAATAGAGTGTATCAAACTAAGTACTACCAACATAAAAAGAAGTTCTGGGATGTTAGACTATAAGTGTGACTGTGACAGAACATTAAATTCATAATTACCTGTTCTTCACTAGAAACAGCTGGAATTTTAATTGTTTTTTGAAAATGGGATAGAGATAACTAATTGAGGACTTGCATGTTTGCTTTACTTACAGATATATGTAAAGCAGTAGGAGGAATAAAGGAAGACACCAGAACTTAGAAGTCGGAGAATGGGAAACACATGTAAGTCCAGCAAAGGGAGGAGTTTTAGAGATAGATAAGCCAGATGTCAAACTTTTAGAAACTTTGAAAGAATATCTATGAACTCTAATTTCGTTCATTCAGCAATATATTCAGGACAGGGAGATGTCTCCACTGCTTCAGGGAATGAATCTCAATTAGTCAAAACAGATCAAAGTACTAGTATTTGCTTCAATTACTGATGAGATTTGGAGTATGTATTTAACTCTGTCCTGCTCCCCCAAAAAACAAAACAAAACAAAAACCTTAGGGACAATTCTGGTAATATAATGCGTGCTTCCTATGATTTATGTGATAGGGTTTCCCTGGTAAAGACAGACATACAAAGATAACGATATTTTCTTCTTTTGCACGTTGTTACGAAAGGATATGACGTACTGAGAGGGCCAACACCTACAAAGTCACAGAGGTTTGTCTATGAGCATTGCTGGTAAGATAGGGTACCAGAATTCACCATTGCTGGGCTACCTCACTTTAACCAAATTTGTATAAAGTTCCAGGCGGGCTGTATTGAAAGCAAGTGAGAAGAAAGCATATGGAGGACCTTGCATGTCATATTAAGAAGTTTTAACTAACACTGTTTCAAATGGGAACTAGTTTAAATATGCAAAGTGATACGATTAGCGTTACAATTTTAGACGGGATAAGTGTCAAATAGACGTATTTGAGTGAGATGAGGTTTATCACGAGGAAAACACCAAAGGAGTCCTTCTCAAATCAACATAACATGGTAAGAAATGGGTTAGGAAAAGGAAAAGAAAAAGAAATAGCCCTGGAATGTTTAGTCATTGCGTTTATACACTGTTTGTCTCTCTTATGAATCTTTCTTTTCAGAGTTAAGAACAACACTTTCCATTCATTGTTAAATACTTTGACTTTCATAAAGCGCTCATGAAGGTTATCTTGCCTTAACAACTGGAGTTTGAACTCAGGGCCTCATGCTTGCAAAGTCAAGTGCTCTATCACTTGGTATGCTCTCAACCCAACACCAAAAATATTATTACTAATTTTTTTGATGCATATATAAAATTATATTTACAAAATGCAGGAATAGTTACTCTAAAATGCATTTTTGTCAAGAAATTATGTTTCATAGAATGTGCAGAAAGATAGACCAAATTAAAATTTGGCAGGATAGATTTATAATTTTATGCAGATCAAAGGGAAAGTTACTTTCTTGATATAATTTGCATTGGAACAGTTTTTAAATATTGGTATTCAATTAGGTAAAGCATCTGAATTTATGCTGTAATTATAATATTTAGAATTTTATCAATGGGATCCCATTAAAATATTTAGCAACAAAAATACTGAGATAAATATGTTTACTTCCAAAATGTTCTCACTGAATGTGTGACAATTAACTTATTTCATACTTTTTAATGTTTTCTTGAGCATTAAGTAAAAAATTCTATTTAGATGCTATGCTAAAGAGAAAATAGTACTTTTCAGTGCTAAACAGAAAGGTTGGAACAGTCTTGGAAGTTTGCCTAATCTGACAGAAATTTTCTAGTGAATGTTCAAAATAAATGAAATGGAGCTCATTGAAAAAGCTGTTTTGTATTGTTCAAAATACAGCATCAGAAGTTTAGTGGGAAATATTTACCTTAGTATGTATTAACATACAGGAATTTCTGGGAAGTAGAGTGAATAAACTCAAGGCTATGTTTGCAATTAGAAGGATTCTGAGTAAAGATCAATAGAGAAACATCCCAAAGGCAACAAGATGCCAAGCATAGTTTTTGACAAAGTAACATTTATTAAGCTGATTTTCTTATATCTTTATAAAAAAATGACTAATTTGTGATGCCCAACTAAAATTTGTCCCCATTTGTCTACTAGTTGAATACTGGACATAACATAACCATATTGTGGATGAACAATATAAATTAATTTATCAAATGGTGCCAGCAACCCTGTGTGTGATTGTGCCTATGTGTGCATATATGTATATGTATACATATTTTTGTATGTTTGCATACACAAATGTGTGTGTGCATGTGTGTGGGGCGTGGAAGAAGACTTCATTGTTTCTAGACCAGTGAAAAAAAGAATGATGAACAACAGAGCACATGGTTGCCTTTCTCTTAGAATCTAACAAAAAATTTAGAGTTACTAATAATATAATAGGGAAATGTGGAGGTAACGAGTCTTACAAAACCAGAGTATATATTTTATGGAATCAGGAACATCTTTTCAGATTTTTTTTCAGCTAAAAATCTAAGGGATCAAGGAAACAAACCAGGAAAATGTGTGCATGAGCATGTTAGAGATGGTGTAGGAGATTCTATAGAAGACATTCTCATGAAGGCATATGGTATCTTTGAGTAACTGAAGTGATCTTAGCATAGCAGTCACTTAGACTCTTGTGCATGAACCAGATCCAGAATGGAAACTCTATGTGAGGCATTATCTCATTTAATGAGAAAGAGAAGACTTTTTATGTCAGGAGGACCATATTACATTTGTAATATTGTTAGTTGAGGTGTTGGAAATGAATTAGAATGGAATGCTTTAGACACTGGACTATTAGTTAAGACCTGCTGCAAAATTTTATAAAGGTGTGACCTGTATTAGTGTTACAGTCTGGATCATGACTACATATGCCAAAGGCTTAGCTTCCAGCCTGTGGAGATATTGGGAGGATGAAACCTTTAGGAGGTGGGGTCTAGTTGGAAGAATTTAGTTCACTGAGACATGACTTTGAAGGGGATATTGGGACCTAGACTCTCTTATCTGTTTTTGCTTCCTACTGGGAGAAAAGTAAACAGATTTTCTCTACCTTCTGTTCCCACAAAGATGTCCTTCCTCACCACAGGCCCAAATGCAATAAACCCAAGCAACCATGAACTGAAACCATAGGACAAACTGAACCTTTCCTTCTTTCCATTTGATTTTCCCAGGTGTTTATTACAGCAGCAGAAAGTTAACTAACACAACCTAGTTTTTGACAGTGGGCAAGGATTTGTCTCTCAGGGACACAATTCTAGATCTTGGAAGGTAGGAGAAGAGCTAAAATGGGACTTGGGTTTCTGGAACAGGCACTGGATGGAAGACACTAAAGAAGGGATTCTTTGGGGGAAATAATAACAGTGTTATTCTGTGCATGTGAACCTAATAACATTAGATATTCATCCAATGGAAGTGCTAACTGGTCTGTTGGACATACGAGTTTTTAACTCAGATTAGAAAGTGGTAATAAAAACACATAGCAGACATTTATCTGCAAACATTTTATACATACAGTGTGAAGGGCTAGCATGCACATTAGGATCAAACAGACCTTGGTATAAATTCCAACTCTTTTACTTTTTACATGTCCTTGATAAATCCCAGTCTTCTCATTTTCAAAATGTGAAAGGGTAGTTTCAGATACTATAAAGTATCTGAAATGATATATGCCAATTAATTTCATCCGAGACCATCTGTTTCCATGGATTTTGCCCATTTGTCTGTGACCCAGCAGCTCTGTCATCACCAGCCCTGCATAACCATCAGCCAATTACTGGCAAATAGAGCTTAACGATGCTTTGCTTCATGTCTGAACTATGCACTCTTGTGTCCTACCCCAGTTTTGAAGTTTGGAGACCTAACAATATTTGTTTGCATACACAAATAGGAAATATAGAGAAATTCCATTTATTTTCCTTTCTTGTCCAGGTAAACTATCATGAGGAGTGCCTGTGTGGAAATATCAAATATTCAAGTTTTTTTAATACCAAAGAATGACCAATTAAATATTACACCATCAATTTGACTTCCTTCTTGTCCTGCCTGCTTCACTTTCCCTTACAATTATAGTTTATGGTAAATCCAGGTATGGAACTTTTTTCCTTAAGTGCTTATAGAATGGGGTACTGTTTGTAGGTAACATACCCATCCATTGGGAACAAATATGTTTATCTGTGTTAAGTGAAGGGCTGATTAAGACTTTTAGCAGTGGTTAACTGGAAGAAGTATGCAAGGGACACTACTGGAAAATCAGTGGTGATAAGAGATCAAAATAGTATGGATCAATAATTTTAATGTTTTGGGCTTGAACTACGTTCTATTAATTCCATGATAAAAAGAAAATGTGAGCCACATGTTCACTCAAAGCATACTGTACATACCACAGGACTGTTAGGGCATAGTTTAAAAAGACTCAACTCCAACAGTTGCATTTTTTTTTCATGTTTCTTAAAGAACTGGTGAGTTCATTTCTGTGGACTAGACTCCCAAGAGTGGGATTGTTGGGTTGAAAAGTTTAAGTATTTTTAATCTTATGGGATATTCTTGACAGTTTTACAACAAAAAGTTCTCACACTCCCAGCACTGATGTTGAGAGAAACCTTCTCTCTCCACATAACAGCAGACAATAGGTGTTAGTTTTCATCCTGTCCAGTCTGGTAAGTATGAAGTGACAGCTCATGGCTCACAACATATGCAGTCTCCTGACTTTATTTATTTATTTTTTCAGCATGATCTTAATTTTTATTTTTTAAAAGTATGTTGTTGTGGGGTTTTTTTATTCATTTATTCACATGTGCATACATGATTTAGGCCATTTCTCCTCCATGCCCCCCGCCCCCTTCCTCTCTCCCCCAGCACCCCACACTTCCAGGCAGAACCTGCCCATATCTCTAATTTTTATTGAAGAGAAAACATAAGCAATAATAAGAAGACAAAGCATTTTTGCTAGTTGAGATAAGGATAGCTATACAGAGAGATTCCTAGCATTGCTTCCATGTACAAATGTGTTAAAACCCAAGTTGATTCATCTCTAACAGATCTTTACACTGGTTCCTGATCCCCTTCTCATATTAACCCCAGTCACTTTAAGGTTTATGTATTGTTCCTCTGCAGTAGGGACATCAAACTGTCACGTTTTAGGTTTCCAACCTATCCCCATACCTCCCATATGTGCTCTCCCCTTAATATGTTACCTAAGTCCAGTCACATTGCTGGATTTGCCCTGGATCTAAAGTCCATATATGAAGGAGAACATACAATTTTTGATTTTCTGATCCTGACTAAACTCTCTCAGAATGATGTTCTCCAGTTCCATCCATTTACATGTGAATGATAAGATTTCATTCTTCTTCATGGCTGAGTAAAATTCCACTGTGTATAAATACCACATTTTCTTAATCCATTCATCAGTAATGGGCTGTCTTGGTTGTTTCCATAACTTGGCTATTGTGAATAGCACTGCAATAAACATGGGTGTGCAGGTGCCTCTGGAGTAACCTGTGTTTCATTCCTTTGGGTATATCCCCAGGAGTGGGATTGCTGGATCGTAATGCAGATACATGTTTAGATGTTTTAAAAGCCTTGAAATATTTTTCCAGAGTGGTTGCACCAGCTTGCATTCCCACCAACAGTGTACCAGGATTCCTTTTTCCCGACATCTTCGCCAACACCTGTTGTTGGTGGTGTTTTTGATGGTGGCTATTCTAACAGGGATGAGGTGAAATCTTAATGTGGTTTTGATTTGCATTTCCTTTATGGTCAGAGATAGTGAGCATTTTTTTTATTATTCATTTATTCACATGTGTGTACATTGTTTGGGTCACTTCTCCCCTCTGCCCCCACCCCTACCTGCTCCCACTCTTCCCTCCTCACTTCCAGGCAGAGCCTGTTCTGCCCCTATCTCTAATTTTGTTGAAGAGAAGACATAGCCATAATAAGGAAGACAAAGTATTTTTGCTAGTTGAGTTAAGGATAGCTATACAGAGAGATTCTTAGCCTTGCTTTTATGTACAAATGTGTTATAACCAAAGTTGATTCACCTCTAACTGATCTTTACACTGGTTTCTGATCCCTTTTTCATGTTAACCCCTGTCACGTTAAGGTTTCTGTATTACTTCCTCTGGAGTGGGGACATCAAAAGCTTTCATGCTCATGCTTTGGGTTTTCTACCTATTATCATATCTCCCATATAAGCTCATACTTAGCGTGTGATCCAAGTCCAACCATATTGCTGTATTTGCCCTAGATCTAAAGTCTGCATATAAGGGAGAACATACAATTTTTGGTCTTCTGAGCCTGGCTAACCTCACTCAGGATATTCTCCAGTTCCATCCATTTACCCACAAATGATAAGATTTCATTCTTCTTCATGGCTGAGTAAAATTCCATTGTGTATAATATCACATTTTCTTGATCCATTCATCAGTTGTGGGGTATCTTGGCTGTTTCCATAACTTGGCTATTGTGAATAGTGCTGCAATAAACATGGGTGTGCAGGTGCCTCTGGAGTAACCTGTGTTTCATTCCTTTGGGTATATCCCCTGGAGTGGGATTGCTGGATCATATGGCAGATATACATTTAGATGTTTTAAAAGCCTTGAAATATTTTTCCAGAGTGGTTGCACCAGCTTGCATTCCCACCAACAGTGTACCAGGGTTCCTTTTTCCCCAAATCCTTGCCAACACATGTTGTTGGTGTTTTGGATGATGGCTATTCTAACAGGGGTGAGGTCAAATTTTACTGTGGTTTTGATTTGCATTTCCTTTATGGCTAGAAATGGTGAGTATTTTTTCATGTGTTTTTTTGCCATTTGAATTTCTTCTTTTGAGAACGTTCTGTTTAGTTCAGTTGCCCATTTTTTAATTGGTTCATTGATTTTAGGAGAGTTTAGTTTCTTAAGTTCCCTGCATATTCTGATTATCAGTCCTTTGTGTGATGTATAGCTGACAAATATTTTCTCCCACTCTGTGGGTGATCTCTTCAGTTTAGAGACCATTTCTTTTGTTGTGAAGAAGATTTTTAGTTTTATGAAGTCCCATTTGTCCATCCTTTCTCTTAGTGGCTGAGCTTCTGGGATTCTATTGAAAAAGTCCTTAATACCTATTACTTCCAGAGTATTTCCTGCTCCTTCCTGAATAACTTCAGAGTTTTGGGTCTGATGTTAAGGTCCTTCATCCATTTTGAGTTGATACTAGTATAGGGTGATAAACATAGATTTAGTTTCAGTTTTTTGCAAGTAGATAAGCACTTTTTCCAACAACATTTGTTGAAGAGGCTGTCTTTACTCCATGGAATATTTTTGGCCACTTTACCAAAAATAAGGTGGGCATAATTGTGTGGATTCATATCCAGGTCCTCTATTCTGTTCCAATGGTCTTCATGTCTGTTTTTGTGCCAGTACCATGATGTTTTTATTGCTATTGTTTTGTAATATAGTTTGAAGTCGGGTATTGTGATATCTCCAGCATTGCTCTTTTTTTCTGCGTATTGCCTGGCTATTTGCAGTCTCTTGTGTTTCCAAATGAACTTTAGGGTAGATTTTTCAATCTCAGTGATGAATACCATTGGGCTTTTGATGGAAAATGCATTAAAAATGTAGATTGCTTTTTGTAGTATAGCTATTTTTACTATGTTGATTCTAGCAATCCATGAGCACAAGAGATCTCTCCAACTTCTATAGTCTTCATTGATCTCTTTCTTTACAGGTTAGTAGTTCTCCTTGTAGAGGTCATTTATATCCTTTGTTAAGTTTACTCCTAGGTATTTGATTATTTTTGAGGCTATTGTAAATGGAATTGTTTCCATATTTTATTTCTCAGTTTGTTTGTTATTGGTGTATAGAAAAGCTAATGATTTTTCTAAGTTTATTTTGTATCCTGCCATCTTGCTGTAGCTGTTTATGGTGTCTAGGAGTTTTTGGGTAGAGTTTTTTGGGTCTTTAAGGTATAGGATCATATCATCTGCAAATAGGGACATTTTGACAGTTTCTTTACCTATTTGTATTCCTTTTATTCCTTCTTCTTACCTAATTGCTCTGGCTAGGAATTCCAGTACTATGTTGAATAAGAGTGGAGATAGTGGGCACCCTTGTCTCATTCCTGATTTTAGGGAAAATGGTTTCCATTTTTCACCATTAAGTATGATGTTGGTTATAGGTTTTTCATGTATAGCCTTTACAATATTGAGGTACATTCCTACTATTCCTAGTTTTCTTAGAACTTTTATCATGAAGTGGTGGATCATGTCCAAGACTTTTTCTGCATCTATTGAGATGATCAAATGGTTTTTGTCTTTCCTTCTATTAATGTGCTGTCTTACATTTATAGATTTGTGTATGTTGAACCATCCCTGGGATGAAGGTAACTTGGTCTTGGTGACTGATGTTTCTGATGTGTTGTTGGATTCAGCTTACCATTATTTTATTGAGGATTTTTGTCTCAATGTTCATTAAGATTGGCCTATAGTTCTCCTTTTTGGAGGTGTCTTTGTCTGGTTTTGGAATGATTGTAATACTGGCTTCATAAAATGTGTTAGGTAGGGTTGCTTCCCTTTCTACTTCATGGAATACTTTAAGGGGAGTTGTTATTAGTTCTTCTTTAAAGGTCTGATAGAATTCAGCAGAGAATCCATCAGGTGCTGGACTTTTCTTTTTTAGGAGACTTTTTATGCTGTTTCAATATCATTTTGTGTTATAGATCTATTCAGGTGATTAATGTCCATGTGGTTCAATTTTGAATGGTCATAAGCATTTATTTTTTTTTTTCATTTTTCTTTTATTATTCATATGTGCATACAAGGCTTGGTTTATTTCTCCCCCCTGCCCCCACCCCCTCCCTTACCACCCACTCCACCCCCTCCCGCTCCCCCCCTCAATACCCAGCAGAAACTATTTTGCCCTTATCTCTAATTTTGTTGTAGAGAGAGTATAAGCAATAATAGGAAGGAACAAGGGGTTTTGCTGGTTGAGATAAGGATAGCTATACAGGGCATTGACTCACATTGATTTCCTGTGCGTGGGTGTTACCTTCTAGGTTAATTCTTTTTAATCTAACCTTTTCTCTAGTTCCTGGTCCCCTTTTCCTATTGGAAATAGGAAATCTGTCTATTTCTTCAAGATTTTCAAATTTATTAGAATATAAGTTCTCAAAGTAGTCTCTGATGATTTCCCGGTTTTCCATGGTGTTTGTTGTTATCTCCTCTTTTGCATGTCTGCTTTTACTGATTTGGGTTTTTCTGTCCTCATTTTAGTCAGGTTTTCCAGGGGTTTGTCAATCTTGTTTATTTTTTCAAAGAACCAACTTTTTGTTTCATTGTTTCTTTGTATGGTTTTGTTTTGTTTGTTTCTATTTCATTGATTTTGGCCCTTATTTTAATTATTTCTCTCCTTCTGCTTGTTTTGGGGTTTGCTTGTTCTTATTTTTCTAGGAGTTTCAGATGAAGGATTAGGTCATTGATTTGAGATCTTTCTGTCCTTTTAATATATGCACTCATGGGTATAAACTTTCCTCTTAGGACTGCCTTTCCTGTGTCCCATAGGTTCTGGTAGGTCATGTTTTCATTTTCATTAACTACCAGAAACCTTTTAATTTCCTCTTTTATTTCATTAATGACCCATTGATCATTGAACAATGTGTTGTTCAGCTTCCAACGATTTTCATGTTTTTTACTGTTGTTTTTATTGTTGAGTTCTAGTTTTAATGCATTCTGATCAGATAAAATGCATGGGATTATTTCTATTTTCTTACATTAAGCTTGCTTTGTGACCTAAGATATGATCAATTTTGATGAAGATTCCATGGCCTGCTGAGAAGAATGTATATTGTGCAGAAGTTGGATGAAATATTCTGTAGACATCAGCTAGGTCTATTTGATCTATGTTATGATCTAGATCTAGGATTTCTTTATTGATTTTTTGTTTCGATTACCTATCCATTGGTGATAGGGGAGTATTAAAGTCTCCCAATACCACTGTGTTGAGTCTGTATATGTTTTTAGGTCTTTTAGATTATGTTTGATGAAATTGGGTGCATTGACGTTGGGTGCATACAGGTTGATAATTGCTATTTCCTTTTGGTGTATTTTGCCTTTTATTACTATGGAGTGTCCTTCTTTATCTTGTTTGATCTATGTAAGTTTAAAGTCTACTTTGTCCAAATAAGTGTTGCAACCCCTACCTGTTTTTGTGGGCCATTGGCTTGATAAATCTTTTTCCAGCATTTCACTCTCAACCAGTGCTTATTTCTGTCAATGAGATGGTCTCCTGTAGAAAGAAGATTGTTGGATCTCCCTTTGTAATCCAGTTTGCCACATGGTGTCTTTTGATAGGGGAATTAAGTCCATTAACATTCAGTGTTAGTATTGATAGGTATGTGGTGATCCCTGTCATGTAGTTGTCTCTGTTTAAAGGTTTGATTGTGTGTAGCTGAATCAACATTATTCTCTACTTTCTTGCCCTTTCTTCTCCTGTGGTTTGGTATTGCCTGTCCTTTCAAGGTTTTGTTTGCCTTCATTTTCTATGTGCAGAATTCCTTGATGAATCTATTATATTGGTGGGTTGGTGGTCATATACTGTTTTAGTTTATGCTTTTCATGGAAGACTTTTATTGCTCCATGTATTTTGAATGATAGTCTTGCTGGGTAGAGTATCCTAGGGTTGAAGTTATTTTCATTCAGTGCCTGGAATATCTCATTCCATGCTCTTCTTGCTTTTAAGATTTCTGTTGAGAAATCTGCTGTGATTTTTATGGGTTTACTTTTGTATGTTATTTGTTTTTTCTCTCTTACAGCCTTCAATATCCTTTCCCTTTTCTCTGTGCTTTTTGTTTTAATGATAATATGTCATGGGGTAGTTCTATTTTGGTCAAGTCTGTTTGGTGTTCTGGAGGCTTCCTGAAACTGTATGGATATAGTTTTCTCTAGATTTGGAAAAATTTCTGTTATTATGTTGTTGAATATATTGCAAATTCCTTTTGCTTGTACTTCTTCTCCTTCTTCAATGCCCATGATTCTCAATTTGGTATTTTGATGGAGTCAGTGAATTCTTGCATATTATTTTCACAGCTCTTGAGTTGTTTGAGTAATAGCTCCAGTTTTTCTTTTAATTTACATTTCATCTTCAAGTTCTGAGATTCTGTCATCTGCTTGTTGTAGTCTGCTGCAGTGGCCTTCCATTGTGTTTGTATTTCTGTTTCATTCTTTTTTCTGAGGTTTTCCATATCATGGGTCACTTCCTCTTTCATATTGTCAATTTTCATGCTTAATTCATTTATCTCTCTGTTTATGGTGTTCTCTGTTTCACTTTGGTATTTATTTAGCACTCATATGATTTTATGTATTAGTTTTTGTTTCTTCTCATATTCTTTATTTTTGTTTTTTGGAATTTCTTGAGTGCCTTCTGTACATTTTAGTTGACCTTGTCTAATAACATCTCCTTGAAATTCTCAGTGATTTCTTCTTTCAGGGTGTTCGTCTTCCCATCATTTCACTTGGTGCTGTTTCTGCTCCTGGTCTGTGTGTAATTTAGTATTAGCTAATTTACAGTAGTAAAACTAACAAAACCAAGAAAGAAAGAGAAAAAAAGAAAAAGAAAGAAAAAAATAGAAAACCAAAGGAATCAACAGGGAGAGGTGGTGGACAAACAGTGAACAAGACAAAGAGAGAGAAAGTAAAAAAAAATTCCAGGTTCAGGATCAATACAATTTCAGTCTTAGTAGTTCTGGTATTACTCCTTCAGCATCCAGTACTGGTGCTGGTATTTAAGCAGAAGCTCTGTCTCAGTCTCGTCAGGTGACTGAGGAGACTGGCCAGCTTTTTCTTCCTGCCTTTCAGCGGCAGCTGCTTAGTCAGCTCCTCCCTCAGTGAGGTGTGGCTTGTCCTCACATTCTGGAGATGAGCTCTGTGGCCCACCGGCTATCCTGCTTTGGAGTTGGGTTCTTGCTGTGTTGGTTTTTTGGGGGCTTGTGACTTTGCCTCTCACCCTTTCTTTGGGGCAAGGTCAGAGATCCGTCAGCTGGCTCTCTGGTGTCAGTGTATTATGCTGGTTTGTTGACTGTTTTTCAATTTTGTGATGTCGTTTGACTTTGAATGTAGCTCACTGGTTCAGGAGACAAACTCTGTTGACTGCTGTCTGCCCTACTTCAGGCAGTGGCTTATCACCCTCTTCTTGTCAGTCCCTCTGCCTTTCCAGGGTTTGCTTACTGAAAGTTCGAGTGGAGATCAGTAACTTGCTCTTTCCCCCTCCTGTGGAGCACTCAGGGCACCCTGCCCCCTCTGCTGCATGTTCCTTTTCAGTTCCTTGTTTATTATTCAGATTGTTTGTTTGTTTGTTTGCTTTGCAGGGTGGGGGGTCTGTCTGTCTGGGGCTATGCTGGTTTATCCCAGGGGTAGCTGTGGAAATACTATAAGCCTCTTATTTGGTCACCTGTTGGTCTACATCTGCCAAATAGCTTTGGAGCTGGTGTCTGGAGGTGCAGGAGCCCTCCTGGTTTCTCAGTGTAACATGGCGTGGAGAAGCTTTGTACAGGCTGAGGGTTCAGGGTGTCAGAGTTTTGCTTCTTCTTGGTGGTTTTTTTCTGCCAAAATGTGGCTCCAGTGTCTCAGCAAAGTTTTTGATTTACTGAGCTCATGCAGTCAGCTTCCTCCCTCTAGTTGCCATCTTGTATTCCCCCTCCTCAACAACAGTTGCAGTTTGAGCTGTGCTTAAAAGAAGATCTAGAACCCAATTGTGACTCTAGCAGAGCTGCAAAGGTGACTGCAAATACAGTCTCAAAACATTTCTAAGTCAAGATTAGAACCTTCAAAGTAAGGGGTGATTACTCTATTATAAAAAATGTCCTGGGTTTTAAGCTGCTACACTGACTTATCCAATTAAATTCTGACCTCTTTGTAAAGCTAGAACTTGTGAGACAATCTTTGAGGCTTTTTTTGAACTGCAGGAGTGGTTTTTATCCCTTTTGCTCTAGCTTAAACTTTTACCTCGTCTACTTAGAGTACTGTTCTCATAAAACTACCCATTGCCTTTTAATTGCTTACCAAAAAAGATTTTCATATTTTCAACAGTACTCTTAGGTTTAGATTTCCTCATAATCTATACCAAATAGTATCATTGGTCAATTCCCTAAAGGAGGGCTTTGGAATGCTTTCTTTTTCTTTGTTTGTTTCTTTTACTTCTTCCTCCTCTACCTCCTCCAACTCCTCTTCTTCTCCTCCTCCTCTACTTCCTCCTCCTTCTTCTTTCTTCTTCTGTCTTTCCTTCCTTCCTTCCTTCTTCTTTCTTCCTTTCTTCTTTTTCTTTCATCCTTTCCTCTTTTTCTTTCATCCTTTCTTCTTTTTCTTTCACCCTTTCTTTCTTTCTTCATTTTCTTTTCAGGATATGGGATAGGAGATAATGATCAACATACCTCAGAAGACTATATCTTCATTATGAGCAGAAAGCAGAGAACTGAGACTGTAAATAGACTCTGGCCTTCTTGACTTGCTCCTGTCAGTGTGAGCCTCCACCTGCTACAAGATATTTTAGACTCCAGGCCCAAATTCTTGGGTTTCATAGGTTAGGTCTCACTGCTTGCTCCAGGATGACAAATACAAAAGGCAAGTACTGATGAATAACAGTGTACAGAAGTTTATCACATGACACAGAGAACCAAGGGAAGAGGAAAGGTAGCATTTCAAATCATCTTCAGTCATCTTCTCCTAATAGATATTTAGATTTAAATAAGAGGAGGAATTTGGGGCAGTGGTATGCCTAATTGTTAAACAGTCCTCAGTCACAAATGTGTACCAGTGCTCAGAGATGCCAGTAGGTATTCTGGCAGCTCTGAATTGGTCAGGTGGAGTCTTGTCACAATAACAGTCATTGTTACCTTATTAGCGGTCTGTTTGCAAAGGCTCTGCTTTTCTTTTTCTGGGGGGTTTGGTATGTTCTTCCATCTCTTGTTGTACACCTATTATTAATCAGAGCTGTCCTTCCTGGATTCCATGGTGGCTGAAGGAGAGAATAGCTCAGGGCAAAGACAGATACAAAACTGTGGCAGAGATGATAAGCTTTTCTACTGTTTTTAGTTCATTCCTGCACCCAAGTAAGGCATCATTACTCCTCAGCAAAAGCTGCTTTTCAGCACTGGTTAGCAACCTTACAAAAGAGCTGTAGTTGGACAGATTGAGACTGCTATATTCTTAGCCTGCTGTACCTGCAGAAGAGTAGCTGCTCTGTGAATGGGATTGTATGGAGAAAGAGAGAAACAGTGACTGCTTTTTGCCTAAAATAAAATTCTGCAATTGGGGAGTCATGGAATGTATATCATTAATGGCCTGACTTTTTTGGAGACATACCTTAGCCTTTGATGGGAAACTAGGGAAAGAAAGAACCCTATGTTCATGTCTGTAAATGTCTCAAGATTCTTTCCTTGAGGTGGGATGGGGAAAGGAGTGATGGGTTAAAATTAAAATGCATCAAACTTACTGTTCTTATCAAAATTTAGCAGATTTTCTTGGGTAACTTTTCTTTTTTGCTTCATACCTTTAGAATAATTTCCAGACACTATTTTGGTTTATTTGTCACAATTATGTTTGTTTTATTGGGCAACGGGTCACTGTAGCTCCTTATACTGCCATTATGGAAGTCATCTTGTACCTTGCATTTTCTTCATGTGATTACTACATCAAAGTTAATTTGTATATAAAGTTCTGTGCCATTTGCCTTATTAGTCCTCTTGTTGCTATTTGTGATTCTGCAATAAATTTTAAATGGATTTTCTTATTTTTCCATGTTATTTTCTCTTTTTCTCAGTTACTTATGCATTTGTAATGAAGACTCTAGCTGCACTGTGTGTACCTCCCAGGAGAAGAGTAGGTCAGACTGACTTCATTCTGGTTATTACATCTTTTCAATGAGATTGGCTCCTCTGAGTGTGCTCTGCCTGCAGCCCACTCAGCCTGTTTTATGTTATTTTGCTCTCTAAGAGAACTGAGAGGGCCTATGAATATTTATACATCGCTTAGGGAAAGAGTAAGTAGTTTCAGGCTAGACCATTCATAATTGAGCACCTTTAGGGAATATGGGCTCCATTTGCCTCAGTCTTGATTACTACCTTTAAGTTTTCCTCTTGAATATCTGCATACATCATATTTGCATACATCAAAGACTGACCATATCATGATAAAGTACACTTTCAGTTTTGTTGATATTCCTCTTGTTAATATGAGTAGTTATACATTTTATTTAAAGTAAATGTGTTATTATTAGCTGCTGTAGACTAATTATTAAGTAATTTTTAATGGTTTAGAACAATTAGGGTTTTGTACAGTATGGATTCCTTAGTCACTATCTGGACCAGTTGACCATACTACTAAAAATGGCATGATGGAATCAAAAACCTTAGAGATTTTATAGTTCATACTGCATTTGTAATGTCTTCCAACTGTGAGTTCCCACAACATTGAAAATAATCAATATCTGGAATCATTGCCTCTTCTTCTCAGATTCCCTTTTCTTCTTTTCATATTCTTTAACTTTAAAATATCTTATTTGCCAATATTAAGCTCTACTTAGCATCTATCTATGGTTTTCTCTGCTAACTGAAAGACACTCTTAAAGTATTTTCTTTTCCATATCTCTCCTTGACCTTCAATTTGAAAGGCTTAACTCATGTTTTTGTTAGCTTACACATTAACTAAGACACCTAATGGAAGGTATGACTAAGTCAATCACTAATGGAAAATTGTTTTAGCCTGTTTCTTGTTATTGTAAAAAACAATGGAACTTGGATAATTTATAAAGTAAAGTTTATTTGCTCATAGTTTTGCTGGTTCAAGGGCATGGCACTGGTATTAGCTCTACACTGGTAATGGCCACATGGTCATAGATCACAATGGAAGGAGTACATGTAAGAAAAACAGATTACATCTCCAGACAGGAAGCCAAAGTGTGATTTAGGATTCAAGTGCCTTCTTTTGTAACCACTTTGACTTGCAAGAACTAATGAGGATCCCACAAGAAGTACTTTGGTCCCTTTGTAAGATAGCCCACTCCATGACCTAATGACCATAAACTAGTACCCACAGCTTAAAAACCCCATGACCTAAACACTGTCAAACTTAACACCAAGCTTCTCACATATGAATCCTGGGAGGACAAATTATATTCAAATTATCACTAGAATATTTAAAATTAGTTGAGTTTGGACTTTCACAAAGACTTCCTTGAAAATTTCATGCAATGATAAGTAGAATTATTACATTATTTTTTAGGTACTCATTTTTGCTAAATTGTGTAGGTTAGCCTTTCTTTTAAAGTAAAAAACAAGATAAAAAAGATGACAGAATGTTGTTTTCTATTTCTTGTTCCCAGAGGATATTTTCTAGAAAGTGAAAATTGACACAAAGGATGTCAAAAACAGGTGATGTAGAAATCCTCATTGACGTGCACTTAGCATAAGCTCACAGGTCACTTTCTCATGACTGGTTTCTGTCTTGAACATTTCTCATTTTTTTTTGTCTATGGTATACTCCAACTCTGTACATATCGTCCAGGTATAAAGAATATCTCTGACTATGTATTTCTTATATTTTGAATAAGTTTGTACTGTTACAGATTGATTCACATGTTATCTAGGCAGACCTCCATACTCACCTGTTTAGATCACTATTTTTCCCTCAATAAAATGTATTGATTTTAACACATGCTTTTATCAATTTACTTTGACATTGGCTTCTATGAGAGCTAACAATTTTTTATTTTTAGCTTAAATATTCTTTGTTCTACCTTAAAAAATAATGACACCAATGGATGTAGAGAGAAAACTGACAAAGTAAAACAAAAGGAAAAAGTTAGTTGTCACAATTCCTGAGTTCTACTACTAACTTGCTCACAAACTACTATGTTAATCCCTGAGATTTATTTGTATCTCATATTTTCCTTTCACCATCCATGATGACCTTGGAGGTTTGTTGGATAAATCAAATCTGAAAGTATATATGGAATTAAGACACACATATTAGAATTTTTTTAATTGTATTTATGAGAAGATATTCTCATAAATTTTGGGATGGTATTTAGTTAATCTGCACAAAAATCTGGAGAATTGATAATGAGCCAATTTAATTTATCAAAAAGAATTAACCTAGAAGGTAACACCCATGCACAGGAAATCAATGTGAGTCAATGCCCTGTATAGCTATCCTTATCTCAACCAGCAAAAATCCTTGTTTCTTCCTATTATTGCTTATACTCTCTCTACAACAAAATTAGAAATAAGGGCAAAATAGTTTCTGCTGGGTATTGAGTGGGGGGGGAGAGGGAGGGGGCGGAGTGGGTGGTAAGGGAGGGGGTGGGTGCAGGGGGGAGAAATAAACCAAGCCTTGTATGCACATATGAATAATAAAAGAAAAATGAAAAAAAAAAGTAAGACAATAGTTTCTATAACATTAAATATAGACACAAGAGTGAAGAACTTAACTCCTCTTTTCATCTTACCTTGATTTGCTCAAAATCCCTCAATAAAGAAAAAATAAAATACAATCTAGCACAAAATGCTTATGGGTGAAAACATGCTACAGTCAGTGAAGACAAATCAAAGCAACAAACCACTATTCTTAGCTATTTGTTGCATCCAAAATATCAGATATAGCCTCTACTTTGGGTTCATTTGGACCCAGACACCCTGAGCATAATCACAAGAAGGACAAAACTAATTCTAAACCCAGAAGAATAGAAGGCCACTTGTCAGAAAATCAGTTTTTCATACTGTTATTATTGTTAAGATAACTTAAAAATTTAATTTTTCATCTTAACTTTTTTGTGATCCTAAATATTATTTTAAATCAAACTTAACGTAAAAGACTAAACTATGATGTAATAACCCTTAGTTTAGGTAATTCAATGTTATTGTTTATAATACTCATACATTTTTTTCTTTCCATAATCAAACTAAATATACCCATTTGTGTATTGTTCGGGTGTGTCATTGTGTAGAGCTTCTGGGATACTTTCTGACAAGCCTTTCATCTTATATTTATATGATAAGTTTTGTTTCTGAGAAATAAAACTAAATATATAAAATACATATTCTTGACCTGTCAATAAAAAGAGAAAAAAATCAGCATTATCAATTCTTTTAGGGGAAAACATTGTATAAAAATGCCATCAAATACCTTCATTTAACTTTCACATAAAATAGGATGAAATTTCATACTTAATTTCTTATTCCTCAAGTTTTTAGTATTTTATTTTATATATCACTTTTGTATTTCCTCTCCTGTTTCTTCTTAAATATCCTTTTATGGTAATTCTTTACTTTTCACCAATCCAGAAGTTTGTCAGTATCTTCACTTGGAAATATTCAAAATATATTTAAAAGCTACACCACTTATAAACATTTATAGGCAAAGATCAAAATATCAAATCACACACAGATAGCAATATTGCTAAAAGGCTGTTTTACATTTGGTATTCATAGCTATTAAATAATATCATTTTATAGGAAGACAAAGGTAAAAATAGAATAAATGTTATTTTGAAATCTTACAACTAAAGAAATAACAGAGAAGAAAGGTGTTCTAACTGGTAGATTAGACATACAAGCTGTGCTGGCTGTCCTGAGGGTGCGATGTTTATGTCAGTTTCTCCATGAGCACATTCATGATACCAACATTACAAAACAGTACAGTACTTGGCCAACAAAAAGTTGATTTTCCAAGTAGGATCATGACTTCATGAAAGCAAACTAAACAGAATGCTCCATTTCTTGACTCAAAACAAGTTTAATTAGGCAGAAGCTAAGTAAGTAAGTCCCAAAAGAGTCTTATCTGAGCCTTGGAAAAGACCATAAATAAGAATTTTAGCAGCATGTCTGCTACTTAATGTCATAGTGTGGACTCCTGGTAAGTATACCTTTTAGCGACCTAGTAGCTTAATCACTTCATCTTTTATTTAGCAAGCAAGTGTATAGGGTGACTTAATTTTTGTGTAACATCAAGATTACTATTCTCCAACAAGATATCACTTGAACTACTCTCTGATACTCTTAGCTAGTGTGTGTACTATACGAACATATTTTAACTCCTTAGATTGTTGTGACTGACAGTGTCAGTGTTAACACATATGATGGTTTTCTGAGAGTCAGAAAATGTCCCAGCTCACTTCTTAGCAAAATAACATAAATGATAGCATTGATTATTGTGAAGCAAACCATCTGAATGCTTATGACCTAAACCCACCAATTTATTATTTACTATGGGTTGACTTAGAAATTTCTCAGCTGGTTTACCTAGGCTTCCTCTTGGGAACGCATTTAACTGGCAGGTAAGCTGGAATGGAAAGTTCAAGAAGTCTCTGTCCCTCCTCTCTCTGATAATTAGTGCTGGGTGTTAGCTATGACACTTTGCCTCCCTTCTTGTAGCCTCTCTTCTTCCACAGTCTACACTGGCTGTCATGTAGGTTATAATCCTAGAGGAGGAGTTTGGAAGCTTGAGTACTTGGTTGTAGAACTCACAAAATGTTATCTCTGCCACATTCTGAATTAGTCAAAGCATTACACAAAGCCAGTCAAGATTCAAGGTCAGGAAAATGGACCTTACCTTTTAATAAGAGAAACAGCAAAATTATGTTGCAGCATTTTGAAATTTATAATAGTGTTCCTCTGAAATGATGTGGCATTGTGGACCACTGTTAATTTCAAAAGGAAGCCTCTTCTCACAAATGTAACAGAATACGAGGATGAAAAGTAGATGGAGTTGATATTCAGTGCTGACTGTGCTCGGGCTTTGTTCAACTTTGTTCATCATGTGCCCTGCACAGATATACCCTCAGATTAATTATGGAGAGTCCTGATGGGTCTTGTTAAGGGAAAACATTTTCTTGAGAAGGACAACTAAAGAACAAGATAAATCTAATACAAAGCATCAGAGCACAGGAGATGATAAATTAGCTTTATTTTTCTTTTTGCTAATCAAATAATGTTTGGACTAATATTATAGATATTTCTAGATGTCTGATATATTTTACATATTCAATGGAGTGATGAAATGTCATTCAAAGTATAGTATAAGATCAATAATTGAAAAAGCAAAAGCTGTTAAATCTTGTAGAAAAGATGTTCAAGTTGCTATGTAATATATGACTTTACTCACATGAATTACTACCATTAAGAGAAGTGACTGATCTGTGTAGCACCACAGAGTATTAGCAAATATAAGGTAAATGTATACATTTACCTTTGTAGAGCAAAGTACTTATAGACTGAGTGGGTTAATGAATGCGGAATTCATTCAAACATAGATTTTGACTCAGCATTTTATCACATAGAGTGAGCCTTAAAAATTTGTCAATTGTTTGGAGAAGGTGGAAATTTCTCAACCCTGTCATATGAATGATTCAAAAAACAATGTTATTTGCTATAGACCAGGGAGAAAAAACATATCTGTAACGTATTTGTATATGTAACAAATTTCTTCAAAAGAATTACTAAGAATTTGTTCCAGTTGTTAACAGAGGAAATGGGGTGTCTGTTGAATAGAAAAGAAAAGGATAAATAATTTTCATATATGTATTTTGAAAAATTTTGAATTTTTTTTTATCATATGTAAATAGTAGAACCTTGTTACCCATCTGTATATGGTTCCAAGGAAACCACCATTGGGGAAAATCCAGGAATGGCCAGGATGCACGGAGCTCAGCACTGTATTGCAGTTTTTCCCACAACATTGCCCAACTTCTGCTAAAGACATGCCACCTTTTAACAAATGAAAAATTTTCACTGTATCACTGATACTGTTCCCAGAAAACTTGTCCCCTGGCCTAATGCCAATTCATTATTTACAAATAATGAGAGACAGGTTTTAAAGAAAAGGAAATAAGGTTTATTATTGTCAGATGAGGAGAAGGACTGGGAGAGTCCTTTTAAAGGAGAGTTCAGGGGCTCAGATTGACTGCATGGCGAGATCTATGTCTACCATGGCTGCTGGCCTTGATTCTCCAGGTATCCTGTGCCATGTCTTTGTAGTTGCATGTCTTGTCTGACAGACTTTCTGCTTTGTGTCACTAAGAGATAAGGGGTAGAAATCTGCCTGATCTCATTGAAGAGCAAAGGGAGTTGACTGTGGATCAGCATGGAGACAAAGAGGAAAAGATGTCAGTTTAATAAAGAAGCAGAGTAACCTGGCCAGCATGCAAGCTGGCTGGGCCAAAAGTTTTTCCCTTTTGTAGCCCTGATTACATTTTCCCCACTGACTATTTGTTCCTTCCATTACTATGGAAAGTAAGCAGTCCAGTCATCTAACGGCTTCTGTTGTGGGATTCTCAAACAGAGACCTGGGACACTGAGCCACTTCTGCAGGAAGCAACGTTTTATTGTGCTGACATTGACTCAGTGGATTTGTGTCCAAAGGGTGAGACCCAAGAACAAAGGGGCCTTACCTCATATACCCTTGTAAGCAGGATACAGAAGCAAAAAGCAAGGTTTCCACCCGTATATGGTTACATGTAACTCTATTGGCTATTTTAACCCTCAGTGTTATGTGACCTTTTTGATGTTTAGATTTTTTAAGTTTTATCTTCCTGCTATGCCACCCCCTCCCTCCCTGCTACATTATCAGAGCACAGACTTGTTTGTTTCTTATTTGGCTCTCCTCCCTGTTAGAATATTGCCCCCCTTGATGCTTGGACCCACCTATGGTCAAAAAGCATCATTTTGATTTAGGGGTTTGTATTTTCATAGCATCATTACACGTGCAGCCATTTTTATTTTTTAAGTTAGCCTCCATAATGGTTCTAGTAGACTGTAATACCAGGGGAATCAAGAAGGGAAATATTAAATATGCTCAGAGGATGAAGCTCATCACGCCATCAAGGTTTCGAATCCCTCCAAGGCAGAGAACTGTCTCTAAACCTGTCATTGTGATTTCACACTCTCCAAGTCTGGATGGAGACATGGGCAATCTTTCTCATTTTGTCTGTAATTTTTTTAAATGACTTTTCCTTTATCATCAACCTGTAAGCAGCAGTTGTTTAGGTTACATTTTTCACAAACTCCTCCCCAAGAAGAGAGCAGATATTCTAAAGCTAAGTAGTTTTGATAGACAGCATTGTGCATTTTAGTGTTTTGCTTGGCAGGCAAATTTTGAACCACAAGATGGTTTCATTTGTTATAATTCTAACAACAGTCTATAGCCTTATGATGTGGTTGAGCATATAAATCGGGGTGTGATAGCCCCAGGATCCATCTTCTGCCCATGTGGCATGACCATAATACTGGGTCATACTTGGGAGGCCATTTGTTATCTTTTTAATTGTCAATTTGTAGGGTACCCCATTTTTGTCTTCTTAATTTTTTTTATATATGGGGATTCCCAGTTTTTTACCTTGTCTAAGGGAAGCAAAAAGAAGGATATATCTTAATTGAGTCCAGTACATAAAACCCAACTAGCTTCAAGGTAGCACTAGGTAAGCTTGCTTCCCACAGGTTCCTGGGTGCCCACCAATCTGTTTGTGGTGAGATTGTTTCAAGCTTTCCAGAGATTAGAGAAGTTGGCCAGCAGATTGGGGATGGGGTTTTATGCAGTTTGGAGCTCCCCACCACTGGGTCTTTTGGGCAGTGTCATTGTAAAACATTTGTCTTAGACAAGTTAAATCTCCCACTTGTGTGGACAATTGACCTTTTGAGCAGGAGATACAGTAATTTCTGATGATGAAAGTTTATAGGAGAAAGACACCTTTCTTGCTTTCAGAAAAGCAGTCTCATTAAAGGATTCCTGTGGGTCCAGCTCCCTTGCTTCCCAAGGCCAATGGTTTCCCACACTGGTTACCCTACAAACACAACAGAAAGTGACATTAAGTGTCTGGACTATAGATTAGGTCAGTGAGAAGAACAAGTTCTTGGTCTTTACAGAATTAGGGAATTCCCTTTTCAATTTTTCATAAAAGGAATGAAAGACTTGGTAAGAGGAACTTTCATGAGTAATAGTTACTAATTTAAGGTACATCAGAGTCCGGGGTCAAGGCCCTTTTTATCTATCATTATGTTAAGCACATGTCCCTGTTTCCAAGGCTTAAGCACAGTAAAATTAATGGGGTTACACATGTCAGAAGTACAGTCAAGGTCAGCTGTCCCCTTTTGAAGAAGGGCTGTGGGTTTTGTCTTTTGTCAGGTAGCCCATGAAACACAACCCCAATAAGAGCAAGAACAGAAGCCCATTTCATTGCATAACGAAGAGTTGTCTTCCCAGCACAGATACTTATCATTTGACATATAAGCCCTGTCCCAAGCTAGGTCACACAGCCACAGACTACACCTCCACATCCACCCTGGCCTATGGCTGCATAAGCATCAAAGAACATTGATGTTGGCTATTCACGGTTAAACACCTGGATGTGGCTAACAAGGTTCCCAGCATTGTTGATACTTTGGACATTTAACCATTGCTCCTGAGGGTGGTAGCTGGGGTTGAAGCAGATATGTTGATCACCATGGGAACACACAAGATAGATAGTATGGTTGTAGGTGCATGCCCCAATGATGGTGCCTGCACAGGACTAGTAAGTATGGAAAAGCAAAGTCCTGGTGACACCACTTCCTGCCCAGGGAGTATGTATACATAGGTCACAGTTTAAGATCTAGAAATTTCCAAGAAAGGAACTGATTAAATTCAACAAAAGGAAAAACTGGAAAAGACGTATCCTTGGAAGAGGAAGAAGATGACTCCTCAACCTTCTGCTGGGCATAGACTAGTCAGCTTCTGGCATGACTAGAGCAGAGCTGTCCTGTTGTTTCCTGGGGAGCAGAGTCCTGTCAAGGAAGGGCACAGGCATTCTGGACCTTACATGATAAGGCTGAGTCAGTGATGTATTCCTGTTTGAGAAAGGATGGCTTTATTTGGTTGTGGTGGCTCCAAGGAGCAATCTCTGTTACTTTAACTGTTCTGGGGGTAGACAAAATAACAACAAAAGGACCTCTTTAATGAGGTTTTAATGGTTGGGCATTTTATTCTTATACCCAGATGGCATCCCCTTGTCTGTAAGTGTGCATGGAAGTGCCAAGCTGACAGGAAGTTTCTTCCAGACCAGTCATTGATCTTTGAGAGAGTCAACCCAAGGGCCTGCATCTGCGGCCTCATCTATTTCTTTAAGGTCCCCCCACATGTCCTTGATTAAGGGGATGGATGTCCATAAATGACTTCAAAGGGTGAAGAGTCCTGTCTGCTTCGTAGGACTAGACCTAATACTTAGTAATGTTACAGGTAGTAATTGATCCCATTGTAAATGGACCTCCTGACACAGCTTTCCCAACTGTAATTTTAGAGTTTTATTTATGCATTTCACTTTTCCTGAACTCTGAAGCGGTAGGCCATATGTAACTTTTAGGTGATTTCTAGGCCCTTAGCTACCAGTTGTACAACCTCAGCCACCAGGTCTCATCCATTATCCAATTCAATAAGGATATTCAAAACCAAGGGATGATTTTCTTTAGCAGACATCTGGCCACCTTCCTGGCCTTTTCAGTCCATGTGTGGAATATTTCCGCCCATCCCAAGACAGTCTAGACAAACACTAACAGATATTTGCATGCATGAGATCACAGCATTTTAGTGAAGTTTAGATCATGTTTTTAAGATTAGGTCAGCCAATGCTTTGCACTTGGGAAGGCACCTTTGGCCCTTGCCTGTGGTTGTTTTTGGCACATAGGCTTTATCTTTTATATACTGTCTTACTTATGCTGGAGAGTTTGGGGATATAAAAATATTGGGCCAGGGTGGTCCCAGCTGTTTGCTTTGAATGAGTTCCTTTGTGGAAATGCTTGACAAATGTAAGAGTCAGTGACTCAAGTATGGCAATGCAGCCATTGGCAAACTTCCATCCTCCATCCAGTAGGAAATTTTTCTCTTCAGTCTTAAACCAAGCATGTTCTTGTGGTATGTACCATGGATCCCATTAAGCTAAGAGACATGGGAACAAGGCGCTGTCAGGACAGTTGAGGCCAGTCCCCTTGTGAGAGCCACTTGTTTGGCCTCTCTGTCAGCTTTCAAGTTTCCCTGAGCAATTCTTGTATCTCCCTTTTGGTGTCCATTTAGAGGCCCATACACCATCTAGCAATTTAAGAATTTTTTGACCATACTTGATACTTTTTATCCCGATTTAATGAGTCCCCTCTCTTTATATAAGGCCTCGTGGACATGAATGGTTGTGAAGGTATATTTAGAGTTTGTGTAGATGTTTACCCATACTCCTGCAGCCAGCAGGAGTGTCCCTGTGAGGTCATCAAGTTTAGCCTTTTGTGTAGAAGTTCCAACTGGCAGGGGTGGGCCTCAGTGACTGAGTCCAGAGTCACCACCACATACCTGGCAAAGCATGTGCTGTCCCAGACAAAGTTGCTGCCATCTGTGAAATTCCCAACATCCAGATGGCCTAGAGTCTCATTGGTTAGATCTGGCTCATGAAAGCCTCATCCATAACCTTAAGCAGTCATTCTCTGGGATTTTTACATAGCATACTTTAGTATTTGACCATTTGAGTGTTGGTCAATCAATAATTATTCTTATACTCCATGAGAGTCAGGATGGAGTGGGGAACCTGGACAGGGAGTTCTTGTCCTAGGATAAACTTGTCTGCCTCTGCATCACAGCAGCAGTGGCTGCTAAGGCATGCAGGCAAGGCAGCCAGCTTTGGAAAATGGCATCAAGTTGTTTTGACAAGTAAGCCACTGGATGGTGCCAGAAGCCTTGTGTCAGGACCCCAATAGCTGTCCATTTTTGCTCATGGACATACTGGAAAAACAGCTTTATCACATCTGGCAGACCTAGAGAAGGGGCATTTGTGAGTGCCCTCTTGAGTTTTTTAAAGGCTTTTTGTTGTTTGTGTTTTCATACTAAGTTCTTCCCACTTTATGGCTTTATGGAAGGGTTTGGTTAAGAGGGAGTAGTTGGGGATCCAGATTTGGCAGAAACCTGCAGCTCCCTAAGACTCTCTAATTTGACAGCAGGCTTTAGGGGCTGGGATAGAACATACAGCCTGCTTGCTCCCAACCTGTGTTGCCCCTGGGACAGCTGAAAGCCAAGGTATTTGACAATGTTTTGGCAAATGTGGGCCTTTTTTCTAGAAATTTTGTATTCTGCCTCCCATAAAAGAGAAAGAAGGTGGTGAGTTCCCTTCATAAAGTCATCCTGAGTTGGTCCAGCCAGCAGGAGGTAATCTACTTCCTGGAGGAGTGTGTAGCCATGCTGGTTACCTGAGAAAGCTTTGAGGTTGGATGCCAAGGCAGTTTCAAAAACAGTGGGTGAATTTTTGAAAGCTGTGGCTATCAAGTCTAGGTTAGTTGTCCCTTTTCTCCATTGTTGGGAATTTTCCACTGGAAGGCAAAAATATGCTGGCTCTGTGGAACTAGGCAGATGCAGCAAAATGTGTCCTTAAGATCTAGGCAGGTAACAAAAAACTTTGTCTCAGCTGGGAGAAAGCCTAAAAGCACATATGGATTTGGAACTATGGGGTGAAAAGTGACAGTTGCTAAATTTACTACCCTGAGGTCCTGAACTGGCCTGAAATCCTCAATTCCCAGTTTTTGGAATGGTAATAAGAGGGTGTTCCAGGATGACTGGCAAGGGTGGAGGATCCCATATTTTAGGAGTCTGTCAAAGTGTTTTTAAATTCTGACCTGGTCAGAATGAGGTACTGTTTCTGGCTGACAATGGTGGCTCCCGATTCTAGTTCCACCACTACTGGAGACACATTTTGGGCAAGATGTGGAGGATTATCTTCAAATCATACACCAGAAATCTTGAAGGGAAGCTCAGGAATATCAGGAGGCCTTCACTCAGGGACAGAGAGCCTCCATTCTTCTTTATGTGCTACTGCAATGATAAGAGTCTTTGTCTCACGTCCTCTCAACTTTAAAGCTGCTATGCCATTTGAATAAAAGTTCATCTGTGTCTTCTGTTTGCATAACAAGTCCCTGACCATCAGGCCCACAGGGCAATCAGGGAGATAAAGTAATTCATGCCTTACTTCATGACTCCCAAGATTGTATTGTCTGGACACTAAGAAGGGGCAGTGGGCCTGGTCCTGATAATAGTTGTATGCTTTCTAGAAAGGGAGTCCACTGGTTGCATTACATTTGAGTGTTCTGAGCCTGTGTCCACCATGAAGTCAATAGGATAGCCCCCATTTTTATTTAGACTATAAACTCTTGAGGACCCAGTAGAATGGAACCCAGTCTGTCCTATTCCTCTTCATAGCCTTTTAGGGCTGCCAGTTCAACAATGTTTTTCTTCCAGGGGTTGGCTTCCCTGAAGATGTGTGCTGATATTTTTGTTCAACAATTTGGCCAATGTCTCTGGTCTGGGGGGCTCTTCATGAGTCCCTGGCCCATTGAGGACATTTATTTTTTCAGTGTCCTTTTTGATGACAGTAGGCACATTGATTTTGCCCTAGTTTCTCCCTGAGGTGGGGGTGTTCTGGGGGCACTGATCACTGTCCATGGTGACTGCCTCTGCCTCTGTCCAGATTAGTCCTCTGGGGCCTGCCTGACTGTTTAAAAAGGGCTGCAGCAAGGAGGTCCACTTTTTTTCCTCTCATCTTTCTATTGGCCTCCCATTTTGCCTCCTGATCTCAATTGACAAAGACCTTTATGGCCACCTTTAGAAGCTGGCTGGTGTTCATTCCAAAAAATCTGTCTAGTTTTTGTAATTTTTGCCTTATGTCCCCTTGGGCCTGGCCAAAAAAAAGCACCATTAATCATTCTCTGATTTTTAGTGTGGCTTCTGGTTTAAAAGGGGTGTCCAAGCAGAAGACCTCAAACAAAAGCTCATAAAACTAGCTGGGACTCTCAGCTGGCCCTTGGAGGATCTCTGATATTTTTGTTATGTTTATGACCTTTTTTTCTCCTTTCTTTATGCCAGCTAATAAAGTCTCCTGATATTGTTTGAGTTGCTGGTAGTCTTGGTCATCCTTGGGGTCCCAATGGGGTTTTTCTTCAGGGAATTGAGCCTGAGTGTAGGTTTGGACATTTAAAGTGTTGGCAGGGGCATGCTCTTCCAACCTCTTTAGAGCTGCCAATGTTATATGGCATCATTCTTTAGTATTGAAAAGATTCAGAAGAAGTTGTTAATACTCTGTCCATGTGGGTTTATGCGTCTGAATGATAGATTACATCAAATCAATTAGGGTCTGAGGTTTTTCCATGAAGGAGGGGAGTATGATGTTTCCAGTCTGTGGTGGTAAAGGGCTGGTAGATGAATGTTCACCCTCCTCCTTTTATTTGACTGTCTTGGTCATAATATATTGGGCCCTTGGCTCCCTCAGGGGCATCTGCAGGGCAATGGGAGTCTGAGGACAAGAGGGGTCCTTGTAGAGACTTTTTCAATGCCCCCAATTAAATGGAGGATGTGGGGTGGGCACTGGCAGATTTGGAGTGGGTACAGGGTCCATAGGACTCAGGGATGTCAGGAGAGTTGAGGCCCCAGAGGCTTCTGGGCCAGAATTTATAGGTGTGACTGTCCCTCATGCTTCCCCATCTGATGTCAGGGGCAGGGGTGTGGAACTGGGTGCTGGTGGCAGAGATGGATAAAGTGGCACATGGAGTGGTTGTATTTCCTTGGGCTCCTTAGCCAGTACAGGCTTCTTTGTTTCTCTCTACACTTGGAAGTTGTGGCCAGCCTAGCTACCATGATCCTATTGGCATCTTCTAGATAAGGCCTTAGCCATGTGGGCTGGATGAAGACAGCATCTTGCCAGAAGTCAGTATAAGGAAACTGATCTGGGTTACTAGGCCTCTGTACAATTATCCTATAAACTTTATTGACCACAGTTTTGTCAAGTAGCCCTTCTTTAGGGTCACCCTACACCAAAAATAGGCTAATCCACTTCATAAAGGGCTTTAACCTTGCTACAAGTTAACTTAACTCCATAGTCTCCATTAAATCCCCTTTTAAAGAGTTTAACCATACACTCCAATGGAGTGTTTTTATTCTGATTTTCACCCATTTCCTCCTATTACCAGACATTGAGACAGAAACAAAGAAGTAGAGGTTTTAAAGGAGAGGTAGGGGGTCCCCTTCTCTGACACACAGAGAAGAACAATATGCACCCCTTATTGGTGACCTGGATGTGGTCACCCAGCCAGGAACTGCACCTACACAAGGTTCTCACTTGCTTTGTCCATCTCTGGCTACTCCCTTCATGGGTATTTTAGGCATCTCTTAGCCGTAGTGAGTCTATATAAAGCCTGGACTGGAGACCCTGTTAGGGTTCACCCTAGACCATATGAGTTTGCCATGAAGCCACAGATCAGGACTTGGCACTAGCTTCATAGCCAGGCCATGACTCATTTACACACATTTACACTCAGGCATCCAACATCTTCACCTTGCATCCAGTGTATAGGAGTCACAGTTTCACTTTCCTTCAAAACTACTCAGGTGACACCAGGAAGTGATCAAACTCCTCTTTTTCCCCATGGAGCAGACCAAATATTTGAACCAGGGTTCTTACCAATCTGATGGGTGGCACCTCATTGGGTTCTGCTGTGTGTCTGAGGCCCTAACCCCGACTTGCTGGTAGAATGAGTCCCTCTTTCAGACCAGAAGATCTGTTGTTCTCCAGGTGATCTGGGGGATGCACCCTGGCAACAAGGAAGGTGAAAAACCACCTTCTCCGAAATCCCTGAAGAGACCCCAGAAATGTTGCGGGATTCTTGAACACAGACATGGGACACTGAGGCATTTCTACAGCAAGCAACATTTTATTGTACTGTCACAGACTCAGAAGACCTGTGTCCAAAGGCTGAGCCCTGCAAGCAGATTACAAAAGCAAGAAGCAAGGTTTAATCCATATATGGTTACATGTAACTCTGTTGCCTATTTCAACCCTCAGTGTTATGTGACCTTCTTTACATTTAGATTGTTTAAGTATTTTCTCCCTTCTATGCCACTCCCTCCCCCCTGCTACTTTATCATAACACAGAATTGTTCGTTTCTTTTCTGCTCTCCTCCCCGGTATACTTCCTGCCTTTCGTCAATTCCTCAGCCCAATTAAGGAGTCAATGCTCCTTAGCAAAAGCAGCTTTTAAGCCCCCATTTAAAAATTAAGTCCATTACATGCCTTTTTCTTTTTTTTGGCTTGGGAGGATTACCATAATTTTGCCTTGCTTTTTGAGTATAATTTTCTTGGGAAGTGAGACATATTTTCACAAAATTAAGGACAGGGAAGTGCTCAGCAGATCACGCAATGATTTAAAAACAACTGAGCAAAAGCTTCCCAATATCAACTGAGTTGTGCAATGCATGTGTGGGAATTTAAAATTATTGTTTTTGAAATTTTTTTTGATTGATTTCATTTATTATGTTCCTGACCACACGTGGTCAAACTGCTTTAATAGATCTGTGAATAAACTCCTCACACACAAATAAAGTGGTGTTGATTCTTGATGGGGAGAACAGAATAATTATACGGCATTCTACAGCACATTTTATTTCTCGCATTTCCCAGTTTATACCCAAGCATTGTGATATCACAAGCATAGTGCTAAACTCCTTCAAATATTTCCCTTATGTAAAAAAAAAAAAGAGTTAAATTTGCCGATTTTCAAAAAGGCATGCACTTGAAATCCCCTCTGTCTCAACTAACAGAAGAAGATTTCTGCTGAATCATTTCATCTTCTAATTAATCCCATCTTATGAATTTTAGACCAGGTAGAAAACCAGTAGGCTGTCATGGGATAATATTTTTCTCACATAAAGATAATTGGCATGTATGTGTCTTCATTCTGTGACCCTGGCCTCATTAGATCCAATCTCTAACCACCTGAGTGGGTTGGTTACTGCTTAGTAAATAGAACTCTGATTTTTAATGCATAGAGTTAAGGTAAAGGAATAACATTTTTTGACTTTCAGATGGAAAAAAAAGGAATTTAATCAGATATTGAAAGAAGAATCACATCTCTAAAATGTTTTCCTGGAGAAAAACAGAAGGAAATCAGTATAGTTAGTCAACACCCACATTTATTAGGATCCAGTTGAGAAGTTTGAAATTAAACTTTCTTTGCTGGATCCCTTATTAATCTAGATTTACTCTTTCTTTTCAATCAACTTGCTCAATATCTGATTATGGAGTAAATGAATGTTATAAATAAACTACTCCCAACAATAGGGATAAAATGTCATTTATGATAGCAAATATGTACTCTGCAGTATATATAATGACAATATGTCATCACACTTTGTAAATATACAAATTATTTTTGAAGACACTGAACCTACTCACACATGAAAATTCCATAGAGTAACTATCTCAGTTGTCATATTTACCGGTCACTATGTAAAGCTTTGTGAAGATCAGAGGTCTCAGAAACACCTTTTTTTCTAGGTTCCCACAGAAGAGTTTAGAATCTGTTGCAAATCAGACCTAGTAATTCTTTTTTTAAAAAATTTTTGTTTGCTGTGTAATTTTTTAAATTTTATCATTTTTACATTTACTTACATGTGTATATATTGTTTCGGCTACCTCCCTCTGCCCATCTCACCCCTGTTTCCACCTAGAACCTATTCTACCCTCTTGTTCTCCAATTTTGTTGAAGAGAAAACATATGAGATAATAAGAAAGACAGCAATTTTGCTAGTTTGAGATAAATATAGCTATACAGAGAGATTCTTATCATCGCTTCAAAGTGTATTGAAACCCACATTGTTTCATCTCTAACAGACTTTTTTGCTACTTCCTGGTTCCCTTCCCATAGTGGCCTCTGCCAGTTTAAGATTATTATATTTGCTCCTCTACAGTGAGCACATTAACCACATTCAAGTTTTAGGTTTCCTTCCCTTTCCCGATTCCTCCCATGCATGTTTTCCCCTTAGTGTGTGACCCATGTCCAATAATATTGCTGCAATTCTTTATGGAAAGAAGAGGAGTATACTGTAGAACATGAAACGAAATAATCACGTGGATATTATTTGCAACTATGTTATCTAGTTAATTTCCTGCCTGTATTGTTATGGTGATGATCTCAGTGGTAGCTGCAATTTTATGGTAGTGGATGGATATGGGTATAATTTTGGCAAGACTCATTTGAAGTGTTACTCAATAGTGTTAGGCATCTTAAACTTGCCAGTCACAATACTAACCATATGAAGAACAGAAGATATTTGACTACATTATTTGCCTTTGTGGAGTTTACAAGGGAATCTTTTTTTTTTTTATTGTGATAGAAGATTCTTAAAAGAATTACACATATCTAGATTGATAAAACCTTAGAACTATGCCTAGTACCATGAAATAAAGAAATCAGGACAAAAAACATCAGCTTGGAGTCTTACAGCATACAGTGTCAATTCAATGATAGACCTGTCTTTGAGTCCTAGTACTGCCACTTACTTGCTGTGTGATTTTGAAGTCCTTTACTTTCTGAGCCTTGGTTATATAATTAATAATAATAATGATATCTGCTTTGAAGGATTTTGTAGAGATTAAATAAGGTAAAACATATAGTATCTGGCTCAATAAATACTAGCATGTTTTATTGCACAGTAATCACAAACATTATTTTAAAAGTTTCACATCATTATCTTAAGTGGATGTACTATAATTTGCTTAATTATCCTTTTATTATTAGTTTCCAAAATGTTTGCAATTCTACGTAACTCTTTAATGAAAATTATTCATTTTGTCTAGCGTTTTATTATTCCTATGAAAACAGAGAATCTCTTAAATCTTTAACATACTGCACTCTAGGAAATGCAAGTATGAACCCATGCTTTATTTCACTAATTTTACATGTTCCTGTTGTGAACCTCTTTTTCATCCTTTTATTTCACCCTTAGGTTTATTTTTACCCTTAGGTTCACAATATTAGAAACCATAATCAGGAATCAGTCAGTGCATTGCCTTCTTATTTTATTGCTTCTCCTCCCTAGAAATCCACTTTTTAATGTGTCACCAAATATATATATATCCATAGCCTTTAAAAAGATAGTCAGCATGCTATTCATTCTGTTCTCTTATTTTTCACTCAACACTGTTTTTAGGACGAAGGTATATTGACATGTTTCCATCTCATTCACTCATAGCTTCTCACTATCATGGAGATCTACCATGTTGGGCCTGTCTATTCTTTCTGTTATAGACACCTGGATAGCTTCTAATTCAGTGCCTCCAAAACAATGCTGTGATTAAAAAAAAAGCCAACTGAAGATTTTTTCTGTTTATTTTTCTTAGTCGTGTAATTGCTGTAGTATAGGGTTTTACACACTAACTTTACTAAGATCTTGATATTGTGAAGTTAGTGAACTCTTGATATAGTGAAGTATATATTGATCTAAGAGTAAATGAAGTGTTTTATATTTGACCAACAGGGTATGAGGTTATGAGGTTTCTGGCTTCTCCATATCTTTAACAAAATAAGTTTCTAAATATTGCAAATGGAAAAATATGAATTGGTAGTTTTCATTTCCATTTCTATTATTTTTTCAAGTTATCTCTATTTCTAGTACTGTGATTCAACGTGTCATATCTGTTACCTGTTATTCTATTGGGTATCCTAACTTCTTCCTATTGATTTCAGAATTTCCTTTAATGTTTTCAATATTAGACTCTTACTGCATTCAGACATCACAGATATTTTCTCTCAATATCACTACTCTAATATTTTACAGCATACCGGATTGACAAAAATACATTCTTTTTTTGTCTTTATTATATATGCTTTTAGGAATTGTTTTAACAAATTGGGAATTGAAGGCTTGGGTCTGGACCATTTCATCCCCCACATTTCTAGGCTGCATTTATGTATTGGCCCTTGGGTCAATAGTAGAAGGTGTATAAGCATTTGAGCTTGGTGGTAGGAAGTAACAGGCAAGATGAACTTTACTGAATTGTCCAATATCTGCCCAAGATATCAGAAGCGAGCTGAGTGGTTGTTACATAGGACACTCAGAATTTACTTCAGTCTCTTCCTTATATAAATCAAATCTGCTTATGTTCACTTTTGTCTGTTTTGTTACTGAGTCTTCAAACTTATACCTACTGAGGACAAAAGCAGGCTGATTCGCAACAAGTTGCAATGAGCACCTCTGTATCTGACTTAAGGCCATAATTTACATAGATCATTTTCTCTTCTACTATCTAATCAAGGCTGTTCTGAGGCCTCACTGGCATCTCTGCTGATTTAGGTGGCTTTCCAGATTGGGGCTGCCGTGGCTTTCAACCCTGAGGAGTCCAAACTCTTGCTCTTGTCAGGATGTGTTGCCTGTTCAGCATTATGACCAATATGGAAGAAGGAGGAGAAGCTCCAGGGTATAGATAGGAGGACTGTGGTCTAAGACCAACCCTTGGTGAAATGTGAGGCCCTACCAGCAAACTAACCAAATCGGGGCATATGGCTCAAGTGATAGGGCATCTGCCTATCAATCATAAAGCCTGAGCTCAAAGCCCAGTATCTCCAAATAAAATTGTATTAATGTAACCAATATTATGGTGAGCAGGTTTATTAATAAACATTTACTTGCATATATTTCTTCAGGAAATATATAAATATTTTATTATGGAAATGCTGAATCAAAAAGAATAGCCATTTTTATAGTTTCTAGTATGCATTGCCTATTTGTTTAAGGTATATATTTTTCCAAATGGTAAGAAAAAACCTTTGAGACTTAAGTCCTTTAGAGAAAAAAAATATAGTAAATACAGTTAGTAAGATGGAACAAAGAAAAGTGGTACATATTTTGAAAATAATTTTAATGTGCTGATTTCTTTATTGGAGTTTTATATATGTGTCTGTATACATCTAAACATACATATACACATATACAATAACTAGTAAATTTATTTTTTCTTTTGGCAATATTAGATAAGCTCAAAACTCAATCATATAGGAAGATCTAATGAGATAATACTACAGCCAGGCCTCAAGAGGGCACCAACATGATTCTGTACTGATGACCACCACGCATTCATTTGGATTGAAGGTCAATGTTAACTTTTGCCACTTTTTTCAAGGAAAAGGACCTTAGCTAGTATGACCTAAAGAAGAATTTCACAAAAGTTTGCCTTATTTAATTTCCAAGGCTAGAATTTATTCATGTTTCCTCTTAATTTCCTATTTTATAGATGAAAGAAAATGTTAATAAAAATGGTGAAAAAGCAGAGGTCTTTTTGAATAGTAAGGGCTCCACTTTGTATTTTTTTCGATGCACTCCTCAAGGTCATGCCTATAATATAGTCAAAAAATCTTGATAGAAATCAATTGCCCAAATGCTCCCAAATATTTATTTCTACCTGTTGATTTTTTTCCATTTTTTTAGAACACTTTAGAATTTCGGAGTTGCAAAAATGCAGAATTATTTTGACAGTCATTATTTCAATCTGAATCTTAATGAAAAATATTCCCTTCACATATTTTGCAAACAATAGAAATTTGAAATTGATCCTTTAACATAGTGCCTGAAATCTTAGCCAGAGCAATGAGGTAAAAATAAAGAAATGAGAAGGGTACAAATAGGAAAGGAAGAGATCAAATTATCCCTGTTTGCAGATAATAGGATCCTATACTTAAAAGACACAAAAAGATCTACTAGAAAACTCTTAAATTGGATAAACTTTGTACAAAGTAGCAGGAACAGTTTGAAGATACCTCAAAAAATAAAAAATAAAAAAACAACTAAAAACAGAACCATGATATAATCCTACGATAGCACTTCTGAGTCTATATTAAAAGTAATGCATGTTAGCCTATGATATCGGTACCTGTGCCCCAATGTTTATTGTAGCACTATTCACAATACCAAAGTTATGGAATCTGCTTCAGTGCCCATTCAGTAATGAATAGATAAAGAAAACATGGTGTATAAACACAATGGACTATTATTTGGTCATAAAGAATGAAATTAGATCATTGTAGGAAAATGGTTGGAACTAGAGATTCATTTCATGTTAAATGAAATAAGTCAAACTCAGAAAGATAAATGTTACATGTTGTCTTTCTTATGTGAAATCTTGTCCTAAAGAAATGAATAAAGCTACAGGAATACAAAAGACTACTGTTGGTGGGGGTTGAAAAGGAATGCGGAAAGTGAAAGAAGAGGGGAATGAAGGGGTAAGCATGATCAAAATACCTTATGTTCATTTATGAAAATGGAATAATGAAATCCATTAACATGGGCAAGGGAAGATGAGAAAGAGTAATGGAGGGGAGCAAAATAAAGATCTCTAAGTGCTCATTTCTGTGTCACTGAGTAAATCAACATATACTGTCATTTGTAAAATGTTAAAGCCTTCTAAAAAGTACTTCCCCATATTTCTTGAGAATTGTTATAGCCAAGGTAAATAAGCATTAAGTGTCATTGCTATTTTCATGAAGCTGGATACATACAGAAATAAGATCAAAGTATGATCTCATTTTCTGATTCCTTGCAGTAACATCCTGGTGATTGTGAAATTTAAAGTGAAACACTGATATCCAGATATTACACAATGTTTCATAAAACACCGTGTAAGGGGCACAAAAATTACTTCTAGTTGATCTTCTCAATTTTAAGCATATTTTATTTTGTCTTAAAAATGTCATATTTACTATTTCAGTTTAAAAATCAGGGATAACTTACCAGTTTTGTGGTTAAGTTGAAGTAGGAATGTAAGTAAGTGACAAAACTTCTTTTTGGGTCAACTGAGAGTAGCAACTTTTGCTTAATCTGAGAATGAAAACAGACATTAGAATTCATCTCTAGGTATATATTATTATCTCGTAGTACACATTTGTTACTTACTTCCATAAAATAAATGGTGAGTATCTGGATTGTTATGATGACTTTTCTTCCTTTCATGCATTGCATCAATCCTGAAAGTTCATTTCTCAGGATGCTTTTATAGCAATGAGTGATCAAATGCTGTTGCTCAAATCATCTTGACCTCTTCAAATATAATGTTCATTCTTCAATTGTTTTTATTGGGTCTCTAACAGAAGAGCTTGGCTGTTTTTGTCTTTATATAGAGCAGAGTCCACCAATTAGAGACTTGTTTAAGAGTGATGACTAACTTGAAGAAACTTGGGTTTTTAAAGAAGGAGAACAAATTTTTAAAAGGTGGGTTTATTTGCAGTTGTGCATTTGTATGTTTATTTACCAATCTTTTGTAGGGAAGTGTTTAAGTTGTTTTCAGTCACTCTATATGATAGCACTAAATATCATTGCCAGTTTATGTATGCTTTTTCTTCTGTTTGAATCCTTAGAAAAATTCCTTAGGAGAGAATTAAAATTGCAACAAGTGTGTGAATGTTTTTAATATCCACAGTACACCGTGCCAAGTTGCTTTCCAAAAATGCTGTGCTAATTCCCATTCATAGTGCAGAGGTAATTATGCCTTTCTCTTTTCCCCCTTCTAATCAGAAGTGCTTTTCTTGGTCAAATAACCTCTTCTAAGTTCTGAGATCCAAATCAAAGTGTTGGAAAGATTTTACATAAAATCAATAGTCTTAATCCTAATTTGCAAATATAACATGATCTATATAGGACAAATATAACAATACTGCTAAGAAAAATGAAAAAATGACTTTTCTATGAATAATATTAGACATAGTGAACCTTTCTTTGGGATGTCGACAACATGCATGATGAGTAGATAAGATTTGCCTAGACAGTTAGGAATAACTAGGACTGCTGGGTAGAATGTAGCATAAACAACAAAATTAAATTCATACCTGTTCTTGAAAGAGAATTTCCTTTTCACTGAAGCTCCTCAGCTGCTACCATAGCAGTGTTCCATGGGCAAAGAAAGAGGTAACGATTCTATGTGGAAATGGGTATATGTTCAGTTCCTGAAAAACAGCTGCAGGCAGTTGCAGATGATTTCTTCAAAGATACTCTTCAGGAAAAGCCTGCTGAGAGCATATGCAGCAAGATGGAGAAAGACTTGGGATGGACTCATGGGGAAGAATTTAGCATGTAAAAGCACATGCCAGAGATACTTACCTCTTGGGACAAAGGCTTGGCTTTTGTACTCATGTCAGTGGGAGAAGGTAGAAAACTTTAGTTAGTTTCCCTCTGTCAAGCAAGTTTTTAGAGAAAAATGGAAAGCTGCAAGTCATCAGCAACATATGCTTACAAATTTCGGGCTTGAATTCTTTGATGTGGCAGAAACGATCTCTATAGGGCATTTGAGTGTCTACAATGAGAGCCTAAAGTTGAGGCTGTTAGTTTGGAAGGCATATTGTCTTATGAAAGAAACCATAATATCCTCCTTACTAACTCAAAGAAAACAATGAGGCTTCTCTTGATGAACCTGGTTGGAAAATTTTTAAAAAGTCTTTCATGAAAAATAAAAATCTCAATCAACTTCCTGACATGAATGTAGACAAGAAATATATGTTACTCGTATGTCAAAGTAAATGCCAAACCCAGAATTTAATGTAAAAACTGACCTTGCATGGATAATGCCATTGGGAGGCTTAACAGAAACAAGTGCAATGTGAAAAAGAAAAGTGATTTTTTTCAGTGATTCAACTGCATAGATATCTGCTGGTTGGATGAGGCTATGTAGGATGCTGAAAAGGAACTCACGACAAAAGACTAAATAAAACTCAGAGAAAATCTACCAAGAAATTAGTCAGTAGAGACCAAAATCAGGAGGGACAGTATTCTAAGGATTAAAAAAAATTAAATGAGTTCAAGAATAATGTAATGTAGTAATATTTAATTACTAAAGATGCGATCTTCCTTAAGCATATAGTATTCGTTATAAGACAAAATTGAGAATTAAGAATGAAGTATTTGGTAAAATAGGGAATAATAAGCCTGCTATCAAAAATCATTATTGAATCAGTTTTAGGTTGCATTCACACACACCTCTAAATATTTTTAAAAAGCATAACAAGTAAGTTATCTATTTATTGAATTTCTATAACTAGAAAATGTTAAATGTGTGTATAATATATGCGTACAGGTGTACATATATGGTGTGTGTATATATTTATGTGCATGGTAGATATACTTATACACATATATATGTTATTTATTTATTCTTGGTGATACTGGAATTTCAACTTAGGATTTCATCTTGCAAAGCAGGTGATCTATCACTTGACCCATACTTCCAGTCTATTTTGCTCTGGCTATTTTGAAGAGGGGGATCTCATAAACCAGTTGCCCAAGCTGGCTTCAAACCATGACTATCCTGATCTCACCTCCCAAAAAGTTAGTACTATAGGCATGAGATACCAGCACCTGGTATATATGTTATTTTTATAGAGATCTTTCTTATTGATTGTTTGAATCTGAACTAACTTTAACTCATTGAGCAAACTGCTTTAAAACTTTTAGAAATAAATGCACAATTTTGATATTAAATTATATTAGTTTAATTTTTGTACTTTTATTTATATCTTATGACACTCAGTGAAGTTTACTTTTTACTTTTTTAAATCCAGAAAAATCTAAAAGTAGAAAAGCTCTGTAATCCACATTTTTCCCCTTTGATATTCATCATCCTTATGATGAACTGGGTGATGCTTAATTGAAAAAAATGTGTTTAGGACAATTCAAAATTATCATTAGTGATAAGTGTGTGTGACACACTCACACACATATAGTCAGTTGAAAAATTATTGGAAGTAGCACAGTCTTGAAAAAGGATGTATTTTATGACTGGGAATGATAGATGGTCATCCATGAACTAACAAGGTCATTTATGCATTCGTTAGTTAATAACATTTGCTTAATGGCTTTTAGATATTAGGGATGCTTCCATGCACATGTCAGTTATATTCCCAGTTATTATAGAGTTTGAATGCTACTACAAAAGAAAAATAAATATAAAGTACTCCAGGAGGTCACTGGTTCTATTGAAAATCAAACTAAGAAAGAGAGTTAACAAATGCTAGCGGAGGGTGTGTTAGTGAGGCATTCTTATGTATTTGCAGTACCACAAATGTTCAAAGGCAGCAAATATTTGGTATTTCCAGGATCATCACTTAGGACAGTGCATGAGCTAAAACAGAGGAGTAGTACATAATTCCTTCGAAATTGGGCAGGATACCAGGATCAAAGAGTATAGACTTTGAATTCATCACATTATGTCAACTGTGCCTGATTTATCCAAGGTCCAGAATTCCAAAGCAACTTTGTCAGAGTTGAGATTTGTGAAAATGAGGGCAAATGTACCTGGCTATATTCATTCTTGTATAGAGTGTCCATCAGCCACATTCATCTTCTTAACGTCCTTTTTTTAATCCTCCTCCTTCTCATAAGTGACCTCCCCCATAGCATAACTTGCTTTTTATAATATTGCTGTATTTGTATTTGGTTTATATTCCATATATGAGAGAAAAACATGCAGCTTTGGAACTTCTGAACCTGGTTAACTTCACTTAAGTTCTTAAGTGAAAAACTTCACTTAATGGATGGAACCTTCTCCAGTTCCATCCATTTACCTGAAAATTAAAAAAAAATTATTCTTCTTTGTGGCTGAATAAATCAGTTTACAAAAATCAGTGCCTTCCTGTGCACCAACAATGAGCAGATGGAGAAAGAATACAGGAAAATAATTCCGTTTACAATAACCTAAAAAATATTCCTAGAAATAAACTTAACAAAGGATGTGAAAGACCTCTATAAGGAAAACGATAAATCATTGAAGAAAGAAATGAAAGAAGACTACAGAAGATGGAAAGATCTCCCAAGCTCATGGATTGGTAGAATCATCAATGGTGAAAATGGTTATATCACCAAAAGCCATTTACATGTTCAATGCAATTCCCATCAAAATTTCAATGAAATTCACACAGACATTGAAAAATCAACCTTAAAGTTCATTTGGAAACAGAAAAGACTGCAAATAGGCAAGACAATACTAAGCAAAAAGAGCAATGCTAGAGGTATTACAATATCTGACTTGAAATTATATTACAGAACCATAGCAATAAAAATAACATGGTACTGGCAACAAAAACAGGTATGGAGATGAGTGGAACAGAAGACCCAGATATGAATCCATGAAGCCACACCCACCTGATTTTTGAGAAAGGCACCCAAAACATAGGATGGAGAAAAGACTGCCTCTTCAAATAATGCTGGGAAAACTAGATATCTGAATGCAGAAAACTGAAACTAGATCCATGTTTATCACCCCATACAAGTATCAACTCAAAGTGGATTAAGGATCTAATATAAGACCTGCCATTTTGAAACTACTGCAGGAAAGATCAAGGAATACACTGGAATCAGCAGGCTTAGACAATGACTTCCTCAGTAGAACTCAAATGGTCAGCGTTTAAGAGAAAAGATTGACAAATGGGACTAAATGAAATTAAAAAGCTTCTGCACAACAAAAGAAATGATCTCTCAATTGTAAATGCTGCCCACAAAGTGGTAGAAAATCATTTCCAGCTATACATCTGGCAAAGGGTTAATAATACCAGAATATACAGGAAACTCAAAAAAGTAAAATCCCAAAAGATCACTGAACCAATGAAGAAATGGGCAAATGAACTCAATGAGCTTTTTCAAAAGAAGAAGTACAAACAGCTAAAAAGCACATGATAAATGTAAACATCCCTGAGCATAAATGAAATGAAAATCAAAACAGCATTAAGATTCCACCTCACTCATGTTAGAATGGTTGTGAGGATAAAGGGAAAAAGGAACCCGCACACACTGCTGGTGAGAATGTAAGCTAGTACAACCACTGTGGAAACCACTATGGAGGCTCCTGAAAACTAAAAATCGAGCTGCTATATGATTCAGGAATTCCACTTCTACAGACATACCCAGAGGAATGTAAGTCAGGTAAAAGTAAAGGCACCGCACACCTGTGTTTATTGCAGCATTATTCACAACAGCTAAGCTTTGAAAACAGCCAAGATGTCCTACTACTGATGAATGGATTAAGAAAATGTGGTATTTATATACACCATGCAAAAACATTTAAATTCAGAATTCACTATTTTGTTGTATTTAAATTTCTAGTTTTTTCTTTCTTCCCTTCTTTCCTTTCTTCCTTATTTTATCTTTCAATTTTATTCCTTTTAATGATTTGCAAATTTTATTTAAACAGACTCACATGACATACTGAATTCCAAATTTATAGCATTTATATCCATATATTAAAAGGTTTTTGAATGCTATATTTTTTTAAATTCCACTACTCCTTATCTATTTTAAGTTATTCATAAAATATTTTCATTTATTTTTCTTCTTCCTATCCTTCTTTGAATTTGATGCTGTAATTGTCAACATTGTTTGTTTAATTTAAGCCTTAGTCTCTTATGTTTATTGGTGCCTTTGTAAAGTACTTTTTGTTTAATTCAAAGTCCAATTAGTCCTATTATTTAGAAATAAAATTGAATTTTTTATATTGAACTTCTAGTTTGTAAACCTGGTTAACTCATGTACTATAATGGTGCTTTAATAGATTGTTTGGGATTTTTTCATATAAACAATAGTGCCATTTTGAAATAGGAAAGTTTAACGTTTATCTTTATCTTTTCAACTATTATGTCTTTCATTTCTTTCCTTATTTCACTGGCTACGTATTTCACGTGGGTGTTTTATAAGAATAATGATGGCAGACATCTTTGCCTTGGTCATAATCTTAAGAGGAAAGATTTAGATGGAGTATTAGCTGCTGTTTATTGTATTTACTCATAATCAGTTTGTGGGATTTGCCATCCATTCCTATTCTCTAAGTGACTTTAGCATGAATGGGTATTACATTCTGTAAAATGTGTTTTTCTGCATAGAGTGATACTGTTAAGTTGTTTCTTCTCTCTTACTTATGTGATGTGCTGAATTACAATGAAAGGTTTTCAAATATCAAGCCAAACATCTGTTTTTGGAAAAAAAACACATTTGGTTTTGATCAATTACCTTTCCTTGTATGGTTAGATACAATTTGTTAAAATCTTCAAGAAGTTTGCATCTTTATTCACAAGTCATCTTGGCTTACTTTTCTTCCAATATTTTGCTCGTGTTTGTAATGAGAATAATCTGACCTCAAAATGAGTTTGAAAATATTCACTACTTTTCTATATTCTTCACCAATTTGTATAGAACTGTTATTATTTCTTAAGTTTTTGGTTGAACACACCAATAAAGACTTCTGAATCTGGAATTTCTTTAATTGAAGGTTTCAAACATTGAATTTTCTTCACAAGTATATAATTATCCAGGTTATCACTTCTTTAGTAAGATTTAATAGCTTTTGTTTTAAAATATTAGTCCTTTCAATCTAAGTTGTCAGACACAAGGACATAAAATAGTTCATAATATTAAATGGCAGCACATCTGAAGTGATGGTATCATTTTCATTTCAGACTCTTATCAATGTCTTCTTACTTTTTTCTTATTCACTGTAGTTGCAAATTAATATACTGTATTATTGCCTACATTTTCACTAAATTTCAAATGTAATAGTGTCTCTATTCATATTCTTCAATAATAAGGCAGATTGGCAGATGCTTGTGGAAGCTTGGAGGTAGTTTTCTTGGTCTTTAATTATGAATTTGACACTTGAAAGTGTTAATATGCTGCAGTGAATAATTACATCTTAAAAGAGCACTGTTTTTCCATTTTAACGCCTGATAATTTCATTTTGTAAAGGTGTGAAGTAATACTTGAAATACTGATGGCAATGGAGAACCCACATTAATTCCAATGAGATCGTTTACATTCTCTAATTATTTCTGATGAGCCAAGAAGAAATGCAAAATATCAAAATTTATTACAAACAATTTAGCTTACTGATTATTATGATTTGCATTCTATTTACATATTTGCTTCTCAGCGCTAAATTGATGCCAACAAAAAACAGTATAAGAACTTTTGGTAATTAAGTTAGAAATAATTAGTCCTCTTCCTATTATCAACGTGTTAATATGTATTTTTCCTGTAAGGCTACAAAGGGAAATACATATTTTATAGCTTAAAATAGCATATTCTTACCAAAGCTTTCAATATAGCTGAGGATATGGTGGAAAAACATAAACAAATACAAAAACAAAAGCAAGTCATGTGTTTTATCCTCATATGAAAGACCAAATGGATATGGCCAGAACATGGCTTCACAAAAGATGAGAATTCTTGTTTACTTACTATCTGTTTTATATTCACATTCATTCTGTTTATTTACATTTAAAAAGTAATAGCACATTAAACCTTTCTTTGAAGGACAAGAAGCAGACCAGAACCATAATCCTAGAGCAAAAAGGATTCTTCAGGGCACTAGGTCCAGCCCGGTCCAGTCACTTATCAAATCAACTCTCATTCTCAGGCTTATTGTTGGTTACAGCCTAGACTCTGTCTCACAGCCTGTGGTTATTATGTATTTTTGAACCTAAAGGAAGGAATTATCAACCTGTAAAAACTCCCCAAAGAAGATTACTGTCACATATATTTGATTTTAAGCCTGGATATTACCAAATGTATCATTCCCTACACACTGAACTTAAATTTACCTCCTCACACCCTTGACTCCTTTGTGCTATTTCTCCCTCTTTAAGATGAGCAACGTCACTCTAATCCCTTTCCAAAACTCAAAAAAATCTACGCAAAGATAGTTTCCAAGTTTGTTTTTTTAAGTTCCACAATTCTTTAGACTGTTCTCCAAGTTCATTTCTTCTACAGCCCTCATTATCTTGACTTCTTTTTTAATTAGAACAGGATTTGTCATTACTCTTCTCAAATTATGCACGTATGTGTGTGTGTGTGTCCATATCAAGAAAAATACAGTAGCTTCACCAACATGTAAGAGTGAGTTTCTGAAAACTCCTGTGAAAGCTAGGTTACATATACAACTATGTTACAAAATGTTAAAAAAGTTGAATGACAAAAAATAACCTTTGATTCAATCCAGAAATTTAGTTCAATGACTTCATTTATAACTCATCATCTAGAATCGTTTATATCCAAAGACTATGAAAGATATGTCCCTTAAATTTCTTGTTAAAAATGAGTCTGTTATGGGTGAATTTTGTGCCTCCAAAATACATGTGTTGCAGTCTGAACCCGGGTACCTATGCATTTGACTGCTTTGTTTTTTAAGAGTAGAAGGAATTTATTTGGCCTCATGATTTCAAAAGTTTCAGTCCATCATGGCCAGGAGGGTGTGGCATAGCAGAACAGTTTCTATAATGGCAGCTAACAAGAAACAGGTGTGGGGGAGTACTTGGACAGGGTACAGCCCCCAAGGAGATGCTACAGTGACCTGCTTGTTCAAACTATGCCAAGTGTTCAACATGTGAGTCTGTGGGGGGCATTTCCTATTTGAACCATGCAATCCTACCCCAGTCCTTCTCTATGATTCACAATGTAAAATGCATTCAGTTCATCTCCAAAAATCCCCAAAGTCTTTATAGTTCCAGTATTGTCCAAAATTCCAAGTTCAAAAGTCTCCTGATATCAAGGCAAACTCTAAGTTGTGAATCCCTATAAAAATAAAAAAATATTATATGCTCCCAACATACATTGGGAATAGCCATCCACATTCCAAAAGGGAAGAACAGGGTCACACACAGAACAGTGGGATAGGACCAAAGCAAGACTGAAAACTAGCAGGACAAAAATTTTTTCTGTTTTATGCAACTGCTTGTGGTAAATTTTTTTAATGAAAGCCTTAAGAAACTAATCCAGGATCAAATAATTTATTAGCAAAATAGTTCAATTGCTATAGTAACTTTTAGTTCTTGTCTTCAAAAAATTTATAGTATGATGCTATACTCTGATTCTCTCACTTTCTCAAAGTCATTATCCATGAGTGTATTCCAACTAAGGACTTTCATTATGCTTTGAGGGTGGCCAGAAATGGCCAATGTGAAATACCAGGAACACAGGAAGCTTCACTAAAGAAAGTGTGGTAGAAGATAGAGCTGAGACTGAGGAAGCACTGTATTTCTAAGTCTTGATTTCTTGGGTCTGATGTACTAAGAATATAACCAACCATGGTTGAAGGTAAACTTACACTTACTTTTAAAAAAATTATTTATTTATTTTGTTATTGTTGTGCTGGGGGTACATTACAACATATATATTCTTAGAATATATCATAATTGAATTCATCCCCTCCATCATTCTTTTATCTACCCTCACCCCATTCCTGGAACAGTTTCTGCAGGTCTTATTTTTCCATTTTCATACATGAGTACATAATATTCCACCATATTCATCCTCCTGTACTCTTTCCCTACATCCTTCCCCTTCCCACGGTGCCAACTCCCAGATAGGGCTTATTTTACTTTTCAAAGTTAATATATTTCTAGTTTTCCTTATTTACAAATAATACTAATAGGCAAGAAAAACTGGGGCACTGTTTCACACAATGATGGGCTTAAAAAAGTAATTAGGAAATACTGCTCTGGCAGTAGACTAGAGACTAATTGTAGTAGATACACAGAGCTGGGGAAATGAGCTCCAGAATTGTTTCTGCAAAACTCCAATAGTGTGAGTGAGAACCATAGTACTACAGGAAACTATGACCTACTTGATTTCTGTAGAACACAAATAGTACTGGAAGATCCATGAACTATTTGAAATGTATTCACAAAAACTCACAGAGAGATGGATGCTCACCATTTACTCCTAAGACATTATTTTTAAGATTTCAGGGTTATTTAGTTTTATCTTAAGTGAAATGAACTTAGTTTTTAAACATCGAGTAACTAATGAGAAAAATGCTTTAATGCACATTCATTATTAATGAGCAAAGAAATGTGTTAGGGGAAAATAACATAAGGAGTTTTGATGGAGCCAGCTCAGGGTCATTGCCTTAGGCCTGGTTCATTCTCCACAGTGTGTACTGGTAGGTGGCCTGAACCCTGCAGTCCACTCAATCAGCAAGCTCAATTACAGAAAGAAAGAAACAAACCAAGGTTATTCCTCCTAGCTTTCTTGAGAACTGTTTTTTCTTCAGATAAATATGTAATTGCTGTTGTGAATTCTATAAGGATATGTGCATATAAGAGTTAAAATAATTTCAAAAGTGATGTACTATATTTATTGCCAAAATATGAAGCTAATTTATATTCATTTATACTGAAAGTAGGACACACTTGACAGCTATTAATCCATACAGTAATTAACATTAGCTTTGCAAACTGAAGATAATATAAAAAGCTTATGCTGCATTTTAAAATGTTTCAATGGATCATAATTAACATGCAACTTCATTTCTGATTAATCATTTTTTGTTCAATTGTCTTATAGTTTATGCCTAATTAGAGAAAAGGAATATAAAATTTTGGTACTGTATGCTGGAAGTCCAAAATGAATTATATTTGACTTTGCTATTATTCTTCATATATTTGTAAAATTTGGATAACTTCATATGCAATTATTATTGTCAGAAAGTCTTATTTTATTAAAAAATGAAACAGTGTTTTTCTTTCTTTCTTGAACTCTAAAGACCAAATGGAGAGTATTACAATAAGTATATTTAATCCTTCAATCATATTTAATACTCACTATTATGTGAAGAATAGTCACATTCTGATTCCTCTTTTCCTCAAAAATATTGGAATCACATATTTTCTTTCAAAACTTATACCAATATTTTAAGAAAGCATTTAAAAATGTAGTGACACTGAAACTCATAATATATAAAATCAACATTATTAAATCAATATTTTTCATGAAATATACATTATTTCATGAATAAATAATTTATTTTTGTTAAAATTATTAAAAAACTGTTTTTATTTGCAGAATTACCTTTAAAATGCCAAATATGAACTAGTTGTTTTTATTTAAAATATGAATACCCCTCAAAATTCTATTGGATATTGCAGCACCTTTGTAAAACAAATATGTTGTCTATGAAAAGGTGACTGTGGCTTCAAAGATACTAAGTAAAACTCTGGTTTCCTTACTATCCTGGAACAGATGATGTTTTCTTGTCTTGTGTGGAAACACTAAATTCCTGACAAATTCAGTCACGTCAAATCAATACCACTTTTTAAATAAGTATTCATATCTTAGAAATTATTACTGCAAAAAAAATACTCGAGTGAGTTAGCATTGTAGCATGAAATATTTTCCATTTTTTAGTCTAATTCATTTTCAAAGGTTTTAATTACATATTCATGGATCTTTGATTGATATTCAAACTAGATACTGTTTTATATTCCCAAATAATCCTCTGAAAAACCCTTATGAACATGTTTAGGTCAAAAGGTAATTTGATGCATTTTATCTTGGAGTCAAGACTCACTTCTAAAAGAACATAGTGTTTATCTGGCTTGAATTAATATCTGAATTTTCAACAATAAATGAAAAAGTCAAAAATAATCTTGCTTTAGCAAAAAATAAATATATTAGTAATTACTATGAAGGTATTTTTTCATACTATTTTAGTAAATACCTGGATTTATTGACCATTCCAGTGAGAAATGAAAATAATAAATATACAGAAGACTAGAATTGCTTCACTATCAGTATAGGTTATGTTTCTGGGAAGCATCATATAATTCATAGTTGAAACATGAGCATGAGATAATTCAGAACAGTGAACTAAATGAATGTACATCTTCCTCTGTAGAACCTGAAGACTTCAAAACAGGTCATGACCTCGGCCAGCAGCATGTCCTCTCAAGAAAGTTCTCCTTTCTCATCTAATAACCTTGGATCATTTTATTGTTATACAATAAACCAATAAAAATTAACTTGTAATGACTGATCACTGTGTGATATTATTCAGGGTAAAGTGTGGAAGCTCATTCCTGCAATCCCAGCTACTTGAGAGGTGGAGACCTGGAGGATTGGTATTAAAGATCAGAACAAGCAAAGTTGACAAGATCTCAACTCAACAAAGAAACCCAGTGTGGCAGCATACATTTGTGATCCTGGTTATGTGGGAAGTATAGATAGGAGATAGCAGTCTCAGGTGGAACTGGGCGAAAAGTGAGACACTGTAAAAACTAACCTAAAGCACAAAGGCCGGGAGGCATGGCTTAAGTGGCCGAGTACTTGCATAGCCCTGAGTTCAAAACCTATTACCATCAAAAAAGATTATAAAGCCTGTAACTTGAAGAAATTTGAATCATCAAAATATCTGATTAATACATGATACATACATGTCTGAAATGCCAGGATGAAACCCCTTGGACTACCAATATACACTTTAAAAAATGAAGGCCATGAAGATAAAGCAGGTCTTTTGCAGGGGTGGATACCAGTGAGAAGGGTGAAGGCATAAGGAAACTGTAAAGGAGAATGAATATGGTGATGCAGTTTTTATTCATGCACGAAAATAGAATAATGAAAACTATTGAAATTATTCTAAGATAGTGGAAGAATAATGGAGGGGGGAATGTAGATAAGATACATGTAAGCACATATGTAAATGTCACAATTTATCCTTCCATACTACTATTATATGCTAATAAAAACTCCTCCAAGTTTTATTATATCTAATATTTATTATATAATGCATATTATATATTAAAGCATGTGTAAATGAGAGATTATTATATATTTTGTTAGATATATAATAATTAAATATTTCATTATTGATACAGTAAGTTATATAGGTAGCAAACTATAAGAAACCCTTCCATTCTCATTTAAATAAATGTATTTCCCAGTACTATCATCTAAAAATATATTACTATAATTTATATGATGATTTTGGATATGTTCTTGCAATAAGTATTATGATTTACCTCTCATTAAGAAAATCATTTTAATAATTATCTAATAGCATAATTTATAGCATTTTGTGCTCTTTTTATTAATTGCATACTATTAATGATGGCATTAAAACTCGATCAAGATAACTTATTTTAAAGCTTGTAGACGTTTAATCACAGGAAGGAAAATTAACCATTAAGTCTACTATGGAGTATATACTGATGAAAGATCCTCGTAACAAAGAGGTATCATGTGAGAATCATTGAAAAATTCTCTGATAAAATTCTCTTGGAGACCTGGAGTTGTAATACAGATTTTAAAGGAAAAGGAGACATTATGAATTTGACACATACTTAAAAATTACTTGTTCATTTATTTTAAATGGGTGATTATTATCAAAAATCTCCATGGCATTAAATTACATTCTATACATGAAAACCAAATTTGCATACATGTAATATATTGGGTATTATATAATGTGAAATATTTAACTCATGGTTAAATTTTTTGGAAGTCAGCCTAAATCATGCAATGGTTTGCATATTTTTTCTAAATTCTTTAGTTGTTACCAAGGAAAATAGCTTGGAAATGACTGTAATAGTTCAGCTGTGCATACTATTTGTTAGGCATATACAGAAAAGGCATACTGTTTGGGGCAAACTATTCCAGACCTTCAGGAATCTTCCTTCCTTTTTTGTTTCTTTCCTCCCTTGTTTCCTTTTTGCTTGTCTTTTGGCATAGACTATTGCTTTAGTCACGCTTTCTGTTGCTGTAACAAATACAGGAGAAATACAAGTTGGAGGAGAAAAGACTTATTTTGGTCATAATTGTGGTGGCTACTGTTCATGGTCACTTGGCCACATTGTTTTGGACCTGAGGTGAGGCAGAGCATCATGGTGAAAACATTGTGCAGTGGAGTGGCTCATCTCATGGGGGCTGGGAAATGTGGTGACAGATAGGAAGATGCAAAGGAAAAGACAGTCTTCAAAAGCACAACCCCCGTGATCTGCTTCCTCTAGCCAGATTTCACTTCTCACGAACTTCTAATAATGCCTTCAAATTATGAACCCATTCACAGAGTAATACATTGATTAAGCCAGAGCCTGCATAATCCATTGCTTTTCCATAATAGGAGCCAGAAGCTGGGGATCAATTTCAACACAGGTGCCTTTTATTGGATATTCCACCACATCTTCATCTCTTTCTCTCTCTCTCTCTCTCTCTCTCTCTCTCTCTCTTTTCCCCCTCACTCTCCTTCTTGAGCAAGGGTGTCTGTCTATGATGCCCAAGGTGGCTTTGAGTTCCTGTGCTCAAGGGATTCTCCTCCCTCATTCTTCCAAGTGTCTGAGACTATAGGTGGGATCCATCATACCCAATTTTTTTTAATGATATCTTTCAAAAATTACAATCAAGCACATGGAATTGGAAATCATTTTCTGACAAATAGATATAACAAGATCTACATACAACTTTCATAATTTTTGAACCATGTTAAGTTGTAGAATATGTCTCCTTCTTGATTGAGTTGAATTATAAGACCTTTTTAAATTCAGTCCTGGGTAATGTCATAAAAACTGGGTCCCTACTTCAAATGAACAGGGAAAATTTTCTCTCTGTCTTTTCTTGCCTGCCTCTCTCCTTTGGTCTCTTCTTCCTTCGCCCTTTTATAAATGTGAGTCAGTATAAAGAATGTACATATACCCTACACACTATTTTATTTATATTCTTGTTGTCACAATTCAATGCAAGCTGATTAGTCATTTCTTAGTCTGCATTTCTTTAATTGCACTAACAAAATTTAAATGTACAGTAGAAAATTACTTCCTTGGGTTCTACTTTATGATGGAAATGTGTGCTTTGTGTGTGGTTTGTTGGATTAAATTTAATTATGATGCTGGATTTTGTCCCTAGGCATTTTTAAAAATCTTTAAAAGTTTAGTGTTAAAATAAAGGCATAAAAGCAGTAATTATTTGTCCTAAATGCAGAATTGTGTCTGTACCTTTGTCGTTTGTTAAAAGAGACTGGCTTGCCAAGGGGACCATTTGTATGATTATTATATTTTGAATGTGCCCTCCTAACCTCAGAGACTGTGTGCAAAGGAAATGTTGTTAATGAAACAGCAGATAGGACCTTTAATATTTATAATTATTACTTATTATGTAAATTTTGAGCTAATTTAAGAGCCATATTAGGATAATTTATCTTAATTGAACCACTTAATAAGTACATCTTAATTGCCCATTGGCTAGGTTTATAACTAACATTTAAGCTTTAAACTCTCTATCATGATGTCTACCTTGATTTTATTACAAATTATAGAGCACAATATTTTAATATTTATTGAAAAATGTTTAAAAATTTGTGTTTTCATTTAAAAGTGAAAATATTTTAAAGTAAGATTACAATTTTTGCAAATAATTACTCTCAGAATATTAAACAAAACATTTTGGGGACTACTATATTTTGTGATTTTATTATGTCAGCTGATTTTATTAAGTGAATACTAATTTTAAAAACCCAAAATACCAATCTGTAGGCTACTTTAGATTGCTCGTGCTTCAAAGACCAAAAAAATCTGTGTTCAGCCTTTTCACTGATATACTACACAATGGTTTACATCTTATTTTCTCAGCTTCTTGCAAATATTAGTGGTGTAATTATTAATAATAACCCTTCCAAGGTATATAATTAATTGCTTTATAGACATTTTTGTCATTTAATACAAACAGTGCTAGGATAAGACTTTTTTGATTCTCTCATCCAATGTTTTAGTAAATTGTTCAGTGTTATAGCATATAAAGAAGAAGACCCAAGATTTTAACAAATGCCCAAATACACTGAAGAATAGTCATTCTTATCAGTGTCCATTCAAATAAAGAGTTTGATTTTCAAAAGTCAGATTTTCTTTTCTTTTGTTTTTTTGATGAGACTGGGGTTTGAACTCAAAGTTTCCTGCTTGCAAAGCAGGTGCTCTACAGCTTGAGCCACACTTCTAGTCCCAAACGTCAGATTTTGAATGTCATTTATTTATACATCCAATACTCTAAAGACCAAACTTGTATTCTCCCGATTCATAGCAACAGAAATAAATAGAAGGTAGCTATTCAGTGTTGTAAAACAGACATTGTCTTTTTTTTTTTTGCTATGTGATAATCCATAGGGTATTTTTAAGTATATGATTACTGAACTAGCTAACACATTCCTTAATAAATTTTTCAATTGCTGCCTTATCATTGGTTTTTTTTTTCTTGACAAATGTAAACAGCCTTAAACTTGTTTTCTTTTTTCAGAGCAGAGAGTTGTTAAATGAAGGAACATTTTGGCAGCCTTTCTGATTTTTTTCACACCAAATAGTTTTTGTTGCATTTTGTGTACAGATGTGGATTCACCTCAATTTAATAAATATGAATGAATGACTGAGGAGGTGAATTCATGTATGACATATTTGATACATTGTAATAACCTGTGTAACTGCCATAATGTACCTCCACCCATCACAACAGTTTAAGGAATGAATAGAATATCATAGAATAGAAAAGGATTTTTCCAAATGAAAAAATGTCTCAAATGGTAATCCACCTTCCTAGCAAGCATGAAAGACGTGAGTTCAAATCCCAGCACCACAAAAGAGTCCCTTTCCAGGCCAAAAAATATTTTCACATATTAATAATAAAATAAAAATTTTGGGGTGAAAGTTGTGACTCAGTAGTAGCTTGTTTACTTAACATTCTCATGGTTCTGAGTTTGATCCCCAGTACCTCAACATAAGGCACCAAGAAATTAATCTCTGAGAGAAAAGGCTAATCAAAAGGTTTCATGTTCTCTTTATTTCCCCTTAGGTACTCTCACAAGCAGAATTCTGCTCACCAATACTGTGTTTACTCTGATGGCCTCTGGCAATATTGCTATGCCCAGAGTTACAGTTGCTCACTGACTAAGGGCGGATGACTAATTGTTATTATAGTTTACTGAGGTTAGTAAATGAAGTATGAAGCATTCTAATTATATTCAATCATGTTTTGTAGGGCAGAATTTGGGTTTAGGTTGAAATCCAATTACAAGTTTCTTTGTCATTTCAGGGAAACAAAATCCTTTTTCCCACTTTTAATGGAATGCCTGTGAATAATACTCTTAAACAAAAGGAGGGATTATCTAGGGTATTAGTAGATGTTATTAATTTTCCTTCGATACAGGCTAGCAGAAAAAAATGAGCCAAAGATCTGGAGTGAATCTACTTAATAATACAGTATTAGGTGACCTTTTCGAAAGAAAAACATCATTATTAGCTTGAGGAATGATTCCATTTTCCCATAACCTAGGTCTACCACCTTATAATCTGTTTAAGCTTTTCTTTTTTGGGGGGTTAGTTTTTCCTTATTTAATTTTGTTTATTAATTTTATTCATTATTTATTTGTTTAGTGTTTATGAATTGGCACTATTACTGAAACTGAACTACTATTAAGAATTAACTATTGAAGATGGAGGGGAAATAGGTATTGTCATTCAAGAAATTGAAGGTGATAATTTCAGTTATAAATTGATGAGGAGGTCAGCTCAGGGGGAACCCAGCAGCACAGAAAGAGAATTGGTCCTTATGTATGATTTGGAGAAAATGAAGATTATAAGTGTTGCAGTGACATTTACACCTGAATTCCTAAATTTGTTTTACTCATTAGATTGTATTCCAAATCAATAATAAAATAGTACAATTATAAAGTGATTGATTATTTAATGAAGGCATATGTGTTTAAAATATTAACCTGGAAGGTTTTCTGATTTAGTCTTCACTATATTAAAAAATACAATTCAAGAGGAAAATATATCATCATTATTTTTAAGGCAAAATAATACAAGTACTAGCAGATCTATTTTCATCCACAGTGAAAACTAAATTATTTTACACTAACTACATCATAGGTTTTTGCATATTTTAAACTATTAAGTTGTTTTCATTAAAATGTGTATTTTTACATATTAAAAATGTAAAAAGTATTTTACATTTATTTTCAGAGACAACTAATCTGAAACTCTTTATATATTCTACAAATATGTTAACCTGATAATTACCATATCTTTTTGTGCCTTTTTAATATATATTTAAATTGATTTTTTTTCTACTTCAGATTTGATGTCTTCTAACTACGCTACTAGAATTTGTCCTACTTTTTGTGGCCCGTTGTCTTCTATGAACCATCTTGAGTTGGTTAATTTATAAGCAGTAACATTCAAGTATGCTTACAAAATTACTGTCAAGATACCCAGCCCATTAATATATGGACAGAGCTGTTAGGACCCTGGGGTTTCAACTTTCAAACTTCCTAATCAGTAGCATTCATGTTTTTTTTTTTTTTTAATCGTGCCATTGTAGAGACAAACCATACCTATTTGATTGTAGTTGTTCATTACAAATGTTTTTCATAGTTATTAAAATGTAGAAGAACATACGAAAGGTAATTATGGTATGAAACTTCCCATCAAAATGATCTTATAAAAACTTTTAGAGAATTACGAATAAACAAAGCTTTAGTGTCTTCATTCACAAAATCTGTTAAAGTTCTGAAAAGTTTTGTCCTTAATGGCAGTACCAGAACATCTCCTATTATGGTCTGTCCCTCTTCCTCCGCAGAAAGAATGTTCCTCTGGGACAAAGCTTTCGTAAGTCCGTAGTAGTCTTAATTTATCATCTGACTGGTGAGCTATGAAGTGAGTCGGCTCCAGAACTCAAAATGTTGGTAAAAATTTATTCTAGGTGATTCCTAGGAGAAAACACAGGATCCCTTCTCTTAGGAATCTTGTAGGTGAGAAATAACAACTGAAAGTAAATAGCAACAACTTTTGTAATGTAATTAACAGTATTGAGAACAATATCCCTCAGATAAATATAAAATAAGATGTGTCGGAAATTATATATTTTTATTGTAAAAATACTTTTGAATAAAAAAAGTTCTGTTAGATAAAAAGTAAACCTGATTCTTCAGAAAGAATTCAACTAACATTGCTATTTTGAATGCATACTCACTTTAGGAAAAATCCACACTGTCACAGACTCATAAATTGAATTTTGACATATCATTCCAATGTTTTAATGTCTTTTTCTAGTGTATGTTATATGCATAGATTTCACATGTAAAATGTTTTGCAAGGAAACAGTTTAATCAAATTCTACAAGTAATAAAATGCATGTGTTAGTCACTTTTCATTTTTGTGACAAAACACCTGAAAAAACATCTTTAAAGTAGGAAAGATTCATTTTGGCTCATAGCTTCATGAGTTTCACTTCATGGTTGGCTAGCTTTATTGTCATGGGTTAGTGGTGAGACTGAACATCATGGTGGAGGGAGCATGTGACAGAGAAGGCTGCTTCTCTCATTGTTGGCTGGGAAACAGAGAATAAGAGGTAAGGTCCAGGTACAAGATGTGCCCTTCAAAGGCTTGCTTTTAGATCCATATTTCCTCCAGATAGATCCCAGCTCCCATGACCCCATTCAGGTATGAACTCATCAATGGATGCTAAGCCCATAATGATCCAATCAGGTCTCAACGGAGCCAAGCTGGGAATCAAGCCTTAACACATGAGTCTTTATAGGGAACACTTCATATTAAAACCACAACATTGCTCTTTAAACCATGAGATTTGATCATATGTAATTGGTAATAAATTTTCCCAGCCTTATACAAATCAAATTCAATATTTATCTGAGTATTTAATTCCTTTGACTTCCCAAGTAAATAAAATTTTTGAAAAAATTGTTTTATTACTTTGTTTTTCTATTGAAACATGATTCTTTTTCTAAAAGGAAATAGAATAAAGATAAAACAATTCATATTTATGTTATGGATTTGATCATCTGGACTTAATTGAATAATAAATATTTCAATTAATATTTTAAAAATAATCATGCTATACTGTGTCTTCTTTATTCAATTTCTAAAAAAATCACTAATATATTATTTTTGCTAGATATAATCATTTAAATTTATTTTAATTATATATAAAATAAAGATTTTCATAACTAATAGGGTAAGGTGTGTGATATAGATATGTGTATATATACATATATACAGAAAGAGAATACACAAGAGAAATGTATGTCTTAGATTTATAACTGAACAACTCACTCAGTGAATTAGCGTATAATACAAATGGAGTCATAGTCATTGTATAATTATCACTGACAGTAAATTTGCTTATGTGACATGACTATTGACTACAATACTAAGCTTTTGCACACATAGTTTAATATCTGATATTGTTTGCAAAATAAACCAGAAAAGAAATAAGACTGATCTCAGAAAGTTTTATCTGTATCATTTTAACAGTTTTCCTCTATTAATCATAGGACAATAACTTCATTTTTTATGTGGAGAAAGAATAATTTTGTCATCATTAAAACCTATGATGTAGTTAGTGTAAAATAATTTAGTTTTCACTGTGGATGAAAATAGATCTGCTAGTACTTGTATTATTTTGCATTAAATATAATGATATATTTTCCTCTTGAATTGTATTTTTTAATATAGTGAAGACTAAATCAGAAAACCTTCCAGGTTAATATTTTAAACAAATATGCCTTTATTAAGTAACCAATCACTTTATAATTGCACTATTTTATTATTGATTTGGAATACAATCTAATGAGTAAAACAAATTTAGGAATTCAGGTATAAATGTCACTGCAACACTTATAATCTTCATTTTCTCCAAATCATACATAAGGACCAATTCTCTTTCTGTGCTGCTGGATTTATTGTTATCTCCCCTTTTTCATTTCTGATTTTACTAATTTGGGTCTTTTCCCTCCTCATTTTAGTCAGATTTGCCAGGGGCTTGTCAATCTTGTTTATTATTTCAAAGAATCAGCTTTTTGTTTCATTGATTCTTTGTATGGATTATTTGGTCTCTATTTCATTAATTTTGGCCCTTATTTTTATCATTTCTCTCCTGCCTTTTTGGATTTTGGTTGTTCTTGTTTTTCTAGGAGTTTGAGATGTATCATTAGGTCATTGATTTAAGATCTTTCAGTCCTTTTAATATATGCACTCATGGCTGTAAACTTTCTTCTTAGGACTGCCTTTGCTGTATCCCACAGGTCTGGTAGGTGGTATGTGGGGAGCTGACAGGTGTATTGAATAAGCTGTGTGTTTGAGTTTGGCAGAGCCCCAAACCACAGAAGGGAACAAGTACAGTTATGCCCAGCAAAATTGCATGCTTGATTGGCACAGCCTCAACTGCAGAAGTAGGAAAGATGCAGTACAGCTGTTTTTTCCTTTAATGTTTATGTTTGAAGAGAAGCTGTCAAGGGTTCTCCTGTTCCGAGGATGACAGTGTCATGCCTGTCCCCTGAGAAATGCCTCTCCACCTCGTGTTGCTACTGTATATAATAAACGCACTGGAGGTGGGGGGTGCTGATGTGTCTCCATCTGAGCACACATCCTATCTGGACCCAGCTTTATGCATGTTTTGTCTGCTCTCTGTTGTCTTTCTTACATCTCCAGCTGCCCTCCAGTTAAGGCTTCTAGGACAAGTTCTTGCAGGACGTGAGAGTGGTGTTTTCATTTTCATTAATTTCCAGGAATCTTTTGATTTCCTGTTTATTTCTTCTATGACCCATTGAGTATTAAGCAATGTGTTATTCAGCCTCCAATTATTGCATATTTTCTGCTGTTGTTTTTGTTGTTCAGTTCTAGTTTTAATGCATTGTGATCAGGTAGAATTCAGGGGGTTATTTCTATTTTATTATATTTGTTGAGGCTTGTTATTTGGCCTAAGATATGATCTCTTTTGTAGAAAGTTCCATGGGGTGCTGAGAATAATATTGTATATTGTGATGTTCTTGGATGAAATATTCTGTAGACATCAGGTGGATGCATTTGATGTATGGTGTCATTTAGTTCTAGGATTTCTTTGTTGATTTTTTTGTTTGGATGACCTATCTATTGGTGATAGAGGGGAATTAAGGTCTCCCACTACTACTCTGTTGGAGTCTATATGTGTTTTTAAGTCCTTTAGTGTATGTTTAATGAAATTGGGTACACTGACATTTGGTACGTGTAGGTTGATAATTGTTATTTCCTTTTGATGTACTGCCCCTTGTATTCATATGAAGTGTCCTTCTTTATCTCATTTGATCAATATAAGTTTGAAGTCTACTTTATCTAAGTATTGCTACCCCTGACTGTTTCTGGAGACCATTGGCTTTGTAAATCTTTTTCTAGCATTCACTCTAAGCCAGTATTTATTTCTGTCAATAAGGTAGGTCTCTTGTAAACAACATATTGCCAGACCTTCCTTTTTAATACAGTTTGCCAAATGGTGCCTTTTGATGGATGAGTTGAGTCCATTCACAGTCAGTATTAATATTGTAGGTATGTGGTGATTCCTTCCATTTAATTGTTTTTGTTGTTTAAGGATTTGATTGTGCGCAGCCGAATCAATGCTACTTTCTGATTATTTGTCTTTTCTTCTCCTGTCATTTGATACTTCCCATTCTTTTATGGTTTTGTTTGCTTTCATCCTCTTTATGCAGAATTCATTGTAGAATCTTCTGTACTGGTTGCTTGGTGGGTCATATACAATTTTAGCTTCTGGTTTTTCATGAAAGATTTTTATTGCTCTGTCAATTTTAAATGATTGTTTTGATGGTAGAGTATCCTAGGGTTGAAGTTATTTTCATTCAGTGCCTGAAATACCTCACTCCATTCCCTTCTTGCTTTTAAAGTTTCCATTGTGAAATCTGGTGGTTTTTTTGATGGGTTTACCTTTATATGTTATTTGTTGTTTTTCTTAGTGCCTTCAATATTCTTTCTCTGCTCTCTATACTTGCTGTTTTGATGATAATACGCTGTTGGGAGGTACTATTTTGGTCAAGTCTGTTTGGTGTCTGGAAGCTTCCTATAACTGAATGGGCAAAACTTTCTGAAGATTTGGAAAATTTTCTGTTATAATCTACAGAATATGTTATGATCCCTTTGGTTTGCTCCTCTTCTTCTTCAATGTCCATGATTCTCAGGTTTAGTTTTTTGATGGAGTTGCTGAGTTTTTGCATATTTCTTTCATAGCTCTTCAGTTGTTTGACTAAGTTTTTCTTCTGTTTTTTTTTTTTTCCTTTAATTTCTATTTTATCTTGAAGCCCTGAGATTCAGTCTTCCTTGTGTTCTAGTCCATTGGAGTGGCCTTCCACTGTATTTTTTGTTTGACTACATGGATTGGGTGGTGAGTGTGTAGGATGGAGGATTAGTGTGATTATAGGTTGAGGAAAGATAGGAGGGAGAGGTGAAGATTAGGGAAATAGTAGATGAGAAGGGGAAGAAATAATAGTTGGGAGGGAGAACAATGGATTGCTTTTTCTGCATTTGCCTGAGAGTTTGGCACTGAGATTTCAGCTCCTTGCCCCAGTGATCCACCCCTATCTCCACTGTCACTGTTAGATTACAGTTTGTTGTTAGTGTTTTCCCATTTTGCTGGGGGGCTGTGTGTGTGTTTCATTCTGCCCAGGGCCTGCATTGAATTATTTTCCTGGGGGGTGAGTAGAAAGGTTGTGTGTGGTGTGAGATGCTCACCTGTTTGTTCTGCAGTTTAATGCAAGCAGTTTTGGAGCTAGCTGGTGGGAAGAAGTGGCACTGCTTTTTTCCAGTGTTGCTCTTCTAAATAAATAACATCACAGTGCAACTGAATACCTAGTGTTCAAACTTTGGAGTTATCTCTGAAATCTATCTTTACCCTAGGTCCACTATAACCACCAAAATGTAATTCACTCATCAATCCTGTATCCATTTGTTACTTCACGATTTCCAACTTTATCTTCATTACACCTGCTTTTGCTTTAGTGACATCACTACTGTACATCTTTACTAACATCATGTTAGGTCTTATACTATCTCTTAGTATTCTTATTGGCTCTGGATGCCATAAAAAACACCACAGGGTAGATGGTTTCAACAGTAGAGATCTGTTTTGTCACACCTCTGAAAGCACCAGAATGCCGTCCTGGTCAAGGTCTTGTGAGGGCTGTCTTCCTGACTTGTAGGTGGCCAAGTAATCACTGTGCCTTTGAAGGAAGGAGAAAGATGGCAAGCACTTTGTTGTATCTTACAAGGAAACTAACTCATGACCTCATCTAACCTTAAGTACCTCCCAAAGGCCTGATCTCCAAATACCATCACATTGGAAGTTAGAACTTTAACATCTGAATTTGTGTATGAAACTCGTTTTAATCCATAACAATTTCTTACCAGGATAACTGTCATTGCTCTTTTCAAATCAACAAAGGTCACTCATCTTCATTCTGTGTGCCAAGAAATTATGTTATATTTTAAAAATGTCACTTCCAAGTGTAAAATATCATTGGATTTTTTTATTTTAATGCAAAATAAGTTCCTAAAGAAAATTAACAAGTAAGCATCTTGTGGTAGAAACTAATAGTAGAGACAGAATGTTTTTGTGTAAGGTACTTGGATATGAAACCAGGGCTATACACATCCTAAGTCAGCACTTTACCACTTGAGCCATCATGCTCCCAGCTTTTTTGCTTTGAGATAGGGTCTTGTTGACTTTCCCCAGGAAGGCTTTGAATTTTTGATACTCTGGCATTTGGCACTATTGAGTAGTTGGGGTTCTAGGGATGCACCACCACACTCAGTTACAATTGTTTTTAAAAGACCTTTATAAAATTCTGTGTCAATGTCAAAAAATACCACAGAAAGAAGGGTGGAAATTTTCATGCTAGAACCTGTGCTCACTTTCCAAACACAGTGCACCTTTCTTTATTGTGACACTTAGGTAAAAAAGATGATATCCTGTGACATTCAGGTATAATCTCAAAGAGAACTAATGGGTTCCATTTGAAAATGCCCTCTGCATTTGAGTAGGTGGAAACTTACTCTTCTTTTGGAGCCATTGATTTCTTCTTCATACTCTTTCTTGTGTGAGTATCCATTCCACAAATTTACATATTATTTTTCAATAGATTCCAGAAGAAATTGCCACTGTAGCAGCTGTCATTATGAAACAGGGTAAACGCACTGCTAAAGCTTTTCCTAGGTCTCTACCACAATTCTGAAAGCTGTTGTCATGGGCACCCATAAAGGATTTTACCCAGTTCTTCAATTTGTTGCACATCACACATGATAATCACTTTTTTTTTCTTGGTTACAGTTTCTGCAAGATAATGAAAATAGAGAAATTTCTCTTGTGTTCTGCATGCAAGTTTCACTTATTTCTGTGGAGGAAGAGTGGGCTGGCTTTGAACTCAGAGCCTCACATTTGCTAGCAGATTCTCTACCACTGGAGACATATCCCCAAGTATGACTGTTTTTCTAACAGGATTTTATGTCTTTACCCAGGCTAGCCAGGGATTGTAATCCTCCTACCTATGCTTCTCATATAGCTGGGATTACAGTTGCATGCCACAGACTCAGCTTGTTTGTTGAGATGTGGTCTCACCAATTTTTGCAGAGGATGACCTTGAAATTGCCACCTTGCCAATCTCCACCTCCCAAGTATCTGGGATTATAGACATGTGCCACCAATGGAGCTCAAAAGTCTGAGTTTTCTGTTCACTGATAGTCAAATTTCAACAATCACATATAAAGATTTTTGAATGGTTTATCACAAAGGTTAACTTAATGAAGCACATTAAGAAATTTTAAACTTTATCTTTCAAGTTGAATTTCCCTGTTCAGTATCCTAATTGCTGAATTTAAACCCACAACTTCATGAATACTATTTACTTCTTATCAGTCCAGTATATTAACTATTTTTCAGATTTTTCAATACTAAGTGTAACTTACTAAGATATCAACTAATTTTTTAAAGTTTGAAATAATTGTTTAAATATTATAAATTAAAGTTATGATACCATCATGCTAAAACAGGCAAATATTTTATGCAGTAATACTAAATAAATCAGGAATTATGTAAATTCCTTCTCAGTACAGAACATTAATACTATGGGTTTAGTTTCCATATGCATTTGTTTACTTAGTCCTAATTCTCAGTTAAAAAAAAAACAAACTTATTAAGGAAGAAACTTATTATTATCTCTATTACTCCTGGAGATTCAGGGCTCTGTGGTGATTGTGTGGGAAATCTTAACTGCCTGAGTCAATGATTCCACTGCTGCAGTGGGTCTATGACTCTTAGGTTACTGTTAAAGTTAAACTGCATACATTACAGAATTCATATTTCCACTTATAGATTTTGCAGTTCTCTTTAGAATGGCTAAAATAAATTTCATTTTTTTCCTCTAACTACAAAGTTTTTGAACTTAATTAGAATCCTTACCTATTTATGTTAAAAAAACTTTAGATGGGATAAATTCCTACAATATTGCACTTTTTTAGCCTCATGGAACAGTAAAATTAATTAAAATTATATTCAATTGATTTTCAAATATTTTGCATGTTTTTTGGCTTCACATTACTACATGTGTGATTATTTGGCTCACATTTTTTCAAAGTCAACCTGGCAACTTTTCTTTTATATTGTTACCTAATATCTATATAGTTTATTGATAAAAATGTGCAAAAATAACAAAAATAAGAAGGCTCAAAAATAATAATTTCCTTGTATTAATCATTTAAACTTTTTAATGCTAAAATATTTTTGCTAATTTACCCTTTGGTAGATTATTATGGACTTTTCATAGTCAGTGTTTTTGTTAATTGCAGTCATTCTTTTAATACTCAGATCATCATAATTTCTTTTTTATTTTCTATATATTCACCATGGTCTATCAACATTTCAAAGCTGCATTCCTCTCTGACTCAAGTTATGTTCTGGTTTTTATTTCTACATTCCTGCTTCCAACAACAAGATCAATCATTTTGCCAAAGATTTTCTTACTCTAAGTAGAAAAACTAGTATTAGAAAACAGGAATTAAGCACAGGGTGATTTTTGTGAATCCACGCCAATGTATCAGTATATCCTGATTTTTACCAATAATTAAGTAGGTAGATAGACTGATATTTTCACTGAAATATCTGGACTTTAGTTCTGACATTAAAATACACTTACAATTTTCATTTTATATTTTTCTTTTTTCTCATATTTAGTGATTCTTCACTAATGAAAATATTTTTTATGCGTATGTCCATTTATGAAACATTTGTTTTATGTGAAAAGGAAATACGCCAAAGAAAATCATTTAGTATCAATGTGAGTAATAAAAATACTGAAGAAGCTCTAGATTTGCTCTGCATTTCATTTGTTTCTTTGTCTGCATCTGACTTTTTATATACAGCAAAATTATTTTTGTAGATGTCTATCAATAGTTATTTGGGTGACTCCATAATTGCTTGTCTTATGGGCCATTGAATCAATCATTTTCATATTCTTTCCATTTGAAAGAATTGCTATAATACTTTGCTTCATCACTAATTAGCGGAGAAAGAGCCTACATGTTAAAGTTTCAGACAATCAGGAAATTCTACCATGCTAATTCCCTAAATTAGGTAGGAAATTCTACCATGCTAATTCCCTAAGTTCTATAAAAGCATTTCATTTAACCACTGTTTGCTTTACTTACATAATGACTTATTATATAATTATGTATATCTGTATAAATTTTAATCAAATTTATGTATATGTTCTAAGTTGACAATTCTTACATGTTACTATTTAATACTCAGTAATATTATGAAAGTCTTATTTTTACATTTTAATTAAAATTTAGTTTGATCAAATTAGGTCCTGAATTAAAGAATTTTCTGTTGTTCTGTTGTCTGATTATTAAGATTTGCTTTATCCTCATAATATGCTAAATATGTTATCAGCATATTGTATTTTGCTAGTTGCTATTTTACTAATACCAGAGTGTTAGGGTTGTTGGAGAACTTCTGGTGGGATCAGATATGTCAAGGGAAGAAACATATGGATGATTCTGACCTGGTATAGGTCTCAGCTAATGCTTTTGTTTGTATTCAGTATTTTATAAAAGTTTAAGGGTGAAAAAAATATGCTGTATAGTATGTACCTTAGGTATTTAGTAGACAATACTCTCTGGGCTTGTGTAAGTACTAAGCACAGTCTATGCTATCCACATAAAAATGCACAATGAACGACACTTTTCTCTGCATATATCCTTGTCAAGTAGTGCATGATGTAAAATTGATAAACTTGAGCATAGCATAAGTAGGAACCAATGAGAACTGGAGAATCCATGAGAGAGGCCAAGAACCAGATATTTTATTACATTAGGTTTGCAAATGGTGATACAAAGTGTCAGGATCATCACAAGAAAACTCCTTGCATATCTATCTTAAATAAACAAAATGTCATCTTTTCTTCTTTTACTAAATCAGAGAACAGAAGGGCAGAATAGGTCCTATCAGTGAGGGCTTGTACAGTAGAAGGGAGGCAGAAGTGAGGAAAGTGTGTAGGAAGGTGAATATGGTGCAAATACTGTGTACACATATTTGTAAGGAAAAAATGAAACCTGTTGAAACTATTCCGAATAAAGAGAGGGGGATAAATAAGAATGGTGAATTCAAGTATGATATATTGTAAGGACTTTTGTAAATGTTTCAATGTGTCCCCAGAAAAACAATTAAAAAAATACTTTCAGGATCCACTTTCTCAGGAACTGGGCAAAGGGAAAACAGACCTTTACTGAATATCCGTGAAGGTGTTATGCTAGATGTTCCTAAGCACATGGGGAAGCAGTACAAAAATAAAGGTGGAAAAATTTCCTTTCAAACCAATAGATACTTGTATGGAGGGGTGACAAGTGAGACTTTTTATTTTATTTATTTTATTTACTAGCATATAATAGTTATACAAGGGACATACATTGTGATATTTGCATATGAGCTTATCTTAGATTTACACCCTCCATCATTCTCCCTCCTCCCTCCCTTCTTAGAACAATTTTGTCAGGTTTCATTCTTCTGTTTTCAAATATGAATACAAAATTCATCTGCCATATGCACCCTTATTCACCCTTTCTTTATGCCCACTTCTTCCACGCTTAACCATTCATGGAAAAGACCTATTTTACCCACTTGTCCTTAAATTTTTTTTTTAAGTGTATATTGATAGTCCAAGGGGGTTTTGCCTTGGCATTTCAGTTATGTATATATTGTGTTTTAATCAAATTAACCCCCACCCATTACTTATTCTACCTGTATCACCATGCTCCCCTAATATTCAACAGCTTATGGCTCAGTGTGTTCTATTATATTCATATATAGATGGGTTGATTTGATATTTTTCATTCTCTAACATTTTCTTTACCTCTCCCACTTTCCATAGTCCCCTAAGGCAGACTGAGTAATAAAATCTTGTTTCTCTCTCAGTATATATATATATATATATGTATATGTATGTATGTGTCTCTCTATATATACATATATATGCATATGTATGTATATATATGACCAAATGTGCATTTTCATTTACATTTAATTTATACATCTAGGGAAAACTTGACCTTTGGCTTTTTGAGCCTGGCTTACTTCACTCACTTAACATAGTGTTTAGAATGAATCTTGATTCCAAAGGAGGCAGGGGGAAGAAAAGAAGTCACTTTGATGTTCCTGTTGAATAAAGACATTCTTCAACTGAATATGATAATATTTGGTGGGCAAACCACTGCTTTCAATCAATAGTGAAAAATTATTTAGTCTCAGGAAACAAATTAAGTTATATTCCAAAAGTCAGGAAAGGTTGACCAGGCAAGTGTTGCACCAGGAAATCTATTTGACTATTAAAATGTAGTAATCAATAGCTCAGAAATTCATGCTGTGTTTTCACCAATGAATGGCTGAACATTAAAATGCTTGGCATCATAGATCAGTGTTTAGACTACAGGTCTCATTCTAGTGTGTTTTTAATCAAAATCAAGAAACTGAGGTTACTGGTGAGCAATGAAAAACAAACACAGGTGCTTTTTCTCAGAACATAGTATATTTGCTTTCTACAATATGAAAATAAGGCTTTTTGCCTTATAATTGAAAATGTGGTTTCTCCCAAAGAAAATTAAAATTGATATTAAAAAGCCAATTTATTATCTTCTACTAGCACAAAGAGAAATCACGTACGGGAAAAGTAAGTAGCTTAAACTTTGATATTTGCCATTAAGCATTTCTTAATACCTTTAAATTAGATTGTTGGTTTCAAGATTCTCTCAATTTTTCTTTTAAAGATCGCTAAGAGTAACACATTTTCAAGATTTTATCACCAATAGCAGATATGAGAAACAAAATGGATCACTATCAAAATGGGGTGGGGGGAAATACACCTAATCATAAAATCATTGGATTGAAAAGATTATAAAATTTTACATTAAAAAGAATTAAGCATATATATATATATATCCATAGGTATGTTTGTACTGATGTACGTATCTATCTATATCCTTCTATCTACCTAGCTATCTATTTATCTGTTTATCTATGTTCTCTCTATATTTGAGAAAAGTCTACCACAAAAGGAGAGAGAAAAAAAATTGGAAACAGACTTGATATAGGAACAGTTCTGGATGAGCATGAAGAAATAAAGCAAATAGAAAAAGTTTAAGTAGCATTGGTTAGCTCAGTTGTTTTTCATTCTGATTACTTATGATAAGGAGCCTCTATCTTAATTAAATTTAATTTAAAATTAACATGATGCACTTTCATGGGACCAGTACATTTGTATTGAGCATGGAATAATGAAAGCCATTGATTTAAACCTTGAATGGAGGCTAATGATTAAGTGAGCGTTTGAATAATCCTTACTGGGCTTTTTAATTATTGCTTTTCTTATTACTGTGACATAGATGAAAATCCAGAATATGTTTATGATCACCCTTTTCTCAACACTGGCCTCTTACTTCTCTTCCTCTTTGTTCCCACTTTCCTTGGAGCTGCCAAAGTAGTAAAATGCAAGATAGAGAAAGACCTTTGAGAATAATAAATTGGTTTACAAATTAAGGGGAAACAAAGAGATAGCAGGTAGATATAAATAGCACAGGTGTGAGAGAATTTTAAGAGAGATTATAGAGAAAAGCAGTAATGTTCTGTGGGGAACTGTCAAAGGAGGCAAAATTCATGGAAACTTTCATTAAATGAACATTGCATCTATCACCAGTGTCTACATGTTTTAAATTGTTTTTCAGAACTTGCTTTCTGGGAATTGGTGCAATACATGAGGTAGGACCTGAAGTGAAGAAAAACATTAAATAATAAATAAATAAATGAATAAATAAATATTATACAACTTTGATTTTTCTCTGGTTTAATCAAACCAATGGCACATACATATCTAATTTCTGTTATTTTCCAAATTTCTTTGATTGTTTTTTAAGAAAGACATATTCAACACTAACAAGTTTATTTTGAAAGAAAACATAAGTCTAATCTAACTCCTTTGTTTTACCATGCCAGACTTTTATTCTTCACACTCAGTTCATTTCCAATTTTGTGGAAGCTTCCCTATAAATTTGTTCTGAATATATTTTCAAAAGAATTACTTCTAGGTTTCTTTGGAGACCATCTTCATGGACAAGCCCCATTTTCCTGGTATCACCTATGACTTCAGTTCTAATGATAACTCTGAAGCTAAACTGTCAGTGCCTCCATTAGTCTATCTATTTACAAGGATGTGCACATATTTAGAGTTGCTCATTGCTATTTGCCAAACTTTGCATTTTCATGTAAGGTAGAGTTACCTTATATGATTAAGTTAAAAAGATTCTCCATTTTTCTCTCTCTAAGCAATTTTACTTTGGGAATTTAATTCTTGTGCATGAGAATAGTAGCAGCAGTGTAGCGGCACTGTAGTGAAATGGATTTTTTTACATTTATTGAACAAAAAAATTGCCTAGAAATATTTCTAAATGCATGTGTTCACTCTGTAAGTCTTAGATGGGGCCTTATATTCTATATTAAATGTCTATCAAGTGCCTTAGACATCATGAGGCTGACCAACTAGACAGTAAAGGAAAAGGATGGAAAGAAACTAAGTCTCAATATATCCATAGTGAAAATTTCTTTTCTGTTCTTGACCACTAACTTGAGGATTGTTAAATAAAAGAGTAATGAATTAACATGTTTAAAACACTGTATTTTAAAATTCTCCTCATTTTAGTTTCTGGACTAATTTTTAAAAACATTGCTCCTGAAGCTTTCTCATGAACCAAGATGGCAGCTGAAACTCCAGACATAATATCAGTATTTGCTTTGGCAGCAGCAGACACAGAATGGAAGATGGATATCTTTTTGTTTCCAAGGAGACTTTGACTTTATGGAAGTTCCCCACTACAATTCTGCTTGTACCTTATTGACTAGAATTTAATCTCATGCACATACTTATCTAAGGAGAGACTGAGAAATTTAGTTTTGATTCTGGTAAATTATGGTTCTATTATAAATAAGTGCTCATTGCAAAACAATGTGCTTTTCAGAATTATTCTGGAACTGAGTTCTGCTTAGGCAAACTGACATATATGCTCATCATTTTTATAAACTAGAAAAGAAAGAATGAAAATTAAAATACACAACTATCCATTACTATCGTACATTGCCTCTCAAGAGTCACTTGGAGCAACTGTGAATGAAATGAGATATGATGAACAAATCATACACTTGCATGCAGCTTTCTTTAACACATTGGCTTCATTCTTAGGAACATATTGATAAAGTCCCTTTAAGAATGAGAAGCTTCTTCTGAATGATCAAAGACTAAACACACAGTAGGGCACACCATTTGAAAATTTACTATGGAAAGCTGGGTCTATTTCCAGAAAGAGGTGAACATTACTGAGCTGTTGTCATAACGGCCATTAAGAGAGTCTGATATATACAATATAGGCAGATGGTGTGCTAAAACCCCAGCCTATGAGATCATTTACCTCCTAGAAGAAAATAGCCCCATTTTTACTCAGTTAAAATGTCCTAATGTTTATAAGCCTAAAGGATACAGGCAGCAATCAAGTATTAAAATGTCAACACCGACTTGTGAAAAAACTTAGAAACTGAAGATTTTGATTCCCGACTCTCAACAAAGGGCTTTGGTTTATAAATATATCAGCTTAGAGTAGTTTCAGGATGAGCCAATATAAACTAAAACATCCATTCCTAATTTAACTTGACACAATGTGACCACTCTCCAGCTTTTTCCTGATTATTGAACCGGTAAGGCACATGAAAGAAAAAGACTAGTCCTATCTCTTGGCAGGGGTAACACATGGCTTTGTAGGTTTGCTAGAAGTTCCTGTACAGAACCTGGGAGGAAGTGAGAGAATGCAACATGTACAAGAGGTAAATTCTTAAATTCATCCACAATGAATTTGGGAAACTTCAGTCATGGTCATGAATATAAACTCCCCAGTGCTGACTAAAGTTAGAAAGCTGAAAAAGGTAAAAGCAAGAACCAACTTAAGCTCATAAAATTGTGATTTCTGAAAAGCAAAGACAAGAGAATTATGAAAAGACACTTGTCAATTTTTAAAAAGTTTGCAGCTCTAAAATAAACTTCTGCAAATAGCCATTGCTGCTAAGATGAGAGACTTTCTCTGCATTTATGGAATGATTAGCTCGATTTCTGATCAATTTCCTGCATTTTTCAATCCCTTCAAAGCAGAGGTAAGACTCCAAGTGGAGTTAAAGATGGAGACAAAAAGAGAAGGAATTTAAAGAACAGTCATTCCACCTATTTCATTACACATGATTGCCATGGTTAAATAATTCCAAGTAGATTACATTATACTAGGGGTCTTTGCTCCCATTTCCTGCATTGTAAACAAAAATATTTCTATCTCTTTTTCTGTTGTCCCTCCAATTGTCTGTAAGACTGGACATGCACAGGACAAGTTTCTGTTCAGTAGCCTGCAAACAGATTTTGAGGACCTTACCAACTTCTTCCTTCACCTGGCACAGGCAGGGAGTTGTGTTTTTGTCCTGTGGCTCTATGCTGAGCAATGGGCAGTACCTCTTGAATCAACTTGTCCAAACTGCCATCTCTGTCACTACCAGATATACAGATTGTGTTAGACCCATCAGAGTTCCAAGATTGGCAAGTCAGAAGCTTATTAGCATTGGCATTTTCATCTACTCATTTTATACTAAATTGGGAAGAATATCTGCAGCATCTACCAGTATAAATTTCCACCTCTGTTTTCCTTCAGGCTGCTACCTTTTGATGGTTCTGTCAGAATTCCAAGACTGCCATGCCAAGAACCCCCTAGCAGGACTTGTGATTCTGCATGTTTGAACCGATCTCTTTCCCTCTGTGAGAATCTGGAGGCTAAGGAGTTATCTGTTGTTCATCAATCCCCTTGGACCGTAAAGTGGGAGATGGGTAGAGTTTATGGGGAAAGGATGTTCTGAAGGACACAACTGGCTTCTGTAAGTTTGTTTTCAGGTTTACAGTCTTCCAATCATTTTGAGATTTCTCAAAGAGGAAATTATCAATAAATTTTTGCAGAATCAGTATGTTTGTAAGGGTAAGAAGTGTTCAGATCTTCCTATTCTGTCCTACTGTCTTGCTTTCATTAGCTCCCTTTCAGGCTCTTTCCTTTGGAAAGTATACCAGAAGTAATTTCTGTGCCTTTGCTACATTTTATCATTTATCGTACAAATCAATTTATAGTCATAAATTATCAAGACCTATTTAGTTACTTAAAATACATAAATGTACCAGAAAGCACTCTGGAAGAACATGGTGAAATAGTCGTTGTCAAGACTACTGTTATCAGAACTACACAAAACACTCTGGGCAAGTGATGTTTTCATGCGTGATAAGCCCTTACAATGAAAAAAATAATGGTTATAATTAAGAGATGTTGCCTCTAAAGAAAATTGAAAAAAATCTTGGGTCTAGGATTTTCTGGTGAATTTTTGTATAAAATGTTTCTGTAATGAATCAACCACTAGGACACCTTCCGTGAAGACAGAGTGTTTACTAAGTCAACCTTAGAAAAATGTTGAAACAACAGAGTGTTACAAGAACTCACGCATACTCTGGTCAAAAGAAGTTTTGGAAATTAATGGAGATTAGTGCCTTTGACTAGATTCATTTGTCCTTATTTTACCCATATAATTTCACTGGCCTATAGGTTGTGTTAGCTGTACCCTGACAAAGAGGAGAGAATATAACAGATGACAATAGTTTTTACTAGCCTCACCTTTCTGATAGTGACTTCTAGAAAATACCATAAATCTCAAACTAAAATTCCAAGCACTAAAGACACGATATGGAGAAAAATGTTTTGAGGACTCTTGGATTGGGGCTGAGAGTAATATAGTGAAAAAGTACTATAGACTAAAGAAGTGCAACTTCCTTATTGGGCAAGTGATTCAGGTTTGCTATGAAGCACGTTCATAACAATAAGGATGCTGATTTGCTTTTATAAATGTATTTATTTCCATCCAATCAACTGAGTTCTTATAAAAGGAACAGAAATAATTTGGTACTACGAGTGGATTGGTAAAACGATGCAAAAGAAAACATAGTTAAAAGGTTGAATCTTTCTCCTCATTGCAGGCTCCAGTCGGTTATCTCGCTTGGGGTAGTCAAAAGAGTGGGCTGAGGCATAATGAACATATCTTGATGTAGGGGAAAAATTAAAGAAAAAACATAACAACTGAATATTGTGGGCAAAGCATTTAGGACATTCTCCAGACAATTAAATTTTGCCAAATTATAGAGTAAATAGAACTCACTAATGGAGTGCTAAACTAATTAGTAACCTGCAGTTTGTCTCACTAATGGAGTGTTATACCAATTTCTAACTGCAAAAACAGAGAAAATAATTGATGTTTCCTAATGAATAGCAATGTCTGGTTTTGAGAACCTTGCATAATCAATTTAATCTTATTAGAAAGAAAATGGTTACAAAACCTATCTGAGGCCAATTTATGTGGTGTTGGATGGTATTAGAAAGTTAAATCTATGTGACCTCCAGAGGAGGGTAAAAGAAGGAAGTTAAGAACATGAATCTGGTTGAAGTACTCTTGATATAAGATTGAATATAGGATTTTAAAACTGGTTGAAACAACCATAAGAAAGGGACTAAGGTAGAAAGAAAAAAAGTAGAGGAGATGAGCCAAATCGGGCTATAATACATAAGGAAACTCCCTGTGCAGCTATCCTAAACAACGAAAAATGTTATTTTTTTCTTCTTCTTAAACAAAACAAGAGACCAGGAAGGCAGAACAGATCTTGCCTGGGGGGATGGTACAAGTGGGAGCAGGAGGAGGTGGAAAAATGGTGAAGGAGGGTGAATATGGTGCAAATACTGTGTACACATGTACATAAATGAAAAAATGATAGTTGTTGAAACTATTCCAGGCATGGAGAAATGAAACATGAAGGAGAATAGTGGATGGGGTGCATTCAAGTATAATATATTATAAGCTCTTCTGTAAATGCCTCAATGTGCCCCCAACTCGGCACAGCAATAAACAAGGAAAAAATGAAAAAACATTAAAAAGTTAAATCTGAATTTAAGATTCGTCTCAAGGGTCAGCTTACTAAATGTTATTGAGAAGTTTCTAGAATTAGGATACGTGGACAGCTTGTCCTTGGAACAGTGTAGTCAAAACACATGAAATAATATGGTGCTATTTAATCTTTTCTTCTCATACTGAGGCATAACTAATCAGGAACAAAATATAGCAGTTATTTGCTTGGGGAAAATGAAAGATATGCAGGACACTTTTATTTGCCTCTAATCTCACTGAAATGTTAACAATGACATTTGAACAATTTCCTTGAAATTCAAAAAGAAAAAAATGAGTCAAAAAATAAAAAAGAATCTTAGTGGCTCATTGACCTCCTCTTATGAATGTGTACAAAATATGTAGTGAGACAATGAGGAAATTAAAGGGTAAAATTCTAGGAATTGAACTAGTGGAAGGTATTGAACTGAACAAATTGTGAGGCCCTTAGTATAATGAAAACACTATACACAGATGTGATATGTTCCAGTTACTGAACGAATTATTTAAAGATTTATAAAAATTCTTCTTATGTAGATATACATAAGAATGTATATTTACTATTTTTTCAATATTTAATGAACTTTCCTGTGTAAAAAATATCAGAGAAAGAAAATTACATGTGTGAGTGTGTGTATATGTATGTGTGTATGGTTATATACACATATATTTCTACATTGCTATCTCTAAAATCAATACTAACATCTTTAGAAAATAGGTCAAGTTCTTCAGAAAGCATAGTTTATTGTATACATTCTTTATTGTTTAGTACCATAATTGAAAAATATACAGCAGAGTAAAGTACTACCTTACTTAAGCCATGATACCATAGATTAATGTTTCAAGTTAGAAGGAAATGATATATTTGGATGATAAAAGACCTTAAGTTTAGAAGTCTCAATTTCTAATATTTATGATTGTTGAAAAACTTTTATTTTCAGATCTCCTCTTGCAAAATTATTCTGTTTCATTTAAACTTGTAGATAGCTGGCACAGGAAGCAGGTAAAATCTGATAAGCCCAAAGCTTCCAAACTAGGTTACTAATACATTCTAATAAATGAGGGTAGCATACACAATAATAAATTATTAATGCAGGTAGATACTTTATTTGTAAAGATACTTTAGTTCAATGTCATCAAGAATTACTGTTTGAGTTGAAAGCAATGTCCATTACATTGGTGCTTGCTGTCATGGAACTATACCTATATGCTCTGAGTCTGTGCATAATTGTCTACTAGCCCTGCTTCATCCAGTTTTTCACTTATCTCACAGTAGACGAAAAAGAAAGGCTTTTTTCAGCTTCCAACATTGAAAATTTCCCTAATAAAATATTCACTTAAACAAATAAAAAATATGTTTGTCACAAAGCGAATGAAAAAGATGTAACTTCCCAATAGCAGAACTCATTTAGATTTTTCTGGAATAAGCTTGGAGATATCTTCCCTCATTCAGTGGAGAAAACACGTTTCTTCTCAATGTTTTATTTTCATCACAAAAATGTAAAATTATAGAATACATCTCAGGTGCCTTACTAAAATAGTGATAGCCTATTATCTGAGCAAGATGTAGAAGAAAATAGTTACAATATTCATAGAAATCCTTGCACAGGTGATGTAGATGGTTTTAATAAAATTTTCTTCTAATTTGAATTATTTCATGGATATAAATAACACTTTTAAGAAACTATTGAGTCAGTGGGAAGTCAATGCAAGACAAACAATGATAAAATGTGTGTAATTATTAGGAAAATACACATCTATCATTTTGTTATCCTTTAGTGATTGTAGTGGAATGAAAACACCACAAATCTTGAAAGTCCTGTATCACTTCTTGATACCTCTTCTGAAGGATGAAATATGGTTAGCTCCACATATCTGGCTAAGAATATATTGTATTGAAGTTTTATCTACCTAACTCATAACAAGTAGAAATTTGGCAACATACATATCTTAACTAAAACATTTAATTCCTTTATATATCCTTCACATGAATTTATAGGTTATTTTTACTTACTACTGAAAGGATTGTTTAAAGCTGTCATTTTAGTCACACATGTCAGATGATCTTGAAATAAATAAGTCAATTCAATATATCTGCTAATAAGTAATATGTTTTCCCCAGCTTGCATTCATATAAGTAAATCTTGGTTTCAGGATGTTGAGAAACACAATTCTCTATTTCCAGGAACACCAAAATGTTGTGACTTTCTCTGGTCTTTTGAAATTTGCTTATGAAAATGAAATAATGACCCTGATTTTCTGAACCTTTGAATATATATTCAACAAAGCTGGGTGGACATAAACACCACAGCATAAAAGCAAACCAGAAAATTTCACTATTTCTTTTGTAACAGATTTTTTTTAACTTGTGTTATAAAGCCATGATTCGTTTTTCCTAGAAAAGAAGGTGCTGCTTTAGGCTAGTTGCTAATATTTAAAACCATGTTACAAGATTGTAACAGCATGATCTTTAATAAGCAACAGCATTGCCTTCTCTATAATCATACTGCATGCCTCTTACGAAAATAGGAAAAAGAAGAGTGCACATGTGGATGGAAGCAATGCTAGGAATCTCTCTGTATAGCTATCCTTATGTCAAACTAGCAAAAATGCTATTTTTCTTATTATGCTTATATCTTCTCTTCCACAAAATTAAAGAAGAGGGAGTAGGGGGGAGAAATGACCTAAATAATGTATGCACATATTAATAAATAAGAAAAAATCTTTCCCCCCAAAAAAGAGATAATTTTGAAAGATTAAAAAAAAAGAGAGAGACTTTAACTTTTCAAGTTATTTACATGCTAGTTCTCCAAATTACTAAATTATAGTAGATCATTGCCACAAAAGATCATTTCTAGGAAGTCTAATAAGTAATCTTTAATAGTAAATGCATGTCACACCATATGGAACATGGTACTTAGCAGCATCTCTGTTTAAATTGGATTTCCTTAGTAATTTTCTATTTTTAAAAATTATTTTCTGCCTGAAGGGTTGATATCAGTGGAAGGGGGAAGGTGTTAGGGAAAGGGGGTAAGAGAGTGAATATGGTACAAAAATATGTACACAGGTATGTAAATACAAAAATGATTTCTGTTGGTATTATTCCAGGAATGGTGGAAGAGATGAATTAAGTATGGTATACTTGATACATTGCAACAACTTTTGTAAATGCCACAATGTATCCCCACCCAGCGCAACAATAAAAAATAAGATAAAAAATAAAAATAAGTAAATATAAACTATCAAAACATAACAATAAGAAAACTGTTACTGATATTGAGGCCTTACATATGTATTCGTATTAGCAGTACTCATCATTGACAAACATTGAGGAAACAATTGTTCTTCAAAAAGTGAATTGATAAATTATGCTACTTCTATAGAATGGAACAATACCCATCAATTAACCATTGACACACACAAGTGAATGAGTGAATTTCATGTGCATTATACTAAATGAAAGGAAAAAAGTAAAATTATAGAGGCAAAATAGAACAGAAATTTTGAGAGATTAAGGGTGTGGAGTGGGATAGAACACAAAAAGCATTACAAGCAGAGTCTTTGAAGGTGCAGAATTTCCCTGTTTAGGTACGTGATGAGAATCTATGTACACTTTACAGTTCATGGAGGCATACAGTAAAAAAAGAAACATTTTATTTTTAGAATATTAAGACAAAAGCTAAATAATTTATTAATAGAGATAAATCATTAAGTTAGTTGTGTTAATTTTTTGCTTATTCCCCCAATGCATTATTTTTCATACATTTTTATTTTCTTTTAATTTTATTATTTTGTGGGTGTATATTACAGAACTATAAAGCATGAATCAAAATGCATTATTGTACCTATGGCTTGATCAATTTGCTTACTTGTTATGCCATGTATAAATTTACTATTTACATAACTTGTCTCCCACTTTACTTATTTAATATTTTACCCTCTATGAATTTTAAATTCATTTTCATATAAGATATTAAAGGTTTATGTTCATTCAAAATTTTTAAAGCTGCCATTTTTTGCTTATGGAATGTTTCAAGTATTCTATTTCATTGTTATTTGTTGTGTTTATTATCAAACAGCTATCTGCTTATAAGTTCTTACTTAATTTTGACAGACTAGTATGTGTCATATTTACTCTAGCTTTGTGTTATTTCTGTGTCTTCTTAGTTAAGTACACATTTGTCATCATCTTTAAGAGTAGGGATGTTATCACATATGATTATCTTGTACATTTTATTGGCAGTTTGACCTGGTTTTTATGAAGTGTAGTAAAATACATACCACAAATGATCTTAGAGTTCTCAGCAAGTATTATATATGTGCATATTTGTGTGCTTGTGTTTAAGAGCATATGTGCATGCATTTATATTTTTCTGTATATAATAGATTTATACACTCAGAAACCACAATGATCCAGAAATGTGTAGTTTTATTAGGTCTGTCAAATATGCATCATAAAAATACCTTTTCCTATTTCATAGTAGCTAAAATAGTTAAATAGGGTAGTGACTGTGACACTTATGGACCAGTAAATGAAATATAAAAGACTCACAAATTTTGTTTCCAATAGTCAATACGTTGTGTTACAACTAACTAGTAGGATTACTTCTCAAAAGATGGAACTATATTATTTCTATCTATTATCGGTTTATGTATCTATCTATCCAATCTATTTATGTGTGTCATTCAATCTGTTTGTGATAAATAAATTGCTGAAACATATAAAATTAAATTAACAAATTTTGAGTTTGGAATGCCACAAAGAATGTGAAACACTGGTATTTCTTTTTTTTTATATCCTTTGCTTTACTTTTGCTTGTTGAAACTCAATGACATCAAGATAGTCTGAGAAATTTTAATTAAATCAGTAGGGAACTTTATAAGAACTCTGCTGCTACTGAGTTTTATTTACTTATTTTATTCAACTAAGTTATGGATTGTGGTCCTCCATAATTCTTTTAATCTTCATAATAATTCTATATGATACACTTAGTGAACATACAGTCATGAAGTTCTTAAAAGTAACATTTGCAGACATTTCAAACCAGTCAACTAATTCATTTGAAAATGTGCTTAGGTGGATTTTCTGAAACTAAAGACTTACAGGAAAAATGCTCTATTTTCATCTCTGTACTATATTGTGATGTAACTTTAAAAAAAATAGGAAACAGATTTGTCGGTAAATAAACACAATTAAAGTCAGCAAAACTGCTTTATTTAACATGAGGTCTAGATGGCCTTAACTTCCTCCTCAGACTGACTGAATTTGCATGGGTTTCTTCCTAACTATAGTCTATTGACCTCTCTTTTCTTACAGCATTTATTATAAAATTTGTATTTGAAAATTCTTTTTTTTTTTGCCTCTTTGAAATGTGTATATATGTGTGTTTAAAAGGCTAATTCTAGTTTTTTGACTCAAAGACCTGGGATTACATTTTCTTTGCGATGTAATCATGGAAGCAAGCTAGTGCTCCTCTCTCTAAGTTTCTGGGAAAGATAGGAGGGTGACATCCTTGAGTGCTATGCTCCAAGTTTTAAATCTAATTTATATCCTGAAGACAGGAGACACTTTCTTCTTTTGTAAAACCAAATAGCAAACACAGATGGCCCATAACCCCTCATCCCAGCTCTTCAAATCTCTCTACCTTACTTTTGCTAAGCTGAGTATCCAGTAATCTTCTGCTCTCTTCTGACTGCCGATAGTAATATTAGAATAAAATAGACCTCTGTTTGATCATCTGTCTGGTGCAATATTTTTCTCTTAACATACATTTGAAGTTACAACAAGTTAGATGACTTCTGGAAACATTGCAGTTGTTTACATGAAATGAGAAAGACATTTATTTTTTGCATGGTAAAGTTAAACTAGCAAGATGTTTTTCTATAAAAGTGAATTTTGATATAGGAAAAAGCTTATTTTGGATTTAGGTAATATTAATTCAAGAGTTGAAGTGTGAAACTACAAAAGAAGGAAACAGAATCTTAGCAAATAAATTTTAATAAAGTATAGGATAAATAAACAAATGTGCATATAATATGAAATGATGCTAAGAAATAACTACAGCATAGCCCAGAAATTTTATAAGACAAACATTGGGCAGTATTTAACACAGAAAGTCTAGGGTAATACATTAAATGGTCACAGTGCATTCCTGAGAAACTACCTTCTTTAGGTTAAGTGGGGATAGTCTATTTTCTTGATTCAGTCAGTTAGCATCTCCTTACTTCTTTACTCAGATATAAGAATTTATAGACCCCTGGATGAAAGTATAGGATAAAACCAAATAGAGTAAGGATTATTTTCCATCAAAAGCCTTCTTGGGAAATAGTGAAATAATAGAATTAATTATATCCAGAAAAGAAATCAATAAAGTTATTTTCAAAATATGCCCTATGTCCTAAATAATTATAACTGTGTATCTAAGGCTAGAATTGATATTTCTAATTTTATTGAAGACACATTGGCATTATTTCACTTACTCTCTGTTGTTTGGTGGAAAACCAACATGACAATTCTTAGATAATAAAATTTTGGAAGTAAGTAATATGGTAGGGTAAGGAAAATAAGACAGTCCATAGCTGCAAGATGCAAGGTAGGTCCAGAAACTTGGACTATTTGCTCTCATTCTATGAGTAATTGTTTCTTATTTCCCATGGAACTTGCATTTGAAGGTAGATAAACTTCCTTTTCCCAAGATTGGAAAATGTAAGCTCTCTACTTCTGATAATGAGGAGGAATGACTATTCCTGTTCCTATATAGTTGTTGACATTAATGATTTTGTGATCTGTATAGTTTCTTAAGACTTCTACTGTATTAGAATTTAATGATCTTACATGAATTCAGGAGTTAGAGATAATATTTTAATATGAAAATTCTATGCTGTTTAAATCATGTATAGATGGTAAAACTTATAAAAATTTGCAGAATATATATAAAGTACAAATACATCATCTAATAACCTAATATAAGGAAAAGAAAATATGACCAGATTCTGAGAATAAATCATCAAGATGTCTGAATTAATTTTAATAGACATGAGTGTTGAAATGAAATTTGTTGTGAGCTAAGGCTGAAAGTAAGGAAATTGGACAAAAATCACTAAATGTTTCTCTAATAATCATGTTTTCCTCTCAGATTATTCTCACATTATTTCATTATTCAATGAAATATTGTCTTCATGATTTTTCATGCACAACAAGACATTTATTACTTATAATACAACCCTGTACACACTGATAACAAATTTTATCACTAGAGGGGAAGTTGTAAAAATAACCAGTGATTCAACTGAGCTTTAGTACAAGTGACTAAAGATGAGGGTTCAGGAAATGGAGACTGAGAGCATTCTGTTTGAACTAAAAGTAAGTTTGAGTACACTGGAACTTTCTATATATGTGTACAAATCAAAGGCCCCATTAGGAAACTAGTATTTTGGTCCTTTCCCTGAGCAGTACCATGAGTGATTGACAAAGATTCTAACCTAATACCTCAATGACTTCAAAACCATGGGCGAATCACACTGTTTAATCATATCTGAGCTAGAAATCTGTTATGGTGTCAAGCATAATTTATATGTCACCACTTGTGAAATGGAGCAAGAAGTATCATCAATTGTTTTTGTAATGCATGATCATATATAGGATCCATCCTTAATTAACTTGATTTAATTTCTTCAGCCATTTGTTTAGGTATGTGCAGGGGGTTAGGCAGAAGTTGCCTTTCTAGAATTTCCTTAAGTAATTTTTTATATTAATATATTGTATTTTATTTTAAAATACAATTGGCCAAAACAATGTATGCACATGTGAATAAATGAATAAAAAAGTTTTAAAAAGTAATAAAATTGGACAAATAACTATATAAAAAGGAAAATTAATTCACAACCTCCCAATTAAAATTAAATTAAGCAAATTCAGCAATTGCAAATTCCTCCAAACTCTTTTTGTATGTGTATATTAAGGTATTAATTTTAATTTACAAAACTGGAACTTTATGCTATGTACTGCTTTTAAATTTCATGTCATTTAAATCTTTTTATAAAGTGACATGTTTCCTAGTAATGTATATTTTGGTTTTTTAGATCATTTAGTGAATGTATATATATGTATTTACTTAAATACTACATACAGATGGATTTTATAGATTTTTTTCAATTTTCTCTAGTGTAAAAAAATGCCTTCCAAAAATAGTATCATTCTATTAAGGACAAATGCTAAATATTAAGCTGTGTGGTTTTTGTTATTCAATTTTCTTGAAGACCTACAGAATCAAATTATTCTGCCCCTAGAAATTTATGAAAGTCCTGTTTCTATGTACTCATAATTAGCCTGAGAATATTTTCCAAATATACATATAAAAAGTTACATCCATACAAACATATATATCCGTAGCTTACTACATCAGTATCTAAGTGTTCTTTGGCATGATACCAAAAACCTTTTCCTAGAATTACCAAATCATTTAACATAAAAGTCTTAAAAACTTAGACCAGGAAATTAAGAACTTTCTACATTTTTATAGTTATTTTAACTGATGCTATATTATAGTTTTTTTTTTTCTATAGCTGTCTTCCATTTAACTAAGGTAAAATGAATAAACTTTAAACCATGTAGCCTGATGAGCAAAACATTTAAAAACAATGCACAGTGACCACTGGTACATGAAATCCATTTATTTATTGGAGATTCTTAATTTTTTCCTAATCGTAGCTAAAATAGAATGTGTTTTTGTATAATGTTCCTGACTCTGATCATCTTCACACCTCTCTTAAAAATGCAAAAAAAGTGTGGGTTAGATTTTTCTCAACATCACCAGTTCATAGTTTGTATCCTCAGAACCATCTGCCTGTAGGACTTTACAAGAGCAGTTTCAGAATGAAATAAGTGTTGAAGCCAGATGGATTAGTATACAAAGAGTGAGAAAGTGAAGAAAGTGAGTTTAAAACATTATTTCTAGAAACTTTACTTCTGAAGTAAGAAGAGAGGAACATTGTTGTCTAGAATTTAATTTTAAATGAATAGTTTGGTGGTTATAAGATGGAATAAACTTAATTATGATTATATATTTATGATAAGAATTCAGAAGACAATGAGTTGATACCACTGTTAGAGACTGAATGCTTGTAAACCCCTCATATTTGTTAAAACCCTAATTCTCAGTGTGATTGCAGGCAGTGTTTTGGGGAGATAATGACATGTAATGTGAAGTTTTATGGTATTAGTGTCCTTATTAGAAAAGAAAGACAAGCCAGGTGCTGGTGGCTCATGCCTATAATCGTAGCCACTTGGGAAGCTGAGATTGGAAGTATCGTAGCTCAGCCTGGGCAAATGGTTCACAAGACCCCACCTCCAAAAAATAACTAGAGAAAAATGGACTCGAGGTGTGGCTCATGTGGTAGACTTGCTTTATGAGCATATAACACTGAGTTGAAACCCACCAATAAAGAAGAAAAGAGAGAAAGAGAGAGAAATATCAGATCTGTGTTTTTCTTTGCCATGTAAGACACAGAAAAATGGTGGTCATCTGCATGCCAAGAGGGTCCGCTCACCAGGACCTGAATCTTTTTGCATTTTGATCTTGGATCTCTGAGGCCTCCAGAACTGTGAAAAATGAATGACAAATACCTATTATTGAAGGCAATTAGTCCCTGGCATTTTGTTACACCATCTTAAGCTGACTAAGACAGCCACTACAGATAGAACTGATGAAGGCAAGACCATCTGAGAAATCATAAGATAGATAGTATGGAATTATGAATAAAGATGAAACAATTAAGTTTAGCTTAAGAAATGCATCAACTTCATTTGAGCTGAAAAGAAAGAGAAAAGCTGGAGGGCTTATCAATAAGTTTGTTGGTGAAGTAGGTAGTTAAGTGAATGTATAACTGATAGGTTGAATTGCTTCACAATAGGAGGTAAGGTCATATTGGAACCAAGGATGTTTAAAAGGAGGAGAGGTATAATAAAGGCATAACTGACTCCTGTAATGAGTAAAAATGAAAGATAATTGTTTTTTTTAAACTATTCAAAACTCAAAATTAATATATTAAGTGCATTTTTAAAAATAAAAACAATAAACAAAGTAAGACAAAATTCTCCAAAGTTGGGTAAGATGTGCTTCATAATTCTATGAAGCTACTTCTTGTATCTGTTTTTACAATAAACATATCTCTCTAATGCAAAATTGACAAGATACAGGTAAGAAAATTCAATTGCGATTATATCTTCCTGACTATAAATTTTTACATAATTATAAATCTATTTTAGGAAAATCAACTCAATTTTATTTTTATAAAAATATACTCATCTTCATATTTTAAAAATATGACACTGTATTTAGTTGTTTTAATTAGCCATTTTAACTCATTAACTGCTTTGATACTTGATATAGTAATAATACTATAAATCAGTCATGATCATTCACAAATTTGAATTAATATTGATGTTGATATTTATAATCTCAATAGAATAAGAAAATGTCAGGAATGTGAAGGTATATGTAATCCTATTATTCTAAAACTTTGCTATAGGACTGAATGAAAGTCAAAGAATATTGAATAACGTTCTTTTGATGTATGTCAAGTATACTTTAGGATGTATATGATAAGAAGGAAAACACAGTTCCATGGAGTTAAACTTTTAATTGTTAAAGAGACATTGAATTTAAATAGATTTTTCCTCATTTAAACAATAAGTAACTGCATTGTACAATTAATATTATCAAGTTTATTTTGTTGTTTAAATGGATTTTTTGCTATATCATCAACAATATATTTATAATATTGATATAGTCACATTCTGGGTAATTAAAAATTCTCAATCTTTACATAGTAAAATAAATTTAAGAATTATGAAAATCCAATTTTTTTTTAGTTAAAATAGTCTTCTCAAGATTCCAGTAGGCAAACATTAAATGGAAATTTGCTACAGAATGCTATCAAATCTTTCAGAAACTTAAGACCCTCATTACTTTTACATTTGATCCTTTCAGTTTAAATGCCAGGATAACATTCAGTTTTGAAAGGTAAGAAGATTCATGGAATTGTGTAAGTACACATTTAAACACTGTGTAAGTTCATATTTGAAAGAAAATTAATTGAAATGATCCAAAACTACAATAAAATCTAGTATATACCAGTGTTCATATTGGATTACAGGAAGACTTACAAACTGTCCTAACAACTTGTCTTGTTTTTAAAATTAATTGCCTTTGGCTGTATTAATACTACAGCATGATCAAGTAACATGAAAGCTTTAGATAGATCAATAATAAAAGCATATGAATTAATCATTTATTTACTACCATCACATGATTAATAAGCTTCAAAAGGGCCAGTTGAATAAAGTCATTACCCTAATATTACTATTTATACACCATTCAAATAGAAAGTTCAATACAGCTCCATAGAGTTGCTAAATCACAGGCTAAGTAACACAGAAATTAACAATATGGCATTTTAACTCATTAACTGCTTTGATACTTGATAAGGTAATAATACTATAAATCAGTCATGGTAAGTTAATATTTCTTATGCAATTATTGTAAAATGCAACACTCTATAAGAGACTGAACTCTCTTCTGCATAAGCAAGATTCAAGAGAGAGAAATAAAACAGAGCTGAGTAACCTTATGGACAAAAACAGAAGGTGTTGCTCAAAGAGCAGAACTTCCTTTTGCTTGCTTCCTGTGTAATCCCTGAAATCTGTGCTAATGAAGATCAGAGTTGTTTTCAACAAGCAAAACAAAACAAACAAATAAAAAACATGATAATGAAAATTCTGTATGAGAAATTGAATATATGCTGAGCCTATTATAGAAAGCATTTGATAAACATGTGTACACAAACCTGCAAAAGATCATGAAACATTATAAACAAAACACTCAATAAATTATGCTTTAGGAATCTCTGCTTTAAAACATCATCGCACTAAAGGTGAGGTACTTTATCCTAGTCTTGGTTTTGCCTAAAATGAGTTCTCTGATCTTGAATAAATCATCTGTGATGTATATTTTTTGTGGTTATTTACAAATCATAATAGAATGATCCTACCTGTAATTTGCTCAAAGACTAGAAAGGAAAACAGGATGGTAACAAGTGGATCACTATTTCATAGTGTTCAGCAAAAGCACAAAACTATTTCTACCTGCAAATATTTGGTTGTTTAAATGCAACCTACCTTTATGCAATATATATGCATATATACATGCATGTATATTCATATATCATAGAAATTTTATACAGATACCCAAGGTCCCCTATTTTTGCTGCCTGGAAAATTCACATATATGATCATAACGGACAATGTTTCTCAGTGTATTTTTATTACTAAACTTCATCTTGCTTTATTATCAGAGATTTGTAATGTTGATTTATGTTTTTAATTATTCCAAAATTCAAATTTCCTTATATACAAAATGAGCCTTTATTAAACTTACTCTACAAAAAATGGGCATAGAATGAAAAGATTTCAAAAACAATATACTGAAAAAGTACTTATGTATTAGGTAGAATTTCAAATCATAAATGAAAACATATTTGCATTCCCATGTTTATTATAGCAATATTTACGATATCCAAGATATGAAAATCAACCAAGTATCCATCAACAGATGAATGAACAAACTGTGGTACATTTATGGAATAGAATATTATTCAGTCATGAAAAGATGGACTCCTATAGTTCACAACATGCACCAAAAACGAGAGCATATTACGCTAAGCAAAGGAAGCAGGACTCACAAAACTCACAAAGACAAACACACTATATTCTTAACCATATGCAAGATATCTATATAAAACTTCCATTGTTAATTCAGCAATTTTTTTTCAAGCATAAACCACCAGTTTATTAAGGAAACTATTATTCTGAAACTTGGTTTTGTGTTGTAACCATTGTGAAATTTTCACCATTCAGTGCAGAAACTTTCTGATTTTTCTTGGCAGACAAATTTGAGTCTCACAAAAGGACTAAGAAGCATGCCTGGAAAACAAACCTAATATTGCATATAAAACTCAAAGAAATCACATACTTAGAAGCCAACTAAGTATGTGTTCTAGCAGAGAAGCCATTAACTCCAAGCCTAAATTTGCTATGGTTAAAGGTTTAACCCAGCCTACTGTAAGAATGAAAACCATCCTTGGGTACCCAAATGTTGCCTTAAGCAAGTACAAAGGGTTCGCAACTTACAATGTTTCAACTTATGCTTTTTCAACTCTGTGGTAGGATGAAAACCACAAACACCCAGTAGAAACTGTACCTTTTAGAATTGAGTTCTTTTCCCAGGCTGGCACTATGCAGTACGATACCCTTTTGGGTTGTGTGGCAGTGGTAGTGAACTAGAGTGCCCATCAGTCTCATTATTGTGATAGTAAACAACCACCTTGTGAAACTCTAATGTTCAGTAGGTTAGGTATGCATTAAAATGCATTTCCAACTTAAAACAGGTTTATCTGGATGTAACCCTATTATAGGTTGAGAAGAATCTGAATTCTCTGAGTAGAATAGTACATATGGAAAAATCTCCCAGAAAGGGAGCAAGAGCTTGTAGAGGCAATGGAATAGGAGGATCTCTCAAGGAACAGCATCAAAGCCTCGTCCAGCACTGACCTCCCTGTGGCATGGGGCTTTTGCAATATTTGTCCATGGGCTTTGAGTTTTTATGGACCAGTTATCGTGAATTTATTTTGTGGATGATGGCATGTATTGTAGTCATTCTGCTGTTAGGTAATAAATGGAAGCTTTCTGAAAAGAGAAAGTCTAGGATATTTTCTTACAAATGGGTACCTGATAAAAACTGGTGGGGTGTGTGTGTGTGTGTGTGTGTGTGTGTGTGTGAGGAAGACCTATGGGGAAATTGACTCAAATGAGGAAACAAAATGGTATTGTTTTTCAAGTAAAAACTTGCCATTAAACCTTAAATGGCTTTTGTTAACAATATCTTTATTATCAACAGCAGAAGAAGCAAGAGTTAAGAATGAGGAGCAAGAAAAAGGAAGACTTTTATGCCCCCTATTCCTGAAAGATGACATTACTATTTCTGTCTTCCATAGAATGGACAGCAGCTTAATATTGTAGGTTTCTTATGTATCTTGACTTTCTTTAATATATAGTTCAGTTTTCATGTATTTCAAGTTCTCCTGGTTAAATGATGCATATCTGAACTTCTTTTGTGGTACTGGAGTTTGAACTCAGGGCCTTCACCTTGAGTCACTCTACCAGCTCTTTTCTGTGAGGCTTTTTTTTGAGATAGGATCTCGTGAACTATTTACCTGGGCTGGTTTTGAACCGTGATCCTCCTGATTTCTGCCTTCTGAGTAGCTAGGATTACAGGTGTGAGCCACTGGTACTCAGCTTGAACTTTTTACAAGACTGACTTAACTTTTGAAAACAAAATAAAATATGTATCTTACCTAAAGTTCCACTATAAAAATAGAATGAAAAGATTTCAAAAGTAATATACTCAAAAAGGAGTAATGTATTGAGGGGTAGAATTTGAAATCATAAATGAAAACATCAGTGGAAAATATGAATTATTTCTAATATTAGTTACTTCACTTGCATTTACTAAAACTATTTTTCATTAGTTTAATAATGAATAATTTAGAGAATCAACTTTGAGTTTATGTATTGTACTGAATTATCTCTAATCTAAATAGGATCACCCTATACCATTACTCATGTTACTATAAAGCTGAATATAAGTGAAATCAATGAAGAAGAATTGAACTGATAGTTTAGATTCAAGTTATTCACTAGAGAAATTGATGCAAAGATAAGTGTGTTGCCTCATGGGCTCTAGGTTAAAAGTCAAAATAGAAAAGGAAATTTGTAGGAAGTTTGGAGAGCATTGATAATAACATTAGTTGTGCTAAAATAATTACCATAATCATTTTAGGGGCATTATTTGAGCTTATGACAGGACAATTATTTCAACCAAAAATTGGAGTCACTTGAAAGAGTTCCCTTCCTTATCTTCCTCCAATTCATACAGTGTTACTCGTAGCATACAATGTCCAATTAGGTATTATATCTGCCATCCATATTGCTCCTTGTCCATTACAACCTTTTCTTCTACTCCCTTGATAGGCAGTGCTAACACTGAAACTTTTCTCATGGAAAGCAACGATAGACATACTGCTTTTTAAAACCAGTTTGTAAAAAAACTTTCCTCCTATTTAGCAGCTCTATTGGCATTGTTTAAGAATGCAAAGCAAAATAAGCAAAATGTAACAACCAATTGATTTAGGTTTCACATAGAAAATAGACAAAACCTATCAATCTGTTATTCAGTTAGCTTAACTTCTAAGAACAAAGCCTATTTCCTACTGGTAAAGAAAATAATTTTACTGACCCACAAAATCTAAAGCAGATGAACAAGGTAGTATTCCCAGAAAAACACTTTGATATTCAATGAAAGTATGTATTAAGAAAAAAATTACTACAAAATTGAGCATCAGTATATAAATAATAAAATAACAATGTAGTTTGATCCTTATTAGTTCTATTGTAATATAATGATAAATATATATTATGACAAAAGAACTGAATTCAGTGAATCAATCACATCATTCAAGTTTTAGAAACACTTTTTTTAATTATTCATTTATTCACATGTGCATACATTGTTTGGGTCATTGTTTGGGACTTTTTAAATACAGAAATAAAACTTGAATTATTTTGAAACTTTCCTTAAGATACACTTCGTACACCATTTACTATGTACTTCTCAATATATGGCCAACTGCCAAGTGCATAAATTGAAGTCTCAATCTCTATTGTTACTCACGTTAATGATATCTAAGGCACCTCCTGGTGCTAAAATAAGGTGCCACTCCACATCATGGAAAACCTAACGTAACTAATTCAGGCAGGACTTGGAAATTGGATCATCAAGAGGAGAATTGGATGTGGCATCACATAGAGCCTAGATGCATTTGTTAGAACCAGCTCTTCTTGAAAAGGAAACAGCAGCTTTTCAGCATGAAAAATAGTTTCTGAAAAGGTAATTTTAACTATATAGATACAAGCCAATGGTTGTGATGAAAATGAGATAAACTATCAGAGAGAAAAAAGAAAATGGAGTGAACAGAAGTCATTCATTCTCCTTTAGGCTGTCAGCCAGTTCTACTAGGCTGATTAGCTTTATCTAGGTACTGGCACTTTCCTTATTTGGGGGGCACTGGGAATTCTTCAGTTCCTCTTCCTTGTTGTCAGGCTATTTCTTAGTCTCTCTCCCCATCTTTATCCATTTCCAGGGCTGTAGTGTATCCTTCAAGCTGCAAAACACATTTCTGGACAAATATGACTTCATGTTTGTGACAATCACCTTTCCCTTCTTTATTTCTATTATATTTTAATTGTGGTCCATTAGCTGCTCTTAACATTTCTAACTCGTAAAGGTCCATGGTTAAACTGAAAACACCTTTAAAAAGAAAATTTGAATTTGAAAATAAATTGAACACCAAATATTTTCTCATAAAATTTGTCTAGTCAACATCAAGACGGTAGATTGCTGACTGCCTCCACTGCACTGAGTACCCAGAAACCTGAAAGACTTAGGTTCATGGCTGCAAACACAGTAGGTTTAGGCAGTTTGCTAAACAAGTTTGCCAATATATAGAAAGACCATATCTATAATGACTAATTTCTAAATAAGCCGTTTAAACACAAATCTGCTCAGGCTCCTGGTAGGAAACTTAGGTGCCTGACAGGAGCTCACTCCATCCCACACACCACTACCACCTGAGTTTTGGTGGTGTGTGTTTTATTTTGTTTTTAATTCCCTTGAAATCTCTAAGTCTATTTTTGGGCATATTGGCAGCACCTGCTCTTCTTTTACCAGGATATGTGCATTTTGTGTCTCAGTGTACACTTCTCCTTAGACTTACGTTCTTGGCTGCTCTACTCATTTTCTTGTTACCTTCTCCCTAGAGACATTTGATAGTGTATTCTTGCAATAGCCACTGTTTTTTAATAAGCTGTATATGGACTGGTGAGTTAGCAGTCAATAAGTATGTACTGTGCTGGGTGATTATGCCAGAAATTTGCTAGATGTTCAACAATATCTATGTTTTCTTTTCTTTTAGAACTTTTACTGTACATTTCCAGGCTTCTTTGCAGTTAAGTAGTGCCATGCATGTAGATGTAGCTAGTGTTGTACAAAAGCAAATGGTGGAGACCATTCTAGACTTGGCCCTAAAACCTCCCTGAGCTCTTCAAAGTTCTTTTCCTTATCTGAATGTCAACAATTTAGTGGAGGATTCTTGAGATGCTAAACATAGTGGGGACATGAGATAAAATTAACCTGTGTCCCTGAACGGCAAAGAGGAACAGAGGCCCTTTTACCTGCACTGCAGTGTGACTCCTGAGAGGCACACACTGCTATTGAGTCAAACCATGGGTTAGTACAACTTCACTACATGGCAACTGTTACTTATAACAATTACTACACTGTTAGACAACTAATGTTTCCTTATACTTACTATTTTCCTTAATTATAAGTTAACAAATGAGACTCTTTAAGAATTCTCTTGGAAATTAGTCTACCTGTTTCTTTTCCTTCTAAACCCTTTCAAATCAAGGAATGGGATCTTAATGTGCCTTTATGGCGTTTTTAAATTACCATGAGGGCAGCCTGGCACCAGTGGCTCATAACTGTAATCCTAGTTACTCAGGAGGCAGAGATCAGGAAGACTGCAACTCCAAGTCAGCCCTGGCAAATAGTTTCCGAGACCCTATCTTGACAATATCTAACACACAAAAAAAGGGCTGGTGGAACAGCTCAAGGTGTAGGCCCTGAGTTCAAATCCTAGTATAGCAAAAAAAAAAAATTACAATTAGGGCTATTGCCATGAGTTATTAATACATTGACCATATAATTTATTGTCCAAAGTTTTTGAAAATCCACTTTTGAAAGTAAAATTTATGCAAATGTTGAAAGTATATATTTTTTGAAATTGTAACTAATGAATTGGTTTGTTTTTAAGAATTACATAGCACTAAAATTAAATTGATTTTTCAAAATAAAAATTTCCAAGTTTTTCAAAATAAAGCTATTTATAAAAATAATGTTACAACAAAATATTAAAAATCGCTTTTTTTCATTGTCTAAAATTTAAAAATAAGCAAATCAGAGCAATTATTATTATATTTTCACATATTTGAATCAATTTTCTAACATGTATTTCTAATGCCTAATAAATCATTTTTAATATCTAATTTTCCAATTTTTTCTTAAATATAATCAAGTTTACCATGGTTAAATTGTATACACAATTAACTGAAATGTTTGTATTTTGGTTCTGGAAATGATCAGGAAATAAGAAGTGGATTTTCAGTTGTCTTTCAAAATTAAGTATGTTAGAGTTCACTGAGCCTCATATATAGTACTATAGAGACATGGCAGAATTTAAAAATAAGAAGAGGAGATACACCAAATCCATCCTAGGATGATTTATCTATTTTTTTAAGGGGATAAGTGGTACTGGGGTTTGAACTCAAGACTTACACTTGCTAGGCATATGTTCTACCACTTATACCAGGACCCAAACTCATTTTGCTTTACTCATTTTTTAAATAAGGTTTTGTGTTTATTCCTAAACAACCAAGACCCTGATCCTTCTATTTACTGCCTGCCATAGCTAGGATGACAGGTGAGTCCCACCACACCCAGCTTTTATCAGTTGTGATAGGGTCTTGCTCCTTCAGAGTAGCTAGGATTACAAGTATTGTCCACTCCTGGACAATAAGTCACCTATTGATAATGACATTTAACAGGAACAATAATAGGAACAAATGTTAAATAGATGATAAGCATTTGGGGAACAATAATTCTAACCTAGGAATTAGTCTTGGAAATCGACATTTGATCATCACCCATGCTATTGAAGACTTCTTTTCCATAGAACTACATTTGAATCTATCATCTGTTTATTATTCTGTTATCTCCATTATGATACATGAATTTCTTTATTTTTAGAAACTCAAAACTGTTTTGAAGGACAAAGTTCTAGATATAAGAAAAGTTCAGAATCTGGTAGCTAGAAATATTCAAAGTAAATGTCTTCATGGATAGTCAGTCAAAGTAAAAGGTAAATAATCTCAGTTTAATCCATTACATTTGGATATATTGTGTTCATTTAATAATTCTAACCTGAAGCCACCATCATACCATATTCTTATGCCATAATGAAAAGGCTAAAAATGCTGAATGCACTTAAAGTAGAAAATATATTGGATTAAAGAATTTGAGAATTCAGTTGTTTGCTTAGTGAGGGAGGTGTGAAAATGGTAAGCTATAAACAGTTACACAAAAGTCCCTTTGCCATTAACATCTGTTACAGTCACGGTTATTAATATTGTAACCATTTTTCACAGCAGGAATGGCTCCAACCTCCATTTCATATCACAACAAATAATTTAGGAAATGATTAATGAGATTTTTAATTATAGATTGAGTCTTTCTTAAAACAGTCTGTGCCATTACAACTGGAAAGGATCAAGCTTTAATTATATCTGGGAAAAACTCCACAGAGAAGCAAACATGACCATTTTAGGGCACCCAGACCTGCTCTTTGCCTGGCTCACCTTCACACTTGGCTGCTTAGCTCTGTTCCTTAGTGCATAGTGCTAATGAGGACACAGTCATGTTTCCACTCCCCATATGGGCCCGTTAGCTTCACTCTGTTCCAGTGCTACAGATTGTTTGCATAAAGTTGGGCTGCCAACTCAAAGATTTCTCCATTTATTCACCAGGGAGATTTGGAAAAAAAAAGATTTATTATAAAATTTAAGTGACTAATTACTTATTTGAGGTAGAAGTAACAGCATTTACCTTGAAAACCCAGTGTCATCATATTCTTCAGAATTTACACATTAATTCCTTTGATTTGAATACATTTGGTCTTATTTTAAAATAATTATTTAAGGGAGGCAGCATAGAAAAAATGATCCTACATTTTATTCTAGTCTGTGTTCCAAAGTAACCTTGAACTGTTATCTTTTTAGCCTGTGCTCATTATCTTTATCTGGGAAGTTTAAGGATTACCTTAGATAATTGCCCACCAGGAAAGCTCTAATAGTTTACAATTCTATTACTCAAGATGCCATGCATTGGAAGTATCACTTGATGATGAGGCTGTTGGCTGTAAGAGGACCTGATACATCTTAAAAACTTGAATGTGTCTTATGCAGATGGTTGTTAGTTATCGGGATCTCTTGTTGAGCAAAAAATGTGCTCCCATGGACTTACAGTTGCTTCTATTTTGTATTTCTGGTTTTACAGTTTTGTTGCTTGCAGAAAAAGTACATCATCCACCATCAAGCCAGAGGGAGAAATGCATGATACTGATCTTGATGAATTTACTCACTAACTGTCTTTCTTCAGTTATCTCTGCAGACTCCTGCCTTGGGCCTAGAATGAATACATTCTTCTCTGTCAAGTCCTGGGAATTACTTTTCATTATAAGTGCAAAGTCCTTTTCAGTTTTGTACCACCAAATAGCTGTCAGATACAAGAAACATTCCTTCTTAAAATAATTTCTTTAATTTTACCCAAGATCACTTGTTGAGGTGATTGATATAAAATCTTCTCATATACACACACAAGAAAAAGTACTTTAATGACTAATAAAACTGTAGTTAACATATGTCTAACATAGGGACTCCGTGTTTATTTTAATATATATAAAATATATTTATATGCATATATAATATATATTAATATGAAATATAAATATATAAGTATATATTTATATTTATTATATTTAAGCATATAAATTGTTAAAGCAATTATTGTACTTGCCAAGAAACACAATGCTTATTTTTCCTTTATGCATAGTAATTATGGTAGGGTGATCAAATAGAAATGTTTTATTTATAAATGAGTAAATTTCCATCACCTAGTTTTGTGGGAAATAATTTTAATAAACAATGTATGTGCATAATACAAATACTTCATTTGTTTGAATTCACATGCACATGCAGACACACACACAAGATGTAATTGGTCATTTATTCTATCTTTTAATTACACACCATTTGCTCTTGCTCCTGATTGTATTCGAGTTAGCCTAAGTGTTTAATGCCATAGCTCTGACGCTTTTAAAACCTTTTTTATACTTTCCTTGTGCTAGTACTGGGATTTGAATTCATGGTCTCACACTTGCAAGGAAAGCATAAAAAAGATTTTAAAAGCAGCAGAGCCATGGCATCAAAAACACTTGGGCCAACTTCCAACCTTTTTAAACTTAGCTTGCTTTTATTTTTATTTATTTTTCTTTTCTCCTTTTATTTTATTGTTTTTACATTTACTTACATGTGTATACATAGTTTGTTTTTAGATAGGGTCTCACACTTTTTTTTTCAGGCTAGACTCAGATCACAGTCCTCCTACCTCTGCCTCTCATGTAACTGGGGTCACAGACTAAGCCACAATGCTTGGCCTAAAACATTTGTAGTTCTTTATATTTGTACATGACTCTGTCAGTGCAAAGAAAACTAATAGAGCTGTTTTCAGAATTCATAAGGAACCAGGATTTTCATAGTGTATAAATTTGTTGCAAATGTGATAACATAATGAAAAGAAACACTCCCTACTCTCTGAGAAAAAGGGTGTATGTCCAATTGGAGGAAAATACAGAACAGACCTCCTTAGTGGATTACTGCCACTGAAGTTCATTTTATAGATAATGCTACAAAAATAATCTTATATGTATACAAAAAATGCAAGTGAATTCATTAATTTTCACTGAAGTCATTCATTTTTATATTTTAAAATATTGATATGGAGTTTAGAAGTCATTATCCATGTATCTCATTTATATAGAATTTAGCTGAGTGGCAGAAGGGGAGTTGGCAGTTCTCCTGGTAGCATATAATGATGTTGAAAAAAATTATGGCATCCAAATTTTGGAAATAAATAGGTTCAGAGAAAGTTTAAATTCAAGTTGTTAGAAAAATCATTTACAAAGAAATAGTAAGAGCTCTCCACCCCTACCACTCTTCCACACCAGTTTCTTCTTCTTGGTGACTTACATTGAACAAAAGGATAATTTTAGGAAACATCTCAGGCCAGAATCAAGAGTTAAATATGCTGAAACACTGAATACTGAAATATATTGAAACACTCTGTTTAAGTGAGGTTAGCCAGGCTCAGAAGACCAAAAATCGTATGTTCTCCCTGATATGCGGACTGTAGATCTAGGGCAAATACAGCAATGTGGTTAGTCTTGGATCACATGACAAGGGGAGAGCACATATGGGAGATACAGGAATAGGTAAAAAACCCAAAACCTGAAAGCGTTTGATGTCCCCACTCTAGAAGAACTAATACAGAAACCTTAAAGTGACAGAGGTCAATATGAGAAGGGGATTAGGAACTAGCCTAAAGATCAGTTAGAGATGAATCAACTTGGGTTGCAACACATTTGTACATGAAAGCAATGCTAGGAATCTCTCCGTATAGCTATCCTTAACTCAACTAGCAAAAACACTTTGTCTTCCTTATTATGCTTATGTCTTCTCTTAAACAAAATTAGAGATAAGGGCAGAACAGATTCTGCCTGGAAGGGAAGGAGGGAGGGGGGAAAGAAGGCAGAGGAGGATGGCAGGGGGGGAGAAATGACGCAAACAATGTATGCACATGTGAATAAATAAATAATAAAAACAGAGTAGGGGAGTGGGGAACAAGGATGCTTAAAATCACCTTATTGTCAACTTTGTTCTGGTAATAGGAGGAAGTGCTATAAGAGCTTTGAAAGAAGTAAGAGCTCTAAGTGAGAAAATGAAGACAGTTTATTAATCTCAGACCATGTGACTATATACATAGAAAAGCAGCTAAGAGAATTGATGAAATTGTTTATAGTTACTAATCAAATTAAATAAGATAGCAAGGTACAAGTTAAGATTAAACTATCAAAAATAAATTATAATAACATAAGTAACATTATTTAAGTGACATAAAAATACTGCAATGACAGTATTCCTACACTAATCTCACTTTTAAAAAAATCTCAAGTAAATCATTAAGAAGATATATTTTCATAAACTTGTAAAATAATTCTAATATTACTGTGGAGAATGCAATTATTTGGAAACACTAAAGACTTTGAAATAAAAAGCGTGATAAGGGAACTAGAGATTGTTAGATTACAAGGCATATTTTGAAGTGATCATACATAAATAAATTTTTAAATGATTTGTGGACTCTTTAGAATAATTGTTTGATTAGCAATACAGTATGTTAAAGTCTTAAGTTTTTTTGCTGAACATTAAATAAAAATAGCTGCTATATTCATGTGACCAAAGTATCAAAATCATAGCATCAAATGCATAAAGTTACGTAAGTTCTTGATGTTAACTAATATTGCTTCCTGTTTTGAGACAGTTCAGATGTTTTATCTTTGGTCATTTACTGGTCATTTTATGAAAGTAAGAACGGGTTTAAATAGCTACAAAAGGCAATTCAAACTTCTATTATTTAGCCTGTGTATTGGAAATTGAGATTTCTTTGGACATTTAATTCATTTGTCACATCTCTTAAATAAAAGACTCTTGCTGTTTTATGCTATAGTTTTTTCTTCTGTAAAACAGAAGTTGTGCAGAAGGGCTGGATTAACATGTGAGCAAAGGCTCTGTGTTGACTCGAGTATTTGTTTGTTCCACTTATGCCTTCTCATTCATGGTAACAAAGATGGCATCAGTGGCACATGGTAAAAAAAAATTAGGAACTCACTTTCCCAGTAATCCCCCCAACATTCACCTGCCCTTTAAAATTTTGAGAAGTAAGTCAAACTTCTTGTTAAAAATAAGTGTAAATAGTAATGTGCTTCAAAAAAATGTTCCAGAAGTAACATACTTTAAAATTAATTCGGTTAACCAGCAGCTTGATGGGTTTAAAACAGAAATTAGAGAAATGGAAGAAAGGGTAAAACTATTGGAAAAACACAGTAGGGAATGTAAGTAGAGTGTGAAAACTGCTGTGGAACAGATTGCTGTTATAATTAGAGACAACATTTCAGTCTCCTTTAAATACGATTCCCTGGAAATTGCTCTCAGTGAAAGAGGGGGAGGCACAGCTGTTTGGGTGTACAGCTGGTGGGAATGATAGAAACCATAGTCAGTTAGATATAAACCATTTAAAAAATAAACTAGCTAACTCAGTAACAATAACACCTGGCTCCAGCCATAAACACATTTATTGTTCTTAAGAAAATAAAATATAGAGCCTTGATCAAGAATAAAAAATGCCCATCTGATACAAAACATATTGCATGCCTATGATGATTTTTCCAGGACTTCATTATATAAAAAAGGAAAATGCCAACATCTCAAAGACTGATATATTCATTTGTTACTATTTTAAGTATCTCAATTGACTTTATTTTCAATTGTAGAGTCAAGCAAAACTTTGTTACATAAAGTGGAATAGGTGATCTGATGACCTGAGCGAAGAGATTAGTTTAATACACAGAAAAACACTTGGAAAAAAAAAAAGCAAAAACAAAAAGAAGATACCTCATTTCAAAATCTTTCCTTGCAAGGCAAGAATAGGAAGACAGAACAATAGAAAAATAACTGATTAGTTAACATTAGGTTATTTCAGGTTACTTCTAAGAGCCATATATTTAACTATTATGTGATTAATGACATTAGTTGTAGTTTTCATATTAAATTGTGGTTTTTGTTTCATTTAAATACTGAGAAGTGATCAAACACTTGGTGACTAATCAATAGTCTCTTCTCTACACAGTCAAAAGAATATTGGGTAGATGTCCAGGAAGGACACTTCACATATCCCATTGATGGACTCCAAATATCTCCATGTATGATTTTTTTGAAAATTGTATTGCCTCTATCTTTTCCCTTATTTTATCTTATCATAAAAAAGAGACAATTAAGAAATAAGGAATACATACTATTTTGGCTTAGAACTGACCAGAATCACAGAAATAACATACTGTACATTATGTTCTCTCATCTTTTAGTATTATCAAATAGACGTCTTTATCAGAATAATTTTACAGCCTACAGAGAACAGTTTCTACCAGTACATTAGCTGCACAATTGTACAAGCAGATCCAGATCCATCATGTAAGTTTTTTTTAAGAGAGGCTGTTATAATATTTGTAAAAAACAAATTATCTGTGGGTGAGAAGACTAGCTGAGCTGAGATAAGGACTCTGTGAACTGAACTGTCAGAATTCACAAGCTGTCTCTGTTTGACCCTCTCCTGATTATACTCCAATGAAGCTGGAAATCTGGTGGTGCCTGCCTCTACCAAACAGACAATTTTCATTTTGCTAGCCTTCACTTCATTCTGTCAGGGAAGAAAGAGATGTAAACTGACAGGAATTCAAATATTACTTTTGCATGTATTCCTTTCTCTCTGATGCTGCTACATGCAATATTTATATGTTAGTACCATGAGGAAAGAAATAGAATCTTTTTGGAAGTTAGGAAAACTCTTGATTAAATTTTATACCATGTTTTATTCAATTTGACTTGATAACAAGTTGTTGGTAAACTCGCTGTAGAAAAGGTGAGAGATATGGTGGTCCTAATTCCATCTCTCCTTCCAGGTGTATATAAAACAAATATGTTCAGTATATAATTTTCATGTTGTAATAATCACTCATTTCTATGTCTTTACCACCTGTGTAAATCAATTATATGATTCTGATTTTATTGAAAAATTTGGGGAACAGAAGAAAGAGTGAAACTAAGTTTCTGACCACAATGACTTTGTATTTAATGTGAGAACTATATTAGGCAACAAACATGGTAGCTTGTGAGTGTTTGAAAGCTTGCTTAAACATTCAGAAACATTTACACTCATCTGTCAGAACAGAATTTCACCTGTACTTATTAATTGAACTTGCCAGGAGCCCCAGCTATTGCATAATATGCTCTCATAATCACCAATGGTAATTTGTATTCATTGATCACAGTCATAATCATTTTCTAAATCCATACTAGAAAGTTTTATGGATGAAATCAGAGAAAATATGTACTTCTAGTTCCCCGACCAGAACCCAACACATATTAAACACTAGCTACAAAATCATTAATTATTCATTCATTTATTAAACCTGTAGATATTTAGTGAACATCTGCCCTAGTAGAACATATCATTCTACAAGAAAAGTTGAGACATAACTGTGTAAATTAATCGCCCAGTTATTGAAAGAAGTTGCAAAACGTTACGGAAAAATTAAGAACAGAGTCGTAAGAATGAGAAGTGCTGGCAAAAGGGTGGGGTAAGATAGATTTCGTGGAGTGAATGTGATCAGAACAAGTATGAAGAAAACAAGAGAGACTGACCTTGAATTTCTAGTGAAACACTGCTCTAGGCAGAGAAAAGTCAGGAAAATATCTTACATCTTCAAGAAACATAAATTACTTTTGTCAAATGTTATCAAGAATCCAGCTGTGCTTTTATTTTATCCTTCTTCCCTAGAGATCTTTCATGGTATTTGTTTATTTAGTTTATTTATTTGTTTAGAATGGCTTTATAGATTAGTTATAAATTATTCACTATTCAGATAATAGGACTCCAAATACTGTCTTTTGACACCACATACCTGTTTTCCAACAGAGCATTCATTCCTTCCATCTGAAACAACCATGGAGAAAATTGAACTAGGGTGTAATAGAGCTTAAAATCAACTTTATTGTATTGAATTTCTCCAAAATTGAGAAGACATCTTAATTTTCCTATAGCTTTCAGGCAAAAACTTCCAAAGAGCTACTTTAATAACCATTTAGGACCCAAGGACAGTTGTTCAGGTGATCTCAGAAAGGATGAGATATTGCATATGTCATCTGCCATAGCAGATACAAAATTACCTTGGCCTTCAAAGACTTTTTTATTTGCCTAGGAGGTATTTATTTTCCCACTTGAAGAGTAAGGAAACAATAGCCTAACTTCCTATGACAGAAAATCATCAATGAAAGCTCAGCATGACTTTAATCTTTTATTATATCCTCTGTTACTAGTGGGCTAGACTTTCAATGACAGAACATGTATCATTGAAAACTCAGGATCACTTTAATCCTGCACTAGACTCTCTGTCACCACATCCCAGTGGTAATTATTAGTGCATGTCAAAAATTGATACTTTTCTTACTATGCATTTTAGTTTTATATATCACAAAATATATTCAATCAAATAAACACACAGTTCACAGAGTAATAGTGTACTTAATTTGTACATCAAATGATACCTGTATTTGTTAGTCAGCTTTCTATCATTGTGACAAAATGCCTGAGAAAATCAACTTAAGGGAGGAAAGGTTTATTTTGGACAAGGTAGACCCTGCAGAGGCATATTCCCCAGTGACCAGTCCTCCAACTAGGTCCCTCTTCCTAAATACACCTTTCAGCTATGAATTCATCATCAATTTAGTCCATTTATGGAGTCAACAAGCACATGATCCAATCATATATCAATAGTGCCTGCAGTTGGGGACCAAACCTTTAATACATTAGTCTCTAAGGATCATGTTATATCCAAACCATAAAATATTAAATTTGTTTATTTCTGGAAACATTCCAAATGTAATCGATCATCACTCTGTTTTTTTAATGTGCTGGAAAGTAGTTGATATACCTGAAGTATTTTATTTCACAACTACATTTAACTTTGACTATCTATGTTTCACCGTGGAAAGTTCATGGTGATGTATTCTGACAATAGGAAACAAAGCAAATGTAATAATATAAACATCATCAAACTTTGTTGGGGTACTGAATTTTATGTTTATAATTCTTTATATAAACTTTTATCTTACATAAAATTGTTTAACCTATACAGTGATGTTTGGAGCTAAAGTATGAGTATGAAAATGAAAAGTATGAGTATGAAAGGTTTACTATGCTTCTAAGAGTCAAGCAATTTTTTTCAGATTATAAAAACATTGAGCAACATTTACCATACCAGTGTTCAGAACAGACAGAAGAAAGATGTCATGCCTGCTCCCAGAAACACTTTTTTCTTTTTTATTATATTATTGTTTCACTGGGGGTACATTGTGTCCCAGAAATCATGTCAATATATTGAAGTGTTAGGATTCACATAAAAAATGTAAAAATATTTATAACACAAATGTGTGTGTGCATGTTTCTAAAATTCACCAAATATTGTTGTGGAACTGTAAGTCATGGATAAGCTTTTAAAAATCTAATAAAGAAAAAAGTATTACAATCATAAGTACTTGGACAATTTCAATTATTATGCTGAAATTTCCCTTTTTAAGGGTTACAAAGAGGCATGATACAGAACGTATGTTCCTAAACTGCATCTAGTAAACCAAAGTCTGATTTGGGAAGAACTGATTTTGGTCAAGGTCTCATTTAGGATTTTTGGTTTATATATTTGGAGTTATGAGGTTCTTTCTAATAATACCTTATTATTAATTAGCATGAACAAAATCTTTGCTTCAATGCTTGAACAGGTAATTTTTAAACTTGAAAGCCTGTAATGTTTTAATTATTTAAACTGTTTTTAAGGAGTATTTGATCACTTCTATTATAATCTAAAAACTGACAGTTGTATCATTTAGCCTTACAAATCCTATGTGACTTCTTCTTCAACAGAAATGTGTGTCTGCTTTGTGTTTTCTCATTCTAAAGGGACTGCATTACATTAAGAGGGCCATTGTGCAGTAGTTTTGAGCACTACACACAGACTCAGTTCTTCCATGATAGTTTCACATAAGTTTGAAAACTTTCAGAGTCAATTAAGTTGTCACTGATTTATAGAAACAATGTTATAAAAGGCTCATATAAATATTATTTAACATCCACATATTTATCCCAAAGGAATGAGTAAACAAATGAAATCATCACCAATAATCTAGATGAGATCCTTTCAGTTGAAATCTGACTTCCATGACAAAGAAACAGTCATTGAATAAATAGTCCTGCTTTTGTAAACATTGTAGAAATAAATTTGTGTGTTCGTGTAATTCATATTTTTAAATCTATCAATATTTGTTAATGTATTGAATAGCATTTTATTAAATGAAAATACCATTTCTCTAATATATCCAACAGTCAATGCCCATAAATTCTGAATTAGAGAAAATTATGATTTTTGGCCACATAAGAAAAAGTAAACATACATTTATACTTCATTTTGCCTATGTGTTTCTTCATCTTCCCTGACTCCTGTAAAAATATCAATAAATATCAATAATCAGAATTATCAAGTCTGTATCAACCAATAAATTGACTTCAAGTGGGGATTTATTTCTGTTGCAAAGGCAGTATAGAGGAGATGTACTCAGATAAGATATGGTGGCTCCACTATATCCTCAGTGACCTTGACTCCTTTAAGCTTTTCATTGCACTTTGCTTAACATGTAGCATTCATCCTCATTTTTGCAAAAATGACTTCTTCATCTTTAGGCATCATACCTGTGTTCTAATGTGAAAGACCAGAAAGAAGAAAGACAATGTTACAATGCAAAATATGAAATAATAAGTAAGCATTTCACATTTTCCAGGACCAGAAATAAGCAAAGACTAAACCAAAGTTCATAAGAATACAGTTATTGAGAAATAAATATATCAATATTACAGATAATTACAGTAATTACAGCTAAATAAAATAGAAGAAATTCGAAAGATATTCTTTGTACTATATACATTTTGAAATTTCTGTATGTGGTTAAAAGTTAAAGACTAAATGTGGGTGTCTCACAGCTGTTTAAGAGGGAGTGATAACTTTGGATGCTTTTCTTTTCTTTTTTTTTTTTACCAGTAAGAAGATTAGTATAAAAATGTTATTTTCATCTTGGCTGGAGTGTTTTAGAATTACAAAGTCAATATCAGATAGTACATGGAAGTCAAGTGGAGTCTTTCTAAAACTATTTTTTTATGAAGTGTAAGTGTACATTTACTTTTTCTTATGTGGCCAAAAATTACAATTTTCTCTAATTAAGAATTTATGGACATTGACTGTTGGATATATTAGTGAAATGATAGTTTCATAGCAAAACTAAGAGGAAGATAAAAGGTTTGCCATATATCGTGTACATCCCACATGCATAGCCTCTCCCATTGTCAGCATTCCCCAACCAGAGTCATACATTTGTTACACCTGATGAATCTATCAGCCACGTCGTCAATATCCAAAGTCCATAGTTTATGGTACAGCTTGCTGTTGGTGTGGTTCATTCTATGCAAACATAGTTATTATGAAAGCATAGGCAATTGACAGTTGTCTGTGATGAAGAGATTCCACTTGTGTAAATACAATTGAGAGACCCTGCAGTATCTCACAAGTGTATTGAACCTCTTGGTATTTCATCCTAGCTGTAGCAAGTGTTATATGCACTAGTGCAGAAAAGAACATTTGACTTAACTTGAAAAAAAAATTATTATTATTGTGCTGGGTGGTTATGTTGTTGCATTTACACAGGCTCTTACAAGTATCAAATGTACCATACTTGAATTCACTCCCTCCACTCTTTCATCCCAACTCCCCCAATTCCTGGAATAGTTTTAATAGGTAATGCTAAAACCTCTCTGCCTTTTATGTATAGTAAAGTGAATGTGACTTGAAATAACTATTTACATGCATATATTTTCATACATGTACCTAATATATATAATTTTGAAAAGAAAAAAATTAAACCATTTTTTAAACTAAGTAACTTTCAAAAGTGATATAGAAGTTTGCAGTCCACACTAAGCATTTAATAAAATGCAGTTCACTTATGAAAAAAAGAGGTCAATTTCCTTAAACAGTAAAATTCATTTTGTACAAAATCATTTCTTAATATTTTGATTAGAAACTACCATTTTATAATCTACTTGCTTATATAATTTGAAGTTCCAAACACCTTTGTGTACTAATTTTATGCAAAACTCTATTGTAGAAAATGTAAGAGAACTGTTTCATTTATAAAAGACGTCTCTGTAACCTGCTCCTGCTGCTTTCCATCTAACCCCTTTGGTGCCTCTGGTCTCTCTCTCTCTCTCCTCTCTCTCTCTCTCTCTCTCTCTCTCTCTCTCTCTCTCTCTGCATGCATATATACTTATAAAAATATACAGAATCTGAAAACACTGAATAGATGTGTTCCAAAATCTCAGCATAAATTATAAAATAGTTTGTAAAAGTTTTTCTTTTCGTAACTAAATTGAGCTATGAGTAAAATGCAAGAAGTTTTATACATTAAATGCATACAATTTGGTAAGTTTGCAGGTAAGTATTCACCTGTAAAGAACATTACCATAATCTATGCCATAAACATTTCCATTATCTCCAAATAGTTTCTTCTGTCTTTTATTATGTTTGTCAGATGACAAGGGAGAAAATGTAGAAATCCTGTTCAAATTGGTTCTGAATGTGAGTTATGCAAGATGAAGAAGCTCCAGATCTGTACAACTTACTCAATTTTTATAATTGAATGCTTTGACTATTATGCTGCCTATAGTTAATGAAACTCTATATGTACTTAAACCTTTTTTTAAGGGAATAGAACTTATTTTAAATACTCTTGGCACAAATGATAATACTGATGTCATAATTTTGAAGAAAAATTTGGAGTGTATTCCCATAACACTTAATGCGAAGTTTGTCTATTTTAAAAATATAAACTTAATTTCAGAGCAGTTTTATGCTCTTGCACAAAAATTGAATGGAAAGCAGAGTTCCTACCTGCCGACTGCTTTCCCGCTACTGTGTAAAGACATTTGTTCTAAGTGATGAACCAACATTGACACATCAATATCATCCAAATTTCATATTTTACATTTGGGTTCAGTTTCACTGTTGAGTGTTCTATGGTTTGTGACAAATACTTAATATGTATCTACTATTATAGTAGATAATATAGTAGATAAAAGCATCACTGCTTTTAAAATACCATGTACTTTACCTATTCATCCTCCACTTTCTATTTCCCATTGACAACTACTGATCTTTTCACTGTCTCCATAGTTTTGCCTTTTCCGGGATGCTATCTAGTTAGAATCATACAGTATGCAGTCTTTTCAGATTGGCTTCATTCACTCAGTAGCATGAATTAAAAGTACTCCATATCTTTTCTTGGCAATTGTTTACATACTTATTCTTCTACTGAAGGACAGCTCACTGCTTCCATGTTTTGGCAATTATGAATAAGCTTGCTATAAACATCCATGTGCAGGTTTTTGTGTGGACATAAGTTTTCAACAAATTTAGGTACATATCAAAAATCATTTGCCTTATTACATGGCAATAGTATGTCCTATATTGTAAGCAACTGCCAAAGTATAGTCCAACGTGACTTCAGAGATGCTGATGTCTCTTCAACATTCGGTTTTATCAGTGTTGGGGATTTTAGCCATTTTAATGTTGCTCCCTCTGAGTATGCTGTTTCTTAGACATCTTATTGAATTTTTCTGGTATTTTAGGGTTTTTTTTCTTCACAAAAATGTGTTTGACAAATATATAATCATAAAATTTATAGCAAAAAGTCAATTTTTCATGTTGTAACCTGTCTTACATTTCCTAGGAATGGAAGTGCTGGATGATATAGCAGTTCCACTTTTAATTTTTTGAGGAGCCACCATACTGTTTTCCATAGTGGTTATACAAATTTACATTCCCACCAGCAGTGTATGAGGGTTTCTTTTTTTCCACATCCTCACCGACATTTGCTGTTGTTTGTGTTCTTGATGGAAGCAATTCTAACAGGAATGAGGTAGAATCTTAACATGATTTTGATTTGCATCTCTTTTATGGTCTGGGATTTTGAGAATTTCTTCATTTGTTTTTTAGCTGTTTGGACTTCTTCCTTTGAAAAAGCTCCATTCAGTTAATTTGTCCATTTCTTCATTGGGTTATTGATTTTTTGGAAGTTTAGTTTTTTGAACTCCCTGTATATTCTGGTAATTAATCCTTGTTAAATGTTCAAATCCTCCAAAAGCTTATTTGGATCAAAGTGAAAAAAAATTACCTAAAATCACATGTGCTTGATGATACTTAATTTAAAAAAAAAACTGATAATACACTTATTTGTTAATATAATGGCTATTGAGAAGGAATGAATAATATTTTTAAAGAAAAAGATCAATCAATATCATGAAATTATTAAGAATATGGGAATGATAATTGGCACTAGAGCATGGTATATCTGAACTTCATGTAATTTCAGAATACTATGAAAATAAGTATAACCAGAGTGTAGCCAAGAAATATGACCAGTGTGATTCCACAGAGTGACAGATGTCTTTCCTTCTGCCCTCCTTTCTGCATCTTACTCTGCACAGAGGTATGGAAGTAGACAGGACTTTCTTGACAGCTCTGATGATTGAGGTTGGCATAGACATTTAGTTTTGAGCAGGGCAGAGCTGGTAAACATCCTGAGGTACAAATAACATTCTACACAAAGAGTGAGTTATTTTATAAAGTGTCAACAGCAACCCTGTTTGAAACACTGTGGGGATGAAACACAACATTTATGTGGGTTTAAACCTCAGATTGCTGAATTTGGAATTCCAAATGGTACCAGACTTCTGAAATGCAGTAGCATCATAATCCTTACCTTTTAGCTAAAATAAAATTTTACTAAAGATGTTTTAATTTTTTATATTGGGCTTTTTGTGACATATTGTGCTCTATAACCACACATTGCTCTTAAAACAAAAAAATTATTTAAACTTTCCAATATTTGAAAAAAATTAAAATTTTTTATGAGAATTTTTGATTAATTAATAGGATTTGAAATTTGTTACTATTTGACTAAAGACTGTTTTACAATACTTAAAAATAGTCATTTACCCTGTAGGGGTCCTTTGCTTCTCTTTTCATCTCTATTAGTAAACTTCTGCTTTTTTGCTCAAAAAAAATGTCATTAACAATTCCAACATCATTTTCCATAGGTTTTAATATTTCTAAAAGATAACATGTCTCCAAAGTTAAATTTCTCAGTTCTGCAAAAAAAAAATCAAATAATAGAGATAACTTTATACATACATTATTTTCCAGACTTTTAAAGAAAGGAATCATGCTTCTCTTAAAAACTTACCAGGAAATATAAACTCATTCCTTCAAATTATGACAGGCTATGATGATAAATATTCATTATCATTTTATAAGTCTTTCAATTGAATGTTGGCTGACAGATTCTTTAGTCATATAATCCTTCAATAAGAGAAATCACTGCTGTTTCTCACAGATCGTTTCCCACTTTTTCTTTGTTACAGCTGCCTTTATGGTCTCTGGTGATTTGTTTGTCCGTGTTCTCAAATCCATACTGCTTTCTTTCCCAAACTATTTCAAGTTTGTCATCCAATTCCATCTGTTCAATTAAATCAAGTTGAACTTTTACCATCTGCTTTATCTGTCCATGCTCCGCTTAACACAATTGAGAAAAGACAAGAGCTCCCATTAGGAATCCCCAGCTTTCCACTCTTAAGGCTGTACTCAAAAGGACAAAGAGCATATTTTAGAAACCTCACTAGCCCCAAGTTTACTTTCAACTTCAAGGTAACGATCTTTCTCCACACCAATTCTTCATCCTTACATTTCCTCTCATTACTGCTTAAACTTGTGTGGCCACATTTCCAGCCCTTCATGCAATATTACCTGACCTCTCTAAATTTCCAGTCAAATGAGGAAAAACTTCAAATATTTACCTGATATGATTTGAAAGAATACTAAATAAAGTAATTTAAAGCCCTTGGTTTTGTGTTTGAATAATCAGTAATGCCAACAATTATTTTTATTTGTTATTATAATAGTAGTCTTTTATATATTTTTTTCTCATGTTAATGGCTGCTAGTGGTATTGGAAAATAATTTTTGTCAAAATATTATGGAAACATTGGTATTGGAAATTAACAAATTTAAACATTTTAAATGAAGTGTGCATTAGTCCCTTAAAATTAAACTTTAAATTAAATATTCTATTTGTTGCATGCCACAATCAGAATCATAGAAATTAAGAATGGGGAATGACTTATTATTATGATTTTTCTCCATTTTAAAGTTTTCAACAGCAAACCAGAAAATGAAGAAATTGGCAAAGAATGTTCAATCAAAGCCTCTCTGTAAAAGTTAGGTGTTAAAAGTCAATTTCCTTAATTTTCAAATTTTTACCACATTGGCAACTAAAGACTATCAAACCTTTATTACTATCTGTCATCATTTCTATTATTGTTTAGTGTACATTTTAAAGAAGACTTTCAATTCTAGATTTTCCAAAGTTGGTTTTCAACTATTTTTATTAAAAAGATAGTGCTTTTATTTATATTAAAAAGACAAAGTGCCTCATTTATGCTATCATTCTTCTAAATATTTCACCTTTTTAATACCTAACTTAAGACTTTAAATCAGTAACACATAATTTAAGGTTCATATAATCCTGAAAAGAAGGTGCTCCTACTTTGCACATTTTATATAGAAAGATTTGATAAAATTCAGACAAGTATTGGTCTCATCTTCTTGTGTGCTGAGTGTGCAAGCAAGAAGAGGAGACCAATATCTTACCTTTTACAATTAGAGCATGTTTTTCTTATTGACTGAGCCCTTAAGTAGCAAGAGTAGCCTGGTACAATAATGAATGCAGGAGAGCCTGAGCTTATAGCTAGTTTCCTACTATTCTCCTTGAATAGTTATTCCAAAATAACTATATAAACATATATATACCATCCAAATGATTCTTTGCTGCCTTCTAAAACTCCTTTATTACCAGGTAACATATCTAAAGTAAAATTTCTCTACTTCTAGTCAATGCACAAATGAATTCAAGAATTGATAGACTATAACACAATTTCATGATTACTCAGCTTTCTTGGCATGATGCCATCTGTTATGGTACCTACAAATATAATCCTTTTAGTTTCCTGTCAAATTTTTAAGTATTTAAGTTGCTTTTTAGCACAGTTGAGGTAGTATCCACATATATTCCTAACTCAGATTTTTGTTTCTCTCTCCTAAAATTTTTAGTATCCTTTTTTGTTGATTTCCTTTACCAAAAAATGTGTGTTTAGCTTTTAAAATATGCAAGAGATTAATGTTGCTAATTCACTGATTCACATTTCATTGCAGAATTTATGAAACCTGCATCTTTTTTGTTACAACCCAAGTTATAGTTTCAGTGCAAAACCTGTTTTAGATTTGCATTTCAAAAAGAGAATTATAAGCTTTCTTGAGAGTAAAGTTGCCTATTTGATGCTTGTCTTAAAAATAATGTCCAAATTCAATGTAATCAGCAAGGTCAACTGTAGATCTAACATTTTTACTGTACAAACTTAGGATTTACAGTGTTTACATTTGCAGGGTTTTATTTAGCTATTGATTTTATGCTTTTCTGTCTTATATAGGATGATAATAAAGAAATAATTGGAATAGTTCAAGACAGTATTCAGTGAAACTTTTAGAAATATGTACAATGAAAATGCACTGTTAATATCTTGTACCTGAATCACATTATAGTAAGTGCAGAACCAAGACACTCAGCCAAGGATGAAAATTGTCACGGGTCTTTTCTTTCCTAGGAAAGTTTTGTTATTTTCCCTCAGAGCTATGATTGCTTTAAAAAATCTGATTTTTACCTCATTCCAGCTTCTTCTCATTTTTAGAATATAACAATGATCTTTCAAAAAATAAATTTTTATCATTATAAACATCCCCCCAAACTTCAAGACACTATGCCTGTCATCGGGAATGCAAATGTAAATGATGTATTCTGATTGTGCTTAGAGTGACAGAAGGTTAAACACATATTTGCAATTCAATATAAACATCCTGGTGGATTCCTCACTTAATAGAAATGTAGTAGGTAACAGGGAATCTACTCCCACATAGAGGAAGAGATGTCTTTCTGAGGAAATGCTCAGCAAGCTGAGACATGCCTGGGAGATTTAAGCATTTTGGGAGTGAGGCAGGTGAAGAGTGCCTTCCATTTTATGGGTATACCCAGTGTTTTTAGCTACTTAACTTGTTGAACATTTCATTTATTTATAGTTGGGAACAATAAAACATACAGCTATTGTGAACATGCATTTACAATTCTTTGTGTAGATAATTTTTTTTCATTTCTTTTAGGTAAATATCTAGGTGTACACTTGCTCAATCATATAGTCTTTGTAGACTTAGCTTTTTTGACAAAGAATTTATTCTTCTTCTTCCTCATCTTCTTCCACCTTTTTATCTTCCTCTTCCAACTCTTTTTTTTTAAACAGGAGCTTTACTGCCATGAAACTCTCCTTTAGACTCTCTTTCTCCCTTCTCATAGTTCTTTATCTTATCCACTGTCACTTACTTGCTATCATGTCACTCATCTTTTTTACCATGTATCCAAAGAGATGCCAGGATACATGGGTTTTAAACATTTAAAAATTAAAAATAGCAGCCACACAGATATATGCAACTTTCAAAAATAATAGACAGAATGTAGAACTTACACTTTAGATTTTGTGTGCATGTTATAAAGACACAATGGTAAAGGCAGTCTGAATGAATAAAGAATACAGATAAATAGACAAAGTGAAGATGTAGAAATTGATGAGAAAAAAAGAAATAATAGAGAAATTGTCCAAGAATACAGAAATTTCAAAATGAACCAAAGTCAATATTTAACAATAAAACAGATGATCAAATTATTTAGCATTCAGAATAAGTCTTAGTAAGATTGGAATTCCCAAGTTTTTTGAAAACAGAAAACCATCTTGCCCGACTTGCAAGAACATATACTGGTGCATCCAGATTGAAAAAACTACTTGATGGTCTTAGGTAGCATAGACATTCTTATAATTTATTGCTAAAAATCATGGAGGGATTTCTACAAATTTCCCAAACAAGCCAAAAATGAGATTGTAGTTGCAACACTAGGCAGTGATGCTACAGAGTTGGGGAGAAATTGAGGGGGCCAAGTGAAGGATGGCAGAAATGAAACACTGAAAGGTGTATTAAAATTAAAAGCTCTATTTGTATGACAAGCAATGAAAGATGCATCGAAAATTTTGAGTAAAAATGATTACATAGAAATATATCAATAACAAAATGCCATTTATGTTAATAAAAACACACTGTGAGGCATGTATTTTTCCAGGAATGCTTAAGCATGCAGATACATATCAAATAATTAGAATATAAGGGAATATCAATGGGTAATAAATGGAAGAGAAAATGAATAGATGAGTGGATTATGTACTCAGGAAGTGAAATTAAATGATTATTTACTCCTAGAATCTAAAATGAAAATAAAATCAAACACATATAAATTTAGCATAAAATCTAAAATTACATGGCTCTAAGCTCATGTAATATTTCAACACAGTGTATTATATACCATTCAGGAAATGAACCTTCCTTGAACCAAGTATTTCTTTGACAGTTGCTTATTGATTGATTTTTTTTCTTTTTTGACAGCACTGGAGATTGAACTCAGGGTCCTGCGCTCAGTAGATGAGCACCCTACCACTGGATCCACACCCCAAGTCCTTTTTGCTTTAGCTTATTTTTCACAGTGGCCTCTAGCTTTTGTATGGATGGGCCTCAAACACTGATCCTCCTGATTCTACTTCTGCCTCATGAATAACTGGGACTACAGTTAGAGACACCATATCTGGCTGGTCTATTGAATTTTTCATCTTCCTCTTGATTACATTCACATCAATGAGCACAAAAATCAACTCAGTAATAATTACTATATATGTTTAAGTGCCATGTATTTCCATAAACTCATGCATGCCACTGCAATTATTAGTGAATCCTAAGTAGAGATCAAACAATTACTGACCCTGATCAATAGAACAAAGTCAGATGATACAATTAACCACTGTTAGCTTATGAACTTGGATTTTAGTCATGTGTAGACAGTTTTTAAAATAACCTTTCCTAATCATTTACACGCAATACCTCCGAAAATAAATAAAAGGATGATAAAAACAAGCAAACAAAGAACTAAAACTCAAACGCATTGCACCCTGAATTTTAATCAAGCTTCCACAAGAGTTCTATGAATCTGGAATTAATAAAGAAATCAACTCATTTTCTAGTGAGGAGCAGAGCAGCAGGAGCAAATGCTTAGCTTACAGTTGTGCACCTGTCCTCTCTACGTTGCAGTCTCCTAGGCTTCAGTCATTTTCATGAAAAGTTTTTTCCAAAAGGTAGTAAATTATTCAGAGAATGGGAGATTTAGCCTAATATTCTTGGGGGTGACAACCAGGTCAGCTGAAGTCCCAAGACCTGCATGACTAGTTTAAAAGAGGTGTAGAGGTGATTTAGCCCTAACCTGCTATCTCCCTCATTAAGCCTTCCTCCTTCACCTTATTTTTCAAAAGTCAAAAGGCCACCCAGAAGCCAGGGGCTCATGCCTGTAATCCTAGCTATCTGGAAGGCTAAAATCAGTAGGATTGTGGTTCCTGGCCAAAATAGTTCACGAGAGCCCATCTCCAAAATAGCTAGAACAAAATGGTCTGTAGGCATAGCTCAAAGTGGTAAAGCACTTAGGAGAAGCCCAGATTTTATTTTATTTTTTTTTCATTTTTCTTTTATTATTCATATGTGCATACAAGGCTTGGTTCATTTCTTCCCCCTGCCCCCACCCCCTCTCTTACCACCCACTCCGCCCCCTCCCTGTCCTCCCCCCTCAATACCCAGCAGAAACTATTTTGCCCTTATTTCTAATTTTGTTGTAGAGAGAGTATAAGCAATAATAGGAAGGAACAAGGGTTTTTGCTGGTTGAGATAAGGATAGCTATACAGGGCATTGACTCACATTGATTTCCTGTGCGTGAGTGTTACCTTCTAGGTTAATTCTTTTTGATCTAACCTTTTCTCTAGTACTTGTTCCCCTTTTCCTATTGGCCTCTGCATTAAGGACAACAAATGCTAGCTAGTTTTTTAGGTGTCTTACCTATCCTCACCCCTCCCTTGTGTGCTCTCGCTTTTATCATGTGCTCATAGTCCAATCCCCTTGTTGTGTTTGCCCTTGATCTAATGTCCACATATGAGGGAGAACATACGATTTTTGGTCTTTTGAGCCAGGCTAACCTCACTCAGAATGATGTTCTCCAATTCCATCCATTTACCAGCGAATGATAACATTTCGTTCTTCTTCATGGCTGCATAAAATTCCATTGTGTATAGATACCACATTTTCTTAATCCATTCGTCAGTGCTGGGGCATCTTGGCTGTTTCCATAACTTGGCTATTGTGAATAGTGCCACAATAAACATGGATGTGCAGGTGCCTCTGGAGTAACAGTCTTTTGGGTATATCCCCAAGAGTGGTATTGCTGGATCAAATGGTAGATCGATATCCAGCTTTTTAAGTAGCCTCCAAATTTTTTTCCAGAGTGGTTGTACTAGTCTACATTCCCACCAACAGTGTAAGAGGGTTCCTTTTACCCCGCATCCTCGCCAACACCTGTTGTTGGTGGTGTTGCTGATGATGGCTATTCTAACAGGGGTGAGGTGGAATCTTAGCATGGTTTTAATTTGCATTTCCTTTATTGCTAGAGATGGTGAGCATTTTTTCATGTGTTTTCTGGCCATTTGAATTTCTTCTTTTGAGAAAGTTCTGTTTAGTTCACTTGCCCATTTCTTTAATTGGTTCATTAGTTTTGGGAGAATTTAGTTTTTTAAGTTCCCTGTATATTCTGGTTATCAGTCCTTTGTCTGATGTATAGTTGGCAAATATTTTCTCCAACTCTGTGGGTGTTCTCTTCAGTTTAGAGACCATTTCTTTTGATGAACAGAAGCTTTTTAGTTTTATGAGGTCCCATTTATCTATGCTATCTCTTAGTTGCTGTGCTGCTGGGGTTTCATTGAGAAAGTTCTTACCTATACCTACTAACTCCAGAGTATTTCCTACTCTTTCTTGTATCAACTTAAGAGTTTGGGGTCTGATATTAAGATCCTTGATCCATTTTGAGTTAATCTTGGTATAGGGTGATATACATGGATCTAGTTTCAGTTTTTTGCAGACACTAACCAGTTTTCCCAAGAGTTTTTGTTGAAGAGGCTGCTATTTCTCCATCGTATATTTTTAGCTCCTTTGTCAAAGATAAGTTGCTTATAGTTGTGTGGCTTCATATCTGGATCCTCTATTCTGTTCCACTGGTCTTCATGTCTGTTTTTGTGCCAGTACCATGCTGTTTTTATTGTTATTGCTTTGTAATATAGTTTGAAGTCAGGTATTGTGATACCTCCTGCATTGTTCTTTTGACTGAGTATTGCCTTGGCTATTCGTGGCCTCTTGTGTTTCCATATAAATTTCACAGTAGATTTTTCAATCTCTTTAATGAATGCCATTGGAATTTTGAGGGGAATTGCATTAAACATGTAGATTACTTTGGGGAGTATCAACATTTTTACTATGTTGATTCTACCAATCCATGAGCATGGGAGATCTCTCCACTTTCTATAGTGTTCCTCAATCTCTTTCTTCAGAAGTGTATAGTTTTCCTTGTAGAGGTCTTTCACATCTTTTGTTAGGTCTACACCTAGGTGTTTGATTTTGTTTGAGGCTATTGTAAATGGAATTGTTTTCATACATTATTTTTCCGTTTGCTCATTGTTAGTGTATAGAAATGCTAATGATTTTTCTATGTTGATTTTATATCCTGCTACCTTGCTATAGCTATTGATGATGTCTAGAAGTGAGAAGCCCAGATTTTAAACTACAGTCCCACAGAAAAAAAAAAAAGTTTAAAAATCCATTTACCATATTCCCTGGTAATCCAGCTCACAAAGCTATAGCAGTTAGTAGACTTAGAAATTTGAAATCTACTTTTCGTGCAGCAAAATATCCAAGTGAAGACATCTTATATACACAAGTCTAAATAAATAAACCTATAAACCACAGCATTACCAAAGTTGTCTGTTCAGTAAATATATAAATAAATGATATAATTTTAGTATATTTACTTTAAAATTCAATTTAAATTTTATAAACTTGTTCTCTTATTTGCCTCAAGTCCATCAACACAGTGTTTTGGTGTCTCTGTGTGTGTGTGTGTGTGTGTGTGTGTGTGTGTGTGTGTGATATTCTCACATCTTGATTATACTGAATTCTTTCTCTACTTCTGCCAAAAAAACAAAAACAAAACAAAACTTTAAAAACTAAACATGATTCATTTTCTATCTCTGTAGAGGAAGTGATACCTTTTATTTAGAATTCATAATATCCAGGCTTCTTAGGATGTTTGTCAGATTCAATGGTTCATCAGAAGGGCTTGTAGAACCCCAAAAAGCTGTTGAACTTATGAACAGTTTATTCCAATGAAAACATACAGCTGAAAATCACAAAGGAATAAGATACTTACAGTAGAAAAGACTAAACCCAAGCTTCCAGTTGTACCTTCTCTGTGGAGTTACAATGATAACATCTAACTCCCCTAGGAACAAGGAAGAGTGCTGCTAACCTAGGAAGTTCACCTGAGCTCTTGTTTCCAGGGTTTCCCATACAGTCAAACCAAACTGATAAAGTGTGACCTGAAGCCCCAATATGAAAATGGCCACTCCCATAAAACAGATTGTTGGTATAAACTCATGGCATGATCAAAAAGTCTCAAATCTAACAAGAATTAGCATATTATCTCCTACAAGTTGGTCAAAAGTCAGCTCTAATGGCCTTTGGAATGCTCAGAAGTTGCTCAGCTTAGACCTTCAGAGAAAACTCTACACTGCACTGTAATATTGTAAGAGCAGGTACATGGAGTAGATACTGTTTCCTCCTTTATTCATGCTATCTTTATAAAATGTTGAAACAGTGATAATTTCTGTCACAGAACCATCCTTAAAATTACTATATTACTGAAATTTTATGTTTACTTTGGAAGATGAAAACTACAATTGATAAAACTATATCCAATCTGTACTTGGTACTCTTGCTTTAATATCTTCTGAAGAAAATTTCCTCTGGGAAAACTCAGGAAGCACTCTAAAGTGTGCCTCTTGATTTCTCATCAACTCAGTCTTGATTCTCACAGTACCCAATTGTCTACATGGCTGCATACTCTTGGAATAGTAACAGTGTTTGCTGGATTTCCACTTACTCCATTTAGTATTACTAGAAAAATGTTTCTTGGTCTGAAATTTTCTTCTTGTGATAAATAAGTAGTTGATACACAAATACTCAGTTTTGATTTGGGAAGGTTGCATTTGCCTTCAGTTGATGTAACAATTGAGACAATATTTTCCTGAATGCAAATAACATATAAGTATGTCATTGGAAATGTGCATATGTTCAGATATCATAGATTATACTGTATAGAAAGATGGGAACTATTGAAGGTCAAGCTTTTTTCTAACATTTAGGAGTACTGTTGCAATGCCAAGAAATGATAAGCTGCAACGCCTTACTCAACTTAACTTGGAGGACTATAAAGTCATATGTGACTAAGGAGAAAGAAAATTCATGGTAGTCTAGAACCAACAGCTGCCATGAATGGGGAGTCAAGGTCCACAGATTCATTACAGTATTAGCAACATAGATAACAGATATCCATAATATAAAATGGCTAAGCCATTGACCAGGAGAAGAAAAATCAGGCTGCTGGAGGTTGGTCTGGGCTTCTACTTTCTGCTTAGTTCTAGTTCTAAGAGAAATAAATTTGTCTAAAACTGCCAAGTATGCTAAATGAAATTGCTCAATTTACTGATACAATGTTCTAATAAATGTTAACAAGAAGAAATAACTATTTCTTCTTGTTCAATTACAAATAGTAACTTTCAAGAAAATATAGCTATATACAACAGAATACTTTTCATTATATCCCAGGTTTAAAGAGTCACATGACAAGATAAAACTACTACAAATTATACACATTATGCATAATCAACACATGTCCAGTATATCAATTTGCCTATCTCATAATCTCTTTATGAGGTTGACAGAAAAAAAAATTTCCCCCAGAGATAACAAGGCCTTAGTATTTAAAACCAAAGACAAGAGGGTCCTTGCAAATGTAATTAAGGCTATGGAACTTGAGATATGAAATTATTTGGGCTTGTTTGGGTGAGCTCAATCTAATATCTAGTCATTACAAGGTGAGAAACATTTTAGCTGCAATCAGAAAGACTGAGACTATAGAGCAAATCTTAAACATTATTTTTTCTATCATGTATTTTCCTGCACTTTAATTTGGCAGATCACAACATTATTATTTGGTTTGGTTTATAAAAAGAACTAACTATAAATCTCCTGAGTATATTAGATTTCATCTTAGTGATACATTTTCAGAAGTGATTTTTACCACATCTTTATTTCTAAATTTTGCCAATTTTTATCAATGCTTGTACTTACATTTGAATTCCTTAGAAGTATGTTTCATTGTTTTCCAAACATAGGTTTGTGCTTACTTAAAAAGTATTGATCTCTAGATTGCTTTGGTAATATAGCCATTTTCACAATATTGATTCTGCCAATCCATGAGCATGAGACATCTTTCTATCATCTGTAGTCTTCTTCGATTTTTTCTTCAATGGTTTATGGTTTTCATTATAGAGATCTTTCACTTCCATTGTTTAGTTTATTCCTAGGTATTTTTTGAGACTATTTTAAGTAGAATTGTTTTCCTATATTCTTTCACAGTCAGTTCATTGTTGGCACATAAAAGGTCTACTTATCTTTTGCAAATTGATTTAGTAACCTGCTATTTTGTTGAAAGTGTTTATCATGTCTAGGAGTTTTTTTGGTGAAGTTTTTAGGGGATTTTAGGTATAAGATTATGTTATCTGCAAATAGGAATAGTTTGACTTCTTTCTTTCCTATTTAAATTCCTTTTATTTCTTCTTCAAAGACTATGTTGAGTAAGACTGGAGACAGTGGACACCCTTGTCTCATTCCTGACTTTAGAAAAAATGGTTTCAGCTTTTCTCCTTTAGTATGATGTTGGCTGTTGGAATGTCATATATAGCCTTTATTATGTTGAAGTACATTCTTTCTATTTCTAGATTCTTCAGCTCTTTTATCCTGAAAAAGGTGTTGAATTACGTAGATGGATTTTTCCATATCTACTGAGACAATAGTATGGTTTATGCCTTTGCTTTTGTTAATATGCTACATTACATTTAATGATCTGCATATGTTGAACCACTCCTGACAAAAGCAATCTACATGTTCAGTGCAATCCCCTTCAAAATTCCAATGACATTCATCACAGAAATTCAAAAGTCAACTCTAAAGTTCATTTGGAAGCACAAAAGACTGCAAATACCCAAGGCAATACTGAACAAAAGAGCAATACTAGAAATATCACAGTACCAGACTTCAAAATATACTACAGAACCATAGCAATAAAAGCAGCAAGGTGCTGGCACAAAAACAGATATGAATACTGCTTGAACAGGTAGAAGACCCAGAAATGAATCCATGAAGCTATGCCATTTTAGACAATGGTACCAACAACAAAAAAATGGAGAAAAAACAGCCTGTTCAACAAATGTGGGGAAAACTGGATATCTTCATGCAGAAAACTGAAACTAGATCCATATCTTTCACCCTGTACAAGTATCAACTCAAAGTGGACTAATAACCTTAATTTAAGCTAGTGTATCAAAGAACAGGGCATACACTGAAATTAATAGGCATAGGCAACAACTTTCTAAACAGAACTAAAAGGCACAGCAACTAAAATGACTGACAAATGGAACTCCATGAAATTAAAAACCTTCTGAACAATGAAAGAAATGATCACCAACTTGAAGAGGCAGCCCACAGAATGGGAGAAAATCTTTGCCAGCTATACACCTGACAAAGGATTAATAATGAGAATATACAGGAAGCTAAAAAAACTAAACTCCTAAAAAATCAGTGACCCAATGAAGAAATGGGCAAATGAACTGAACAGAGCTTTTTCAAAAGAAGAAGTCCAAATGACCAAAAAACGTATGAAGGAATGCCCAACATCCCTGGCCATAAAAGCAATGCAAATCAAAACCACATTCAGATTTCACCTCACTCATGTTAGAATGGCTACCATCAAGAACACAAACAGCAGCAAATGTTGGCAGGGATGTGGAGAAAAGGAACCCTCATACACTGCTAGTGGGAATGTAACTTAGTACAACCACAATGGGCTCCTCAAAAAAACTAAAAATAGAACTACCATATGATCCAGCAATAACATTCCTAGGGTTATACCCAAAGGAATGTAAGTCACAATAAAGGCACCTGCATATTCGTGTTTATTGCAACATTACTCATAGTAGCTAAGCTATAGTAATACCCCAGATTCCCTACAACTGATGAATGGATTACAAAAATGTATGGGCTAGCAGAATGGTTCAAGTGGTAAAGCACCTTCCTAGTAATTGTGAAGCCTTAGTTCAAATCCCAGCACCACCAAAAAAATGTTATATATATATATATAGATATATCTATATAGATAGATAGATATGTAGATCTATCTATCCATATATATAGAGATATATGTATATAGGGAGATATATACAAATCACATTTTATACTGTATATACATATACACAATACTGTTTTATTCAGCCATAAGGAAGAATGAAACCATTTAAAAGTAAATGGATGCAATTGGAGGACATCATGTTAAGTATAGTAAGCCAGGCTCAGAAAGACAAAGGCCACATGTTTTCTCTCATATGTAGGACACAGACATAATACAAACATAATTATACTATGAAAAACAGGTCACACTAAGGGAAGGTCACTAACATAAGGAGGTTAAAAGAAGGAAGTTGAGAAGGTGAATGGGTGATGTACTTTCTATATAAGAATGAAGATAGACTTTTAAAACCTGTTGAAAGTACTTATTTCTAAGTCATATTCAAGGAATTTATACTTAAAGAAATAAAAACAAAAAAGTTGACTTGGCCATAGCTCACAAGTGAGAGTATTGGAAATCTCACATTTGCCATCTGAATACAGTACCTGCATGCTTGCTAGTTATCAATACTATGTCCTATTGATAGTGTCCTAATCACTACCTATATACCTTTAAAATAATTTTTAATTCATTTTTCATTAATTGTGTGAATATTTTAGCATTTTTTTGTTTTACTTCATTTTTGTTGTGTGTATTTTTGTATGTGGTATCATTTAATATCTATAGCAAAAAGGTAGAGTTATATTTAAATTTTAAAATGAGTTAAATTTCATAACTAGGAAAAAATTCCAAAATAACTTATCATAGATATTTTAGAATGAAGAGACACCTGAATTTAATAAAAATGGCAAATATATGTATATATATGATTATCTGTCATAAGATTAGTTGATGCATACAAATTATACCATAGAGAGTATGCAGTTGAACATGAGTTATTTGAGGACATTCAGGAAATTTTTAAGAGATACTGGACAACTTTCAAATCTAATGTCAAATTTTCATTTCAATATAAGAAAGACTTTTTAAAATGTTCCATAGAATTATTCTATTATTGTAAATCAGATGATGAAAATTGAGTGAAATGAAAAACTATTGACTAAAAACTATTTTTGGAAAAAACAGCTGTTGAAGTCAGCTGTTCTGATCTAAATAAAACAAGCTAAACCATAAAAGCACAATCTTAGAATTTTGTAAACCTAATCATGCCATCTGGAAATAAATAGACTAATCAGAGAATAGAAATTTGAAGAAAAGAAAATTATAAATAATTTGAAGACTAGTAGCAAAAATGTGTTATCTGTATCCTAAGTTGTTCTAGTTTGTACTTAGACAATTACTATACTTTATCTTTCTAGCTCATTTGTATCTCTTGCATCTCTACTAGGCCTAATCTTTTTTATTCAGATATACATACATGATTATTTTATGATATATTTTAATACAGAAACAAGTTGTATTTCATTATAAAACCTAAGTTTATTGCCTACAAATCAAATAATAGAAATAAAAGATGCTCAGAAATTGTCTGTAGGGAAAATCATGTATGTGTGTGGACAGAGAGAGAGAGATTGAGAGAAAGAGAGACAGAGAGACAGAGATACAGAAAGAAACACAGACAAAAGGATCTACATTATTTTATGTTTTGAAAATCCTTTTTACCTTTAAGCTTGATATTAATAAGTAGGAAATTGTCCAGGAAATGGTTAAAACAATTTTCCTTACAGTAATATACACATTAGGCAAAAATGAGGCTGTCTTTAAAGTATTCCTATCTCTGTATGAATATATTGTCATCTGCTCATCATGGAGAGCCCAGTCATCTCACCTAGAGTGTCTGTGTTAACTCTTCAAACTCCACAACTTCTATTCCACTCTATAACTAGGAGAGAATGTGTGTTCTGAAATAAACAAGCATCAAATCATATTAGAAGTTATACAAATTCCTGTCTTAAGAATAATTTGCATACAATTCATATTTCAGTAACCTATTATTTTCCATTTCAGGATCAAAAAACCTTCTACTTATAAAATATAGGAGGAGACACATGAGTAAATCTATGAAATTTCTTTTCTGAAGCCCATTTCTTTTTAGTTGACTATCAATATTTCTCTTAATAATAATAAAAGATACTAAAAAATAACTATAAAAATAAATTTATGGATATAGTAAACATGAACTCAGTCAACTAAGAGAAATAAAAGTACGTGTATTGTTTGAAATTCCTATAAATATTGACTACACATATATGGTCTAACATGGATGTGATTTTTCTACTTATACAAAAACTTTCAAACTTCATATTACATTCTGTGTATGTACGATGAAGTTTCCAATTGTAAGACAGAGAGGGCTGAACAAAGAAGAAAGAGGAACACAAATTAGAGTTTGGTTCAAGTCTTACTTATTGACCAAAAATACAGCTGTCATAAACATTTGTACTCTTATTAAACTAATGATGTCACAAATCTTACAACTCTGTAATCAATAAATCCGTTCTCCATCAGTTCTTATAAATCAGAATTGATATGCAAAGTTATTTTTTCAAAGAATATTACCACTATTGTCTTAAAGTATTTCAATGAATTAGGGAAAAACCCTTATATTTCCATTAGAATAATACAGAAATTCAGGCTTATAAAATATTGTCTTCCAGAGATATATTCCATATCTTCTGCTACACTGTCTAATATTACCAACATATACAACTGCATTTTTAATCATGTCTGAGAGCAATAAGCATAAATACATTTTTCAGAAAGTATCTATATCTGCAAATTTACCCATGTTGTAACATTGAAATATGTTGCTAAACTAATGCATGTAAATATTGCTTTAGTAGTCACAAATTGATATATTTATCCCTTCTAGCCAAAGTAGATCATACATATTTAAGCAAAATTATCCAAAATCAGTTGACTAGGAAAAATCTTTGAACAAGATTATAAAAGCACTGTTGTTCTCTAGTAAAGCTGCAGACGATGAGCCAAGAATTTTATAAATCTCACCCTCCAGCCATTTTGTTGATAGTTCTAGGATGATTCAGGTTCTGATGTTGGGCTAAATTATTTGAAACCTATTTCTTAAGGATTATTTTCTAATATCCCTTACACTAAGTAGACTGTCTGATTTCTTCTTTCTAATGTACTAGAGAAAAGGTGAAATGGGACCCTAAAAATAGCAAAATAATGGCTTGAACCATGTAAATTACTCTGGATGATGAAGTAAAGGATGCTAAACATTTGAAGGATTTTGCTTACTTGCTAGTGAAAAGTGAAGATTTGTGTTCAGAAAAGTGAGAGACTCACAAAATTAGATTCTGTCTGATTAGGCTTTGATCATTTACTCAGTACCATGTATTGTGTAAAATGATTTACATTTCACTTTATTTCCATCCTCACAATGACAATTGGAGCCTAGTTGAATATCATAAAAGAAAGCATGATTTGCTAGAACAAGCATACTGGCAAAGGTGGCTGGACTTTGGTCCCAGTAGTTGTTCTCAAGCTGACAACCAGGATATTAATCATAAGTGTAGAACATATGCCAGAAGAATAGCCTTATCTCCAAATAGCTGATACTTTGCATTATTTTTAAGACAATAGACTTTAGTTTGGGGAGAGTTAGTTGGTCTTTCATATCAACAGGAAGCACTAGTGGATTAATCAATTGCTTCCCAAGAGGCACATGTAGAAAATACTTTCAGTACAGGGGTGATAAGATCAAAGAAGTGCCTTAGGCCGCAACATTTTTTTGCCCTAGGATGTCACAGTAGGCTTTTCTCCCATGGAGGAAATAGCATCTTTACAAAGTATTTCTTGTAGAGTGAGTACTTGAGATTTTACTTCTGATTCTACTGAAGTTCTTATAAAATACTTCTCCAAACACAAATACTGCATAATAAACAAAGCCTATATTCACCACTTCAAAGACTATAAGGAAAAATAACAGTAATTGTTATATTTTGAAGAGTGATCATATATTAATTTAGTATCCTTTCTTAGTTCACCATGAATAAAATGCTTCTAATTTAACATGATTTAGAAATTGAAATCTTAGTTCAGAAGTCTAAACTGTTTGATCACTGAGGTGGAATTTAAAATTAAAATTTGGGTTATCATTTATTTATTTTCTATTTAATTGTATTATTATATTATAAGTTTAAGGATATGAAATGGACTGGGTAATTATGTCAGAAAGCAATTTTCTAATAAAGTAGAGTACAGTAATAACTTGCATGATTGTGTGAATTCTTTTTTTTTTAATTTCTTTTTTTCATATGTGCATACAATGTTTGGGTCATTTCTCCCCCCTTCCCTAGACCCTTTCCTTTCCCCCCCTCCCCGACATCCCCTGGCTACCAGGTAGAAACTATTTTTCCCTTATCTCTAATTTTGTTGAAGAGAGAGAGTATAAGCAATAATAGGAAGGACCAAGGGTTTTTACTAGTTGAGTTAAGGATAGCTGTACAGGGAGTTTACTCACATTGCTTTTCTGTACATATGTATTACATTCTAAATTCTTCTCCAACTAACCTTTTCTCTTGTTCCTGGTCCCCTTCTCTTATTGGCCTCTGTAGCTTTAAAGTTTCTGCATTAGTTCATTTGCATTGAGGACATCAAATGCTATCTTGTTTTTTTGTTTTTTTTGGGGGGGTTTCTTGCTTATCCTCATACTTCCCTTGTGTGTGCTCACCTCATCATGTGATCAAAGTCCAATCTTCTTATTGTGTTTACCCTTGACCTAAAGTTGCACATATGAGGGAGAACAAATAATTTTTAGTCTTCTGGGCCAGGCTCACCTCGCTCAGGATGATGTTCTCCAGTGACATCCATTTACCTGCAAATTGTAAGATTTCAATCTTCTTCATAGCTGAGTAGTATTCCGTTGTGTATAAATACCACATTTTCTTAATCCATTCATCAATAGTTGGGCATCTTGGCTGTTTCTGTAACTTGGCTATTGTGAATAGTACTGCAATAAACATGGGTGTGCAAGTGTCTTTGGAGTAACCTGTGTCGCATTCCTTTGGGTATATCCCCAAGAGTGGTATTGCTGGATCATATGGCAGATCAATGTTTAGATTTTTAAGTAGCCTCCAAATTATTTTTCCAGAGTGGTTGTACTAGCTTGCATTCCCAACAGCAGTGTATAAGTGTTGCTTTTTCCCCACATCCTCATCAACACATGTTGATGGTGTTTTAAATGATGGCTATTCTAACAGGGGGGAGGTGGAATCTTAGTGTGGTTTTGATTTGCATTTACTTAATGGCTAGAGATGGTAAGCATTTTTTCATGTGTTTTTTGACCATTTGAATTTCTTCCTTTGAAAAAGTTCTGTTTAGTTCACTTGACCATTTCTTTATTGGTTCATTAATTTTGGGAGAGTTTAGTTTTTTGAGTTCCCTATATATTCTGGTTATCAGTCCTTTGTCTGATGTGTAGCTGGCAAATACTTTCTCCACTCTGAGGGTGGTCTTTTCAGTTTAGAGACCATTTCTTTTGTTGAACAGAAGCCTTTTAGTTTTATGAAGTCCTATTTATCTATGCTATCTCTTAGTTGCTGTGCTGCTGGGGTTCCATTGAGAAAGTCCTTGCCTATACCTATTAGTTCCTAAGTGTTTCCTACTCTTTCCTGTACCAACTTTAAAGTTTGGGGTCTGATATTAAGGTCCTTGATCCATTTTGAGTTAATAATGGTAAAGGGGTATAAACATGGATCTAGTTTCAGTTCTTTGCAGACTACTAACTAGTTTTCCCAGCAGTTTTTGTTAAAGAGGCTGTCTTTTCTCCATCATATATCTTTAGCGCCTTTGTCAAAGATAAGTTGGTTATAGCTGTGTGGCTTCATATCCAGGTCCTCTATTCTGTTCCACTGGTCTTCATGTCTGTTTTTGTGCCAGTACCATGCTGTTTTTATTGGTAGCACTTAGTAATATAGTTTGAAGTGGGGTATTATGATATTTCCAGTGTTGTTGTTTCTGCTGAGTATTACCTTGGCTATTAGTGGTCTCTTGTGTTTCCAAATACATTTAACAGTAGATTTTTCAATCTCTTTGATGAATGTCATTGGGATTTTGATGGCAATTGCATTAAACATGTAGATTGCTTTTGGGAGTATAGCAATTTTTACTATGTTTATTCTACCAATCCATGAGCATGGGAGATCTCTCCACTTTCTATAGTCTTCCTCAATCTCTTTCTTCAGAATTAATAGTTTTCCTTGTAGAGGTCATTCACATCCTTTGTTAAGTTTACACCTAGGTATTTGATTTTTTCTTGAGGCAATTGTAAATGGAATTGTTTTCATATATATTTTTTCTCAGTTTGTTCGTTATTAGTGTATAAAAATGCTAATGATTTTTCTAAGTTGATTTTATATCTTGCTACCTTCCCATGTTGATAGGAGCTTTTGAATAGAGTTTTTTGGGTCTTTAAGGTATAGGATCATATCACCTGCAAATAGGGATATTTTGACAGTTTCTTTACTTATTTGTATTCCTTTTATTCCTTCTTCTTGTCTAATTGCTCTGGCTAGGAATTCCAGTACTATGTTGAATAGGAGTGGGGATAGTGGGCATCTTTGTCTCATTCCTGATTTTAGAGGAAACAGTTTCAGCTTTTCACCATTAAGTATAATGCTGGCTTTAGGTTTGTCATATATAGCTTTTACAGCTTTGAGGTACTTTCCTTCTATTCCTAGTTTTCTTAGAGCTTTTATCATGAAATGGTGTTGGATCTTATCAAAGGCTTTTTCTGCATCTATTGAGATGATCAAGTGGTTTTTGTCTTTGCTCTGTTAATGTGGTTTATTATATATATTGATTTGCATATGTTGAACCACCCCTGCATTCCTGGGATGAGGCCTACTTGGTCGTGGTGAATGATCTTTTTGATGTGTTGTTGAATTTGGTTTGCTATTATTTTATTGAGGATTTTTGCATCGATCTTCATTAAGGAGATTGGCTTATAGTTCTCCTTTTTGGAGGTGTCTTTGCCTGGTTTTGGGATAAGTGTAATACTGGCTTCATAAAATGTGTTAGGCAGTTTTCCTTCCCTTTCTATTTCATGGAACAGTTTAAGGAGGGTTGGTATTAATTCTTCTTTAAATGTCTAGTAGAATTCAGCAGAGAATTCATCAGTTCCTGGAATTTGCTTTTTTGGAAGACTCTTGATTGCTGCTTCAATTTCTTTTGTGTTATAAATCTATTCAGGTGATTTATTTCCTCTTGGTTCAGTTTTGGATGATCATATGTATCCAGAAATCTGTCCATTTCTTCAAGATTTTCAAATTTATTTGAATATAGTTTCTCAAAGTAGTCTCTGATGATTTCCTGGACTTCCATGGTGTTTGTTGTTATCTCCCCTTTTGCATTCCTGATTTTACTGATTTGGGTTTTTTCTCTCCTCATTTTCATCATATTTTCCAGGGATCTGTCTATCTTGTTTATTTTTTCAAAGAACTAACTGTTTTGTTTCATTAATTCTTTGTTTGGTTTGTTTGGTTTCTATTTCATTGATTTCAGCTCTTATTTTTATTATTTCTGTCCTACTTGTTTTGAGATTTTCTTGTTCATGTTTTTTTAGGAATTTGAGATGTATCATTAAGTCATTGATTTGAGATATTTCAATCTTTTTAATATATGCACTCATGGCTGTAAACTTTCCTCTCAGGACTGCCTTTGCTGTGTCCCAAAGGTTCCTGTAGGTTCTGTTTTCATTTTCATTGACTTCTAGGAACCTTTTAATTTCCTCTTTTATTTCATCAATGACCCATTGTTCATTAAGCAATGAGTTGTTCAGTTTCCAGCTGTTTGCATGTTTTTTGTCTTTATTTTTGTTGTTGAGTTCTAGTTTTAATTCATTGTGATCGGATAGAATGCATGGTATAGTATCTATTTTGTTATATTTGTGAGGCTTGCTTTGTGCCCTGAGATATGATCTATTTTGGAGGAGGTTCCATGGGCTGCTGAGAAAAATGTATATTGTGTAGAAGTTGGATGAAATGTTCTGTAGACATCAAGTAGGTCCATTTGATCTATGGTATGTTTTACATCTAGGATTTCTTTATTGATTTTTTGCTTGGGTGACCTATCTATTGATGATAGTGGGGTGTTAAAGTCTCCCACTACCACTGTGTTGGAATTAATGTATGCTTTAGGTCCTTCAGGGTATGTTTGATAAAATTGGGTGCATTGACATTGGGTGCATATAGGTTGATAATTGTTATTTCCGTTTGGTTTACTTCCCCTTTTATTAATATGAAATGTCCTTTATCTTGTTTGATCAATGTAGGTTTGAAGTCTATTTTGTCCGAGATAAGTATTGCTGCTCCTGCCTGTTTTGGGGGGTCATTGGTTTGGTAAATCTTGTTCCAGACTTTCATCCTAAGTCTATGCTTATTTCAGTCAGTGAGATGGCTCTCCTGTGAGCAACAAATTGTTGGATCTTCCTTTTTAATCCAGTTTGTCAAATGGTGCCATTTGATGGGGGAATTAAGTCCATTAACATTAAGTTTTAGTATTGATAGATATGTGGTGATTCCTGTCATTTAGTTGTCTTAGTTGTTTGAGGGTTTGATTGTGTGTAGCTAAATCGATGTTACTCTCTATTTTCTTGCTTTTTCTTTTCCTGTAGATTTGGGAAATTTGTTGTTATTATTTTGTTGACTATATTACACATTTCTTTGGCTTGCACCTCTTCTCCTTCTTTAATGGCAATGATTCTCAGATTTGGTCTTTTGATGGAGTCACTAAGTTCTTGCATTATCTTTTCACAGGTCTTGAATTGTTTAACTAATAGTTCTTCGGTTTTTCCTTTAATTACCATTTCATGTTCATGTTCTGAGATTCTCTGTTGTGCTTGTTCTAGTCTGCTGGGTTGGCCTTCCATTTTGTTTTGCATTTCTGTTTCATTCTTTTTTCTGAGGTTTTCCATATCCTGAGTCACTTCCTCTTTAATATTGTCTATTGTCATACTGAGTTCATTTATCTCTTTATTTATTGTGTTCTTTGTTTCACTTTGGCATTTATATAGTGCTTCTATAGTTTCTTTTATTTGTTCCTATGCTTTTCAAACTCTCTATTTTTGTTATCTTGGAATTTCTTGAGTTTCTCCTGTGCGTTTTGGTTGACCATATCCAGTATCATCTCTATAAAATTCTCATTGATTACTTGCAAGATTTCTTCTTTCAGAGAGTTCTTTTGGGCTTCCTTGAGTTCTTTGGCATAGTTTATTTTTGTTTTGTTGGAGTCTGGATCTGGGCATCTGTTTTCTTCATTTCCCTCTGGTTCCTGTACTAATTTATTTTTGGGGGGAATATGGTTTCCCTCTTTTTTCTGTCTTCCCATCATTCCCCTTGCTACTGTTACTGTCCCTGTACTGTGTGTAATTCAGTATTGTCTACCTTGCAATAAAATGGAAGGGTGAGAGGAGAGAGAAAGCAAAGAAGGTAAAGAAAAAGGGAAAACAAAACAAAAACAGAGGTGAAGAAATAAACAGGGAGAGACAGTGTACTAATCAACAGTGAGCTAAACAGGCATTAGAGAGACAGAGAGAGTTAAAAAAATTTCCCAAGTTCAAATACAATAAAGTTTCAGTCTTAATAGTTTTGGTGTTAGTCCTTCAGCATCCAGTCCTTGTGTTGGTGTCTGAGTAGTAGTTCTGTTGCTATCCCATCAAAAAAAAAAAAAAAAAGGAGTGTGGAGAACACTTTGTGAATGTCTATCTGAGGCTGCAGCTCACCTGCCACCTACTGTCAGCCATCAGCTGCTGCAGGCTTTATTTATTGCAGATCTCAGGAATGAGCTTTACACTCACCCAGCCCTGCAGGCTTTGTTTATTTAGAGTTCTCCTGGATGCTTGCCCCTTTTGTCTTCTCCAGTATACAGCCCTACCCACCTGTTCCAATTGCAGTATTTTTTCATTTAGAGTTCACAGGGGTCGGTGCAGTCTGCCACACTTAAGCCGCTGTTGGACACCTTCCCCTCTCCAAGCACACTGGGGGCGGTGGTGCCACACCTGCCTTCTCTGGCTGGCTTGTTTATTTACAGTCCACGTGAGGGAGTGCCCTTCCCCGCTCTCCAGTGGAGCTTTCCACTGACAGCCACTGTTACAAGCTTTCCCTGCTCCAAGGTTGCTGGGCAGGGGCTGCCACTCGTGCCTTCTCTGGCCAGCTTGTTTATATACAGTTCCAGTGGGGAGTGCCCCTCCCCCATGCTCTGGAGCTCAGGGCGCCCTGCCTTCTTGGCTACATGTCTTTTTTTTTTTTTTTTCAACTGCTTCTTTATTATTCTTTTTTTTTTCTTTTTTCCCTGGATGGAGTCAGTCTGTCCAGGGGTCTATGCTGATTTGTCCCAGGGAGTATTGTGTGCTGCTTATTTGCTCACCTGGTGGTTGCATCTCCCAGGCAGCTTAGGAGCTGGCATCTGGCAGCACGGGAACCCTTCTGGTTTCTTCGTGGCATGGGGATGCTATGCATGGGCTGGGGGTGTGGAAGTGTCAGAGTTTTGCCTCTTCTTGATGGTTTTTCCTGCCAGATGTATCTCCAGCATCTCTCCAAGAGTTTACTTTAGGAAGCATGCTTTCTGCTTCCTCCCTCTGGTTGCCATCTTGGAATCTCTGTGTGAATTCTTTTACATGCAATCCCCACATAGCTGAAAGAAAACTGAAATGCACATATTATGAATAATGCATGCTTTTCAAGGAACTTCCCAAAAAAATATAACAAGAAAGTATGAAATTAAAAGTTCCTTTTCAACTAGGAACACAAAGTTTGCATCTGTTTTAGATTCCTTTAGCATTTTAATTTTTAAGCTATACATATACAACAGTTGATTGTAGATGGAAAAACTCAATCAATCAGTCAGTTGTTTTGATAGTACTGTGTATCAACAGATACAGACATGAATTGTTTGAGTGGATGTATGTGTGAGTGGGTTTAACTTGACAGGTGACTAAGTGCACTATCATAGCCTTGCAGCAAACAAAACTTCAAAAATGAAAAATTCAGTAGTGCTTCTTAAGTTACATGCTTAAAAGCAACTTGACTTTCTGTGATTCTTAAATAATTAATTGATGAGCAGTACTGCTAAACACAGTACAGATGACTGTGTTTGGGCTTGTGCTGATTTTATAATTAATGAAAAGGGAGAGAAAAATATGATTTTTTTCTATTCTTACTTCCAAAAGGACTCAGATATGACATAGTGAACATCTATTAAGTGAAGCAGCAAATTATTATGAAGAAATATATCTCAAATATATGTAAAACACAACCATCAATTTTGTGTGAGCTAGAGGAGTATTTCATAGAGTTGTAAGAGGAGGTGAAATGGGATCCTATCATATTGGCTTCTGAATATTGCAGCCATTCTAAAGTTTTTACTATGTTATGATTTTAATTTTAAAAATACGGTCATGTGCACCTTATAAGAAACGTGTTTCTTGGAAGGTTCTTTATTCTGAAAGTAATTTTTCACATGGAAACTTAAACACAGAAGCAAGAACAATGGGTCTTAATTTTAGATTCTTTATCTGAACAACAGCAACAACAATAAACAACAATTGGAAAGTATGGGATTGGTGAATTTAATTGACCAAGAATTCCTCAAAATAAAACAAATACAACAAGCTCTGTAGGGAAGTAGTGCGGTCCTATACCTCTTCAGTAGCTTACTTGAGAACATTAAGCTGCCAAGGGGACAATAATAGTTTCCAGATTTTGTGGTTTCAGGTTGTCAACTTTTCTCCAATTCAGGGGATGAGGCAGTGAAAGATCTTAGAATAAGAAACAGACTCTGAACAGCTTCTGCCTGGAAGCAAGGGGGTAGGGGGGAGAGGGAGAGAGTGGCAGAGAGAAGGGAGGGGGTGAGAGATTGAGAGAGGGGGAAGGAGAAATGACCCAAACACTGTATGCACATATGAATATATGAAAAAAATAAAATATAATTGGGAATAAAAGGTGAAAAAAAAACCAAAAACCAAAAAACGGACTCTGAGCAGGCAATGAATGAAACTAAAGTCTGATTTCTCTCTCTCTCACTCAAGTGCTTTCATTTGATTTATGGAGTTGGTGGAATGTCTCAAGAGTGCCTGCTTAGATACCTTAAAGCAGCTGAGGCCAATAGGAAAAGGGGAACAGGTACTAGAGAAAAGGTTAGATCAAAAAGAATTAACCTAGAAGGTAACACCCACACACAGGAAATCAATGTGAGTCAATGCCCTGTATAGCTATCCTTATCTCAACCAGCAAAAACCCTTGTTCCTTCCTATTATTGCTTATACTCTCTGTACAACAAAATTAGAAATAAGGGCAAAATAGTTTCTGCTGGGTATTTAGGGGGGGGAGAGGGAGGGGGCAGAGTGGGTGGTAAGGGAGGGGGTGGGGGCAGGGGGGAGAAATGAACCAAGCCTTGTATGCACATATGAATAATAAAAGAAAAATGAAAAAAAAAAAAGAATGAGACTGATTAAAAAAAAAAAAAAGAGTGCCTGCTTAACAAGCATGAGGCTCTTAGTTCAAACCCCAGTACTGCCAAAAAAAAAAAGCTATACCTTGTGATTTGTTATGTGTTCATACATGTGTATAATGATATAATGAGCTTTGATCAAATTCACCCCTCTACTACTCTTGCTTTTCTTATCTGCCCCCCCTCATTTTCTTTTTACATTTTTTAGTGGGTTTCATTATTGCACTTTCACATATGCATATAAGTAACTTGATCATATTCATACCTTTCATCACCCTCTTTTTTTTTTTTTTTTTTTTTGTAGCCCTAGGCATTGAACCCAGGGACTCTAGCTTGCTATCCAAACATTCTGTCACTTAGATCTTTAGCCCTTCTTTGTTTTTGAGATAGGATTTGATTATCTTTGCCCACTTACACTGGCCTAGAGTTTTATGATCTTCCTGCCTCCAACTCTTGAGTAACTGGGATTACAGGTATATGCCAGCACATTGGACTGAGTCTGAACTCTTAATTGCATGGAACTTTGACCTACTTTTTGCATCTCAGGGTGGGCTTAAAAAAGATTTAGTAATTTGTGTCATGTGGGCTTTTGTAATGATTAAATAAGACAGTCAGTTGTGAAGGTCTATCTTGTGCCTGACAAGAGGAGCTGTTATTGTAGAATAATGGAAATATTTAGTAAAATGAGACATGAATAGAGTTCAATAAATTAAGATATGAGAAGGATTTCTTTTTATTTTTGAAATTTTTGAGACAAGATATCACTATATATTACAAGCTGGACTTAAACTCACTCACCATCCTCCTGATTCAGACTGCTGAGTGCTGGGGTTACAGGCATGCATACCACACCTGGCCGATTAAAAAGAATTTTAAATACTTAATATATGTTCGACAACTTCATGTTACTGAAAAATGTTATCAATGGAACACATGACTTCAGTTTGTTAACTTTGGTTTCATTAAATCAAAAATGTCCTGTTTTTGTCATAGACATAAAATGGAAGTCTGCTGTCCAAGAAGAGATAGTGGTCTACCCTATCTACCCACTACCCTTTATTAGGTAGTGGGATGGGCCCACTGCCTTCTGAAAATGCATATTTACATAAACACATACATATGTGCACATATTCCCAAGCTTATATTTCCTGTCTTTCTCAATTTTCTTCTTAAGATATTTTGGTGGACAAGAGACTATGTTCACTTTTGTGTATTAATTAAATTTTAAATTATTTTATCTTTCAGTGGATCATTAAGGATTCTGGATGCCTCCACAAAAGATCAAGTGAAGTAATCAGTAAAAAATAAATTGGAATGAAGTATCTCCCATCACAGCAGTCATGTAAAATTAAATCTTTAAATGTGTTTGGAAAACAGGTGGGTTTTTTTGCCTTTTATTCTTGTTATTTAAACATTTCTTTGTAACCCTGGGTGCCTAATTAAATACAAACAAAGGTGAAAAAAAAGATTAAAATAAGCTACTCACCTTATCTTGCACTATCCAATGTTCATTCTCCTATTTAAAATTTGATAAGCCTTTGGTACTTATTCAATTAAAACAGTCCTTTCAAATACAAGTACCTCTTAAAATTGCTTAGACAAAAGTCAAGTAAAGCCTCCATGGCTTAATGTGAAAATGGAGAATAATTTATTATTGTCTTCTTTATTCACATAGGAAAGTTCTTTGGAAATTATATAAATACACATTCAGTATTGGTTTTAATCCATTTGCATTTTGGTATATGAGTGAATGATGTAATTTAGCAAAGCACAGTAATTTAAAATCACAATGGGTTATAATGTCACTTTTTCCAGGGATTAGGAATCCAAGAGCTTCTTGTTTGCAAAGTTCTTGTTTGTTGTCTGTCATGTACTTTCAATCAAGCTCTGTTTAGAGTTGCAGTCTTTTCCTGGCTCAGATAGTGAAAGGTCTACTGGTAAGTTTACATGAATCTAGGTCATTCTCAGTTCCTTGCCATGTTTTCTTCTCCAATAAAGACCTTTGTATTCTCACAATATAGCAAGAAGCTTCAGAGAGAGACAGAGACAGACAGACAGACAGACAGACATAGAGTCTGATATTCAAACAAAGAAGCTTCAGTGTTAAAAAAAAAAAAAAAGTGAATCAGAAGTGCCATCCCACCACTCCAATCACTGTAAATTACTAACATGAATCCACACTCAAGTGGAAAGGAATTCAGTTCCATCTCTTGAAGGAAGTATCTAAGAGTGTCAGATATGTCTTTAAAATGACCACAATACATTTATCTGAAGAATTTATCTATCTGGGTATGCTATATATCTATAAAAAGCTAATAAATAAGAAGAAGGTTTTAAAAAGCTAATAAAAATAAGTACCAAAGCCATTATCACACAAAATCTCCAACATTTTTGAAGTACATTGCTTTCACAAACAGTACTGTAAGGATTTACATAACCAAATTCAGTGGTGTTCTGATTATATAATGGTATTTATACTGATTTATTTGTACTGCCTGTTCAGTGACCCTCATATATAAATAACTTAGATGCTATGTTTGCTATCTTCATATATACAGTGAATTTGACTTGCAACTTCTTCCCTCCCACTTCAATTTTAAGCGATGGATCATTTTCTTTTGGTTTCAGGTTACCAATACTTCTTTTAATTATTTGTAAATTTGGATATCTCAGAAACAGCTTAAGTAATGGTGATAGATTTATTTACTGTTAAAAATATAATAATCCACCTTATCCAGGGGATGCATTCTAAGACCTTGGCTGGATGCCTAAGTCCTATATATACATGACTATAATAAAGTTGAACTTGAAATTATACAAGGAAGAGATTAACAAAAATAACTAATAATAAAATTGAACAGTTATAACAATATACTGATAACCATGAAAGTTGATCTGATAACTGAGACAGCTACTAAGTGACTACAGACTAATAGCATACACAGCGTGAATTTGCTGGACAAAAGAAAGCGGCCAGCACAGAGTAGGATGATGTGAGATTTCATCAAGGTGCTGTTTATTTCTGGAATTTTTATTTAATATTTTGGGTGAATTCACCTTGGACCATACTGCAAACTCAGAAGTAGAAACCATAGACAATTCTGTGCAAACTGTGCTGGAGGTGTTAGAGAACACTTCTTCTTTTCTTCCTTCTTGGAAAAAACATTCAGGAGTCATAGGGGTACAAAACACTCACAACTATCTAAATCTATCCTGAGCACTATGTGCCATTTGTCTGTAACTTGTTATTTATCATTCTATGTGAAACCACATGGTGTTCACATTATTGTGCTACATTCAGATGTCTATGAAAAAAGAAAAACAATATTTTTTTTATCTGTTTGATTTGCAACTTCTTAGGCTTTCTTTCTGTGAGTCACTGCACTGGGTTTGACACAAAAGTCTGCCTGATGTTCTTTATAATGGTTGAGTAGGGCTTAAAGTATTCACATCAATTTCCTATTGCCACAGAATGATCTAGGTCATGACAAACCACAAGCCAAGTTACTAGACCATTACTAAACTATCACCACATAAGGATAAGTTAGCAAGTTTGACCTTTTAAACCAAACTGTGAAATGTTCTTTTGATTAAAGTCTACACAGTCCCCTGAGATCTCCAGTGTTGAATGCTAGGGATTTAACACAACACTGAGATCTTGGCAGATAAATGTACCTTTACTCATAAGCTTTTCAACTCACACACAATTTTAAATTCCCTGCTCTATAGAATTACCATTCTGTGCTTAGTCTTATTTTGAAGGCAGTTGCATTAGTTTCCAAGGTGAGAAGTCATGACCAGGAAGTCAATTTAATGGAAGAAAGTAAAGGCTTTATTCTTTCTGAGAAAATTAGCTATTTAAAGATAAATACTCTAATTTATCCTTTCAACCTAGGTTTATGAGTAATTCCTGGCCACTTTTGAATACTTTTCTGATTTCTCCATGGAATGTTTTTCTTAACTTTTCAGTCAATAATTCAGTAAACCTTTCATCATTCTAATTTTTGTACACTGATGTAACCAACATTTATTTTTAATTGCCATATATGTATATATATGTGTGTGTGTGTTTGTGTGTGTGTGTGTACACATGTACAATGTTGGCTTTAAGATACATCCAAACCATGCATTATATATAATAATTATTTTTGTTCACATTTTCATGTTTTTTGCTTAATACATTACAGAGCCAATACATGTTTGTAGCATTTTGATTATTTTATCTTCCATAAAAACAATATCAAAGTGCAAATAAGTATTGTGTTTGCTCTCTAGATAGAAAACTAATGTGTCATTTTCCCTTTCTAACATGGGAAACCCAGTCCTCTAAATTCCTCTTCAAACTTCAATAGCATTAGTTCTCAAAATTAGATATAAAACCTTTTGGGAGCGTTAGTCTACATGAAGGCAAAATTATTTTATGTTTTATACTCATGAACTATTTTCCTTTTACATAGTATTAATTTCAAGGAAAAATGTTTAAAAGTAAGATTTTTTGATATATTAATATATTTATATGTGTATATGTATAGGTAGAATTATGTCAAATAGGCAAGCAATTTACTTATACAACCCAGGCTTACTTGTATAAATCAACAAAGATTGCCTTTATTATTTTTAATTTAATATTTGTAACTTTCATTTACTTGTTTGATTTATTCCTGATTACCTTGGTGAATATACTACATGACCAAAAAGAAAAAGAAAAAAAAAAAAACTCAGCGAGGAAACTTTTGCTCATTCCTAAATTGTGAGAAAGGGAATAAAAATCTGTGCACCTTTGCAAAGTTAAGAGTTTGGAAGAGAGCCTAAGGGGTTATTTCCTGTATACATCATAGGAAAACGTTGTTGCTAAACGTATCTTAAGTTTATTGAAGGGGAAGTTTCCATTATAATTTAGCAACATTGTTTCTCAAATTTTGTAACATGTAGTTGTTGTGAATTGTTACTTGGTGATTACATAGTTATATTTTATGCAAAAATTGTCTCACTTTTTTGGCATCCTCACATTTAAAATTTCCCCAGAATAAATCATTTTTAAGAGTATATATGATATTCAAAGAGCTTATTCTCAGATATCCATTTGCCTTCTGAAATTTAGGTCACTTATGTTCATATAAAAAATTTTTCCTTCCTTCTGAAATTTTACAGTGAAATATGTAAATTTTAAAGTGTTTTCTTTAAAAAGCATGAAATAAATGTAAGTGTAACACTAAATTCATATGATTAGTGGATTATTTATTATTATGATCATGTGTAAAATATTATCTTAGCCTGAAAAGGAATTGGTAAAAAAAACCAAGAGATTCTTGTCTTCACAGAGCTAACATCCGCTTTTAGAGATAGTATGCACATATGAAGTTATAACTAAAAATACAATGTGTAACATCTTAAGTTTCATATGACTGATATAGATTATTACTTTTTCAGAGTTTGGAAGAGACTTGAGATTTTCATCTCAAGTGCAAAAATTTCTACACATACTCTTTTGACATCTTTTATAGCTAAAGCTAACAGGGACAACATAAGTGTTTGGAGAAAGTAGGCTTAAGATTTAGTGTCACAACCAACGGTTTCATGGGCTGTTTTTAAAGAGGTCCATGAACAAAGCATGTTACCTACTGAATTACAGAAACTGTCACTGAGGAAGGGCATGATAAAAGTGATAAGTTGGAAATGTCATTCTATGTCCTGCTTGATGTGTTCTTATGTGTTGGTAGAAAATCAGATTCTCAAATGTCAGAAAGGTTGTTCACAACTTAATTCCATTGTCTGACAGGTAATTATTATATACAGAGAAGGATCTTTTGGAGTCACTGCTCATTTACTCTTAGTCTGAGCAAATTTCCATAAAATAAACAAAATCTTTCCCCCTCCCTTTTCTGTGACCCACAGACACACTCACATACACCCAGGTTAAAATACCTACTATTTTCCTACCCACAATTCTCCCTTCATTTCTAGCTAATACCTTCTTTATCTGTAAAATAGAATCAGCACTTCTACTTTAGAAGAAGGACTGTATAGCTTCTCTCCATCTTCTTCAAATAAGGAGAGTTCTGTTTTGAGGATTGATGCGTACATGAGTTCTCAAAGGTGAGACATAGCTAAACTTCATATATCACATTTTCAGTGGAAATGTTTCCATATTTCAGAAACTAGTTTGATATCAGACTTAGTTTTGAAGCTATTGCATTTTCTATTTTTGTTTTCTATGAAAGGGGATAAATCTAGAATTTATTCAAAGGATGCTTTAAACCATAATCTCTGGGGCTTTTTTCTTTAAATAGATGTGAGGCAAACCTAGCTTTGTAGAGTAAATTAGCTAAGAAGGTGAAGATGTTGGAAGAATGAGGTCAAAAGTGGAAAGATTAGACTTAAAAAGGAACAAGGACACTTCATATGAGACACAAATCATATGGGAGTTGATGAGTATAAATAAGAAAAGATAGCAGATTAGAGAGTTCTTGTTTGATGTTCTTACTCAGTAAAGTGGAAATTAAGGTACTCATCTTGATGAAAAGGAAGGTGGAACTTTAAACTGGAGAAAAAGGTCAAATTTTTTTGTGTGTGAAATAATCTATTAAATCAACAGGACAAAACCACAAAGGTTACTGAAGATTAATGGAGATTATGTTCTTTAGGAGCAACCAAAGAGGTCAAAGATGCTTATCAATCTTTTTCAGTCAATTAAAATATAGAATGGGGATGTAGGGTGACCTGATACTGTATATTGACAAGATGGAAGGATAGGAAAGGTGATTTGTATTTGGAAAATGAGAGCACTTTGGTTAGTGCCTATATGTATCATTGTTTATATTTCTAATTTAATTTTAATAATGAAGAGATCAAAGTTTGTCAATTTTGCTTTATGAGTACAGTATGGACACAAACAAGAACAAATGTGGGTAGATCTGTTGGGAGTGGTGGCAGAAGCAAAGCTTCTTCTGTTTGAAACTGTTTGTCATGTCCACTGCTCATTCCCTTCGATCATATGATTACAATTGCCCACTTTTAGGTCACAACTAGCTTCATGTATTTCACTACTTGTGAATCACAACCATAAACAACATTAGTCATTTTTAATTATACCTTCAGAACATAAAAATTTTAGTACTTTATTTTTCTATGGTTTCAAAGTGGAAATAGCAAATACCTACACTGTATCTAATTATCATAAAACACCTATATGTGACAGAGTAAATTATACTTTTATGAATTTTCAGACTTTAATGACACCGGAGCTTTCAAAGGGCTATGTATCCATAAAATACTCTAGAGAGCTATGAAAAGCAAAATTCTATGCTTACAATTCTAATTAAAGAATGTAAGTGATTTTTACAAATCTGACTCTATTTAAGGGAAGAAAATAATATATTGAAGATCTAACTGGATAGCAATGATTCCTTGCACGTACACATGATTCATACTGTTTAATATATTTTAATTTATTCAAGTCTACTTAACCTTTCTAAATTCTTAGAGGGTAAGAAAAGCAGCTTACATAAACCCAACTTTATCCTGGCTCATTCTGACTAACAAAAACCAACACCAAATCTATGCATTTATTTCTTTGCATCCTTTTAGTAACAATGGCTCTAGCTTAATCTAGCTGTTTTCCTTCTGTGATGATTTCCACAGGATGAATCACAATGTGTTCAGGATATATTACTGTGTCATAACACACCCGATATTCCTGTTTGATTTTTTTTTAAGTTATGCAACTTGAATAGTGATTGGTGAGGTCTAAAAACTGATAAAAAACAAACTGCATTCGATTTCTTACCTTACATAATTCTTACTTGGCTCTCTCTCATCTTTCTAAGGAGAGAGTTATATTGGAATAGAGCAAGGACCATTAATCACAGAAGCTCAGTTAAGGCATAGACCTTTTCTCAGAGAACTTATTTAGATCATCCCAGCTGACCGCTTCTGATCATTAGGAATGGTGATTTTGCTTGTGATAACCAATGGAATGTCTCTTCTGCACTGTATTCTAAGCCGTGTCCCAGCTTTGCACTATTCTTAGCAATTCTGCTTTCTAAAAGGCATGCTGCCAGCTTGGATGCAAACACTCTTGCCTGGTAAACTATCTGCAACATTATTTGTCTTATTCTGTCCCCAAAATAAGTCACATTTTGCCATTATTAGTCTAAGTAAATCCAGACCATTCAATCCAAAATGCCCAATAGAATGAAAAAAGGAAAACAGGAGAAAAAGTAACAAATATGTTTATAGAGGATTTTCATTAACTGAATAATTAATTCTGCATGTAAACGTACTGGCACTGTATCCTCTGTAACAATCATTGGATGAATAATGAAGGAGGTAAACAGACAAGGGATAGTCTTTAAAATAAAACATACCTGAGTCCTAACACTTATCAGCCACTACCTCTGGAATTATGTATTTAATTCAGTAAATGCTTTCTCAAGAAATCCAATAGCAAAAAGTAGTTATGTTCATACCTACAGAGTTGTAAGGATTATGTATGTTGAATATATATAATGTCTTCATAATATTTGTAGAGTAAAACTATCAGCATATTAACTCAAGTATATATATTCAGTTACATCATTCTTGCATGCATTTTTTTCTTATTCTTTTTTGAGGGGGACAGTACTGGTATTTGAACTCAGGACCCTGGTCTCTTCCTCTTGAGCCACACCCCCAGACATTTTTGTTTTACTTTTCTTTCAGATAGGGTCTTGCATTTTTGCCTGGGCTGACCTGATCAGGAATCCTCCTATTTATGCCTTCTATGTACCTGGGATCACACGTGCATGCCACCACATCCAGTTCTGTTGGTTGAGATGGGGTTTTGGTAACTTCTGCCCAGACTGGCCTTCAACTGTGATTCTCCCAATCTCTACCTCTCAAGTAGCTGAGGTTATAGGTGTGAGCTACCACACCTAACTCTTTATATTAGTTTTCTGTGTTGTATAACAAAATCACCCAAATTAATGGTTTGAAATAACTCCCACTTATTATCTCTGGATTCTTGTTGGTTAAGAGTCTGGGCATAGCTAAACTTAGGTCTCAGAAGGAGTCAAGGTTTTGGCTGAGTTTCCATCTTATCTGGAGCATTAACTAGAGAAGAATTTGCTTCTAAGCTCCTCAGGTTTTTGACATAGTTCATAATCTTATTGCTAAAGAACTTATAGCACTTGGTTCTTTAAATCCAGTAATGGAAAGACTTCAATTGACAAGGCTGGACACCCTCAAAAGGGATGCCTTTCTTAGGCCATATGAGCCTAAGTGAATATTCCTTTTGAATAACTCAAGGTGAACAGATTAAGGACTTTAATAATATATCTGTCATATTTAATAATATCTGAAAATTCCTTCATTTTGCTATATAATGTTAGCAATTCATAGATTCTGCTTATATTCAAAAGGGGGGTATACAATGGTACAATTTATTGGGGATCATCGGAGGATATACTCACCACAATCCCTTTGACTCTTCCTTTGAAGAGTCAAAGGCTATACCATAGTAAAAATACAAGGAAAGAACAGAAAATAAGAGTTGTCTTCACTTCTTTTACATCTTTTAAGATTTGATGCTTTCCTTTACCTTCCTGAACTAAAGGTAAGAGTGTACTGAGGCATGAAGAGGAGCCTATGATAATGACTTAAGTATTACTTTCTCATATACTCTTATGATATATAGATTTTAAGCATCTTACAGAAACTACTTTGCTATTTCTGGCAATTGACTTTTAAACATTTTGGAGCCATGAACCATATGTAGTATCCTGAGTGAAACACATGGAAGAAAAAAGAAAGGAACTCCAGAAAATTTATATCTGAGTAAAAACAAAGTTTGGGTGAGGTGGAGCAAAAATTTTATCATTGTTCTATGTGTACTTGGTGAAAAATTAAGCCTCTTACAAATACTTCTGAAGATTAGATAGCAGGCTAAATTGTGGCATTGGTTAGGTTTCTCCTAGTATATAATGATAATTTATACTTTATATAAATTTCCTCATCATCATGACAAAAATTTAAACAATAATGAAAATTATAAGAATCAAAGTCAAACATTTTCCTACCATCCATTTGCAAAACCTTGTATTGGACCGTGTACTTCAAGTTATATTTATATATATTTGTTAATGAACTACGCTCATTAAATACATGACTATATTGTAAAGGCATTTTTTATTATACAAGTTTTTGTTACATCAAAAAGTATTTTTAGTCTTGATGAATAGATTAAGAATATGTACTATATACACACAATGGAGTTTTATTCAACCACAAAGAAGAATTAAATTTTGTTATTTGCAGGTAAATGTATGGAACTGGAAAACACTATCTAAAGTGAAATTAGCCAGGTTAAAAAGGTCAAAGGTCTCAGGTTTTCCCTTATACATGGAAGCCAGACTTTTAAGTTACATGTATATGTAAATATATATAATCATCTATATTTGCATACACATATAAATGTATAGTGACAGAGAGAACCAAATTATATTAGTGAGTCAGTCTGAGGGGACTATGGGAGGTTGGACAGAGAAAGAAAATGTTATAGAATGAAAAATATTGAAAAAACTCATCTGTATGTGAATGTAACATAATGTACTATACAGTAACCTGTTTGGGGGAGAATGATGCTAGAGAAAGAGTAAGTAATGGGGGGAGATAATTTGATTAAAGCAAAAGGTATACAGGCCCGAAGTACCAAGGAAAACCCCCTTGAACTATCAATATAAACTTAAAAAATGAAGGACAGGAAGGTAAAAGAGTTATTTTCTGGGGTGAGTACCAGTACAAGGAGTAGGCATAAGGACAGAGTGAATGAGGATGAATATATCACAATGTATTCTCCTGTGAAGCTATTATATGTTAATAAAATCTAAAATGAAAAATAGTATTTTTAGTTTTTATTATACTTCAGTGTTTGGATAGGAACAGAACAGAATGAAGTAAATAGAATTGAGTTTTCTAAAAGAATCAAAATACGCTTATGAATTTATAAAATATTTATTACAGATTAAAATTCTATTATGTTAGAGACATTGGATATTATGGTTGGTTTTCTACTGGGGATAATTGAATAGCAAAAGTATCTATTTTAAATTTATTTAAACTATTTTTAAAATTTAAAATTATGATATAGGATGTATAACTACTTTGTGAAAGCTGTACTTGATTAATTTACCATTCTGGTTTTTTTGTTTTCTTTTGTTGCAGTCCTGGGGTTTGAACTCAGGGCCTATACCTTGAGCCACTCCATCAGCCCTTTTGTGTGAAGGTTTTTTTTCTAGATAGGGTCTCCTAAACTATTTGCCTGGGCTGACTTTGAACCATGATCCTCCTGATCTTTGTTTTCTGAGTAGCTAGGATTACAGGTGTGAGCCACTGGAACCAGGCTTATTATGCTGATTTGCACCACTAGTATTTCTGGAGGCATGCCCAAGGCACATTATTTGCCCTCAAGAACCACCACACATCCAGAACTGATGCCCTGTCCTTGTAATACCAGCTACTCAGGAGATAGAGGAAAGAGCCCAGCGAGGGCAAAATTAGCATAAACACTCTCTAAAAAACAAAATATGAAAATAAAAGGGCTGGGAGTGTGGCTCAAGTAGTAGACTGCTTGTCTAGCATCCCTAGACTAAAAAAAGAAAAAAAGAAAAGAATACAAGCCACCCCAGGGTAAAGACTAGGACAGCCTACATTAGAAAAGTATCAATTAGGGAGAAGGGGCCTTATACTCTTAAAAGCTATTTAAGATATAGAATCAAAATAAAATAAATGATGCATCATATTTCAAGTCAACAAACACACTAAAGAAAGAAAGTATGAGCAACAAAATACTTCTTATTACAGGTGGCTTTTTAAATTAGAGCTACTATGGGTAAGCAAAAGAAGACTTTGTAAAGACCAATTGAAAAATGGTATTGGCTAGTTAGATGTGAGTAGATAAGAGCCTTCTTATCTGAGAGAAAAACAGATCTGTGGTGTCCAGTAGTACCTGTGAGCCATGTGAGTTCTATAATAGCATTTCAAGTGGTGCATTTTGAGTGCTTGGTAGCTATGAGTGGCAGGCCAGTGTCTATGCACTGAAGACCATTTCTATCATCACAGGAAGTTCTACTAACAGCATCAGTCTAGAAGACTATACAGTATCTACAGTGAAGAGCAATCTACAATGCTCACAAATGTCATAAGGTAGAATTAGAAATTGAAGTATAAGAAATAAATTATCGATTTATTTATTGTCTGTTTATTATTTTTGAGACAGGGTCTCACTGTGTATTCCAAACTATTCCTGAACTCACAGTCCTCCACCTTCAGCTTCTCAAGTACTGGGATTAGAGGCATTGGCCACCATAATCAGAAGAATTATCTGTTTTAACTGATACTCATCCACATACCTCCAACAGGAAAGTTTTTAATTTCTCAGGATATTTGTGGTATTCCAGTTACCTTGTGAGAGAAGTTAAATAGGTGTGAGATTTATGAAATACTTAGATTTCATAGACTATTTTCAAAGTATAATCATTTTAAGGGATTATCTATCAGTTAAAGTGGCAGACATATAAAGTGGAGATGATGCCATACTAATGCCTTACATGAGAATTGTGCAGTCAGGTAGATTCTCATTGGTGAATAAACGTTGATCCCAAGCAATCAGTGACCACTCCTTTAGTATTCCAACTAGCATATTCCATTAAGATAAAAAAAATAGTTTCATACCACCATTTTACCATTGCTTTGAAGTCTCAAATTCTCATGTTAAGTTTAAATCCAAGACATCTTGGTTTCCTTTCCCATTAAGCTGGTGAACATTGTCGTGAAAACCACTAACTGCTTTCATGTTTTTAATTCTGAGGAGATAGGTGATATTGCTAAACTTCAGCCGTGTTAGCAGTTTTCATCCCTCTACCCCATAATCTCCTCTGCTGGGAACCACGGAACCCACAGACACATCCCTAGTTCTCCTTCAAACTCTGCAGCAGCTCTGCTTTCTTGCATTCCTTATGAAATCTTCCTTTAACAATTAAGCTTAAGATAGTTCAGGGGTTTAGACCTAAACCTTCTTCTCTTTTGTCTCCACTCACTTTTCGTAGATTAAAATACCAGCTATATCTTTCAAATTTACTTGTATTTCCAGTTTATAAATGCTTGAACTCCAAATGTTCATACCCTACTTGAAGAACTCACATACATACATTTCAAAGCATATATATATATATATATATATATTTTTTTTTTTTTTAATTTTGGGATATTGAGGTTTGAACTTAGGGCCTACACCTTGAGCCACTCCACTGACCCTTTCTTTGTGATTTTTTTTTTTTTGAGATAGGCTCTCATGAACTATTTGCCTGGGCTGGTTTTGAACCATCATGCTCCTGATCGCTGCCTACTGAGTAGCTAGGATTATAGGCATGAGTCACTGGTGCCCGGTTAAAACTTATATATTTAAAGCCTTAAATATCAAGCCCTAAATGCCTATTTCATAAGAATTAAATAAGATGTTTCACATCTTAAAACATTCCAGGAGCAACATCTTTCAGGTTTCTTAAGATAGAAATCTACCAGGAATCTTTTATATTGCAATCCGCCAATAACTTTGAGTTCCCCATCATCTTTCATGTGAATCCATCTGTGCAGTCTTCATCTCTGTCCAAGAGGACTGGCCAACTGTATTCTGCTCAGATGCTGGGGTTTTTCTTGCTATTAATGCCCCTGACCTTTAAAGATCTCCAACCTAGGAAGAGAATGGCTGAGAAAAGTGATCCTGAGGAATTAAAACAAAGGCTCTGAGATTATGGTATAATGGAAATAGGGACTGACACTCTGTAGATGAAAGATTAGAATATGTACTTGAACCTGGAGGTATTGATGGGATTGATGTCTTTGTGAGGATGAGTAGCTAGATTTAAGTATAAAGCCTAAGATGTTTGCTAAAGTTTGAATGTATCCTGTGTAGGTAAATTTGAGAGAAACTTAATCCATAAATTCTTATGTTAATGGTATTTAGAAGTGGAAACTTTGGAAAATAGTTTGGATGAATGAGTTTATGAGGGTTGGTAACTCATGTTGGCATTAGAAGATCTCTAATCAAAAGTATTTTTGTCTTGATGAATGGAGTAAGAAAATGTGGTATATATACACGGTGGAGTTTTATTCAGCCATAGAAGAAGAATTAAATTTTATTATTTGCAGGCAAATGTATGGAACTGGAAAATATCATCTTAAGTGAAGTTAGCCAAGCTCAGAATGTCAAACTTGAGCATGTCTACTCTGTCTTGATATGTGATGAGATGCTGTGCTTTCTGCAGTTAATATGCCTTCTAGCTGAAGAAAGACTTAAGGAGAACCTAAGCATAAGAGAAGAGAAGGAAAGATGACCTGAATACACTGAGGATGAGAACACTCAAAACAAATGAAGAGGGAAAAGAAAAAAGGAGCTGTTGTAGATCCTGCAATGAAACTGATCACTGGTTCACAGGAGATTATGAGGACATAGTGATTTGGAAAAAAAAAACCTTGGAAATTTATTTCAAGTTATCTGCTTTTATTATAAATAAAATTTAAGAAAACATAAAAGAAGTCATTATGTCATGGAAAAAATTCTACAGATGAAAACAGCACTGGATGGACAAAATAAGATTGTATAAAAACTAGAAATCTTACAGAAAATTTAAAAATGTGTTTCATATGGAAAAGAATAAAAATAAAATCAATAAAATGTAATCTGTAAGTAGAAAGATAATCTTGAAATTCTCTTCCAGAATGTATAAGATAAAAAGAGATTTAAAAAATTAAATTCATGGATAGCAGAGAATACAGAATTATGAACTTCTGTCTTAGAACAGGAGATAATTTCTAATGAGTCCTAACCAAATGAGTTACTTAAAAAATACTTGAAATGAAGAAAGAAGTCCTTTTCTTTAAACATATACCAAGAAGTAGTAACAAATGAAGTATGGTGGGGGATATAAAGATACATTTGTTTTCTGTTTGAGATTAAAACATTAAAAAAGAAATCTCACCAGAGGCCAGTGGCTCGCGCCTATAATCCTGGTTATTCAGGATGCGGAAATCAAGAGGATCTCGGTTCAAAGCCAGCCCAGGTAAATAATTCCGGAGACTCTATCTCAAAAAATACCCAACACAAAACATGACTGGTGGAGTGGCTCTAGGTTTAGACCCTGAGTTCAAGCCCTAGTACTTCATTTAAAAAAAAAAAAAGACATCTGTATAGGCTCAGAGTTCTCCACAATAATGACAAGAAAAACAATGCCATGTCTTTTATTGAATATCAAGGAAAATGTTTACAATGCCATAATTTCATTTCCTATCAAGTTTTTCATTTCCAAAGACAATTGGATGAGTAACAAGGTATTTAAGATTCAAAATTATTAGGAAATTCTTACGTTTTTGAAAAATTATTCAAATACATTAACCAAAATCAGTGATTTACAGTAATGTCTTTGTAGGTCTGTAATTCTATATAGAAAATAAGTATAAAGTTAATTACTTAAAAAATGTTGTTCCACATCTTACCTGAAATTTAAAAAATCACTTAACTAAAATACATATGATTTATATTTTACACCTCCCTGATCTATCATAGCACTGAATTTTCACGTCCCTTTGCTTTTCCACATGTCTTTCGTCATAACATACAACATGTCTTTAGATTTTCTTAGGAAATTAAAAGTAGATTTTCTAAATTTGTGTGTAAATAATTACCTATAATTGGAATCATGTAAGAAAAATGCTTATTGAAATATAAATCGAGTGTTAATTTAACTTGAAATGGCTTAAAGAAATTAAAATTTAACATGGAAGTCATTAATAAATGGATTATACAATTATATTTTTTTACTTTGTGGAAGATTTACAGAGTCAGTGACTGCTTTCAAGGCTGCTGTGTTCTCATTTGTAGACTTGAGATTACTACTCTTAGATTACTTAATTAATCCATTAATCTATTTTATCTCCTACAGTGCATATTACATAGTTAACCCTCTTTGTTCATTTTACTAGGGTGTTTATCAGGTGACTTGATTGTTGTTATTTATTCATTAACTAAAACAAAACATTAGTAATTATATTCATTATCTTTTGACTTCAGTATCATATGCATAGCTAACTTGTGGTTATTATTTTTATATAAAGAACTAAGTGAAAATTTCAGTTTAACTAGAGTAGGCATTGTGAACTTCTATAAAGAGAATTATCTATTTTGCAAGAAAAGCCCTAATCATTGCAATGACCCAAGGCTAACTGCTTAATTTCCTTTAGATTTGCAAAATAAGTTAATGGAGATAGGTTTGTTTAACTCATACATTTATAGATTTATTTATTGAGACAGTCTAGACAGGCTTTGAATTTTCTATACAGCACAAACTGGCTGCAAACTTTTGATCTTCCTGCTTCAGCTTAGTGACCTGGGATTATAGCCATGTAGCACTATGCTCAGTGTTATGGATTTTTTTAGTATTAACACTAGAATATGCAATAAATTGTTTGATGAATGTAATAATGCTGTTATTGTTATTACAGTTATATGAAATCCCTTATTATGCTGTCGTGAATTTAAGAACAAGATTATAGAACAAATGTTAGCATTGTTATGTTAGTATTGTAATTATTGAAAAATTAAATGGTGAATCTCTGGTTCTGTTATTCAAAAAAGAAGAGAATGATGTTGGATATGTTGAATTTCTTTTTCTTTATCTTTGTAGTACAGAGGATTGAACTAAGGACCATATATTTGCTAGGCAAATGCTCTATCACTTTAGCCACATCCCCAGTCCTTTGGCTTTTAGTTTTATTTATTTATTTACTTACTTAGTTAGTTTCTTTTCATGAGATGAGTAGGGACACTAAGAACTTGAATAGGGTTGATATGCTCACTATACAAAAATGAATATAGAAATCTTAAACTGACTGAAAGTTCCATGAGAAAGGGAATAAGGTACAATGAAGAAAATTAGAGGAGATGAGCTATCTGGAGTTATAACACATATATACATGCAAATATCACCAGAAACTCCCTGTGTAGCTACCTTTATCTCAAGTTAAAATGCCAGGTTTTTCATTTTATCTTTTCTCCTATAAACTTGGAGAACAGGAGGGAGGAACAAGTCTTGCCCAGAGGGGAGGGCTGGCACCAGTGGATGGGGGAGGTCTTAAGAAAGGGGGTAGGAGGGTGAATATGGTACAATAAAATATGTACACATGTAAATAAATGCAAAAGTGATACCTGTTGAAATTACTCCAGGAATCAGGGAGGTGTGAATGAAGGAGAGCAGTGAAGGGGTGAATTCAACTATGACATATTTGATTCAGTGTAAGAACCTTTGCAAATGCCACAAGGTATTCCCATCCTTCACAACAATAAAATTAAATTAAGAAAAACAGCAACAGGATTTCCTGCTTTGCATAAGCAGGACTTTGCACAACCTGGACTTTAATTCTCATGCTTCTGCCTCCTGAGTACTTAGGATTACTGCCATGTACCACCAAGCTTAGCTCCAATATGTTGATACTCTTAGTGACTAGAGCAATAAACAAAGCACCTGAATAAGGCAAAGATCACAATTATTTGTTTACACAGGGCAGCATGGTAATATTAGACTTTCCAGACATTAGACAAAATTTAGGGTATTTATGTTGCCACTTACTTAACTGTTTAAAATGTACAGCACAACAACAAAACACATTTGTAGCTTGAAGGCCATAGAAAATCAAATAGGAATGGAAATAAGATATGGCAGATTTAGACTACAGACAACAGTTTTTCAACTGCTGATGGATAGCAAAATGTTCTACATTTTAAAAACTTGCATCTATAAATCTTCTTTTGAAAATCATACTGTTGCATCCTATTTCTTTAGAAATGATTGCCCTGCATGTGCTTGGCTGCCACATGGGAAAAACAGCAGTCGTTTAACATAATGAATACACATGGAGATAAGGGAGATTGTAATTTTTCTTCAATTTGCTAGCCAAGATTTTAATAAAGAAGAAAGTTGCAATATATCACAGAGGCTGAATTTGCCTTTGTGTAGACATCCCAATTAAGATCCTAATTGCATAGTTGTGCATAGGAAAATCTTTCACCTCTAGGACTCCTTTCTAAAGATATTAAGTAAAAGAGGTAATGAACATTTAATTCAACTGGAAAATAAATCTCAATCTGTAAGAAAGTACTTGCTTATAAACAGTAATTTTTTTTCTTCTCTAATGTGAAAATGATTCTGCCACTGTATTTTTAATAACCAAACATTTTTCCTATTCCTAAATTCAGAGTTATGAGTTATGAGTCACATAGCTATAGTAATTAAATCCATCAGGTATTGTAACTATTGCTGAAATTCTCTAAATGAAATCCACAAGAAGGAGCTTTTCTTTTTCTTTTTTCTTTCTTTTTTTTTGCAATGCTGGGGTTTGAACTCCTGTCCTCTTGAGCTTTCTATGCTGGCACTTTACAACTTGAGCTGGGCCCCCTGCTCACAAAGTAGTTTTCTGATGAATCCGAATGATGAATAGAGAATTGTAAATTCTTTGCCTTGAAATTTGAGTTTTATCTTGAGAGATATTTTTTAAGATTGACCAAAAATACTGCTATTTGAGACAATATAAAATATTGCTGTAAAAATGGCCCCATGCAAATATACAGGTGTTTAGATATTCTTGTACTCTTGTCACTATGCAAATAATAGTAGTAATGATTCCTGCCATACTCACCTTGCCTTTAAAAATTCCTCACTTGACACAACATGAATAGGAAAGTAGTAAGAGATTTTTACCCAATAGAGGTGATAGCTGGGCAGTTGAGAATCTGACCCATGGAGAAAACCTCCTAGTTAGACAGTGATGTGGCCTAAGTTGAAAGTCATTGAAATAATTTGGCAATGGTAGCTTTGTGACCTATCTGACATATTTGTATGTCCTTTAGACTACAAAATATGGCAAAGATCAATCTTCTGTAGCTCGGGCATACATGAGAAGTTACTGATTGCAAAGATTGGGTATAGTCCCTAATTAACTAATATGTCCTCAAGAAGTAAGCACTCTAGCAATGGGTAGGACTGCTTTTTTGTTTGTTTTGGTTTGGTTTTGTTTTGGTTTTGACTTTTGAATTCAGTGCCTAGTGCTTGCTAGGCAGTTCTACCACTTGAGTCAGGCCTCCAGCCCAAGATTCTTAGACTTCTAACACAAACAGTCCAATCATGTCCTAAGTGATACACAGATTTAAAGAAATTAATAGGGCTGGGATGGTGTCATGTACCTGTCATTACAGCCACTTGGGATCTACGTAGGAGGATCAGCATCTGAGGCCACACCTGCAAAAACAACAGACACTCTCTGAACAATAACAAAAGCAAAAATGGCTGCTAACCGACTCAGTGGTAGAGCACCTGCATAGCAAGTACAAGGCCCTGAGTTCAGATACAATGCCACCACCACCATAATAATAATTAACAGTAATAACAAATAAAATAAAATATAAAGAAAGAAATCAGCATGCTTTTCCTTGCCATTGATTATTCCAGACTCTTCTGAGCAATTAGTGACTATGATAGTTTTTTCTTACAATTAGTTTTGTCTCAGGCTTCTATTGACTGCTAATGTCTCCTACTCTGTAAGGACTTTAAAGCACAATTACTGTCTCCACTCTAATCACACTAGTCATCTTTTTTATGGCTAGTTTCCTGATAGTGGTAAAATAGATATTAACCCCATGGTTCAAAGGAGCTTTTTAATACAGTATTACTGATATATTCCTTTTAGAGCTGAGCATAAGAAAGCAGGTAGAAAGTATGTGTAATATGTCTTCATATGGGAGATATTATACAACACAAGTGTAACCATCAGTACAGCTGACAAACGAACACTGAAAAAAATTATTATTAAAAGTATCATTCCAAGAAAGGAAAACAGCTTAGCCAAGACAATCAATCTCCCCATTACTCATAAGTGAGATACAGAGCAAGTAAGGCAAAGAGATTCTGCACTCTTCTAACAATGTTGATCCTGATAAACCAATGAGAAGGAGACAGTTCTGAGGACAGGAGAAAGTTCAGAAACCACTTCTCATTTTTATCTTGAGAATGCATTGGTACACATACTGCTTGTTTGAATAAAGTTTGAAAAATGATTTTTCTCTGTGAAATATTAAGTATAAGTACAAAGCATTCATATTGTAATCCAAAATAGATAATCCTTTAATATTTTTGCAAGCAATAAATACACCAATGGATAAAATTCAGTTTGAAAGATTTTCTCATCTTCAATAAGAAGTAAGAGTGATAAATATTCACAATAATATTTAGAAATAAAAAAACACTGTTTTTTCTTGATAGAGCTGGAAAAATGGGATCTAGATTGATGACTACTCAGAAATATATGGACATTGATAGTGACTTTCACTTTTGGTAAAAATAGGAAAATTGACATTGGTTACAAAACTAGTATAGGCAGTATTGTCAATAGTTGACTGACTAATGCAGAAATTTCAGATTTTTAATGAAAATTAGCCCTGATGACAGCCCCATAAATATAAATGGCTTATGGCATAAGAACCATTCAAGGATTTGTTATTTGGTTGCTTTTTCAAGCTAAAAGTATTCCTAACTTTGCAGGCAGATTCACCTGGGTTGAATTTAAATTGGTGAAAATCCTTTACCACTCCTTCCATTGAAATGTGATGTCTAGTTCATAGAGAAACTATGAATCAGCATGAATTAAGGGTTTCTGTTGGAAGGGCAAATATATTAGAGTCACATATTTATTTTATACAAGTGTCTTGAAAGATTTGGAGGTCAATCTTGCACTGCATGAAACATTTACTCTTAACACCTAGCCACCAAATGAAAGGAAGCTTAAGCACCCACGTGGAGAGGCCCACATTTACACTCAACAGTAGACCTCCTGTTATGGTTTAAATCGTAAATGTCACCCAAAGGCTCCTGTGTTCAAGGCTTGCTTGCCCATCTGTGATGCTGTGGAGAGGTGATAGAATGTTTCAGAGGTAGAGCTGAGTGGGAAGGTCAGACACAGGGCCATGCTCTTGTAAGGTCAGGCTGGAACACCTGTCCTTCCCTTCTCTCTCTCTACTTCCTGTCCTCCAAGAGGTGAGTGACCTTGCTCTACCCCATTCTCCCTGCCATGGTACTCTAACAGAACTCTACCCCGAACATTGGATTCAAGTAACAATGGACTAAAACCTCTGGACCTGTAAAGAAAATTAATTTTTCCTTCTCTAACTTGTTTCTCTTGGGCATTTTGTCACAGCAGCAGAAAACTAACCTCCCTATAGTCTGATTTGAGCTCCAAACTTCAAGTCTGTTATAGAGGTTATTTTGAGTCTCCCAGTCATTTCTATACCTCATTCAGCATTAAATGAAGGAGAAAAGCACCTGAGTTCCCCAAAGTATCAGAAAACACAATACATCATTGTTGAAGGAAATAAATTGGGTGGCGCATTGTTATACAAAAATCTATATCTAAAGTAGAAATTGGCAGTTGAGTGTGCAGTGCTGTTGAATTTGCTAATGATTTTAAATATAAAATTCTCGTTCTTGCACTCTACGGAGGACGAATTCAAGCAGAACATGTGGATGCAGTAAGGGAAATAATGGAGTTTTATTATAAGAAAGGGGAAAATGGATTATTGGTGGGGTATCTGCCAGCTGGAATGGAGGCACCATATGTAGAAAAAAAAGGGCAAAATTTTATTTTATTTCTTTTTTATATGATCCTTAACTTGGAGGTGGGGAGAAGATCCAAGTCACTCCCTGTCTCCAATGTCCTTAGAGCCAGTGGAAGGAACTGGGGAGACTCATTGCATATGCCCAGCTAATTCCCAGGTACCCTAAATACATGCAGGAGGAAATTTCCACTCTAATTTAATGAAAGATTTGCAATTGAAATGGAAGTCTCTGGGCTCAGAGGGGACAGGATGGGGAGGGGGGAAGTGAGGTTTTCTAAATCAGACTGAACTGGTTTTAAAAGTCCCAAACTAATGTCTAGACTGCCTCAAACAGACAGATACACAGAAAAATAAATATTAACTTTGGGTCTCAGTGACAGTTGGAATCCTGAAGGGCAAAAAGCTTGAAAGGAAGTATCTCACCCTGGTAACATTAAAGGTTTAATAAAATGGGAACAGAATATGCACTATCAAAAAAACATAAGATTTAAAAAACTACCTGAGGCACTTTCTAAGATAAATGCATTGCTGGCCAGGAAAGCTGACATTTGACTTATATTACCAGTCTATAGGAAAACATTGCCTACACAAGGACCTGTGACACTTTTAGGTAAAATCAACTCCAACCCAGGAGTTGTATGGTTGAAAAACAAAATTGTTTCTTGTTCCTTGTTTTTGTACCTGGCAAAGATACTTAAAGTAATAAATGGCTTCAAGGTAAGGAATCTTCTACAGTGGTGCCTATAAAATTCATACTCAGATGTATTAGTGCTGGACATCCTAGGGCTTATGTGCTTTCGGATGAATTTGTAGAATTCTTAAGGGTTTATTTCCTAGGCTCATTCAGATGGACAATACACCTCCTCAAGACTTACTGGATTGTCCTACTGTGACTAATATCAGGCTAATGCAGACAAAGACCCACCTCACAGTGTAAGGCTGAGGCTGTAGGATGTACCACCAAAATATTTCTGGAGTAGCATCGGCATAAGAGATTCCACACTGAGAATTTGGAATATATTTTTGGAAATCAACCATAATGACCTGAGGAAGTACTACAAGCCACATTGAGAAGAAATCTTATCCAGAGTTGAGTTTTGGGTCAGAAGCCTCCATCACAATGCCAGATTCAAGTCAATACCACACAAAGCAGAAGAGCTATCATGTCAAATCAAAGAATTAAAAAAAATTAGCAGCCAGGATGTCCTTTATTATGTTAATAGGTACACAGGAAATAGAATACTGGTTTTTATACAATGAAATAAGCTATCAATCCATTATCAGACATGGAGGAAACCGAGATGCCAATAAGAAAATGCTGTATCCGCTGGCACAGTGACTCAAGCTGTAGAGTGTCTGCCTAGAAAGTATGGAGCGAAGTTCAAAATCTGGTATCACCTAAAAAAACAAAACAAGTCTGTGAGATTCCAATATTCAGAAGAAGGCTAAACTATAGAGATAGTAAAATGATCTGTGATTTCCAGGGGTTGAGGGAATAGGCAAACAAAGTATATATATACATATAGATATATATATATTTGGTGGGACTTGAGCCACCTTGTCAGACGAAAGAACAAAGAATATTTTGGGGGAAGTAAAACTACTATGTATAATACTACAGTGGTAAATACATGCCCTTCTTCATTTGTCCAAATTCACAGGATTTAAAACATTGAGAATGAACTGTATGACAGGCTGTTGACTGAATAATGACATGGCAATGCAGGTTTATCAGTATCATACGTGTACCACTGGGGTGCAGGATGCTGATTACTGGTGAGGCACTGCATATGTTGGGGCAGGAGTACATGGAACTCTGTGTACTCTTTTTATTCTTTTAAAAAAATTATTACATTATTGTTGTACAGAGGGTGCATTGTGACATTTAAAAAAGTTCTTATATCATAGCTGAATTCACCCCTCCATCATTCTTCTTTATCCCTCCTCCTTCCATTCCTGTAATAGTTTCAACATGTCTCATTTTTCCATTTCCACACATGAGAACATAATATTTCCACTATGTTCAGTCTCCCACTCCTTTTCCTTATATCCTCCCAGCTCCCAGTGGAACCAACCTCCAGACAGTACCTGTTTTATCTTCCTTTTCTCTGTGTTTGAAAAAAGGCAGTTTTATGTGTTTAAGATAGCTCTACATGGAGTTTATTTGTGACATTTCTATGTACATATGCATTATAACTCAAATTGGTTCATGCCCTCTATTTTTCTCCTTACTATCTTAGTCACCTTATTATGGTGATTTCAATAGTTTTAAAAATTCTATATTCATTCTTGTATAAAAAAAAATCACCCATATTTATCTTCTCAGCTTCCTTTTACCCTCCATTTCCTGTTAGTGACTTCCCTTTAGCATGGCCTGTTTTTCATAATATTGCTTATATTTGTATTTTGACCATCTCCCACATATGAGAGAAAAGATGTGGCCTTTGTCTTGCTGAGCCTGGCTTACTTCACTTAACATGATGCCCTCCAATTTCATCCATTTACCTTCAAATCACATGGTTTCATTGGTCCTTACAGCTAAGTAAAGTTCCATTGTGTGTGTATGTATATATATATATTTTTGGTGGTACTGGGGTTTGAACTTGGGCCTCACAATTGGTAGGCAGGTGCTTTACCACTTGAGTCACTCTGCCAGCAACACATTTTCTTAATTCATTCATCATTTGTAGGGCATCTGGGGTATTACCATAGCTTGACTATTGTGAATAATGCTGCAATAAACATGGGTGGGCAGTTGCCTTTATTGTAATATGACTTAACATTCCTTCACGTATATACCTAGGAATGGAATTGCTGGATCATATGGCAGTTTTATTTTTAGTTTTTTGAGGAACCTCCATACTATTTTTCCACTGTGGTTGTACTAAGTTACATTCCCATGAACAATGTATGAGGGTTCCATTTTCCCCACATCCTTCTCAACATTTGTTGTTGTTTATGTTCTTGATGGTAGTCATTCTAACAGGAGTAAGGTGAAATCTTAACATGGTTTTAATTTGAGTTTCCTTTGTTGCCAGGGACATTGAGTATTTCTTCATGTGATTTTTAGCCATTTAGACTTGTTTCTTTGAAAAAGCTCTGTTCAGTTCATTTGTACATTTCTTTATTGGGTCACTGATTTTTTGGAAGTTTAATTTTTTGAGCTTCCTGTATATTCTTACTATTAATCCCTTGTCAGATGTATAGTTGGCAAAGAATTTTTTCCCATTCTGTGGGCTGCTTCTTTAATCTGTGACCATTTTTTTTTTGTCATGCAGAAGCTTTTTAATTTCATGTAGTCCCATTTGTCAGTCATCTTGGTTGCTGAGCCTTTCGAGTTCTATTTAGGAAGTCATTGACTATGCCTATTAACCCTCAGTGCATGCCCTGTTCTTTCCTGTACTGTCTTCAAAGCTTCACATCTTAGATTAAGGTCCTTAATGCACTTTGGCTGATACTTGTACAGGGTGAAAGACATGGATCTAGTTTCAGTTTTCTGCATGCCTATAACCATTTTTCCCAGCAACATTTGTTGAAGAAGCTGTTTTTTCTCCATTGTATGTTTTGAGTGCCTTTGTCAAAAACTCAGGTACCTGTGTATATTCATATCTGGGTCCTCTATTCTGTTAAACTGCTCTTCATGTCTGTTTTTGTGCCAGTACCATGCTGTTTTTATTGCTATGGTTCTTTAGTGTAGTTTGAAGTACAGTATGTTCTTCATGTTCAGCATTGCCTTGGTTATTCACAGTCTTTTGTGCTTCTAAATGAACTTTAGGGTTGGTTTTTCAATCTCCACGATGAATGCCATTGGAACTTTGATAAGGATTGCATTGAACATGTAGATTGCTTTTAAGAGTGTAGCCATTTTCACAATATTGATTCTGCCAACCCATGAGTATGGGAGAGCTTTCAGTCTTCTGTAGTTTTGTTCCATTTCTCTCTTCAGTGGTTTGTAGTGTTAATTGTAGAGGTTAATCACATACTTTTTAAAGTGTATTCCTAGGTGTTTTACTTTTTCTTTGAGGCTATTGTAAATGGAATCTTTCCTATACTCTTTCTCAGTCTGTTCATTTTTGATATGTAAATACTTGGTTTGTCTGTAAACGTAAATCAACCCAAAACTAATGTCTTTAAAAATTATTGTTATCATTATTTTGAACCTCTAAGATTTGGAGTGGTTTATTTCAAAATAATAAATAGTTGAAATAAATTTCAGTGTAATTTGCATTAACATGTGATAAAATTAAAAATAATTTCCCTAAAATTATTTTAATTTTTACCCCCCAAATATCCCACATCTCCTATTTTTCACAGAAATCATCATTATTTCTGGCAATTTTTTGCTAAAAAAATAAATTATTAAATGAACATAATCTTACGGGATGTGTTTGTGTTTGTGTGTATGAGCACACACTGTGTTTTTTCACCAGACTAATTTACAAGTACATAAAGGCATAACATGTGCTGTCAACAACATGCCCATACATGAGTCTTTTAGATTATTGGAATAAGTCACACATTATTTTCCAGTGATAATTTCCTCACTTAATTTCTTATGTCTTTCCCAACCATTTATTTTAGAAAAAAATTGTATTCTATCAAATCCCAATCATTGCTGTTAATGTTTTCCAATATTCTTCAGACAAAAATCTCATCTTTTATATTGTTTACTGTGAAACTAACACATTATAAGATTTTTCTCATGTGTTCATACTCAAATATAGATAGCCATGTTTCATTAACTTTAAATCAATAAAAATGATACAAATTATTTGCCCATTCTTCATTTGAAATAATGATGATTGGTTCTAAATAGTTCTAATGTTAAGCAATGCTATGAAGAACATTCCTGTTCATTTTTCCTATTGTTCATGTGGAGAAAGTTTTCTAATGCTGCTACATAGAACTGGAATTGCAGGTTTTGATTTATGCACATCTTCAATAAATTGCTAGTTCCAATTTCCTCCCCAAATATTTGCAACCATTTATATTCACAACGAAACTATATGAGTGTTACTGTTTCTACATATCATTATCAACTGTGAGTATTACCAGAATAGTTTTGCCATCTGCTGTCAAGGAAATATATCTTGCCATTGTATATCTGTGATATATATATATACTTTTTGGATTTCAATGCATAAAACATATGGATACAAATTGTGACTGGATATGTAGTATATACAGTAAAAAATAAATACAATTGTGTTCAAATATCAAACACCAAATGCAAGTGAGAATTTAATTGTGATGAGAAGGTAGAGGAATGACTCTAGAGAGATGGGTCTTGGAACATACAAATATAGATACAGATTTATATATAAATGTACTGTTTTGCTTTTTATTTATTTTTAATTACTTTAGGGTATATATTAGGATTGTTATGAATGCAATATTTTACATTATTTTTATAATTTTTAAGAGTCTGAAATATTTTACAGTTTGCTTATAAAACTAACACAATATCATTGTGGCAGACATGCTCACTGAGCCAGTCTTGCCTGTTTTTCAGTATGGAAATTGTCTATCCATCCTTTGTTTCCATAGATAAACAGTAGCCATGGTGTCACCATGCAAGTGTAAGCCATGCTGCAAATACATACCATATTTTCTTTATCCTTTCTTCCACTGATGAATACGTAGGTTGCTCCCATATTATTACCATTGTGAATCAAGTTATTCATTTCAATTTATTTTCCTTCATACTCAGAAGTGGGATTGCTGGGTCATATGGTAATTATATGTTTTTATTTTTGAGTTATTATTATATTACGGTCCAAAGTAGCTATATCTTACATTCTCACTAACTAAAAGGACACTAGACAGCTGTAAAAAGATATTTCTGTCATTTATGACAACATGGATGGAACTGTAAGACATTGTGATAAGTGAAATAGAATAGTCACAGAAATTAAAATAGTATAAGGCCTCACTTATATGTCTAAAATTATAGAAACAGTACAAATGTTTTCAGAGGCTAGGGATGAAGTTCCTGATAAAGGGTACAAAGTCTCAGACTGAGGGAATAAAGTTTAGTAAGCTACTGCAGTATATGTGACCATAGAAATGTATAATATATTTCAAAATTGATGAAAGAATAAATTTTAATATTCTCACTGCAAAAAACATGCCTTTAATTGGTGAGGTGATGGTATGTTAATAAGTTCAATTAAGTTTCTACAATGTATACATAGGTCAAAACATCCAATTTTATCCCATAAACATTCAAATTTTTGTGTCACATGGAAATAAATTGCTAAAGAAATAAAAGAACTTATTAAAACAAGAGCAATATTTTAAATCAAGGAAGAAAGGATGGAAGAAGAGTAGGAGAGAGCAAGGGAGGGAAGAGGAGAGAGAATAAAAGAGAGAGAAAGAAGAAACAAAGAAAGAAAAAAGAAAGAAAGAATTTTTTTATCTTGGCTGACAGGATATGGTTGCAATGTTTAGAGACTGTACATTCATCTTGCTATAAAAGTAAAAAATAAAGATAAATTTAAATATGAGATTGTAGAGACAAAGAAGAGTTTGAAGGGAGGGCTTTTTTTTTTTTGTCACTATTGGGGCTGAAACTCTGAGCCTTGAGCTTGCTCTACAACTTGAGCTACCATACCTCAGCTCCTTCCCCTTCTCCCAAGGTAAAATTTAAACTAATGAACCAATGCTGAATCACTATTCCTTGAATTTTTGTTACATACATCATACATTGCTGCTTCATTGAAATCAAAACAGGTCAGGTTTCTCTTCTTACAGTTGAATTATTTTTAATTTGAAATCGTTTAAAAATTATGTAATACTGAGAATGTTGTAAAGAAAATAAATATTAAATATAATCCTACACAACCTCATTTCCAAATATAGTGTACCAGTGTAGGTCATTCCTCTTAGGTAGCTAAGGTAACAGTTGCTCTGACTGCTCTCCCACATCCTCTGAAAGTGTCTTCATATGTATTCTTCTATTCTACAGGGAATTCAAATCATTCATATCAGAAGCAATATCATACATTATGATGCTTCTGTGAAAACTGACTTCTATTTCCCTAGGAAGCCTGAGAAATTTACTGACATAACATTTTCAGCCTACCAATTAATAACTGATCATTGCTTAATTCAATGATCAGTTCAAGACAATGGGTATTGTCTTGGGTGGGTTTCTCTCCACATGCATGTGTTGATGCTCTGGTGTTAATAATTTCCCACACTAGTTGACATGCTTGTTCCCCTCCAACAGCAGCACTCTTTACACTTCCAGGCATAAATAGCCACACCTAGTGATTCGCCAAACTTTCCTTTAGTTTTGGGGAAGGGCATTTAGTCAGTTTTGATCAGTAAGAATCTGAATGAACTATACTTCATGCAGCAGATCGTCTACAACCCTGTTTTCCATCACGCCAAGATCAGTACAGATACCAGCTGCTAAGCAGCGCGGTGATGGAAGACTTTGTGCAGGTCTGTCCGTGATACAGTTGAAGACTTGAATTGCTGAACAAAACCTAGATTCCTTAAACACAATAAATATTTTTCCAGTAGACTTGTATACCTGTTGATCTCACCTGCATTTAGACTCTTCATTGTTCTTGAACCCAATGATAAGTTTTAAAAATACTTCTGTTACCTAGGTTTTCAGTAGCAGGACTACTTGTCAATTACAGTAGTTCACTTTAATGGCTCTAAACATCTAAGTTTTTCCTGCCTGGTTAATTCAGAGACATGATGCTACTCCTTTATCAGAGGAGAGTTTTTGTTTGTTTCTTTGTTTGATTTCTTGAGACAGGGTCTATCTATGTAGCTCAGTCCAGCTTCAAATTCATTATCTTCCTGCCTCTGCCTCCTGAGTTCTGGGGTTATATGTGCATCACCATGTCTGGAACCAGGGTAAAGTTTTGAAGATGGGTTGGTTGGTCTCTTGTCTGAGAGATGACCTTCAGATTTGGCTGTGAGTGTTTGTTGTATAGAATCAATCTTTGATTGCTATTACTATAGGACACTTTCTTCTAAATTTGACTTGCTAAATTCATTTATTTGATGGCCTTTTGTCTTCTACATAGATTTTGCACTCCATACTATGAGCATCATCATTGTTAGTTTGATGATGCTGACTGTTGTTCTCTGCAGGCTAATTTAGACTATTTCTTTAAATGTCATTTTTTCTAGTTTCAGGAATACATTTTCTTAGACTTACACTAGAATTTCTCTTTTTAAAATCTCATAGTCATAAATAACCTCTGGCATTTTCCTATGCACAAATTTCTGATTACTCAACCTGGATTAAATTAACTTCTGCAAACACCTAGATATGATAAAATACTTTTAAACATACAGAGGTTGCTCATTCTCATATTTCAATTATTTCATTAATAGGCTTTATTAGGTTGAAGTTATTTTATTCACATAAAATGCTAGAATCAGTGTAGCTCTCTATTGGTACAAGGAATAGGAGAGAGGGCACATGAATGCTACCTCAGAAAACTTTCATCTCCTCAAGAATTGACAGTAGCTGTAGAAAACAATAGTTAATGTCCACTTCCACCTTCCAAATTTCTCAGGACTGCACCTAAGTGGCAGGTATTTGTTGCTGGAACTCTGGGAAATATGTTTAATGGTCACTCAAAATTGCAGGATGGTAGAATTATGTTTTAGGTACCCAATCAAATGTATTTATTACAGGAACTCATGCTCAATGTTTCTACATTATAAATCATATATAACAACTCTAAAAGTGTTATTTTTATGACATCATGCCAGCCACTTTTGATTGTCACATCACACTTCTTTGGATATATGCTTTTGTTCAGAAAGGAACAGTCTTCTGCCAGGGTCACCAATATGCTCAAATTGTGACAGAAAATGTGTAAGTAATAACTGTGTATGAAGGGTGTCACATAAATGTACTATGTGAATTAAATGAATAGAAAAAATTTGAAGATAGTAGCTCATATTTTTATATTATCCTTTTAGTTTTACAAATTTTCAGTGGAATTCAGCATATCATCAAATACTTATTCATACAATGGTTGGGAAACATGCAATAACCTTCTAAAGATGAAAATGGATGCCAACTTCCTTAGTACATTTTAAGTCCCTTGTCACATAATCAACCTGAAATTTAAGATGTCATTGATTTATTTGCAAGGTAGTACTTATTTCAATATATCAGTTTTGTCTTATTTCCAGAAATATTTAAATGATTCTATGAAAAACTGATAGACTTACTTGTGTACTATGACCTTAGATAGTTTCAAACTGACTCCAGAGAATTTTTAAATCATTGAGCAAAACGATTGTCATTTGAATCACTACAAAGTCATAGCTAAAGGCAAGTGATCAAAAGTATTTTCAAACACTTTTCATTTGTTTTGATCAAAATGTTTTATTGCTTAACATATTAGGTCTATCTGGTATTTAGAAAATAAACAAATGCCCTGATTTAGATTTAATTACATATTGCTCTTATACAAACTATTTCATTTCTTGTCCTGCTATTGAGTGATACATTTATATAAACTTCTCCACCATTGCAACAAATGACAGAAATTAGACAATGAAAAGAAAAAGATGCTAGGAACTACAAATTTTCACAAGTAATTGAAGATTTAATGATTCATAATGACTTAGCAAATTCATGAGGAGTAATTTAATCAAAAATTATTGGTGACATAATTGTGGGCTCAATTAACTTTCATAATATGCATAAACTCTGTTTTCTTTGTACATTCCTGACTTGTTATCTTAACTAGTACATGATTCTCACTTAACCTCTTTGCAACAAGAAAAAAACAGTCTCTCCAGTGATTAATTCAAAATAAATCCAATTACTTTTGTATAATTTTCAGCTATACCCATGTAATTTCCAAAACCTTAGTGTAATTGCTCTTTCAGGTTTAGCCATTTTAAAATTTGCTTAAAGTTTTCAAAAAATAGAGCCTTTAAATGTTAATTTTGGATCTATCTGGAATGGTAGGCTAAATATTTGAGTTTAAAAGCTTTAGAAGTCTGAACTTAATCTCGTTTAGTATCTCAGAGCTAAAAGGATAAAACCCTACAAGGTTTCAAAACAAAGCATAAGAAATTCAATTCCAAAAACCAAGGATGAACGGAAGTTAAAAATGTGTTTTGGAGGATATAAACAGATAGTAACCAAGTTTGAACAGGAATTGGATTGCTGTGATCAGTCTCTTATAATATCTGCTTACCCAAATAAAATAGGAAATGGCTCCTATGGAAAGATTTGAGACTCTAGATTTAAATTTACCATCCAACTGCACAGAATAGGACATCCAGAAAATTACCAAGCACATAAAGAGGTGAGAGAATGTGACTGACAATCAAAAGTAAAAAAAAAAAAAAAAAAAAAAAATCATGAGGAAAGAACTTTGAAATGATTGAGGTGAATAACTGAAGATATTCCATGTGAGGTAGTGAAGTAGACTTTTTAAACAGTAACAAATGTTAGTGAAAGTTTGACTGAAGCATAATAGAATAAGATTGCACAGTTAATGTATGATTCTATCCTGATTTCCACAGCAAAAAAGGAGAGAACAATTGAACCAAAGAAAATTGAAAAAACAAATTTGACATCCATTCTCCACACAAATATCGTGCTAGTATCAGATGTCAAAACATCAACCCATTTACATACAAACAAAACAAACCTCCAACCCAAAACAATAACCTAAAATCCATAAGCAGTTAATACAAGGAAAAAGTTAGAAAATAAAAATTAAAAGCTGGGTGCTGGTGGCTCATGCCTATAATCCTAGCTACTCAGGAGGCAGAGATCAGGAGGATCATGGTTCAAAGCCAGCCCTGGCAAATAGTTTTGTGAGACCGTATCTAGAAGAAACCCATCATAAACAAAAGCTAGTAGAGTAGCTCAAGGTGTAGGCCTTGAGTTCAAACCCCAGTACTGCCAAAAAAAAGAAAGAATTGAAAATTAAATAATCACCTGGAAAAACACCAAAATAAAATAATTGCAAGAATAAAGGACATCACAACCATGAAGAAGTAGTGAGGAAAAGGATGACTACAAAGTGTGAATGAACAAATTCAAGAAAGGAGATACAAGTAAAATACCTCAAAAATGGAAACCGTATTACCAGGAAGAATAAAAATGATCATATATTTATTAAATGATAATTGAGAGAACAAATTATGAAGTCATTAAAGTAAACAGAAATAAAGCAATTAAAAGACCTCTGAATCTATGTGTTGCTACAGAAGAGAAGTTACACAGCATCTAAATGTGAGTTTTTAAGAGACATGACAGAATCAATTAATTTAAGTTCTAATACCTAAAAATTTCTGGTACTAAAATAAGAGCTATACCTACATATCACAGTGATGTCATGTACAGGAGAAGATACATCTGAAATAATCAGTTTTGGAACACATAAAAAATTACAGTAAAAAAATGTGCTAAAGAAACAGTTTTTAGCTGTGAGATAAGACTATGTCATATTTTGGGACTGATAAGCAGGCAAGTGTGAGAAAACCCTCAAATAGGCCACTAAATTTGGTGAATTACATTCATCAAATTTGCAAAGCCATCAAATAATACATGGATGAGTTAAGTTTATTTTCTGACTATTTTTTAGTTTTTTAGTGTAAAACTATTTAGTATTTGGATATTTGTTAGTATTGTGTGAATCTAATACTTACTAAGCATTATCAACTTTTTCATCTACAATTAATGCATTTATTTAATTAACAACCATTTATTATGGAAAACCTGTCCTATTTGTTGGTGATGTAGAGACGGACAAGGAAAATAGACCCTGATTGTTAACTAAACATTCCAGCTGAGAAAACATAAAAAGGAAAATAAATATTATGAAGTGATGAATTCTTTAAGAAAATCAATCAATTTAAAGAGAGGGCAACTGACTGAAAGTTGGGTCAGGAAAGGCCCTTAACACAGGCTTACATCTTTGAGGAGATAATATTTGAGATCTAAATGAGAAAAAGCTAACATCCATGGAACAGTCCAATGAAGAACCCAGGTAGAGAGAAAAAGAATTGCAAATATTCTCAAAAGATGTTTCACATGTTGGAAAAGGAACTTGAACCAGGTATACATTTCACTTACCACAAACCTCTCCTAATTTCAGCTGGACTCCTGAAAGATTATAGTCTCTGCAATTGGACATGTTTAGCACCTGGAGTGGAGACTGGCAAGAGAGATTTGATCCTATCAAGTCTTTCTCTGAATATGCAATTGTGCTGAATGGCTGGTGCCATTCTCTGTCCCTGAAACAACATGAGAACTGCTTAGTTGACCACAACCTTCTTAGCATTCTGATGGGAAAAGCAGTGAAGAGCAATAACTGGGTGACAGTAGAGAAAATGTGCCTGGGTAAGTGCCACTGCCAGGGATGTAGCACTAAACAATCAAGATCTTATTTCAGGGAAGCAGTGAAGTGGTGTGAGGGAGATCATATTTTTTGTAGTGCTTCAAGATAAGCCTGTGAGGAATTTGAAGATAGTAACGCCAGAGCATTAAGCTCCAAGTGCAAGGACCCTGAGCAAGGAGTCCTGTGTGATCACACTCATCCTTCATGCATGAACTAGGATATTAGTGGAGAATTAAACATTTTAATGAAGTGAATTGGGCCATGCTTATTTTTTCCTAGAAAGTGATCACTCTATATTTTCACTCTTTTTATTTTGTGTTCACAATGATCTTATGTGATCTTTTCAGGCTTTAAATTACTACCTCTGTTCTTCTTCAAGTAAAACTCCAAATTCTGTTTTTCTTTTTACCAGTCACTACTGAGATATATGCTGAGCTCCTTGAGCCTTGTAGAACTTGCTTTCAAACGGGCTCCTGACAATCTCACCCACATTTGTAGAATTTAGTAGTCATACAAGGGACAGAAGAGGGTTATGAGAAAAATTTGGAGTTTCCACTGTAAAAATTCCACACTTCATTTCAATGTGTGTTATGCAGATTGAATTCCAAATCTTGCCTCCTCAGGCCAATGAGTTATGTGTTCTTTTGCTAGCCTCAAGTAGCCCTGTAATTAAAACACTCCACATAGTGTTGTGACTTATCTTTCTTTCAAGGGATAAATAATTTGCAGTAACACATATATTATATAGTCATAATCTAGTGGCTTTAAATAATTAGACTATTTCTTTACTGGATTTATAATATTTTGCATTGGGGAAAATTTATGTTAGTTAGCTTTCCATTACTGTAGCAAACTATCTGAGAGAAGCAATTTAAAAAAAAAGAAAAGTTTATAGTGGCTCATGGTTTCAGAGGTTTCAGTCCATGATCAGTTTCTTTGGTCTATGGTAAGTCAGCATATCATGGCAGATGGTTCATAATGGAGTAAAATGTTCCCCTCCTGATATCTGGGAAATGAAAGGGAAAGGAAAAGACTAATGTACCCAAATGGTCTAAAATATCCCACTGGGTTTTACATCTTAAAAGTTCCACCACTTTCCACCAGTGCTAAGGTAAGGACCAAACTTTTAACATATGGACTTTTGAAGACACTCCAGATTCCAGTATATCCCAAGGCAAATTATTCTGGCACCAATGAAATGGCTACCTCAGTGAATTTATTGGCCAATGGAATTCAAAAAGAAATCTTCCCAGAAGCTTCCTTAATGTTTTTTTATTTTCTTGTGTAAAAGCAACAAATCATTTTGGCACTGACATTTTCATCTTTCTTTTTGCCTAAAACTCATACAATGCTCCCATAGCTAAGGTGGTAATTTTTTAACCATGGCACTACAAGAAAATGTTAAAAAAAAAAAAAAGCCAACATATTTAGAATTGCAAGAACAAATGACAAAAGTAGCTCAGATTTCTTAGCTCTTTTCTGGTACTCCAACTTAGTCCTTAAGGGTGGGAGGGCAAGATGGCCCTACAGCCCACCAAAACTAACTGCTCTGAGAAAGGAAGATCAGAGGACTCCAGACGGCACCCACAGGGTCCATAGCCAGCAAGAAGCAAAGCACTCTCTGAATACAGAAATAGAGAAGCAACTAGCCATGGGAAGAATGAAAAGAATGACTTGCAGCTCAACACTCCTGACCCCTCACCCTTGAAGTTGCTGTGTGGCTCGTCTCCATTACTTAGTGCTTGGCAGTAAGTCCTCCTTCCCAGCACACACATGAACTTGGAGCTCCATGCTCCCCTGCTACACAAAATGCTGCCTTTGCCCTGAAATGCCAGGGAAACTGATACACCTGTGTAAACGGTACCCATAGCTCCCACTGCTCCATGGATAACAGAAGGCAGAAGCCAGCAGGCTTGATTCCCTTGGCAGCAGCACCACTGCACTGAAGGCAATCAGGTTCCAGAACTCCTGCTGTCTGCAGGCTTAGTTCCCTCCGGCTGGCAACAATACCACTGAACTGCACTCCCTGAAGCCTGTGTGGTAAACCAGGCCCAAGGCTCCCGCTACCTGAAGACTTGGTTCCCTCATGTTTGCAGCACTACTGCCCTATTCTCCTGGTGTCTTTGCCTGGAAAGCAGGCCCCAGAACTACCTCTGCTCAAAGATTTATTTCCCCAACACTAGTAGCAGTTGCTGTGGCTGTGGGTAGCCCAGCACCAGAAAGCAAGCCTCAGGGCTCTTGCTGCCTGCAGACTTGCATCCCCTGCACTTGCAGCAGCTAACATATCTCCTGGAACCCCATGCCTCAATGCAAGTAGACCTCAAGGCCTCTGCTGCCCCACAGGTACCCTCAATTTGCTACTCTGTACCAGGAGCCTGCTACCACACACCTAAGTAAACCCCAGGCTTCAGGCTTTGCTATTCTGCTTGTGCCAGGAGGCTTCTCTCCCCACACAGCATGGAGGCCCAGCACTCCACTGTCCCTGAGAGCAAGAGAGCACTTGCTCCCCTGTCAAACAGCAAGAACTCCAGATTCCCCACTGGGGTGAGGTAGGCTATAACCTGTTACTCTGTGGTTAACCCAGGAAACCCTGTTCCCCCAAGGTACACAGAAACCCAGCACTTCACACTACACCTCCCTGCAGGAGACTCACATCTCTCCCATCCAAGAGCTGGAATCCCAGATCCTCCACCAAGTGGCAATTTGCAACTCTGTTGGTGCTAGAAGGCCTACAGTGCACAGAGACTCAGCACTCCCCACTGTGACTGCAGGAGAGTCCCTGAGCTCCATCAAAGAGCAGGAACTCCAGCCCCCTCTCTGAGGAGAGAAAAGAGGCAATCTCTGCACCACAACAAGAACCCTGCAAGGGGTAACATATCCAGCATACCATTCTCTGAGGAACCCCGCTGAGTTCCAGGAGAAAAAACTTCAAAACTTCAACTACAGGGTCACAAGAGATTAAAACCCTAACCAAAAACAACTCCAGATGCATAAATCGCAACACAGAATGAAACAGCAAGACAACTACTCTCCATCAAAAGCCAATTACACTACTAAGTATCCAAACAACTCTGTAGAAGAAGAATAATCAAATAACAAATTCCAAAAAACAGTAGTAAAAATGATTAATGACCTCAAACAAGAAACACAAAAGTTAGTATTTGACCTCAAATAGAATGTGAATAAACAATTAAATAAACTCAAAGAGAATATAAACAGAAGAATGAAATTAAGAAGACTATCTAGGATATGAAAGAGAAAATCAATAAAGATATGGAAACCTTGAAAAATAATTAATCTGAAATAAACAACTCAATATCCTAAATAAATATTTCAATTGATACCTTGGCAAACAGAGTGGAGCAAGTTGAAAATACAGTATTTGGAATTAGACCAAACAGTAAAGAACCACAAAAGAATGCTAAGAAAATACAAATGGAACATGCAAGGTATCTACAACCATGAAAAGACCAAACTTATGACTCATGGGTGTAGAAGAAGGAGAGGAGATACAAACTAAGGGAATTGACAACCTATTCTATCCTATTCAATAGAATAATAGCAGAAAACTTCCCTAGCCTCAAGAAAGAGAGGGTTGCACCAAACCATCAGGATCCAAAATAAACCACACCCAGACACATCATAATCAAAACACTTTTAAGAAAGAATTTTAAAAGCTGAAAAAAAGACAAGTCACATATAAAGGCAAACCCATTAGAATAATAGCAAATTTCTCAACACAATTCTGAATACTAAATGTCATCAAGAGACAAAATTCAGACCCTGAAAGAAAGCAACTGTCAATCTAGACTGGTCTATCCAACAAAACTATCCTTCCTAATTGAAGGATAAATTAAAACCTTCCATAACAATGAAAAACTAAAGGGATTTGCAATCACCAAGTCAGCACTACAGAAGATATTTAAAAGATTTTACAAATAAAAGAAGATATTAGAGTGAGACAAGAAAGAATAAATGCTTTTGAGCAAACAGAACAGTAGAAAAGGAATAGGTAAAACTCAACAACAGTGGAACAAAAATGATCGGAAACAACAGGCACCTCTCAATTTTAGCACTGAATGCAAGTGGCCTCAATGCCCCAGTCGAAAAACATAGAATAGCAAATGTGGTTTAAAAACAAACCCAACCATATGTTGCTTACAAGAGACTCATCTCACTGAAAAAAAAATAAACACCAGCTTAGAGTCAACGGGCAGAAAAAAGTTTTCCAAGCAAATGGATCCCATAAACAGGCAGGAGTAGCTATAATCATATCTGACAAATTAGACTTCAAGCTAAAATCAATCAGAAGAGACATTAAAGGTGACTTCATATTAATGAAAGGAAAAATTCATCAGGAGGAAATATCAATCCTTAACATACCCCAAACACAGGGGTACCCATCTACATTTAAAAAACTCTATTGCCCTAAGAACACAGATAGATGCTAACAGTGATAGTGGGAGACCTGAATACCTTACTGTCACCAATAGATAGGTCATCCAGACAAAAGATCAACAAAGAAACTTTAGAGCTACTCCACACATTAGACCAATAGACATGGTTGATATCTACAGAGTATGCCACACAACAACTAAGCAATACACATTCATTTCAGTAGCTCATGGAACTTTCTCTAAAATAGATCATATTTTAGTACACAAAGCAAGTCTCAACAAATTCAAGAAAATCAAAATAACTGCCTGCATCATACTAGTTTTAATGGAATAAAACTAGACCTCAACAACAAAAAATCCAGAATATATTCAAACACATGGAGGCTGAACAACACATGACTGAAAAACCAATGGGTGAACAGAGTAATAAGGAAAGAAATCAAAAAGTTCCTAGAATCCAATGAAAATGAAAATACAACCTACCATAATCCATGTGCTAAGGGGAAAGTTTATAGCAATAAGTGTCTGCATTAGATTGACAGAGACCTCTCAAATAAATCTAATGATGCACCTTAAACTCCTAGTAAAACAAGAACAAATAAAACCCCAAATCAGCAGAAGGGGAGAAATAATAAAGATCAAGGCCAAGATCAATGAGAAGAAAACCAAATAAACTATACAAAGAATCAATGAAACAAAAAGTTGGTTCTTTGAAAATATTAACAAGATCAACAAACTCTTTGCCAACATGACAAAATGGAGGAGGGAGAAGACCCAAATTAATAAAATGAAAGATGAAAAAAGGGGACATAACCACAAATACTAATGAAATCCAGAGAATCATTAAAGAGTACTTTGAAAACTTATATTCAAGAAAATTGGAAAATCTAGATGAAAAAATTCCTGGATGCATATAACTAGATATTAACTACCTAAATTGTCCTATTGCATGAAATGAAATTGAAGCAGTAATAAAAAGTCTCCCTACAAAAAAGAGCCCATGACCTGATGGATTCACAGCTGAATTTTACTAAACCTTTAGAAAAGAACTACCAATACTCCTCAAGCTTTTCCAGGAAATTTAAAGGGAAGGAACACTACCAAACTCATTCTATGAAGCCAGAATTACACTCATTCTGAAACCCAATAAAGATGTAATCAGAAAAGAGAATTATAGATCAATATCTTTAATGAATATAAATGCAAATATTCTCAACAAAATCCTGGCAAACAATTCAACAACATGTCAAAAAGATCATATACCATGACCAAGTTGTTTTCATTCCAGGGATGCAAGGATGGGTCAACATACATAAATCCATAAACATAATACAGCACATAAAGAGAAACAAGGACAAAAACCACATGATCTTCTCAATAGATGCAGAAAAAGTCTTTGACAAAATCCAGCACCCTTTCATGATAAAAGCTTTGAAGAAACTAGGAATAGAAGGAATGCTCCATAGCATAATAAAGGTTATATATGACAAACCTAGAGCCAACATCATACTAAATTAAGAACAACTAAAACCATCCCCTTAAAGTCAGAAATGACAAAGGGCTGTCTACTTTCTCCACTCCTATTCAATATAGTTTTGAAATTCCTTGCCAGAGCAATAAGACAAGAGCAAGAATAAAAGAGATTCAAATAGGGAAGGAAGAAGTCACTCTATCACTATCTGCAGATGACATGATCCTATACCTAAGAGACCTCAAAATCTCTACAAAATAGTTACTAGAAATCATAAACTCTTTTGGCAAAGTAGCAGGATACAAAATAAATATACAGAAATAAGTAACTTTTCTATATACTAACAATGCAAAGACTAAGAAAGAAATCAGGGAAACAATCCCATTTACAATAGCCTCAAAAACAATAATGTACCTTGTGATAAATTTGATAAAAGAAACCAAAGACCTTTTTAATGAAAACTATAAACCACAGAAGGCAGAAATCTAAGAAGACATCAGAAGATGGAAAGACCTTCCATGTTTATGGGTTGGTAGACTCAACATTGTGAAAATGGCCATACTACCAAAAGCAATCTATGTGTTCAATGCAATCCCTATAAAAATTCCAATGACATTTTGCACAGAAATAGACAAAAACAATTGTGAAATATATATGGAAATACAAAAGACCTTGAATAGCCAAAGCTATTGGAGTAAAAAGTCTAATGCTGAAGGCATCACAATAGCTAACTTCAAACTATACTACAGAACCAAAACAATTAAATCAACATATTGTCACATAGACAGACAGGAAGATGAATGGCTCAGAATAGAAGATCCAGATATCAACTCACGCATCTATAGCCAACTGAACTTTGACAAAGGAGCCCAAAACACACAATGGAAAAAAGAAAGCCTCTTTAACAAATGTTGCTGAGAAAACTGAATATCCACATCTAGAAGACTGAAACTAGATCCTTATCTTTCATCCTGTACCAAAATCAACTCAAAGTGGATCAAAGACCTTAATATAAGGCCTGAAACTTTGAAACAACTCCAGGAGGCAGTAGGAAATACACTGGAACAGCTAGGTATAGGGAATGACTTTCTAATCAGAACACAAAAGGCTCATCATCGAAAAGAAACAATGAACAAATGCTACTGCCTCAAAGTGCTTCTGCCCAGCAAAGGAAAGTCTACAGACTCAAGAGACAGCCTACAGAATGGGAGAAAATTTTTGTCAGCTACTTATCCAGTGAGGGACTAATATCCACACTCTAGAGGGAACTCAAAAAATTCATCCCCCAATGAATCAACACCCCAATGAAGAAATAGACACATGAATTAAACAGGGATTTCTCTAAGGAAGAGGTAAAAATGGCCAGTAAATACATGAAGTGTTCATTTTTTGAGATTCCTCAAAAAACTAGATAGAACTGCCATATGATCCAGTTACTGCTCCTGGGCATCTCCCCAGGAATATAAGACAGGATGCAGTAGAGGCACCTGTACACTCATGTTCATTGCAGCACTATTCACAATAGCCAAGTTCTGGAAACAACCCAGATGCCCCACAATTGATGAATGAATCATGAAATTGTGGTATATATACAGAATGGAGTATTACTCAGCCACAAGGAATAATGACATGGGGTTTGAAGGTAAATGGATACAGTTGGAGGACATCATGTTAAGTGAAGTTAGCCAGGATCAGAAACACAAAAGAGGCATGTTTTCTCTCATATGTGGAAGATAGATCCAAAGATAAACATATATTCCAAAATAAGCATGAGCATATGCAAACTCAGATGTATAACATGTTTGTAACAGTGGAACTACTCTGTGGAACTTGGAGAAAAAGGGAAAGGAAAAAAGTATGATAGAGCATCAGTAATATTGCATACCATAAGATGTGAAGGTAAAGGATATAAGGATGTGTTTTGAAAGTTGTTGAGAAACTGCAGGTGGGAGGTAAAGGCGTAAGGGAGAGTATTCAAAGGGATTGAACAGACCAAAAGAAAGCACACCCACAGTGGCCATACATTGAGAAACTCCTTTGAATGTCTACTTAAATATTGATAAAAAAAACCCAGGAGTGTAAAATAAGCACAGTGTGTGTGTTGTGGAGGGGTGCTAATGGGAAGAGGGAGGGTGGAAGGAAAGTGACTAAGGAATAGTGTCTATGGTTAATGGACTTCATATATCTATAAGAAACATAAGTAAAAACCTCTTGCAATTGCTTTAAATGGGGTGGGGAGGGAGCTGAGGGGGAGAGATGATGAGGATGGTGTAACTTATGTATAATATAAGTCCAATCAGAATAGTCACTATAACTCCCCCAGTATAATAAATATATCCTAATAAAATATTTATTAAAATATGATAATAAATTAGTACTTAAATTCTTAAGAGTTCTTGTTAGATGCAAAAATGTACTGATACATTTTTAGCCACGCATTTTTGCTTTAATATCATTCACAACCAAATCGTTCCTATTGGATTCAATTATCTTGTGATAGACTATTACAAAATGCCAAATGCTCAGAAAGATAAGATAGAAGAATAGGTTTATAATTACACTTTAAATGGTAATTGGCTCATATTTCTCAATAATGTCTTTTTCTCTGCCTCATTCCTCTACCCCTGTAAACATATGTTCTGGGTAACTATGATATTATAAAGTTATGGTTCTGAAATCAGAATGCAACTGCTTTTCTGGAGTTTCATATCCATACATTTACATACATATAGATATAAAATACACACAATACACATATGGGAGAGAGAGGCAGAGAGATAGAGAGATGAGAAACTGGCTCATATTTCTGTGGGACTGTCAAGTATGAAATATACGGGGCAAGCTGGAAGGCTGAGAATTCTTATAAATAAGGTTTAATGGTACAGTCATGTGTCTGAAGGCCTTTTGGATTCAGAATTCCTTCCTCTTTGTGGAATATCTGAATACATTTTTAAGACTTTCAATTGATTGAGTGAGGTTCCTTGCATTATAACTGGTAATCTGCTTTACTCAATGTCTACAAATTTAAATGCTTAATCTCATGTTAAAACACCTTCACAGCTACTTCTAGACATTGTGACTAAGCAACTTGGTACTATAGGCAACTTTGCAAGATGTCACACAAGGTTGAATATTATATATATGTAAGTATATGAAAGTGCATGTGTTGTGTTTGTGTGTGTGTATTTTGGTGAATCTATAGTGTTTCCCAACTTCACAAGTTAATATAATTTTACAGATTATTACAAATTATACAAATTTTAGTCTTCATTTAATATTTTGTTTCTTTCATTTATATACTATAGTAGAATTATATAAAAATAGTGAACAAAGAAATTTTTCAATGGTTAACATCATGTGTTTAGTCTCTGGACTATGGTCCACGGCTATGTGACCAAGCATCATTCAGGATGTCTCTGTGAGGGTACTCTTGGATGACTTTATATTTACAGTGGTAGTCTTGGATAAAGCACATTGCCTTCCACATGGAAAGGAGCCTCATTCAATCTGGTGAATGCCTGAAGAGACCAAGTGCTGACTTCTCAGATGCAAGAGGGAATTGTTTGAGAAACAGCCTTTAAATTCTAAATGCAACATGGGCTTTCTCTTCTTCTCTATTTTGCTGGCCCATTCTGCAGATTTGCCAACCTTCGTATTTTGTTAACCTACTCCTTAAAATAAATGCCTTTCTGTATATACAAACATGCGCAGGTTGGGAGTGGAGGTATACAACAGTAAATCCAGTTGTGTAGGAGATCAGGATGATTGTGATTTGAGGCAAGGTCAGGCAAACAAGTGAGACTGTATCCTAACCAATAAACAATGCTTTTGTGGTGCAAATCTGCAATCACAACTACATGGGAAGCTTAAGTAGGAGGATCATTGTCCATGCTGGCTCTGGGAAAAAAGTAAAAAGATCTGGGGCATGGTTTGAGTGGTAGAGTACATGTCTAGTGAGTAAAAGACCTTGAGATCAAATCCCAGTTCCACCAAAAAAAAAAAAGAAAAAAACCCTTTTGCTTCTATTTCTTTGGAAAACACTGATAATATACTATTTCTTCCAACTTTTAAGTTATTGGTCCATTAGTACTTGCTATTTGACATATAGAAAGTAGAAAACAGATAACATATTATTCATATAGATTTAGATTTGATATTTTATTACTGTCCTTCATAGTTTATATCATGGATAGATAACATATTATTCATATAGATTTAGATTTGATATTTTATTACTGTCCTTCATAGTTTATATCATGGATACCATTATCAGTTTATATCATGACACATCATTATCGGTTTCAGAATAAAACCATACCTCTCTGTTGTTCAAAATTTCTTTTTCTTTTTCAAAAATTTGTTCAGTTCTTTTAACTGTGCAATGTTTTTTATGTTAGCTTATTCAATTAAGTTATATTCTTTCATTTGACTTATTTTAATTTCCACATTTAGAAATACTAATCATCCTTTTCTGAAGAGAAATCTTTTATTTTCAATTTCATTATTCTTCTTTCTCAAACTCAGCACTACCTTTAAATTCAAGGGAAAAAGGCCTTGTCCCTGAATTTCAACTTTGAGAGAGACACTGTGTAGGAGAGTGGGAGTGGTGTTTGAACAGTGGAAACAATTAACAAATATATGACAAGTTATTAAGATGACAAATATGTATCTTCACATAGCAGGAATGCAATAGACTATTACACAATATAGCATTATTTTCCAGTTTTTCTAAACATTCAATTTTATTGCTTTCTTGTTTTCTTTCAATAGGTAGTAGTGGAAGAATACTGATGGGAACACTATTCACAAACGTTCCAAATCTTTCACAAAACAATGGATGATATCACTGAAGGATATGTGTATGATAATTATACTAATCATTCACATCTGCAATTTTAGAAGTTTACAAACAAAGAAGGTGCTAATCATTACATATGGTATCCCACCTTTTCTGTAAAACACGTAAAATAAGAATATATGCTTGTATTTCCTAGTTTTTACCTAAAAACAGAATGGTATAAAAGAATCAAATTCAATATAATATTGAAGGACTTGTGAGAAACAGATAAGAGGGATGAACCATGAACTAGACCTTTTTCTATAAAACTTTTAACATGTATTTTCAAAACATATGAATACATTTTCTAGTACATTATTGAATAAAAATAATATATTTCTTAGATGATAAATTATCCTAAAGAAGCTTGATGTAATAATAATATAGGTTGAACGTAGTTGGCTTACAGTCAAATGTCCCAAATTTCATATAACAACTTTGTAGCTGTCTAGCTGAATTACTTTTGGATAATTACACTATTTTTCTGAACTTTGTTGTCTTCATCAATACAACAGAGAAGTAATTAACTCATTGGACATCTGATAGCAAGTGATGAAAGAAAAAAATCTAGAATGATGTCTGCTATTTATTTTGTGAAATATTCAATAAATAGTATCATAGTCATTATTATTATTTTATTAATTATTAAGGGAACTGTACTGGGATTCACCAGAGATTTGTGCAAATAGCTATTTTAATGCCAAGACTTCATTTGATGATTCTATAACCTTGTGGGACAAAGAAGCTCATTTTGACAAATACAAGGGAAGAAGCCATGGGGAATTTTTCACAAGGCCAATGTACCAGTCTTGGAGAAGGAGATGAGAATCTGATTGCCTAGAATGCACATGAGAATCAAAAACCCAGCAAACTGAAAGGATTTATATCATGTGTATGATTCACTATAAGTGCATATGGTGTAGAGAAAAACAAACTAAAACCTTGGAATCTGATGTGGGAAGATATAGCTTCTACAGAGAGGAGAAGGAGGGTTTTATTGTTCTAGTTATTACACATGTCTGGTTGAATTATTAATTGTATTTTAATTATATTGATATATTATATTAGGTTCCAAGTATTAGTTTAGTATTAGATAGTATTTGTTTCTCATTGCTGCTGTAACATACTAGAACAATACAGGCTTGTACTTTTACAGTTTAGGTTGTCAGAAGCCCTAAATAATTAGATCTTACTGTGCTGAAATCAATGTGCTCTCAGGTCTATATTCTCTCTGGAGACCCTGGGAAAGAATCTATTTTCATTTTTTTCCTTGTGTGTAGAATCTATGTGCATTACTTGGCCCATGACCTCTTCCACATTTAAAGCTCAGGGTTTTTTTTTTCATTCATAGAGCACTGGCTCTATTGTTTCCCTATTAATTTATTAAAAACTGGCTAATCAAAATAATCTCCTTATGCTAAGATTTGTTGGATAGAAACCTTAATTCTTTCTCCAACTTGAATTCCCTTTTCCATGTAACATAATACTTTCACAGAAGTGAGCATTTTGAGAGAATTAAGAGGTGAACATCTTCAGGGGTCACTACCCTGTTTTAAAATGCATATTTGTAAATATAATTAATTAAGAACATTTTCATAGTGAAAATGAGAACAAGGGTGGGAAGAAAAAGTGATGGTGTGGCAATGAATGAGGGATGAAAGTGAGAAGTACAGAGGACCCATGCCTCTCTGATAAGCCTCATTCTTCACACCTGTATGAAGAATATTTGTCTTGGGGATTTCTCAGGACAGATATATTTAATAACTTCCATGCAATTAGAATATGACTCTTTGAAGAGGTTTAAAAGTCAGCTACACCTAAGAACAATGTCTACCAATAAAGCTAAGACATAATGGTAATGAATTTTTTTTTATTTTATCAATTTTACATTTACTCACATGTGTATACACTGTTTGGGCACCTCCCTCTACCGCTCTGCTGCTGGGGAATCAGCAATTTTAATAACAAATGACCCATTTCAATTTATCTGATTGTAAATTTCTTGCAAGCTCTTTGTACAATGATCCTGCATAACTAATTCATAATTTTATACATTTCAATGGTAGACACTTATAAAATGTTTCATGGAATTGTAAGTGAAAGAAAGTTGAAAAAGCTGTCTCTATATTCATTAATCATTATCTATTTTAATTTCTAACTCTAAATAAAGCATAATTTTAAATTCAAGATTCAGCATGAAAAGTGTATGTCACTTTTTGTACTATGTGTTTTAATGGCACCATTTAAGCTCTAATTATGCATGAAATTATATTGAATTTCTTGGTGAATGCAAAGAAGTGTTTTCATGATTCATGCTTTCCTTTGTAAACATTTCTAAAATTGTATTGCTGATACAGCTCATCAACTAAACCTTTTGAGAGATAAAATATATGGGAGGAAAACACTAATTAGGGAGATTTTCGTTTCCAAGTACACATGTGAAATCCCATTAATGTCAGTTATAAGGAAATATCTTTCTGTGAAATACCCCTAGGTAAGAATGCACAACTTCCTTTGCTTTCCCAGTTAGAAACATAGCACATTTTTTGCTCCAAATTGTTAAAAAGCTGCACTGCATTATATATCTAAGACTTTGGTCTCCATAGAAAGAATATATCAGGTAAGCTGTTCAGATGATATATAATAAAATTGTTTTGAAAGGGATATTTCAAAATACTTTCCATTATCCTTTTTTTCTCATTGAATTTTATCCAAGATTTGCCATTTGTTTCATGTAAATGTAGTCGCTTACTTGATTCTGTGTATGTTATATTTAAGTCATTATGTTAGAAATGAGATTTACCATACAGACTGGGTGTTCTAGTGATCTATCTATACTGCAGAACACTAATATAATTTATGACTTGCCAAATATTTAGAGATTTTGTCATGCGATGACAAAATGTGAAATCATTCTTAATATTGCAAACTATATCAATTAATATTATGATTCCTGTTCTCGGCACAAAAAAGAAAGAACAAAAATAAACAGCATGTTGTCTTAAAAACATATAATTTATGGTTAAAAACAAACCCTTAAAGCATAGGTAAAATGAAAATGTAAAAATTATATCAACATAGACTGCATCTGTCTTGGAAATAGTCAAAGTTACTTACAATGAGCTACATCAACTGTTATGTGTATTATATGATTGCTATAAAATATTGCAGGCTCCAAATTACTGTGGCATATACAGTAACCATGGTATTACTCATGGCTTCTATTAATTGTAATTGATGACATAATTTATTTGGAAGATAGGTTGATAATCATCACATAAAAAGTGTCTAAAGTCAATTTATTGTGTTAATATTTATTACCAATATGTTCCAAGCATAACTAATGTTATATCATTTTACCTGGAATTAGTAATGAGTTAACACACTACAGAAAGTTCCACAGATATTTTATCTTAATCTTCTCAAACCCATCAACATGACTTTAACAAATTGGGAATGTTTACAGTTGACTTTTCAAAAAAGAAGTTTGAAGTCATTGGATAAAGTTTTGGTTTCAGTTCCAACATATAAAGAGCTTGAGAATTGTGACTCCTAAAAATATCATTAAAGCTTAAAAATTGAAAATCTGTGACTTTTCTTGGATCTTGTTACAGGAATGATAAGTGAATTTGCAAGGAGAAGCACCACACTGTTTGAATACCAGAGTATGCAGAGTTAAAGATCTGCTTCCTCTGAGCATGAACTCTGAGGACCATAAACTTACAGAAACACATAAATGACAAATTAGACAGTGGGGACTAAATTGAGAATAAGCAACCTTGGGGTGTACAATCTTAGGGGATGTCCCAATTTTAATGATTTTTCTTTCCTTTCAGGAATTCCACAATATCTTACCATCAAGTAATTAAAAGCATATAACTGCATAGGAATTTAAACATGATTATTCATAACAGCATTATACATAATTGCTAAAAAGTAGGACCCATCCAAACATTACCAACACCTTGGGAAGAGTAATAAAATAGGATTTTGCCATAGAATGGAATATTAGTCAGTAATAAAAACAAATGAAATATTTATGCATACTACAACATGGTTAAGCCTTGACAAAATTGTTTCAAATGGAAAAAGGAAAAACTAAACAATGTACAATTAGGTGTACATGAAATCTCAAGAATAAGCAAATCTATAGAGACAGAAAACAGATAATGTGTTCATAGTGCTGAGACTGAGTGGGGATATCTAGAGGAACTTGGGTATTCAGTTAGTTCTGGAAATTAAATAACATTGATGGTCAAAAAATTTTTGAATTTACTAAAGATGTTTAATTGTACATTTTGAATATATGAACTGTGCAATAAATATTTCAATAAAACTAATATTAAAAATAAAAATAAAAGATAAAGACTTCTTGACAAGCCAATGGAAATGCTAAATTTTCTTTAGTCAATTGGTAAATAATATTGACTAGAAATTTGAAAATAGATTGAAAAAGAAAAGATTGTCAGAAAAGGAAAATAAGGCAATGAAATTCTAATTTCCCTGTGTTTAATAATACAAAATATGATTTTAAAGTAACAAATTGACAATATACTATATAATTATAGAATCTGGGTAAATTAAAAGAATGAGAGTTATTTCATAAGCACATTAAGGTAGAATTGGGAATGATCTTTTATAAGGCAGTACACATGAAGTAGAAAAGTATTATTTTAAGGTGAACTTAGACTAGTTAAAATATATATTATAAACTCTAAAAGCTTTTCATAATTAATTCCATAATGTTGCATTTCTCTAATGTCAAAAAGAAATTAAGAGATTACAAATATGGAAAACTATAAAGCAATTTCTCATAAACATAGACTTAAGATCTTCCACAAAAATATCAGCATATTGAATCAGTAATGCATAAAAATGATGACACACAACAAATATTAGGTGGGTCCCTTATTTAAAATCAATCAGTGCAGTCAAGCATATAAACAGAGTAAAGAATCTGATGTTATCAGTAGACCCAGAAAAAGCATTTGACAAAATTGAGCACCCATCCATGATAAGTGTTCTCCACAAACTTGTAAAAGAAGGGAGCTTCTTAAATGTGCTCATGAATAGTTAAGAAAAAATTGCTATAAGTAACTTCATAGGCAATGTGAGAAAGCACTTTTGTCTTAGATTTCCTAAGGAACAAGTCAAAATTATCAACTCAAGCTGGATGCGGGTGGTTCACACTTATAATCCTAGCTACTCAGGAGGCAGAGATCAGGATGATTGCAGTTCAAAGCCAGCCTGGACAAGTAGTTCGTGAGAATCTATCGAAAAAACCCATCACAAAATAAGGGCTAGTGGAGTGACTTAAGGTATAGGCCCCGAGTTCAAACTCCAGCACTACAAAAAAGAATAAATTTTCAAATCACATCACTACTATTCAATATTCTGTTAGAATTCTTAGAATTTACAGTAGAAGAAAATTAAATAAAAAATGTAGATAATAGATAAAAATAAATAACCCTGACTTTATTTGCAAGTGACATAATTGTTTATGTAGACAATCTGAAAAAATAAGTACAAAAAAAAAATAAAAAGCTCTTGGAAATAATAGAGATTTCAGAATAAAGAGTTAAAATCAATTGCTTTCCTATATACCAGCAAGCAACAATTGTAAAATGGAGAAAATATGTCACTTAAAGTATTAGCAAGAAAAATGAAATTCTTAGAATATGTGGAGGATCTATATGTGAAAACCTACAAAGTACTGATAAAAATAAAAAAGGAATTAAATAAATAAAAATGATAGCAAACGCTTATCAATTTGATGACTCAATTTTGTTAAATGTCAGTTATTTCCATGTGGTATAGGAACAAGTGGACATCTATGTAACAAATAAAATAAAATAAAGATATTGATAGAGACCTTTGAGTTTTCACAAATATTAACTCAAAATATATGACAAATCTAAATAGAACATTGTACAACTGTAAAACTTCTTTTGAAAAGAAATAAAAAAATCTACATTATCATATTTGGTCATAAATTTTTAAATGCAAAACTGATAGCATAATGCATGGAAGAAAAATTTATAGGCTGAATTTTATTAAAGGCAAATTTTTTTCTGCGTAATATACCATGAAGAGAATGGAAAAACAAAGCACACAGTGAAAGTTTTTCAAAATACATACCTAATAAAGAGTTTATATCCACAACATCCAAAGGATGCACACAAAAATCCAAATCAAATATACCTTAGTATGTTAATAATAGAGAATGCTAGATGTATGGGATGTGAGCAATCTGTAGTATCTTCACAATAATTCTGTAAATTTAAAACCATTCTAAAAATTTTAAAAGTTGGAGCTACCACAATAGCAAAGACAAATCAGATACTTAAGCAGCCAAAGAAAGATTGAATCAGCAGTTTTGTGATCTTTGAGCCATAGCTTTACTCCAAACACTGAAATGGATCTATACAGTAACAATCAGCTACAAAAATACACATAGCTATCTCCATACACATTGGTGATGAACCTGTCTCTCTTCCTATAAATGATAATTCTGAAAATCAAAGCAGTTTGACCAGGACTAGATCAAATTCAGAACTTATCTCTTCAGAAAGCTTGTTTTGTTTTAAGAAGCTTATCTGTTAACCACATGGGTAAACAAAACAATGAACAGTGGCCTAAGTTTAAAGAGAAAATTATCCAGGAAAGGTAGTTAATAAAAATTGCTGGAAAGAATAAATAAACATCCTGGTTTTTGAATGTAGTAGACTGCCAATATGGTCCATAAATTATTGGGACCCCTCTATGGAAAAAGATATTTAAGTCAGAAAATTACTTTCTTTGAGTACTGGATAGGAAAAAAACAAGCATCCAGAGAAAAATTGGGAGTTTGCACTCTGGAGAAGCTATTATCAAGACCGATAACATATAGTTACTGGAAGGAGGAAGGTGGGAAAGGAGAAAAATATGGGCCAGCACTTAGTAACCTAACAAATATGGAGAAGCTGAGAGAATTAGGTGGTGAAGTTAAGGAATCTGCTTCCTTTTCTTAACAGCTTCTCGATAGACACTCTCTTTAGAAAGTTATGCTGGTGGATCACAACCTAGGAATTTAATCTATGTTATGCTTTACAGTTAATGCGATTGGTCTAGTGGGAAATTCAGGGTATCTTTATGTTGTGAAAAGTGTTCATTAGACATGGTAATAGAGCTGGTTGTAGAGATTTGTTTTCTGTGGAAAGGAAAAAAATATACCATGTATTTAAGTGATTATCCTGATATTCCAGTTTGACAATAATTACTAACCAGTTGTGAGGGGAAATTGGTCATTTGCAAACTGTAATGACATATCTTAATCCAGTAATAACGGCAAATGTACTTCCGTTACATGTGTAACTGGCAGTAATCTGTTTTAAAGCACTAGTTGAGAGGCAACAGTTGAAGGCCAAATTTCTCATTTCCTAGATGTGTAGTTTTCCTTGAAATAAATAACCAGATATTTCTAGTTAGTGAACAATACATTATTTCATAGTAATAATAATATGTATTTCTTTACAAAGTTCACCTTTGTATTCAACTATCTGAAAAGTCTAGGTAGTTGGTTTAATGAAATTCTTGTCATTTATATCAAGGTTAAAGATATGCACTGTCTCATATCTCAAGCAAACATGAAGTTCAACAACTGTCTTTTATCACCAGTGTTGTACCTTTAAATCAATGCAATGTAATGAAGACTTCATGAATGTTAAACCCATTAACCACCAAAAAATGGCTTAATAATAGACAAGCTTTTATAGGTTGGTGTTATGACCACTTTGTGGACACTTAAGGAAATTGCCACAGCAATGAGAAATGCTTTCTGCAACAAGAAAATTAGTGGGGACTATTTCTTGTGGCCCCATTTTAGTCCCGGTCATTTGGGGCTCTCTAGGTTGTTGAACCTAATGTGCTATTGATGACCATAGCACTAAAATTATTGTTGCAAAGGTTTTCATTTTACTTAAGGTTATAAATGGTAGAAGACAGATTTGCATTTTGTTTGTACTTTTGAACTATTGACATAATTTAGTGCATAGACCTGTAAATATACTTTGGATAAGGTTAAAATACTTTCTGGCCACCATCTAATAAGATCTTCTGCTCACTTACCCAGAGGGATAATCACTATTATATCTTGATGGGTATTTTTTCAGACCTTTTTCTATTATTTATACACATACACACACACATTTTCTAAACACTTTATAGAATTTTAAATATACACAGACATACATTTTCTAAATACAACATAAAGCTCAACCCAGAAAATAAAATTTAGATTAATTATACTACCTTAGTTTAAAACCTTTTGAAATACAAAGAATACCTTTGGAAAAAGGAAATTTAGGGCCAAATACTTGGAGCAAATATTTAAATTACCAATTATTACCAATTTAATTACTAGCATGAGGCTGATGATCAAAGTGACGGGAAGACTCTTGACTTCTTGCTATAGACTAAATTCTGTATCCTCAAAATTTATATTTGGAAGCTAAAGTCTCAATTGACTGCTTGGAGTTGAGGTCGTTAATGTTAAAATTAAAATTAAATTAGTTTGTGAGGGTGGGGGCCCTATGATGAGATAGTTGACCTTTTCATGCACAGAGGAAAATTCATGTAAGGACATAGGGAAAGATGGTCATCTCCAGTCTAGAAAACCTGCCTTTACCAGACACTGGCTCTGCTGACATCTCAACCTTGGACTCCAATCTCCAGAACTGTGGGAAAATAAATTCCTACTGCCATCCACTCTGGAGTTTTGTTATTATAGCCTGAGCAAAGTAGTATACTCTCCTAATAGCAACCAGAGGATTAATGGGAGATGTTCTCAAATTCATCTACTGACAGGGAAAAACAAACTGCAAAGAACAATCTAAGTGAACAATGGGAGACGCATACCTGGTGAATATCATTTGTTTAACATAATGGCTATGGATAGTATCTATCTTCCAATTAATTTAATTAAAGAATTCTAATTAAAATTATAATGACTTTATTCCTTGAGGGGAGAGAACTTTTGAAAAAATAGCTGATGAGTCACTTTTGTTTTTTGTTGTTTTGATGTAACATTACATCAAATCTTAGCCTAGATTTGAAAATCTTCTGACACTAATACTTCAAATATTTGGAATACTTTTAATTACCTTTTAAAAATACTTTTAAATTTAAAATTAAAGTGGTATAAAATCTTGTTATGAAACATTTTATAATTTTTGAAGCATATGATTAAGTTCCTTTCCATAAGAAAATGCCTACAGCAGTTTATTTCTACTTTCCATTAGTAATCACTTAATTAATAATGCTTTGACAGAATTTTATTTATGTACAGTTTGATATATATAGTGGTATTTTTATTTTTATTTATTTATTTATTTATTATTCATTTATTCACATGTGCATACATTGTTTGGGTTATTTCTCCCTCCTAACCCCCTCTCCTTCCCTGTCTCCCTTTTCCCTCCCTCACTTCCAGGCAGATCCTATTCTGGCCTTATCACTAATTTTGTTAAAGAAAAGACAGAGGCATAATAAGGAAGACAAAGCATTTTTGCTAGTTGAGTTAAGGCTAGCTATACAAAAATATTCCTAGCATTGCTTTTGTGTACACATGTGTTACAACCCATGTTGATTCATCTCTAACTCATCTTTACACTGGTTCCTGATCCCCTTCTCATGTTAACCTCTGTCACTTTAAGGTTTCTGTATTAGTTCCTCTGGAGTGGGGACATCAAACGCTTTCATGTTTTGGGTTTTCTGCCTATTCCTATATCTCCCGTATGTGCTCTCCCCTTGTCATGTGATCCAAGTCCAACCACATTGCTGCGTTTGTCCTAGATCTAATGTCTGCATTTCAGGGAGAACATACAATTTTTGGTCTTCTGAGCCTGGCTAACCTCGCTCAGAATGATGTTCTCCAGTTCCATCCATTTACCTGCAAATGCTAAGATTTCATTCTTCTTCAGTATTTTTAAAAGTGTATTTATATTTTTAGCTGTTTTCCAAAACTTGCTTTTTCTTTACATGGCAAACATTAGAGATGTCCTTCTACATTAGAAAATATGATTTTTGTGAAGTTTTCTATGTATTTGCTTATTTTAACTGTTTCTTAATTGATTATAAACTTTCTTAAATGATTATAAATTTTCATCAAAATAACATAGATCAATGTTGTAAATATCCTTAATATAGAAGAACTGCCTAACTCACTGTCATTGAAATTATCATTATTCAAAATGGATTTTTATCTCATCACTTAGATATCTAATTCTAAATAATACATGTCCACCTTTATTCTTGATTTTTTTCCAAATGTAGGTAAGAGTAATCTTCTTTAAAATGTGTCCATATTCAATTTGCCTTCAATTGAGCTGTTTTTACATTGTTGGCTTTTAATTTTTATGGCCCTCATGTCTTCTGACTCACCATTCTAAGTTTTCATATTGCAATCCCCTCTCCCTCCCACTTCCCCACTGCTTTGGGCCTCCTGACTTTCTTAGCTATGCCACCTCTTTTCCATTAACAAGGTTCATCATGTTGACACTTTTATTTGTAGTTCTAGTTACATTTTCTTATTTGCCCATTGTGTAATTCTGAAAATTGCTAATATTTAAGCAGACTTTGATACAATGCAATATTTCATTTTATTTTTTGATGGAAAAATGAATAATATTGAAAAATTTCACTTCCTTCTGTGTTTAGCTGGATATGAAGTATCAAATCTTTCATTGGTCACTATCTTTGCCATGAAAGTTTCATGGATTCATTTAATGATCAGTTGCCCAAATTGTGTCAAAAATAATTTGCTTTGTACTAGAATCATGTAATTCTTGTAGAGAATTTCCCCCCTCGTGCTTTGTAATACTTTGTTTTTCTGTTTATTTTATCTATAAAAGAATAGTGAATGTTTACATTGTCCACAACTATATATATGTACATTAGCTTTCTTTCTCTTAGGTAAAATACCTTTAAAAAATCAACTTAAAGAAAGGAAAGCCTTCTGTCCATGGTTTCAGAAGCTTCAGTCTATGATTGGATGGTTCTATTGCTGCTAAGCCTGTGGAAGGGAAGAATTTTCATGGAGGAAAGCTACTCTTATTATGGCAACCAGGACGCAGAAAATCTAAAAGAAAAAAGGGTTGGGACATGATGCACCCTCTACTGTGTTTTTCTCTTCCAACTAGTCCTCACCTCCTAATGGGCCATTCGGATCAAATCAAATAGAGGGCTCCCCAACAGGGCACAAAATCTTGAGCACATGAGACTTTGGGGCCATTTTTTTATACAGAACACAACACCACACTTACGTCATTATTGCACTCAATCACTGTCTTTCTCAAAGTATATTTCTCCGATAAGTACTTGAATTGCCAAATAGCTGCTCTTTAGACCATTTTTGTTTTGTTTTGTTTTTCAGTACTGTGGTTTGAAATAAGAGTTTCACAATTGATCACCTGATAATTAGGCACTCTATTGTTTGAGTCACATCTTTAGCCATTTTTGCTTTGGTTGTTTTTGAAATACGTTCTTTGTTTTTGTGCAGGATGGTTTTAACCACAATTTACGCTCTCACCATAGCTGGGATAATAGGCATACATCACTATGCCTAACTTCTTTTGCTCAGATGGAGTCACACAAACTTTTTGCCTGGACTTGCCTTGAACTGTGACCTTCTCAATCTCAGTTTTCCCAGAGGCTGGGAGTACTGGCATAAATTCACTACAGGCCCTCTCTGTCCCTTTTTTAACACTGTCATTCTGACATATACTCTGCTTTTATAGTCTTCTGTTTTCTGAGCAATATGGTTTCCACATTTTTTTATTTCTTTCTTGTTTGGCCTCAGGTTTTTTTTTTTAAGTAGTTCTGATGACAAAGTTTTTTATTTATTGTTTTGCTAGGTGAGGATACATTGTAGCATTTACAAAAGTTCTTAAAATATATCAAGTATATCATACCCCTCTATCATTCTCCTTTTGGGGAGGAAAGTACTTTCATAAATATATACTTTAAAAGTGCATTAACTTTGCTTTCACTGATTAAAATATTTGTGATTTTGTTTTATTCTTGAGGAAATGGAAATTTACAAATATGTGAATTAGAGAGAGATTTTTTTTCACCTAACATCATTTTTGTAGTTCAGCAGATCTTATTTTGTTGTGAAAACCAAAGGCATTTCTTTATTTTAGTTAAAATTCCTATTTTATTTTTTATTCCTTGTCTTCACAAAATACTCATCCAGTATTTCTCAGACCAGGTTTTAAAAATTCTATGAGACTATAATGGATTTCAAGATTGACCCACATACACTGCTCATCTTATGACTTGTATTTGCTATTCATTCCCAAACTCAAAATTCAACTCACTGTCCTATTTCATCTGATTACATTGCTTACTATTTTACTGAATACATTGAAGAAATGGGGACAAGTATCTTCCATAAGCTGCTTCCTCTGTTTCCGCTCATCTGGGCATATTACAATAGTGAACTCTTTGTTCTCCTAGTCAAAATCATATCCCCCACAACTCTCCTATTGAAGCATAGGATGCACTATAGGGCATAGCCCTGAGTGCTTCCCTGATTTCTCTCCAGGGATGACAAAATCATTCACCAGTTGCTGGTAGTGTTGATGGTTGACCTTTCTTATCTGTGTCCCAGTCTAGGTTTTACCTCATGCTAGAAAGAACTATCTTGCCCAACACTATGCCTTCTTCCCAGAGCCACCAGCTTCCAATGAGCAGACACTGGAGGGTAAAAAATAAACCCTAGCTCTCTCCAATTCAAGATAATTGTGAATGGTTGCCATAAATTCAGAGCGACTTATTTGATTGGCCTTGGCTCAAACCCATATCTCTCACTTTGCCATAGACAGGATGGACTACATGGTTCTCTGCTACCACTGTAAAGCAAAATTGGGCTGTCCATTATTCAAACTTTTATGATAGTGAACCAAGAGTGGGGGCTTTCTAAACAGGGATTCTGTGAAATAACACAAAGTAAGATAGCAAGAAGTTTGTGCAACACTCAGACCTTAATCCTGAGAACACTCCCAATAAACTCTCTATATTAATATTCATATTTTGGTGTCTTTCTTTCAGGAAAACAAATCTGTTCAGGGACTTAGCTCCAATATTCCTGTTCCCTTTCTCATGCACATCAAAAATTTCTTTTCCTCTTAATATGCTACTCTCATGAGCAAATAAGTAAGCTATTCTTTATCTCATCCCAGAAACAAACCAAATTTACAAAGCAGTTTACTTATGCTTCACAATTCTCCTATCCCTCACAATAACTTAAATTATGTTTTTCCTTCTACTATCAGCAAAAATGGCTGCTGTCAAGATCACCAAGTTTGCCAAAGGTGGCAAATCCAATGTCAATCCTCAGTCTTCATTTTCTTTGATTTAGCAGAAGTTGACAGCCTTTATCACTTTCTTCTCCTTGAAACATTATTTTGTCTTAATTTCCAGGAGCATGAAAGTGATTTTCTCTTCAGTTTCTGGGTCCTTGGTTTTGTAGTAACTTTCATGACTTTTTATGATGGTCTGTCTCAAATATTTAAGTGTCTTAGGACTCCATCTGAAATGTCTTTTATATTTACTTCTCTCATTCAGTGAACATCTATTTCCATGAATTAAATATAACTTTGATAATAAAATTCTTAACTCAAAGTTTCCACAGGACTTATCCTTTGAATTTTTGTTGCTGTCATTAATTAGTCTATGATTCTGTTGTTTTTCCTAATTAGTCCATAATAACATCCATAAGAATATTTTTTTCTTTCGTTTCAAGATTTACAACAGCTATTATTATTTCACTGTCTCTAACCATTGATCAAAATCACAAGTAAAATGTTAAAAAGCTTTGTTGTCATTTGACATTCTTATCTTTCTCCTAATTTTGAAGGGAACACATTTCATTAAATTTAATGGACTATCTTCAATATAGTACAGAATAGTGAGGACTTAAACAAAGAACAAAAATGAAATTCTAAAAAGTAATTAGGTATCAGACACAATAAAGTTAAGGCATAGATGATCAGCTCAACATGGTTCCAATGAATGGGTGGAATCCAGTAAAACATAGATGAAATCATTGATGAAAAAGGAAAACAAGTTGTATGTTATGGGCAAAAAGATAGAATCCAATGATAACTTCAATATTTCTTTTTTGCCTTAGAAATGTAAGGATGGAATTTTCATCTACTATTCTAAGGACTGCTGCTTTTTTAGGTATTTTAATAATATAGAGCAGATTTAAAGTATGCAGGAGGATGTTTGTAGGTCATATGCAAATACAGTGCCACTTAAGAAACTTAAACATATACAGATTTTGGTATCCATGGGGAGTCCGAGAAATAATATTTACAGATTCTGAGAGACGACTGACCTAATTTTTGCCCTTTTCCCAAGGAGACTCTCACTCAGCATTGAGAACAGACAAGAACAAGAATGAAGGGAGCTGTAGGGCAGCTAGCTAGCTATCAGTGAGGTGGCATATGGAAACAACTCTGCCATTTCCTTCCAGTGAGCTTGCATGTCTCCAAACAGTCTGTGCTGTCAAGGCTCAATGCAGAATGCCCTTTGGTGGTCCCCAGAATGCAGAGAAATAAACAGTGCTGGAAGAAAGTGCCTTGGCCTTTTCTCATTCATCACTCTGTTTTGCCAGAGACATATTGTGTTTTTCAAGAGACTCAATTTGTTTCCTACTTTCTTTGTTCTAGTGAGACATAGGATTTTCCACTTTGGAATTGCCCTTTAGTTGCATCTGTGGGTTCTGCAGTTATGCAATTTGATCCATCATGATAGAGTGAACCATCACTTGTGTTGTATGTCATCTAGCCATCTATTTCAGTGACATCTGTGGGTCACAAGAAAGCTGCACCATGCTGATGTTGCCTATGCTATGTTTGTATTTAAGGACTGATATTAACACCGTTGGGTTTATTGTGGCCAGTTGTTAAAAATTCTCTGGAAGACTAGTAGGCTCATCAAACAGCTATAGTAGTCACTTCTTAGGGAATGTCTGATTGCTTTATAGGTGGTGAACAGGTTAAAAATGGTGAAGATAGACAGATGATAGATGGATAGATAAATAGATAGATAGAAAAATGATTGATAGAGATAATGAAATAATACAAAGCAATTAGAAACAATGTGCTAAATATGCATAAAGTAACATGATAGATTTTGAAATGAACAATTCTGGGTGAAAATAAGTAAATAGAAGTAACGTAACAGAATAATATCAATAACAGAATAACATTTTTTGAATTAAACACACACACACATATATATGTGTATACATATATATATATTACAAATGGGAGTAAAATTATAAGGATATATGCTAATAATTCAATGAATAAAGGGGAAGCCCACATGGATTTTAATAATAATGTACATGAATTTTGAATTTGAGTACTTCTATGCTCTGCAATTGAGATATTAAAAAAAAGAACAAAAACAACCACAAATAATCAATTGTTATTCCTCAAGGTCAGGGCCTAGAGCATGAAATAAATATTACTCCTAGACAAAATTAGGTTTTCTAGTGTTTTCTTTAGGGAAAACAATATCAATTTCCAGTATTATATTCAGCATTCAGTCCTTCATGTTCCATTTATCCACAACAAAAAGGGTTAAATTGTTTACAAGTCCAATTGCTCTCTAGGTTAATAGACCTCTTTAACAGACTTCTGGCATCTCTGCTGACCAATTATTGTTGAGATGAGAGGCACTATCTCTTTTTGAAACCTTGAAAACTAATATACCATGTATTTCCAATATCTTTACTGCCTAGTTATTTATCTAAAACCCTTACTAACAGAGCCTACATAAGAGGGATTCCATTGTGTTTAAACCTTATAAAGAAAGCTATCCTTAGTTAAGTTCAGGTTGAATTTCTTTCTTGAGCATGCTATGAATTAGCTGGTACTCAAGTGCTAAAAGAGATAAAAAAAAAATACAAAAAACTTAATCCATGTAAGCACAACCCATTGGTAGCATAACCAGCCAAACATTCAAGGATGAGAAAACATTTAATTTATTCATGTTTTATCTGGGAAAAGATTGACCTAAGAGGATTTTAAACAACTTAAGCAAAGGTGTTTTATTGTGAAAGATAAAAGCTCTGCTTTTAAGAGACTAAGCTTTAAGTTCAGAGGCTGGCATTTGCAAGTTGTTGAATGGAATTGAACTTGAGCAAATGTATTTAACCTCTCAAAGTTTTAGGTCCCTCAACTATGAAATAGGGAGACAATGATGTTCGACTCACAGTACTGTTCAGAACCACAAGTGAGAAATTATATGTTGAAGATTTGGGTTTTGCAAGTTGGAAGAATTTCTATAAAGATAATATACATGTATCTATGCAGATACACGAAGATACTAACATGTATATATGCTTGTGTGCATGGCATCAAAATGAAATAAACATTATGGAAGATGACACATTTTTTGCAAAGTAAATTTGATACAGGCTATGAAAATATACTCCATTTTTTTATCTTTTCATAAAATTTCAAATAAAAAAGATGTATGAGATAAACTGATGGTATGGCTTCTTTCAATAAATTAAGGAATGGTATTTTCAAAAAGAAATGTGTAACCCACTGAATTGTCTTATAAAACACAAATTATCTTTAGGGTGGTCAGTTTATCTCTGCAATTCTCCTGGATTAAACATGCAGTTCTTAAATATATGTCCAATATATATGGAAGATAGTGTGTCTTAGTTTCTCCTTTATTTTCATTCAATCTGTGCATTTTTTCCTGAAGGAATTACAAAAAAAAAATTCCTATTCTCCTGTTATTTAAAAACATCAGTGAAAGATTGCAGTTTCTATGCCAAATAAAGGATTTAAACTGGCAAAATGGAGCTTTTAGGGATAGGATGCATACCTACATATGTGTGTGTCTACTGGGTCTGTGCCTTTGAAACATTTCTTGTTCTTTCTAAAACTTATATGAACCACTTGAGAAATATCTGGCCTATTTCTAAGGTCAAGAATGCCAGAAATGTGTGTGGGTACAAGCTCTAAAAGAAAAGCAATTTATTGGGAGAAGGGATAAGATCCTAAATGAGAAAGAGCAAGTTACTTAGCAAAAGCTATAGGGAATGAGGTAACAGAAATGGTTTTAAAGTACACTAAATAAGAAGGAATGATCCCACAGCTTAAGGAATATAGGTTAGGTATTATAATTCAAATTATTCAAAATTACATTTATTCAACTAGAGTTTGAATTTTCAGTTTTTGTTTGTATTTTGCTGTTCTCTTTATTCCCATGTTGCTCTCCTATAGTGTTTAGTGATACACAACTCCTGAATAGATCCATAATTTAATGACTGGTTTATACTAACATAAATATTCCAGCTCCAGTGTGGTTGCTTCAGAAGAGAAAGGCAGAGAAATGACATCTATTTACACTTGTCCTTTGGAATGTTTTTTTATTTCCTGTGAAGTGAAAGAGTTTAGAGACAGAATCTGATGGAATTGTTGTTCAGGAGGCACTTTCAATGACTCTGAAACAAAATTAATCTTCTTAAGAAATGCCATGACTATGGGGAAAATGCAGTTGCCTCTCCAACCACCTCTGCTGTTCTTGTATTCTGAACAATCAAGTCTGGGAAATTTGCACTCTTATGATGGATTATAGCAAGAGGGAAGCTTCTCTAGGAGGAAGTTGTGCTGCCTGCTAATGTGCAGAAGGGGGAACCTGTTTAGGAAGGATCCTAGCATAGTGGAACATGTGAGTATCCCCTTGAGACATCCTGTATTAATTAGAGGTCAAGAAACTGAAGTTCAAATGTGCTGTGAGCTCAGCCAGCCTGTGGGGTGGAAATGTGTTAGCTGTGTTTCTAGTTACCCAGCTAAAAAGGAACACCTCATTCTTAATTTTATGTGCTTATAAGTGTTGTACTGGTACGTATTTATTACAGTAAACCCAATTTTGTTCTTTCTCCAAAGTATAATTTTTCTAGCATTTCTAGCATCTAGTATAAGAACAAAATAATTTATAACTCAATGAAAGGTATAAAATTACAAATTCTATTCCCTTTTCAAATATACGTATATGGTGCCTGAACACATGGAAAATTCTCCTCTCTGTGAGTGCTTGCTTCTGTAGCTAATTCCAGACGTTGTAAATGTGCAATGTCCTGCTGTCCGTTTGGCTAATCTGCAGAGTACATCACAAAATCAAGGTTTTGCTCCCCAATCTTTCTCCAGTTTATCATTAGAAACTTTTTATTCAACTTATTTGGTATTTTCCTCCTCCTCCAATTCCAACATCTACTTTATTTATTGTTGAAATACCATCTTCACCTCACCATGTTATTTGCTGAGGTCTTTGTAATTTGATCCTTCACTCCAATTTTATATCTTCCATTAAAATCATATTAAATATAATTCAGTAGTAGTTCACTACAGCTTTTAACATAGTATATTTGTGAGGGAATTACAACAAAATTACTTTTCCACAGTTCCACTCCTCTCTTTCTGCTTTATTACTGACCATGGTGTTCCCTCGAATGGCACTATGTGGTATATTATAAGAACTGTGAATTAATAGTACTTAAAACTTGTTCTCTCTCTTATTCTTTGTTTGCCTCATGGGATCTCACCCAAGGAAATATGTTTCAAGCATTTAACCACATAAGGATCTAAATATTACTTGGAAATATTTGTTTTTAAGTGGTTACATATGTAATGCAACTATTGAATAATAAGTGGAATTACATTATTGACTGAAAAGAACATGAAAGTTGTTTTCTCTTTCTTGGGATAAATTAGAACAATCTCATAAATATAATGCACTCAAAATGACTTTAATAATGGCAACGACCTTGTGTGTACTTTTTCCTGTGGATCACATGAAGTGGTGTATAATATGGGAAGAAAAAACAAGTTTGCAATGACTATTGAGATTTATTTCTTCACAAGCTGAACATTTGGAAAAAAATTGTATTGACTGAATTCATAAAAAGAAATAGTTTAAAAATTAGAGGTAAATTTTAAAAAGTCGCACAGGTATCTTGAGTGTGAGTGAAGCTCTACTGATTTTACCAAACTGAGTGAATATGCCTAATCCATCTCCATTGGTAATGTACAACTGTTTTCACATTAAAATATGCTTTTTGTTATTAAAGCAATTGTTATGCATTTAAATATAATTAAAATGGTAAGTCCACTACTATTCTTATAATACAACTTTGAAAAAATGTGAAATCTACCATATTAAATTTGATGATAGGGATACACAATGGAGAGTGTTGAGGATACTTTCATGGAGCAAGATGGGATTAGTTGACATTAATATTCTATAAGAAGGATTTAAGAAGAATGCCAGTGCAATAGTTCCCTAAGCTTGCTCTTGCATCTTAAAAATATGAGCCACTGGGCAACAGCTAAAGACTAAGGACTGCAGTATTTTAAAGAATCACTTCAAGCCATCCTAATGAGAATCTAATACAGATGTTACAGTTTAGAGGTCCTGATAATGTCTTATGCCTACTTTTTAAACACACTTTTGTTTTTTCTTGAACCTTAGTTATATTAGAACACATTTATTTACATATATAATATCCACTGATAGAACATAACAAAAACCATTCCATATATAGAATTAATATTACTAATTACGTACTTTAAAGTAGTGAGATTATTGTGGATTAACAAGCATCCTGAAAGTAACTGCACGTGCCCTTAAAAATAGAAGATGACAGAAGGATCAGAAAGTTGTTTGTTGCAATCTAAATTAATTCAGCCCCTATGGGAAGCAATATGGCAGTTTCTCAAAAATCTCAAAATAGAACTACCATATGACCTGGTAATACCACTCTTGGGTATATCATCATAGATCCATACAAACATAAATCAAAATGCAATAAAGACACTATTACACACATGTTATTGAAGAATTATTTACAATAGGTGAGGTTTGGAATCAACCAAAATGCTTCTCAACCAATGAATGGATTAAGAAAGAAATGTGTGTGTGTGTGTGTGTGTGTGTGTGTGTGTATACACGCACACATACTTGGAGAATTATTTAGCCATAAAGAAGAATAAAAAGGATAAAGAATAAAATAAAAAGAATAAAGAATTAAATCATGGTGTTTACAGGAAAACGGATGCAAATGGAGATTATTATGTTAAGTGAAGTAAGCCAGGTTAAGAAGGACAAAGCTCACACATTCTCCCTCATATGTAGAATCAAAGAATCTTGACCATTTATGCTTGTGTGTGTGTGTACACATACATACATACATATGTATAAAAACATATTGTTATCATCACTGTGAGAGGTGGAGAAGGAAGAAGAAAATGCAATGGTGGGGATAGAACAATGACTAAATAAGTTGTGTAATATGTAAAGGTAACACAAGGCAAATTACTAAAAACTATTGAAAACTAAGGTGGTAAAAGGAAGAACATAGTGGTGGTTAATATGACCAATGCACAACATTTTAATGTGTGTGAAAAATCATGGTATAACCTGTTATACAATTAGTACACAATAACAAAGAAATGCATATTTAAAAAGCTACAACTGAAAAAAAGACAGAAGAATTTAAATCAAGAGAGATGGTCCACTACTGATGAATGGATTAAGAAAATGTGGTATTTATGCACAATGGAATTTTACTCAGTCATGTAGAAGAATGAAATCTTATAATTCTCAAGTAAATTAATGGAACTGGAGAACATCAGTCTGAGTGAGGTTAGCAAGGCTCAGAAAACCAAAACTTGTATGTTCTCCTTCATATGCAGACTTCAGATATAGGGAAAATGCAGTAATGTTGTTGGACTTGGGTCACACGCTAAGGGGAGAGCACATACGGAAGGAATGGGAATAGGAAACCTAAAACTTGAAAGTGTTTGATGTCCCCATTGCAGAGGAGCTAATAACCTTAAAATGACAGAGGTCACTATGGGAAGGTGAACGGGAAGTAGTGAAGAGGTCAAGTAGAGATAAATCAATTCAGGTTGTAATACACTTGTGCATGGAAGCAATGCTAGGAATCTTTCTTTATAGCTATCCTTATCGCAGCTACCAAAAAGGCTATGTCTTTCTTATTGTTGCTTATGTCTTCTCTTCAACAAAATTGGAGAAAAGGCCAGAACAGGTTCTGCCTGGAAACAGGCAGGTGAGGGGGACAAGGAGGAGGCAGGGGGTAAAGGGGAGAAATGGCCCAAACAATGCATGCACATATGAATAAATGAACAAAGAAAAACACACACACACACATACATGCAAAGATTTCAAAGAAACCATAGATGAAAGCAAAAAAAGAGAAACTCAACCTGTGTTTGCTTAAAAGCAATGCATGACATTAAACCCTAAGAGCTAATGATTTATTTGGTAATGAATCCTATACACTGGAGGGAGACAGAAGAACAAAGAAAATAAAGGTAAGTAAACCTTACAGAATAACTTTTAAACCAACCCTGCAGTGGACTGGAAGCATTAACCAACCAGATTCCTTTTGCCCTTTTTTGATTGTTTCCTTCAAAGAGCATTGACTTTGTGTTTGGAAGTCTCAGTGACCTTTAAACTTTAGATCAAAACTTGAACAGAGAAGTAGAGACACTATGTAGAATGCTTGAACTGGAATGTGGGCAAAGCATTTGAGCCTATACAAAAATGAAATTTCAGTGACTTGAGAGGTTGTGACATAGGACAAAAAAGATGTCTGAGAAATCTAAATGTCATTCACTGCTGCAAACATCCAGGTAGATAAAAAGTCAAGCAGACCACTTGAAACTGCTTTGGACACTGCAGGCTAGTTATACTCAGCTGACACTGTGCTGACAGACTAGAGGTCAAAGGTGGGAAAAGCAACAGAAAACCAGGTTAATGGGCTTTTGTAGATGCTCTTCAATGCATGGAAAGTTAGAGCAAGAGAGAGCTCAGACACAAAGCAGGAAATAGAATGTTCCACTGGTACTAAGCCACCTCAACAAAGAAAGAATCAGAGAAATATCAAATAACCTACGTAACTGGACAAAAATCAACTTCTCTTTCAATTTAACTTTTTCATCAACAAATAGCAAAAGGATGTGGTTCTAGGAGTAGAGAATTTTAAAGGGTAAATGTAAATACATTTTTATGCTTAGGTGCACACAAATGGTAAGTTTGTCCAGTAAACAGAGAAATACACTGACAAACAATAAAGCTGTATATATATATATATATATATATATATATATATATATACACACACACACATATAGTATATGTATATATGTATATACAACAGCTATTGTAATTTAATTACAAAATACAAATTTCAACACATAAACTTAGAAAGTTTAATAAAAGGTAATAATAAATATGCAGGTTGTATTACCAATTGAAAATTGAAGACAGGCACCACTGGCTCACAACCATAATCCTAATTATTCAGGTGACAGAGATCAGGAGGATGGTGGTTCGAAGCCAGCCTGGGCAAACAGTTCATGTGAACCTGCTTCAAAAAATAACCAACATAAAAAAGTGCTGGCAGAGTGGCTCAAGAAGTACAGTACCCACCTAGCAAGTTTCAGACCCTGAGTTCAAACACCAGTACCACCAAAAAAAGAAAAAAGAAAGAAAGAAAATTGAGAAAGAGATATAATAAGGAATAATGTAGTTCCAGATATATCATGGGGATGAATAATGAACAAAATTTCATAACATAATAATCAGGAAAGTTAAAAAATTGAAAATTAAAGGTATGAACATGGAATTTCTGTATTAAAATCAGTGCAGGAATGTCAAGATTTGCATATAAAGGTAGAAGCAAATGAATGGAATATTACTTGAACTTAAAGTGAACTTTTTGTGCTTGTTTGATGAGATTCAGCATGAAAACTCTGTATTCTTGACACTTTATGACTCAAGAATTTAGCATCAAATCATGCAAAAAATAATTTCTAGGAATAAAGGAGAAAGTGTATGGAGATAGCATATAGTCACAAGCCTCAGAATGCAGTATAAGACTTCAATATGTCAAGTAGTGAACAATGAATTATATAATCATAAATAAAATTACTCATACCTATTATCAAATAATAACAGGAAACTATTTTAAGTACCTTCAACATGATGAATAAAGAAAATCTGTCATTTTTTTACAGATTATACTACTCTATTTTAGTATGATATTTTTATTTAATAGGATACTCATAGCTTCCTTATGAGTTCTACATGATAAGGATAAGGTCTTATTTCTTGGGAAACATCCATCAACTTAAAAACATGAATAAATCCGCAAAAAGGACTGAATAGACTCAAGATATTTATTTCAAGCATTGGAAACAATGAAGAGAAATCTTATTATAAGAAGATTCAGTATTTTGATTTTAGTATACCTTCTCATGTTAGAAAGTATACTAAATACTTATAATACTAATGCTAATACTAATAGGTAAGATACTATTAAAAAATGCTAATATGATGAGGCAAAGGGGCAGATTAGAAGCAATCAATAGTTTCCTGCCCCTCCAATATAGCCAGAAAACAGCTAGTCAACTAGGTGAGTGACTGAAGGAATGTACTGAAGTTCAATATTGGATGGATAAAGAATTAGAGAGATCAAGAGACTTTGGTTGTGGGAACAAGGGCCAAAGTGAGTGCGTCAGTGCTAAGCCCACTGAGGACTGGCATGGCAGAGGGAATGGTTAACAGAAAGGCAGTGAAGCAGAGGTATAGTGGGTAAAAAACCACACATGCAGTGCAGAAATACAATTTGAACTCAACCAGTCTGGGAGGTGTGTAGCTGCCCTATGCATGACAAGTGCTCAGCATTTTCCAACTTAAATGCATGATGCTGAAATGGGAAGCAACCTTCAGAAAGCTGAACCAAGTTTGTTCATTTGGGAAACTCAAGTCCAGATTTCGTCCTTTTATCTGGAGCTCACAGAAAGAATTACAATGCTCCCTCAGCAGTATCTAACTCGTGGCCCAGTGCGACCCAGGAAGAACACTGCCAAAGCAGGCTAATTGAAAAATACATTCAATGGGATTTGGGTTGGAGACAGAGAATGGAGTAGAGCTTGCTTTCTTACTAAGATTAATAGTTCAAGGGCCAAAGTAGGTCAGGAAACTGAACAGGTGCACATGAGCTTGTGTAGAGCTTTGCCCTGACAAAATCACTCTTGCAGTGGTAAGCACAAGATACCACTTACATTTACCAGGGTAAATGGTAGTGGTGAGGGCAAGATATGTTGTGTACCCCATTACAGTTTGTTTCCTAGCCCTCCATGTGTGCTTCATGGGTGCATCTGGGTTTCTGATGAACAGCAAAATTCAGCATCAGCTTAGCCCTGAGAGTATGCTAACGTAATCTTAACAGAGTTAACTCCAGACCAAGGTGCTCCCTGACACTTTGAACTAGCCAGCATGGAAACAAAACTATTTCAATCGGCTTTGACACAAACCATCCACACTAACCAACTGGGTAGCAACACAGAATAACGAAAGATTGAGTAATCCCCAGCCTTTGCTCTCTTCAAAAACAGCCCAAGTACATAGACAAGAAATAGATTGGAGTAGTTCCATTTTTGCCCACATGACCATTCCAACAGGCAAAGAGTATGTAGGGGGATCAGGGATTTTTTTTTTTTTTTTACTTTCACGCTTTCTTTTGGGACATTTGCTACTTTCATACATATGTGTAATTATATACATATATATATATATATGTATATATATATATGTATATAATTTCTTTTCGTCTTTTGTTTTTAACATGCTTTCTCTCTCTTCTTGTCATACAAACAGCCAAATTCTCATTCTCTCTCTCTGTCCCTTACTTTTTAAAATTTTAAATCATGGGCTTCACATTTCACATTTCTCTTTTTTTCTCCTTTTTCACTTTTTGAATATTCTAACTTTATTTTACTTTCCATTTGTCATTTTTTTCTGTCATAAATAGTCTTTTCTTTCTTTTTGTACCACTTAAAATGTTGACTTATATTATTTCTGATCCCACCATTCCCTTTGTTGTCTTTGTTTGAGTTGTGGATATTGTAGTTGGGTCTTAGTTTTATTTTATTTCTGTATCTGGTTCATTGCTATTTATTGCTGTTACTTTTATTTGCTAAGGGCAGAGTATGACACTTCAAGTACATTGTGTAGATGCTCTGCTTCTGAACTACAGTCCCACCCTTGCTAAAACTGCATGCACCTTGCTCCACACACAACTCACCCACACTTCAAGTTCAGAGAATACTTTAACTCAAACAATTTCTTTAATAACAAAATTTCTTTAATAACAAAAAGAAACCATCAATAACCAGGATTCAAGTAGACACAGCTAGGAGAGTTGAAGACCCGCTCATGGACAAACACACCTATCAACAACCAAGTAAAATACCAGAGACTATGACCACCACATCTATGAGAGACCATGGCATCAGGCACTCTCAAACCTTTGTAGTCCATACACTGTTGACAAGAGTAAAAGAATAATTGTAGAGGATATATCATATACTCTATTTTTTATAACACATCTGCCTGAAGTATTAGAAGTTCTCCACTCTTGTAACACCTATAGAGGAAGGAAAACCACTGGGCTCTGACAAAGTATGTATTGTTTCAAAATTAAGTAAGTAACTAACTTAAGTAATTAAGTTCTCATTACTAGAGAACTAACAGGGAATCTACACTACAAAATCCAATTGGAAATATATTTGATACAGAACAACAATGTCATTTTCCCAAGACACATCACTGGGAAGAATCTCTTCCCTACAAAGGTTCTCACATAACAATGGAAGAGATGTCCATCACAACGCATGCTCAAATCTCAACATAGAAATATGAAAAAGGCAACATGAGTCCTTCATCAGTTCATAATCCTCTAGCAACTAAGTCCAAAGATATTCGTAGGGATAAAATGTTAGAGAAAAACGTCAAAAGAATGATCTTTAAAGTGATCAATGAATTCTAAAAAAACACAGAAAAACAACTGATTGAAGTAAGAGTGATGTTACAGGATATGAGGGAGAAGTTCAATAAAAAGAGATTTTGAAAACTCTTGGATAGGAAAAGTTCAATATGTAAAATAAATAATTCAGTGGAAAACCTCTCTAACAAACTAGTACAAAAGTAAGAGAGGATTTTAGATTTTGAAAATGAGGTTCATGAACTAGAAATTCAGATAATAAAAAGGAGAAAAAAGTTAAAAAATGAACAGCAAATGCCATATAACTAGAACACAACTAAAATGCCGAACATTTATTTTGTGTATAGATAAAGATGTGAAGGGATTGACTAAATGTATAGAAAATCTACTTAGGGAAATAATAGGGTGTTTCCCAAATCATGGTACAAGAAGCATTTAAAACTCCTAACAGATATGACCAGAAAAAAACATGCTAACATCATTTTTTAGTTAAAATGCTTAGAGTACAGAAAAAAACAGAATAGTGAAAATGGAAATAGAAATGTGCCAGCTCACTTACACAGGCAAACTCATTAGAAGAACTGCAGATGTATCAATAGAAATGATAAAGGCCAGAAAAGCATAGGATAATGAGTTTCAATCTCTAAATTTAAATATTTAGCAGACTGCATGACTATATCCATTAAAGTTATGCTTCAGAATCAAAGGAGAAATAAAGAGGTTACATGATAAGCATAAACTAAATAAATTTAGGAGTTAACATACAGCTACTGAATATTCCATCCAACAACTGCAGAATGCACATCTTTTTAAGCAGCTTACAGAAATTTCTCTGAAATAGGTAATATTTTAGGCCCTAAAGTAAATCTTAAGAAATACAAAAAATTGGGCTAGAGGACATGGCTCACACAGTACAACACCAGCCTAAAAATCATGAAACTCTGTCTTCTTGTTGATTTCTACTTTCATCTCATTATGATCTGATAAGGTGCAAGAAATTTTTTCAATGTTTTTTGGTGATACTGGGGTTTGAACTCGGGGCTTCACACTTGCTAGGCAGGTGTGCTGTACTGATTGAGCCAGGGCTCCAGCCTAAACTTGTTTTGTTTTGTTTTTTGATTAGAGTAGGGTTTGAACTCAGGGCTTCAGGCTTGCAAAGCAGGTACTGTACTATGTGAGTCACATCTCCGGTCCTCAACAACACTTTAAAAAGTTTGTACATCATGAACAAATTGCTTTCATTCCAGGAATGCAAGAATGGTTCAGCATACAGCATTTAATAAATTTATTACAACACATAAACAGAACTAAAGAAAAACATCTCATGAAATCATCTATACACATAGATAAAAACATTTGACAAAATTCAACAGTCCATCATGATAAAAGTCCTAAAGAACTATGTATAGTATACCATGTATGTATATGTCAACATGACAGTGGTTATCTATGATTAATCTAGTCAACAATATAAATTGAATGGGAAGCACTGAAATAATTTTTTCTCTACAATAAGAAACAAACCAAAAATATCTACTATCAAAGGTATTATTTGGTAGTTAAAATTTTTAACCAGAGCAATAAGACAAATGGATGGAACTGGAGAACATCATTCTGAGCGAGGTTAGCCAGGCTCAGAAGACCAAAAATCGTATGTTCTCCCTGAAATGCAGACATTAGATCTAAGACAAACGCAGCAATGTGGTTGGACTTGGATCACATGACAAGGGGAGAGCACATACGGGAGATATAGGAATAGGCAGAAAACCCAAAACATGAAAGCGTTTGATGTCCCCACTCCAGAGGAACTAATACAGAAACCTTAAAGCAACAGAGGTTAACATGAGAAGGGGATCAGTTAGAGATGAATCAACATGGGTTGTAACACATGTATACATGAAAGCAAGCTAGGAATTTTCTGTATAACTATCCTTAACTCAACTAGCAAAAATGCTTTGTCTTTCTTCTTATGCTTGTGTCTTCTCTCCAACAAAATTAGAGATAAGGGCAGAACAGGTTCTGCCTGGAAGTAAGAGGGGAGGGGAGAGAGTGTAGGGGAGGGGGCAGGGGGGAGAAATGACCCAATGTACACACATGTCAATAAATGAATAATAAAAAATAAATTAATTAAAATTTTTAAAAAGGAATAAATAAGGAAGAAGTTAAATGATCACTTTTTAAAGACTGCATGGTCTTATAAGGGTCTTCTAAGACCCTAAAGACTCACAAAAAGACTTTTTAAACAGATAAGTTCAGAAAATTAGTAGGAAAGAAAAATCAACCTTCAAATATCAATAGCTTTTTAATGAAAGCTAAAAACACTATTTTAATTTAGATATATTACCCCGAAAAGCTCATGTGTTAAAGATTTGGTCCCCAGCTGTTTCATGCAATCATTGAGAAGTGTTTGGATCATGATGACTGATTTTGCCAATGGATAAATCCATAGATGGAGTCATAATTTGTTGGTATCTTTGGAAGGTGCTGAAAACAATAAGATGTGGACATGCTTGGAGAAAGTAAGTCACTGGGAAAATGCTTTTGAAAGGTATGTTCTACTTGGCTCCTTCTGGTATGTCTCTCTGCTTCCTGGCCACAATGAAGTAACAAACTTTGCTCTGCCACATGCTCTTTTTTTGTTTTTATACAGTAATTTTTTTATGGTACTGCTGGTTTGAAGCGCGTTGTAATGTTTACAAATTCTTACAATGTATAAAATATATGATACTTGAAATCATCCCCTCAACCACTCTCCTTTATCCCCCTCCCCTGATTTCTGAAACAGTTTCAAAGGTAGAATTTAATTTACATATATGTATATATATTTTTTGTACTGTATTCATACCCCTAGTCTTGCTACTATAATGTTCTACTTCTCTAGCACCACAAAAGTAGAATGGACTAAATCTGTTCAAACCATGAGCTAAAATAAGCCTTTTTTTCTTTCTCATTTGTCATAGCTATGAAAACTTAACACATATCCCAGTAATTAACCTGCTGAGAAATGAAATGGGGAAAGCAGTCCCAAACACAGTAGCCTCAAGAAGAAACCAATGCCTGGGAATAAACTTAACAAAGAAGGTGAAAAATTGTTATAATGTAAAGTATACAAAACTGAAGAAGGACATTGAAGAAGACACTAGAAGATGAAGTCCTCCCATGTTCATGGAGGACTATATTACTCAAAGTCATCTATAGATTCAATTCAATCTCCATAAAAACACAAATGACATTCTTCATGAAACTAGAAAAAAATCTAAATTTATATCAAAGCACATAAAGACCCTAAATATCAAAAGAATTCTGAGCAAAAAAAGAGCAATTTTGAATCACATTACAATACCTGATTTCAAATTATACTACAGATCCACTGCAACAAAAACAGATTGGTATTGGCATAAAAACAGATATGTACACCAATGGAATAAAGTAGATGACCAGAAATGAAATCAAGCATCTACAACTATCTGATTCTTATCAAAGAAGCTAGAAATATCTATTGAAGAAAAGATATCCTCTCTAAAAAACAGTGCTGGGAAAACTTACTTAAGATTTCCCAAAATCTTAAGTAATAAATAGAACCCTATTTTCTTCCCATACAAAATTCAATAATAAAAAATAGACCCCTATTTTTCACCCCAGACAAAATTCAAAACTTGAAACTACTATAGGAAAACAGGAGAAACAAATGAATAAATATGCATAGGTAAAAACTTTCTCAACAGCACTCCAATGGCTCAGAAAAACATCAAATATCAATAAATGAAATTACATAAAACTGAAAAGCTTCTGTACAGCAACCAATAGGACAAGAAGGAAGGTCACACAAACTGAATGGAGAAAATCTTTGTGAACCATGCATCTGATAAGTGATAAATATCTAAATTATATAATTAATTCAAAATCTTGAAAGACAAAAGAATGAGTAATTCAGTCAATAAATGGGCAAATGAACTGAGCACACACTTTTCAAAAGTAGAAATATTAATAGTCAAAAGTACACTCCCAATGAAATGTTTAGCATCATTAGCCAGTAGTTGGAATGGCTATCATCAAGAAAACAAATGACAAATGCTGGTGAGGATAAGGGTTGGTGGAACTGTAAATTTGTACAGCAAATATGGAAATCATTTTGGAGGTACCTTTAAAAAAACAGAACTATCAAATTATTTAACTGAGCATTCCCAGGTGTATACCCTTGAAATCAAAGTTAATATATTATCCTGCATATATACACCATTCACAATAACCAAGATGTGGAATCAGCATTGGTGCCCATTCCTAGATAAAAAGATAAAGAATATGTGGCATGCATACACAATGAAGTATTACTCAAGTATAAAAAAAATGAAATCATGGTTTTTGGAGTAAAATTAATGGAACTGCTGATCATCAGGCTAAATAAAATAAGAGACTCAGAAGTATAACTATTGCATGTATTCTCCCATACATGATGTCTAGGGGATAAAAGTGAATTAGAGTAGAAGAAGGCCTATTAGGGAAGAGGATAGAGATAAGGAGGAGTGGGGAAGAGGAAGGAGAGAGCGTAATGGGGAGGAAATGATCAAATACTTCATTTCCATGTATGAAAATGACAGAATTAAATTTGTTATTTTATACAATTAATATACACTAAAAGGTACATAAAAATAACTAATATTTTGATACTTATGCATGGTAGATATTTAGTTGATAATATGCATTGCACATTTACCTACCTCAACAACTGTATGAGATTTTTCTATGGAACCTAGGCTTGGGACTCTTGGCATACACTCATGACACATCCACTAAAATTAATCCTTTGTATAATGCTACCACAGAATTTAAGAAAAAAATGCCAGCTAGTTAAAATAAATACATGTGTCAACCCCATTTTTAGCCTGCTAAAGTTTAGAAAATTAATTTACCTTCCATATTTTAGAGAAAATTATCGATGAGAGATCTGGAAGATTTTCTAGGTACCTTTTCATCATCATATCCATAATAAAATATGTTCAGATATTTCTGCTTACAAAACAGTATCTATGCTTAGCAGTAATTGAGTTTTTAATTAACCAAACTGAGATGTCTTGAGTATCATCTACTCTTCTGAGTGTGACTAGTGACTGGTTTTCCAAATATCTCTTCCCGTTTTAGGAATGAAGGTATATTTAAATCATTAACCATCTGTGACCATAATGACATGTGCATACTAATAAGAAGTGGGCCTGAATTAACATTCCTTCATGCCTCTTTATGGAATAATTCAATTATAAATTCTTTCAACACAAAAGTCCTTGAAGATTCTGAAAGCAAGAGTGATATTTTTAACAATCAGATGGGAGATGAATATTTAAGCCCAGCAAAACATTTTCAATATTGGGTTAACTCTGTCTTTTCTACTGTTTGTCATCTGGATATGAAAGGCAATTTGGTGATAGTTTAAAACAAAATGGAGTGTTTAAGACTAATATAACTGAAATATGCCTTCCCTCTAGCAGTTTTAAAAACCTTTGACTTCTGATACAAAAGATCCTGTTATTATATGGACAACAGATTTTTTTGTTGGATATTCTAAGCTTGCTTGCCTATCTCTGTAGGGAAGAATGTTGATGTTACTTGTGGGTCACTGAAAGATAACTTTATTATCAGATGACAGATGGTGATAGTTTTGTTAATTTTATGATTACTTCTCCAAATATTTCACTGCTATCATTGTAAACAAAACTGTTTTGATTTTTCAAAGCTAGGTAAACTCCCTTTCCCATCCATTCATGCATATTGGCACACCTTTAGCTTCTTCAGCAGGCAATGTGAACTCAGGCTGCTCTCTTTCATAGATGAACTCTGTCCTTGGGAATTATGGTCCTCGTTTGGATGTCCTGAAAATCAGAACACTACACAGTACAGTGCCAACACCTTTCTCTGTAGTTTTGTTTGTTTGTTTTGTTTTGTTGTTTTTGCCTTACTGGCTTCAAACAACTATTGCAAATGTAACCTGCGGGGAGACCAGGCTCCTAGTCTCAGCAGGCAGTTGCTGTTTCAGCCAAAATTAATCTGTCTAAAAAAGATAATAGTTGTGGGGGTTGGCTACTTGAAATGTAGCTCCTAATAAGGAAGACTTTACCCGATGTGCAGAAAATTGTTCAGGAACACAAGGTTAAAATTTCTGCTATTTTAAAATGTGTTTTGGCACCCTACATCAGCATGGAATCACAAAAAGCACCTTTTCTCATTTGGAGCACTGAAAGATTGTTCTGTGGAATAAAGAGTTTAAATTACTTCTGATATTGACTGCTAACAGTTTTCAAGTTCTGCCAGTCTCTAATCCCCTTCTTCCCCACAGTTGGACATTTCTCCATATAAGAAAGTTTGGGTACTTCTTCCTTTGCCAAAAGCAGAAAACTAAACCTTGTAAGATATGACTCTATTTGAGAAAATTCTTACTCCAAACCTATCACAAAATAATAACCAACTTTACTCACCCCTTTTTTCTCTCTCAAATTTTCACACATACTCAAGAGTTTCCCCTGCATTCTCTGAAAAGCCTTATTAGATAAGCAGTAAAACTTACTATAGCCTCCCATGGTGTATGTGTGGCATTATCTATTCCGACATTCAAATCCTCTCAAACTGAAAAGAAAGCACTTTGGCAAAGACTATGCTCCTCACTTGAATATTTACCCCGGGAATATCGCTTATTATCTAAGTGCTTACCACAGTGGAGGCTGACTTCTACTAACTCCAGTTGAATTCAGCATATAGAACATACTGAACATACTGAATATACTGAATATGTCAGTATATAGCCTGACGCTGGTTATCTTTCTGTTATCAGGGTAAACACTATGAAATTCCTAGCACATTTCAACAAATATTTATGTCTGCAGTAGACCCTTGGGGTCTGCCAGTGTGTGGTTCCAGTAAGATTACCACTGAGGAAAACTCATGTATGCAAAGAGTTCAAGACTCTTAAATTTACTCACATTTATTTACCTACATGTTATGGAAAGTATAGCTCACAAAAAACTAGAGCTCATTTCATGCTGTTTATCTCAAATACTACATTTTTATTTGTGTAACATTCATACAACATTCAATAACATCACCTAATTTCTGCTAATGATATTTTGCCTTTCCACAAATCCAGAATTTTCAATTTGTTACTTACATAAACCATATTCTGTGATAGTGTTTGACTTGGGAGTGTTACCATAAATTTCACCTTGTGTTTTGGGTAGCATTTGCTTTTTTGGAGACACATTCCCACAAAATTAAGGGCAGGATAACACTCAACCTATCACATAACAATTTAAACACACATGATGATAACATGGAACTGACTGAGAGTTTCTCTGAGTCAACCGAGATGCCTAATGTGAAGGGGAGTTAATTTTTTTTTGAAGGTCATGGTAAGTGGAGGGAAATAGCAGGATGGGAGGGTTAAAGGAAGAGGGTAAAGGAAGGTGAATATGGTTGAGGTATTTTTCTATACATTTATAAACATGGAGCATTGAAATCTGTCAGTTATTTCAAAAAGGTGAGTGGGAGAAAAGAGAGAATATGGCAGGGGATGAAACAAACTGGAGTGCAATAAATGTATATATGAAAATGTCACAGTGAAACCCCCTGTATAACTATCATATACAAATAAAAACATTAAAAATTTTTTTTAAGTTTTTGAAATTTCTTTTGATCATATTTATTTATTTGACTGCAGTTGGTCAAAACCTTTTGTAATAAATTCATGAATAAGGTGGGCTTACCTTATGTCACTCTGGAGAGGTAAACATGAAGATTAGTATCCAGAATGGAGGAACCAGAAAGGTTCTTGCAGAATTCACTTAAGATGAGCTATTTTCCAGTCTTGATGGGTCTCTTTCCTCCTCATCACTAGACAACTTATCAAGACTCCAGTTGGTCACTTTCTATACACCTCTCTTCTTAATTCTGATTGGCTTTTGTCCCTGATCTTACTCTTCCCAACTGGCTTGGAGTGTGGCTATGTGTACGTAGTTCCCTTTCTGTTAACTACTACTGTTCCCAGCTTCTTAGTTGAAATAAGGGTCTTGATAACTTTTGCACTGTCTTGCTTCCAACCATGATCACCCAGATCTGTGCTTCCCAAGTAGTTGGGATTACAGGCATGAGATGCGCTTCAGTTTTCTGATACATGGTTTGCAAATATTTTTGCAATGTGATGGTTACCTCTCATTTTTAAAATTGTTTCATAACTGTGTAGACACTAATTAGTTTGCTGCAGTCTCGTGTCTATTTTTGATTTTGTTTCCTATGCTTTTGTGATCATACCCAAGAAATCATTGCCAATACCCATGTCAAGAAGTTTCCAAGTCTTGCATTCTTTTACTTATGTTCTGGTGCATTTAGATGCTTAATTCATTTGATATGATTTTGTGTATTGTGTAAGGTAGGTTTTATCCATCTTTGTTCAAGATAAGTTTATAAAAAAGGCTCATTTGAAATTGTTCTTTGCTCTCCTCTTCTGGCCTTTTTATCTTCCTCTCTTCCCTAATAATTTTTGCTAATGAGGGAAGCCCATTGGTACAGTTCTGCCAAAAGTAAGGAGATACACTCCTGGATGACGAAGACCCTAAGAAGGGTGTAGCTTCTTGGTCATTGTAGCTCCTTTTTCTTCTGAAAAACCCCTTTGTGCCTTGGAATCCTTAGCACAGATATTTGGTAACTAGCCCCTCTCGCTTCTTCAGGACCAATTTTGAATAAAACCAGATTCTACCAGGTCTTCTTTCCTTAATTTTTTGGTCTAAAGGTGGGTACAATGAACATTTTATATGATAATAATCTGACCTTATTATCTTTTCTTTATTTGAGTGTCCAGACTAGAGACTTTTTAATTCATTTAAACCTTGGGAGTGGCTAGATATAATTTTTCTAACCATATTTTGACTTACCCAACAAATCAAAATTTATCATAAGCATCTTAAATACATTGTTGACAAGTTATTCAGATAGGAATACTACTTTTAACTGGTACATTAATTTTATTTGGCTTTCTTTAGAGGGAATATAATAATCTAATGACCATTGAGTTGATAGGTGACAAGGCTAAGTTAAATAGAAAGAAACAGTCAAATAATAGAAAGTATAATAAATGGTAAAAGAAAACAGTAAAGTAAAAAGATCTGAAAATAGCAAACTATTCTTACAATGGGGCTTCTAATTGAATACATTATACAATCTTTGAAAAGTCCTAAAAGCATGAAAATCAAAGAAAATGACATTATTTCAAATAATAAATATTAAGTACCAAGGTCATTTCACTGTGATAAATCCAGTCTATATATTTCTAAATATTTGAATGTTGGTTTTTCTGAGGCATTGTCTCTCTTTATTTCTTCAAGGCAGATGGAATAATTAAACCATTCAGAAAATTTGTTCTCTGGTTTGCTTGATTTGCAAGTTTGGAATTCATGAAGAAGGAAAAATAGATAAAAGATACATAAATTTGCAAATTTACATAATGTCTAAGGATATCTTTTGACTTAACTGGTTATATTCCACTTTTGAACATTTAAACAGCAAATGTCTGTTCCAATTAGAGAACAATGTGCACTGATAGAAACATCATAGCATCAGTGGGAAGATGGAAGTACATTGACTTGCTAATGAAGCAGTCAGTCTCCAACTGCCTGGGTAGATAATGCAGTATTATTTAAGAAGGAAGAAGCTCAGATGCATCTTGCAATATGGGTCACTACGATTTCTATGATTAACAAGCTATGCTCATAAAGAAATAAGCACTGCATATATTAGTGGCTGGTGGATGCAGCTTCATTAACTGTCCATCACACCTGTTTCCACAGTTCCTCAAATAGGATCCATCGGTATCTGGAGAGAAATGTCATGTAGTATAGCAGAAACAGAGATTGTCATTTAAGAATTGCTTACTCCAAACAGACTTTGAGTGCCATGGGATAATATACATTTTTTCTATCTGATCACTCCAGACCAACTTATTGCCATTCTCTATAAGGGCATCGATATTTACTTTAAGCAAATTTACTTAGAAAAATCTCTTATATGTAAAGCCACAATCTAGACCTCTTTGGACATAGAGGCAATTAAGCGGAAACGCAATTTTGCCAATGAAAAGGAGACAAGCAAATTGCACTGCTATTTTGAACAAGCAAAGAACACCTTATTGAAGAATACTGTAATAAGGCAAAGAGGCTGAAATTAATTCCTGATAAAGGTCTTGGGTTTTTTTGTAGCTGAAGTTAGGGTGGCATCATAGGTATTGTTCATGTTACCCAATGTAAAAGTAATCTTTCTCCTATCTTCCTATTACAACTTGGGACAAAGTGTCCATGGCAGTTTGCATCACAGACGATATCTCTTTCTATGTTTAATAGTTCAATGAAATGACTATCAGGACTTTCAGAATGATATTCCCAAATCTTAAATCTCAAAAATAAATGTTTATACACTTCAAAGGGGACAGAGAAAAAATTTACAAGTTTGCTAAAGTAAGCACTCTGAGAAAAGGTAGTTGAGAGCATTCGGTAATCTGGAAGAAATTTGTCAAGAGTTTATTTAAGGTAAGCATTAAGGACTTCTTAGTCACCATACATTTGAGTGCATTTTCATAGTCACCTTAGCCAATGTCATTTTTCCACAATGTTGAGATATCTTTTATCTGCTATTAAATGATCAGAATCAGAAATTGTTCTTTGGGCTATACATAAAATGTTCCTTGTACTTCCTAGAACTTCTCCCAACACTTTTATGTTAATATTTTATGATGTCAATAATATGACAACCTACATTCCCTTAAATCTGACCCCGTATGGGATTCTGATCTCACTAATGTGATCTAAATAACTTTAGCTCACAAGTGAGCTATGAAGAACTTTCTGTAGAGGTATGAAAGTTTAGAAATCTCTGACTTAAATAGTACATAGCAAAAGCCACTTAGAAGTTGCTGTAGCAAAACATATTTTAGCTATTTTAATCTGCATAGAATGAACTCACAGGTTTATTAACTAAATACTTTCCTAATGCAACAGGAAGCACAATGAACTTGGCAAGGAGATGTATGGATTTGAAGATAATTTCATCTTTTGTATTACTATGTATATATTTTATTTTCATACTGAGTTCAGTTTGATACTAATTTGTTTTAATATCTATTTGGACATTCAAGAGGCATGTGGTCTTTCTCACACATAGACTTCTCTGTGAAGACACACACACCGAACGTGTATCGAAACTTCATGTTCTTTTTCACATGTAAAGTGGTTTAGTATGCTTTTTCTTTTTCATTTTGTATTGAATTCGAGCTCATACACAGTTGTCCCTCTATATCTGTTTCTACATTCACAGATTCAATCATGGATCAAAAATATTTTTTAAAAATACTGGTATTGAACATGTGTAATATTTTTTCTTGTTATTCCGCAAACAATACAATGAAACGACTATTTTCATACCATTTACATTGTATTACATAGTCTAGTGCAAGTTACCTGAGATGATTTAGAGACTATAGGAGAATGTGTGTGGGTTGTGCTAAAATACTAAGTCATTTTATACGAGGAACATAATGAGGGTCCTGGAACCAATCCACCACAGAGATCAAGGGAGGACTGTCAAAATAAGCATATTTAAAAGGTAAATTCTGTGTTTTGGCAAAAGTAACATTCCTAAAACTTACACTGCTATCAAGATAAAAATCATTTCCCTTAACTCAGGAAGTTCCCTTAGGATTCCTCTCAGAGAGTCCACACACTGCTAAAAAAGCAACCACTATACAAATGCTATCACTATAAGGTAGTATGGCTTCCTTTAAAAATTCCTATAAATGAAATCATACTTTCATGCATCTGCTTTTTAACCTCAATGTAATGGTGTTGAGAGTTAGCACTATTGTACCATTTATTGCATGATTATACAATAAATTATTCATTCCACTGTTCATGGATATCTGTATTCTTTCTACATTTTTAGCTATTATAAATGAAGCTACTGCAAAAATTTTTACAATAGTTTTTTTGTGGTTAAAACTTTCCAATTCTCTTGGGTCCATAACTCTTAGTATAATTGGTGAGTTGTAGAATAGGTATATGTTTAATGAAATTGACAGGTAACTTTCAATAGTGTTTACACCATTCTACACATGCCAGCAATTTGTGAGCACTCTTGTTATCCCATAAACTTACCAATATTATGTGTGTTCAGTATTTTTAAGTTTAGACTATTGACCAAGCATAGTATTACATTGTGCTTTGATTTTACATTTTCCAAATAACAAATGATGTTGAGATTTTTTTAAACTATTTATTGAACAGTTTCTTTTTTAATTCATTTATTCACATGTTTGGGTCATTTCTCCCTTTTGCCCCCACCCCCCCATCCTCTCCCCCTCCCCCCTTCCTTTCAGGCAGAACCTGTTCTTTGCTTTTCTCCAGTTCCCTTGAAAAGTAGAAATAAGCAATAATAAGAAAGACATAGCATTTTTGCTAGTTGAGATAAGGACAGCTGTACAGAGAGATTCCTAGCATTGCTTTCATGTACAAATGTGTTACAACCCAGGTTGATTCATCTCTAACTGATCTTTACACTGGTTCCTGATCCCCTTCTATTGACCTCTGATGCTTTAAGGTTTCTATATTTGTTCTTCCTGAGTGAGGACATCAAACGCTTTCACGTTTTGGGTTTTTTTTTTACCTATTCCTGTATCTCCCATATGTGTTCTCCCCTGGTCATGTGATCCAAGTCCGAGCACATTGCTGTATTTGCCCTAGATCTACAGTCCGCATATCAGGGAGAACATATGATTTTTGGTCTTCTGAGCCTGGCTAACCTCACTTAAACAGAGTGTTTCAATATATTTCAGTATTCAGTGTTTCAGCATATTTAACTCTTGATTCTGGCCTGAGATGTTTCCTAAAATTATCCTTTTGTTCAATGTAAATGGCCATGAAGAAGAAACTGGTGTGGAAGAGTGGTAGGGGTGGAGAGCTCTTACTATTTCTCTGTAAATGATTTTTCTAACAACTTGGAATTTAAATTTTCTCTGAACCTATTTATTTCCAAAATTTGGAAAGTCTAGCTAACCTTGCTCAGAATGATGTTCTCCAGTTTCATCCATTTACCTGCAAATGATAAGATTTCATTCTTCTTCATGGCTGAGTAAAATTCCATTGTGTATAAATATCACATTTTCTTGATCCATTCGTCAGTGGTGGGGCACCTTGGCTGTTTCCATAACTTGGCTATCATGAATAGTGCCTCAATAAACATGGGTGTGCAGGCGCCTTTGGAGTAACCTGTGTCACATTCCTTTGGATATATCCCCAGGAGTGGGATTGCTGGATCATATGGCAAATCTATGTTTTAGCAGTTTTGAATCTTCCTTTTGAAGTGTGTATTAAGATTCTTTGCTCATTTTCATCAGATTGTTTTTATTATTGACACGGAAATTGTATATATAATTCCATATGGCAAGGCCTGTATATTCCTTTTTTTATTTGAAGCATGTATTTAATAACCAGGTAGCTTTCATTTTGGTAAAATCTAACTTATTATTTTTTATTAAAGGATAATTATTTTACTGTCCTGTGATTTCTTCTCCTAAACTAATATCATGAAAGTATTTTTGTGTTATCTTCTAGAAGGTTTATATATTTAGACTTTACCTTTAGATCTGTGGTCCATGTTCATTTAATTATTTGTATTATGTTAAATGTTTCATGATTTTTCCCTATATGGATATATAGTTGTTAAAGCATCATTTGATGGGGAAAAGATAATTCTCAGATATCAAGTCAATGTGGTATTGACATGCAGATGGAAGCATGAATCAGTTAAGTAGAGTAGGATCCAGAAAAAGAACATAATGTACATTATCAATTATGATTCTCAGAAAATGCATCAAAGAAAGAAAGAAAGAAGGAAGGAAGGAAGGAAAGAAAGAAAAAAAAGAGAAATTTCAAACTTTACATTGCACTAGATAGAAAAGTCAATTTGATTTTGATCATAAACCAAATGTAGGCAGATTTTGTATAAAACTTCAAGGGATAAATGTGAGAGAAAAATATCAGTGATCTTAGTTTAGTTAAAGATGTTTTAGAGTGGAATCAAAATTCACTGGCCTTAAAAATAAAAGTTGATAAACTTTTCTTTCAAGTATGTTTCTTCAAAATTGAAGAGTCTGCTTTTAATAATGTGTTAGCAAAATGTAAAATAAACCATAGATTAGGAGAAAATAATTGCAATTTGTGCATCTACACAAGGGCTTGCATCTAGAATATATATGGAACTCTTCGATAATAAGACAGCCAGTTAAATAATTCTGGGCAAGAGATTTGAACACTCATCAAAGAAGAGATGCAGATCCAAATGAACTCATGAATAGATTGCCTCGATCCTGGTTTTTGCCTATAAATATTTGTAACTTCCCTCTAAAAACCACTTTTATTGTATTCTGAAAATTCACATGACTTGTTTTTCTTAATTTCAAAAATCATTAGCATACAATATTTTTACAGGAGGACACACTGTAATAGTTACATATGTGCTTACAGTATATCTTAGTTAAATTTATACCCTCCATCATTCTCCCTCTTTCCCCACCCCTTTTTCAGAAAAATTCCAGCATGTTTCATTCTTCTACTTTCACACATGGATACAAAATACATTCAGCATATTCACCCTCATTCCCATTTCCTTGTGCCCACCCCACTCCCACTGGTACTCACCCCCAGAAAAGGCCTATTTTTCCCTCTTCCCTTCATTTATTTTTTAATGTGTATATTGATAACCCAAGAGGGTATTGCCATGGTACTTCAGGCCTATATATATCATGCTTTAATCAAATTAATCCCCTTCCCCAATTATTTACTAATTCTCTATCACCATGCTGCCCTAATATTCAACAGCTTACAGTGCAGTGCATTATGTTAAATTCATATGTATATGGGTTGTTTCAATATTTTTCATTCTCTAATAATTTTGTTATCTCTCCTGCCTCTGGTAGTCCCTTCAGACAGAGTCACTGACACTATTTTGTTCTCTCTCTCACTATATATATATGTATATTTGACCATATATGTATCTATATATGTATCTACATATACATTTAACTTATAAGCACATGACATTTTTATAGTTGTTTTGTTGAAAAGACTTCTGTCATGTTGATTTTTTTTGACTTATTTATTCAGAAATGTGATTATTAATTTTCAGATATTTGTGAATTTTGTAGGTTTTGCTATTTTGATTTCTAATTTAATACAGACTTCATCGGAGAGTATTCATGGGTGATTTCATTTTTTTTTCCAGTGCTTTGTATCAAACCCAGTGCCTCATTTATGCTAGACACACGCTCTACCATTGAGCAGTATCCTCAGCCCCTGAGTGAAATGTTTGGAAAAGTGTTGAGAACTACTTTGTTTTGAGTATCTTGATGAATGTCACACATTCATTTACACTTCATGGATTTAGTGCATTGTAAATATCAATTATTTCAGAGATTCATTGTATTTTTCAGCTATTATAGCCTTACTCATACTTTTACCAAGCAATGACATGATATATCTATATTTTACTATGAAATTTTCCTTTCTTTTCCCTTGACTCTATCAGGCTAAACTGAAAGTATTCTAAGGTGTCATTAAATACTGAGTATCCTTATCTTAACATTAAATTTTAAAATCAATACAATGTGTCTTTATTTGGATTTTACTTACAAATTCATTTAGTCTCCTTTTTTGGAATTTATATTTTTTATACTGAAATAGCTGTTTCAGCACTATAATTTTTACTAATTGCATTTATTGTCTCATAACCTATGTACTAGACATATTGTATTTAAAAGTGTGTGTTTAGTTCAGACCATGTATATATGTGACTTGGTTTATCTCCTAGTCAGACAATTCTTGACAGTTTTTTTAAAAATTCCATGCCTATTATCATTTTTAAAATATGATTTTATGGTTTTTACATTTACTTACCTGTCTATACATTATTTAGGCCACCTCTCCCCCCCTCCTCTGCTTCTGGGAAGAACGTGTTCCATCCTTTTGTTCTCCAATTTTGTTGAAGAGAAAATATAAGAGATAATAAGAAAAACATAGCTCATTTGCTAAACAGTGATAAAGCTAGCTATACAGAAAGATTGCTAGTGTTGTTATCACACATATGTGTTTTAAAACTCATATGAGTCATCTCTACTAGACCTCTACACTATTTCTAGTCCCCTTCCCATAGTGGCCTCTGCCAGTTTAGGATTACTATATTCACTTTTATACAGTGAACACATCAACCACATTTAAGTTTTAGGTTTCTTTCCCTTTCCTAATTCCTCTTGTGCACATTCTTCCCTTAGTGTGTGACCCATGTCCAATAATATTACTGCATTTATTTTAAGCCTATAATCCACATATGAGGGAGAACATGTGATTTTTGACCTTGTGAGCCTGACTAACTTTGCTTAAGATGATGTTCTCCAGTTCCATCTATTTACTTGTGAATGACAAAATTTCATTCTTCTTTGTGGCTGAATAAAATTCCATTGTGTATAAATATCACATTTTCTTAATTCATTCAATGATAATGGGGCATCTTGGCTGTTTCCATAACTTGGCTATTGTGAATAATACTTCAATATATATGGGTGTGCTGGTGCCTTTATAATAACCAAAGTTGCATTCCTTTGGGTATATCACAAGGAGTGGTATTCCTGGATCATATGGCAGATCTATGTTTCGTCTTTTAAGAAGCCTCCATATTGTTTTCCAGAGTGGTTATACTATAGAATGTACTAGTTTACATTCTAACCAGCAGTGTATGAGGGTTACTTTTTCCCTGCATTCTCACAAACATTTGCTGGTGGTGGTGTTCTTGATGGTAACAATTCTAACAGGAGTGAAGTGGAATCTTATTGTGGTTTTGAATTGCATTTCCTTTATGGCCCAGGATGGTGAGCAATTTTTCATGTGTTTTTTGGCCATTGGACTTACTCTGTTTATTTCAGTTGCCCAACACTTCTTTATTGGTTCATTGATTTTTGGAAAGTTTAGTTTTTTGAGCTCCTTCTATATTCTAGCTATTAGTCCCTTGTTTGATGTTTAACTAACAAAGAATGAAACCCCAGCAGCACAGCAACTAAGAGATAGCATAGATAAATGGGACCTCATAAAACTAAAAAGCTTCTGTTCATCAAAAGAAATGGTCTCTAAACTGAAGAGAACACCCACAGAGTGGGAGAAAATATTTGCCAATTATACATCAGACAAAGGACTGATAACCAGAATATACAGGGAACTTAAAAAACTAAATTCTCCCAAAACTAATGAACCAATAAAGAAATGGGCATGTGAACTAAACAGAACTTTCTCAAAAGAAGAAATTCAAATGGCCAGAAAACACATGAAAAAATGCTCACCATCTCTAGCAATAAAGGAAATGCAAATTAAAACCACACTAAGATTCCACCTCACCCCTGTTAGAATAGCTATCATCAGCAACACCACCACCAACAGGTGTTGGCGAGGATGCGGGGAAAAAGGAACCCTCTTACACTGTTGGTGGGAATGTAGATTAGTACAACCACTCTGGAAAAAAATTTGGAGGCTACTTAAAAAGCTGGACATCGATCTACCATTTGATCCAGCAATACCACTCTTGGGGATATACCCAAAAGACTGTTACTCCAGAGGCACCTGAACATCCATGTTTATTGCGGCACTATTCACAATAGCCAAGTTATGGAAACAGCCAAGATGCCCCAGCACTGACGAATGGATTAAGAAAATGTGGTATCTATACACAATGGAATTTTATGCAGCCATGAAGAAGAACGAAATGTTATCATTCGCTGGTAAATGGATGGAATTGGAGAACATCATTCTGAGTGAGGTTAGCCTGGCTCAAAAGACCAAAAATCGTATGTTCTCCCTCATATGTGGACATTAGATCAAGGGCAAACACAACAAGGGGATTGGACTATGAGCACATGATAAAAGCGAGAGCACACAAGGGAGGGGTGAGGATAGGTAAGACACCTAAAAAACTAGCTAGCATTTGTTGCCCTTAATGCAGAGAAACTAAAGCAGATACCTTAAAGCAACTGAGGCCAATAGGAAAAGGGGACCAGGAACTAGAGAAAAGGTTAGATCAAAAAGAATTAACCTAGAAGGTAACACCCACGCACAGGAAATCAATGTGAGTCAATGCCCTGTATAGCTATCCTTATCTCAACCAGCAAAACCCCTTGTTCCTTCCTATTATTGCTTATACTCTCTCTACAACAAAATTAGAGATAAGGGCAAAATAGTTTCTGCTGGGTATTGAGGGGGGGAGTGGGAAGGGGTGGAGTGGGTGGTAAGGGAGGGGGTGGGGGCAGGGGGGAGAAATGAACCAAGCCTTGTATGCACATATGAATAATAAAAGAAAAATGAAAAAAAAAAAAAAGAATTTCTCCCACTCTATGGGTGGTCACTTCAATTTAGAGACCATTTCTTATGTTGTGCAGAAGCTTTTTGATTTCATGTAGTCCCATCTGTCAATCCTTTCTCTTAGTTGCTGCACCACTTGAGTTCTAATGAGGAAGTACTTGCCTATGCCTATTGCTTCCAATGTATTCCCTGCTCTTTTTTGTACTAGCTTCAAGGTTTCAGATCTGATATTAAGATCCTTATTCCACTTTGAGTTGTACTAGTACAGGGTGACAGGCAGGGATCTAGTTTCAGTTTTTGGCAGGCAGATAACCACTTTTCCCAGCAACATTTGTTGAAGGGGCTATCTTTTCTCCATCATATATTTTTGGTGCTTTTGTCAAAATTGAGGTGGGCATTACTGCATAGATTCATACCCAGGCCCGCTATTCTCTTCCACTGATCTTCATATATGGTTTTCTGCCAGTACCATGCTGTTTTTATTGCTACAGCTCTGTAGTATAGTTTGAAGTTGGGTATTGTGATACATCCAGCATGTCTCTTTTTGCTCAATATTGCCTTGGCTATTTGTGGTCTTTTATGTTTCTAAATGAATGTTAGGGAAGATTTTTCAGTCTCTGTGATGAATGTCATTGGGATTTTGATAAGATTTGTGTTGAACATGTGGATTGCTTTTGATAGTATAGGCATTTTTACTATGTTGACTCAGCCAATCCATCATCATGAGAGATCTTTCCACCTTCTGTAGACTTCTTCATTCTCTGGTCCATAGTTCTCCTTGTAGAGGTCATTTACATCCTTTGTTAAATTTATTTCTAGATATTTAAATTTTTTTGAGGCTATTGTGAATGAAATTGTTTTCCTATATTCTGTCTCAGTTTGTTCATTGTTGGTGTATAGAATGGGTACTGACTTTTGTAATTTGGTTTAGTATCCTGCTACATTGCCTGAACTGTTTATGATGTCTAGAAGTTTTTGAGTGGAGTTTTTTTGGGTCTTTAAGGTATAAGACCATGCCTTTTGTGAATAGGGAAAGTTTGACTATTTTTTTACCTGTTTCTATTCCTTTTATTTCTTCTTCGTGCCTTATTACCCTGGCTAGGAATTGTAAGAATATGGAATAGAAGTGGGGAGAGTAGGCACCCTTGTACCTTTTCCTGACTTTAGGGGAAATGGTTTCAGTTTTTCCCCATTTATTATGATGCTAGTATAGGTTTGTCATAAATAGCCTTTACATTGTTCAGATACAATGCTTCTATTCCTAGTTTTCTTAGAGTTTTTATCATGAAATGGTGTTAAGTTTTATTGAAGGCTTTTTCTGTATCTATTGAGATGATCAAGTAGTTTTTTTTCTTTGCTTTTATCAATGTACTGTATTATATTTATTGACTTGTGCATGTTGAACCATCCCTGCATCCATGGGATGAAGCTGATTTAGTCATGGTTGATATTTCTGATATGTTGTTGGATTTGATTTGCCATTATTTTATTGAGGATTTTTGCATCAATGTTCATTAAGGAGATTGGCTTAAAATTTTTTTGTTCCTCAAATGATTAAACAGAATTATCAAATGACCAAGCAATTCCACTTATGTGTATGCAACAAAGGAAAATGAAATATAGATCCACTTTAAAAACTTGCACACTAATATTTACAGCAGTACCATTCATAATAGCTAAAAGTAGAAGCAATCTAAATGTCTGTCAATTGACAAATAAATAACCAAACTGTGGTATGTCCATACAATGGATATGAAGTACTGACGCATACTGTAGTATGGATGAATCATAAAACATGATTCCATCCATATGAAAAACCACAATAAGGAAATCTAGAGACAGAAAGCACATTAGTGGCTGCTTAGGGCTGGTGATGGCAAAAAAAAAAACAGCCCATGTCTTCCTTTGCATATTTGTTTTAGTATAACTGTAATTGGCCTTTACATTTTATATATATATATATATATATATATATATATATATATATATATATATATATTTTAATTTCTTTGAGGTACTGGGGCTTGAACACAGGGCCTTGTGCTTGCTAGCCAGGCTCTCTACCACTTGAGCTACTCCACCAGCCCAAGTGTCTTTACATTTTAAAAACTTAAAAAATGTATCTACTCTTTGATAATATACTTCATATGATGAATCCTAATTCTGAGAAAAGCAAAGCAAAGAATTTTTTATAAACTCCTCACCATGCCTATCCATCTCGCCCAGCACCTGTACCCCATCCTCTGCATTCTTATATGCCTGCTGCCATTTGTGTGCAGATGCCTCTAACCCCCACCCCACTCTATCACTCTCTCTTCTTCCTAGAGTGGGAAATCTGTTTGTACTAAGTATTCCCCTTGCATACAAACATGATGTTTTCCAGTTAAAAAAAGGACGCTCTCCTCCTTTGATCTTATTTTCCTTTCCACATACCACCTTAATACAATGCTTCCTCTTATGCAAGCAGTACTCAAAAGTCCTATTTATTGTGTCCAATTCCTCTCTTCCCATTCTCTTTAGCATTTTTTCCCTAAAGTCTTTCTCATATTTGTTCATTCAAATGATTTCGTTACTTGTTTTTTTTTGGGGGGGGGGGCTTGAAAAAAATGTGTACCAAGAACTGTATTATATAATTTAATTAATTACAAAATGAACCCCTGTGAAACCTCCCTTCAAAAAAAAAAAAATTCTTTTTGGATGTGTCCCTGTCTGGTTTTGGAATGAGTGTAATACTGGCTTCATAGAATGAGTTAGGCAGTGTTCCTTCCTTTTCTATTTTGTGGAAAAATTTAAACAATGTTGGTATTAGTTCTTATTTAAAAGTCTGGTAGAATTTAGCAGAGAACAGGTCAAATCCTGGACTTTTTTTGTGGGGGAGACTCTTTATTTATGTTATAGATCAGTTTAGGTGGTTAATATCCTCCTGGTTCAGTTTTGGATGCTCATAAGTATCTAGAAATTTGTCCATTTCTTCAGGATTTTTCAATAGTCTCTGATGATTCCCTGGTTTTTCTTGGTGTTTCTTGTTGTCTCCCCTTTTTCATTTCTGCGTTTACTGATTTGTGTTCTTCCTTTCCTCATTTTAGTAGATTTTCCAGGTGCTAGTCAATGCTGCTTATTTTTTCAAAAACCACGTTTTGTTTTGTTGATTCTTTGTTTTTGTTTTTGTTTTGTTTTGGTTTTGGCCTCTTATTTCATTAATTTCAACCCTTATTTGTATTATTTCTCTCCTTCTGCTTGTTTGGGTTTTGCTTGTTCTTCTTTTTCTAGGAGTTGGAGATATAGCATCTGCTTGTTTATTTGAGATCTTTCTGTCCATATTTATTCATGGCTATGAACGTTCCTCTTAGGACTGCCTTTACTGTGTCCCATAGGTTCTGACAGGTTGTGTTTTCATTTTCATTACATTCCAGGAAACTTTTGATTTCATCTCTTATTTCTTCTATGACCCCACTGATGGTTGAGCAATGTGTTATTTAGCCTTTAATTGTTTGTGTATTTTCTGCTGTTGCATTTGATGTTTAGTTCTTGTTTTATTGCATTGTGATCAGATAGAATGCAGGGAGCTATTTCTATTTATCATATTTGTTAAGGGTTGCTTTGTGCCCTAAGATATAGTCTATTTTGGAGAAAGTTCAATGTGCTGCTAAGAAGAATGCATTGTGTTGTTTTGGATGAAATATTCTGTAGACGTCAGTTAAGTCCATTTGATCTATGGTGTCATTTAGGTCTGGGATTTCTTTGTTGATTTTTTTGTCTGTGTAACCTATCTATTGGTGATAGAGGGGAATTAAGTCTCCCACTACAATTGTATTTGATATGTGCTTTATCTTCTTTAGTGTATGTTTCATGAAATTGGGTACATTGCCATTGGGTGCATATAGGTTGATAACTGGTATTTCCTGTTGATGTATTGCCATTTTTATTAGTATGAAGTGTACCTCTTTGTCTTGTTTGACCAATGTATATTTGAAGTCTATTTTTTTTTCTGATATAAGTATTGCTACTCCTGCCTGTTTTCAGGGGCCTTTAGCTTGGTACATCTTCTTCCAGCCTATCATCCTAAGCCAGTGTTTATTTCTCTCAGTCTGGTGGGTCTCTTGTGAACAACAGATTATCAGATCTTTCTTTTTAATCCAGTTTGCCAGATGATGTTGTTGGATGAGGGAGTTGAGTCCATTGACATTCAGTGTTTAATATTGGTAGTTATGTGGTGATTCCTGCCACTTAGTTGTTTTGTTGTTTAAAGATTTGATTGTGTGCAGCCAGATCAATGCTACTGTCTGATTACTTGCCTTTTCTTCTCCTGTGGTTTGATATTTCCTGTCCTCTCATGGTTTTGTTTGCTTTCATCTTCTGTGTGCAGAATTCATTGTAGAATCTTCTGTAGTGGTGGCTTGGTGTCATATATTGTTTTGTTTTCTGTTTATCGTGGAAGACTTTTATTCCTCCATCAATTTTGAATGATAGTTTTGTTGGGTAGATATCCTAGGGCTGAAATTGTTTTCATTCAGTGCTCAATATTCCTCACTCCATGCCCTTCTTGCTTTTAAGGTTTCTTAAAATCTGTTGTTATTTTGATGGGTTTACCTTTATATGTTATTTGTTTTTTCTCTCTTACAGGCTTCCATATTCTTCCTCTGTGCTTCTTGTTCTAACAATAATATGCTATGGGGAGGTTCTATTTTGGTCAAGTCTGTTTGGGTCCTGGAGGCTTACTGTACCTTATGGCAAAACTATCTAGAGATTTGGAAAATTTTCTGTTATTATTTTATTGAATATATTACATATCCTTTTGCCTTGCACCTCTTCTCCTTCTTCAATGCCCATGATTCTCAGGTTTGTTCTTTGGATGGAGTCACTGAGTTCTTACACGTTTCTTTTACAGCTCTTGAGTTGTTTGACTAAGATTTCTTGTTTTTTTCCATTAATTTTTATTTTATCTTTGAGCTCTGAGATTCTGTCTTCCACTTATTCTAGTCTGCTGGAGTGGCCTTCCACTCTGTTTTTTGTTTGAATAAAGGGACTTTTTATTTCCATGATTTCTCTTTGGTTCTTTTTTCTGAGATTTTCGATATGTTTGTTCAACTCGTTTTATGTTTTGTGTTGTCATATTTAATTCATAAATCTCTATTTTTATGGGTCCTTTGTTTCACTATGGTGTTTGTTGAGCACCTCTCTGAGTTCATTTATTTGTTTCTGTGTCTTCTCATGTCCTTTGTTTTTGATGTCTTGAAATTTTTTGAGTGCATGTTCTACTTTCTGGTTAATTGTGTCTAGTATCTTCTCTTTCATGATTTACTCTTTGAGGGATTTTTTTTTTGTGGGCATCACTAGCTCATTAGTGACATTTATCATTGTTTTATTGGGGTCAGGAACTGGGTATCCATTTTCTTCATTTCCTGCCAAATCCTGTATTGAATTATTTTTTTGAATAATGTAGTTTCCATCTCTTCTTCTCCCCATTGCTTCACTTGGTGCTGTGTAACTATGTTCTTGATAGGCTAGTTGGTGGTTTTAATTGCCTGTTTTTGTTCTGTTGATTTAATTTTTGTGTTGTGACTGACTTGGTTGTTAGCCAGGTTGATGTGTTCTTTCTGTCCCTGGCCTGTTCATTCTGGAGGTTTATGCAAGCAGCTTTTGAGCTGGCTGGCAAGGAGAAATGGTATGCTGCTTTTCTCAGCCTAGAAGGGCGTATGGAGACTTTCTAAGAATTAGGGTTCTAGGATGTCACAAAATTTGATTCTCGTTGATGCTGTCTTCTGCTTATTGAGTGAGAGAGGAAAAAAAAAGAGTAACAGCTAGGGGGCTTTTTTTCCCAGGGGAGACATGCCCTGCAGTCTGTGCCACATCAGGATTTTCCTTGCTATTAGGTGCAATTAAAGTCTGTTTGATTTCCAACTTTATGTGCACCTAATGTGATGATGGTTATTTTTTTGTCTAGAAGCAAACAGAATTACCAAAGTGTCACTTCCATGTCTCAAGGTGGTTTCTGGAGTCACAGAGCTCAGGAAATCTGATTCCCTATCCTAACTGCCATATTGGAGCTCTTCAATTCTTAGTTTTAAATTAAACCAGTTAATCCTTTTGTATATTTAGAATATGGGGTTTCATCTTACATCTAATTTTTGTTTCAGCTTTGTATCATAATTTCTCTTTTATTTCTCTCTGCATTTTAAGAATAATTGAATGTTTTTCCATGACTCCATTTTCAGTTCACTGTATTTATGTGGTTCTGATTCTGTGCTCTCTAATTTGTTCTATTCATCTGTCTGTTCTTTTGCCATCAATCTACCTTTATTAATTTCTTCTTTTTTATTATTGTTGTTTGGGGTAGGTGTACATTGGAGTATTTGTAAAAGTTATTACAATGCATCAAATATATCATACTTGAATTCACCCCCTCCACTGCTCTCTTTCATATCCCTTCCCCAACTCCTGGAACAATTTCAACAGGTCTCATTTTGGCATGTGTATACATTATTTGTGCCACCTCCCCACCCCCTAGCAACCCCACCCACTGAGCAGTACCTGTTCTTTTTATTGTGTTCTTTTATTACTTCCCTTGACTCCTTTTATAATTTTACTCAAAGTGTACATAATTACATTTAATTCTCAAGCCTATTTATAACTAAGATTTGGCATTTTTGTCCAATGTTTGGCTCATTGTTTGGCACTTTTAAGTTTTTTTTTGTATTATGTTTCACATTTTTGTAATTTTCTATATCTGGTAATTTTTAATATGAGTGCTAACATAGACTCACATTTATTAAGAATTTTCTTGGTTTATCTTTCTTTAAAGTTTTTATGTTTGCTAGGTTAGGGAGATAAGTTAATCTTTTTGAGATTTTTCTTTAAGATATGTTAGTCCATGTTTTATGGAGCTTTTAATCTGAGGATCAATACTTTTTTTTTTCCTCCCTCTGGAATCCCTCACAAATATCCAAAAAATCAGGAAGTTCTTTCCAGTGAGATGGTTGGAACTAGAATATCCATTAGCACTAAGTATTTTACATAACTCATCTTAAATTAAAATTCCCCAGTAGTCCAAGCCACATAGTATATTGCACATATGAATGACCTATCCTTCAGTCACAAACTCAAGGTGACTGTCCTTCAGCTTTCTCACAGTCTTATCCATAGAGCTTTCTTCTCTCTAGAAATAAACCAAAATATAGCCATACTAGAAGGCCACATTCTGATATTTATTTCCTCCATCTAAAGAGAACATTTCTTTTTGTTTGGGTTCAATTTCTTTATGCTAAAAATAGTGACCCCTGTTGGAGTGCTAGAATTATTATGTAGTTGCCTCATTTGTTTTTCTCATAAAAGACATCGTATCACTGAAGAGATTAATGCCTTAAACATAAGTTCATTGATGTTTTCCTGTCTATAATATATATGATAGATGGCTAAATTAGACACATATAACTCATGACCAAAACACAGTATATTATCTTTTTAAAGTTTTTATTAGTATATGATAGTGTACAGTGGGTTTCAATTGGTTCCTCTCCTTCATTATTCTTCCTTTTTCCTCATCCTTCTTCTTGAAATTACTTCTACATATTTTAATATTCTCTATTCACACATGTATAGCAACTACATCAACCATTTTCACCCTTCTTCATATTCTCTCTTTATCACACTACTTTCCTCCCCTTAACGTGACCTGATTATTTTTTATTTAGTTTTTGCATGGTATTCCATCAAACATATTCTGAAGACCCTAAAAACAGGTATACACTACAACACAGTGGTGGTGGGAGACTTTAATCACCAATATATAGTTCATCCAAACAAAAAATCAATAAAGAAATGCCAGAACTAAATTACACTATAGATCAAATGGACCTAGATAATGTCTACAGAATAGTTCATCCAACTTCTGCACAGCCCATGGAACCTTCTCCAGAATTGATCATATCTTATGGCACAAAGCAAACCTCAGCAAATATAAAAAAATAGAAATAATCCCATGCATTCTATCTAATCACAATGGATTAAAATTGGAACTCAACAATGAAAACTACAGTAAAAAATATGCAAACAATTGGAAGCTGAACAACACATTGCTCAATGGTCAATGGGTCATTGATGAAATAAAAGAGAAAATTAAAAGGTTCTTGGAAGTTAATGAAAATGAAAACATGACCTACCAGAAACTATGGGACACTGCAAAGGCAGTCTTAAGAGGAAAGTTTATAGCCATGAGTGCATATATAAAAAGGTCAGAAATATCTCAAATCTTCATGGAAGCCTAAAGAGAGAACTTATGAAAGAAAAATTGTGTGAGATAGAGAGTGAAAAGAGCCAACATCTATCTGATTTTAAAGCCCACAAAAGCCCAGTTTTTTGTGAAAGCTGGCATTATATTACTTTTTTTAGGTATAGTTATGATTTGGGCACTAGCTCTTATTTTTGAAGACTCCTCTAAGAATGACTATATTAAATGTTCAGATTTAGCATAGAAGGAGCTACTTAAGGTGTAATCTTTTATTATGGTAATTATTTTCATAACCTTTATAAAAATATTTCTCTGAACCAAGAACTAAATAAAGGTTCCCATAAACATAGGCTTGTGTTCTGTTTACTTGCTTATGTGCTTGGTCTTGCTGTGGGATTATCCCTTAATTACAAGTTTAGCCTTGGCAGCCAAGATGAATAGGAAATCATGTTAAAACTCCAATCTGCCATTTCTCTTGTTCTCCTGCCAGTTAGGGTAGGTCTAATTGGAAAATAAATTTTAAATGCCTTCATGCAGATACCTTGTTGGAATAATTCTGTAAATGCAAAATTTACAAGAAAGATAAGTGATGCCAAACAGCTGAAAGAAAATTAAGCAATTCATGTTATGGGATTGCTGAATTAAAATGAGATGACTTTTTTTTCAAGCATTATTCAAAACAGCATACAGATTACAGTGAGAATTTGACAAATACACATATTTCAAATAGATACCAAAGGGTACATATAAAATGAAATAATTTGTGAACATATGGAAAACTGATTTTAACTTATAAGTTTCAGTACAAAAGGATTTGATATGTGCACTTTACAATTTTTCAGTAAAAGTTAATTCTTTTTTGTTAACTCATTTCCCTGAAGAATTAGATACATCTTAACATGAAAATGAAGATGTTGATATTGTCTGCACTGTTCATTAAGGTGTTCACTTGATTAGTTGAAGTTTACTTACTGTATAATGAGACTAAAAGCATGAAAAAAAGAAATACTAATGTAATGTTCTACATAATTGCATTATGAAAATAATGAAATGATTTTACACATACTCTTATAAATAAACTATTTACCTCTACATTGATCTTATTATGGATGTTATTTCAAAGTGGTCATATTTTAAATTTGAATACTTATGATTCTGAAATCAGAATTTTCATCTATTTAGAAAAACAGTATGAGGACCACTGGAAAAAGAATCAACAAACTGACGAAAATTAGATGAACCATGAAGCCATTATACTTCACAACAGGTAATCCAATTTTGTCAGGGAGGAAGATGTTGCATAATTGTGACAGGAAGACTGAGAAAGATTGAGGGGAAGCTAGTGTGAATGTGTTCATTTAACTATATGAATTTCTGAAAATGAATTTTTGACAAGCATGCTTTCTAATTTGGAGTTGAACATTTCAAGTAAGTTCTTCAAAAATAGTGAAATTCAGATTCAGTACTTGTAAGATGCCACTGAGTATTCCATGGAGGTCTGTAGTAGCAGAATAAGAGATGGTACCCAAGAAAAAAAATATGGGTAGATGTGAGAGATCTATCCATTAATTAAGTAAATAAGGACTGATCAAGAATTGTTAATAGTTTTAACTATTAAAATTGTTTTGAATTTCAAAATTGTCAATTATTTCAAAAATGGACTGTATATTAATCTCGATAGATAGACAGATAAATAAATGTATAATGCTATTTTTTCTAAGGATATGTAGTTTTAAGACCATTTCAAATTTTCATGAGGCAGATCTCTAAGATCTCACATGCTTTCTGTATGTTTATGACACAGTGAGGTAATAGGTATTCCTAAGCATTCTCATGAGAAAAATGGTGCAATTGTTTGAAACTGAATCAATCTTTATCACATATTTTTATGAGCAGTAAATTTATTATTTTCCACAAAAATTTCATGTCTATTTAATCAAGAATAGTGAAGTTATCCAATGAAATATTTAGCTCAATTTTTATTTTAGAGTCTTTGCCTGGTATTAAATATACTTTCCCAAGAATATTCTTTTGATATTCTCATTAAAACTAGATATAATATGAAACTGATCATGATAAATGCCATAATTACTTGTACAGCTGACTGTGAAATCCCATCCTTCAGTTCACAGTCTTCTTTGGTCTTTTTCAACATTGTATCACAGTGTCAGTTAAGGTATGTCATATCAAAGATTAGATTACAACATGTACTTTTTCAAATTTTATCATTGTCTTGAGGAGAGAGTAGCTGTCATTTCATGAGGAAAATTTGGCAGTCTTATGAAGAATCTATAAGTTAAGGAAAGAAAGCATTCAGTCAACAGTCAGAGAGGAACTGAGAATTTCTAACAATAAGAGCCACTACTAAAGTGAACTCTCCAGTTCTACTCAAGGTCTAAGGTGGCTGTTGCCTATAAGACAGGCTGACTGTAACCTGGTGTTGAATCACAAGCAAGCATCCAGAAAGAATTCTTTGGGTTCCTGAGGCTTAGAAACTTTAGTGTATAATACAATTTTCTTCTGCTAAAATTTAAGATAATTCATTTTACAGAAATAATTTATCAGTACAAATATAAAGGAGAGAGACATAGAACTACTAAATTATTATTTAGCTAATGGAACATTATAAAGTTGTTAATGTAAAAATAAATATTAAATTTGCAATTATTTTGCAAATTCACTTAGAAACTTGGAGCATGAAGTTATAAAACTTTAATTGACCAAATAATACTAGTCTTATTTCAGGGGCAAAATGCAGAATTAATTATTTTTTATTAGGCCAAATTATATTAGACATAGGAAGACAGTTCATATAGAAATATATGTCTAGTTTATCAATTTTATTTTTATGAAATGAGAAATAGGAAGGAATTTCAGATAACTCATTTGTTTTAAGAATTTCCAGGCTTTGAAGGAAGTTTAGCAGGTAATCTTTTGAGTTTTTTGAAACTACTTTCTTTATGAACAAATCTGAAAGTCTTAAGTGCAATAGTAAAGGTAAGAGCCAGATATATCAATAACAAAGATAGAAATATGTCATCTATTAAGAAAACAAAATAAAAATGAAAAGATAGCTTTAAAGTATGACAGAACCAGGTATCTTTTACATTTATGGAGACATTTCATTTTCTGTTACCTTTCTTATTGATGTTTTACTAAAAGTAAATCTTGTTGCTTTTAAATCTAAACAATTTATGACTTTATGTAAATCTTAATTAAATCTAATTGACTAGTTCCTTTTTCACTTAGCTATACAATAAAATAAGAAAATGAAGAGGTAGGGAGAAATTAAATAACTTACTAGGTTTGTTTGAAGATATAAAGCAAAAATCATTCTTATAAGATTATGATTTGAAAACCTTGAATTTTCTTAATTTCTGGAGTTTTATACTAGTTTATACAGGGAGAGATGCAAATTTTCAAAAATCTTTTTGTGCATTAGAGCATGGAACCAAAACAAAGTTCATGGTATGTTAGAAAGAGTCATAATATTCATTAATGAAAACAGACATGCAAGCAAATATACAATCATTATTACTTATAGATTACTGAGAAAACAAAAATATTTTTAAATGCTTTTGTATAGTTATGAAGTGCAAAGAACATTTTAAAAATTTATACTTGTGCTTAATTATCTTTCACCTATTGTAGAAAACAAATAATTAGATGGAAATTTTGTTTTACCATTAATGTTTCAATTTACCTCACTAGTGTAATACTCAACAAACAGCACTAACTGTGCAATTGATGGAAGCTTTTCCACTCAGGATAACTTGTTATTCAGACCAAGAATATTCTCAAATGTGACCTAAAAAAGTGAACTATAAAAATGTAGCAAACATATACCTTGTAAAAAATATTTCACAGATCTCATGTGAGAAACTAATAGATTTAACTTTATAATGTTGGAAATATTTTACAACTGCAGGAATGTTATCTTCTTACATTGAAAGATCTGAGCAATTTACTATACAAAACATGAAAAAAATTGAATCCATCAAATAAACAAGAATTCAAAGTTATCCCTAAAAATAAGGGGTGAAGCTATGAGAAGTCCCTAAAGGGACATAAGAGAAAAAATGTTCATGATCTTAGAATGAACCAAAAGTTTACAAATATTATGTCTGTTAATATTTATTGACTTACTTATCAAGGGTTTTTAGATTCTTTATGCATATTCTCTATTTTCATCATAACCACAACCCCAAAAAATAGTATGTTGTGTCATCAATTTGTACATGATTAAAATGATTCTGATATTTAGTAATTTCCAAACTATTATGCAGCTAGAGTTATGTAAATGAGGAACTTTAATATATGTAGCTTTAAAATTATGGTATTAGATGTTTCCACTCTTTGTCACTCATAGCTGTTGTTGAAGTTCCTTATAAAAGAAAATCAAACAATTGAAAGATTAAAACAGTCATATGCAATTGAAACAAGTGGATATTTCGATGTAAAACTGTAAACTATTCCAATTCTCTAATAAGAAATGCAATTATCATCATTATAAGAAAAATGGTGTAGCAATTCTTTAGATTACCAATTGTTGGATTGAAAACTAATTGAAGAATAAAAATACAAATAAACTTACAGAGAAAAACTTACATTGTAGAAAACTTGTTTTAAAGCTTATGAAATAGTGTGAAATTACACAAGATGAGTGGTACTGAATGAGACATGTTTTGAACTATTAATAGTTTCATTTTTTGTATAAACCTTCCCAAATTGGATTATAGCAAATTATTAATTAAAAACAATTTGTAAGGGCACACCAATCCTGCTAATACACCATATTTTATATAAAATAAACTACAAAAAGTAAAGTGAAATAAATTGACATATACAATGAATCATTTAAAAATTAGAGATGTATTTATATAGCAGTAACAACCAGTGTGTAAAAGACCAATAACCGAAAAGTGATCATTATGAAATACTGTGTTCTTTGAAAATTTTGTTTTCCTCCATGGGTTTTCAAAACTTTCTTCTTTACAGAAAATCAAATGGTTTTTGAGAAAATCAGATAAATTTGAGCATACATACTTAAAACCTTATTTCAGCAATGTGAGGTTTAGTGTTCTGGATTTATTTTCAGGCTGAACTAAAATAAAGTCTACAAATAATGCTGTTTTATTTCATTAACTTTATAAATTTATAAATAGGAGAAAAACTAAATATTTTTGATTCCATATGAATGTTTGGACATCCATATTGTATTTTCAAAGAATCATACTGTAAAAAGTAAGAGTCAAAAACACTGTTGTTTCTTTTTCAAATTATGCTATCAGACTCTAAAATCACATACAATTTTATATTAACATTTAGAAATGTTAAAGGCAGGCCTTGAAAGTAGATACCTACAGAAAAAAAAGAGAGGGTTATCCTTCTCAAATAGACTTGTTTTACTGTGGAGTATGGCACCTGACTATATTTTCAGGTATGTATTTTTTCTATTCATAGTTAAATGAAAGTATATATAAATGTAAACATATATATGTATACATACACAAATAGAAATATAGACCTTATATTCATGCTCAATAGATATAGCTAAAATAAATTTAAGTTTACAAGTAGGAATGAACACACAGAAAAACTCATACTGTGAAAAAATCATAAAATGCACTAAATTCTGTAAAATTTAACAAGAGTATTTGAGGTTATGAATGAGACAATTTTAGATAACAGAGAGAGAAAAGAGAAAGGAAGGTAAGCAGGGAGGGAGAGAGAGGGAGGATGTTTGCTTATTTTATTTTAAATATGGTTGATGTACTTCTCATACAAGAATGAATATAGAACTTTAAAACCTGTTGAAATCACCATAAGAAGGGGACTAAGGTTGGAAGAAGAAAAATAGAGGCCATTAGTCAATTTAGGATATAATATATATATGCATAGAAATGTCACAATGAAACACCCTGCATAGCTACTTTAAACCAACAAAAATATCTTTTTTTTTTTCTAACAAAAATAGAACAGGAAAGCAAAACAGGTTCTGTCTGAGAGGTGAGTACCAATAGGAGGGTGGTGGATATAAGGAAAGTGTGTGGGAGGGTAAATATGGTGGAAATATTCTATACACATGTATGTAAATGGAAAAATGAGACCTGTTGAAACTGTTCCAGGAATGTGGGAGGAGGATAAAGGAGAATAATGAATAAGGTGAATTCAACTACAATAAATTGTAAGAAATCGTGTAAAACTTGCAATGTGCCCCGGTACAACAATAAAAATAAAAACACATTTTTTTGACATTTTGTTTCAGAATATGTAATATTAGAAATGAATTCTTATTTTGTCTTATTGAAGACAAGTATTTTATTGGAGTAATGTTCAATTTAAACCCAATTTCTAAAAACCATTTGTAAATTAATCAAATAAACTGTTGTGCTGCAGTATTTGAAAGATCTAAAGTCATCTTACAGTCAGCCTACAGTAAAAGCACCTGTACACCCATGTTTATTGCAGCACTATTCACAATAGGTAAGCTATGGAAACAACCTAGATGTCCCATTACTGATTAATGGATTAAGAAAATGTGGTATTTATATACAATTGGATTTTATTCAGCTACAAAGAATAAAACTTTGTTATTATCAATGAAACGGATGGAACTGAAGAACATCATCTTAAGTGAAGTTAGCCAGGCCTGTCAGAAGTCCAAAAGCTGCATGTTCTCTCTCATTTGTGGAATACAGACCTAACATAAATGTAGCAATATTATGAAACACTGGTCACACTAAGTGGGGGGTCACATGTGAGAGGTGTAGGGAAACTAAGAACTTGCATAGGGTTGATATACTCTCTATACGAGAATGAATATAGAAATATTAAACTGACTGAAACTACCATAAGAAAGACACTAAGGTAGAATGAGGAAAAGTAGAGGAGATAAACCAATTGAGTTTATAACACATACATACATGGAAATATCACAAGGTGACTCCCTATGTATCTACCTTTTTCTCAAGGTAAAATGTCATGTTTTTTGTTTTATCTTTTCTCTTTTTTCTCCTACAAAATCAAAGATGAGGAAGACAGTGGGAGAGCAGAGGTGTTGGGAAAATGGGGTAGGAGGGTAAATAAGGTACAATAAAATGTGTACACATGTAACTAAATGCAAAAATAATACCTGTTGAAACTGCCATAGGGATCAATGATGGAGAATAATTGAGGAGGTAAATTCATGTATGATATATTTGATACATTGTAAAAATCCATGTAAATGCCACAATGTACGCCCACCCATCACAACAATAAAGGCAAAAAAATACCTTCACAGAAGATACATTCTAAGATGCCCAGTGAATGCATGAAACTGCAAAGTATCCAATCCTGTAGACTCTGTTTTTCTCCATATATACATAACTATGATAAAGTCTAATACAAAAATTACCTGATATTAAGAGAATAAAATAAAGCATTTATGACAACATACTCTAATAAAACAGTCAATGTCACTACTAATGCACATTGAGGCCATTAACAATTAAAGTAAGTACTACTTGAGTACAATCAGCACAAGGACAGGACAGGATAACCTAGAGGGCCACTATCCAAGTTCAATACTTTTCTGTATAATTATGCACATGTGCACACATCCACAAAGTAAGAAAAAATTCTTACTAATATCTAATACTTTTCTTAAAAACATGTCCATCCATCTCAGGTGCTTTGATAAATAGATTCAAGCATGATTTAAGCTATTTGAAATTATATGTAATGATTCTACTCAAGACTTTGAAAATACATACAAGAAAGTTTTTAAATCTTTTGGATTGACTGGGAAAAAAGGGCTGAGAGGAAAGAAATTAAAACAGGTGAGTGTGGTAGGGCATGCTTTTAATCCCAAGTACTTGCAAGGAAAGGCTGAGGCAGAAAGAAAGAATTTTATGTCAGACTGAGCTACTTAGTAAAATCCTGTCCCAATAAAAAGACATAGGAGGGTGAATATTGTGCAAATATTATGTACACATGCATGTAAATGGAAAACTGAGACCTGTTGAAACTATTCCTGGAATGGGGGGAATAAAACCGAGAGGGGAAGGGAGTGAATCCAAGTATGATATATTTGATATATTGTAAGAACTTTTGTAAATGCCACAGTATACTCCCAACCAGTGCAACAATAAAAAAAAGTCAAAATGAACCAAAGCAACATCACCAAAAAAGAAAGAAAGAAAGAGAGAAGAGAAGAGAAGAGAAGAGATGAGGTGTTCATGGAAGTAAAGTTTTCTTTCTTCCACTTCTAGATTTATGACATATATATGGACATCATCCAAATATTCTGCCTCAATGAATTTGCACATATTTCTTGAAATACCTAGAAATGTAATGATACTAATACAAGACTTTTGAAGCAGTATTCCTTGTTTTCATTTTAGAATGGTGTTTCTTATGGACATATAGAGGGATATGACGAATCAGTTACTCTAGATTTTGCACTGAACATCTACATCAAGTATCCCAATTTAGGATTCTCATAAAAGTTACATTTCAGAATAGTGTTCAATGTTTAAAACATTAAGAAAATGATAAATCTCTGCATTTCAATTTCTCTTTATTATGAATAGAGTCAGGGAAGCCCGGTTAAATCTTGTCCAGTCCAACACACTGAATCCATGTAAATCAGGCTTAGAGTGAATCTCTGAGTACTAATTAGCATGCTTTTCACACAAATACATTACTTCATTTTCATCCACATATCTCCAGAGTATTTCTTTTCTTTTTATAAGTGATTCCATTAATCCCCAATGATTGACTGTGTATTCTTAGGGATTTCCAGATTGACTTTCTACTTTTGAAGCTTTTTAGTTCAGAGAAGCTATACACTTGATTGATTTTTTTCTGACTCAATTTACTGGGTAGTTCATTAAACTGATCATACTGATTTTGTTTCAAAAATTTGATAAAATTCATAAAGTTGAAATTCATAATTTGACCTGGTGTTTTCTGTAATTTAGTTGTAAAGGACAATTATAAATGCTTTTCTGTATGAATAAATGTGTATGAATATTTCATTAAAAAAACCCTCAAATATCTCATTCATGTAATCATTTTTTTAAGTATGGAAAGGAATACATTGAGATGTATAGTTAGGTGAATACATTTATATAGTTTATTGGTGGTATTAAATTAATTCCTATTGATTCAGTGTTCATGGTATATATTAGCATATCAAAATATTAATAGTTCTGGAAAATGTTAAGTAAAGAATTCTGCTTAGCAAGTGTTCCACCCTTTATGTCTGTGGACTTAAAGTAAGCAAGTGGTTGGCTTAACAGATCTTTCTGTTAGGGGTTGTAGTCCCAAGCAGCTTCTCTAGGCATTTGTGGCTGTTTGGAAAACTTCTTCCCAGCTTCTGATCTCATTTTGCAGTCTTCTGGCCAATGCATTTCTTTACCTGACCTCTGGCTTTGCATTCCTGGTTATCCCAGAATTTCCAATACTCATTATTTTTCAGTGTCCTCTCTGAGTTATGGGGAGAGAGCAGGTTCTATTTTCCACATACACAAAGGCTATTTGTGCAATTACAATTAGTTATGTAACAATGCAAAAAATCAGTTACCCTTGTTCCTCTCTTTGATTTGTCCTCCCCAAATTTTCTGTAAACATGAGCAATTCAGCACAGTTTTGATTCTCTTAGGGCATCTTTGGTTTAAGGAAGGGAGTCTGTTAAACTGTTTCTCAGTTCCTAGGAAAGGTGAAGAGAGAAATGCCAAACAGGCATTGCTCATCTTATGTAAACACACTGATTTGGGAGGAGGTGCTTTGCATTTAGGTTTTGTTAACATGGTGGCTTTCTTAGGAGTAGGGAGATGTACCTTCAGCATAAGGTCATTCTATGAAATTGGAGTGTAGAATACAAACTGTTTGTTTTTGGTTGTGGCCTTAGACTCTCAATTTTGGGACAATATGAAAAACAAAATTAACAAGCAAAAAACAAAAATGCTCTTTAACATCTAATATCATCTGATTTTTATCTGTGTTTTATAGACTTATTGGTGTTTTATAATCCTGATGGACCTGTAACATTCATAGATTCACTCACATATCTCAAATACTGTGTTTTTCCTTCAGTAAATGTACCCATTAAATATTTCTAATGTCCAATATCCCCTGGGATATTTCGGGTTTCCAGTTTAGTAAAATGATTAAGCTGCATTTTCCATGAGTTCAGAATTATGTTGGATAAATTTTAAGTAGATATATATAAGTTGAACCATTAAACCTAACTCCTATATCACTCTCAAGTCAACCACATGTTTGTTCCATATTTAATGAATAATTGATCTAAAAATTCCATCTAAAAATTTAAGGAACTTTTGAGAAACTAGTCAATATAATATAAACCCAGTATTTCTGTCCTCATTCCCACCAATAATTCAGCATATCAATGCAATATGTAAATATCCACATTTGCTTTATGCAAACTTTTAATTGTCTCTTAATATTTGATCTTTCTTGAGTTCTTAGATACACATAGTGAAGGACAGACCACAGGAAGTCAAGGAAACACTTCTCTTCCCTAGGAAACACCTGTTTGAATCTGAAAGGCATCTCTGCCCTCAGGCAATGCAAAAATAGGCTATGATAGCCACTCCCCACCTTGGACCACGGGATCACCGGTTTTCGGGACCCCTGCATTTCCCAATATGCAGTCTTTCTTTTCTCTTTTCTCTAACTAAAATTCTCTACAAATAAAATCTTTCTGATCTCTGCTATTAGAGTCTGTGCTTTCATTCTAAGAGCAGGCTCAAGAACCCTGAGCACCTGAAATTCCTGCCCGTGTCACCCATGCATCATATTTGGCGACATAGGAAGGGACCAGCCATCACCTGAGGTCAGTATAGGTTGTGCCAAACTGGGAAAGACTGCCTAGAAATGTGACCTTGAGCATCCAGCACTCTGGTGGAGTCTCTTTTCCAGGAGAGACCCCCCACCATGTCCTAGCTACAGTGGAACTCTCAGGTTAATCTTTTCTCCCTCTCTCTGTGTCTTGTTAAGGAGGGTTTCCTCCTTGGGAAACTGAGGAAAATGTCTGAGCCCACTACAAGGGTACGGCAGGCAATCTGAGGAAACTTGGACACCAGGAGGGGATTTATGCTGCACTGCCAATGCTAAGTGGGCAGCACTCGACTTCAGTGCACCGAGGCTTTTTCTTTTTTCTTCTCCTTAAATGCTAATACTCTCTTTCAAGATCTGACCAGCTTAAGGGGAGGCCCAAAAACAGCCAGTATGAAAAAGAAAGTTTGTCTTCAAGGCACAAAAGGTGTTCTGGCTGGGGGGCACTCCCTGGTGTCACCAAAAGGCTGGAGATACAACTTCCTGACCTGTCCTGACACTCCAAAGGCAGCTAAGTCTCCAGCCATGTCTGTGGCAAACAGACAATCAGATCTCTTCTGCTTCCTTTGTGGTTTCTGTGGCCTGAGAGTGGAAGTCACCTCTTGCTTCCAGTGCTTCAGTACTGCCTTTGGGCAGGATCGACCTAGACAGCAGTGATGATCAATAATCCCTCATGCATTGAACCTGGAAACTTTCTTTTCCCCCAACCCTCAGCCTCTCCTTCCCCTTTCCCAGGCAGTTCAGGATGAGTGTCCCTCTCCCCGCTTTGCTCTAATAGCAGTGAGCTTCTTTCTTTAGGGAGTTTGGGAAAAATCCTTACAGGCACCAGAAAGTGCTAGTCTCCAATTTAGGCTTAACTGTCTTTGTCAAGCATTAGATTAACTGGTTAAACAGGTTCCACAGCCTGCTCTCAGGGAATGAAAAAAAAAAAAAACTGTTAAAAGGCAAAAACCTCAGGTCTCCATTTTTGCTCCTTACAGAGCAAGAACCTCCAGATGCTCTCACTCTGTCTCTCCCTTTTCATAGAAAGCATATATGCTTCACAGGATATATAGCGGGACAAAAGTCTACTTCATCAGGAGTCCCCATCCATGCCTCTAAAGGGGTCCTCCTTCTGGCCATATAAGCCCTATTCGTTACTTTGATAGAGTTATTTTTATTAATTACAAGTATTCAGCTTGTAGAGGACAACTAGGCCTACCTGGGTCACAGGGCAAACAGGAAAGTCAAAATAGATGAGAGATTGGTCAAAGATCATCTCAGGAGGGTGGGTGCAACTGAGATATCTATCTGTAAATCCTCCATGGCTTTACCCACAAGCAGCAGTGGAAGGAGCAAGGGAGAGCAGGACGCCCTCTCCCACTAGAGTTTCTCCTCATCTGGGGATGCTTAGATAAAAGGAGAAACATCTGTTATGGTGACCAATTTTCCCTTGTTTCCCTTTTTAGATAGGAAATCAAGCCTCAAGGATCCAGGAAGGATACCCCCTTGCCTGCTTATTAAAACATTGGAAAGATCTTGATCCACAAAGCCTTCAGCAAAAGCAACTCAAGTTTTACTGCACCCAGCCTTGGCCACAGTATCCTCTGGGAGATGAGGAAAGATGGCCAGAAGGAGGGAACATTAATTATAATACCATTCTTCAATTAGATATGTTCTGTAAAAAGGAGGGAAAGTGGACTGAAGTTCCATACATTCAATTGTTCTTTTTCCTAGGAGACCACCCAGAATGGCTAAACAAATGTAGGCTAGATGCCCAGACCATGGTAACCCTTTGCAAAAAGCCCCCAAACTCCCTTGAACCAAAAAACCCATCTAATGCTTCATCAGTTCACCTTCTCCCCCCTTACCCAGCTACCTCACACACTGGACACTGTCCCACAGGACTCTATCCCCTCCAGTTAATTCCTGGAGGGGACAGAGCTCATGTTCCTTTTAGAGAACTTAAAGAAATAAAAAAGGATTTAGGAAATTACACAGAAAATCCAGATCAGTACATCCAGGCATTTAGAGAAGTCAGCCAAAACTTTGAACTGAGCTGGAAAGATGTAATGCTATTGCAGACCCTCACTTCTCTGGAGAAACAGTGGGTATTAGATCAGGCAGTCACAGCTGGAGAAAATTATGACTTAGATAAGAGCAGCCCTACAGCCTTGTCTGGACCCTCACAGGAGGAGGAGGGGGAGGGAGAAGAAAGACAAAGACATTGGATACCTAGAAGGGAGCCTCAATTCCCAATTCCAACAGGAGATCAGACAGTGCCTAGGTATGACCCTAAATGGGACTCTGCAAATGACAAGGATGAATGGAGTTGTAACCATTTCATCCACTGCATTCTTGAGGGTCTAAGGAGAGCCAAGGTAAAACCTCTTAATTACTCCTAAGTCATAGCTATACAGCAAGGACCCTTAAAAACTCCAGTAGCTTTCCTACAGAGACTTAAGGATGCGTTACAAAAGCATACCAACATTATACCAGAGTCACAGGAAGAGGAAATCATCCTAAAAGATAAATTTCTAACACAGTCAGGACCAGATATCTGTAAAAAGCTTCAGAAATTGGTGGTTGATGGGAGCAGAGATCTGGACCAATTGGTCCATGTAGCCACATCTGTATATTATAACAGGGACTTAGAAAAAGAAAGGAAGGACCTGGAAAAGGAAAAGAGAAAGGATAAATGGCAGGAGGCTCTGATCACAGTGCTCAGAGAGGATACCCCGGGGCAAAGTCCAAACCCAAGGACATGCTTTCAATGTGGACAGGAAGACCATTTTAGGAGGGAGTGCCTACAGAGAAAGCTACCTCTGGGACTCTGCCCTATTTGTTAGGGAAAAATTGGAAGGCACACTGATCCTGATTCTCAGGGGAACCGAGGTCAGACCCTCCCACCCAATGATGGGTCCCAGGGCCTCATATACAGGCTCCTGTGACCACTATAAAAGCAGGGGAGCTCCGTGTTTTACTCACAATTAAAAAGCACAAGGTCAGCCTCCTTATTGATACTGGAGCCAGCATCTCAGCTATTCCTTTCTCTCCGGACCCAGGTCCTCCAAGAAAATTACTGTTTGAGGCATATCAGGCCAGCCTCTAGAGCATTATTTCACTCAGCCTTTAGCCTGCTCCTGGGGAGATTTCCATTTCTGTCACTCCTTTTTAATTGTCCTAGAAACCCCTACTCCTCTGCCAGGGTGAGACCTTCTATCCAAATTGGGGGGACAGCTACTTTTACCCCCACGAGAGTACTTTTGCTTGCTCCTAATAAAGAACAAGTAGACCCCACAGTGTGGATGGATGGGCACACTGTGGGATGGTCATGAACAGCTGTCCCAGTCTTAATTCATCTCAAGAATCCCTCCTGATTTCCCTATCAAAAACAATATCCTTTAAAGCCAGAAGTTAAGGAGGGGCTAATTCCCATAATCAAAGACTTAAAGAGACAGGGACTGCTAATAGAATGCTCTAGCCCATATAATACTTCTGTTCTCAGTGTCAGGAAGGGACCTAACAAATGGAGGCTAGTCCAGGATCTCCACCTGATCAATGAAGCAGTGGTGCCTCTCCACCCTGTAGTTCCAAATCCCTATACGCTTTTAGCCCAAATACCTCTGGGTACTATTTACTACTCTGTCGTGGATTTAAAAGATGCCTTCTTTTGCATTCCCTTACACCCTAAAAGTCAACCTATCTTTGCCTTTGAAGACCCCACAAGAATGTCTGGACAGGTCACTTGGACTGTCCTCCCCCAGGGATTCAGAGACAGCCCCCATCTCTTTGGGTTAGATCTAACCCAAGACTTGGCAGAATGGCAATATTCACAAGCCACTCTCCTACAATATGTAGATGACCTCCTGCTCTGTGGACCAAATGAGCCTGTCATTTCATGAGCCACTGAGTCCTTACTAAACTTCTTAGCAGATAGAGGTTATGAAATCTCTGAAGAAAAAGCCCAATTGTGTCAGTCTAGGGTTACATATTTAGGTCTTGTCCTAGAGAAAGAAATGAGGTCTCTAGGAGAAGATAGAATCCATCCAATCCTGACATTTCCTCTACTTAAAACTCTAAAGCAATTGAGGGCCTTTCTGGGGGTCACAGGATACTGTAGAATTTGGATCCTGGGATATGCAGACCTAGCCAAGCCCTTATATCAAATCCTTAAGGAAGCACAGAAGGATATCCAGCCCTTTATTGAGTGGGATGACAAGTCAGAAAATGCATTCTACAGGTTAAAAAAGGCTCTTATGACAGCTCCTACCCTGGGTCTCCCAGTACAAGACAAGTTTCAATTATATGTCTATGAAAAGGGAAGACCGGCCTTGGATGTTGTGACTCAGCTCCGGGACATCATTCCACAGTCAGTAGGTTACTTAAGCAAAGAGTTAGATCAGGTAGCCAAGAGATGGCCAAGATGCCTCAGAGCAATGGTAGCAGTAAGCCTTCTAGTGCTTGAAGGTCAGAAACTTATCCTAAACCACCCCCTAATGGTTTATACCCCACACAACCTAGGAGGAATTTTAAACTCAAAAGGAGAACTTTGGCTATCTGACAGCCATCTACTTAAATATCAGGCTCAGCTTCTGGGAGGGACAGAAATAACTTTAAGGACCTGTCAGAGACTAAATCCTGCATCCCTTCTACCAGAGGCAGAGGGAAATCTTGAGCACTTGTGTGAGGAGGTACTTAAGGAAAATTATGCTGTAGGACCTGATTTAACTGTTGGGCCCTTAAAAAACCCAGATGTAGAATTATACACTGATGGCAGTTCCTTTGTCAAGAATGGCGTCAGACATGCAGGGTTTGCAGTTCTGACAGAATTTGGCATCCTCAAATCAGGTCCTCTTCCTCCTAATACAACTGCTCAATTGGCAGAATTAGTGGCCCTAACAGAAGCCCTAAGACTGTCAAAAGAACAGAGTCAACATCTATACAGATTCTAAGTATGCCTTCCTGATCCTGCGTGCTCATGTAGCCATCCAGAAGGAAAGGAGAATGCTAACTACAACAGGCCCTCCCATTACACATGCTCATGATATACTAGCCCTCCTAGATGCTGTTCTTTTGCCTAAAGAGGTCTCAGTGATTCATTGTAAATGTCACCAAAAAAGGGAAGATAAGATAACAAAGGGAAACAAAGCTGCCGATGAGGCAGCTAAACAAGCAGCCATGCAGGAATATACAGCTAGCCCTCTCCTCTGGGAGAGGACTCTCCTTCCCCCAGAGAGACCACACTATTGGTCAGAGGAACATAAGCAAGCCTCAGACCAAGGGTACCAGTTAGATCACCAAGGCTGGTGGGTGTCACCCAGAGGACAGTTATGGCTCCCTGAGGCACTATAATGGGAAATTGTTAAGACTCTCCACCAACTTTACCATTTGGGCTTAGACAATACTTTGGTTTTGGTCAACAAAATGTTTGGGGGAACTAAACTAAGGAACACTGCCCAACAAATTGTACAGGGATGTGAAACATGTCAAAAAAAAAATCCCAATAATAAAAGACTCCAGGTGCCAAGAACACAAAGACAGGGATCTTATCTTGGGGAAGACTGGCAAATAGACTTTACACACATGCCAGAGAGACCAAAGTTAAAACTACTGTTAGTATTTGTGGATACATTCACTGGATGGGTGGAGGCTTTTCCTTGCAGTAAAACATGCTAGGGAGGTGGTCCGAGTTCTATTCACAGAAATAATCTCTCGCTTTGGCCTCCCCAAAAGCCTTCAAAGTAATAATGAGCCTGCATTTAAGGAAGAAGTAACTCAGGGACTCTCTAGAGTACTAGGCATAGAATACCACCTCCACTGTGCCTGGCATCCCCAGTCATCTGGAAAGGTAGAAAAAACAAATGAACTTTTAAAAAGACACCTGGCTAAATTGGCCCAAGAAACCCACTCCCCATGGACCAAGCTCCTCTCTACTGCTCCCATCAGGCTCAGAAACACTCTAGGCAAGCAGGGACTGACCCCTTTCAAATCTCTATATGGCAGGCCCTTCCTAACCAATGACCTCCTTCTTGACCAAGAGACAGTTCAGTTAATTTCCAAGTCACTAAACTTGCTAAATTCCAACAAACACTCTCCCTCAGGGAGGATATAAAGGAACCCCCTTTTGCCCTGGTGACTTAGTCCTAATAGAGTCTCCAGATCCAACTGGGGATTTTACATCCCTCTCTGGGAGGGGCCATATCCAGTTATTCTGTCTACTCCGATGGCAGTGCGAGTGGCCAGCCTGGATTCCTGAATCCATCACTCGAGAGTCAAGAGCTGGAATTCCTCTGCAGATGTCACATCTCCACCTCCAGACCCAGAATTGAAGACTGCCTCCTTCTCATGTGAACCTTTGGATGGATTAAAACTGCTGTTCAAAAAGAAAACGCCTACAGATACAGATAAGTCATCTTCATAAGCCTTCTTTATCCAAACCTCCTAATCAGTCTATTCATTCTGCTTAGAATTACTTTAGAAATAGAGTTAGCTCCCCCTAGCAAGACTAGAGCCCCAAAAGACAGCATCAGCATGTTCCTTTTATTTGCTAATTATATTGCTATGGGGCTTGGTCTTCTGGGGAACACTAGCACCCCATATGGGAAGAGCTATAGCCCTTCATGGAAAACCAATGGATTCTTTAATCTCTCTTGATCATTTACCCTTCCAAAATCTCCACTAAAAGATTCCTGGGTTTGCTATGAGAGACCGACAGCCGCTCACCTATCGGCATGAGTCCTATTAAATTTCACTCAGGGTCCCTTCCCTTTGTTGATATTCAGGCCAGATAATTTCTCCTATGGCATGGTTCCTCTTACAGGGGTCCCATGGAAGAACCAGCCTACTACGTCTTACTCCTGGCTTGGGTTCATTTCTCAGATGAAAATTTAAATGTTTAATGTTTCTGTCCCAGACAACTATATGCCAGTCTGTTATTCGTCAATAAAAGATCTAGGGCCTACATCCCAAAAAGACATTTTTGACTTCACTACCCTTAAAGGTGACTGTTATCTCACAGTCAGTTGGTGCTGTATGAATAACTCTAAGAGCCCCACTTTTATGAGTCCCGATATGCTTAGAACTAATGCATATAATGGGAGCCTTGTCTCCAAGCTAAACAAGTCCTCAAACCTCACTGGTAAAAACTCTTATTGCATACTTATGACCTGCCATCACAGATGTATCTTAATGAAATATACAACGGGATTAGGAAAGCTGTATAACTCTACCTTTCCACCCCCTGCGTCTCCATCTTTTACCAGCAGCCTTAAAAGTCTCTGACTACTTGTTTCCAGGAGACACCTCCCAGGCCCAGGCTAACAACGCCCAAGGTATTTCATGCCTTGAGGAAGGATATCTCTTTGTAGGGAGGTCATGGAAAAAGGACTAGGTATGGGGGCTGCCATGTCCACACCCAAACCACACTAGAGGAAATTGGGCAATTGCCCAACTAATACCTAATCCTGAACATATCTCTTTTTGGAATGATACTATAATACAACAAACTGAATTTTCCCAAAGAATAGGAACAGCTTCCCATAGAGATAAAAGAGTTTACTTTAATAGTTTTAGGGATAACAGCATTAGTTGCAGCCCTTGCTGGAATCAGTTATGGGGTGATTGCCAATCATTTAACTGCAAAAAACCTAACCAAAGTGGTAGAGGACACCTCAGACCAGGCAGGCCTAGCCATTAAGGACATGCAAAGGTCTTTGTCATCCTTGCCTGTATGGTCATGGACTACCACCTGGCCTTAGATTTTCTTTTGGCCAAACAAGGAGGGGTATGTGCCATCACCAATACCTCCTGTTGCACATATATAAACATTTCTGGCATTGTAGAGGAAAATGCAGATTACATTCTCTAACAGGCTAAATGGCCCCGGGAGCAATCTCTAGAGACTCAGGTTTTTACACAGTTATGGGAACAAATAAAATCCTGGCTCCCCTCCAGGACTTGGTTCCTACCCTTTCTGGGCCCTATAGTTGCCATTATTCTCTTGCTTGTGTTTGGGACTTGCATTTTAAACTTACTTGTCAAGTTTGTTTCTTCTTGCCTAGACTCCATCAAACTGCAAATTCCTCTGGTGGAGATGAGAATGACCTACTACTGTGGTCCCCTTGACAACCCCTCTCCTGGTCAGCCCTGACGCTGTGAGCCCCTTCATCGCCCTGTCAGCAGGAAGCAGTTACTGAACAGACTTTGTTGTCCCTAATCCTAACAACAGTTAGGGCGATCACTGAGAGGAGGGACTTGAAGGACAGACTGCAGGAGGTCAAGGAGACACTTCTCCTCCCTAGGAAATGCCTGTTTGCATCTGAAAGGCATCTCTGCCCTCAGACAATGCAAAAATAGGCTATAAAACCCACCTCCACCATGGTTTCCAGGTCCCCCTTTATTCCCCAATATGCACTCTTTCTCTTCTCTTTTCTCTAACTAAAATTCTCTACAAATAAAATCTTTCTGACCTCTGGTGTTAGAGTCTGTCTGTGCTTTCATTCTCAAAGCAGGTTCAAGAACCCTGAGCACCTGAAATTCCTGCGTGTGTCATCCATGCATCAATAGGATGGAGAGAGGATTTCCTTTAAGAAAAACAGTAGATACATTAAATTTTTGTCCATTCTGCTATTTGATGCAAATCCTTCATTTATCCCATATTTTGAAATACAAAGGAAAAATATTTTAATAGCAATGTTTTGAAATTACTTAGATTTTGCAAAATTGATATTAGTAATTTGTTATTAATTCACAGTGTTTTCTGCTTGGTTTTCACCTTAAAGGATATTCTAAGAATTTGCATTTAATGACTTGAAAAGGAATACATGAAAATTACAGGGTTTCATGGCTTTATGAGTGGGATAGTGAAACTAATTTCTCAGGCCAAATCTGTCCCACATATGACTTTGTAAATATTTATTGGCACATAGACATAGCCATTCATTACACATTGATTTTTGGCCATTTTAATGCTATAATTGCTGAGTTGAGTAGTTGTGACCAAGGCTTCATGGTTTCAAAACCTAAAGTACTTACTATACAACTCTTTGTAAAAAAAAATTTCTGACCCATTCTTTATGAGACTATTCTAATTAGCTTTATTTTACATAAGAGATCATCTCAGGTAGATGGCCATATACTCTAGAACACAAAACTTCTTAGCTGAAAATTATCTTCATTATCCAAGTGCATTTGACTTCAAAAGACACATATGAATTAGCTACAAAGAATGGAGAGTGGCACTCCCTCCAAGCAAGAAAATACATATTTGATGAAATAAAAAACACTGAGAATTTTTAAATTTCATGAAATTTATTTTGAATCACTGTATCTTACAGATATGAGTGACCTAGGAAATGAGACCAGAACAGAAGGCAGGAAGGAACAAGCTGTGAGGATAGGGCTCTTGTACTAAGTTTGTGTGCCTGTTTGTTAAGCCCTCTGTTTGTTGAAGGGATATTAGAAAAGAAAGAATAGAGCACCAGTAATAACTGTGACAAGACAGAACAAAGGATTTTCTGCATGAATGAGATGCAATATAAATGTAACTTATTGAGAGACTGAAGGTTTCTAGCTTAAATGACAAATTGAATGGCTGGCCTCTCAATAGGAAAAATATTTGAATATAAAAACAACACAAAATGAATTGTGTTTAAGAGTTTTGGGAGACAGGTTTAAAACTCTTTTGGAAAAGTTGGGTTTAATTGTCCATTACTGTTTAAAGGAAATTACTCTGTAGTCATCTTGGTAGGAAATTGGATATGCAGATTTGCAATTTCAAACACTGTTCTTAAATATACTACAGAAATCTACAACTATGGCAGTTACGACAAGACTGGTAAAGATCCCATTGATGAGGAATATGTGATTGCTTCCATTTTTGTGGATCAGGAGCATGTTTAGAATGTCAATCATTCATTTCCTTATTTTTTGTGTAAGTATTAACATCTTAGGCTTTTTTGCTTTCATTTTTTAAAATGAGAATTTAAAAGAGTTTTGTGGATATTGAATGGGTCATGGAAGGATCGCACAATGGGAGAAAGGGGATGTGTTCAGAAGACTTTCAGGTCATGAAGAGGAAGCATAAATGTAAGGAAATATAGGCCCCAAACTGACCACGTGGAGAGGAGTGATCTGGCCAAGAGATTCTTTATTGCTGGGTGGGAGAGGGAGAGAGCAGAGAGCCAAGAGAGTGAGGGAGAGAGGGGCAGGGGTTTAAATACCCTCAGTGGGACTCAGCATGATCTGATTGGTTAGGATCTTATGGTTCATGCTGATTGGAGGTTAGGGCAGAAGGAGGGTTCAAGCTAGACTTGAGGCAGGACCGTGACCCTGGAAAACAGGAGCTTAAGGGTGCAGTAAGAACTGAAACCTACCGGCGCCATTATTGCCAACATTCCTCCCTTTTTTGTTTGTTAAGGAAGGGGGGCATTGTGGTCGCTCTGGCTTCTTCAAGCTGGCAAGGGGCGGCGTAGGGGAAGGGAGGGTCAGTTGGTAAACAATGTTGGGGTGTTGAGCCTCATGATGGCATACACCCAGGCTCCAAAGGTGAAAATTTCCTCCTCCCTGAAGTTGATGAAGGTTCCTTGTAGCCACAGGACATAAAGAGTCTTGAGCCAATCCTCCAACCTCCGCATGGTGGGTATCAGCCAACTATCCTTGTGTAGGGAGAGGTTGGTATCCCTGGAGGTACAACTAGTTAAATTTTTGATTAGCAAGAGCAGACATGTATTATGATACAAGGCAGGAAGCTTAAGAATAGGAGAGCAAGAACATAGGCATTAGGATGGGCATTGGCCAGGAGAACCACTGTGAAATGTTGTTCCCTAGACAATTTCAAGAGTCCTCCAACTCCCTTCTCCATTTTCTAATTGTTTCTTGAGAGGTGCCACCATTGGGGGAACCCATTGAGTTTGACAGCAGTGGGTGTCATGAGAATGACCAGATGAGGGCTAGTCCATTGAAGTCCCAATGGAGAGGGTAGAAGATCCTTTTTGGAGAACAAGATGCCTTGGTTTAACAGAAATTGTTATAGGGTGGGGCAGGATCTGGTCTGCATGCTCTCTGAGAAGTTCCCTGAGAAGGCAGGTAGTCAGCCAGAGGAGCAGAGTCTGTTGGAGGCAAGTTTTTCTAAGAGAAATGGGTGGCTATACATTATCTAAGATCCAAATAGGAATATTATGAGGAGCATAAAAAGGTGTCTGCTCAGGGATCTAAATTCTGCAAAATCCTATAACTGCCAGGAAAGCTGTAAGCTGTCTTATGGTATGGGGGTTGGGAAACAGAAGATTAGCCTGATGCATTTATGACTCAGTGAGTGAGTCTGTCCCTTTAAGGCCACACCTAGGTAGATGACCTGTGGGAGGCAGGGACTGTCAGGATTTAAATGTAACACTCTTGGATAAAAGAGAGCTTTAGCTCATTATTTTATATAAATTGACACTTTTAACCTTTTAAATGTTTGTACCATATTTAGATAAAGTATAACATAACACTGTTACGAGGTGGTCATTTAAGACACATAAGCAAATATGTAAATGAACTCTGATTTAGTAGTACTTAAAGCTTGACAAGATCAGCAGAAAACACAAATAATTTCTTTGATAAAATCTTTCTCTGTAATGGTTTTTTGTAGATGTTACTCAGAGCAGAACAATATTAAGATAACCTTGTTATTTTATAGACATAGAGGATTTGATTTTAGTTTGACATGACCCTAAAAATCTTTTAGGCAACTCTTAGATTATATTTAACTTTAACTTTATCACACACTGAAGTTTCTTATTATGCACTTTTAAAACTTATTTAGATCTTTATATAACATATTAAACCCTTTGATGGCTTGTCCTCATCTTTCCAATTTGAAACAATCTTTAGGACAAACCCTTCTTTACAAAATCCTTTCTCATCCAAAAAACCATTCCTTTTCTCTTTAACTTCCCCAAAAATACATTTATTACCTATCTATATCCTTTTCAGTTGTTTACTTTGTAACTTGTATTTTAAAATTAACTTTTATAAGAATTTTAAATTTATTGTAGGCTGGAGCAACTCATTAGTAGCCCTTGTTGTTTTAAGGAATTTGTGATAGGCATAAGGCCTCATTGTCCCTCAGGCTTGAGGGGATATTGTTTTAGGTGTGGAAATGGTGAGGGATTTTTGAGTTTTATTTGAATAGGGAGGGCCATCCTGGCTCACCCTACACTCATCTCATCAGTCCACACTGTGGAATCTTCTTTGTTCTTCAAGGAGGGAGCAGCAGAGATAGCTGCCTGGGGGGAGGACAATTTGAGCTTTTAATTGAGATAGTAAATCCCATCCCAGCAGGGACACTGGAGTTTCAGGTACTATGAGGAAAGAGTGACAGAAGAGGAGGTCTCCCCAAGAGCAGACCAGAGGCCAGGTAAACTAGCGCTCTAGGGGCTAGCCAGATTTGCCCTGAATGATAACTTTTGTCATTGGACCAGGGACCAGGAGAAAAAGGTAAAACAGAGAAACGGGCTCCACTGTCTAGGAGGAAAATGGCCTTTTTTTTCCTGCCATTATGGCTCCTCAACACTGATGCCAAGAAGTGGAATGTGGACAGGAGGCTTGGACCCATCAATCCATAGAAGGTGGCACTTCACCTTCCATCAGGTGACAGGGGCACTTAGACCTTCAGTGGTTACCCTTGCAGAGGGCAGAGTCCTGGTTGGGGGCGGGGCTGTCTCCCGGGCTGTCCCTCCTTAAGCATTCTCTGCAGAAGTGCCCCTCCTATCCACCATGGTAGCAAGTTCAGGATACAGGCCCCAGTCGGGTGGGGCCCTCTCTGAGAGCAGCAATGAGGCCATGGTGTCTCTTATCTTTTCCTCTCCTGTTAGTAAGGTCCCGGACGTACAGACGTAGCCATAAATACAGACATGGCTAGCTGTGTTACTTGGTTCAATGACTTTTCCCTTCAGCCACAGTCTGAGTTTTTTACGAATATCTGGGGCTGACTGTTAAATTTATCTTTGAGGAGAACCTCTCTCACCTGTGACTCTGAGTCCATCGTGGTATGCTTTCTGATAGGTTGTTGCTGTAAAGTTGTTATTTTACATTGACACCTGACACTCTGGAGAGGAAATCTCTGAACTGTTCTGGGCCTCAGTTTCCTTGCTTGAAGAATGAGGGATCTGGTCTAAGTTAAAGTTTTTCCACTATGAGATGGCTGAAGTGACATTAATGCCACTTATCTTCTTTACTTTTTTTTTTTTTTTTTTTTTTTTAGTAATGCTGTGGAATTGAACCCAGGGCTTTGCACATGCTGGGCAGACATTCTCCCATTGAGCTACTTCCACAGTCCCAAATATTATCATTTCTTACTTTGGCTGTACTGGGCTTGAACTCAGGACTTTCTGCTTATAAAGTGGCACTCTACTGCTTGAGTCATATAATCATTTCCAACCTGAGTGGCCTGGGCGTGAACCCATTCCTTTTCTAATGAGATAAGAGTCTGGTCTAGTAGAAGCAAAATATCCTTTCATGTCAGTTGAAAGGTTTGGATCACAGAGTTAAAGTCTTGAATGTATTTGTCTGGGCATCAGTACAGCTGTTTAGATGTTTTTAAATTTCCCTTAGATCTGATAACTGGAAGGGGACATACAATTTGTCCTCTTCCTACCATTGCCTGTTGAAGAGGGAAGCACTTGTTTAGAGGTTCTGAGTATTGGGGTGGCTTAGAAGGTAGAAATTTGTATAGGAGACCTCAGTTTACTTTTTTTACTTTTATAGAAAAGGTCTAATTGGAGTATGGTATCGTAATTTAAGGAACCCTGTGAAGGCCACTTCTCTTGGTCACTCAAGGCATACTGAGGCCGACCTCAGTACAAAGCTTCCAACATCTACCAGCCAGAAGACTGGAAGATGCAGGTCCCATCTAGAAAGAACAAAATATTAGGATCCTGTCTTTTAGCTAACAGCAGGCAGCCTCTTTAATAAAGCCTACCTTTTTAACAAAGAAATCATTTGTAAAGTTAGAGAAGGGCATTCAGAGGGCATTTCAGGCCAATAACAGTGCCATACGGGACAACGAGTGTTAATATTTGGAGGGAAAATTTTATGCTAAGGCCAAAGGTATAGAAGATTCTAAATGAGAAATTTAGAGACCACAGTAATGTCTATTTTGTTATTTCTGGAAGTATAACCTCGAGCTAACAATCAGCTTACAAGGGCTGGGTCTGATGCCCTGAGGTGTGAGGTGGGGCTAGGAGCAGGACTTGTGCAAGGCACCACTCCCTCCACACACACCCGGGACAAATGACCCTGACTGCCTAGGCCTGATCCTGTGGCCTGTTGCCCCTCCCCCCTTCCTGTGTAGTCTGTGTGTGTTTATTCTAGGGGAAGTGGTGGCGGGCTGCAGGCATCACCACGTGTGGCTGGCTGCCAGGATTTGCTGGGTCCTCTCTATGGATTTTCTTAGCTATGGCAGGCGTTTTTGCTGTGGCCAGGAGCCGGCATCCTGTTCACAGGTGCGCCTGTTTGCTTTCCCTCCTCCCCTTGTGGGGGCAGAGTTAGAGCGTAAGCGTGACAGCTGCAGGTTTTTGTAAAGCAGCTGATTTAAAGTTCCTTTAGACCGAGAGGCCTGGCAAACTATTTGGAATAGCTTAAGTCATAAGGTACCATGCTACAAGTTTTTCATGGGAGGCAGGGTCCCAGTAAGCCCAGGGAGGGGAAGGCAGACAGAGACAAAGGACACGAGGTGAGACCATGGAGGAGGCAGAAAGGTGTGCTGACATCTTAGGTAATGGGAGGGGAAGGCAGAGCCTGGAGGCATGATAAACGCTTAAGGTATTAGCCATCACCTGTGTCTCCAGGTTGCTCCCATTGATTGGTACTGGCAGGCTTTGAGGAAACAAAATCTCCATTCTCTGGTCACTGAATAAAGCATGAGCTCTCTCGGAGCTGGAATCCCCTCGAGGTCAGAATTGGCAAGGAGTGGCTTGCTTAACTCCATGATGGGGAAAGTTTTTCAGGAAGATAGGAGGAGATAGGTATGGTCTGTTTACATGGGGAAGAAGGTTTGGAGAGGAATTGGCTGATTTAGAAACTGGTTTACAGGCTGATAGAATCTGCACAGGGGAACAGAAAGTACAGAGGGAGGGTTTGAAGTCAGAGAGCTGGATTTAGACGGAGGTATGAAAAGGCTTGGACATAATGGCATCTCCCCATCCTCCTGATCACTCACAGTAGTTATATGTCCCATAAAAGGTTGGGAATGTTAGGACCCGGAATCCTATTCCCCCGAGAGACAGAGAGCCAGGCGTGAATGCAATCAACAAAGCAGAGTTTATTGGGCTGGCTAGCCAGGGTCGAGCTCCCACACGGACACGCAGGACCGGTTAGGAAAACACGACCCTGAGCCTCTTTAGGGGAAATCTTATATAGACCGCGGTGGCGTGCATATTTTCGTTATCAACATTGGGCAAGCAGGCAGAGCACATCTTGCACGTACCTCACATCTTGCACGTACCTCACATCTTGCATTCCTCACATTCTATATGCCCTAACCGAGCCCTGCCGCATTGCTTATCTTATCTACACAGGGTGTTTGGTACTGGTTTCTCCAACAAAGGGGTTGGGGCCCGCTGAGACCTCCTATTCCTTTCATTCCCCCCTTTTCTTACGGCCTAAATTGAGGAATCATTCTCAAGGGGATGAAGAGCCTGATATTGTTGGCGGAGGACCAAAAGTTGGATAGTATTAATTCGACTTTTGACAAAAGTCATAAGTCGGTTTAGAATCCAGGGTCCTATGGTAACAAGTAATAGGATGATTATTATTGGCCCTGCCAATGCAGATAAAAGGGTAGCCAACCATGGGGACTGGTTAAACCAAGACTCGAACCAGCTTTCCCCGGCCTCTCTTTCTCGTTTTCTTTGTTTCAGACTCCTTCAAAGTTTAGACATGGAGTCACAAACAACTCCGGTATGGTCAGCGTAAAAACAACATTCTTCCCCTAGAGCAACACATAGTCCCCCCTTTTGGAGGAACAACAAATCCAAACCTCGTCAGTTTTGAAGTACTACCTCAGACAGAGAAGTGAGGGATTTTTCTAGGTGGCTAATGGAGGTTTCTATTTTCTCTATATCTTCGTCTATGGCTGTGCGCAGCGAAGACATCCCTTTATGTTGAGTGGCCAGGGAGTCTATGCCGGTCCCTGCCCCAGCCACCCCTAAGCTAAGCAGGGTAGCAATGGTTAAAGTAGAAATAGGCTCTCTTTTTTTTTTAACCATTTTTGTATTTCAGTATGAATATAGACTCTCCTCTGAATGATAGAGGATGCGGGGCAGCACAGCCACCATGACACAAAATTCTTTGGAGCTGTTAAACACCTTAGTTGATAGGCAAGGGGTGAGCCCGGACCGTGAGCATAGCCACCATCCCTTGCCCTTTGGAACTACCCATTTAATAGTGTTGCCCCAGTTGTTGTTTTCTTTTGTAACAACAGTACACAAACCTTGTCTATCCCTTGGCACCTTCCCTAAGCAGGATCCTTGGCCACTTACCTGTCGTATGGTTAGACCTCTTTTACAGTTTTCCCAGGCACATTGGGTGGGGTTGTCACTAGTTGAGTTATCATAGGTGATATTTAGCCCTATTGCCTCATAGAATGGGGGCCTCACATTGTAGCACAGCCAGCAGGAGGTAGTCATGCTAGGGTTGGTGTGGTTTAACGTCAGGAATGCAGCGTCCACCAGGTCCCAGAGGGGGTCTTTAGACCCGGTCCTGAGACTGGGTTTTGGGTTTCCCCTGGGAGGGCGGGTTTTTAATGGTCTTGGAGTTGTTACATTAACCAGAGCTGTGGTAGAGGAAAGGTGGTGAGTTGTGGAAGGTCGGGGAGGTGGCTTTACATAGGGTGGCCTAAGTACCCTATTAGGGCCTACTGCTGTGGATGGTGGCCCTGTGGGCTCAATTTTTAATCTGACTACTATGGTTGAGCCAGGATATCCAGTTGTATAAAACACAAGTCCCCATACCTTTCCTTGTATCCATCCAGGGGTGTCCTTTTTGCCAGCCTCAGTGAAAGTGACCTTGATTCTATCTAGATCTGTGGGCCAGCAACCCCGGTTGGAACTCGGAAGGCTTCGGCCCCCAAAACCTGTGCCCCCCCATGAAAATCGGGCCCCCCCCTCTGCCTCTCCAGGGTGTTATCCTTGGTGCCCCATTTACAAATGTAAATGTGAGCAGGTCTGGCTTTGATACTGCCCATTTTGAGTCACCATCGTTAGATGTGACGCACGCCCATGACTTACAGAAAGAGTGTTGTATCCCCCCACAGTCTTTGTTCTTTTGGTGCCCTGGGCAGGCATAAAAACCCCAGCGTCGAGCTATGTCCGGGGTGGCGGCCTTGTAGGCAGGATTGATGTCTTTGAAGCAGAATTGTAGTTCTGGCCACCAAGTTCCCAATGGGGCGATGTGAGTGGTCTCGAGGGTGGTGTGTGTCTCCCCATCGGTAAGTATCCAGGTTTGTTTATAAGGCTGGTGAGGGTTGGTTTCAGCAAGGCTCCTGCTCTGGGCAGTGAGCAGGATCAGGGAGATCATCCAGTTTATTCGTGTTGGTTCCTGAAGACTCTGCATGTTTTTGGGGCCGCAAGAGCTTCAGCTTCAATGGGTTGTCTGGGTGCCGCCGTACAGTCCACTCTCTGGCCTCTTCGTGTTTCTGATGATTGGCTCGACGCACATGGGAGTAATGGATCCAAGGTCCGATGCCGTCAACCTTGAGGGCGGTAGGGGTAGTAAACAGTACAACATAAGGTCCTTTCCATCTAGGCTCTAGGGTTTTGGATTGATGCCTTTTAATCCATACCATGTCACCCGGGACTATGCCATGTTCCGGAGCCGGGTCCCTCTTAACAGCGTGGTATGCTTGAATTAAGGGCCAAATCCGTTGTTGCACTTTAGCTAAAGCCTGCAACATGGTCAGGTAATTTGGGGCCAGATCACCTAGTTCTGGGCTTAAGGTCCTCTGAATGTTGGGGGGTGGAGCCCCATACAAGATCTCAAAGGGGGTTAGACCATGGACATAAGGGGAGTTCCGGACTCGGAAGATGGCCAAGGGAAGGAGCGTCACCCAATCACCGCCAGTCTCCAGGGCCAATTTGGCTAAAGTCTCCTTTAGTGTCCTATTTATCCTTTTTACTTGCCCTGAGCTCTGGGGGTTATATTCACAATGTAGCTTCCAATTGGCCCCCATAGTCTGGGCTAGTCCCTGCAGGACTTTACTAACAAAAGCCGGACCGTTATCTGACCCAATTGCCTCGGGCACCCCATATCTGGGTATGATTTCCTCTAGCAAAGCCTTTGCCACTACTTGACTTGTCTCCTTCTTTGTAGGAAAAGCCTCCACCCAGCCTGAAAAGGTATCTATAAATGCCAGCAAATATTTGTACCCAAACTTTCCCGGTTTTACCTCAGTAAAATCCACTTCCCAACTTCTTCCCGGAGCCCTCCCCCATTCCCGAGTACCTGTATGGTGCCCCTCCCTTTGTCCTGGTTTTATGATTGTGCAGCTCGCACAATCTTCCACAATTTGGCGGACTGCTATGGTCTGGTTCGGAAATCGGAGCTGCGCAGATGTCAACAAGTCTAGTAATTTTCTCCGCCCCAAATGGGTGGACTTATGTAAGTTAGCCAACAGGAATCATCTGAGTTTTTCAGGCAGAATTAACTTGCCTTCCAAGTCGCTTTTGCATCCATCTTCCCCTTCTCTAAAGGGGGAGTGGGCTCTCATCCAAGTGAAATCCTCTGTGGAGTATTCTGGTCGGGGGGGTAGCGGAGGGAGCTCTGGGACCGGCACGTCTATCGCCGCAACTGTGGAAGGTTGCCCTGTCTCCATGGGAGGACTCACCATTGCTACTCTCTTTGCTTTTTGATCTGCTCTGTTGTTACCGACAGCTTCCGGCGTCTTGGCAGACTGGTGGCCTGGGACATACATCACTGCCACTGCCTTCAGTTTTTCCACTGCCATTAATAGACGCTGGACTTCGGCTAGGTTCTTTAGATGTTTTCCTTCTGCTGTGCGGAATCCTCTTTCGCGATAGATGGCCCCGTGGACATGGATGGTACCGAAAGCATAGTGGCTATCGGTGTAGATATTGACTCGCTTTCCTTTTGCCCTCTCCAGGGCCTCTGCCAAGGCAATTAATTCCACTTTTTGGGCTGATGTTCCAGGTGGGAGGGCGCTACTCCATACCGTATTTCCTTCTTGGTCGACTACAGCTGCCCCTGCCCTTTGGGCTCCATCTTGGAAAAAACTGCTTCCATCCGTGTACCAGTTTAATTTGCAGCCCCACAGGGGGGTATCCTTTAGGTCAGCCCGTACCTGTGTGACTTCGGAGAGGAATTCTTTGCAGTTATGGACAGGTGTCTGCAGTTCCGGGTTAGGCAACAAGGTGGCAGGGTTCAGGATTACGGGATCTGTGAATGTGATCCGAGGGGAATCCAACAAGAGCCCCTGGTAGTGGGTGAGCCTGGCATTCGTCATCCATTTCCCAGGGGGTTGTTTAAGGATTCCCTCCACCGGGTGAGGGGCCGTTACCCAGAGGGCCTGTCCAAAGGTTAGTTTATCGGCTTCTCTCACCAGCACGGCAATGGCCGCTATGATGCGGAGGCAGGGGGGCCATCCTGCCGCTACTGCGTCTAATTTCTTGGAAAAGTATGCCACTGGTCTCTTCCAGGGACCTAGCTGTTGGGTCAAGACTCCTTTGGCTACCCACTTTTTCTCATCTACAAACAGAGTGAATGGTCTTGTAGGATCTGGCAAGGCTAAGGCAGGGGCCTGCAAAAGAGCGTCTTTTAGCTGATCAAAGGCCTGTTGTTCTCTCTCTCCCCAACTCCAATCTGGAGCTTCTTTGGTGGCCTCATATAGGGGTCTGGCTATTTCCGCAAATCCTGGAATCCAGAGTCTACAGAACCCCGCGGAGCCCAGGAATTCTCTCACCCCCCTAGTGGATGTCGGGGATGGGATAGCCAGAATAGTCTGTTTCATGGCATCAGTCAGCCATCTTGCCCCATCTGCAATCCGATAACCCAAATATGTCACTGACCTTTTACAGATGTGAGTTTTCTTGGCACTTGCCCGATACCCCAGCTCACCTAATTCCGTTAGCAGGTGTTCAGTAGCCTTGATGCACTCCTCTCGGGTTTCTGTCGCTAATAGTAAGTCATCAACATACTGTAATAGAGTGACTCGTGGGTGGCTCCGACGAAAAGGTTCCAGGTCCTGGCTCAGGGCCTCATTAAACAGGGTGGGAGAGTTTTTAAATCCTTGCAGCAGTCTGGTCCAAGTGAGCTGTCCGGATTGGCCCCCATCTTTTTGCCATTCGAAAGCAAATAGCGGCTGGCTAATTTCTGACAATGGAATGCTGAAGAAAGTATCTTTCAAATCAAGGGTTGTACACCATACTTGCTAGGGGGGTAGGTGGCTGAGCAAGGTATAGGGATTCGGAACGGTGGGATGAATGTCCTCCGTCTGCTCGTTTACCTTTCATAGGTCTTGCACAGGCCTATAGTCCCTGCTTCCCGGCTTTCGGATGGGGAGCAGAGGAGTATTCCAGGCAGACTGACAAGGCCGCAGTACTCCTTCCTTTATTAGCCTGTGGATATGAGGGGCTATGCCTCTTCGGGCCTCCTCAGGCATAGGATACTGTTTCACCTGAATGGGGAGAGCAGAAGCCTTTAATTGTATAACTACGGGTGGGAGGTGTTTGGCGAGGCCGGTTCCCGCAGTCTCTGCCCAGGCCGTGGGAAATCTTTTTACCCAATGAGTCATGTCCCCTCCTGGTTCCTGTTGACTCTCAAACAGATGATGCTCGTCAGCCAATGATAGGGACAAGACATGAATCGGGCTCCCTTTTCGATCAGTCACAATTATTCCATCTGGTTCAAAATGGATGTGGGCCCCTATTTTGGTGAGTAGGTCCCGTCCGAGCAGGGGAGCAGGGCTCTCAGGGACGACCAAGAAGGAGTGTGTGACCTGGTGTTTTCCTAAGTTCACCTTTCTTTTGGTAGTCCATGTACATAACTGCGTACCGGTGGCCCCCTGAACAACACTTGTTCGTGCCTTTTCAAAGGTCCATGTGCCTGTTTAAAACCAAATATTGGGCGCCGGTATCCACCATGAACCCCATCGGCTTCCCCTCCACATGTATTGTTACCCAGGACTCGGGGAGGGGGTCCGAGCCCCGTCTCCTTCAGTCCTCTTCTCCGGCTAGGAGGACTCTGGCCTGCTCTACTGCTCGTTCCCTTTCCCTGTTCTCCCCCGGTCTCCTTCCAAACCCTCTTCTTCCCTTTAACTTAGGACATTCTCTCTTCCAATGCCCAGTTTCCTTACAGTAAAAACAGTGTTCCTTATCCGGGGTCCTGGCGTGGCCCCCTCCCCTGGGTTGGTCCCGGACACCCGCTAGGAAAATACGGGCCATTTCTCTCTGTTGCTTTCGGTTTTCCTTAGCCTGGAACTCCCGGTCCTCCTTTCTCAATTTCTCCTGGGCCTCCCTGTCTTCCTTTTTCCGTCTTTCCTCCCTTTCTTTTGGAGTTTCCCTAGCGGTAAAGACCTTTTCCGCTACCTGTAGCATTTCCTTTATAGTCATCTCCCCTAAGTTTTCCTGTTTATTAAGTTTTCTCCTAATGTCTGGAGCTGCCTGATTAATGAATGAGAGTACCACAGCAGACCGGTGGAGGTCCGCCTCAGGGTCAATAGGGGTGTACTGACGGTATGCCTCATAGAGGCGCTCTAAGAAACCGGCCGGGCTTTCGTTTTCCCTTTGAACGACTGCTTTTACTTTTGCAAAATTGGTGGGCCTTTTAGCGGCCGCTCGGAGACTGGCCATAAGAGTCTGGCGGTAGATCCGAAGACGCTCCCTACCTTTTGCTGTCCCGAAATCCCAATCAGGGCGGCGTAGGGGAAAAGCCTCATCTATGGCCGGTTGGAGAGTTGTGGGTCTCCCATTATCCCCCAAGACGTTCTTCCTCGCTTCGTTGAGGATGCACTCTCATTCCTCTGTCGTAAAAAGAGTATTGAGCAGCTGATGACAGTCATCCCAAGTGGGACGGTGTGTATGCATGATGGACTCCAAGAGATCTATGAGACACTTGGGGTCTTCAGAAAAGGGCGGGTTTTGCGTCCTCCAGTTATATAGATCACTGGAGGAGAAGGGCCAGTACTGAAACTGTTGCCCTCCTCCCAGTCCCCCTTGGCCCACCATCCGGACTGGAAGTGTAGGGACAGTTTCCTCCCCCTGTGTTGATGAGGAGGGCCCGTCTTCCCCTTCCCTTTCCCGGATCCCTTGGGGGCAAAGTCTTCGACCCATTCTTCCTCCTGCTGCCAGTCCTGTTGAGGAGGATGAGGAAATTTCCTCCTCCAGGGCACTGGCTTGGCTAGGGGGAGTCATATATGGAGGCGGCCGATCTTCCTCTGCCCCTGCGAGGGATGGGTAAAGGGGGGAACTCTCTGGTAAGACTGGAGATGGTGAAGGAGATGCCCTGATTTGAGGACTGGTCAAGGTGGGAAGAGGAAGTTTTTCCTCCTCCTTTATGACCAAGGTGGGCGTGACTGGGGTTTTAGCCTCAGGGGCCGAACTGGAGGGGTGGGTCAGAAAAACTGTTAACAAAGGGGGAGGGTTCCTCACCAGATCCTCCCAAACCAAAATGTAAGGAACTTGGTCTGGATGGCCTCGATTGTCTGGCTGAAAAATGACTGCTTTAACCTTAGTGATCATGTCTAGGGAGAGGGAACCTTGAATGGGCCACCCGACTCCAAAGGTGGGCCACTCTGTAGAACAAAAGGTGTCGAACTTACCTTTCTTGATGACCAGACCCTCATTTAAGGCCCTTTCTTTAACTTCTGAAAAGTGAGAAAGGATCAAAGACTTTGGGGTTGTTTGTCCCTGTCCCATTGTGGAAGGAGAATCAAACACCAAGAGAGAGAGAACAAAAAGGGTGAAGACAACAATAATTCCACACACACAAAACACTCTCCAGCACTCGCTCGGACCGGTCCTTCTCTCACACTGGTGCGCACCCCATTCAACCTCCTCACCGTCCAACTGGGATATCAGGCCGAAAGGCGTCCACTTGACGGGTGGCCGGTCGACTAGTTCAATTAGTTCTTCACCTGGCGCCAGGGTTCCTAAAATGTTCAAGCCCAAATGAGAGGAAAGCCTCTCCCAATAGGACCCTGTGGTCCTCTTTGCGAGATTCCCAGAATGAATCTCCCTGGGGATTGGCCGAATCCCCGCCGCGGCCCAAATGGAACACTCAAGTTCCTCCAAATGAGGGTCTGGGATCCCCTCCCAATGCCTAGGACTTGGGGTCGCCCCTGCTTTCTCGCAGGCAGGTTCTGTCTCTCGAGAAAATGAAATCTCGGTGGGACCTCCAAATGTTAGGACCCGGAATCCTATTCCCCCGAGAGACAGAGAGCCAGGCGTGAATGCAATCAACAAAGCAGAGTTTATTGGGCTGGCTAGCCAGGGTCGAGCTCCCACACGGACACGCAGAACCAGTTAGGAAAACACGACCCTGAGCCTCTTTAGGGGAAATCTTATATAGACCGCGGTGGCGTGCATATTTTCGTTATCAACATTGGGCAAGCAGGCAGAGCACATCTTGCACGTACCTCACATCTTGCACGTACCTCACATCTTGCACGTACCTCACATCTTGCACGTACCTCACATCTTGCATTCCTCACATTCTATATGCCCTAACCGAGCCCTGCCGCATTGCTTATCTTATCTACACGGGGTGTTTGGTACTGGTTTCTCCAACAAGGGGGTTGGGGCCCGCTGAGACCTCCTATTCCTTTCAGGATTTAAAGACCCGAAAAGGGGCCAGTGATTTTGGTTGTCTAAAGGTTAAGTGGGCCAAATTTGGGTGCAAAAGCAGAGCAAATTTTTGGTTTTATATCTGGAGTCAAACCCAAGGTGTCTAAATTATTGAGGAGGCATCTCAGTGGGGAGTCAGACAGCAGAGAAGACATAGAGGCACCCATTATGAGGGACCCGGTCCCGGAATGGGAGAGGAGGATATTATGTACTGTGAAGCGTCCTTGCACAGCACAAATATCCGAAAAGAAAACGCAAAGCGCACGTGACTTGGCCGTCACCGAGTGCAGGTGGTTTGCAGGCCAGAGGCAAAAAAAAAAAAAAAAAAAATCTGAGTCATGGCACCAAATGTAAGGAAATATAGGCCCCAAAGTGACCACGTGGAGAGGAGTGATCTGGCCAAGAGATTCTTTATTGCTGGGTGGGAGAGGGAGAGAGCAGAGAGCCAAGAGAGTGAGGGAGAGAGGGGCAGGGGCTTAAATACCCTCAGTGGGACTCAGCATGATCTGATTGGTTAGGATCTTATGGTTCATGCTGATTGGAGGTTAGGGCAGAAGGAGGGTTCAAGCTAGACTTGAGGCAGGACCGTGACCCTGGAAAACAGGAGCTTAAGGGTGCAGTTAGAACTGAAACCTATCGGCGCCATTATTGCCAACAATAAATAAAAGAATTCATGAAAGTCATTGAGAAGGAAAGCTAGAAGAAATTAAAGAGATCGATATATTAAGGAAGTATGGAAAACAAAGGCCAAAAATATTACAAAATGTTGCATTGAAAAGGCCAACCATTTGAGGCATATTCTACAAATATTTAATTACAAGTCTTCCAATTCTATTTCTATAATTACTTAAGGAAGGATTTATCTCTTATTGCTGTTTTATCTTAAGAAGGACATAAACACAATAGGCATTTAATGCAATTTTCATTACTTTGAACTCTTAAAGAAAAAAATTATAATATATTGTACAACTTTGACATTAGTTTGTCCTCTGTATTTACCAAACCTAATGAACTGGCTACTTTAGAACAAAATGATGACCTGGCCATTCTCATATTCTTAGCATGAAAAGACCTGTGATCACAGTAGATATCTCATCAAATACATTGAGTGAACCTATTGGCCCCATCAATTTTATATAACTTTTATTGTTTTTTCTGCTGAAATGGTAAACGCATATAAAAGAGGATCAGAGAGTTTGAAGAAAAGTTTTGAACCACCTACATAATGTTTAGAAAATTAAATAAATATACATATGAATACTATGCAAGAAATATGAATGGTTATTGATAGCCTAAATAATATTGATGCAGAAGTATTTTATGAATTCATTAATATGATACTTAGCACATTCAAAAATGCTTTACTAAAGGTTCTTTTTTATGAAATGACTTTATTATATCCTCCACTGTCCTATTAAGTTTATTATGAAAGAGAAATGTTCTTCCTTCCATAGGATGACACATTTGGTTACTCTCATGCAACAATCACTGAAGAAAAAGGCTTTACATGCCAATTAAACAATTAATCAAACTCTGGTTAATTACTAATTAAACTATAGTAAGAGCAGGATTACATTTGATTTATCTCTCCTACTTCCTTATTAATCAGTCTGGAAGGGAGAGGTAGGTTGATTTGTATGGGCAAAATGTGAAGGAGGCAAAAGTTCTTACATAACTTCACTATATGCACCACAGTGGTTATATTACTGTGTCATTGGTGGCTGGAGGAGACTAATGCAGAGTTTCCTTTTTTCTTCTGAAATTTGTCCTCAAGTTTGCTTGCAATCATCAGAAATCCCTCACTTGCATTTGCATGTACATAGGTAAATGTAGATCTCTTCTCGCTGATTACTTAGCTGTTTTCATTCAGGTTAAGAGTGTAGGGAAATCTTCATTTCCTGTCATTAGATTTGCAGCATTCCTTTGGAAAATGTGGATATTTGGTTCTAAGGAGAGTGTCACTGAGGAAAAATCACTCTTGTCCTGGGGATGCTTAACACATTCTTCTTATTAGTCGTCTAAGTTCCACTAGCAAAATGCTGCATTTCAAGAAAGTTAAAATTTTCTTTTTATCACATAAATTAAGTACATTAAGTTTTATATTGATTCTTGGGTTTCATTTGCCTTTTGGGAGGCTTATTGTCACAGAATTAAGGGAAAGGAAACACTCAGTAGTTCACACAATGATTTATACACAACTGATGATAATGTGGGCCTCGCTGGAAGTTTCTCATTAGCAACTGAACTGTGTAGTACATGGTCAGTAATTTATTATTTTGTTTTTGATACTTCTTTTTTAAAATTAATTATTATTATTATTTTTTACCGCACTTGGTTAAAACTGTGGTGAATAAGTCCAAAAATGAGGCAGGCTTTCTATGCTCCCGTCTCAGTGTCCAAGACAAAATCACATTGGCAGGCTTTGAAGGATGGTTCACATCAACCAATCAGATGCATTCTCTGCACAATTGACATCCTTCAATTTCTCAAATTGGAGTAAATAAATGTTTTCTATGCTTAATATGTGTGAAGATCAGTAAAAAAGCTAGTAACCAGTCATCAATTCATTAATATTTTAAAACCAATTTTAGTGTGATAACTGACTATGGAATATGATTTCTACTGTATTTTAATATATTGGTTAAACTTGCATTTTAATACTTTATTACAACAATTTACAATGATAACAGGTAAATATAGGTTTAACTGGGAGACTATAGAAGTAATTATAGTTGAAGCAATGTATTTGTAGGGAATGGTACTAATTAAATAGTTAATTTTTATATCTACTTTCCAGAGTTAAAGCCTATTTTATTAAAATAATATTGATCAGAAGGACAGAATATGAAAATAGGAAATGCTAAAGATGTTTCTAGCACTAAAAATCATTTAGCTTTAAAACTAAGATAAATATCCTGGCAAATCCACTTAAATAGTCTTTTCAACTTTAAAAATCTCTAGGAAATTCTTACTGATAGGAAAGTCTTTTTAAAGGAGTAAAGAAAATATTACTGAAGTTTGCAAAAATGCTGTGTTCTAATCTATCTTACAGAATTCTATTTCTGAAATCAATTGGAAGTTGTTCATCTTCTCCTTTAAGTCATTGCTATGTGAAAGCAAAGAAGATGGTAAAAAGCAACTCAGAATTATTCTCAATTTTACTGTGCTTTAGTCCTTGGAGGAAAAGATATGACATAAATCTCATTTGGGGAAACCCACAGTATATTTTGGTGTAACAAGGAGAAGGTTACTGTAGTATTACATCATTGTAATTCAAATTTCTAATATATGAAAATGTTAGCATTCTTTTCTAATTTTCTATCCTACAATGATATTTTTTAAAAATAAGGAATGTTTGATTACAATTATGAAGACAGATTAACCATGGGTAAAGTTTGTGTGGTTCCTGTTATGAAATTTCATTACATTTTTGATATTTTAATTACTATATGATATACCTTAAAATCAAACTTAAATAAAATTATTATGTATTCATATGAATGTATACAAAAGAAAAGTATTGCAAGTGAGAACTATAAATTTGTTTTTGAATTTACCAACATTGTTTCACACATTACTTCGCAAATACTAGTTATAATTTATCTAATTTTTTAGTCAGTTGGGATGGTGCTTCTTAAAGCTCAGATGTGGCTAAATTTGGCAAAGAAAGATAAACTAGTTCATTTCTTTAAAAATTATCCATTCTTTCTAACTGTTTTTTCTGTTCATGTGTATATACACATGTCAACATTCATTCTTACACACTGATAGAAATAAAACAAGATGTGAAAAGATGAATTTTTCAGGAACAAATGGAACATGCATAGCTATGCTCTGCAGTTTTTCTATTTTTCATTTTATTTTACTTTATTTTTATATATGTTTCTTTCATTTACTTATTTTTTATTTTTTTTCTCTTTATTTATTTTTTATTTTTTATTTTCAACCTTCTCTCTGTCCCTCTAATGCCAGTTCAGCTTACTGTCGATTAGTACACTAATGCTCCCTGCTTATACCTTTGAAACTTTCTTGTCTGATTCCTTGTTCTGTTTCACCTTCTTGTCTGTTTATTTGTTTTTCCCTTTTCTTTAACTTCTTGCTTTCCATCTCCACTCACCCTTCTATTCTAAATATTACCACTGTTATTATTACAAACTAGAAAAGACGTAATTGCACACAGTACAGGGACAGTAACAACACCAAAGACAATGACGGGAAGACAGAAAAAACAGGGAAGCCAGTTTCCACACAGCAAAAAATTACTACAGGAACCAGAGAGGAATGAAGAAAACAGATACTCAGATCCAGACTCCAACAATATGAAGATAAACTATGCCAAAGGATCCAATGAAGCCCACAAGAATAATTTAAAAGGAGACATACTACAGGTACTCAATGAGAATTTTATAGAGATGATACTGGATAGGGTCAACCAAAATGTACAGGAGACACTCAAGAAATTCCAAGACAACAAAAATAGAGAATTTGAAAAAGCAAAAGAAGAAATAAAGGAAACCATAGAAGCACTGTATAAACACCAAAGTGAAACAGAGAACACGATGAATAAACAGATAAATGAACTCAGGACAAAAACAGACAACATTAAAGAGGAAACCACCCAGGATAAGGAAAACCTCAGAAAAAAGAATGAAACAGAACTTCAAAACAAAACAGAAGGCCAATCCAGCAGAATAGAACAAACAGAAGGCAGAATCTCAGAACTTGAAGATGAAATGGTAATTAAAGGAAAAACTGAAGAACTATTGATTAAACAACTCAAGACCTGTGAAAAGAAAATATAAGAACTCATCAAATCCATCAAAAGACCAAACTTGAGAATCATGGGCATCGAAGAAGGAGAAGAGGTGCATGTGAAGGGAATGCGTAATCTATTCAACAAAATAATAACGGAAAATTTCCTAAATCTAGAGAAAGATATTCCCATACAGATGCAAGATGCCTCCAGGACACCAAACAGACCAGATCAAAATAGAATTACTCCACAACATATCATCATTAAAACAACAAGTTCAGAAAATAAGGAAAGAATATTGAAGGCTGTAAGAGAGAAAAAACAAGTAACATACAAAGGTAAGCCCATCAAAATCATGGCAGACTTCTCAATAGAATCATTAAAAGCAAGAAGAGCATGGGGTGAGATCTTCCGGGCACTGAATGAAATTAACTTCAACCCCAGGATACTCTACCCAGCAAAACTATCATTCAAAATAGATGGAGCAATAAAAGTCTTCCATGATAAACAAAAACTAAAACAATATGTGATCACAAAGCCACCACTACAAAAGATTCTTCAAGGGATTTTGCACACAGAAAGTGAAACCCAACTTAACCATGAAAAGACAGGCAGCACCAAACCAAAGGAAAAGAAAAAGCAAGACAGTAGAGAGTAACCTCAACTTAAGTACACACAATCAAACCATCAAACAACTAAGACAACTAAATGACAGGAATCACCACATACCTATCAGTACTAACACTTAATGTTAATGGAATTAATTCACCCATCAAAAGGCACCGCTTGATGAAATGGATTAAAAGGGAAGATCCAATAATTTGTTGCTTACAGGAGACCCATCTCACTGACAGAAATAAGCATAGGCTTAGGATGAAAGCCTGGAAGAAGATTTACCAAGCCAATGGCCCTCAAAAACAGACAGGAGTAGCAATACTTATCTCTGACTAAGTAGACTTCAAACCTACATTGATCAAATGAGATAAAGAAGGACATTCCATACTAATAAAAGGGGAAATAGACCAAAAGGAAATAATAATCATCAACCTGTATGCACCCAATGTCAATGCACCCAATTTCATCGAACATACCCTGAAAGATCTAAAAGCATATAGAAACACCAACACAGTGGTTGTGGGAGACTTTAACACCCCATGATCATCAATACATAGGTCATCCAAAAAAAAAATCAATAAAGAAATCCAAGATCTAAAATATGCAATAGATCAAATGGACTTAGTTGATGTCTACAGAACATTTCATCCAACTTCTACACAATATATATTCTTCTCAGCAGCCCATGGAACCTTGTCCAAAATAGATCACATCCTAGGGCACAAAGCAAGTCTCAACAAATATAAGAAAATAGAAATTATATCGTGCATACTATCTGATCACAATGCAGTAAAAGTAGAACTCAACAACAAAAGTAAGGACAAAAAACATACAAACAGCTGGAAGATAAATAACTCATTACTTAATGAACAATGGATCATCGATGAAATAAAAGAAGAAATTAAAAAGTTCCTGGAAGTGAATGAAAATGAAAATACAACCTACCAGAACCTATGGGACACAGCTAAGGCAGTCCTGAGAGGAAAGTTTATAGGCATGAGTGCATATATTAAAAAGACTGAAAGATCCCAAATCAATGACCTAATGATACATCTCAAACTCCTAGGAAAACAAGAACAAGCAAATCCCAAAACAAATAGAAGGAGAGAAATAATAAAAATAAGAGCTGAAATCAACAAACTAGAAACCAAAAAAACCATACAAAGAATTAATGAAACAAAAAGTTGGTTCTTTGAAAAAACAAACAAGATTGATAGACCCCTGGCAATCTGACTAAAATGAGGAGAGAAAAAAACCCAAATTAGTAGAATCAGGAATGCCAAAGGGGAGATAACAACAAACACCATGGAAGTCCAGGAAATCATCAGAGACTACTTCGAGAACCTATATTCAAATAAATTTGAAAATCTTAAAGAAATGGACAGATTTCTAGATACATGTGATCATCCAAAACTGAACAAGAGGAAATTAATCACCTGAATAGATCTATAACACAAAATGAAATTGAAGCAGCAATCAAGAGTCTCCCCAAAAAGAAAAGTCCAGGACAGGATGGATTGTCTGCTGAATTCTATCAGACCTTTAAAGAAGAACTGATACCAACCCTCCCTAAACTGTTCCACGAAATAGAAAGGGAAGGAAAACTGCCAAACATATTTTATGAAGCAAGTATTACACTTATCCCAAAACCAGGCAAAGACACCTCCAAAAAGGAGAACCATAGGTCAATCTCCTTAATGAACATTGATGCAAAAATAGTCAACAAAATAATGGCAAACCAAATTCAACAACACATCAAAAAGATTATTCACCATGACCAAGTAGGCTTCATCCCAGGGATGCAGGGGTGTTTCAACATATGAAAATCAATAAACATAATAAACCATATTAACAGAAGTAAAGACAAAAGCCACTTGATCATCTCAATAGATGCAGAAAAAGCCTTTGATAACATCCAACACAATTTCATGATAAAAGCTCTAAGAAAATTAGAAATAGAAGGAAAGTACCTCAACATTATAAAAGCTATATATGACAAACCTACAGCCAGCATTATACGTAATGGAAAAAAACTGAAACCATTCCCTCTAAAATCAGGAACCAGACAAGGATGCCCACTATCTTCACTCCTATTCAACATAGTACTGGAATTCCTAGCTAGAGCAATTAGGCAAGAAGAAGGAATAAAAGGAATACAAATAGGTAAAGAAACTGTCAAAATATCCCCATTTGCAGATGACATGATCCTATACCTTAAAGACCCAAAAAACTCAACTGAGAAGCTCCTAGACATCATCTATAGCAAGGTAGCAGGATATAAAATCAACATAGAAAAATCATTAGCATTTCTATACACTAACAATGAGCAAACTAAAAAAGAATGTATGAAAACAATTCCATTTACAATAGCCTCAAAAAAAATCAAATACCTGGGTGTAAACCTAACACAAGATATGAATGACCTCTACAAGGAAAACTATAAACTTCTGAAGAAAGAGATTGAGGAAGACTATAGAAAGTGGAGAGATCTCCCATGGTCATGGATTGGTAGAATCAACATAGTAAAAATGTCTATATTTCCAAAAGTAATCCACATGTTTAATGACATTCATTAAAGAGATTGAAAAATCTACCGTGAAATTTATATGGAAACATAAGCGGCCACGAATAGCCAAGGCAATACTGAGTCAAAAGAACAATGCTGGAGGTATCACGATACCTGACTTCAAACTATATTACAAAGCAATAACAATAAAAACAGCATGGTACTGGCACAAAAACAGACATGAAGACCAGTGGAACAGAATAGAGGACACAGATATGAAGCCACACAATTATAACCAACTTGTCTTTGACAAAGGAGCTAAAAATATATGATGGAGAAATAGCAGCCTCTTCAACAAAAACTGCTGGGAAAACTGGTTAGCAGTCTGCAAAAAACTGAAACTAGATCCATGTATATCACCCTATACCAATATTAACTCAAAATGGATTAAGGATCTTAATATCAGACCACAAACTCTAAAGTTGTACAGGAAAGAGTAGGAAATACTCTGGAGTTAGTAGGGATATGTAAGAACTTTCTCAACGAAACCCCAGCAGCACAGCAACTAAGAGATAGCATAGATAAATAGGACCTCATAAAACTAAAAAGCTTCTGTTCATCAAAAGAAATGGTCTCTAAACTGAAGAGAACACCCACAGAGTGGGAGAAAATATTTGCTAGCTACACATCAGACAAAGGACTGATAACCAGAATATATAGGAAATTTAAAGAACTAAATTCTCCCAAAACTAATGAACCAATAAAGAAATGGGCAAGTGAACTAAACAGAACTTTCTCAAAAGAACAAATTCAAATGGTCAAAAAACACATGAAAAAATGCTCACCATCTCTAGCAATAAAGGAAATGCAAATTAAAACCATACTAAGATTCCACCTCACCCCTGTTAGAATAGCCATCATTAGCAACACCACCAACAACAGGTGTTGGCAAGGATGTGGGGAAAAAGGAACCCTCTTACACTGTTGGTGGGAATGTAAACTAGTACAACCACTCTGGAAAAAAATTTGGAGGCTACTTAAAAAGCTAAACATCGATCTACCATTTGATCCAGCAATACCACTCTTGGGGATAAACCCAAAAGATTGTGACACAGGTTACTCCAGAGGCACCTGCACACCCTTGTCTATTGTGGCACTATTCACAATAGCCAAGTTATGGAAACAGCCAAGATGCCCCACCACTGACAAATGGATTAAGAAAATGTGGTATCTCTACACAATGGAATTTTATGCAGCCATGAGGAAGAACGAAATGTTATCATTTGCTGGTAAATGGATGGAACTGGAGAACATCATTCTGAGTGAGGTTAGCCTGGCCCAAAAGACCAAAAATCGTATGTTCTCCCTCATATGTGGACATTAGATCAAGGGCAAACACAACAAGGGGATTGGACTTTGAGAACATGATAAAAGCGAGAGCACACCAGGGAGGGGTGAGGATAGGAAAGACACCTAAAAAATTAGCTAGCATTTGTTGCCCTTAATGCAGAGAAACTAAAGCAGGTACCTTGAAAGCAACTGAGGCCACTAGAAAAAGGGGACCAGGAACTATAGAAAAGGTTAGATCAAAAAGAATTAACCTAGAAGGTAACACACACATAGAGGAAATTAATGTGAGTCAACTCCCTGTATAGCTATCCTTATCTCAACCAGCAAAAACCCTTGTTCCTTCCTATTATTGCTGATACTCTCTCTACAACAAAATTAGAAATAAGGGCAAAATAGTTTCTGCTGGGTATTGAGGGAGTGGGGGTGAGAGAGAGGGGGCGGAGTGGGTGGTAAGGGAGGGGGTGGGGGCAGGGGGGAGAAATGACCCAAGCCTTGCATGCACATATGAATAAAAAAAAAAAAAAGAGCTTTTAAGTAACAAAAGTAAACAAAGCTAATCCGAAAGTCAAAAATCTGTATTATCTGCATTTAGTGAGCACCAGAGATATTTAAAAATTTAATATTCTGTCGTACTTGAACCGAGTCCTTGTTTCCCTCTTTCCTAAATCTATAAAATTCCAGTAGAAAGTTAACTGAACATTTCGGAATTATTTCAGAAGGCAAACTGCAGGAAACAAACTACATAATTTTAACAATAGACCACGCATATTCTCTTCTGAGAATGTAGACTATATAGAGCACAAAACAGTCAGATGTGTTATACAAAGACAGTTCCTCCAAGACAGCTCCAATTATGAGTGCACTTGATGTATCTATAAAAGTCTACCAGCAGGGCTCTCTCCAGCATTATAATCTAGAAACAACTGATCTAATTTATTTTTATTTGCTTAGAATAAAATGTTAACCCTGGAATCCCTACATACATATATATATATATATAGTGTTTCCAACAATCTTAGTTGGCTTATGCCATTTCTTTTAAATAAAATCACTATTAATGTATAGTTTTGTAAATACTTGTATTTTTTAGTATTAAACCTAACATTTTTTGTCAGTTTTAAAGGAAAGGAAATCTAAAACTTGAATGTGGTTGATGTGCTCACTGTAGAGGAGCGAATATAGTAACCTTAAACTGGCAGAGGCCACTAAGGGAAGGGGACAAGGAAGTAGCAAAGAGTTGCAATGTGGGTTGCAATACACAAATGCATGAAAGCAATGCTAGGAATCTCTCTGTATAGCTATTTTTATGTAAAACTAGCAAAAATGCCATGTCTTTCTTATTATCTCCTATGTTCTCACTTCAACAATATTGGAGACGAAGAGGGTGGAACAGGTTTTGCCTGGGAGTGCCAGGTGGTGAGGGGGCAGAAGGGGCAGGGGGGAGGGGCAGGTGGCCCAAACAATGTATAAACATGTAAGTAAATGTAAAAATGATAAAATAAAATAAAGGAAAAAAAGGAATAAAAATTCAAAAATGAGAATAGTAACTAAAATTATTTGTTTAAATGAACATTGAAGATTATTCTCTCCTGATATATTTATCTTTTAGGCAAATTCTTATTTTCATTATAACACTGAAAACTTGGCTTTAAGTTATAATTTTTTGTCACTTGTTTTTTGTGGTTCAATTGGGGTTGAACTCAGGGCCTCAAGCTTGCTATGCAGGTGCTCTACCACTTGAGCCATACCCCACCCCATTTTGCTTGAGTACTTTGGAAATATGGTCTTGCTTTAGGCTTGGTCTAGCAGTGAATCTATTTATGCTTCCTATGTAGCTAGATGACATGTACTGGTCACCACACACAACTTTTATTGGTTGAGATGGGGTCCTGCAAACTTTTGCCTTGACTGATCTCTAGCCATTAATTGCCCAATCCCTACCTCCATTAGAGCTAGGATGGCAGGAGTGAGCCACCACACACCCAGCTTAATTTTTTGTCTTTAAAAAACAAATGTAATAGTCTCAATAGTTTTGCTTATTTAAAAATAATTTTTCAAGTCACACACATTACAATTATTATGGATAATAACAGCATATAATAGGCCACTTAAATGATATAATAAGATTAAGTTGGATGAAGATATATTTGGACAACCAACACGACTTATGTTTTTTATTGTTCCAAAACAATTGAAGTTTGCATCAAAGAAACTTGATGAAACCAGTCTCAAGAAATATTTTGAGCAAGTTGCAAATTATATTGTAAAGAGAGACTGAAATGAGAAGAAGATGAAATGAAGTATCAGAAAACAATCAAGAATGAAATTTATATGTAATTTGCACCACACTGTGTATAGTAATATTCAGCTATTCAGCCCGGCTTGTGAAACAGAAGAAAGCAATCAAGAACATGTGGCTACCATTAATTATATGGCTTTCCACATTATCATGACATATTTAGTTTTAATTATTGTTATCACATACTTCTGATTGGATTATCACATATTTCATTTAAAATGTCATAACAGAAAATATATAAACTGGACCATTATGAAAATTGAATAGTATTAGAAATTAAAAGGGATAATTTTTTAAGATATATGCAAAGAAATAAGAAAGAAACATGGCAGTCTTTCAATTCTTGTCATGATTTAGCAAAAAGGATACATTGTGTTCAGTTTACATTATTCTATAGAAACACAAAAATAATATTACAGGCAAACAAACAAGAACTCTGTTTCAGAAACATAATAGAAAATATGATGATAGGAAGTAGTAAGCATGTAGAATATATTATGTCGAAACATTTTATGTAGGAAGAACTCAAATGATTTGGGGAACTGTCCTTGAACTCTTTGTTTATGATCATGTTATACAATACTTTAATTACCTAAATTAATCTTTGTTGAAATTGTCTTACTTTTAGTACTGGAAGAATGTGTTTATTATTGATTCAGTTTTATGATTTTCTTTTTTTTGTTAATATTTCAAATATTAATAGGCCAAAAAACAAGCCATTTCAGGAGTAAAATTGTGCAGTGACAAAACACACCTTTTTCAAATATCAGCATATTTTTGACCGTTTTTTCAAGGAATGTTTGAATAATAGGTTTTAAGTACGATAGTGCTTTCTTATGCTTACATGAAAGTCATTTATTCACTCCATGGACATACTACCTGACAAATAAACAAACACTACAACAATCAATGCCTGAATTTCATAAAACTCATATTTGCAGTAATTTCTGATCAAAAAGAGAGCTAATATCTATCTTGTACTATCTATCATGTTCTTCTACTTCTTAAGGTTTGAAAGAACATAATTTAGCTCATTCTGTACAGAAATTCCTACTCTTACAGAATCCTGTAAATATTAAAAGAGGTAGATAATATAGTTTTTTAGGCTTTAGATTTTAATATCTAGAAGAATGAAGAAATATGATTAAATATAAATTAGAATGATAGCTCATCTAATTTATATTATGTTTATGTGAAATAATTATTTCAGATGCTAAATTCTAACTTACATTTATCAGGTTTATGTGGATATCATGTCATAGGAAATTCTTTTATGCTTTTCGGGATTCAATTATTAACACTATATGCTCATTTGCTTTTTTGTAGTAATAGGGACTGAACACAAGGTATCACACACATTAGGTAAGTGCTGTATCTCTTGAGCTATGCCATTATTCCCAGTTATTCATATTTTGTACATAAGTTTTCATATGTACTGTATCATGTTTATTTCTCAATTTATATTATCAAGTTTTTGTACTGAAAATGTTTAATCTTCCAGAACATTGTAAATTAATAGAGATTTTGTTAAGAATAGCATTTATTTTATCAGTGTGAAAACTTTTTCAATGATAAATATATTAGCTTTTTTCTTTCATGATTATATTTCAGTTCATGCTATCTAACTTTTTTAAGGGACATTTGAATATGTCACGTGTTTTGTTAGAAAAGAGCTGAAAGAGAAGGTACTCATTTGATTCAAACTTAAATTTGCAAGTATTTTAACATTTTGTCTATGATTATTTCTTTGCTAGTGTTTTTTTTATTTGTAGTTTAGAAATTTTCATATATTTTGTCTTTGCTAGTGATCATTTCCAAAAATCTGGTTTATATTCTTCCTTAAAACTAAGTTTGTAAAAATTTTATTTCTTTTCCAATTATTATTTTCATAATGTGCTTTTTTCTTTGGATTATTTTGTTTTTCTCTTCTAATATTTTGCTGTTATATAAAATTTTCTTCATTTCGTTAACTTTTCAATAATTTACAAAATTGATTTTCCAGCTTTAATGAGATATAATAGGCAAATAAAAATTGTGTAAAGTTAAGGTGTGTAGTGTAATGGTTTAACATTTATACGTGTGTGAAATGATAATCAACATCCGGGTAATGATACATTCATTCCATCTTATAGTTACTTAGGTGGAGATATGAAGACAGTTGGGAAAACATAAGATCTAGGCTCTTAACTCATTTCAAGTGTGCTACATCTCATTGCTAAATGTAGTTACCATGGTTTGCATTAGGTCTCTGGAGATTTACCTTATAAATAACGACTTTTAGGCTTTAACATCTCCCCATGTGCTCATCCTGTTGTGGTTTTCATTTCATAATTTACATGATCATACTTAATATCATAGAAATAATAATTGTTACTTTTAACATTTATACTACTTGTAAGTAGCGATTTGCACATCGCTAATATAGAATTTAACTATGTAATTCTTTTTCCTAACGAGTTTTGTCTTTTCACACACTGTTGGGGTCCAAGGTTGACCACTCCTCAGAGGAACAAAAAGACACTCATGATAATGTAAGCCACAAAGTGAGGTTTATTTCCAGCCAGCTGGGATCCGGGTACCTGCCCGATGCAGTGGGTTTCAACACGGACCCCGAATACAAAATTCAGGCTTCTTTTATATTTTTTTAGACATTAGTCATGGTCACACGGCAATTTTTATGGTCCCTGGGGTCACATATTTCTGATATCACCCACATCTTGGTAGTGGGGCAAGATTACTTGAAGATTATTTATCAGGAATTTGGTAAACACCAGGTGTCTCAACTCATTGACTCACATACCGTTTTAGCAAGATTAACCAGAAACAGTCCCTGTTCCCAAAAACCGTCCCACCTCCCTTAGTTCCAGTAAGTGGTGGCTTGGGTCATGTTAGCCATGGCCGGTTTCAGGCTGAGTGGGCTGCAAGCCTGAAAGGTACCCTAACATTTGTACCCTAACAACATGTTTGCACCTTACTAACTACTCTTCTTTTGGTTCAGCTTGAAAAACTTTCTTTAATGAGTTTCTTCTAAAGTAGAATTGAGCAGTGGTAACTTCCTCTGCTTCTGTTTGCTGTGACCCTCTTTATTTCCACCTTTGTTTCCCCAGAAAATCTTTACAAAGTGAAGTGTCTTGGTTGCCAGTGGAATTTTTCCCCCGATTTCAATTACATCTCCCCACTCCCTTGGTCTGCAGGTCTCAGCTTATATATTTACTAACTATCTCATGAGATGACTTCTCTCTGCTTTCAAAATTTCATTTCTGTGTTTCCTTTTGCCAAAGACTATTTCTCTTGGCAAATTTTTCTTTGAGTTGAAACTGCTTAGAAAATTTTGCTTTCTTATATGACAGGATATCCATGTCTCTCCTAAGATTTAGGAAGTGTTAGAGCAGGTGATGGTGGGACATGTCTATAATACCAGGTACTTATGAGGTTCACAATTCAAGGCCAGCCCAGGCAAAAGTTAGCAGTAAACTTTATCAAAAAAAAAAAAAAAAAACTAAAACCAAAACCAACCAAACAAGAAAGAATGAGAACATGGCCCAAGTGGTAGAGCCCTTGCCAAGCAAGTGAGAAATCCTAAGCTAAAAAAAAAAAAAAAAAAATTTTAGAAAATGTTCCACCTTTATTTCTTTTAATATGCCCTTCTCACTCTTTTCTTTTGGGGTTTTCCTAATGTGAAAGCTATTTTCACTGGGAACATTAAATTCTACCTGTTTTCTTCATTGTTTTTTTTCTTTCTTTCTTTTCTTATTGTGGTGAGATATTTTTAGATAGCCTGTGTTCAATTTCACAGATTCTTTCTTCTGCTGATAATCATTATTGCACTTTTCATTACATTCCTTATGTTCTTCACCTCCAGAATTTCTTCTTGGTTCTCCTTTATTTTTTAGTGATTTATATTTCTTCACTGAACTTCTTATTTTTGATGTATTATTTTTTATGATCTCATTACCTTGACCATCTGTGTTTTGTTGTGCCTTGGTAAAATTTTATTTTATTTTTATTTCATTTTAATTAAAGGATAAAATATAGTATATTTATGAGGTAAAATGGGATGTTTCCATATATATTTATGTATATATATATATATTAGAGTGATTCAGTGAAATAAATTAATATACTCATGTCACCAGTTTATCAGTTTTCATGGTAAGAGCATTAAAATATATTTAAAACATTTTGAAATATACAATATGTTATTAACTATGGCCACCATACAGTACAACAGATCACTAAAATTTAATTCTCCAGCAGTGGATATAGAAAAAGAAGTATATACACATAATAGAACAATAAACAGCTTTAAAAATTGTATAAGTTGTAAAAACATGGATAGAACTGAGGGACATTATGCTAGGTGAAATAAGTTAAGTCCAGAAAGTTAAAAATTATATGATGTCAATTGCGTGAGGTTCAAACCAGAAGTTATCACAGTAACAGAGTAGAAATCTCATTACCAGGGAGGTAGAGTGGCTCAAGAGATAAAAGAGCCTGCCTAGCAAGCCTGAAGCCCTGACTTCTGACCCCAGTGCTACAAAAAAAAAAAAAAAAAGAAGAAGAAATTAAAAATGGTTGTTATTAGAAGCTCATGGAGAGGTAAAGAGATGGGTAGTGGGAACAGAATGAACTTCCGTAAGATATAATATTTTATTACTCATTATTCTATGCATAATTACCCTTATTCTATAAAGTGTTTTCTTTTTTACAATATTGGAATTAGTCTTGCATTCTACTTCATGAGATATTTACCAGTTGAGCACTGTGCACAATTCATTTTTCAGGTAGGGTCTTGTACTTTTGCCTTGGCAGGACTTGCACTATGATCTTCCACCTCTGCCTCCTAAGAAGCTAATGTTACAGATGTGAACAACCATGGTAAGCTATTTTTGAAATAGGGTCTCACTAGCTATTTTGAAGAGGCTTTCTTAGAACCCTGATCTTTTTATCTCAGACTCCCAAATAGCTGGTATTACAGTCATACGTCAGTGTTCCTGGCTCTATGTCTATTTATCTTATATGGTTTCATTCTGCTTAATATTGTATAACTCATATTCAGATAGATAAAATGTAATTATTTCTGTATTTTTGTTGAAAATACAATTATAGTCACAAATGCATTATTATACATACATACACAATAAAGATAATGAGCAGAATGTCAAACAGTAAAATGAAGATTCATAAAGTGTATTTCACTAGTTTGAAACAAACTAAAGAAACAGTATCATTGAGTGTGGATGAATCTTTAAGCGTGCCACAGCATGTTGAAATCCAGAATGCAGCATCCTTACAGTAACAGTGAATAACACACTTTAATGCAAATACGGGACTAGAGTCAGGTTCTGTTTGCATCCAGTTGTTGTGGTGAGTACCTTCCAGTTGTGTAAGAAAACTAAATGAACTGCTGTGGATTAATACTTTCAGTACGTTTATGATAATTTTCAGGCCTAGGGTAGGAAGCACATAGATACTGACAAAATCCAGAAGCTGAACGTATTTACTGTTTGTTGGACTACAAAATACGTTAGAATTTCCAAAATGCAAAAACACAAGAAAAACAAATGACAGTGCAGTTCTAAGGAGTCAAATCTCATTAAATGTTAGACTTTGAGGTATGAGCATAAAGGAAAGGAAAATTAAATAAAACCAAGACATAAGTAAGAATAAAACAAAAACTACACTAATATCAATGAAATAATTCACCTAAAATGAGTTAAGAAACTCAAATTTTGAAACATATAGTTAGAACATGAAATTTATAAATTGACCTTCAATTTATATATGCAGCAATCATACAGAAATATGTTTTTAAAAAGCATAAGTAAAATTAGGCTTAAGGAAAAAGTTCATAAGGCATTCAATAAAAAAATTAATTAAAAATGAAGCTAAACTTCAAAGCATAAAATAAGAAATATTGTAAATGAAAAATTTAATTACTAAAATAAATGTGAAATTGATGATTCTTCCACTCTGTCTCTGCTTTCTGGCTTCAGTGAGGTGAACAGCTTTCCTTCTGCCATGACCTTCTGCTATGTTTCTGCCTTATCAAAGGTCTAAAAACAAGGGAGTCAGCTGTCCAGGGACTGAAGCCTCTGAAATCATGAGCTGAAATAAATCTTTCCTTCTTTAAATTACTTTTGGTGGGTGTTTTGTCTCAGCAATGCAAAGTGACTACGGTAACTTCACTTTGTACATTCCTTTAAGTTTAAATCATATGATTGACTTACTGATTCTTTTGCTTTCCTTCTTCCCAACTTTTGACTCAGTAATCAGAAAGGAAAAAGAATGAAAAAGTGCAGAACATGGGCGTAGAACATGACTATACAGACATAGGAGTGTTTTCCAAATTTTGAAATGAGATAATAAGGCTGAAGTTGTGGCTCCACTGATAGAGTTCTGTCTAGCACTGTGAAGCCCTGAGTTCAAATTCTAGTACAACCAAAACCAACAAAACAGAAATCAGACATTGTTGTAAAACTGACCACACAGTGAGTTTTCTTTGTCAAGAAAAAGTTTTTTTATAGCAAAATACTTTAAAGAAGTATTCTAGTTCTTTTCCGTTTCATACATTCTTAATTGCATCGATTCTATAAACTTTTTGTCTTGTTTTAGAGCTACTAAAACTGAATTCCAATTTAATTGCTTTTGATTCAGTCATTTGAATCATTTGCCTTCCATAATCATATCAATTCCGTCCCTAAAAACTTTCAATGGTTCTTTATTTCTTTATATTAGCCAAGTAAAATTAAATTCATTTTTTCTGTAAAATCAATTTTTCTTTTATTGTTGGGCTAGGGTACATTGTGGCACTTACAAAAGTTCTTTCAATGTATCAAATATATTATACTTGAATTTGCTCCCTCCATCAAACCAATTATTTTTGAAAACTAATTGTAGGATTGAGAAATCACATGACTTTTTTCTAAATAAAATTATTGATAAATCTGACCCCATTAACAATTGCACAGGGTGGTAAAAGCTCTGTCTAAGTCATTATTGCGGTTACCTTGCCCTGAATGTCCTCAACATTTTCCTCACTCTGTATCATTTGAGGAGAACTCTTAGTTTTTCTTTTTTATTATGCTAGGTGGGGATACATTGTGGCATTTGCAAATGTTCTTACAATATATCAAATATATCATATTTGAATTCACCCCCTCCATGATTCTTCTTTAGCGTTCCTGGAATAGTTTCAAACAGGTATCATTTTTTCATTCACATACATGTGTGCACATTATTTGCTCTATATTCACCCTCCCATGCCCTTTCCCCACCTCCTTCCCCTCCAACTTACACTCAACGTTTTTATACTTAGGATTTGCCATATCTTTCAGCTTTTCCTTTTAGCATTGTCATTTTTTTTTCATGTAAATTCTAAATTCCATGTAATCTGGTGGTTCTTTATCTCACAAACATATGAAAGTTTCCTAGCTTGAGTTTTAACAATTTTATGCTAGACTATAATGTAAACTACGATCCAATGGTACGAAAGTCTCTATGTGCTCAAAATAGCTTGTTATTTATAGTTTTCTTTATGTCCAGAAAAATATTACATTTAGAGGTACTGGGATACCTCTAAAGTAAAAGTGATTTCCGTACACTCAAAGGAATTATGAAAATCAGGAAAATGAAATGATAGTCACAAGGAAGAATTACACATCTAGCTGACGTTAAGTATGTACAACTGTAGCACACTTGTATAAAAATTTTAGCAGTTGCATTGACAGATGTGACTCCTTAGAGTTAAATATTAATTCATAGAACTTTCTAAATAGTAAATACAGGGTATAAACAAGGAGAGAAAAGTGAGTTTTAAACTTTAGAACTATTTCTTATGTGACATTATGTCCTTGCATACAGTAATTTAGATTAACTTTTTTTTCTTTCATAGCAAGTGAGCATACAATTTTCTCTAGTTCTTCAAGAGATGAGAGGAGCTTGTCTAGTAAAATAATCTTCACTTTGAATCTTTCAACATTCACACAATTCTCGTACATTGTGCATTGGCACCCCTTATCTCCTTTTGATGCCAGATTCAGTTTTCATACCTCAACTGGTGGAAGAACATTTTGAGCTATTACATGATGGTGCTGCCTGCTGGCTGACAAGTATATTTTGGCAATGTCACCAACTTTTATGTCAGAATTTGTGTATTTCTGAATGTTTTCTTTAATTCTTATATAACTTTATAAATCAGTGTAAAATGAACACAAGTACAAAATTCTAATATTCATTTTAAAACATAATTTATCTTTGATGAAAACATAGCCAAAACTCATTAGATATGTCTAAAATTCATTTAGATATGTCTAAAATTATTAACATCAACTAGACAATTTTTGAATGTAAACTCATCAGATAGCGATTCAACTGTAAATAAAAGTAGTACAATTAAGGAAATTATATTTTGTTCTTTAAAGACAGCATTCAAAATAATTTGTAATGCAACTGTTGGGATAATGAAGCTCATTGTCTATTTTCGTATTGTGACTCTCTGGAAATGTGATTGCATTAGGTCAGTACTTTAATATTTTGGTGTTTTGGTATCATAGTTTTTCGGGAATTTATGATGAAATACAGTAGTGAACTTTGAACATCTTGTCAATATGGAAGAATCATTTTTTGTCATGAGCTCATGCAGCTCTTTGGCATTAGTCACTTTCTTAATGACAACGTTCACAAAGCTTTTCTACAGTCACCGGAGTTCACTGTTGGTTCACTCTCTGTCAAGTCAAACTTCCCAGGGCCGTTCTAGTCTGTCCTCTGCTCCATATCAGAAGCAGGCATAGCCTTTTGTGTTTATAGCACAAAAAGCACAAGTTAGCAATTGTTAAATTTAAGCATGAGAATGGAAGTGACAAGAAACATTATATTTTAGCAACTACAGTAAAAACAAATATTGATGTCTAGAAGTCTGTATTTAATTTAATTTTTTGCTTTTATAGAATATTAAACATGAAAATAAATGCACAGAATCTGCATTAAAGAATATATGTGACATATACATGATAATGGAAACATATATTATTGAACAAAGTAAATCTTCATCAGGATTTCATCCAGCATGAAAAGAACTGGCAACCAACTCTAGAGTACACACACCCTTGTTTTGTAATTCCATTTCTGCCTAGCAATACACAGAAATTACTATGCCTTTGGATATGACATATGAAAAATAAATGTGATGTATATTTATATTTGTAGTTTAAAGCTATTTAAAACTTCACTTGGGAGGCAAAGGCAAGAAGATTTCAGGTTCAATGCTAGGCTGGGTTATATAGCCAGATTTTGTCTCAAAAATTATCCAACTTGCTTTAAGAACTTATTGAAGAAAAATAAAATGGAGAAATGATGGATTATTTGGAAAATATTCTTTTCAGGATACTAATTGAAAATTTCAGGGAGGATTCTTGATTATCATTTACATTGATCTACATAATTATTTATCTTTCTACCATATATTGCATAGTCCATGAGATTATTTTAATTTAAAAATTTCTGAAATAATTTTAAAGACTTGAAGAAATTTATTCTTAACAGCCTAAGCATAGCTTTGATATTTGGATGAGTGTAAAAGCACTTTTTCACTAAATATTTCTTCATATATTTTAGCATATTGTACCTTTGAATTTATAGAAATCTAGCTTGCATGTCTTTGTCCTATTTTCTAATTCACTAAACACTAATACAGTAAAACTTTCAATTATATTATACTTAATACTTTCAAAGCTTTGTGTAACCTAGTCAGTCATCTGAATATTCTGCTAATACATAGTCAATGGCATTTTAATATTGCTGAGTTCCATAATTATATATTTGCAAATAGTGAAAGTTTCTTATGACCTTTGTAAAAATTATAAAATTGATTATAAATGTCTGAACAGCTAGACAAAACAAATAGCTCTGACTACTCCAGGAGTGTGATGTATAAGCCGTAGAACATCTGTGCTATGAATGTTTAAATCCACATGAAATCCTCTTTCATTTCCACAAACACCTAGCAAGACCAAGTATGTAATGGAGATTTTATGAAACATATAGGTCCAAATGCAAGGAAATTCTATTTAAATAAATAGGAATCATGAAAAATCTATACCTATGACCTGTGTAGGATGGCATTCTGGTCAGAGATGTGTTTGACTCTCTGAAGAGATAATTTTGTCTGAAATGAACAAAAAATGATAAATATGACCTTAATTTTCAAACAGTACATGTTTACTTCATATAAGAGAATCGTAAATGTGTAAGCTAGGAATTTTTCTTTTGTTTTCACTGTTTTTTGTGCTGCCTGTAGGCACTGATTTATTTGTTTCAGAAACAGTATAAATTAAAGAATAAAGTTCTTTAATGAAGCTTATTAAAGAGTAGAGTGTTTTCCTATGGCCACTTAAAATACAGAGCTTAGTACTTCTTACATAATAAATGACAGCATGATTCAAAAAACATGACAATAGAATATCAAATTAATAAATAATTTTATATATAAATAAAAATACTACTGAAGAGGAATGATTTTGTAATGAAATTTCAATATTTTATAATTTTCTGTATAAAATTTTGTTAGATTTTTCACAGATGCCTATTTCTTGCAGAGAAAGTTAGAAGTACCTGAATTAATGAGTAAAAGTAATTTTTTTAGCAACTATTGGATGTAGATATTCTTAAGCAATATTTATGGAAGCATGTAAGAAAAGCTCATATACATAACCACTGTAACTAGCAATAAATCTGACAACTAAAAGCACATACATGTTCTGTAGTTTAGTTTCTTGAGACTTAAACTAATATTGACTAATTGATATTTCCAATGTGTCATGCTAATCAATCATTTATTTTTATGACAAATTTCTAAGAAAAGATTAGTAGCTCCTTTACATACATCATCAGATTGAGCCTTAAAAAGGTAATTAGCTTGCTTCAGATGCTATAATTAGAAAGTGATAAGGCAGTGGTTGGAATTTAGGATTGACTTTAAGCTTTATGCATTTAAACACACATTTGACTTCCTTCAGGCAACTAATAAATACCAGTTCTCAGAGACGACATTTCCCTTTTTCTTTCAGCACATTTTAATGCATAGAAAATGCTGTTCTGTTGTTCTCTGATTTTGAATTGAAATGTAAGTAATACAGGAGAAATTTTTCACACTATTTCCAATTGTACTTCTCACATAAAGACTGACAGAAGGAAGCCATTTTATCACATTGTGATCAGTCACACTCGCAAGTGCCATTTAAAGTGTCAAAGTGAAAAAGTCTGCTCTTTCTGTTGGTTTCTTGAATGCTTTATTTCTGTCATCTAATTTTAAAAAACAAATATATTGACCTCTGCTGACATTACTGTCTATATATAAGCATAGGAGAAAATATAGTGCATGAATACTTAAATTGAACTATTTCTATTAAAATTTCAATACCTTTCATAAAATAATGAATGATAGCATTTACATCCTTTAGTTAATTTTAAGTGTACTTTTACCTATATGAGGGATGGGAAAAGCTAGAGTCTGTGGAGTAGGAAACATTAAAAGAAAAATTATCTATGACTTCTTTTAAGTTTTGTAAAGTTATTTTGTTTTTGTCCTTCAGAATAGAAATAAAAGTGTGTACACTCAAAATATTAAAACTATTTCAATATGTATGAGATTTATGATAGAAGGGAAGCATTAAAAATTGTATGAAGTTAATAATTCTCAACAGTAGCATTAGTCCATGAGAAGATTCAGAAGCAAAAGGTAAACACCTAGGACCATATGCCAAACTTCACTAGTTCTGATGTGTATGTGAGTGTATTTCTCACTAGGAATATATCACCTTTCCTGAGCTTATATTGTTCTGTTTCATTCCAAGTGATAAATAAATTCATTTTGACTCCTGGATAGTTGCAAGGATATCATTGTGATGTTTGCGTTTGTATAAATAATTGCTGTATTCTTTTTATTTCTTAAGAAAAAAAGAGAAAGCGGTCATTAACAGTAGTAATTAATATCCAGAGGAGTAGAATGTTGGTAAATAAAAGTTCCTTCGAAAGTATTTTGTTTATTAGTAGCAAGGTAGTCTTCCTTTTAACTTAACAACATTCATTGGTTCACTGTAATTCAGCTGATAAAATCCACAGTATTATCCATAGATTGTGAGCTTGTTTGCTTAAAAACTGTTTTTCTTACATACAAATCAAGAGCTCCAAGAAATAAATCTAATTGTCATCTCATCCTGATATTCCTCAAATTATTATTTAAGTACAATATACACATAAAAGCACTTTTGGAATAAAAGTTATGCTTGTATGGGATAACAATACTATGCTTTTTCTAGAAATAATAATTTATTCAAATTTTCAACTCTAATTAATTGATTCTCCTGAAATGTAATTGGACTAAATTGGCTTCCTAACTTTAGGGGATCTCATTTGTATTTCAGACATTTTTACTTCTTAATCATAGATGGTTTTAGATTTGGGTTAAACAGGAAGCAATGTGTTTTGTATGGTTAGGGAGGTATCTTGGAAAAGCCTTACTATTTAAACTAATTTATGAACACCATATGCACACATTCCTAAGTATTTATGTCTAAAACCCAAAGACTTCTCTTAATTTGCTTTAATTTTCTTTGGATTTGGACCTCAAAGGTTAGTGTTTTCATGTAAATTATGAATAGCTAATCATTGAGCTAGTTCCATTTAGATGTGAGCAGGGGTTTAAGGGAATTTGTGAAAAATTAGCTATTACTTAGTGGAGAAAGCTTTCTTTAATAACTAGCCCTACTTAGTCTGTAAGATGTTACAGTATTCTAGGGAAGAGGGAGATACTGGAAAGATTAATGAGGATAGAACAGGAAAAAGTGGACACCTATATTGGGTAGAGGAATGAAGCCACATGGTAAGAAATATGTAGATAGTAGCTCTAACCTGGTTTCCCAATACTTATCATTTTGGACAATGTACACATTTCTTCTAAGAATACTACACAGAGTGTTTGTAGATATGAGAGTAATGTTCATTTAATGTTTTGTTTCTTAAAAACAACTCTATTCTTACTCCATTCTAAGACATAATGACAAGAAAGGCAAGGCAAGGGAAAAAAATATCTATCATTGATCCTGACTATACTGTAAGTACAAGCATTAAATTTTAATACTAAGGAGGAAAGAAATCACAGCATATGCTGTGGCAAAATAAAGGGAAAAATTCCCTAACACCCAACTATAAACATTGCTTGATCTCAAGGAACCACCAATTGCATCCTCCTTTTAAATGTCATCATGGGGAGACTCTCATAGGTTTCTACTTTTCTGCACAGCTGGGGACTGTTTAGAAAAGATTTATTTGGACAAAGTTAATTTGACACATGTGATACCTGCTGTGAGCACTGTATATTACTTTGTTCCTTCTGAAATGGCTCTGATGTTATTATCCTGTCTTCAGGTACAGAAGCAAATAAAGCAACCCCCCACTACTATTATCCTACATTTGCCTTCCTCTTTGAAAAACACAGGCCCATAAAAAGATGATTTGCAAAACTGCAATGAAAATCTGAATGTTATTTTTTATTATGATGTTAACAACAAGACACATCCTGCCTGTTCCTGTCATTCTTTGCTGCCTTTAGCTCAGCACTGTACAATGGGCATGGAGTCTTCCTCACGACACTGACATTCACTATTTCCTACCCCATTCTTGGGGCTATAGGCCAATCATAATCAAGTAAGTAAGAGCTCACATGAAAAATTACCTAACCTGCTGCGTGATAATACTATGTTAAAATGGATGGTCTTTTTGCTTGGAGGGTATTATCAACTGTGACCAAGAACTCTACAGCACATTATTATAACATTTTGTTCTGTCCTTGGATCCAATTCAGAAACTTGCTTTCTATTAAGCCTTGAAGTAATAGTTATTATTGTAAGAGTAATAGTCTTCCCTCTGATTTTCTTAATCCTATGGTTTGAAAAATTTAGCGATCCCCTAGGGTATGCACTGAACAACCCAGGGAATCTGTATGAGTGACTCTCTAGGTATTGTGATGGGGCTGAGTGAAGACTCCAACCATGACAGGAAGGGTAACTCTTTTTTTATTTATTTAATTATTTTTATTTTTATTTTATTGTTTTTGCATTTACTCACATTGTTTGGGCCACCACACCTCCCCCTCTGGGCAGAACCTATTCCACCCTTTTATTTTTCAATTTTTTTGAAGAGAAAACATATGAGATAATAAGAAAGACATAGTATTTTTGCTAGTTTGAGATAAAGATAGCTATACAGAGAGATCCTTAGTGTTGCTTCCATGCACTTGTGTATTGCAACCCACAATGATTCATCTCTACCGGACTTCTTTACTACCTCTTGGTCCCCTTCTGATAGTGGCCTCTGCCACTTTAAGATTACTGTATTCACTTCTCTACAGTGAGTACATCAACCAAATTTTAGGTTTCCTTCCCTTTCCCTATTCCTCCCAACACACTATTGGACATAGTGTGTGACCCATGTCCAATAATTCTACTGCATTTGTTTTAGGTCTATAATCAACATATGAGGGAGAACATGAGATTTTTGGCCTTCTGAGCCTAGCTAACTTCACTTAAGATGTTGTTCTCCAGAACCAACCATTTACTTGCCTTGTGGCTGAATAAAATTCCATTTTGTATTCATACCACATTTTCTTAAGCCATTCATCAGTAGTGGGGCATCTTGGCTGTTTCCATATCTTGGCTATTGTGAAAAGTGCTTCAAGAAACATGGGTGTGCAGTTGTCTTTGTAATAATCTGAATTGCCTTCCTTAGAGCATACCTCTAGGAGTGGTGTTGCTCCAGTGGTATAATCGGTTAGCACGTGGTGGTACTCCAGTGGTGCAATCGGTTAGCTCGTGTAGGAAATGTCACTCTTGACTTCTGAATTCTTGTTTGGTCTCAGGTACTGGGAACCCATTTGCTATCATTTGAATGTTTGTTTTTGTACTGCTGGGGATTGAGTTTTGAATGTTGAATTTTCCTGCAAAATCTATGTGTTAAAGGCTTAGTCTCCAGTGGTCGAAATTGTAGGAGGTGGAGCTTAGTAAGAGTTCAGAGAGTCCCTGGGGCATGCATTGGATGGGGTCTATGGAAACCTAACATCTTTTTCACTCAGATGAGTAGTGTGCTCCACCACGCTCTGCCACAAATCAAGTTTTCTGTCATGACTACTAGAGCTCCAAAGCAATTGGCTGCCCAGTCATGGACTGGAACCTCCAAAACTGTGACCTAAAATAAATATTTTCTCTTTATAAATTACATGTTGTAGGTATTTTGTGGTAGTAATAGAAATCCGACTAACACACCATCTTAACAACTGGCAAGCAAATCTAAATCATATGCCACCCTTCTGCAAGGCTAGCTCCTCCTGTTTCCCTCCTTCAAATACCAGGCTCATCCCTTGGTGTGATTCCTAGTCTGTCTTCTGACTTGGTGATACACAGATATTTATCTTTGCCATTTGTTTGATTACTTTTAATGAGATTATTATTGAATTTGTGGAAGTGTGTTAATTCGTTTGCTTATAATTTTTGTCCCTCCTGGTAGCAGCTATGGAGATGTACAACTCAAAGCATATAAAGGATGGGTAATGGTTGATTGACAGCTCTGCCACTCCTTGGGGATCAAGCACCCCATTTCTGCTGAGGAACCATTGCCATACTTTTCCCAGCCAGCCTCTGGATGTCTCCCAGTACTATTCTTGTCCTATTTCTGTAGCTCACCTGTGTGGTCAGGTAACATTGGCTGTGAGCTCCCCACTGACTTTGTCTCAACTCTCCATTCTCCTTACTAATTTCCCTATACAACTTAGTTTGTCTTATGAGTTACTTAAAAAGAAAAAAAAAAAAAAGCAAGAGAAACAAGTACAAATATTAGGTTTAAAAAAACAAAAGAAAATTGTAGCCACAGATCTAAAGTACGAAGACCAAGATGAGTGCCAAATTAGCAATTACAAACCATGTAATTAAATAGAAAACACAAATTGAGAAAATAAAAGAAAGCCATGTATAAATTTCAAATTTTTCTCTCAATTTCCTGGCATCTAGAAAAATGAGGTTCATGTAATAAGTTGTGCAAATCTCACAGTATTAATGTTACTTATTTGACTATCTGGTTCAAAAATTTTTCCTCAACTATAGGGAGTTGTTTGTGCTACCATTTGCTTGTTTTTTGAAAACTGTCCCTCTATGCCCTTTTTCTCCTGCTACAGTCAAATTGTCTGGATAATAGCTCACTTCTCATCCTTAGCTGCACCGACATGCTGATGTACAGATGCTTGACTGACACTCTAGAATGCTGCATGATCTGTTAGACACAGAACCCAAGATTTATCAACCACAGCTCTTGCTTAAGATCTTTCAACTGAATCTGGCCAAGTAAATCCTTGTCATTTTTTTGCTATAGCTCTATAGTGTATCTGACTAACTAAATTATAAGGACCATGTTGAAAATAACAGAAGTGAGAAGTTGAGTGCAGATAGAATCTGAATCTCTGAAGTAAATCCAAAGGCCAATTCCATCCCTATTGTTGCTGTGACTTGACTATGTCATCCAACTGATTCAATATTTTGATTACAACAGTTGATGCTCCAGTGCTTATAAGCCTGAAGCCTTATCTTAATCATCTTTTATTTTGTGTACTATTTAAATGCTTAAGAAACATTTTAAAATAGTTGTAGATTTATAGAAATTTTGCAATAATTTAGTGTATTTACCACATTGAGTTTCTCTTGTTGCTAACTTATTACTGTAATTAATTTGTTATAATTAAATAACTGATAATCATATTATTAAGTAAAGTCAATATTTTATTTATATTTCTTCAGTTTCACCTTAATTTTTTTATTTGTCTCAGAATCTCATATAGTTTACAGTGTGACATGTAGTAATCTTGTCTCCTTAGGTTTCTGTTTGTTGTAACAAAAAATTTTCCTTATTTTTGGTAACCTTGAGACTTTTCAGTAGTGCTGTTCAGATATTTTGTATAATTTTACCATTGGGGATTCATCTGATGTTTATTCTTGTTTACAAAGTGGTTATGGGTTTTGAGGAGGAAATTACACATCATGAACATGCTCCATCACTGTTAAGGTTACCTTTGACACTTTACAAAATTAGTATTTGTCAGGTTTCTCCATTATCAAGGTATGGTCTCCCACCCTTTTCACAAAGTGTACTCCTTGGAAGGAAATCATTATCATAGTCACACTTGAGAGCTGTATGTATTTTATGAAGTACAATTCTTCTTCATTGGAAAATTATTATTTGCTCCATTTGTTTATTAATTCACTGAAAAATTTGCTTGTATCCCTATAGTCTCATAAATTCATTTCTTTCATGAATTTTAATTCAATAATACAATATTTTGTTACTCAAATTGTTGGGTAGTATATCTATTATTTCAGGTTGGATCCTGTGCAACCTTTGCATGACTCCATAGTTTTGTTAAAGGGCACTGCCTTCTTTCTGACACTGTAGGATGCTCCAGAAATCTTATTTCTTATCTTGCCTTTGCAGTAAGCCATTATTTTTCCATGAAGTTTGGGTTGTATGGATTGGAAAATGGTATTACAAATAAATACCTTGGTACTGGGGCATACAAATTAATCATTTTGATTCTAAGTCCATAAAGTTGTTTCAGATAGAAATGTGGAGCTAAACATACTAACAGTTTAATAATGCATATATATATATTCAATAAATAAGAAATTATGAGACATAATATAACTATTGGACAGAATTTTTAATTTTTTAATATCATAGTTTTATGTACTTTGATTCTCTTCTTTCACTATTAACTCTTATGCTTTCTCATGTTTTTGTAATTTTTGTCTACATACCTTCCAACCAATAGCCGTTGTTCCTCTCTTAGTTTATAGTGGCTCACCTGTAGTAGGTCAGCAAATCAGTGTTTTCAAAGAGAGGTTAGCCTTCCATAGAGTTAAATGTGAATTCTATTAAAGCAAAGCACCTTGGTTGCATTGTACTGTGTTTATATTTCTTCTTTCATTTTTATATTTTTATTCCTTCTTTTCTTTTGTGACTAAGTCTTTGCAGATTATTTTGATATATGGTTCATTTATTTCATGACCCATGCTTGCATTTTTTTTCTTTTTGGTGACATTAGTATTTGAAGTTAGGGCAGCATGCTTGTAAGGCAGGTGCTCTACCACTTGAGCTACTCTGCCAGCCCCCAGTTGCATTTTCTAGTATACTTATTTATAAATGTTTGATGTTTGCTTGTGCGAACACAAATTTATAGTCAAACTTACCAAATGCATTTTTTCTCTATTTTTCATTATTACAACATGTTGTAGAAGCTCCAGACTTGAGGCCTTTCATCATTTCCACAGACAATAATATTCCAAATAATTTATTTAGGAATTAACCATCAAGAAAACACATTAAATTCAATTTTAATTTTGTCCTTTCCTCTAAGGAAAGATCTGCATTGTCACAGAATATTGGAAATCCTGCTTATTCTTAATACTTAAATGACAAAATGGCTTTACTTCAAATCTGTGGCATTGCTAACTATAATGTTGATGAGCCCCTCACTTATATCTATTGAGTTTATTTAGTTTCTGACCAACCGTGTCATGATATTTTGTTTGCTTTTTATTATAAAATATGTCTTGTACACCCTCTCAATCTCATTTCCTAGTACTTAACTTTAATGTATTGAACTTTATACAATGCATATGACTGCGAGTTACATGTAACTTTTCACTAATACTCCTTAAATGTTATTTTTATGTTTCATCCCTCAGTTGTCACAAAATAATCTCAAATTCTGCTAGGATGGTTTTACTGTCTAGTTACTGAGAGTAGGGAGAGGGATCTCTACTGAGTTATGAATGGTTTACACAATGGAGTTTAAGAAAGAGGAGTCTTGACAAGGCAACTATCCATTAGCGCTATCTGAAACTGGCCTTAAACCTTACTTGCATTTATTTTCAATGTACTTGCAGAGCTCTGGTTCCCATGAATGTCCCATCATTAATTATCCTGTGTTGACAGGTTTGCACAGATTGTAAATTTTCTTTCTAATGTCTCAGGAATTGTAGGTTAATAAAAATGAAGAGATCTTCTTTGCCTGATTTTGGTCATGGAACGTAGGAAAAGCAGCAAGTCAAATCTGAGGCCCAGATATCTAAATAAAAATATGTAGAAATAGGGATCCTTAATGGCATACATTCTTTGTCTTCATATTATTAAAAAAATAAGCCAAATTTCATTACTAATAATATATGCTTCATTAAAATGTAAAATCGGGAGTCTTTGTTTCCATTTCCTTTCTGGGGAACAGGAACTGTCTCTCTCTTTTCCTTTCCCCCATGACCCTATTGTTCTCATTCTAGAGATAATCTGCTTTCAGTCTGTTGAAAGTATGAGACTTTCCTAGTAAACTTTACTATTACTTTTACTGAAAAAAAAAGTATTGTAAAATCATATTTAAACATGTAGAATACAGAATAATGCTTAAATATACATGTACACATATAGTTAATAGAAGAGTTTAATCCCTAAAATCAAGTTCATAAGTAAATGTTAAAAATGGGTGCATTTTTTAGTCTGCTTTTCAGTTTTTAAAATTAAATCTATTACTTAGATACCCACACAAGAAATATCACCCAAAATTTCAGAAGCATTTTGGGGATTACATAATACTAAATATCTAGACATATTTAGGTCTAAATCTATTACAATTAAGATATCAAATTGCTCTTTCTTGCCTTTGGCCAGTTTACGCCAATTATAAAAAGCATTTTGAAAATTTAAAGGTGGAGGATTACCTCTAGTTCCAGGATATCTCACTCCTCATAAATTTTTCCCTACTTGCTTAATTTTTACGACAAAGAAAGGTAAACATACCAACGTACCAGTGATACTTTCATTAGAAATGAGGAAGGGTTCATACCTGATTGAATGTATTTTTTTGTTTGAATTTTATTAGGCATTTATGTTTGCCAGTGAGAAATGAGAGTAGTTCATTTATCATTTTCCTTCTTATTAACATATATTAAATTGTATTAGTAAGGGGGTAGGGCTGATCATTTTTGTTTGTATCATCCTACTCAAACTTTCTGCTGAACCTTAATCAACTAATTCATCATCAAACTTTCCTTTGCTGTTCCAGGCATTCATACTTTCTATATAAACATTATGTCTTCTCTGATTGATTTTTCCTACATTCAAGGTACATATTATAACCTCTGTTGGTTTTGATCCAGCTAAATTCCATATCTCATATTGAATTTTCAGTTATTTCTAGGAGAATTGAGACTTCACTGATCAGTACTACTGAGAATGAAATCAGTTAAGAGAGTTTGTAAGAAGTATTATGATATGTTATATTCAAAGGCTATCGTAATATTTTTATAATGACAATTTCCTGACCAACTTGCACTTTTAATGAAGCATTGTGATAATTCAGTGTGCATCACTTACAGACAGCAGTTAATCGTAACTGTGAATGGTGTCAAGATCACCATGGCGGCAGTCTACTTGCCAAAATAGGAAGAATTTTGGAGAAACAGTCTAGATTTCAAGTAGCAAGTATAGGTTATATTTAAGTGATACAGTACACTCTAACTGAGGAACAAACTTTCGTTGTCATAAGTCATGGAAATGGTCAATATCTAAGAATGTGGAACAAAATAATCACATTCCATTAGGGAACTATAGCATAAAAAGACACTATAAATCCAGGAAAGTTGCCATTTGCCTTTTAGCCATTTAGTTTGTTTTCTAACAAATAATTATTATTCACTATTTGGGAATGAATTTCAATTTCCAGAAAGTATAGTAGATAAATCATGATAGGAATAGACTGGAACCCTGGACAGGCCTACTAAAAATCAAAATTTTGAATCAGGAACCACTTGTGTGGATGAGGACATATAAAGAAGATGTGTTCATAGTAACCTAGTTGCATGGATGAGTTTATTATAAAGCATGTGATAAATTAGCAGAAAAAAATCTGTGATTACCATGGCCTTCTACATGCTGGTTCAAAGTGTTGACCAGAACACTATTGGGTCTGATTACAGAATGCTGTAATGATCCCCAGGGTGTGGTTTTGCTAATGAGCTAAACAAGGAATTTTGTTTAAAATCAATTCCTATTCACATCACTAAAATTCAATGTTTGTTGTAAATTGGATCATCCAATTTCTTTCTATTTTGATATACAAAACTGATTAAGGTGAGTCTTTGATTTCTAAAATCTCAAAGAACAGCAATCTATAATCTGTTGGAATAGAATTGATATCAATTGTGTTCTAAGAAAAACTTTAAAATATTTCCAAGTAGTAATGGCCAAAACACTAAGGGAGGAGCACAGTATATAAAGAGGATGTACAGTGCTGGTAAAACTTTGTAGAGATATTTTTGCAAAAGAAATTACATATGGTTTTCTTACTCAGAAGAAGACAGTGCTATACAGTGACATTTTCTACATGAACAACCAATTATTCCATCTCAGGTACTTTTTAGTTATTTCCTGTATTATGTATGCAACTTCTGCTTTCTTTTTAGAATTTTATGAGTCAGTCATTTCTGCTTAATGTTTTTCTACATAATTTTGATGTTCTTTAAATTTATAGAGGTGAAAGTGTTAAAATAAAAATGTTCCTGAAGAAAAAGTTTTCTCAGTCTTTATATTGTTGCCACTCACTTAGCCATCAAAAAATTATCACTAGAAAAATGAGGGAAAAACTTAAGTGACAAGCCAACGGCCTTTTGAATTCATTGTGGAAGAGGTAGTTCTGAAATTCACACTCTTTGATTTTCTATTCTGTGCCTGAAATATTCATTTATCATCTTTGATTTCAGATATTTTATTAGCAATCATAGAGTTCTGAATTGTTTGAATAGATGTTGGAGTGTCCGAGAACAGCAAAATTTATTAGCATATTATAGTTGTACCAAGGGTACATTGTCACATTTATAAAGTGCTTACAGTATATCTTAGTTAGATTCATGCCCTCCATCTTTCTCCTTTATCACCCCTCTCCACTTTTATAGGACAGTTTTAATGGGTCTAATTGTTCCATTTTCATAGATGAATGCATAATTTTTTTCATATTTGCCTTCCTTCACCCTTTCCTTTTGCCTTTCCCCTTGCAGCCAGTAACAACCCTCAGACAGAACATGTTTTTAATTTCCTGTCCTTAATTTTCTAAAGGGACATATTTGTTTGTTTATGATGGCTCTTTAGAGTGTTTTATTGTAATCTTTCCTTGCATGTATGTATTATGCCCTGAATTGGTTCATGCCTCCATTATTCTATTTTCAATTTAGTCCTGTTAAGGTGATTTCAACAGGTTTGACTTTTCCATATTCATCCTTGTATAGAAAGTACATCAACTATATCCACCTCCTTTCTCAATTATCCTCCCTTTCCATTAGGGCCCTCCCCTTAATGTTACCTGTTTTTCATTCTTGTTCTTCATTGTTGAGGTGTCTATTTGTTGGTCAGTGGGATTATTGCCTTGGTATTTTACCTGTACATGTGGTTAAGTCAATCTAACCTCCCTCCATTGTATTTCCTCACGTTTCCCCCTTATTTTGTGTTGTTCAACAGTTTTCAGTGTGTTTTTGTGCCTTGCTCCTACGCAGATATGATGTACTTCATTATTTTTCATTATTCTTTCTTTCCTTCTTTTCTTCTTCCCTTAGACTCTTCTATAAGTCCCACTTTTAGGTACATGTTCTCTCTCTATATATTTATATGTATGATATTACTTGTATTTGCATTGGGTATATTTCACATATAACAGACAACATGTGGCCTTTTGCTTTCTGAACCTGACTAATTTCACTTAAGATCATGTTCTCTGTTTTCATTCATTTACCTGTAAACAATGAAATTTCATTCTTCTTTAGAGCTGAATAAAATTCCACAATATATAAATACCACATTTGCTTAATCCATTCATCAGTTGTGGGGCTTCTTAGCTGTTTCCATAGTTTAGATAGTGTGAGTAATGCTTCATTAAACATGGGTGTGCAGGTGCCTTTGTTGTAACCTGGGCAATACTCAATTCTTTTAGAGTTATATTTTAGTAATTCATAAACAAAGATAGTATTGAAAAATCACATCAATAAGTTGCACATAATTCTGTCTTCCTTAATACTGTCAAGGCTTACTTAATAATGTGTTCTCTTACGGCCACATCAGAGGGCTGGAGGTGTGGCTTCAGTTATAGCACAAGCCTACCAAGCATGAGCTTCCTGAGCTCAAACCTAGGTACTAGAAAATATGGCCACTTTCTGTTAAATTTCTTTTTCTTGTTTTTGAACTATTTGCAGTATTTTCCCATATACTAGGAGTGAGCTAGGGAGCAGTCACACACATTGCTCTTACATCTGTCACTGGAGCATACTCAAGAATACTTAAATCTACCCCAGTGTTGCTCATTTTCTAGAAGGGCTTACAGAACTCACTAAAGATGTATTCAATACATTTCTATCACATTTGTCCCTCCATCACCTTCTCTTGTCTCTCTCTTCCCCCCACTACACCTCTCCCCACAAAGAGTATGACTTCTGCATTAATGGTTTTTAAAAATCTGTATTTTTCCTATAAGGGAAAACATGTGATACTTGGTTTTCTGAGTCTTGCATATTTTACTTAATATGATGAACTCCAATTCTATCCATTTTCTTGTAAATGACATAGTTTTGTTCTTCTTTATGGCTGAATAATATTCCATTGTGTATACATTTATGATAGGCTTTGAATCTGTACTTGTTTATATTATCCTTGAAAGAATAAATATATATTATGCCTTAAATAGTGGTAAGAGCAAATAGTAAATCAATTAAGAACCTAGAAAATGAATGCTTACATACTTGTATTAGGAAAACTATGGATCCACCATCACAGTGGCCAATTATGGATGCCTTGAAAATCAGCAGTCAAGTAAAAATTATATATAAAATGTCATCGATCGTATTCATTTTATGCTTATAAATTTTCTCATAAAATACTATAATAACAAAAGGTATTATTTCCATATATATGAGCACCAACACCAAAAGTCTATTGTGTCTAAGCACCAATTGCCTTTGTGATGCTAAATCTTGGGCCCTGAAACCACATATTAGGATTTTACAACAAGGAGCTGTGGCTGGAAGAGAAAAAGGGACATCGGTCTGTACTGGTTGCCTACTGGGGCTTTCCTCAGCTTGCAAGTTGCAGGAACATCACAGTGATACAGCCTGTTCACACTTACAGCAGGTTCTCCCTTTGATAACAGCAGCTGAATGAAGTTACCAGTTGCTTTCATGGCAATTGACTCTCAAAAACAACCTATGCAGTAATGCCTCTCAAGGTGCCTATAAGCTCAGATTTGCAGCCCCAGCTTAATGGCCTCTCCCTCCTCAAAGTTTGCTAGTTTCTGCAGAAATTTACATAAGTTTCTAACTTTCTGGGACTTTATAAGATAGTTGTTGCCTATAGTTCTTACCTCTATGCTACATTAATTTCTTGTTTACCTTTTAGTAACACATATATACCTTAAGGTAAAATTATTTTAATCAAATTCTTTCTTCCAATAACTGAATGGACTCGGTTGCCTAGTTGACTTCAATCAATACAGAGAGATATGTGTGTTAGGAAATAAGTAGAGACTGAATATAATTTGATAAAAGCAACTTGGCAGTAAACAGAAGAGAGACAGATGTAGCTTAGAAGAATTGATGCAAGGTGATGGAACAGCTGAAAGTATTTTGGGACAGAAAAGAAATGCTAGTGGAATGAGAAAGCTTGAGAACTGATGAAATAGAGGGAGTAAATGAGACTAATAGCCCCAGAGGCAATAGAAGTCATTTATTCTCATGGATAAAGGAGATGTAATTAGTTTTAAAACAGTGTTTCAGCACACTAGAATCTCTTCTAGAAGCATAAGAAAAAAAAAAACCAAAAAACAAAAACCAGGAGGCAGAAGGCAGGTTAATGACATAGGGATATTTTCAAAAGAGAAAAGAAAAACACAGGTATAAAAGACAGGAAAAAATAAGAAGTTTAATTCTCATTGAAGAAGGTTTTGAACATTTCTCAGTATGAATGCAAACAATTTGAAAGGGCAATAAGCATTTGGATTGCTGTCTGTGTAGTTCTTGGTCCTTATCATCAATAGAATTTATAATATTTAGTTTGAATTGCATTATTTATGATCTTTTGGTATCCAATTTGATCAACAGCAAGGTTAAAATGAATTTATATGTATGTATATAAATAAATACATATATATACACATAAAGATAGCATATAAATTATGATAAGGATAGATTATAAAATTAAGGCAAAGTATGATCAGCTCTGGGGAACTTGTGTTCCAGGGACACTTACAGGCGAATCAGGGTTAGAATAGTAACACAAACATCATTATCCTTCAAATATACCGAGGCTGTCTCTTTATGCTTTTCCCTGGCTATTTGTTTCATTGACTCATCCTCTGGTACATTTCTGTTCATCCAACAGGAAACATGGCTACAGTAAGTTTCAAGATTATATGGTTCCTCTTTCGACATCAACCCACAAATGGAAATTTAGGAAATCTGCAATCCTTGTTCATAACACTCATTGATGAAGTATTTATTTTCAATTGCTGTATAACAAGTGACTACAAACTTATTGCTTAAAACAACAAGATCATTATCTCACAGTCCATGTAGACCAGAAGTTCAGGCATGGCATAGCTTGCTCTTCCTGTACCCCATTGATTCATTTTCTTCCCACAAGTAATCTCATTCACCCACTCCCAATGACCCATTATATTAGCTCAAATTAGCTCAATATTCATTATATTAGCTCAAATTCTAAATTTCTTACATTGAAATCAGATATAGATGAGAAATCATTAAGGGCAATTCCTCCCACCTATGGACACTCAGGAAACTGAAGTCGTAAGTAGTCTGTTTACAAGAGTAGGAAGGGTCTAGCATACATAGTTGTGTGCGTATGCTATGTATTTTAGCTTGAAAAGCCAGGGAAAGGATAGTGAAACTAAATGATTGGTTCACATGAGTGTGAAAAATGAGTTGTCCATATGAGTTGGGTGCACACAAGTAGAATTCCATGACTAGGTTTTAAGGCCTGGAAATCATCACTCATGGCTTTTTTTTATACCCCCACCCTTACCTCGGATTCTTGTCACCATTCTTCCTGGCTTTCCTTTGGAAGTAGCAGTTACATGTTACTGTGTAGTTTTATTAGCCTTCTTGTCATTAGAATTTTGAGGTCCAATAGCTTTGACTTCACTTCCTTTAGCATTTTCAGTCCAAGTTGAGATCACTACTGCTGAAACAATGTTCTAAGAACTTTGTCGGCATTGTGTGAATTTCACTGGATTTCACTCTGTTCAATGTACCCTTGTAAGACTTTTTGAGTTATTTTCTTCCCTGTCCTTGGTATCTACCGTGCTGGTTGAGGAAAAATAAGTGCATTTAAGTCTTGTAGAAACTGTTTGCAATGAGAAGATCTGATAGGCATAACCCCTGGTCTCCTGAAAGGCCTTTGTGTTGTTGAATACTGACTTCTGTTCTGTATGATTTTTACCAAAGGTTATTTGATTAAACATCAGCTTCTTTCTCTATGCCAAGTTTCCTACAGCCATATTTGAATTGTAGAATCTTTTACTAAGCAGAGAAATTGAAAAATTTCAGTCATTTTTTCCTAGCTTTTGTGTGTGTGAGTAACAATCCTTCCTTCAGTTCTTCTCTTTTCTTATGATTTTACTGAAAGTAGCCAGAGAATATTAAGCTTTAAGTACTTTGGTAGGAAAATTCCTTACCTACGCTCAGTTTTCAGTATATCTGTAATTTTGCTGCATTTTGTATGACTATGTAAAAAGAATTCCCCTACCTCCAGATTACCAGCAGCACATTTTTTATTTCATTATGAGTCATCACAGAGCAGTCTCACTAACTTCTAATAGCAGTTTTCCAAGCAATTTAGGTTTTCTCTATCGTGGCTACTAAAACTTATTGCAGCCTCCATCCACTGGTTGATCTAAAAGCTGATCCCAAAAATTATGTGTGTATCATCAGCACTCTAATTTTAAGTAGCAAGATACATATTAGTATTCTTTGACTCTAAGACAATTGCAAATTTGTTAGAAAATAACAAATTATATAATTTTTAACAAATTTATAACAAATAATAAATTAAAAATTTGGATGTTGTAAAGAACTTCGGCAACATAATAAAATTATCTCAGTTTCTATAGATCAAAAACTTCTGTCTTCATTGTGTTATTTTTTCAGGACCTCATAAAACTAACAGAGTGCCAGCTTATAACATGCATAAGTGTTTACTTTCTTTTGAGATTGCCAAAAATAGTCTCAATGATGCTTCACCTCTTTTGAAGATATCACATTGTTTGGTAAGAGTGCCACCTTTAAAGTTAATTAATTAGCAACTTATTATGGAAGTATTATCCCATAGTATTAAATGTTGCCACCCACTATAAAGTGAAGAATATTATATAGGCTTTGTACTCAGAGAATGGAAATCATGGGAACCATCTGAGCTCACTTCCTACTGCAGGTTGGGACAGTAAAATTATTCATTCTCCCTTCAAAGGGTATGAATATTGCAAATTCAATGTTATCAATATCTATTGTCTGTTCCCAAACACAATTATTTTTATACACATGACCAAGAAAAGTGATTCCTATTCCATCTTTTTCCTCATACTCACTATATCATCTGCTGGCAGGCTCTGTCTTCATCTTTTAACCCAAACAGCATCATCTATCTAATACCTAGAATATCAGAGCAGAACTTGGCTTTTACTCTGGACCCTTTATGATTCATTCTCTGTATTGTATTATATGCAAAACAGAGTTATACAGAGTTATCATACGCAACTCTATCAGGTATATATTCACAGGTTAGCACATCATGTGAATAATATAAATAAGTAATAAAACACCTTTCCAATGACTATCCATTAAACTCAGACTAAATCCAAACTATTTATAATGGCCGGTACATTGTTAGGTAGTCTTGTCCCATCCTATATCGCCTTTGATATCATCTGTTGTTATTTTTCCTAACAAATTCATTCACTAATTGCCAGCCACATTTTTCATTTTTGCATTAGGATTATTGCATTTCTTGTACTGTTTATCTTTGATATTTACCACCTATCCAGGCCACTCTACCTGAATTGTAATATCTCATTCATATACTTTCTTGTCTTTCCATTTGTATAACTACCATTTATTTTATCATCTTCATTTTTTAATGTTTTCAATAATATACTACATGTTCTTAACTTCATCTCATCCTACCTTTGGAAACCATTTTTATTTCTACAGGGCTTAGTTCACACCTGGATCCTGCTATCTTTCCTTACCTCAGGAAGTGAGGGTCTGCTTTCACTCTGATTCTCAAGACCTCAACCCCACATTTAGACTACTTCATCAGATAGTTGTATAGGTCAAAGTTGGGTATGATGATGTGATAAACAATGTAAACTTCCAGAAGAATTATATGATAAATGTTAATGCAAAATTTTGCCTAAGAGGTAAACTAAGCTTCAGATATATGCATGTGAAGATCATTTAATTTTCTCATAATTCCTACAATTTTTGACCCGGAAAAAATTTCATGTATAGCTTATTACTGTTTGCCAAACCTCATTTAGTTTTAGGTCTTATTTTATGCTATATATAATTAAATGCACATATTTTATTTACATTACTAAAATTATTTTTAATCAAAATTGGTTTTAAAATTTATCTAGTAAATATTTAACCATAAGCCCGGTAAATATGTTTACTAACTTTATAAGGAAAATGTATTCAAAAGAATTAATTAAAGTAATTTACATTCATTTAAATATTTCTTGTAAGTTAAATTTTTATTCAGGTGGATAATAAACTACACCATCCATATTCTGTAAAACATTAAGCATTATGTTATCTATTTAACTGCTGGTAGGAATGCAAGCTAGTGCAACCACTCTGGAAAAAAATATGGATGCTTCTTAAAAATCTAAACATAGAACAGCCTTATGATCCAGCAATCCCACTCCTAAGGATATATCCAAAGGAATGTGACATAGGTTACTCCAGAGGCACCTGCACACCCATGTTTATTGCAGCACTATTCACAATAGCCAAGTTATAGAAACAGCCAAGATGCCCCACTACTGACGAATGGATCAATAAAAAGTGGTATTTATGCACAATGGAATTTTATTCAGACATGAAGAAGACTGAAGTCTTATCATTTGCAAGTAAATGGATGGAAGTAGAGAACTTCATCTTGAGCGAGGTTAGCCAGGCTCAGAAGACCTAAAATCATACTTTCTCCCTCATATGCGGACTTTAGATCTAAGGCAAAGGCAGTAATGTTGTTGTACTTGGGTCACACGCTAAGGGGAGAGCACAAATGTAAGTAATGGGGACAGGTAGGAAACCCAAAACTTGAAAGTGTTTGATGTCTCCACTGCACAGGAGCTAATATAGTAGCCTTAAAGTGACAGAGGTCAAAATGGGAAGGTGATTGGGAAGTAGTGAAGAGGTCTTATAGAGATGAAGCAATTCAGGTTGTAATACACTTGTGCATGGAAGCAATGCTAGGAATCTCTCTTATAGCTATCCTTATCTCAACTAGCAAAAATGCTATGCCTTTCTTTTTATTGTTTATGTCTACTCTTCAACAAAATTGGAGAAAAGGGCAGAAAAGGTTTTACCTGGAAGTGAGGGGGTGAGAGAAGAGGGAGGGTGTGGGGGGCAGGGTGGAGAAATAAGCCAAACAATGTATGCACATGTGAATAAATGAATAAAGAAAAAAAGAAAAAAGCATTATGTTACCTCTTTAAAGAATTTGTGACGCATATTGGAGATGTTGAAGGTTTATGTGAGTGTGAGTGTCAGTACACAAATATATAAATATAGACCATAATGGCTTAAAACATCTGATTTTAAGTCGTAGTTTTGATGACTGCTCACAGAGTTTACCAGCCATGCAGCATTTAGTAAGCTCCTTTTTTTTCCTTTTTTTAGAATTCAGCATTCTTGCTGCAAAATGGGAATAATAACATCTAAAACTTAGACTGTAATGACGAAAAAACTTATACAAAATTCCCTTACAAGAGCTTCTCACATAATAAACTCATAGGAAATACATAATCAGACACATAATTAGCATAGATTAATGACTTGAAAATTATTAGATTGTATTGCTGCCATAGCATACTATTACAAGTTTACTAACTTAGGCAACACAAATTTACTTCTTTATAGTTTCATGTTTCACAAGCCTAACCCAGGTTTCATTGGCTTAAAATATAGGTGCTGCAGAAGAGAGTTGCTTTCTGGAGGCTTGTAAGGAGAATGTATTTCTAAACTTATTTGAGCTGTTGGCAGAATGCAGTCCCTTGCCACTGGAGGACTGAAGTCTCTGTTTCCTTGCTGACTGCAAACTAGGCTTGCTCTTCCCATCCAGAGGCTTTCCACATGCCTTGGCTTGTGGCGCCTTCCTCCATCTTCAAAGCCAACAGCAGCAGTTAGAGCATCTTTCACATTCTGAATTCCTCCTGTCTCTCTTTTTCTTCACCTTGTGGACCAAATAATTTTACTAGACTCATATTGATAGTAGAGAATATTTTGCCTATTTTATAGTCTATTACCCTAATTTTATCTGCAAGTCTCCTTTTATTGGATATTCTCAGGCTCTTAGGACTGGAGTGTAAAAATCCTTAGGAGGGTATTATTCTGCCTGTCACAGACATCTTTGTGAAAGAGTTGCTATACACTTTTGTGCATAAAATCTGACTTGAAATATCACTGTTTCCAATTTTCTGTATTTCCAAACATCTATTTCACTAACTTTAAACTCACTTTGACACAATCAAGTATGAATAATTAAGCAGTGGTAGGTTATTTAGCATTTGAATCCACAAACATATACCTAAACCTGAGCAGACTTACTCACCAATACATGCATCCATTCACACTTGTCTATTCATACTATATTTTACAGTGTGATTCATATATTAATTTTCCCAGCCTCATTTTGGAATTGAAATTTCTCTTCTTGAGGATGTGACCAGTGGAAACTTCAAAGTTCTATTTGTATTTGACATTTATCATCCTCTTTTGTTTCCTGATTCTAAATTGTGTAACACTAATTTGTCTCAAATCAAAGTCTTTATTAGAAATAACTTCCTTCTTAGTGATAAATCTTTAACAAATTTCCTCAATTTATATGCCCATAGTTATAAGAAACTCAAGTAATAAGTATGGATTCTTCATTATCTAAATTACTAGGGCTCTGGTTATTATATAGTTTTCATCCTTTTTTCTGCTCCATGAACTTATTCCAACTGGAAACTTAAAGGTGAATATAATTCTTATCCAATTTTGATAAAACTGTGCTTGTTATAACTGCCTTTGACCACAAAGGAACCATTTCATCTTTGGACTCCAATGCCAGGAGGAGAGTTAGAAAATTTGACCTAGTTTTCTCAGCAAGAAAACACATCTAGGCTGAGTCATACCTAGAAAATATTTCTCAGGGTGCTGGAAACAATAATTCTGTGTCTAACTGTTTTGTCCCAGAATCAAACACCCTGCTGACCACATTCACCTGGCTGTTGCTGTTAGACTGTCCCTCTTACTCCTAGGTACAGAGTTGTTAATTGCCCTCTGTTTTATAAATGTGATCTTAGCCTAGAGAAGCAAGCAATTTCACATAAGTCCTGTGTAACAACTTTCAATAGATACCAATTTGGAGAATAAGTAATGTGAGATAAATGTAACAGGTTTTTAAAACTAAGTGTTCATTTTTCAGTAGATGAATTTTTTTTGTTGTTGTAGTTTCTCCCCATCCCACTGGTACCAACCCCCCAAGACAGGACCTGTTTTGTCCTCCTTTTTCCATTTTTTGTAAAAAAAAAAAAATTGTTTGTTTAAGTAGCTACCTAGAAAGTTTCCTTATGATATTTTCACATCTATATATATTATAACCTGAATAGATTTATCCCCTCTATTTTTCTCCTTTCTACCTTAGTCCCTTTCTTATGGTGATTTCAACAAGTTTGAAAATTCTATATTCATTCTTTTTTTTTTTAAGGAAATTTTTTTCCTTTGTTGTTGTGCTGAGTAGAGGTAGATTGTGGCATTTGCACAGGTTCTTTTAATTTATCAAATATTTCATACATGAATTCATTCCATTTTTCTCGAGATAAAGAATGCATAAATTCAATTAAAGACTCAATGTATTACCGATTTGTCTAAGTTTTTAATGAATTGATGAAGAAATCAATACTTGTCTTTCCGCTTTCATTTATAAATTCTAAAACTGATATAAATATTTGAAGAAAAAAACATTGTTTAAAAATCTCCTTTAATATCCTATTTTAGTCCTTGTCCATAATGATGCTTAACAATTTCTTGTTCCTGGTCACCTCTATAGTTGTAAGAACAATTATTATACACTATTTTCTATTAACCAGCATAGAACCTATATTTTACTCTTTCCTTATAGACAAGAGATGGATCTCCAACTTACACAATCTTTTTTTCTATTTTCTCTAATTTTTGCTGGATTTGTTTTTTATTTTGGTTTTTCTTTTTATAGTTCCTTTTCATCACTACTTACAGATGGCATTATCTTATATTAAAAAAAAAAGCCAATGACTCCACTAAATAACTCTTAGAACTAGTGTGTGTATTGAGCAAATTATCAGGATAAAAATCAAAACACAAAAATCAGTTGTTTTGCTATATGCCAATAGAACATTAAGTGAATTAGAAATCAAGAGAGCAATTCAATTTATAATAATTAAAGAAAAAGAAAAGAAAAATACTCTGCTAGGTGTGGTAGCACACATGTATTTATCAAAGATATAGCCAGGAGAATGGTGGTTCAGGGCCAGGAAAAAGTGAGCAAGACTTTTATCTCAAAAACAAGTTTGGCAGGGTGGTACATTATTGTATTCTCACCTTCTTGAGAGGCAGAGGCTGAGGATTGCTGTTTGAGGCCAGACTGGGGAAAGTTAGTGAGACCCTATTTGAAAAACAAAAGTAAAAGAAAAAGGACTGAGGTCTGGCTCAGGTGATACAGTGCTTACTTAGCAAGTGGGAAGACCTGTGTTCAATCTCTAGTTGTGCAAAAACAAAACAAAACAAATCAAACAAACCAGGCAACCAAAAAACCCTAAGAATAAATTTAATGAAAAGGCAAAAGAGCTCTACAATGAAAATTATATTTATGAAAGAAATTCAGAAGATTGTAAAAAATGGAAAAGTATTTTGTGCTCATAGATTGGAAGAATCAATATTGTTAAAATGTCCACAGTATATTTGGAATACCCAGTAATGGCATATTTGTTAAAGATCTGTTCCCTAGTGTATGACAGTACTGGGAGTTGGTAGAACTTCTAACAGGAGTGGAAAGAAGTCAGGTGATTAGAAATATATTCTTCACTGACATAATGTTTACCTGCCCACTTCCTGTCTCTTTCTTTGCTTCCTGGTTGCTGTGAGCTGAGTAGCTTCCTATCCCACACATTTCCACCATGGCCAGATGAGCTGCCACAGTTCCAAGGTAGTGTGACGAAGCAAGCATGGACTGAAATCTTTGAAATCATGAGCCAAAATAAATATTTCCTCCTTATCAGTTGAAAATCTCAACTATTCTGTTTAGCAAGGGAAAGTTGACTATCACACTATACAAACAATCCACACATTTAATATCATTCCTTTTTCTTCACAGAAGTAGGAAAAGCATTCTTAAAATTCTTATGGAAACACAGAAACACCCAAGTAGCCAAAACGATCTAACATTAAATGAATGAAGTAGGAATACAGTAGGCATTATAGTATCTGACTTCAATTTTGATTACTATACTCCACAGATATAGTAATAAAACAACATGGTATTGTCATAAAAACAGATACAGACACCAAGGGCCCAGAATAGATACTAGCTGTAAACCCATGCATCTAGAGCCTACTGATTTTCAACAAAGGTACTAAGAACACACATTGAGGAAAAGACAGTCTTCTTAACAATATGCTGGAAAAAGTTGATATCCACATGCAGAAGAATGAAACTAAATGCCTTCCCCTGTTACAAAAATCAACTCCAAATAGAATAAAGATTTCATTATAAGAAATGGAACTATGAAGTCACTAGAATACAGTAGGAAAAGTGCTTCAAACATTGGAATGGACAAGGCATTTTTTTTTTTTTTTTGTGCAAGAAGTTTATTGGAGAAACACAGCTACTGCTACATCTTGTCAATGTGATGCTTCTTGTGTCTCCTGGCAAGATCAAACTTCCAGTACTGCAGACCACAGAGTTGCAAAGAGAGGAAACAAAATTCTTCATGCATCATCACCAGGGCCACTCCTGTTTCCCAACTCCCCTGGTTTTTGAACCCAAGAATTCTTATTGAACACTTAGCTGTGTATAGCCTATGCTGCATCCTAAAGATGGCACCATGCCCATTGAGAATGTTGCTTCTGAACTGGGAATTCATGTGTCCATTTAAAAGGCTGCTACAGCTTTGGGGCTTGCTACTTCTGGATACACCCCATGGGTCCTCTGGTCATGATAAACTCAAATCACTCGAACAGGTTATTTCCTTTGCTGTACAGTCATCTTCCCCTGCTCAAATGCTATGATTGTGGTGGTGTTGGCTCTGTGGGCAGGAAATGCAACCCCATACATGAAATAGGCATCTATACCTGTAAGGAGGAACCACAGGTACTTCCTTTCAAGCTAGGTTAGACTTTCAGAGGCAGCAGTAACTAGATTAATCTTGGTAAGCTTAAATATATTTATTGGCTCCTATGTAGTTTCCATTTCTGTCAATTTTTTGTTTTATTAAGATGCCTTATGTGCAAGTTTTAGGGTGGCCAATGACAAAGTCCGGCTAATGTGAAATGGGACAAGGCATTTTTGGACAAGACTCCAAAAGCACAGGGGAAAAAATGTGAAAGTAGTTAAATAGAATTATATCAAACTGAAAATCTTCTGTATAGCACAAACAGCAATCAACAGAATGATGAAACAAACTATAGAATGGGAGAAAGTATTTGCAAAGTACACATCTGACAAGCTACTCTGAAAACTCAACAGCAAAACATCAACTATAGGCAGTAGACCTAAACAGACATTTCTCAAAGGAAGACAAGTATATGAATAAAGGCTGCACACTACTGATCATCAGAAAAGTGTAAATTTAAACCTAGACAACACATTCTAGTTTTTTATTGCTGTGCTGGGTGGGGGTACAATGTGGCATTTACAAAAGTTCTTATAATATATCAAATATATCATATTTGAAGTCACTCCCTCCATTATTCTCCTTTATCTTCCCTCCTCCCATTCCTGGAATAACTTCAACAGGTGTCATTTTTCCACTCACATATATGTGTACATAATATTCACCCTATATTCACCCTCCCATTCCCTTTCCTCACCCCCTTCCTCCATCACTGATACCAAACCTCTCAGGCAGGACTTGTCCTGCCCACCTGTTCTCTGATTTTGTAAAAGAAAAAAAAATGACATTTTGTTTAAGATAACTGCATAGGGAGTTTCCTTATGATATTTCTATGTACATAGGTATTATAACACCAAATGGTTCATCTCCTCTATTTTTCTTCTTTCTACTTTAGTTCCTTTCTTATGGTGGATTCCATAGGTTTAAAAATTCTATATTCATTCCCATATAGGGAGTACATCAACCATATTCACCTTCTTAACTTCCTTCTTTTACCCTCCCCCTATCCTATATGATCACCCCTTTGCATGATCTGTTTTTCAAAATATTTTTTTTTTTTGCTGCATTTGTTTTGGGTCTATATTCCACATATGAGAGAAAACATGTGACTTTTGACTTTCTGAACCTGGCTAACATCACTTAAGATGATTTGTTCCACTTCTGTCCATTTATCTCCAAACAACAAATTTTCATTCTTCTTTGTGGCTGAGTAAAATTCCATTGTATATGAATACCACATTTTCTTAACCCATTCATCAGTAGTGGGGCATCTTGAGTGTTTCTATAGCTTAGCTATTGTAAATAGTGCTACAATAAACATGAGTGTGCAGGTCCCTTTATCATAACCTGACTTATATTCCTTGGGGTATTTCCCTAGGAGTAGAATTGCTGGATAATATGGAAGTTCTATTTTTAGGTTTTTCAGGGGCTTCCATATTGTTTTCTATCATGTTTATACTGGTTTACATCCCACATTCTTTACCCGATATGCTCACTTACAGTGTATCGTTCACTTACCTAATTCTTAGTTCCAAATCTAAAATATTTTCTTTAATATGTAAAAGGAAGTACCTAATTTACTTGTTTGGTTGAGTGTATATGTATTTTTATTTGGGTTGTTAATTTGTTGGGGTGGTGCTATTTCTAATGGAGAATTACTAACTATACCATGAAGGACAAACAGATGGCTTGGATGTGGACATTATACTGCTGAGTAGTGGATACCATTGTGTAATCTAGAATAGGTCCCCAAACAAAGAGCCCAGTTACCTGAACGAAGCTACTAAGGGAGAAGTAGATAAGAAAACCTGAATAGACAGGATGTGTTGAGGGGATGATGGCTGTATAGTTCTTCAATGATATAGAAAATGAGACTCTTTCTAGCGTTAAAATCTGTATTATTTCTTTTCTGAAAATGGTAAATGTGTAAAATTCCAAAAAATTTTAAGCTGTTTTTTGAACATTTTAGAAAAAGTCCAGCCACTTCTGATTAAAGTTCAGAAATTTCAGATTCCTGTAATAGTATCTTTGTTGTTTCTCTAGATAGTTTAATGTATTTTATTAGAGTTAGCCTTTCAAAGAGTCATCAAAGATGTATTAGTGAAAATTTGGAAGAAACTGGTTAAAAGTTGTTGCTCACATCCTATGTCCCTATATTTAAATGTCCTCATAAAAAAGTATAGCTAGTTTTATAGGAAAATGTGCACAGGCCAGGTCTGGTAGCTAATGCCTGTAATCCCAAATATTCAGGAGAAGGAGAATGGGAGAATCATAGTTCAAAGCCAGCCAAGGCAAAAATTTAGCTAAGCCCCATCTGAACAAATAAACTGAGCATGGTATTCCTTATCTGTAAATCCTAGCTACTCTGGAGGTATAGATAAGAGGAGCTCCAACAGAGACAGGTACTGGGCAAAAATCAAAAGACCTTATCCAAAAAAAACCAAAGCAAAAGAGCACTGGGGGACTGGCTGAAGTGGCAGAGGTCCTACCTAATAAGTGGGAAGCCCTGAGTTCAAACTCCAGTACTGCAAAAAAGAAAGTGATGCATATATTTAAATGTTGTGGGGGTGATTCTTCTCTGCTATGAAATATTTATCTATAGATAAAATCCTTTATAGTGAAGACATTAAAGCTCCAGTCATGGCCCAACCATTTAATGATAAATATACAACTAGATAAAGTAGAAAATTATTTTCAACAGAGGAAACTTCAATGCTTTTATATTTCAACTTAAATAAAAAGTAGGAACATACCCAAGGCTAGAATCTATTATTCAAAAAGATTTGCCAAAAAAACAAACACAAGCAAGCTAAATTGACTCCCTCTGTGCAAAGTTAAGTGTGAAGTTCACTACAAGGTTTATAGCAGAAATGCTCCTTGATTTGGGGACTTTATGTATTTTGCCTATTGTCTTAAAGTCCTTTAATTTGAATGAATTAAGATGTATTTAAAGTTTTACACTTTATAATATTTTACTATATTGAGGATTTTTTTCTGTAATTTTTGGAGTTTTCTGGATTGTATAAATATCTTGCACATTAAACACAATTATATTGGACAAAACCTAGATTCAGAGGTATATATGTGAGGTCACAAAACTTCCTGATAATTCTGTTATACTGAGCAAAATAAACAGAAATATCATACAAATGATTTTGTAGCACCTGGTTATTTTATCAATATAAATTGAGCAGACTTTTAATAAAATGCCAGGCACCAGTCTAGGAAAGAGTTGATACTTAATAAATGTTCATTCTTTTACCTTACACTATTATAAAGAAAAGAAGAAACACTTTTAATCAGAGCAAAACAATTTTATACCAGGAAAATAACTGCTTCAGCCAGTCACAGTTTTTGCCCTCAGGCAAGGTAAACTTAGAAATAAATCTTTATTTAGTTCATATAACTGTGAAAATGTGAAATCAAACAAAATGAAAAAACAAAACAAAACAGCTTTTTATACTTAATATTGTTGGAAATAAATTCCTACTAACTTAAGATGAAATTCTTTATAGTGAAGACAGTATAAGGCCAGTCATGGCCCAGCCCTTTAATGATCAATGATTTATTACTTCTGGATTTATAAGTAATAAATTACAGAAATTTATACACTTTGAAATTATAACTCCAATGCTTTCTTAAAAGTACACTGAATAGAACAGTGATAACCTGTAATTTACATTCTGTTTACTACCTAAACATCCTATGCTACAATTGGTAGTTACACATTTTTCTCCTACAGATACTCTTCTCTCCACTGTTTCAATAGTTCTCCAAAACAAACTAAAATGTGATAATGTGTTTGTTATTTGTATCTTACAGTTTAATAGCTGTGAAATCAAAACAAGAAGGATTTCTTGTTTTCTTGATGTGGATTTTAAGAATATATATAATTCTTTTTAATTGAAGAGGACCATTTGTTTGAACTGCATGGGTGGAAATATAATTTAAATATAAATTTTCTTGAGCTAAATAAGAGTATTTTTTCAAGACTGTAATGAAACTATCTCTTTTCATCTTATGATTAATGCATAAGTTAGTTTTAAATATTAAAATTAAATATACAATTGCTTATGAGTTAGACAGTTCAGAAGATCTTTTTAAGTCACGGATATTTTTCAAGAATGTAAGAAAATAATTCAAGGAAATGAAATTTCATATTGTGCAAGAAGACTCACTGAATTCACTCAAAAAGAATTTTCAACTTTTAAGATAGATTAGTCTTTTCAATTTTATTTTTGACAAGATAGAAAAAAAAAGTAAAAAAAAATTTTTTTATTATTCATTTATTAAAATGTGCATACGTTGTTTGGGTCATTTCTCCCCCCATCCCCATCTCCCCCCTCAGTTCCAGGCAGGTCATGTTCTGCCTTTATCACTAGTTTTGTTAAAGAAAAGAGACAAGCATAATAAGGAAGACAAAGTGTTTTTGCTAGTTGTGAGTAAAGTAAACGAAGAAATTTTAGATATAGAAATGTTTCATACATTAACATTTGTGAATCTTTATAAATATGCTGAAAGGTAAAATTAACACAAATATGACAACTGTAAATATTATATTATTCCTTATAAAACTGCTAGAATATAATCACTTTAAAGAATAAAGTTTTATAAAATATAGAATTGTCATTTTCAGTAAAATTTCAAAAGTATAATATTATAAAAATTATAGACTATATTTACAGTTTTTACCTTGAAATTTTCTAAGATATCATAATTTATGGATATTTAGGAAATGGAATAATGGAAATGAGTAGCTAAATTTTAAAAAATGGCACTAAGTTATTCTTCTATCCTCCTATATCCTCTTTCAAAGAATTACTAGGTGCCTGTAATCCTAGCTATTAGAGAGGCTGAGATTGGAAGAATCATGGATTCTATGACAATTCCCTGAAAAAAATCACTGAGACCCCAGCACAATTAATGAGCTTGGCAGATGTGATAGTATGCATGTACCTGTCATCCTAGCTGTTTCCATAGATGTAGGTGGAAAGAGAGCATCACAGAACAGTCTAAGGCAAAAAGCAAAACCATGACTGAAAAATAACCTAAAGCAAAATGGCTGGAGGAGTGACTCAAGTGGTAGAGCAGATACCTATCAAGTATGAAGCCCTGAGTTCAAAATCCTATACAGCAAAAACAATTACCAGGTATTATCAAATTGAATGATGCATTTAATTGCATTTCTTTGATCTTCTAAATGACATTATTAAATTAAGTTGATTTTTATTGCCATGTAGAATATTTAAGTAGTTGGTACAATTTACCTTAACTATTATAAATATTGAGAATTTTAAAAATAGATTTTATAAAATCTGTAGTCTATCAACTATACTGACTTTTATAATAAACTGTGAGCTACTCTTTTCATAAGGACTGTTTTTATTTTTACTTTGCTTTCATTTATAAACTGATAAAATTAAATTTAAATTTCTAAAAGCTAAAGTGAGGGGAGATCCAAAATGGCAATGGAGACAAAGATGCAGGCAGCATGGACTCTGTGAATCAGGGACCTTGCTGAGATGAGGGAAACACACTTGGCTGAGGTGAAGCACCAGGGAGAGCTGAAATTGGCAACCTGAACCCCTGGACCATGGAAGATTCTCCACACCACAATACACTGTGATAACAGGCAGGCCATCACCCCCACACCACCATCGCCCACTGGCCCACTGTCAGCCAGCTACAAATGTCTGACCTTTGGCAGACCAAACAGGTGAGCCCCAAGCATCACATGGTATCCCTCAGCCACCCCTGGGATAAACCAGCACAACCCACTGGAAAAACTGATCCCCTCCCACAAAAAAAAACTGAATAAAGAACAAAACTGAGAGGAATCCAAAATGGCAACTGTGACACTGACACAGACAGCGTGAGCCCCATGAATCAGGGATCTATCTGGCTGAGATGCTGGAGCCATGCTTGGCAGAGGTGAAGCACTAGGGAGAGTTGAAACTTTGGCACCCTGAACCTCTAGCCCATGAAAGGCTTCTCCACACCACAATACACTGTGAAAAGAGGCTGGCCACCATCCCTACACTGCCACCACTGGCTGCCGCTGCCAGAAGGCCACAGCTTCACACAGGCCACCACCTGGCACTGTAAGACGCCCACTGCTGCCCACCAGCCGCCGGCTCCAAATGTGCTTGGGAGACTTTCAGCAGACCAAAAAAAATCTTTTCTGCTGGAGCCATATTTGGCAGAAAAAAAACAAAAGGAAGAAATAAAACTCTGAAATCCTGAATGCTTCAGCATTCCCCATGCCACCATACACTAAGAAAATAGGAGGGTTCCCGCACTACCAAGTGCCTCCTCCAAACATGCCTAAGAAACTCAGACAAACAGGACAGGATGGTAAAGGAGTAACACCAGAGCTACTAAAACAAATTCTACAGTTCATGAACTGGGAAATTTTCTTTTTTCTTTTCTTTCCTCAAGTGCTTATTTGTCTTACTCACTGTATCATTGTCCACCATCTCTCCCTTTGATTTCTTTGGTTCTCCATTTTTTTTTTCTTTCTTTTCCTTTTTCTTTTTTTTTCTTTCTTGGTTTTGTTTTAGTATTGTAAGTTAACAAATACTGAATTACCCATAGACCAGGGAAAGAAACAGCACCAAGTGGAATGATGGGAAGATGAAGAAGGGATGGAAACCATTCTCTCCCCCAAAATAAATTAATACAAGACTCAGAGGAAATGAAGAAAATGAATACCCAGATCCAGGCTCCAACAAAATGAAGATAAACTATACCAAGGAACCCAATGAAGCCCAAAAGAACAACCTGAAAGAGGAAATCCTGCAAGTAATCAATGAGAATTTCATAGAGCTGTTACTACACATGGTCAACCAAAACATACAGGAAGCACTCAAGAAATTCCAAGACAACAAAAATAAAAATATGAGAAGACACAAAAACAAACCAATGAAATCATAGGAGGCCTAAATAAAGACCAAAGTGAAACAGAGAACACGATAAACAGCAAGATAAATGAATTAAGAATGAAAATTGACAATGTTAAATAAATGACCCATGATATGGAAAATCTCAGAAAAAAGAATGAAACAGAAATACAAAACACAATGGAAGGCCACTCCAGCAGACTAGAACAAACAGAAGACAGAATGTCAGAACTTGAAGATGAAATAGAAATTAAAGGAAAAACTGAAGAACTATTACGCAAACAACTCAAAACCTGTGAAAAGAATATTCAAGAACTCACTGACTCCACAAAAAGAACAAACCTGAGAATCATGAGCATTGAAGAAGAAGAAGAGGTGCAAATAAAAGGAATGCATAACAGAGAAACTAAAGCCGATACCTTAAAAGCAACTGAGGCCAATAGGAAAAGGGGACCAGGAACTAGAGAAAAGGTGAGATCAAAAAGAATTAACCTAGAAGGTAACACCCACGCACAGGAAATCAATGTGAGTCAATGCCCTGTATAGCTATCCTTATCTCAACCAGCAAAACCCCTTGTTCCTTCCTATTATTGCTTATACTCTCTCTACAACAAAATTAGAAATAAGGGCAAAATAGTTTCTGCTGGGTATTGAGGGGGTGGGGGGGAGAGGGAGGGAGTGAAGTGGGTGGTAAGGGAGGGGGTGGGGGCAGGGGGAGAAATGACCCAAGCCTTGTATGCACATATGAATAAAAAAAAAAAAAGGAATGCGTAATATATTCAACAAAATAATAACAGAAAATTTCCAAAATCAAGAGAAAACTATGCCCATTCAGGTAAAGGAAGCCCCCAGGACACCAAACAGACTTGACCAAAATAGAACTACCCCATGACATATTATCATTAAAACAACAAGCACAGAGAATAGAGAAAGAATATTGAAGGCTATGAGAGAGAAAAAAACAAATAATATACAAAGGTAAACCCATCAAAATCACAGCAGACTTCTCAACAGAAACATTAAAAGAAAGAAAAACATGGAGTGAGGTCTTCCAGGTACTGAATGAAAATAACTTCTACCCTAGGATACTCTACCCAGCAAAACTATCATTCAAAAAAGATAAAGCAATAAAAGTCTTCCATGATAAGCAGAAGCTAAAACAATATATGACCACTAAGCCACCACTACAAAAGATTCTTCAAGGAATTCTGCATGCAGAAAGTGAAAGCCAGCAAAACTATGAAATGACAGGCAGTACCAAACCACAGGAGAAGAAAAGGCAATAAAGAAGAGAGTAACACTGATTCAGCTGCACACAATCAAACCCTTGAACAACAAAAACAATTAAATGACAGGGATCACCACATACATATTAGTCCCCCATCAAAAGACACCATTTGCCAAAGATCCAACAATCTGCTGCCTACAGGAGACCTATCTCATTGACAGAAAGAAGCTCTGGTTTAGGGTGAAAGGCTGGAAGAAAATTTACCAAGCCAATGGCCCCCCAAAACAGACAGGGGTAGCAATAATTATCTCAGACAAAGTGGACTTCAAACTTACATTGATCAAATGAGATAAAGAAGGACACTTCATATTAATAAAAAGAGAAATACACCAAAAGGAAATAACAATCACAAACCTATATGCATCCAACATCAGTGCACCCAATTTCATCAAACATACTCTGAAGGATCTAAAAACATATATAGACTCCAACACAGTGGTAGTGGGAGACTTTAATAACCCCCTCTCACCAATAGATAGGTCATCCAAACAAAAAAAAATCAATAAATTCTAGAACTAAATCACCATAGATCAAATGAACCTAGCTGATGTCTGCAGAATATTTCATCCAACTTCTGCACAAAATACATTCTTCTCAGCAGCTCATGGAACCTTCTCCAAAATTGATCATATCGTATAGCACAAAGCAAGACTCAGCAAATATAAGAAAATAGAAACAATCCCATGCATTCTATCTGATTAGAAAGCATTAAAATTAGAACTCAACAACAAAAACAACAGTAGAAAACATGCAAACAATTGGAAGCTGAATAATACATGGCTCAATGATCAATGGGTCATTGATGAAATAAAAGAGGAAATTAAAAGCTTTCTGGAAGTTAATGAAAATGAAAACATGACCTACTGGAACCTATGGGACACAGGAAAGGCAGTCCTAAGACAATAGTTTATACCCATGAGTGCATATATTAAAAGGTCAGAAAGATCTCAAATCAATGACCTAATGCTGCAACTCAAACTTCTAGAAAAACAGGAACAAGCAAATCCCAAAACAAGCAGAAGGAGAGAAATAATACAAATAAGGGCTGAAATCAATGAAATAGAAACAAACAAAAAAAACCATACAAAGAGTCAATGAAACAAAAAGCTGGTTCTTTGAAAAAATAAACAAAATGGAATGACCTGTGGCAAATCTGAGTAAAATGAGGATGGAAAAAATCAAAAATGAGGAGAGAAAAAAAATCAAAAATCAATGAGTAAAACCAAAAATGAAAAATGGGAGAAAAAACAATCATCATGGAAATCCAGCAAATCATCAGAGACTACCTGGGGAACCTATATTCTAATAAATTTGAAAATCTTCAAGAAATGGACAGATTTCTAGATAGTTATGACCATCCAAAACTGAACCAAAAGGATATTAACCACCTGAGTAAATGTATAACACAAAATGAAATTGAAGCAGCAATAAAGATTCTCTCCAAAATGAAAAGTCCAACACCTGATGGATTCTCTGCTGAATTCTATCAGACATTTAAAGAAGAACTAATACCTACCCTTTCTAAACTATTCCACTGAATAGAAAGGGAAGGAACACTGCCTAAGTCATTTTATGAAGCCAATATTACTCTCATACCAAACCTCCAAAAGGAGAACTATAGTCCAATCTCCTTAATGAACATTGTTTCAAAAAATCCTCAATTAAATAATGGCAAATCAAATCCAACAATACATCAGAAAGATCATCCACCATGACTAAGTCAACTTCATCCCAGAATCTATAAATATAAATCCCAAATCTATAAATATAATACAGCACATCAATGGAAGCAAAGACAAAAAACACTTGATCATCTCAAAAGATGCAGAAAAAACCTTCTACAAGATCCAACACCACTTCAAGATAAAAGCTCTAAGAAAACTAGAAATAGAAGGAATGTACCTCAATATTGTAAAGGCTATATATGACAAACCTATAGCCAATTTCATACTTAATGGTGAAAAACTGAAACCATTTCCTCTAAAATCAGGAATGAGACAAGGATGCCCACTATCCCCACACCTATTCAACATGGCACTGGAAGTCCCAGCCAGAACTATTGGGCAAGAAGAAGAAATAAAAGGAATAAAAATAGGTAAAGAAACTGTCAAAATATCCTTATTTGTAGACGATATGATCCTATACCCTAAAGACGCCAAAAACTCTACCCCAAAACTCCTAGACACCATAAACACCTACAGCAAGGTGGCAGAATACAAAAATCAACTTACAAAAATCATTAGCTTTCCTATACACCAACAATGAATAAGTTGAGAAGTAATATATGGAAACAATTTCATTTACAATAGCCTCAAAAAAAAAAAATCAAATACCTAGGAGAATACTTAACAAAGGATGTGAATGACTTCTACAAGGAGAACTACAAACCCCTGAAGAAAGAGATCAAGAAAGACTACAGAAGGTAGAAAGATCTCCTGTGCTCATGGATTGGTAGAATCAACATAGTAAAAATAGCTATACTACCAAAAGCAATCTACATGTTTATTGCAATTCCCATCAAAATCCCGATGACATTCATCACAGAGATTGAAAAATCTATCCTAAAGTTCATTTGGAAACATAAGAGATTGTGAATAGCCAAAGCAATACTCAGCAAAAAGAGCAATGCTAGACGTATCACAATATCTGACCTCAAACTATATTACAAAGCAGTAGCAATAAAAACAGCATGGTACTGGCACAAAGACATGAAAACCAGTGGAACAGAATAGAGGACCTGGATATGAATCTACACAACTATACCCACCTCATTTTTGACAAAGGGGTCAAAAATATACAATGGAGAAAAGACAGCCTCTTCAACAAATGTTGCTGGGAAAAGTGCTTATTCATGTACAAAAAACTGAAACTAGATCCATGTTTATCACCCTGTATTAGTATCAACTCAAAATGGATCAAGGACCTTAATATCAGACCTAAAACTCTGAAATTAGTACAAGAAGGAATAGGAAACACTCTGAAACAAATAGGTATAGGCAAGGACTTCCTCAATAGAACCTCAGCAGGTCTGCAACTAAGAGAAAGAATGGACAAATGGGACTTCATAAAACTAAAAAGCTTCTTCACAACAAAAGAAATGGTCTCTAAACTGAAGAGACTACTCATAGAGTGGGAGAAAATATTTGCCAGCTATGCATCAGACAAAGAGACTGATAACCAGAATATACAGGGATCTTAAACTAAACTCTCCCAATATCAATGAACCAATAAAGAAATGGGCAACTGAACTAAACAAAACTTTCTCAAAAGAAGAAATTCAAATGGCCAAAACACATATGAAAAAATGCTCACCATCTCTAGCCATAAAGGAAATGCAAATCAAAACCACACTAAGATTCCACATCAACCCTGTTAGAATAGTCATCAAAAACATCACCAAAAACAGGTGTTGGTGAGGATGTGGGGGAAAAGGAACCCTGGTACACTGCTGGTGGAATGAAAGCTAGTGCAACCAATCTGGAAAAAAATTTGGAGGCTTTTTAAAAATCTAAACATAGATCTGCCATATGATCCAGCAATCCAACTCTTGGGGATATACCCAAAGGAATGCGACACAGGTTACTCCAAAGGCACCTGCACACCCATGGTTATTGCAGCACTATTCACAATAGCCAAATTATGGGAACAACCAAGATGCCCCATTACTGATGAATGGATCAAGAAAATGTGGTATTTATACACAATGGAATGTTACTCAGTCATGAAGAAGAATGAAATCTTATCATTCCCAAATAAATGGATGGAACTGGAGAACATCATTCTGAGTGAAGTTAACCAGGCTCAGAAGACTAAAAATCGTGTTCTACCTCATATGCGGACTTTAGATCTAGGGCAAATACACCAATGTTGTTGGACTTGGGTTACATGACAAGGGGAGAGCACATATGGAAGGTATTGGGATAGGTAGAAAACCCAAAACATGAAAGTGTTTGAGGTCCCCACTGCAGAAGAACTAACACAGAAACCTTAAAGCGACAGAGGTCAACATGAGAAGGGGATCAGGAACAAGTGATATCAGTTAGAGATGAATCAACTTGGGTTGTAACACATTCGTACATGGATGCAATGCTAGGAATCTCTCTGTATAGCTATTCTTAACTCAACTAGCAAAAACATTTTTTCTCCTTTATAATGCTTTTTCTTCCCGTCAACAAAATTAGAGACAAGGGCAGAACAGGTTCTGCCTGGAAGGTAGGGGGAGGGGTATAGATGGGGGTGGTAAAGGGTATCAGGGGGCAGAAATGACCCAAACAATGTATGCACACATGAATAAATAAATAATAATAAAACCTTTAGTGATATGAGTCCAAAATTATAGTCTTCATAGTTGATTTATGAGTAATATTTTCCTATCACTATAAAATAAATACCTATGGGATGGTAGAACTTTTACATAATCATGTATTTTCTTCACTTAATAATTATTTTCTGAAAGTTATTGAAAGGTAATTTTTATAAATCAAATTTTATTGGTTTCCAGAGTCTTTTTTATGTTATTTATATACATACAAATCTCTGTTAATGTCAATAATCATTTTTAATCCAAAATTAATAGCACTTTAAAATCTCTATAGAAATAGTGGATATTAGTATGAATTTGTAAACTTTTTTTTTCTGACGTTATTAAATTTCTCCTAATTTGTGAAGAAACTATATCAACTTTGCACATTATGCAAACATTATAAAACTAACCCATTTGAATCTTGTGACTCATTTTAAATTGATCAAAATGTGAGCTAATTTAAGGAATTTGAAATGAGTGAAAAGTTGAATATAAACAATAAAAGCTATAAATATATATATAAATATTCCTTACCTTCATTGAAAATAAAAACACGTGCTTTTAGTCACGTAGTATTATATCCATTTATAGCAAAATCATGAAAATTGAATTTTACCAAAAGAAAATTATTCACCTAGTCTCTGCAGACTCAGTTATTTCTCAGTGTCTTGGCTCAATAACTAATGAGCTGGACATCTGGGCATGATAACGGAGGACTGATTTAAAAATACGTTAAATGTAAACAAACAAAAAACACTATTAACACACTAAACTGTACTTTATTGTTTTTTGTTTTACCTTGATCCCAAAAGAGGCATCAAAAAAGCTGCTTATACAAGCAGAAACTCTCAAACTATAATAAAACAAATTTATTAATTTTGCTAATAAATGTTCATTTGCTAGAATCAAAAAAAAGAATGCTGAAAATGCAGTCATAAACAATTTTAAGAAATAACATAGCCAATTATTGTTGACTTTGCTGTACCTAATAAGATGTATATATTGAAAGAGTTAAAAAATTACAAGAGTCTGGTTTTAGGAAGGCTGCAGAGAACTTATGACCAGGGATGGATTCATGGGTATGTTCATTTTTTCCCTTTTTGTGACTGTGATTTCTTTATTTCTGTGTGTGTGAATTTGGAGACCGAACCCAGAGCCTCATGCATACTAGGCAAACACTTAACCACTGAGCTATATCTCAGGCCCATGTTACCGTGATTTCTAGTATTTCTATCATGAGTGTGTCAAAGTTTATGAAAAAAGTCATTTTTATTTTTGAGTTATCAAAGTTTCCTCAGAAACTGCTAAGCATTAGCTTGTTTCACCCTATAGAAATCATATTCTATATATCCTCTGTCTTCAGTTAAGTATGATTCTAGGAAAAAAGTTTTAAGGGAAAAAAGGAATAAAATTAGATTGATAAAGGAATTTCATACCTTTGAAGGCTGCCCTAGGGACAAATTTTGGAAGTGAAAATTAGTAAACACTCCCTCCCAAATAGACTACAACTAGGACTTCATTTTGCTCCTGTAAGGTAGATAATACTGGCAAGTTTAGTGCTAAGGAATTGTACCCACCGGAATCAACAGAATCAGGGTTCAAAACCTGTTTACCCATCTGGGTAATTCATAGACCACAAATAATTTCTTCTCTCTGAAAATTATTGTTTCTATATAATCTATTAAAATAGATGTGATTCTTTCAGCTTTCTGAGGGGATCATTAAAATATGGTATATAAAATATTAGCTAGGTATATATATTTTTAAACAATTTCCTTCCCCTTTGTAAACAAAAATTAAAAGGCAGCAATATTTATTGTAAAATACCTCTCTCTGACTATATTTTTCCTTCTCTACTAACTCTCATTGATTAGCAAATGTAAATAAATCCAATGTTTTAAATCTATTTCTGCCTGTCTTCTCATTATTGTATCAGTTGAATTAAGATACTTTCACTGAAGAGCTATTATCCATTTACAATTTTTTATCAAGGGATGGGAATTTGCAGGACCTTACTTTTACATATTAGAATTTAATTTTGCTTTTAAGATGGCATGTTTTAAAAGACAATTTGCTTTATCTGGTTCTGGTAATGACATATTTTCTTTTATTGGAACAGCTGTCTTTAGATAACATTGACAAATTCTCAACACAGTATAAAAACTCCTGTTTGCAGCATCTGCAGAAGGACCATTCAGAGTGAAGAGTCAGAAGCATACCAGTTCTAGAGTTTAGGGACACATATGATTTTGCTGCAAGGTAAACATCAGAATGACATGATAGCAGAAAATACAATGCAACTGATTTATGGCTAAGAATAGTGAAGAGAATTAATGCCTTCTAATGGACTTGCAAAGTTTTCATGTTTGAGTTTGTTTCAAAAAATATTTAAAGTAACACAAAATGATATAGATATAGGCAGTTTGAAAATTACTTGCTCGTGGCAGACTTCCTGTGTAAAACTAAGCTGAGACATTTGTAGTATGATAAGAAAAATTAGATAAAATGTATTGTCAGTGACAGTGACCAGGAAGAGAACTATTGAAAGGGAGTTTTAAAAATGAATTACTCCATAAAGAGAATGAAGTATAGACAAAGGCATCAAACTAAAAGGCTGACATCAAATTCCATCCGTTATAAAATTACCTTGTTGCACTTAATAATGTAATAGGTCCTAAAAACTCTGATTTTATATTAAAGAACTTTTGATGATTTTTTTCTATGACACAATGGAAACATTTGATAAACATTCAAATCTGACATGAAACATAGTATTACGAAACCAATTATATTGAAAAACATCTATACAGAAAGTTTTATAAGTTAATTCAAAATAGAACACTTTATCTGGTACAATTCTATATACACAGCAGCACAAAGAATGGAATTTTTCTAAGTCCATTTGAAATGGAGAGCCCTTTTTTGTAATGTCAGACAAGGAATGAATTTGACACCTCCACTTATTTCCTGATGCAATGTTAGACATGCCTATTACTGATCAAATGTTTGAAAATGGTGTATGTCACCAGAGTATGGCATTTGGACACATGTGGTGAAGCATGCATTTATAGAGATACAACACGTTTGAAAATATATGAAAACTTGCCTTTTCTTAAGTTCTCTTCTTGTAATAGCTGAAAGAGAAATGCTTATAGAATTTATAAATAGAGCCTAGATATGACAGACTCTCATTTCACTTTTGAAATCAATAGATCCATTATTTCCAATTTGCCTCAGTCTCTAGCTAGAGACTGATTAGGACGTGATTGTGGTAAAAACCAGAAATTCACTTTTGACTGGAAACTGTCTCCCGATTTCCTAATCATCAATAACAACTTTATTAGGAGACACTTTCTGTCTTTATCGCTACAAATCTTGAATTTGTCTTTGCTTCTCTTTTAGTGATATTCCACGCAGTCCCTACCCTCACCTCTAACATCACGCCTTAGGCAGGTAGCTAAGTGGAGTGTACAGAAATTATATATGACTTAATCACTGAGGAAACTTACAAGTCACACTCTGGCTAGAGAAGACATCTGAACAGCAGTATCATTAGCGCCTCCATCGTGGTTTCTGCAACACTGGGTTTCCATCAGTTGTCTGCTACTACCAGATGCAATCCTTGATAGAGTGTTCACCTTCCTGCAGTGGACCCACTTTATCATCTTTGCAATGAAATGCCTCCAGATTAGAAATAGAAATTTCTCTCAAATGAAACTCAAATGACAGTTTCTAGTAACCCAAGATTGCACAGCCTTTCCTGTGCACAGCAAAACCAGAAAGTAGCTCATCCTGGCTATATGAGTTTTTCATTACCAGCTCTGAATTCATTCTCTTACAACTCTCATGGTGGCAATCAGTTTTTATTTGAATTAGCCTGGCTGTCACCTACATAAAGTGCATTTAATGTCTCCGACATTTTCTATGGTATATTCCTACTCAAAGACAAGTTTACATGAAAACACACACGTTTATACAAATAAACTGTTTCCTGTTAGACAAACAGAAAACACCTCTTTTCTGTAATATAAAGGATACACAGACTATACACAATTGGAAAGATTTGCTGAATATCACTGTCAAAAGTTCCACAAATCTGTACCCTTGATAGCATCCCTGAGCAAGATGATATCATAAGAATATTCTAGGCTTGCTGCATAAAGGTGCCCTCTATGCAATGCTGGATGAACTTCAAGTAGTTTATATGCTGTTGTTGGCACAATGTTCAGATTTATATATCATTCCTTATTTTGACAGTGTGCTGACATGAAGTAGAGCCAACACACAGACCTTGGGCTGTACATGCAGCTCTGCCCCTGTGAGGGCCTGGGATATGCCATAATATTGTGCTTGTACTTCACAGAATAAAAAAAAAAAGCAATAGAAAAGATTGTATAAATTGTAAGCTTTATTCAGGAATTTTTCACAGCAGACTGGAGTTTCTATTGTTTTGGGTTCTCCTGTTTGAATGGCTTGAGGTCAAATCTGACTTCAGTATAATTCCTGGTGAGACTGAACTCAAGAATAATTCAGCTTTTCTTTCATCTGCCTCTTCTCTCTCCTTGGTTTCTTTACCCTGTTAGTCCCACTTTTTTTAACATGCAGATTGAATGTGATTTTTCACAAGCAATTCACCATAAATGTACAGCTATTAAGCCAGAAAAAGATTGACTTAAAATTCTTAAGAAATATCTCATTTTTACTACAGTAATCATAGTAATATATATATCAAAAAATGAAAAAGAAAAAGCAGAACATAAGTCATTTATGAAGTACTTTATGCAGTATGATTTAAAATAGATACTTTTTTCCACTGTCCAAAACTGTAATAAGCTTTAATATGCCAGTTTTAAAACAGAAACAAATTAACAAACTAATAATAAAAACTGCTGCACTTTATATTACCTTGATAAAAAAAAACCCAAAAGATATGCTACTTACATAAAGATAGGCACCAATGTGAACTTACTTTAAAATAATTTAGAAGTTGAATCATGAGATATGAGTAGAAAATATTAATTTGAAAGCTCCAGGCTAATTTCCCTGATTTCATCAAAATACTTTTAAAATAATTGTTTTGATAATGTTTAATCTTATCAAAGTAATATGTCCAATTATCTTCAAAAATAAATTCCATTTAGAATATGATAAAAAAATCACAAAAGTGGCTATCATTGGAATCAAGGCATTCAGAATATGTTTTATCTACTTATGTAAGAATATCAATTCCAGGTTGCAATGACCTGAATTTTGAAATAGCTCACTTTTAAAACTGTGAGTTGTGCCCTAGGATTAAAGTGATCTGAGCTTTTGTCTATCAATTAGTCTACAAATAAACAGGATAGGTGTATTGACCTTGAACAAGTTATCTTAGCAAACCAAATCTGAGTTCAAAGTAAAGAGTTCAGGTCAAATGAATTGTGACAAGTGACCTTCTATTTTGTGTCAACCTTATCTAGTTTGTTTTTAAATATTTGGCTCTCTTGATTAGAAATTATGAAACCTATACAATTGATTACAAAATAGGCTCCTTAACTTTGACATTGCTTTTATTTGGATACAGATAATTATTCATTTGGGCACTATCTTGGGTATGGTAGGATTTTGTGACAGCTGTGGTCTCTACCTATACCAGCAGTAATAAAAATCAAAATACATCAATTGAAAATATATCCAGCTATTTCTAAATATGCCCTGTAGACAAAATCACCATCATTTGAGAGCTAAGAATATTGACAGGAGCACTACCAATATTAAAGTGCCTGCCTCAGAAAATTCAAAGCTGCCAAAATAACTTACCGTTTATTTCAGCCAAAACCAGTGGATAGAGGCCTGGTCTGCCACACTTCAAGAGAGAGTAGGAACAAACCAGCAACTCCTTTCCACTTTGGGTAATTTTTCACTTCCCTGACTTGATCCTGCTGAGCTCAGACTCACTTCCCTCCCTATTCCTTCATGCTCCCTTTAAAACATCCAATCATTTTTGTAAGTCTCAAAATTGTATTCTGTTCATTCTGGGCTCTTATAGATTACAATTGTATATAACTCATTAAAATCTGTCTTTACTCCTTTAACTATGGTCAGAAGTCACAGTCAATATCAAAACCAAGAAATAGACAAAGGTACAGTCCACAGACTTCATATTTAGATTTCAACCATTTTTACTTGCCCTTGTGTGTGTAGTTTTGCACACTTTACCCCATTGCTAGATCCTTATACAGTCATCACCAGGCTCAGGAAACAGAACTGTTCCATTGCCAGGTGATCCCTATCACAACCTCTTTGTACTTATGTCTTTCTTCCACAAATCATCCCAACCCCATCCCTATGATTTTGTCATTTCAATAATATCAGATAAATGCAATTAGCATAATTCCCCTGAAATTTAACCTAAGATCTGAAGGTGCAAGTAGTTTGATCCTGTTTATTGTTGAGTGATATTCTGCAATTTGAATGTGTCATTGTTTGCTTAGTCAGTAACTCTCAAGAAATTTGGGTTCTTTTTAGATTGGGGTTATAATAAAGTATCTGTAAAAAGTCATGTTTATGTTTGTGTATTGCTATAAATTTTATTATCTCTAGGACAAATGGGCAGGAATGATATTCCTGAGTCTTACTAACAGATTATTTTAGAAAATCTTTGTGACTTATTGAAGCTTGTGACCATGTGGGGAAGTCCACATGGCCAGGAATTATGGGCAGTTTTGAGGAATTTCTCTTGAAATTCCAGAAGCCTCCAGAAGCTGAAGATAACTTATAGTCAATGAACAACAAGACCAGTGACCATCAGTCCACTCATGCAAGGAAGTTTATTCTGTCAGAAATCTCCATGACCTTGGACAAGGACTTTTATAACCAAACCCATGATTTGTAGTTTTGTGAATTCCTAAGCAGAACAACAGAAGCAATGAACACCCAAGTTACCAACCCAAGCAAAAACTGTAAGATAGCAAAGAACGACCGTTTTAAGCTTCTAAATCTTTTGAAATTTTTATACAACAATAGACAACTGGTATATATGATTCTGGGCCAAAATGAAAAGGTAACTTTGTAAAATATTGTGCACTGTGTATTCTTTATAATAGGTTACACTGAAGGAAACAAATTTAGAAGTTATCACCACCCTTGTTTCTATCAAACTACATTCAGATAAGAGGAATCTTGGAAAAGAAGGCTGGGAGAAATGACAAAGAGAAGAATAAACTGGGAGAATTGTTAGTAGCTAACCAACAAATCATTTCTAACTATGTTTACCAGTTAGTTTCACAGGCAAGAGACATTCTAAACTCTCAGTGAGAAAAATTATAAGAGCTTAGTCAATTAAGAATATTACTAGAAGTACTAATGTCCACTGTGGCCAGTGAAATAATATGTGATAAAATAAGTGCTTATTGAATCACTATGAAAATGAGTGGGTGGTAAGGGAGGGGGTGGGGGCAAAAAAAAGAAGAAAAAAAGAAAATGGGTGACACTGCTAACTGGATGCTCTGTGCCCCATAAAGCAAGATAGGTGCCAATCAACCAGGAGTGGAAGTGGTCAAGTGGAAGTGAGTGTTCTTGGCTGGGTTTTCCATCTTTTAAGAATTCAGAATAATGTGTTTATGAATATTAAACATATATTTAATTTTAAAACATTTAAAAAAACATTAAAGGGCAGATATTGTGGCTTCTGATTTATTACCAGTTTATTGTACAGAACAGTGGATACAACATAAACAGCAATATAAAGGGGAAGTAAGCCACAAGAACTACTTAAACCAGATAATAAATCACTTTCCTTTTGTTGAGGATTGCAGACAGTGGGTATACATTTGAAGATGGCTCTGTGCCATGATGACATAATTGCCAAATTGAGGGAATGATATTGGACTGATAGTTTTCCAGTAAAATTCAGCAAGCTAAAGGCTGAAGTGTGCACGTTTGGGAGGGAAGGGGGTAAGTAAAGACCAACTCTAAAAAGAAATTAGCACTTACAAAGACTATTTAATTATGTAAAACCTATTTAATATTTCTTCCCTGCTGTCATAATAAATTGATGACACAATGATGGTGTAATTTGATACATTGTATCTAAGAACTTTTTTAAATGTCACAATGTACTCCCACCCAGCAAAACAATGCAAAATTTTTTTTGAATCAAACATGACCTCTTCCAAGACTTATACCCTTTAGTATGGCAGGTATGGAGGTAAAGTACCCCAGGGTTGAAACCAGATTTACCATCTTAAAACAACAAGCTAATTGCTAATGTGAAGGGGAGGAATTTGCAAACAAAATCACAATAGAGGTAGGACCCATACTTATGTTTGTGGGAGGTTTGGGGTAGGTTATTTATAAATATATTTACTAAAATTTTTTTTCTCCTTTTTTTTGTTTTTTTCTACAGTACTTAGGGCCTCTTGCTTGCTAGGAGGCATGCTACCACTTGAGCCATGCCACCAGCCCAATACTCTAAGCTTTTGATAGCTGCATACTTCCTTCTAGATTAAACTGCCATCATCTCTGGGAACAGAGTTTGCTGCTCTTAATTTATTACTATGATAGTGTCATGTGTGAATGTCAAACTGAATGATGTATTACAGGTGTGGGACTTTTGAATTTGTTCAAAATGCTGATATGGTTAGAAGCATCTGGTATACAGCACTTTAACCCTAAGAAACAATTTGATGTTATCTTTGACCAGATTGTACACCAATTTGATTATGTATGAAAGAAAAGTAAAGTTTGTATTTTGTAGGATCTCCATTAGCCACTATTTTAAGATTCTGATGCATGCTTCTAAACGTCATCCTAGTATAAATAGATTTGTATTTAAGCCAGTTGGATCTTATTCAGGAATAAATTTCAGGCAGGCAAAGAAACAGCTGCAATACAGTTACTTGTATGTGAGGCACCTGAGAAAACAAATATTTGGATTTTTTACAAGTAGGGGAGGTGTTAAATACCAGATATCTACAGGTTTTTGTTTTAATACGAGGTAGTAGAATAACACTAATTAATTAAAGCTGATATTTAATTTGCCTTCAAAATTGTGAAAGAATATTTTTATAATACTTGAGCCACTCCACCAGCCCTAATTTTCTGTTTTATTGTATTTACTTTTTGTCCGATATCTTTTAAGCAATAGTGTATGTGTGTGAGTCACTTTGTTATATACAAAAAATTTACAAATTTTTGTTCCTTTTAATTATATAATGTTGCATTATATCTTCGAACTAAAATCTGTGCACTCTCCTATTTTAGGGCAGCTGACTCATTTCTAGTTTGGGACTGCTACAAATATTGCTTCTATAATCATGCATGTCAATTTAATATACATTTTTGCTTACCTGTTTCATATATGCTAGTTCAGTTCTAGAACTGCTAGTTCTAGAATATGTATATCATATAATTTAAAATATGCTGCTAAATAGTTTCCAAAATAGCTGTACAAATACAGAATCCCAGCAGCTTCAGTAGAAGTACTACCATGATTCAACACATTCTGCGTTTTAACTTACTATTTCTTAGTCCCACTAATTTTGTTCATTTCTCATGGTGTGGTTTATGATTGGGAGTTAAAGTGAATTTTCCCAGTGTTAGTGAGGTTGATCTCCTTTTCTATAGGTCTAAAGGGCATTTACATATATATTTTTTGTTTAAAGTCAATATTAAATGGCATTAATTAATAATGTTTTGGTTTCTTGGTTTTCCTTGCCTTTTTGGATTTCCATATAAATTTTAGAATCAGCTTGTTATCTTCCAAAAGCAATCATAGAGTTTGGATTTTGAGAATGCATTAAATATGCAGAGATTTGATATTCATAACTTTGACTATGCTAGTCCATAAACATGGACACTGATATCATCTAGACTTAACTCATTCTTCCCACTAATGTTCCTTTTATTTGTAGAGTGCTTAAATAGTTCATTAATTTTATTCTTAGATGCTGAAGTTTGTGATACTATCATAACTGGTTTTGTTACTAACCAGCTTGCTAGGGTAGTCTGCTCCACCTGGATGGATATCATAGGTAGAGGAGAAACTCCTTTAACTATTCCAGGTCATGGGTGGGTACTTGTAATCCTGAGATCAAGGAGGCCTCCGGCATGATAGCTTCCATGTCTGGGTCTCCCGGAGATGTCTTGACAGCTAGAGGTGCACACTGGCAAATCCCACCCAAACCCCAAGCATAAGAGCAGCAATATTTGTACCCCCCACCAAGGGCTGCTGATTGCGGCAGGCTCCCCCACTAGAAATTCATTAATGTTTTACTCTGAACTCATTAAAGATTTAACATATAGTTTATTATATCTAATAGCATGATGATAAAAAGTGGGATTGGTTGACAGACCGCAGCAAGAGTAAACAAGTGTTAAAGCTCTCCACAAGAGTTCATTGCCTCTGCTGTCCACATCATCACAGACTTTTGCCTTTCTTCACCCTGAGCTATATGCTCCCTGGAGTTCTCTCTTTACTGTTGCTGTCCCTCATGCTTGCATTACTTTCCCTCTCACTTTGACCCCTTTTGTTGTTACCTCCACCACCTCCACTTATCTGCCAATAGTGCCATGATAGGTCTATCAGCCCCTGATATTAGTGGAGGCTGATGGCCAGGATCAGCCTGAGGCTGCTCCAACTGACGTCCTCCGCACCCCATGTGCCAGTTTTACCACCACAATGACTTCAGGTGTCTTTCCCCTTTCTCCTTCGCTGCTGCAGGCCTGGTGAAGCGCATCTGCCTGAGGCCACTGCCACAGATGTCTCACACCCTGCTGTTCTTGCCATATGGCCTCTGCTGCCAACTCTGCTGCCAGGGCCCAGTGTAGCCCCTGCCCATGACTCCTGCTATCACAAGAACAACTTGTAACCCCATTGCTACTTTCACCTTCCTGCCACTACCTCCTCTTCTTTTCTTCATGTTAGGTCAACCACGCTACTAATGATGAGAATCACAAGTAGGAAAAGAAGGCCAATTAACAGAAGTCTTTATTTGGATCTCATGTTGTAACACCAGCAGCCAGCAGAAGAAGGTGGCTTGCAGCTGCTCAGAAAATGAGCAGAGCAACCTGCAAATATAGCCAAAGGGTGTTGTGACAAAAGTGTCTGCACCAATCATGGCAGGCTCCTTATACAAATGAAGAATTGTACCAATCATGGCATAGTCCCCTTATGTCACCAGTCATGATTTGCCCCTTATACAAATATATATTAAATATCATGTATGCTTATAGAAGCATTACTTGCAGCAGCTCCAAAATGTGTTTGTACCAGTAAAAGGTTTTCTGCTGGGGCACCATAGGAAGAAAGTGTTCTCCCTTTGGCCTGGGTGGAAGTGGCTTCAGGGTCTTCTAGAGTTCACTGAGGCATGAAGTGGCTGGTGCCAGCATTGGAATAGTCCAGATGCCTGGCTGGCAGCACCTCACCCAAGTAAGCCAGAACACCATGGAAGGATTTAACAACTGTTAAATAAAGAGTCAACCTTCCCCAGTCTCGAACATCTCAGTACATTTAAAGGATGGAAAAAATAAAACATTTTAAATGCTCATAATTACGAGCATTTAAAGAGTACTTTAAATTTAAAATAAAAAATTTTAAATGCTCATAATTACGAGCATTTACAGAGTACTTTAGCGCTGTTTAACTAGCCCATTATCCTAGGGAGTGGTGGGTCCCTACCATCTGCTTCAGTTTCATTTAATAATTTGTTTTAATTATTTGTTAATAGAATGTGAAACTACATTTGAACTTTTATCTATTTTCATTTATTTATTTATTAGGAAGTTTATTCTTTGTTTTAATTATTGTTGTGCTGGGTGGGGGAATATTGGTGTATTTGCAAAAGTTCTTACAATGTATCAAATATTGCATACTTGCATTCACTGCCTCTACTGCTGTCTTTCATACTCCCTACCCTAATTCCTGGAGCAGTATCAATAGGTTGCAGGTTTCACTGCATTTACTTACATGTCTACACATTATTTGTGCCACCTCCCCGCTCCCCTGGCTCAAGGCAGAACCTGTTCAGCCCACCTGGTTTCTGATGTTTTAGAAGAGAAAACATAAGAGATAATAAGAAAAAAAATTTTGCTGTTTTGAGATAAAGATAGCTATATAGGGAGATTCCTTGTGTTGTTCCATGTATATAGGTATTATAACCCAAATTGATTCATCTCTACCAGACCTCTTCACTACTCTCTAGTCCCCTTCCCATAGTGGTCTCTGCCAGTTTAAGATTACTATATTCATTCTTATGCAGTGAGCACATCAACCACATTCAAGTTTTTGTTTCCTTCCTTTGCCCTATCCCTCCTGTGCATGGTAGCCCCTTAGTGTGACCCATGGCCAATAATATTCCTGCATTTGTTTTAGGTCTATAATCACAATATGAGAGAGAACACGCGATTTTTGGCCTTCTGAGCCTGACTAACTTTGCTTAAGATGATGTTCTTCAGTTCCATCCATTTGTCTGTGAATGACAAAATTTCATTCTTCTTTGTGGCTGAATAAAATTCCATTGTGTATAAATACCACATTTTCTTAATCCATTTGGCAGTAGGGCATCTTGGCTGTTTCCATAGCTTGACTATTGTGAATAGTGCTGCAGTAAACATGGATGTGCAGATGCCTTTGTAGTAACCTGAGTCGCATTACTTTGGGTATATCCCTAGGAGTGCTATTGCTGGATGGTATGCCAGATCTGTTTTTAGTTTTTTTTAAGAAGCTTACGTATTGTTTTCCATAGTGGTTGTACTAGTTTACGTTCCTACCAGCAGTATATAAGGGTTCCTTTTTCCCCCCACATCCTCTCCAACATTTGTTGTTGGTGGTGTTCTTGATGATAGCTATTGTAAGAGGAGTGAGGTGGAATCTTAATGTGGATTTGATTTGTATTTCCTTTATGGCTAGGATGGTGGGATTTTTTTCATGTGTTTTTTAGGCATTTGGTCTTCTTCCATTGAAAAACTTCTGTTTAGTTCAGCTGCCCATTTCTTTATTTCTTTATTGATTTTTAGAGAGATTAAGTTTTTGAGCTCACTGCATATTCTGCTTATCAGTCCCTTGTCTGATGGATAGCTAGCAAATATTTTCTCCCATTCTGTGGGTGGCCTGTGCAATTTAGAAACCATTTCTTTTATTGTGCAAAAAATTTTAATTTCATGTAGTCCCATTTTTCAATCCTTTCTCTTAGTTTCTGAGCTGCTTGAGTTTCACTGAGGAAGTCCTTGCCTATATGTATTGCTTGCAGTGTATTCCCTGCTTTTTTCTGTATTAGCTTTAAGGCTTCAGGTCTGATATTAAGGTCCTCAATCCACTTTAAGTTGATACTAGTATAGAGTGACAGGCATGGATCTAGTTTCAGTTTTCTGTAGGCAGATAAACACTTTTCAGAGCAACATTTGTTGAAAAAGCTCTTTTCTCCGTAGTATTTTTTGAGGCCTTTGTCTAAAATAAGGAGGGTGTAGCTGTGTGGATTCATATCTGGGTCCTCTGTTCTGTTCTACTGGTCTTCCTCTCTGTTTTTGTGCCAGTACCATGCTGGTTTTATTGCTAGGGTTCTGTAGTATAGTTTGAATTTGGGTATTTGTGATAGCTCCAGTGTTGCTCTTCTTGCTCAGTATTGTCCAGGCTTTTCAAGGTCTTTTGTGTTTCCAAATGAACTTTAGGGTAGACTTTTCAATCTCTGTGATGAAAGTCACTGGGATTTTGATGGGAAGTGCATTGAACATGTAGATTGCTTTTGGTAGTATAGCCATTTTTACTATGTTGATTCTGTCAATCCAAGAGCACAGGAGATTGTTTCACCTTCTGTAGTCTTCCTTGATCTCTTTCTTCAGTGGTTTGTAGTTCTCCTTGTAAGGGTCTTTTATATCCTTTGTTAAATTTATCCCTAGGTTTTTAATTTTTTTTGAGGCTATTGTAAATGGAATTGTTTCCCTATATTCTTTTCCAATTTGTTCATTGTTGGTGTATAGAAAGGCTACTGATTTTTGTAAGTTGATATTATATCCTGATACATTGTTGAAGCTGTTTATAGTGTCTAGGAGTTTTGGGGTGGAGTTTTTCAGGTCTTTAAAGCTATAATATCATGTTATCTGCAAATAGGGATAGTTTGACTATTGCTTTACCTATTTGTATTCCTTTTGTTTCATCTTCTTGCCTTGTTTTTCTGGCTAGGAATACCAGGACTATGTTGAATAGGTGTGGGGAGAGTGGACACCCTTTTCTCATTCCTGACATAGTGGAAAATAGTACACTGGAATGTTATATATTGATATTTTATTAAGCAATGCAATTACTGATTCTTTAGAAATACAATTACTGATTCTAACAGGATATTTGAGAATATTTTAATATTTTTATTTATGAAATCATAATTCTACAGACTATGTAAGTGTTATCCCATATATTCAATCAGCATAAATCTAGTTTTAGTCTTAGTTTAATGACAGATTTTTATCATTAGGGTTACTAAATTTTATCACATTAATTTTTTTAGTTTATTGAAATGATCATTCTTTCCATGTTGTCTGTTAATGTTGTAAATTAAAAAAGACTTTCTACTCTGGGATTATTGGAATAAGCCTCCCTTGATTATGATTTTTTTGTTCATTATATTATTCTTTTTTGCCTTGGTTCACTTTATTAACTTATTGATTAGGCTTTATAATCTAAAATTATGAGTAGTGCTGGGCTCTGATTTTACTTTTCTTCATGTTTTCATCAGATTTTGTAACCAAGAATTTATGTTTTCATAAAACCCAAATGTGTGTGTATGTGTACAAGTAAACAATAGACAGATTATACATAAAAACAGAACTTTGACTCATAACCAGCAAGTGCTTGACCAAGACACAAACCCCTTATCTACAGTAAAATTCCCAGGAAGTCAGCCTTCTATTTATGCAGAATTTCATGAAACCATATTGCTTTCTCTAGTCACAGCCAGGAAGCTAAACAATAACTTCTATAGCAGTCATCCCCAAATGGTCATGACTTGATTCACAACTAATATTTTCCACTAATTTTTGTCTCTGCTTTAATTTAGTACCAACCAGGAAGTGTGAAATGTGCACACCTTATTGAATCATGTACGATATCTTAGTTAACCCTCCTATAATTTCCCTATACTAATGTCCCCCTATCAGGTAATACTTGAAGCATTCCTTTTAAACATTGTGGCACTTTTCTGCTGCCTCTGAGTTTCTGACAGAATGACAGTAGCTGACTTCTTGCTATATGAAACTCAGGGTAAGAGTCATTGCTGCTCATTTCTTCCATATATGTATATGTATATACACATAGATATAATATGTATATATATTTATTTTATATATATATGAAATATTTGGCAATTTATCTATCTGGAAGAAGTGAAAATCTGGTACTTGAAAACTTAGAAATATCTAAGTTACACTTTTATATCTTAGGATTTTTTTAAGGCCTGACATGATGGCTCACTGCTGAAATCCTAGCTACAGGGAAGATGGAGATACAAAAGATCATGGCTCAGGGCCACCCAAAATATATGTTAACGAGAGCCCATTTCAACAAAAAAGTAGGAGTGGTGGCATCTGTGGTTCCAACTATGTGTGAGGCAAAGTTATGAGGATGACAGCCTGAAGTTGGCCAGGGCAAAAAGCCTGACCCTATTTTAAAAATGACTGAAGCTCTAAAATATCAGGTGTGTGGCTAAAGTGGTAAAATACTAGGCCCATGCTGATATCAAATCCCAATTCCATAACAAAAAAAAAAAAGAAAAGAAAAAGGAAGGAAGGAAGGAAAGAGAAAAGAAAGAAAGAAAGAGAGAGAGAAAGAAAGAGAGAAAGAAAGAAAAGCAAGATTGCTCAACTGCTCAGCTTGGATTGTTTATCTTTCCTCTGCTTGGGATTTTCTGTCATGTTTGTCTTCCCAATCAAATGATACAATCAAAATCTATGATAAGTTTCTCATCACATTATCAGTTACTTTCTGTTCTACTCTTTGACTCCCACTTAAATTTGACACATACCTTGACAGAATTCCTACAGTTTCTTTATAATTCTCTGCTAATATTTGGGCCCCAAATCCTGGTTTAGGGAGTTGATTTATTGTGATTTCTAATTAATTTTCACATGTTTTGTTTGATATTCTTTGCGTTTTTTTCTAGATATTATTTCCTGGAGTCATTTAATCATATTCAATCTAATATATCTTAACCAGATGCAGAAAGCTGACCTAAATTTAGAAAATAGAATAAGTATTAAATACCATGCAGACAGGAAAAAAGGTTCAAAGATTACAATAAGCAGGGTACTAAATTTTCAATATTCTTATTTTACTAAGACTTGAAATAATTACTTGTGTTTCCTAGTTCCTGAACATAGAAATACATTCTACAATAGTCTTACAGATCTCTAGTTATTAACAATACAAAATTCTCTTTTTTGAATTACTGTACATAATTTCTGAAGATTTTTCTGAAATATGTTGATTACTAACATTTAGTACCAACCTAACCAAATTAAGGAACACATAAAACTGGTAAGAATTACTTAGGAATTTGTGTGGAAAGGTATTTCAAAGGAGTCAGTATGTGAAGCAGCGGACAGAAAAATAAAAAAAGATAAAACAAAATCTCTCTCCTTCTCTCTCTCTCTGCCCTCTCTCCCTCTCTTTCTCTCTCCTGAAGCTGGTACACTCTCTTCCTGCCCTTGGACATTAAAACTCCAAGCACTTCAGTCCTGAGACTCCACTATTTACAACAGTGCCTGCCTCAGTTCAGCATTACACCATTGACTTCTATGGTTCTAAGGCTTTTCAACACGGACTGAGTCACTTTATTGGCTGCCTATGGTCTCTGACTTTCGGGTGTCTTGCACTGGACTTCATAGGTTTCAAAATCGGGTAAGCCAATTCTTCTAATAAATCTCTCTCTCCTTTCTCTCTCACCCTTTACCCCCCCTTTCTCTCAATGCCATATATATGTATATAGATATAATATACATTATATCATATAAATATAATATACATATCTACACTATATACTATATACATATATGTGTACATTATATATAATATATATCATAAATAGTGAATAAAAGATTCACATTGCATTTTTCACATATCATACACCTTTTTTATCTCATATACAGACCTGCTTCATTGTTTTGAAATGTTTCAAACTATTTTACAACATGGATATAGTATAATTTATCTGAACATCTTTTTAGTATTGGAGAATAGGAATATTTTCTGTTTATTTTACAAGAAATGTTGTAAAATTGCTCCTTCTATGTCTGTAGGAGTAACGGGATGGCTAGTCAGGAGCCATCTTCATTTGCTCTTATAAATCATACTGGTAGAGTCAACAGAGAGCACTTCTTGAAAGTATTCATTTTTATTACTTTCTGTAGCCAAAAAATGTCTCAATAATTCTTATTGGGAAATCTAAAGAATGGAATGTATGGGAAAAATTATTTATATAATTTGTTAGTCCAAGTAAAATAATGGGGCTGTCCATTTTTTTCAGGCACTATTATGCTTTTTGATAGTATCTTTTTGTTTCACTTTTTATTCCTGAGTTTTAGAATTAAAATTACCAGCTATCTCATCAAAAATGAAGTTTCCTACTGATAGATTTATGTGTGCCAGAATCTTTTCCTCTGTCTCACAGGTAGGTGTACTACTTACATATCAATTTTTTTCTTTTAAATCTTTGACAATGAAAAACTTAAACAGTAAGTTCTCAGCATGAACATCTAATTTGATTTCAGTAAAGACTTCATATTTTAAAAGGAATAGTTAAAACTGGCAAATACTTATTGTCACAAATTCTTCCACCTGTCATCATTGTGAAATCAAGATTATGATAAACTCAAACTTATCTAAATATTTGTAACAGTATGATGAAGTATTTTACCAAAGAACAATTTCTACTTTATTAGTGAATTGACAAGTAAATACTGTACCTACAATGAGCATGTGTATATGGTAATGTAATTAACAAAAATGCTTACAGCTAATATGAAAATATTCCCAGGTCTGTTGCAACCTATTTTTCTGTAACTGCCAAATCTTTTCTAGTCCTCTTTTGTTTTTACATTATCATTCATAATATGACTAAACAATATGAGAATGATCTGCTTGAGACCTACATGTCACATGAGAGGAAATATATCCAGAGATAATATAACGTGTAACTTTGTTACTACATTTTATTTTTCTTTCAAAACTGTTTGAGAACAATTTACAATAAATACAGGTAACACAGTAGGGAAAGAATAACTGTACAAGATGAAACAGAAGAGATGTCTCTTTTTATCTCAGCAAATATAATTCACCATGTTTTATAAGAAATAAATTTGCTGTCATTCGGTAAGAGTCTGCAGTAATGATTACTAGTAAAAATAGGAAGTAAAACATATTTTTCACTACTATTCTAGCAAAGGCTTTACATATGGGTCACAAATTAATTACTATAAGAATAAATGTGATCTTTCATATTGTACAATTGTGTCATTGCATTCTCTTCTTATTCCTGGTTGCTATGTAAAATTTTGTGAATAATGATCATATATTTGGAATTCAGTCTGGATGTTACAGGGAGAAAGTATGGAGACTGCTTAGGATTCAATGAATGATCCTATTAAGGCACTTGAATAGAAGACCAGCTAAAAGTACAGGGCTGAGGTTTACCTCATAGGAATAGCAGTTTTTTTTTCAGAAATGCTCAATTTAGCTTCAGAATAGATGAAAAACAAAATACAAAAATACTTTAATATTTTGTTGGGAAAGAAGAGTGTTTAAAATATGCACATTGGTCAATGAAGCAAAAAAGAGAACCTAAAAACAGAAATGCCAACACTTAAAGTTCTAAATTTCTGGAGCATAATTTCTTGCTTCATTCTTCATCATCATCATCATCAGAAAAGTGCAAACAGTGCAAGTAGTAAACTGGAATATGCAGAAGAGATGTCTTGGGGAAGTACACATCCTTGAAGCTTTAACTTACTCCAGAAATCAATGGGATATTCTGAAAAAAAAAAAAAAAAAGGAACTGAAAACTGAAGACTGTGAGAGCTTTATGAGCTCACCCTTTTAATCTGTTTCTTTTTCTGTCTTTAATTTCACCTGATTATCCTCTCATCTTTATTTTTCTTTTATTGTTGTGCTGGATGGAGGTACATTGTAACATTTACAAAGGTTCTTACAATGTATCAAATATATCATACTTTAACGCCCCCCCACTATGCTCCTTCATCCCTCCTCTCCTGATTCCTGGAACAGTTTCAACAGGCATCATTTTTGCATTTATATGCATTATTTGCACCATATTCATCCTGCTGTCATTTTTACGACTCCTTTCTCTTCTCTTTCATTAGAACAATGAGTTTGTATAAGAATTCTCAAATCCTGAGACTCACAAAATAAATATACAAAATTTAAATTTTTTTAAATAATAGGAATTAGCTATAAGACCTACTGTTAACAGAATAAAGAAGAAAACAAAAGGTCCTCTAGTGGTCCAGTGACCAAAGCAGAGACATGGGAGGAAAAATAGTTAACCTTGAAACTCAAGTTCCTAAGGTGGCATTAACATAACTAAAAGGCAGAGGACACTGCACAATCAAGGTGACTATTCAGGCTACTTCCTAGAATGAGTGGCCATAGTGAGCAAGGACATCAAAAAGAAAGAGTATCTGGATTTTATAATAGCAGGTAAACAAAAGAGTCATCTGTGGGTCTATTGAGGTCCTGCAAAAGAAGTAACAGCAAGTTATAAGGGGAGGGTTGGTTTTTTGTGGTAAGCTCTTTCTGGAACATAAAAAGGTGCTGGGGAAAGGGGGCATTCTTGACCATCACAGTTCTGTGAGCACAGGCCCCTGATTAAATTAAATTAAACACTTACTGCCTTATATGACAATGAATTCCTTATTCAACTGCAAAAGTACTTTTAACTGCATTGTTTACTGTTTTATTCAATATCTATTGAATAAGGAATCAAGTGATAAATTCTTTTGAAAATGTGTCTCTAAGAAATAAGAGTAGTAATCCTGAAGAATTGATTTTTTTTTATTAAACAATGAAAATTATGTTAAAAAAACAACATTACAGCTTTGCCTGTACCTAACCTGAGAACTAAACTGAATGCTCCATTATAGAAATTATATAGGTCTATGTGTTGGCATGTGTGGCCCCCATCATTTTCATAGTGCTACATAGAGACACTATATATTAGCATTTTAATTGTTCAAAAACATTTTTAACATAGCCCAATTTTTTTAGGAAGGAAGGAATATATAAAAAATAAACAGCTCAATGAAAGCATAGGCAAGTCAACTTCTTTTAGTTGCTTCTTTAAAGCTGCCTCATATTTTTTTACTCTATTTATTTGTGAGCTATAAAAGGTTTTAAATTGGGTCTTAGAGAATCATGGTAACAGGACCAGAATCATGTAGCTGTTTGAAAATGAGCACAAAGGACTTCTCAGGGTGAGTGAGCATTCACTGAAGGACTCACAAAAGAAATAATAGTTCAGGGCATTAAAAGAAAATAATGCCAAAACCTTGTCTTGTCAATGATACATAAAATCAGTGCTTAGATAAAAACACTCCAGAAATATTTGTGGTCTTCCTTTGGACCTGTTGTCTTAGTTTATGTTCTCATCACTTCACTGCAGAATGTTGAGAGGAAGAACTTGAGAATGTTTTCAAGGTAACTTACTCAGGTAGCTAAAATTCTACCTATTAAATCTGTCCTTATAGTCCCTTACCCTTTTATACATCACTCTCTCAGATACCAGCAACAAGAAATATTCAGAGAACAAAAGAAACTATTTGATTGCCTGCTCTATACAAGTAATATTTATACATATTATCCCATTAGATTAATGTGATACAGTGTTACTCAAATTGTCACCTGGCATTATTTGGAAACTTCTTGAAAATGCAAATTCTCAGACTCCATCCCGAATTGTAAAAACCCAAATTTCTGGATTCTTGGATAAACTGGCTAGCTGGGTGATTCTTATAAAACCAAATGTTGAGAAGTATTAGTGTACATTACTGTACTAATCAGGAAAGGGTTCAGAAATACTAAACAACTAGCTCAATTCCATGCAGTTAGCATTCTACATCCACCCTGTATTAACTAATCAATAAGTCATTTATATTACAGCCAACCCAATCAGACTCTCCCAGTTCATCTGATCTTTGACCTCATCAGCTCTATCAATTTCTTGATCTCCTTACTTTGTTTATTGAGTAACACTTTTTGCTTTGTTTTGAGTCAGGATCTTGCTTTGTAGTCTATGCTGGTCTCAAACTTATGACCCTACAACCTTCACCACACCTCCATCTCCACCATTGACCTCCATTCTGGGATTGTGGAAGTTTTCATTTTTAATTCCACTTATTTCTCTGTAAAGTTTATATTTACAATCAATGATTTCAACTGTTTTTTTTTTCTAAACTAAGTTACTTGTTAGTTTTATATTGTTATGTTTCAATGTTAAAATCACCAAATCATGTGTGCCTGGATGCATTGGACTGTCAAGATCGCATCTTGGGTATGTTTGGTGTAACTTGAAGTAGAGGATCCATAATGATCACCAGTGTTAACTGGATACCAACCATGTGAAAGATTAGTTAGATTTTTTTCCCTTGTTTATTTTCTATCATATTTTTCACATGCTTATTTTACATTTTCCAAACATACCTCATCTGTGCTAAATATGCTACTTCCTCCTTCATCTGAAGAGACACATGGCCTTTTTTCTCACTTTCAATGCAGTCAGATCTTTAGTGATTCTTTAAGTTCCCTCATCTGAATATATCAACATGACACAACTTGCCCTCTATGCTCTCTCCTCTTACAGGTGAAGAGGGATTCAGTCTCTTCATTTGTGTTCTATATTTTATTCTTTCTACTTTTAATAGATGGGTATAATTGATATTCTTTATTTGTTATCTTCAAATTCTCCATTTATTGTTGATTATTAATATTTAAATTTGTTTAAGATTCATCAATATGACAACTATCTTGGTACATAGCACTTCATATCACCAAATTGCAGAATACAAAGTTCTAGGAGTCATTTTGATTAGTCATCCAATGCTTATTCACTTAGCAAATATGTATTGATATCTGTTCAAGATGTAAATAAAGATTCTGTAAAACACTTGTTCTCTAGTTATTTCTACTTAGTTTTCATGCATGCACTTTGCCACAACTAAACCTATTTTTATATCAGCATCTAGAATATGTGTGTTTGTGTATGTGTGTGTGTGTCTGTTTGTGTGTATATGTGAAACCATCATCACATTTCTGGAATATTTTTGAGTATCATTTAATTATCCTAGGAAGAAGGTATTCCTGAAAGAGCGTCAGTATTTAGTTCTAACTCCCCATTCATCTTTGGAATTCTCTCCTTTCTTTTCCATCCAACTATAATAGAACTCATGCTTTAATTCATCATTTTGTTTATTTGCTTCTAAATGATTGAATTTACAGTTTTTCTTGTCAGTCTTACCAATACTTTGCTGGCCAATTCTTACCAAACCTTCTGTACTTAGACTTCTTATTGTCTCACAAGGAAGAAAAAGTCAAATATCTCTATAGCATAATACCAAATTAGACATCTGTTTCCTTTCAAAGTATGCATTGTATTATAAATGCATATTAAATATCTCCAAGTTCAAAGTGATAATCTTAAAGGGAGGTATTATACAGGAATAAAATTAAAATGTGTTAAATTTGTTATTTAATTTATTTTTAAAGTGGTGTTTTCACGGTTTTAATGGAGAATCCAAAGAACAGATATGCTTAGACTTCAGTAATCATAAAACAAGTGAGTAAATAGAGGAAATAAAGATTTTTACAAAGTGTTGAGTAACAGTTAGTTGAAACGCCAATGGATAAAACATTGCATACCTGTTGATAAATGTTTTACATTATTACCAGATACCTATAATTAGAAAGAGTGGTTGAACATTTCAGATGAAAAGGAGTTTATAATTGAATATCCTGGGAGATCATGGCATATTATCCACAGAAAAGCAATTTTTTCCTGAACCCTTAGACTGATAACTCCAAAGAATAAAGGGGACAATATCTTTTGCCCACAAATTATTTACCTAGGGTCTATCGAAGTGCCTACTTTAAGTATAGACACAAAAAGTCAGGCACAATTGCAGATGTCTGTCATAATGGCTACACAGAAGATTGAGATAGGGAGGATTGCAGCTTCAGACCAGCCAAAGAAAAAGTTCTGTTGAGACTTCCCATCTCAACAGGAAAACATGGATGTGGTGGCCTACATCTTTAATACCAGCTAGTACAGGAGGCATAAATAAGAGGTTCACAGTCCAGGCCAGCTCAGGTAAAAAAGCAAAAACTTATCTCAAGAACAACCAGAGCAAAAAGTACTGGAGATGGTTCAAGCGATAGAGAGCCTGCCTAGCAAGGTTTGTGTACTGAGTTCAAACCTCAATATCACCCCCCACATACACAAATAAATGTAAAAGTTATACATGGTGGCACACACCTATCCAGATACTTGGGAGGCAGAAATTAGGAGATTTGTGGTTTGAGGCCAGTCTATGCAAAAAGTTAGTTAAATCCTGTCTCAACTAACAAGGTGGACATTGTGGTTTGCAACTGTCATCCCAGAGGTATGCATAGGAAGTTTACGGTCCATTCTGATCACAAGGGAAAACATGAAACCAAATCCAAAAGTAACCAAAGCAAAAAAGTACTTACGGTTTGCTCATGTCAGAGAACTTGCCTAACAAACTGAGTTCAAACAGTCCAAAAAGACGAAAAAATTATATTAAATGCTAGATGACCTCTCCCAAGTTTTTAACCAGAGGCCGTATCTTTCTTTTGAGATTCTGCAATTCATGTAGTAGATTATCCATCTACATACACACTAAATTATCAAAGCTGGAATCATATTTTCATAAAGCAAGTTATTTCTGTAGTATTCAGGATCAACTAAAATTTCTGTATTCCAGATGAGTTAATGATTCAAGACTACTTCAACTCCAAGAATTAATCAAACCTGTTTGCCAGACTGGTACTACCCACCTAGTATCTCGTTTCAATCAGATTTAGTTCGTTTATAAATTATTTTCAATTTGTAAATGTATAACTTCTCATATCATAGCTCCAAGTATATATATGGTAATAACTGTGAAATTTGTTTGTTGCATGTGATTCTGTGATTTTCCACCTTTAATATCCTAGAACATTGGAAATCCTATTTACCTGTTAATCTTTGATTTAGCAATCAGGGATTCTGATTCCTTCACAGAGAGAAATCTTTGAAGCTTGTTTTAGGTCAAACTTGGACTATGACAAACAGTACCTTCTCCCCTAAAAAACAGTAGCATTTTCACTCTTGTGACATCACAATATCTCACATGCCATGCATTCTTTTACTATGGTACTTCATGTGCTTCATTAGAACTATTTTGATCAAAAGTGTGTTTCTGCCCAGCATGGCAGCTGACACTTGTAACTTTAGCTACTTGGAAGCCTGAGATCACCAGGATCATGGTTTGTGACTAACCTGAGCAAAAGAGTTAGTAAGTTCCCAGCTCAACAGAAAAAGATGGTCATGTATCATATACCGTTATGGTGAGAAGCAGTGGTTCAGGCTGTCCTGGGCAAAAAAGTAATATCCTATGTCCAAAATAACCAGAGTAAAAAGGGCTAGAGGTGTAGCTCAAATAGTGGAAGTGCTTGCCCAGCAAGTGTAAAGCCACGAGTTCAAACCCAAGTATTGCCAAAAAAGCAAACACAAACAACCTCCCCGCTCAAAAAAAACTGCCCTGTTTCCTCTACAAATCTGCACAGAAGATATAAAACTAAACTTATTATCTTAGAAACTCATTTGGTTACCAGTAAATAAATCATAAAGGAATGATTAATATAAGGACACAAATAAATCATTTTTTCATTTTTCAAAATTGAACTCTGTATTCACCTTTTTGAAAAGTAAAAAAGTCTAATATGGTCTCAAAAACAATGATGAAAGAGAGACGTCTATGGCATTTGAGGTTGCGATTGATGCCACAAGATGACCAAAAGCGTTTGCTTAAAATGGATATTACACAGGTTTCCATCACCTGGCATAGAAAGCATCAAAAGAGATTATAACTGGAAATGTCCTTGCTAAAAAGCACCGTTATATAATTTGTTTTTCTTTTTCAACAAAGCAGTGTCAAATTGCACTGTAATAGCACAGCACAAAGACATCTCTGATGGCAAGTTTTGCTGAGGGTTCTAGAGTCAGGCTTGTAAGAGCTAGCAGATGATTTTGGGTCCTTTTGATCCTTTCTTTTAGTGGAAGAGTGTGGAAAGATTGCACAGTGTCAACAAATTTCACAGAAATAGAAACACGTTCTGAGGCAGAATGGCAGAGTACATTTTTATTTGTATTTTATTTATATAAAAGATACTGGAATTTTCCATGGATTTAACTTTCCCCATAGCCTGATGACTAACTTGTACTGTACAGAGCACAGTTTAGTACATCATATTCTTTGTGGTTTTTTTTCCATTGATGTTACTCCTGTGGTCAGTCCCTCCATCCCTCATGGACATTTTCAAGCAGGAGTATAGATTTCATATATTTAGTAATATATAAGAGTGTTTGGTCAGAAATAGTACTTCAAAATACTCCAGCATTTTATGGAGTGGTTCAACAGAACCACATACAGTGATATTTCAGCATTTTAAAATTTAGATAAAATTAAGCATATTCCTCTTTTGGAGATTTTTTCATATTGTTTTAAATAGCATGCTTTGCAAATCTCTTAAGACAAAAGGACAAATTTTTCAGAAAGGGTGTGACCCTTTAAGAAGCATTTCCATTCAATCATATTTTATATATTCTGAGAAAAATTATATTCTTAGCATATAATTGTGTTCTGAATAAATACAGACAAAGTAAACAAAAAGCACTTCATCTTCGCCATAGAATACTGCTGATTTCTTCTCACTGTTATTCTTTTAATTTTCATTTTTCAAAATGGAACTATAGAAAGTATAGAGTATATGATATCAGCACTTTACATAACCAGATGCAATAAAATATACTGATACATTTTTTATAGAAAATCTGGTTATTATAAATCTTGACCACCCTTGTTTTATTGCCCATTTGCCTAAAGATTTGTGGGGTTTGATTTTCATTTGATTTGAGTCATGAACTTGCAATTTCACAGAGATCAAACATAAATTGTGCTTTGCTGAACATTACAAAAGTGTGCCCGTATTTATTTTTAATGTGGACAAAAGGTAGACAAAAGAAAATAGTAGACCAGACAGTACTAATAGCTTTTAATTTTTAGTGTTTACTCTGAGCCATTAATCATACTAAATGCATCTTTCACATGATCTCATTTCCTTTCACAAGAACCCTAATTAGGATGAAGACATCATTACCTCTGTGTTGAGATGAGACTTAGAGCACTATAGACTGAACAATTTGATGATAGCCTCCTTGCAAGTAGCAGAACAGGAGCAGAACTGAGTTGAGATGACCCTGGAAATCATGTTCTCTGGTGATTAGTGGGTCGCTTCATACTGGTGCTCATTGTGCAATGCTTAGAGATAGGAATTAATGGCTTAATAGGCCTCATGGTCAAAGAAGGCTTGTAAAAGTCTGGTGGAAGCTAGTGGAACTGTAGGAAATATGAGAAAGGTGTTTTGCTGCCTGACTCATTACCATCATTTGGGAGCTTAGCATACAAAGCCTCCCTAAATGTCCATTTGCTTCCATGCCCTACCCATGTGGAATCTTTGGTGTGTGGATGGGAGTTAGGGTGGGATGAGGTGAGCAGAGTTGGCTTTTTAACAAACTCAGCTATTATCACCCTTTGGTGTATTGCCAGTGCAATGAAAGCTCTCATTTCCCTATCCCTTCTACACCACTGCTGCTCCAGTAGACTCACAATGATGTAATAAGTACCTTCCTCAAGTCTAACAAGGAAGTGAAAGAAGTACAACAGATATCCAAACAAGCAGCATGTGAACAAAAATCAGATCCACATACAAAATATTCTCCACACACTCCCCAACAAAGACAAAGCAATTACCTAACCATCTCACAAGATAACTTGTCTTAGAAATAATAATTATAATTTTAATAATTTCCTATAAGTTCAGGCTTTTGGTTTTGTTTTTTAATATAAAAATATAATTGCTCACTGGTCACGCATATTCAACATTCTTAAAGTTGATACTTTGAAATATCTTTTCAAACCAGTATTTCCCCAATTTCCATTTTTTTCTCTGTTTATTCACAGGTAAAATTCTCAATAAGAGTACTGTTAATGCCACTGCTTTTCCTCCCAGCCTCAGCTTACCTCTTATTATTTTTCCCGCTTCCAGTTTTCTGAAACTATAGTTTTTGAGAGCTCAATTCACCACCTACTAATTAATAAATTCAATGATCTCTTCTAAGTCCTTATTCCACTAGTCCTCTCTATGGCAATCAAAATCACAGACCACTTGTTCCTCCTTGAAAAGCTCTCATAACAGGGAGAAGAAAATGAATGTCTCTTCCTCATAGATTGGTGAGAAGAATGGCCCTTGGCTAAGAATTTAATCAAGTACTTATAAAAAGTAATTTCAAAGCTCCCACTTGGTCTTAGTGTAGCTAAGAAAGCCTGAGTAAGGGATAGATGGTTCAGCATTAGCCCATTTGTTATTCCAGGTAGACCTGAAATGGCACAGCAGGTTGGGACATAAAGCTTCGTAGCACTGCATAACAATGAGGCCAGGCTAACTCTATAAGCAGTTACGCAAACCTGTGAGTTCTTAGGCCATTAGGAAGATTTTTGTTTTTCCTATTTTAAGTTGACACTATGGGAAGATTGATGAATATGTTTGTGTGTACATGAGAGAGAAACATAAGAGAGATAGAGAGGTGCACACAAAGATTCAGGATAATAATAGGAAAATTGGAAGAAACAAATGCTTATAACCTTATATGATTTCTAGGAAATAAGTGAAGGATCCAAACTTAAAGTGTCCAGGGCTGCGCCTGCTTGCAAGAGGAAACTGTAAAAAAATAGACAACTTCTGAGTTTTCCTTTAAAGCTTCTGTATGGAGATGGTTGCTTTATATGGCTAGAGTAGTGACATCTAATCTGACAGGAGATTGACCTCTATAGATTGGCTGTAGAGGGAGAAAGTTGTGTTAAAACCAGTGTAAAAAACAATGAGGATGCTAACAAAGGTTTTCAATGTTTTATTTCTTTACCTACTTCACTTCCATCAATTTTTGAGCTCAGAGCTAAAGCATTTTACCCATCTTCTTTTAACATCACAGTTCCTGCCAGAGATATTTTTGTATAATTACTAAGTGCTCAAGAAATTAAAATTAAACTATTAAACTATTAAATTATATATCTAGTTTAAATTATGCATGGTAAATTAGTCATATATTAATTATTTATTAACTTGGATAAATTAAATATGTAAAATGAAAGAAATATAAAATATACACAGTTTTTGAGCTAATTACTACTGAACCATACAGACAATTATTACATAACTAGGCATGAGATTGTGTAAATTGTTATTTTTTGAGGGTGTTTGGGGGAGAGAGAGAAAATCAGGTCTAAACTAATATTTATTAAGTGCCTGTAAAATGTCAAACACTTTCTATACATAACTCCTGAAATATACCAAATATCCAAATACTAGTGTTCTAATTCAAAATGGTATCTGAAGACTCAATACAAAATAATGAGTAAATATTCTTTTTTTTTTTTTTTAAGTATTAAGCTCTTTATTTTTTCCTGGTAGTACTGTTTTTTTGTTTTTTTTTTTATTCATTTATTCACATGTTTGGGTCATTTCTCCCTCACCCCGTCCCCCTCCCCCTAACTCTCCCCCCCACTTCCTGGCAGAACTTGTACTGCCCTTATCTCTAATTTTGTTGAAGAAAAGACATAAGCATAATAAAGAAGACAAAGCACTTTGCTAGTTGAGTTAAGGATAGCTATACAGAAATATTCCTAGCATTGCTTTCGTGTATACATGTGTTACAACCCATGTTGATTCATCTCTAAATTGATCTTTACACTGGTTCCTGATCCCCTTCTCATGCTAACCTCTGTTGCTTTAAGGTTTATGTATTAGCTCCTCTGGAGTGGGGATATCAAATGCTTTCATGTTTTAGGTTTTCTACCTATTCCTATGTCTCCCATATGTGCTCTCCCCTTGTCTTATGATCCAAGTCCAACCACATTTCTGCATTTGCCCTAGATCTAAAGTCTGCATGTGAGGGAGAATATATGATTTTTTGGTCTTCTGAGCCTGGCTAACTTCGCTCAGAATGATGTTCTCCAGTTCCATCCATTTACCTGCAAATGATAAGATTTCATTCTTCTTCATGGCTGAGTAAAATTCCATTGTATACAAGTACCACATTTTCTTGATCCATTCATCAGTAGTGGGGCATCTTGGTTGTTTCCATAACTTGGCTATTGTGAATAGCGCTGCAATAAACATAGGTGTGCAGGTGTCTTTGGAGTAACCTATGGGGTTAGATAGAAAACCCAAAACATGAAAGCATTTGATGTCCCCACTCCAGAGGAATTAATACAGAAACCTTAAAGTGACAGAGGGCAACACGAGAAGGGGATCAGGAACCAGTGTAAAGATCAGTTAGAGATGAATCAACTTGGATTGTAACACATTTGTACATGAAAGCAATGCTAGGAATTTCTCTGTATAGCCCTTATCTCAACTAGCAAAAATGCTATGACTTTCTTATTATTGCTTATTTCTACTCTTCAACGGAACTGGAGAAAATCACACAACAGGTTCTGCCTGCAAGGGAGGGGGGTGAGAGTGGGGGTGAGGGCAGGAAGGAGAAATGACCTAAACCATGTATGCACGTGTGAATAAATGAAAAAACAATTCAGTCTAGCTGCAGAGAAATGCTGAAGAGGACACTAAATCTACCTCTATTAAAAAATGAAGAATCCACATGAATTTGCAATATGTGCAATAATGTCAGAAGAGAGAAAATCCTGTTCACAATAACAAATGATAGTAAGTATTACTATTGCTACACAAGTCCAAACTCTTGTGGTGGAGAGGTTTGGAAGCGGAAAATGGTTAGGATTTGAGTTTATGTGCTACTCTCAAATATAAACTGTATCATTAACTTAAAACTTCAAAAGTCAGAAAAACTAGTGTAAGGGAGTTTTTTGGCAGTACTTAAGTTTGAACTCAGGTCCTTGCACTCACTAGGCAGGTACTCCATCATTTGATCCATGTGCCCAAGCCCATGTAACATTTTTAATGCCAGATTTCATTGAAAGAGGAAAAATAGGAAATGTTATAGATAAACTTAGAAGTATCTGAAGAGATGGTATTGAATGAAAAATTATTAACTGTAGGGCACAAGTTTGGATAATAACCAGCTCTCTGCTGCTTTTGTTCCTGGCTTGTGAAGACAGGATTTGTAGTGTTTTGATTTAGTGTTCTTTGTGAGCTTGAAAATAACAATAGATACTAACATGCTGTCAAAATATCATTACATAACCAAGAAAATTTAGTATTAATTAATAGTTTAAATCGTTTAAATTAATTAATTAACTATTAATTAATATAATTATAATTAATTAACTATTAATTAATAGTTTAAATATTAATTTAGTATTAATTAATAGTTTTCTTAGGGACTGGGTTATAGTTTACAAAATTCAGAGTATATTTAAATTATTCCAAATGGAAAAATTATATTTAGTTTCTTTAAAATTTATACATATAAGCAAAGGTTTTATAAAAAAATTTATTCACTATCAAGTTAGGTCAAGCCTTAAAAATTAGTATATTACATGAAATAATTGAAAGTTGAAACTTAATACAAATAAAGAGAATGAGGAAATGCAAATTTCCCAAATAACTAGACATTTTCTCCAAAACAAACCTTGAAACTGTACATGTAGGTGAAGTATATGATTGTTCGTTTCTGCACGTACACTTCATCCATTTTTGGTCTCCTTGCCACTGCCCACATATACCCTAAAAGTAAACCCAGTTGATAGTATCTCCAGGGGCTCCACACTGGCTGGTTTTTGATTAGGTTTACCAAATAGGAAGCACTAACATGAATGTGGAGGAACAAAAAGCAAGATTCTCTTTTCTCTTTGCTTTTGGGATGCATTTGGGACTGCATCTGCTTGTTCCCACATCTAGGGACTAGTTGGGTGTTACCTATACGCCTTACAACATATCTTTTGCTCCCGTACTCCTGCCAGCACCTCTTCAAAAATCTTTTCAGCTGGGGTAAAGTTTAATGTTTTTCTGTGGCTGCCATCTATCCAAATTATGTCCTTGTTTTTGGTAGTGGAGGATTTTCTTTTTAATGCTTATAAATTTGTTTGCTGTTTTGTCCTGGGTTTAATATCTTCAGGTCACTCAGTCTGTGATTATCAAGGACAAACTGGAGAGTTTGTCCTTCTCATCCCTTTCTTTCTCCTCCTTTTATGTTAAAAGCAGTTTTCTCTGGAACGTATTTCAAGCTTATCTGTTATATTAATCCACCTCCAGGTTCAAATGGGTGAAAATAGTTGATAATATATCTAGGATTTCCTTCCTAGGTAATAGCCTAATATTTCCACTGACCAGTGGTGATGCATGGGAAAGAATCCTGTAATTTAAGGAGAAAGATCCCATTGTAAGGATCTGTTAAACTCTTATTCATTTGTGTCAAGGACAGATGTTTACTGATCTGGAAAACTTAAAAAAATAAGTAATCAATTTAATTCAAAGTATACATTAAACAGACAATATGTAGCAAAGTAAGGTCATTGTTAATCTAGTGTAATAGTTTCTAGCCCTAATGATAATTTGAAGTTGTTTAACTTTTCTTTTCTGCATTAGCCTTTATTTTGCTTTTTTTTTTTATTACTATGCAGTGGTTTTTTAAGGAGAAAGGTGAGTAATACTGACAAAACTACAGTGCCTGTTTGCTCCTTACCTTAATATGTGGAAATTGTATTAAATTTTTTTCTAATGTGAAATTCTAAAGACTAATTACTTGTAGAACTAAATACATAGATGGATTGATGATATATGCTTAAATTATATTTCCTTTAGATAAAATGATTTACTTTGGCTAATATTTCTGGAGTTACCAGGAAAATTAGAGAATATTGAAATGCACGTCCACTTCAGATTTATTGTTAATTCAATCTAATATTGCATTAAATTTTCAGTATTTATACCGAGATTTGCATCAGATAGACCTTACCAATAAATCTCTTTAGTTTGGGGGGAGCATTGAAAATATGTGGAAAATACAAAAGTATAAATACAAATCTTCTACTAGATTTAAAGAGATACTTCATTTTTTAAATTCACATTACCTAGTTTCTAGATAATTTCACACATTGAATGCAAGTATTGTATTTTTTATCATTTAAAAATTATTATGAAGGATAGAAAATATATTTATAGAAACTATGAGTTCCTATAAAATCATGCTGTTTTATTAAAACTGAAGATTTCATGAGGTACTTTAAATATAATGAAAGTGTTTTATTATTAGAATAGACATTTTAGTAGTTTATTAACATTTTCTCAGCTATCATTGTGCAATTTTGCTCTATGACAGCATTGTATTGTATAAAACTCCATTCTTCTGAAATCATTAGGCTCTTTAAGATATAAAATAAAATTAATAGTATTTCTCTTGTGTTTTGTATTTCTTTGCTATTCTCATTGATAAAGGTTGATAGTGAAACAGTGAAGTAAACACAAAGTTTCTAAGAAGAAGCACTGAACTGCGTATGATCTAACATAATGTGCTTCACAGAGACTAGAAATTGGATTAATATTGCTTGCTCATGCTTGAAGCACAGAAAATTGCTCAAAGGCAGATGGATGGAGAGTGAAAGTCTAAAAATAAAAATCCCAGTGGAAATGAGGATTTTCACAGTTCAGATTGGTTTCTTTTAGGATATAAGTCTGAGGCATGGAAGAAACCCTTATAAGCAGGGCATTTAAGAATATTATAAATCACATTTATGTACACATGTACAGAACATACAGCAAGTATATATGTACAAAAGAGAATTGTGAAAATTACCAATATGCTAAAAATTATAAAGTTATGACAATTCTTCATTTGTAGCAAAGCCATTATTTACCCATCTTACCTTATGATTTTGTAGACTTCTACAAGCACCAATTTCCAATTTTAACCCACTAAGATTGTAATGAATTAAAATGCAATGAACCTTGGCATAATTTTTGTTATTTTATCTTAATATAATTTATATAGGGGATATATTTTCCTTACATTTATTTCTTATTAACTTTTGGAAAGATCAAGTAGCTAACTTATCCAAATTCATACCTGCAGATTAATCATCTCAACTGTACATAATGTGATAAATGATCACAATAATTATGAAAAATGGATAAATTTTGAATAAAATATGTATATAAATTGCATTGTACATAGCATTGAATTAATTCTATATATTAATCAGAGTACATGTTCAGCAATCAGATTTAATACATACACATTTTAATATAAGGACACACATATACAAATAATGTTTTGTGTTAATTATTTATTTAATATTTTAGTATTAATATATTTTAAAATGTGAGAATTTAAGAAAGTAGTTTTTATGTTTTTGTATAATTTTAAATACTCTACTTAAATGACAGTAGCTAATACTATCACTAGTGATGAGACTTAACTGAATTGTTTCATATTCTTTCTGTGAAAAAAAAAGAGAACTTCCTTAAAAATAATTCTATGTTACCTTTGATACCAACCTCAACATTTGCCAAGTAAAAAAAAAATTCTTTCATTTCATGATAATTTATTTTATAGTAGATTCATTTCAATATACTTTGAATACATGAACTAAAATTCCAATAGAACTCTTTCTACTTGGAGAGGCTCTTACGCCAAATTTAATAATATTCCTGCTAGATTTAAATGAAAGAGGTAAACAACTTATAATGAGTTAAGCTCTTTCACAACTTAAGTTGAACTTAATTGATTTTTTTCTTTTGTTTGAATGTTTAGTAGTTTCATAAATTAACTTTAAGGTAAATCATAAGATGATTTTCTTTGTAAACTGAAAATAAAATGTTCTGGGGTGACAAAATAATGTTCTTCAGTTTTGGAGTCTGGTGAGAACACAGGCTCTTAGAAAACTCTACCTTTGATCCCAGACTCACAGTGGATTTACTGATTGACCTCCAATGTTTCCCAAGACTGTATTCCTAAATTGAGAAGAATAATAACCCTCAAGTGCTTTCTCAAACTACAATTCCTCTTTTGAAGAAAGAGGAAAAGAAAACAAAAGGAAAATATAATTGCTTTAAATTGCAGAATAGTTTATTATATTATATTATAATATTATATATTATATCATGAGGTATTCCTGTTGTCAATAATTTTTGGTATGGTATTGAAGAGGTTCTTTCCAACCTGAAGGTCTTGAAGATTTACAGCCATGTTCTCTCCTACATGTTTAGAGCTATATACCCTGTGACTTAACTTTTGTATATATTGTGAATTAGAGAACCAAATTTATTCTCATGCATTTGAATATTCAGTTGTCCCACCAGCAGTTATGAAAAGATTATTTCCTTCCATTCAATTGCCTTGGCACACTTCTTGAATATCAGTTGACCACAAATATGAGTTAATTTCTGAAATTTCAATTACATTCAATTGATCTCCATGTCTACTCTCATGCCTTGATTAATATAACTTGTAGTATGCTTCATAAAATTTCTATCATTTGGGATTTATGAAGGCTTTTTTTACAACCTAGTATGTGGTCTATTCTAGAAAATTTTTATGGGTACTTAAAAAGCATGTGCATTCTGCTTTTGTAGGGGATAGGGTTTTTTACAAGTTTGTTGGGCCTAGAGGGGGGTTAAAATGTTACTGAAGTCTTCTAGTTCGTTGTTCATCTTCCACTTAGTTATTTCATTCATTATTGAAAGAGGATTAATGAAATCTCCAACTATTACTCTTAAATAATTTATTCTCATCCACTACCCCACAGCTACACTGAATTCTTCAAGTTAAATCAAAACCTTACCACACACTGAGAATAGAGATTTTTGAGAAAAGCTGCAAGTTCTGACAAAATATTGACTGTGCTCTGGGTGCAATGTTTTTAAAGGACCTCCAAAACAGGTTAAATCTCTCTCCATTTTCTTCTATGCTGCTTGTGTACCACTGATCTGGGGGGAAAAGGAGTAATAAAGAACATCTTGCACCGAAAAGGTCACAGCCCACTGTCTTCCTGATATTCAACAGATTTTCTGGAATAGTTTTCCCTGTAGCTCTAGTTGCTAAAATTCTCAGATTATTTGTTTGGTTTTGCTCATTGTTTTATTGATTTCAAAAGAGATCATGTGTTTACTGAACTCCTCACTTTGCCTTTTCATAAAAATATATATGAATACTGAATAATATTGGTATCTCAGGACAAAGTTATTTTAATCCTTTGTTTAATTGATGAGTCTTGGTTCCATATTTTCTGGAGATTTCTAGGTGACTTTAATGTCATTTATTTGCAATTAGCAAAATTGGTATTATTTATAGAAAAGTTTATTAGTAGAAAACTTTTACTTATGTCACAGAGCCAACAATTGAGTTATTGAATAACATGGTTATTCATGTTAGTCTATTTTGGCTTCAACATTATCATTCTAAACACCTGAACTGATCAAAGAATGTAGAGATAGTTCGACTAAGAGGAACTGATTCAAACTATGAAATCTGAAGAAATGTGTAAAACAAAATGCAGATATTACTGTGATTTATATTGTCAGCTATACCTTATTGAAAAACGTAAACATTAAAAACATTAATATAGTTATGATTTCCTTAAAGTCATGTCTCTAAATTATAACATTATTATGTTTGCTTAACAATAGAAAATTAAAGAAAGGATTATAGTACTTTTTATGTGTTAAGCATTACATTAAATTTTATTCCATGTGTCATACCACTTAATTTTCCCAAACTTCATGCCATAATTATAATAATAATTAATAACACTTCTTGAAAAAGGAAGTTACACAGCTTAAAAAAACCTTTTATATGTAATAATTAGTTATCTGATATCTGTCTTTTTACTGAGGACTTGATTTATCTGTCTTTGGCTGAGAGCATCTTCTCTAAATAGATGTTTCCAAATGCCCAGCAACTGAACTCATACTTGTATCAGGAAAACTTTTCTTTTGGGAAGAGCTTGGTAAAGACAGTGATGTTCTTTCATGTCTAATTCATCTTTACATGTGTCTAGATTTCCATCAATGCTGCCAGCATCAATCTAGATAGAAATACCAGATCTCTTGAAATTCTTTCTCCCTCATATTCCACATCTGGTAAATCACCAAGTACTTTAAATTTTTCTTCTTAGGTGGCATAATGTATGTACATTTCTATCAGTTTTTATTACTTATACCCAGGTTTAGATATTTAATAGTTATTGACTGGGTCAAACATCTGTGATACATTAATATAATCCTTATATTAGAGTTATAACCATATTTCTAACATGAATCTGACAAAGTCCTGCTTATAATACTTTAATGACCCCCCTCCATCCATCCACAAAGTAATTCTAAAAACACAGAAGATGATGATAACAAGTTCATTGGGAGAGTGTACATAAGAAGAATTATGAGGGAAATTTCCTAGTGAAAGGCACAAAACAGTTCAAAACTGTTTTGTGAATAAACTGGTGGGTGAGTGAATGCATACACTATGAATGGAAGAGAATGAGTTACAGGGAGCAAGTAAAAACTTCCAGTTCTTTCCTGGATCATACTATGGCCAAGAGACAGAGAGAATAAGTGGACAACCACAGTAATAGTTGTTATGGTTATATTCTTACTTTTCACTCCATTTTATTTATAATTTTCTTCCAAAACAATCTTTTACAGAAAGAAAATTTTCTTTCCTGAGTTATTAAAGTCCTATTCAGAAAGTCATAACCTATTAACTGATAAATAAGGTTGCATTATTTTAAGAAGTTTCTGCATAGCAAAAGAAAAAAATAAGCAGAGTAAAGAGATATCTTACATCATGGAAGAAAATCTTTGTCAAATATTCATCTACAAGGTGAGTAATATCTAGAATATATAAAAAATTCACAAAATTGAATAACTAAAGAGCAAATAATCAATCCACAAATGGGCAATTGAACTGAACAGAAACTTTCCAAAATAAGAAGCACAAATGGCAAAATAAATACACACAAAAATTTTCTGTATCTTTAACCATCGGGCAAATGCAAACCAAAACCATGTCATAATTTTTAAGATTCTATCTCATCCCAGTGAGAGATAGAACAAAGAACAAACAACAAACAACAAATGCTGGCAAGGATGTGGGGAAAAATAACCCTCCTTCACTGCTGCTAAGTATGTAAGTTAGTCCAGTCAGTACAGAAACTAGTGTCGAAGTTTCTGAAACAAATTGAAAACAAAAGTTGCATAGATCCAGCTATACCAAGTATGAGTAGATAATCAAAGTCAGCTTGCTGCAGAGATAATTGCATCCTTGTATTCACTGCACTATTCATAATACCCAATTATGGAATAAACCCAGGTGCTCATCAAAGGATGAACAGACAAAAATGTTACGGTTTATATGCACAATGGAATTTTACTCAGCCATAAAGAAGAATGAAATTCTGTGGTTTGACTGAAGTGGATGGAGCTAGAGGTGTTAAGAAAAATAAGCCAGTCACACAAAAACAAGTACAATATGTTCTCTCTCAAATATGGGATATTTTCTGGGGGTTATGAAAATGTAAAAGGGAACTATGAAGGATGTGAGAGAGAAAGGCAAAGAGGAAGGGCAAAAGAGGGCCTGAATATTATCAAATTACATTATGTATGGAAACATCAAGAGAAAACACCCCACTCTGTACAATTACTGTATTCCAATAATTGGTTATATAAAATAAAACCACGTTATGCATAAAAAAGAAAACATCAAAGTCATGGTAGGATGATAAACATAAGATCTTTGCTATTTTAAACCATGGAAAAAGAGAAAAAAATGCAGACATTTGACACAAAAGTTTCTAAGACATTAAACAACAGACATGAAAGGGTGGTGAGTCCTGACAGATGGAAAATTTGTCACAGCAGACAGTCTTTGGCATTTCCAGACCATAACATGATGGAGGTGGGGGACCGGGAACAGACAAAGTCTGGTAGATGCTCTGAGCTAAACAATCAGAATGGGCAAAAAATGCTAAAGAGGAAATGGAGAGCAGAAGGCCACACCTGGAGGACTCTAGAGTTTTGTACAGTTTTCTTCAGATATTAAGCAGTCATGGTCAGAGCTCAGTGCTGAGCTCCATAGGGAATCTTTCCTTCACTATTATATTCATTCCTACCCCAGTGGGAATTTTTTGGTATAAGACTAGAAATTCATTAATATTTTCCTCTCTATTGATTAAATCATCTTAATCAATACTTCCTCTCCACTCTGGACTCAATTAAAGATTTAACATATAGTTTATTATACTAACAGCATGATGATAAAAAGTGGTGCTTTTGCATTTCAGCATCATACACATGTGTAAAACTCCTACAGTTTAATAAATACTATAATGCAAATTTTTAATTGTTTTGTAACATAAGATATGTGAAGTTTTTTGTCTTCCAAGGAGTATAAAGTGAGAATATGTCATATCTTCCTGAAGTTTTCAAAATTAATTATAAATAGCATTTTGATATCTACATATAATATATCCAATTAAAAACCAATGAATAAAATTCAATATAAAATATTCCTTCATGAATTTAAGCTCCATATTAACATATATTAAGTTGTTTGAAAGTTATACTCTAAGTATATATCATAAAATAAAATACACTATAATTAATTCTTATTGCTATATAATAGAATAGTGTTTTTTGATTACTGGGGTTTTAAACTCAGGGCCTTGACTTGCTATCACTCTACCACTTGAAGCTATGCTTTCAGCCCTAGAATAGTAATTTTTAACAATTGGATACATTTAGTATAAATTAAAAAGCTTAACTATACCACTTCTTTGAGAGATTTTGGAAAAATAATATGTGAATACATGTAAAATATATACAAAATATAATATGCTCACATTTGAATTTTTATGTATTTTTCTTAAAATTGTAAAATAATGTGTGTCATACTGATAAGCTACTAAATTTTTTCCTTTACTCAAATATAGCACATAATTCCTTATGTGAAAATTAATAAATTCTAATATGAAATTTAAAATATTATATATTTTCATTAGATAGGACACCTCTCAAACTCCAAATTATTTCTTAAAGTAATACAGAATATTTAATAAAGTAACTTGGATATATATATATATATATATATATATGTAGAATGTACATTTCATGTGAAAATAAATGTGCCAGTGGAAACCCATTAATCTGTGTTTGCTCTGAGAGCTCAAATCCCAAGTTTCAATTGCTATCCTCTCAATAGTCTAATATATGTGTGTGTGTGTTTTGAAAATATCATCCAGGAGCTGACAGTAGTCTACCCAGACATTATTTCAAAAAGTTCATCTGTGCACAATTCTAATTCCTAAGAGAAGGAAAAGATTACTTTGTAACTCTGATGTCTACCATTTTATAAATATTAGCTCTGAAAGCGCAGAATTAAAATTTAAATAAAAACTCATTAAATTTAATGAAATCTGGAAAGTAAGATGGAGGAAGTTTTCCAGGAAATAAGACGAAAAATGGGAAAATTATGGATAAAGGGAACTAAATTTAGAGCATCAGAACTTTTGGATAAGTGCCTCCCAATAGGCAAAACAAAAGAAAAAGAAATGAAAAACAGATTAAAATAATGGAACACTTTTTATCAAAGTAATGGTGCTAAAATTGAGCAAAACAAAAAGCAAAAACAAAAATAAGCTGCTAAAACTCCATCCACCATTTTCACACTCCATTTGCCAGAGGAAATAAGAGATAGAGAAGGTTCACAGGCTCTTTCTCTAAAGTGCCTTTCTACAGATGTGCTCATCATCATTTACTGTTTCTCTTGTCAGATTCAATAGGCATGGCAAAATCTAGTTGCATGGAAGATACTAACCATTAATAAATTTAGAATAACAACTCTAAAGAATATTAATGTTGTTTGAGAAAGTAATATAACTATGCTGATATGGAAGTTTCATATGCCATTATTGACCTGTAGATCATATTTACATACTGCAAATATTAACACTAAACAAAGACTTACCAGAATTTGAGTTTTCTAATGTCTGAGGTATCAGCATTATATTTGTAAAGTAATCTTTAATGTTTCAGCCTCACCTTCCATAATAGTGAGAACATACAATATCTAAAAGAGAAACCAAAAATCTTTATCAGTGTTATTAATAACAGTGAAATAAAACATAACAAAGAGTGAAATGAATCAAAATTGTCTCCTAAAAGTGGAAGACTCTAGATGTAACTTACTTTTTTCTTTTACTTTTCCAATTGCACACATGAGTTTTCTTAAGGAAGCATGAAAGATTCATTACTGTCTTTTTCTTTGGAGGTAAATTAATGGTTTGGTGATTTGAAAGACCTAGAGTTCTTAGGGTAATTTAGTACTAGAGTCAGAGAACTTACAAGAACTTGAAGAACTAGATTTGTTATACTTATTAGCTAAATCCATGTTGTCACAGATGACAGGATTTCATGCCTCAATGTATGTATAATATTCCACTGTGTGTAATAAATGCTTTTTTTAAAATTCATTCATCAGCTGGTGAACACATAGCTTGTTTCTGTTTCTTAGCTGTTATGAATAAACAATAAACACAGGACAGGTGTTTCCTTCACATAATGACTTCAATTCTTTTTTACATAGGCCCAATTTGGTATTATAGATTTATACAGTAGTTCTCTTAATTTTTAAAAGAACCTCCACACTATATTTATCAATGGACTTCATTAATTGATATGCCCATCAATACAACATACATCCTCACTGGCACTTTCGTCTTTTTGATGATAGGCATTCTAACCAAAGTGAGATGACACCACATTGTCGTCTTGATTTGCATTTCATTGATTATTAGTGATTGTGAATATTTTTCCATATATTTCTTAGTCATTTGTATGTGTCCTTTTGGGAAATATCTATTTAGCTCTGTTGCCTATTTTAAGAAAATTATTGTTATTTATTATATTGAGTTCCTTATGTATTCTGAATATGAAATCTTTCAGCTGTGTAGCTTGTAAATATTTTCTTCTATTCTGTAGGTTCCCTTTGTAATCAGAATATTTTTGGTTTGATGTATTCCATTTATCTAGCTTTTGCTTTCTTTTCTTAGGCTTTTTGGGGATAAAGTGCCCCCCCACTGAAAAATTCCTCAACAATTCCAATGTCTTGAAACATTTGCCCTATATTTTCTTTTTAGTAGTTTCATCATTTCAGGCCCTATAGTTAAGCATGTAGTGTACTTTGCATTGATTTTTGTAACTGGTAAGAGATAAGGTACTTAACTTCATTCTTCTGCATACCCAGATTTTCAGCACCTTGATTTGAAGAAACTGGCCTTCCTTTAATGCGTGTTCTTAGCAATGTTGTTGAAAAATCAGTTGACTATAGATTAATGTATTAACTTCTAGGCTTCTTTCTATTCTGTTCTACTGGTCTATGTATTTGTTTTCATGTCAATACCATGTTTTTAAAATTATAATAGCTTTGAAGATATTTTGAAGCCAAGATCTTTTTTGCCAAGGATTACTTTAGTTATTTGGACTTTTTTGTAGTTTCATAAGAGATTTAGAATTTTTTTCTAGTTATGTAATGATTGTCAAGGCTATTTTGAAAGGAATTGCAATGGTCCATAAATTTAAAGGTTATTTACAACTAAAACCATGGTTGGATGCGTAAAAATTCAAAACTAGCTGACAATACTGTTACAAGTGAACAGAAGAAGAGCTGAAATTATTATGAAGAGTGTAGAATAAGAAAAATAGCTAAAATAAGACACCAATCAGAACAAAGAAACCATACATTCAAGAGAGAAATAAATGGAAAGGGTCTACCTAACATCAAGAACTGCTTTGTCCGTAAGACATCTTGATTGAGGTTCTTTATCCAGAAATTAACCTGTGAACTCCGGGGTCAAAGAATGAATAAAAATATCACTGAAATGGAGCACTGTTGGCAATGCCCCAAACAAAAGTCTGCCTTTGTGGTTACACAATATTCAACTTCCTGTTTCTACTATACAAGATGTCTGCAAGCCTCAATAGTCATTGACTAGGACAAAAGGCTTCAGATAGCACATTGAATTTCAATGCACATTAAGAATTTCTTTTATTAGCTGCCAAGACAGCATAGAATCTTGTCAATAGACAAGTAAATCTCTTGAGTGGATACATGGAACCACAGTTTTCTCTTCTTGCCTTTCTAAGGAGGAACTTTGTTAGGGCTCCTGGAGGCTGGCTAAGAACACTGAGACCATTATTCATTGATTTATTATCTTCTTAAAATTGGTAAAGAGATTATAAAATTACTTTTATCTTTTAAACTCCTAATTATATCAGAAGTTAGTTTGTGATTCTTCATTTATCTGTTTCTGGACTTCACCATGAATAAAATTAACATTTTCAGATGTGATAAATCTCTTAAGTAAAAGTATGCTGTCAAGAAAAGCTTTTTCACTGGGATCCATCTCTGGCCTACAATAAGTGCATTGGTACATATTACATGAAAACAAATAATTCTTAATTTAATTCTAAATTATATTCTAAAAACCTGTCATATAGTTTATTTCTCTGAAACTACTATATTATTGGATGCTTTACTTAAAATAGAGTGCTAGAGCATTGACTATACTTACAAAAACTGAAAAAAATACATTGTAAAGGTGTGAATAGTAAAGTTGTTTTGTTTCCCTTATTCTCATTTTTTTTTTTTAATTTGTATTGTTTTGGTGCTAGGGATTGAACCTGAGGACACTTGCATGCAAAACATACTCTACTACTGAGCAACAACCAATTCCTTTGTCTCCTTTATTTAATCCCTCAAAATGATACTATAATTACATTGACAAAATTAAGAAGTTGAAGGTTTTATGAAACAATAAACTTTCTCAGTATATCTTAATACTGAATGATATCAAAACGTAGATTTTGATTCTTCTTCCATCCCAAACTCAAAAGCAAGTATACTCCTATCTCAGAAAGAGCCTTAACTAGATTTGGGTAAGACAAGGAGAATATATTTTGATAGAACCATTGCATTTCATTTTGCATGCAAGTATGATTTTGTCATAATGAGCAGTTTACTGACATCTCTCTCCACAGAAGAGGAAAACTGTGTAAACTTGCCTGAACTAAAGTGAAGTGTGTGTGATAAAAACCGCCATGTATTTTTGAGTGTTTGAATAAAATGTCCAGTCAACCATGTAATACTCATCATTATTTAGACTTCCAAAAATATTTTTTAAAATGAACTTAAAGTAAAAAACAATTGGTTTTTTTTAATACTGAACATTTGAAGGCAAATAATTCATGATAAGTTCACAATTATTAAAAATCACATTTTTAAAAGAATCTCAAATGTAACATTGGTTGGCTTGATTTGATTTAGGAAAGCTTTCACTTTTAAATATAAGCTGCTATACTTTCTCATCTATTACTCTTAAGCAACCTGGATGACTAAGAATATTGATAATCCAGTAAATACTATTTTAATAAATAACTATACTTGCAAACTCTAAATAAAAGTTCTGTGGAGTGACTGTGATGGAACATCTAGGTTTTCTTAACAAATTCCTTTTCAGTAACACTATTTTGACAGGCTGTTACCTACTTCAATCACTTTAAGCCATCTCAAGACAGCAAAGTCAAGAAGAGTTGCAGGGTTTTTAACTATTGGGTGAGAACTTTATCGCCTTCCTTGTGATGTATAACTTTCTCTTGAGAGGCCAGGGCAAGAATGGCAACTGAAGGCTCTGAGTGTTGTAACTCTGTGATCTCTTCTTTGCATTTATTTGTGGGTGACTATTTCATACCAGCTTTCAAGAATAAAACTTCCACAGCCATGATTTTTAACATTAATATCTGTTTTAACCACATTTCCTTTATTGCATTCTCTTTATAAGAAGACAAGTATTCTAAGCACTTTTTAAACATCAAAATCGATAAACCTATAAAGCCTGTTTTTATACTACAAGAGGTTTGAATGGAAAGTTAAATAGTGTTAATCCTAAATCATTTTTAAAAAACTGTTGTCAGAAAAAAATTTGCAATTTTTTGAGATTAGATTTTATTGTAAAAATTAATAATAAACTTGATTTCATTTCATCAACTTCAATGTTATTAATTGCAATATCTAAACTTTTTATGAATGAAAATGACACACAACTGAAAAGGGTGTTTTATATATATAATTACGTAAGATATCATACACCTTAATTCTTAATTATAGTACATATCTTTTTGAGTAAGGAGAAGAGTTGAAATAACATTTTATAATCTGTATAGAAAATCTCCAGTCAACCAAAAATTTGTCAAAAGAGAGTTGTACATTTTTCTCTTAGACAATCTTTGCTCTCAAATCTCAAATAACTAAAAAGCAGTCTGGTTCATACTTCAGAATCAATTTTAAAATTGAGGAAATGTTGGAAATGATATTTCAGGGTGAGTAGCTTAGTGTGGTATTCTTTTCTTTATGTTGTTGTGCTGAGGGGCATACATTGTAGAATTTATAAAGGTTCTTACAATGTATCAAACTGAAAAAAGTTGTCTTAACTAACATCCAGCAACATCTCAATTGCATTTTTAAAATGTTTCTTTATGTGTTTGTATGGATGCATATAGCTTGGCTTTTAAATTTAGTTTCCTTGTTGAGAACACATGCTGATTAAGTCATAGATTCAAGACCATGTTCATCTATTAAAAGCTAAGGTCATTTTTGTTACTTTCACTGCAAATTGTTGAGTGATACTTTGGGCATCCTGCATCTCCTTACCAATGACAATGGATTTAATTCCTTGTTATTGGTACCTTCACAGCAGCAAATGTATACTTCTGTTCTAACACTTCCCACATTGTGCTGCAGGTTTTACAATACTTGTGATCCTTGGAGAGAAATGTGCTGCCTTGAAACAAGTTTCTTGCTGGAGTTGATATTTTTGTTTATCATTTTATAACCTGTACTGAACATAATTCTTAGTGATTATAAGATCTCAATGCATACTTTTGAAAGAATAAATAAATAACACAAAGAATGTGAATATCTAAAAGTATCTAGTATTGGAAATAAATTCATCTTTTTGTCCTTAATTATACTCTATTAAAAGAAAATTCAAATTATTAATGTCTAAGTTGTTGTAATTTATTTTAATGTATCTAAGTAAAATGGTAGCTGAATTATGTAGTAACTTAAAATTGTCTTAATGGTATAATTTGGGGAGGAAAAATTAAAGTTTATTCATGCCCAATTTATATATTTTTGTCTTTTATGGAACACAACACAATACAGGGAATCTCCCTATATAGCTATCCTTATACAAACTAGCAAAAGTGCTATATTTTCATATAATCTTTTGTTTTTTCTTCAACAAAATCTGAGAACAACAGGTCAGAACAGGTTCTGCCCAGAGGCTGGGGGTGGAGAAGGGGCAAGGTGGCCCAAATAACATATACAAGTGTAAGTAAATGTAAAGATGATAAGATAAACTTTAAAAATATTTTCCACATTCTCTCTAAAAAATCATTGTGTATTAACAGATTGCAAAGTTATTCTGTTATTTTTAGAAGATTTAAAATTTTAACTATTATTATTAGAACTATAAAAATTCCATGTACCAAATTACATGGTTCCCATAAATATGAACAATTTTATGTCAATTCCTATATAAGAATGAATATACAATTTTTAAAACTGTTGAAATCACCATAAGAAAGGGACTAAGGAAGAAAGGAGAAAAATAGAGAGAATGAACCAATAGGGTCTATAATATATACATACATGAAAATGTCACAAGGAAACTCCCTGTGTAGTTATTTATCTTAACAAACAAAAGTGTTTTTTTTTTTTTTTTTAACCAAATTAGAGAACAGGAAGTCAGAACAAGTCCTGTCTGAGGAATAAGTACAACCGGGAGGGGAGAGGATACAAGGAAAGAGTGAAGGAGGGGAATATGTGTGCAATATTATGCACACATGTAGATAAATGGAAAAATAAGACATGTTGCAACTATTTCAGCAAAGTAAGGAGAGGAAATGAATGAGAATGATGGAGGGGTGAACTCAACTACAATGTATTGTAACAACTTTTGTAAATGTCACAATGTACCCCTAGGACAACAATAATAAATATAATTTAAATAAATGAAAAAAGAAAAAACTTCCCAGTGAATATTAGTTTATGGTCTTAGTAAAGATGAATGTCTTTGTTGCTACTATTTTCCTTCAGTGATCACCCACACATTTCTATCATAAGGTTTGAAATCCTTTCACAAATGAATTACTTTAGCAAGTATGTTTATGGTTAATTGGTGGTATATGTGAGATTAACTTTGGACTCTCCATTCTGCTCAGTTAGTTGATTTGCCAATTTTTATATTGGTCACACACTTCCCTGATATCTTTCCAATAGCAAGCTATTAAGATATCTTGGCTTTAGAGGTGTTTTGAACTTGAAACAAATTTAATAAAGTTTGCCTGCTTCTCCAAAAATATACTGTTATTTTACTTGGTTTTCATAGAATTTATAACTCATGATAGGGGAATTAGGAGTTTAACAATATATCTTCCAGCATATGAATATGTAGTGTATCAGTATCATTCACACATTTCCCTTATTTCTAGCCAAGAATGTTTTAAATTTTCAAATACAGTGGTCTCCCACATTTACATTTTCTGGCTTTGATACTATTATAATTCAATTTTTTCCCTTTATTTATTACAAGTATATAAGAATACAAATCATTTTCTTTACCAAACTTCTGTCTTTTATTGTTTATATTTACTTTTATTTTATTTTGTTTTTTTTATAATGATCACAGGTTTAATTCATCAGAAGCTATAACAATTGTAAAATTATAAAATCTGATACTTTAGGCCCAGATTTATAAATCAAGCATTGAAGAAACTCCAAAGAACATGAATGATTACAGAAAAAGAGTTTAACACAGATTTCTTTTGCTGTTGTTGTTGTTCATTTATTCACACGTGTACACATTGTTTGGGTAATTTCTCCACCCTGCCCCCTCCCCCACCCTTCCCCACTCCTCCCCTCAGTTTCAGGCAGGTCCTGTTTTTCCCTTGTGACTGATTTTGTTGAAGAAAAGACAAAAGCATAATAAGAAAGACAAAGCGTTTTGCTAGTTGAGTTAAGGATAGCTATACAAAAAGATTCCTACAATTGCTCTCATGTACCCAAGTGTTACAATCCATGTTGATTCAACTCTAACTGATCTTTACCTTGGTTCCTGATCCCCTGCTAGTGATAACCTGTCGTTTTAAGGTGTTTGTATTAGTCCTTTGGAGTGGGACATCAAATGCTTTCATGTTTTGGGTTTTCTGCCTATTCCTCTATCTCCCATATGTGCTCTCCCCTTTTCTTGTGATCCAAGTCCAAAAACATTGCAGCATTTGCCCTAGATCTAAGTTCCACATATGAGGGAGAACATATGATTTTTGGTCTTCTGAGCTTGGCTGACCTCGCTCAGAATGATGTTCTCCAGTTCCATTCATTTACCTGCAAATGATAAGATTTCATTTTTCTTCATGGCTGAGTAAAATTCCATTGTGTACAAGTGTCACATTTTCTTGATCCATTCATCAGTAGTGGGGCATCTTGGTTGTTTCCATAACTTGGCTATTGTAAATAGTGCTGCAATAAATATGGGTGTGCAGGTGTCTCTGGAGTAACCTGAGTTGCATTCCTTTGGGTATATCCACGGAAGGGGGATTGCTGGATCATATGGCAGGTCTATGTTTAGATTTTTAAGAAGTCTCCAAATTTTTCTCCAGAGTGGTTGTACCAGCTTGCAGTCCCACCAGCAGAGGATTAGGGCTCCTTTTTTCCCACATCCTCACCAGCACTTGTTGTTGGTGGTGTTTTGGTTGATGGTTATTCTAACAGGGGTGAGGTGGAATCTTAGTGTGGTTTTGATTTGCATTTCCTTTATGGCTAGAGATGGTGAGCATTTTTTCATGTGTTTTTTTGCCATTTGAATTTCTTCTTTTGAGAATGTTCTGTTTAGTTCAGTTGCCCATTTCTTAATTGGCTCATTGATTTTAGGAGAGTTTAGTTTCTTAAGTTCCCTGTATATTCTGGTTATCAGTCCCTTGTCTGATATATAGCTGGCAAATATTTTCTCCCACTCTGTGGGTGTCTTTTCAGTTTAGAGACCATTTCTTTTGTTGTGCAGAAGCTTTTTAATTTTATGAAGTTCCATTTATTCATCCATTCTTTTAGTTGGTGGGCTGCTGGGGCTCTATTGAGGAAGTCCTTGCCTGTACCTATTTGTTCCAGAGTGTTTCCTGCTCCTTCCTGTAGTAACTTCAGAGATCCAGGTCTGATATTTAGGTCCTTGATCCATTTTGAGTTGATACTAGTACAAGGTGATAGACATGGATCTAATTTCCGTTTCTTGCAGACAGGTAACCACTTTTCCCAACAACATTTGTTGAAGAAGCTGTCTTTTCTCCATTGTATATTTTTGGCACCTTTGTCAAAAATGAGGTGGGTATAGTTGTGTGGGTTCATATCTTGGTCCTCTATTCCATTCCACTGGTCTTCATGTCTGTTTTTTTTCCAGTACCATGCGTTTTTATTGCTATTGCCTTGTTATATATTTTAAAGTCAGGTATTGTGATACCTCCAGCATTTCTCTTTTTGCTGAGTATTGTCTTGGCTATTCACAGTCTCTTGTGTTTCCAAATTAACTTTATGGTGGATTTTTCAACTTTGTGATGAAAGTCATTGGGATTTTGATGGGAATTGCATTAAACATGTAGATTGCTTTCGGTAGTATAGCCATTTTTACTATGTTGATTCTACTGATCCATGAGCATGGAAGGTCTTTCCATCTTTTGTAGTCTTCCTCAATCTCTTCTTTAAGTGTTTACAATTGTCCTTATAGAAGTCATTCACATCCTTTGTTAAATTTACTCCTAGGTATTTGATTTACTTTGAGGATATTGTGAATGGAATTGTTTCCATGTGTTCATTCTCAGTTTGTTCATTGTTGGTCATACAAAAGCTAATGATTTTTGTAGGTTGATTTTGTATAGTGGCATCTTATTGTTGCTGTTTATGGTGTCTAAGAGCTTTTGGGTAGAGTTTTTTGGGTCTTTAAGGTATAGGATCATATTATCTGGAAATAAGGCTATTTTGACAGTTTATTTACCTATTTGTATTCCTTTTATTTCTTCTTCTTGCCTAATTGCTCTGGTTGGAAATTCCAGTACTATGTTGAATAGGAGTGGGGAGAGTGGGCATCCTTGTATCATTCCTGATTTTAGAGAAAATTATTTCCATATTTCACCATTAAGTATGATGTTGGCTATAGGTTTGTCATATATAGTCTTTACAATGTTGAGGTACATTCCATTCCTTCTATTCCTAGTTTTCTTAGAGCTTTTATCGTGAAGCAGTGTTGGATCTTGTAGAAGGCTTTTTCTGCATCTATTGAGATGATCAAGTGTTTTTTGTCTTTGCTTCTATTGATGTGCTGTATTACATTTATAGATTTGCATATGTTGAACCACCCCTGCATCCCTGGGATGAAGCCAACTTGGTTGTGGTGAATGATGTCTCAGATGTGTTGTTGGATTTGGTTTGCCATTATTTCACTGAGGATTTTTGCATCGATGTTCATTAGGGAAATTGGCCTGTAGTTCTCCTTTTTGGAGGTGCCTTTGTCTGGTTTTGGGATGAGGTAATATTGGCTTCATAACATGAGTTAGGCAGTGTTCCTTCCTGTTCTATTTTGTGGAACAGTTTAAGGAGAGTTGGTATTAGTTCTTTTTTAAATGTCTGATAGAATTCAGCAGTGAATCTGTCAGGTCCTGGACTTTTCCTTTTTGGGAGGCTCTTGATGGTAGCTTCAATTTCTTCTTGTGTTATAGATCTATTCAGGTGATTAATATCCTCTTGGTTCAGTTTTGGGAGGTTGTAAGTTTCTAGAAATCTGTCCATTTCTTCGAGATTTTCAAATTTATTAGAGTATAGGCTCCCAAAGTAGTCTCTGATGATTTCCTGGATTTCCATGGTGTTTGTTGTTATCTCTGCCTTTGAATTTCTGATTTTACTGATTTGGATTTTTTTCTCTCCTCATTTCAGTTAGGTTTGCCAGGGGTCTTATTTATTTTGTCAGAGAACCAGCTTTTTTTTTCATTGATTCTTTGTAAGGTTTTTTTTGTTGTTGTTGTTTCTATTTCATTGATTTTAGCCCCTGTCTTAATTATTTCTTTCCTTCTGCTTGTTTTGGGGTTTGTTTGTTCTTCTTTTTCTAGGAGTTTCAGCTGTAGTGTTAGGTCATTGATTTGAGATCCTTCTGTCTGTTTGATATATGCATTCATGGCTATAAACTTTCTTCTTAGCACTGCCTTTGAGTATCCCATAGGTTCCAGTAGGTCATGTTTTCATTTTCATTAACTTCCAAGAATCTTTTAATTTCCTCAGAGACCCATTCATTGTTGAGTAGTGTGTTGTTCAGCTTCCAATTGTTTGAGTGTTTCTTTACTGCTGTTTTTGTTGTTGATTTCTAGTTTTAATGCATTGTGATCAGACAAAATGCATGAGTTTATTTCTATTTTCTTATACTTGTTGAGGCTTGCTTTGTGCCCTAAGTTATGATCAATTTTAGAAAGGGTTCCATGGGCTACTGAGAAGAATGTATATTGTGCAGAAGTTGGATGAAATATTCTGTAGACATCAGCTAGGTCCATTTGATCTATGGTGTGATTTAGCTCTAGGACTTCTTTATTGACTTTTTGTTTGGATGACCTATCTGTTGGTGATGGGGGGGTAGTAAAGTCTCCCACTACCACTGTGTTGGGGTCTATATATACTTTTAGGCCCTTCAGAGTATGTTTGATGAAATTGGGTGTATTGACATTGGGTGCATATAGGTTGATAATTGTTATTTCCTTTTGGTGTACTTCCCCTTTTATTAGTATGGAGTGTCCTTATTTATCTTGTATGATAAAAGTAGGTTTGAAGTCTATTTTGTATAAGTATTGCTACCCCTGCCTGTTTTTGGGGACCATTGGCTTGATAAATCTTCTTCCAGCCTTTCACTCTCAGCCAGTGCTTATTTCTGTTGATGAGGTGGGTCTCCTGTAGGCAGCAGATCGTTGGATCTTTCTTTTTAATCCAGTTTGCCAATCGGTGTCTTTTGATGGGGGAATTTAGTCCATTAACATTCAGTGTTAGTTCTGATAAATACGTGGTGATCACTGTCATTTAGTTGTCTTTGTTGATTAAAGGTTTGATTGTGTGTAGCTGAATCAGTGTTACTCTCTGCTTTCTTGCCTTTTCTTCTCCTGTGGTTTGGTTTTCCCTGCCCTTTCATGGTTTTGTTTGCTTTCATTTTCTGTGTGCAGAATTCCTTGAAGGATCTTTTGTAGTGGTGGCTTGGTGGTCATATATTGTTTTAATTTCTGCTTATCATGGAAGATTTTTATTGTTCTATTTTGAATAATAGTTTTGCTAGGTAGAATATCCTAGGATTGAAGTTATTTTCATTCAGGGCTTGGAAGACCTGACTCCATGCTCTTCTTGCTTTTAATGTTTCTGTTGAGAAGTCTGCTGTGATTTTGATGGGTTTGGCTTTGTATGTTATTTGTTTTTTCTTTCTTACAGCCTTCAATATTCTTTCTCTAGTTTCTGTACTTGTTGGTTTAATGATAATATGTTGTGGGGTAGTTCTATTTTGGTCTGGTCTGTTCGGTGTTCTGGAGGCTTCCTGTACCTGCATGGGCATAGTTTTCTCTAGATTTGGGAAGTTTTCTGTTATTATTTTGTTAAATATATTACTCATTCTTTTTGCTTGCACCTCTCCTCCTTCTTCAAAGCCCATGATTCTCAGGTTTGGTCTTTTGATGGAGTCAGTGAGTTCTTGCATTTTCTTTTCACAGGTCTTGAGTTGTTTAATTAATAGTTTTCCAGTTTTTCCTTTAATTACCATTTCATTGTCAAGTTCTGAGATTCTGTCTTCTATTTGTTCTATTCTTCTGGAATGGCCTTCCATTTTGTTTTGTATTTCTGTTTCATTCTTTCTTCTGAGGTTTTCCATATCATGGGTTAGTTTCTCTTTAATATTGTCAATTTTTGACCTTAATTCATTTATCTGTCTATTTGTGGTGGTCTCAGTTTCAGTTTGGCATTTATTTAGGGCTTCTGTATTTCATTTATTTGTTTTTGTGTTTTCTCATATTCTTTATTTTTGTCCTCTTGGAATTTCTTGAGTGCCTTCTGTACATTTTGGTTGACCATGTCTAGTAACATCTCTATGAAATTCTCATTAATTACTTGTAGAATTTCTTCTTTCAGAATGTTCTTGTGGGTTTCATTGGGCTCCTTTGTATAGTTTATCTTTGTTTTGTTGGAGTCTGGGTCTGAGTATCCTTTTTCTTCATTTTGCATTAAATCCTGAAGTACTTTATTTTTGGAGGCAGAATAGTTTCCTTCCCTTTTTCTTCTTCCCATATTTCCACTAGGTAACATTTCTATCCCTGAACTATGTGTAATTTAGTATTAGCTAGGTAGAAATGTTAATACTAACAAAACCAAGAGAGAAGGATAAAAAAGAAGGAGAGATGGAAAGATAAAAGAAATAGAGTAGAGAGAAAAAGAGACAAATAAATGGTAGAGATGGTGGGTGATCAAACAGTAAAACATAGGTAGGTTTGGAGCCTTCCTGCATCAAGTTGACAGTGGGTAGGGCCTCATGGACCTTCGGGTGGAGGCTTTTAGCTGAGGTGAAGCAGTGGGCCTTTGGAGCATGGGCTTGGCATGCCTGAAAGGCACAGGCCCACAGAGCGGAAATCTTGCATGTCTATGGATCCTTGGCTTGACAGTCTTGGGGGCATGGTGGAGCAGAATGGAGATCGTGTGTGTGTGGGCTCCCAGCTTGGCAGCCTTAGGTGACAGCCTTGCAGAGTGAATATTGTGCAGTGCTGTGCAGGCCTTGGGAGCCTGGCCACAAAGCAGAGATCATGCATGTGTTTGTGTGGCCCAGCGAGATGGAGCTCCTGCAGGGCTGTGCAGGTCTAGAGGGGGCCTGGCCTGGTGGAGATTGTAAATATCTGTGGATCCCTGGCCTTAAGGGCTTGTCCCATGGAGGTCCTGCAGGTCTGAGGGGTGGGAGTTTGGGGTAGCACAGCCCTGGTGGGGCAAAGGAGCAGGGCCGGAGGATTGGAGATTCCATTGTGTGTGGAGCAGCTGCTCCATGGGCCTGTGGGGTGGGGCTTGGTGTGCAGCCCTGCTATTCTTTTAGTACATGGTTGGGTGGAGAAGCCTCTCCAGATCTAGGGGTTCAGAGTGCTGATGTTTCAACTCTCCCTGGTGTTTTACCCCAATCAAGTGTGTCTCCAGCTTCTTATCAAAGTCCCTGAATCATGGAGGTCAGAGGTCTGTGGCTGTGTTCTGGTCGCCATCTTAACACCTATATTTATTTTTAATTGCATGTATTTTGTAGAGTTCTTAACTTTCCCATACGCTCTATCATGTTTTCTGTAAAACAATACTTTTGTTTACAGATTTGTAGTTCTATCTTTAATTTATTTTTCTTGTTTATGTTCCTAACCAAGACTTTCAGTACAATGTTAAATGGAGAAACTAAAGGCCTCTTTAATTTCTTTCCTACCTTGAAGAGAAACATTCATTGTTAAATATGATGTATGATTTAAGTTTTTATTGGTACTTTTATATAAGTTGAGAAATTATATTTAGGTTCTTGAATTATTTTTGTCTGAGTGATTCTACCATAATAGTTGACTTCTTGTGAATAATTTTTCTTCAAATATTTAAATTGTCATTTAACCTCTTTAGATTTTTTAATACAAACCATGGATGATTGATATTAATTTCTTCTAATGTAAGAATTTATGTTAAAATTTTCTATCTAACTGCTCCTTCCAAGTTTTGACAATTTCCCCTGTGTTTCTTCTTTGACACTGGGGCCTTTAGATTTGTTTTGCTTAACTTCTAAATATTTGAAGCCATGTATTTTATTTTTATTGACTTTTAATTAAATCTCATTATAGATAGAGAACAATATTGTTTCATTATTTTGAAATTTATGACATGTTTTATGGTTTCAATATGGCACAACTTTGTGAATATTCTATGTATGCTTGGAATTAACATATATTCTGAAGTTGGTGGAAGAAGTGTCTTATAAATTTTAGCTACTTCATAGTTGCAATGTTGCCAAAGATAAAAAATACCTTTGTGTGTATGCTTGTGCATGTGTTTGTGTGTGTATACTTCCTTCATCAATTTCTAAGGGAGGGATTTCAAAGATCTAAATATGACTTATCTGCTTATTTATATCACTATCTTCATTTATTTCACTCCTGTGTTATTAGATGCATACGATTTTATATTGTCAGATTTTTCTTAAGTCAACTTTTATTATATGGTATTATCTCTCAATTCATAGTAACATGCCCTGTCTAATGTCTATCTTTAAAATGATAGCATAGTCACCAATATTTTGCAGTTACCCTTTGTATGTTTTATATTTTTCCATTCAAATTATCTACACATCAATTGGCTAGTCTGTCACTGTGTTACCTTAATTGAAGGGCTCAGTTGTTCTATTTAATAAAATTATTTCTACTTTTTTTCTATTTTTGCCATCTATGCATTCATTTGCTCTACTTTTACATCACTTTTTTAAAAGTCATTTAAAATACAAACATATACACAAAAAGCATGAACATATACAAATTCATATGTAGAGCATTTATAAATAGTTGAACTACTCTGTGGAACTTGGAGGAGGGAAAGGAAAAGAGAATGATAGAGCACCAACAATATTGTAAAACATAACATCTGTGAAGACAGAGCATACAATAATATATATTGAAAGCTGTTGAAAAAGAGGGGGTGGGTAAAGAGGTAAGGGGTAAGGGAGAGTACTGGAAGGGGTTGAATAGATGAAAATAAAATATACCCACAGTCAGGATATAACAAAAGGCAGGACTGTAAAATAGGTACAGTGTATGTGCTGGGGGGGGGGGTAGTAGTGGGAGGGGGAGAGTGAATGATGGAGATTAAGGTTAGGGTATGTGGTAGCTGGACTTCATATACTCAATGAAACAGAACAAAGAAACCTCATGCAATTTGCCTGTGGGATCAGGAGGGGATTGAAAGGGAGAGAGGATGGGGGTGATCTAACCAATGTACAAGATAAGCCTAATCGAATTGTCACTCTGAATCTCCACCCTGTATAACAAATATATCCTAGGAGTGGATCAAGTAGTAAGAATGCCTTCCTAGCAAGAATAAGGCCCTGAAGTCAAACCCCAGTGTTGCCAAAGAAAATTAGCTTTTTTAGAATAAATTTTCATATTTTTTCTACTATTACTTTACTGGATAAAAATGCTTATCAAACTTGCTGAATAAATGTGTAAAGAAAAGCTCACCATTCCTTTCCATAAAAGAAAGGTAAGTCAAAACCACACTGAGATTTCACCTCAGTCCAGTAAGAATGGCTATCATCAGTAATGTGCACAACAGTGAATACTGGTGAGGATGTGGGGGGAAAGAAACTCTTATACACTGTTACTGGAAATGCAACCACTATGAAAAGCATATGGTGGTTCCTCAAAAAACTAAAAATAGAACTGCCATATGATCCTGTGATATCACTCCTGGACATATACCCAAAGAACGTAAGCCAGGAAACAATAGACATACTTGCACACCTATGTTTATTGCAGCACTATTCACAAAATTCCAGGTTTGGAAAGATCTTTGGAATCAGTCCTACAACTGATGTATGTATTAAGAAAATGTGTAGTATATACACCCAATGGAGTATTATTTAGCCATAAAGAAGAATGAAATTATGATTTTTATGTGTAAACCCATGGAACTGGAAATCTTCATGTTAAGCAAAATAAGCCAGGCTCAAGAGGTTAAAGATCGCATATTTTCCCTCATATGTGGAAATGCCCTGTAAAATAAATGCACACATAAATGATCCATATATATATATGGGGGGAGAAAGGAGCACACACACACACACACACACACACACACACACACACACACAGAGAGAGAGAGAGAGAAAGAGAGGGAGAGAAAGAGAGAGACAGAGACTGAGACAGAGACAGAACCAGAGATGGAGGAGAACATCAGTGTATAAGTGTATAACTGGGACTGTGTAAGGGGAGGTGGGAGAGAAAGACAATGCTTGAGAAAGAATCATATTGAAACATGGTGCATCTGTGTATGATGACAGTATAATGTAATGCCCTGTGAACTGTTGAATAATATGGGAGCCGGGTGATAGAGATATAAACATGTCTGAAATACTAAGGTGAAACCCACTTGAACAATCAATATACACTTAAAAACAATGAAGAACAGAAAGGTAAGACAGGTCCTACAGAGGATTGGTACTAGTTGAAGGAGGGTGGATGTATTTTGTATTTGTGTATGAGAATAGAAACTTGCTAAAATTGTTCTAAAGGGGGGAAGTGGAAAGAGGGAGTCTGATGGAGGGAGTGAATCTAATTAAGATGTATTTAAGCAGATACGTAAATGTCACAATGTATCCCCCTGTATAACTATAATATGCAAATTAAAGCACTGTTTCAGAGAAAGGTTAAGAACATTGTTCCCATATGATTCCATTGTACTTCTTACCATATTTTCTGTTATTATTGTCACATAATTCACTTCTAAATATCTAGTGCATACCACACTAGTTTTTTGTTTAGGCCATTAGTTCCATTGGTTTTAGTTAACTGAAGGAAATAAAGCAGAAGCAGTCTATATTTACCTGTGTTTTTATTATCTTTGACATTTATTATTCCTTTCTGCAAATGTGTCTAAACGGGGTAATTTTTCCCTTAAGCCTGAAGACCTTTCTTTAACATTTCTAGCATCATAGGTCTATGGCAATGAATTAACTGAGATTTTTTTATCTGAAAATATCTTTGCTTCACTTCTACTTTTGGAAGATTGTTGAACTGGGCACAGTGTTCTGTGCCTACTTTATCCCTACACAAATAACTTTAACATTATCCATTGTCTTGCCTTCTGCCATCCAAGTTTATAACTGTAATTTGTTTCATCATTGGTTTCCATTGTGTATAAAGTGTTTTAAATTTCTCTGGATCCTTTTGAAATTTTGTCATTGAGTTTAACTATATGATCTTATGTATAACTTAGATTTTCTTCTTTTCTGAGAAAAGTTATCATTAGCTTCGTGGATTTGCAGACTGAAGTCTTCATAATTCTGGAATTTGGTATATTGCTGTTGCTGCCCTTAACATTTTTGAATTGGCCTTTTAGAAAAAAATGTTTACATTACCATGATTTCTCCAATTGTTGCTTGTCTTTAAAATTACTTGTTATGTTGATAAACAATTAGGCAAAATAATAATGAGTCACATTACAAAAGGATGCCTTACTTCCATCACTGTACATGGCAAAAAATAAGTTCTGTTAAAAAGCAGTGATTCTCCTCTGTTGTCTAAGTCTCACTTTAGATAAAGGACATATTTGAAAAGAGATATTGTAAAATATCTTTGAGGACCACATAAGTTTTATGTATACATCAACCATATTTAATAAGAAGTCATTTTATATGAAATATAATATCTTTCATTCTCAAAAACAAATTTCTTTCCCTATTATGAAATATTCTTATAACTTTGCATAATAACTAATAGCCAAAGTGTGTTGCCTTTTTTTAGTTTCTGTGTTAAATAAAGTAAAATAAAGTTGCAATTGAAAGAAAACAGAGTTCTAATTTATAGAAACTTTTTCCAGTAAACTTGAAGATATTTAGCTTTGTAACATATAATCTCACTTTAGTAGTTTTCCTTGGAGATGACTATCCCATTAATGGGTGAAATTTCTTCAGATATCTGTAGCTTTTTTTGTTTCACACAGATACAGATAATCAACTAAGACATATTGTTCTCAAGAAAAAAATAAGCTAAACTGTCCTCTTACTAAGGCCATGGATTGACTGCTCTGATCTATTTCCATTCTTTATCCACTTAAAGCAATTCACTTTCATCTCCCACAGGAGGAGATTTAGAAGTGCATCAAAGACAAACTTGAAATTAAGTTAACCCCTTTGTTCTCAGTTTCTGCCACATGGCATCAACCAACTCTATAAAGCATAGATAAGGGTGGAATGTAACTTCTGACCTGATTTCTGAGAATATTAACTATAGCCCTTGGGGAAAATGTATGGTCATTTTGGTTCAATCATTTCATGCAATTTATTTTTTCTAAATTAATTAGTGGAGACTGTGTATCACTTCCATGTACTAGTTAAGCCATGTTACAGAAATTCATTGGAATCTTATTTTAATTTACATAATATTAACTTCAAAAGAACAAGCCATTTTCATTTCACATCAATTGGCTTGCCATATTTTTCTTCAGATTTATTTTAAATAAAGTGAATATGATCTGCTAAGAATAAGAAAATTTATTTGTGAAAAACACTTTTTATTTTATTTTTAAATGAAACATTTCTGAGCTTAATCTTAAACATAGCCTATACAACTATGTAAGCAGCTTTGAGAAAATGCAGAAGGAGGAAGTGAAAATTGTTTTTATAAAGATCACAGTGTTTATGATAACCTAGATTCACTCATTCAACCCATTGCTGCTTTCCTCTGTGGGGACATTTATGGCGTTCCCCACTCTAACTGTACTCTCATTTTCAATTTTAGATAGATTTCATTTTTGCCAACTAACTTGCCATAGGAGTTAGCTACTGTCCAATCCTATTTTTTAAAAAATAAGTTTGCATGAACACATGAAAAATGTCTGCATATTCTGGAGTATACCAAAGTATGTGCAATAGTGACATCAATGGTGGAATTAATTGCAGTGGCAACTTCTTTGGTATAGCCTTCATGTCTCTCCTTTGGAGTAATGCTACCCATTATCCAGGTTCCTCAATGTCATAAAGCCATTGCTTTGACAGCTAGCGGAGAGCAAAAGTAATTTCATCTTTTCTTGTGGCTTATACCTGTATAAACAAAAGAAATGCACAACAAATTTATTCAATCAAAATTTTATGTAACATGGGAGCTTATAGAAATGAAGACCTGTAGTGGAAGTGTATATATTTTTATTCCTAGATTTAATGAAGAATGGATAGTCTTCTGTGATTCGACAAAAAGAGAATATGAATAAATGGTAATGAAATTGGGGGTTCTTTGTAAAGCCTATTTGTTCAGATCCTTCTTGGCCTTTATTTATAAGTCAGGGCTCCTCTTCAATGAGGATCTTATGACTTCCTTTTAGGCAAGATAGCTCAGGGAATTAATTTCTTGATGAACACACACTAGGGAAGAAACGTGGGAGATTATCAGACTGAGTTTCATACTTTTACAGCATTCTGACTTGCCAAGGTGCCATATTTGGGGTATATCATTCCGCCTCTTGACTTAACACTTTAGGCAGTGGTAACTTCTTGCTTCCAGAATGTCAAGAGTTCCCAGTACATGTTCTGAAAACTACACTTTGTGACTCAGCCTGGGATCTGAAAATTCAACCTTTCTATGGAAAGCCCAAGTTTCTTTGGATAAGCCCCTTCTTGATTAAAAAAGATAACTAGTTTTTTTAGGAAAGTAAATTTTCACTGGTCTAGTGTGAAAAAGAACTAGGATTCACATGCACACATTAACATATGTATTTAATACACACCTGCAATCTCTTTTCCCCTTTATTTGAGGGTTATTATAGGTTCTGATGGTGAGATGGTTATATCCAGATGAATTCTAATGTACACCAAGGTTTTATTGCACAGAAGAACACTCTTCTGTGTTCTTTTCTGCATGGAAGTGTTTATGAAGCTTAAAGAGACAATATAAGCAATAGAAAAAAATGAAGACAACAAAATTTGTGCCAAATTTAGACACTAGCTTTCCATTATCTATCTATATTTCAGGAATTGGAGTTGGCTCTCTCATTAAATATGTAATAATTCAGTAACATTTTGGGATCTAAAGCAAAGAGTTTTGTGTTCATTTTTCAAAATTTTCTGAAATATAGCCCCATAAAGAGGACTCATAAAGAAAGTCTGTGTTTACCACTGGCAAGAGGGTCATTGTGAAAGTAAGACTCCCTTGCCTTCTGGCCACAAGCACAGCTTTTATATGTCTCAGGAAGGCAGATTGGTCAGGAGTGAAAGGAACAAGGAAACAGGAATGTGCTGTGCCAGGCAGGACAGTTCGGCAAAGTAAATGACCTCAGTGTAAGTAAGGGTGGGAAAGTACATTCCAGAGGCCTAAGTTAACAAGGAAGATGATGATTTAAGCAAATTTTAGTTTCAGCAAGTATTTTAGGCTGGGGGCATGTTAATGTCAGGGTGATAAAAAAATTCTTAGAATTTATAGCTTGAAATGGTTTGTTAGTGTGTTTTGGGTATCTTAAAAAAGCACATATATTCATCAAATCTGAGAAAATGTGCACATAAGATGTGTATACTCAATTGTCTGTCAAAAGAAGGAAAAGTAAACTAGTGAAACTTTAATGATGATGTATCTGCTATTTAAAGAAAATTGAATAAATATCTGAAATTTAACTTGGTAGATCAAAAAGAAGATAGAATGGCAGATGGATTCAGGATGCTTAAATATGTAGCACATGAAGGGTAGTAAAATGTCAATAGTAGAATCTTGATGGGTATATGAGTGGAGAATGTAAAATTCTTTCAAATCTGCCATACATTATAATTTTTCATAAAAATAGTTGAAAAAATAAGAATTTTAAAAGGTAGATTCTCAGTAAGAATTTTATAAATATTACAAAGTTTGAAAACTATAAATAAGTTATTATATTTTCTTAGGACAGAAGGTAGATGAGCATCACATACTTGGGACAGATAAAAAAATTGATTTCCGATTCAGATTTAACAGTTTTCTTAAATAACTTTGCTAAAATCAAATAAAAGATAACATAAACATTATAATATGTCTTAGGACTTATCACAATTATATTGTGAAGATTAATGTTCAAATTTCTATGCAAGTATAAACTTGTATTATTCAAATTAAGGGCCCCTATTTAATAACACTCCAGAAATACACAAATTCAAAGCTGGCCTTTTAAGTACAAATTGGAAGGTCAAAACGTGAAGTTCTCCTCTGTAATCCCTGGAGGTTTCTTTCTCTTCTATTTTAGGCTAGTGCTAATTGCTGATAAATGGTGGCAATTTATTAGAAGCGGACATTATTGTATCTAGTCAGTGGAGCAGAGTAAAGCATTGTTAAGCAAAACCTTTAGGCCTGATGGAGAACAGTACAAAGCAGCATAAGGCAGAATTGAAATTAGTGTCTATTAGAAAAAGGAAAAGACAAATATGATGTCTCCAAAATGTGTTTGACTTTTAAGTAAGAAAGGTGGAATTTAGGAACTACACCAGCCAAGTTCCTAGGGTTACTGACTGCAGTGAGGGCCCATGCATTTTTTTTCTACTGTGGCATGTCAAGATCGCCATGTCCATAACAGCCTAAAACATGCACATTTATCATACGACAGTTCACAAGTGCAAGAACACACAGGTCAGATGAGTATTCTGCTGAGGATCTTACCATTCGAGTTCAGTCTCAGCAGAGATAATACTTTTCTTGTGGTGAGGACAAGGAACAGTACTGAACTCCGGGCTTTTCCCTTGATAGACAGACACTGTACTGTTTGAGTTAGTGTCTGTCTGTCTAGTTATTTTTCTTCTGGTTAGTTTTGAGACAGGGTCTTGAATTTTGTTCAGGCCAGCCTGGACCATATCTTTCTATTTTACATTTAACTCCACAGCTGGGATGACAGGAGCATGACACCACACTCAGTTGTTTTCTATTGAGATGGGGTCTTGTAAACTGTTTAGCCTTGAGAGGCCTTGAACTACTATGCTCCTAGTCTGAGCCTTCCAACTAGTTAGGATTCTAAGCAGAAGCTATGGCACCAATTGGAGATAAGAGTCTTATCTAAAGTTCAAGTTTCACTTCCATGTGCATTCAGTTTTGGACAAAACTCAATTTCTTTTGGCAATAGAAATTATGTTGCTTTCTTGATGGTTGTTGGTCAAGAGTTTTTCCTTAGTTCTTGAAGGCTAACCTCTTACCCTAACCACATGCACATCTCACAACATGGAAACCTGCTTCTCCAAAACCAGCAGAATTTCTTCATAGTCTTTTATGATGTCTGAATTCTTATATAACATACATACAGAAGTGACTATCCCACCATATTTAAATGTTCTGTTCACATTATGGAAGATGGAAGATTACAGAGTATGGATAGTAGATATAAGGACCATTTCTGGGAATGGTGGCTTAAGCTTGTAATCCTAGTTACATGGGAGGTGGAGTTTGGAAGGATCACATTTCTAGGTTAACCCTAACAAAAAGTTTGCAAGATCTATTTCAACCAATGTCTGGGTATGGGGGAACACACCTCTCATCCCAGTTACACTGGAGAAACACAAATCAGAAGATTGTCAGTCAGGCTGGCCCAGTAATAATAAAGTGAGAGCCTATCTCAAAACTAACCAACACTGAAATTACTGGTGGAGTGGCTCAAGTTGTAGAGCACCTAGTTAGCAAGTACAAGGCCTTAAGTTCCAATATAATTAGTACCATAAAAGAAAAAGATACACATAAAATAAAAATAAATAAGTAAATCTTAGGTAGAGAAAGGACATGGGAGGGTGAATATAGTGCTAATATTGTGTACACTTGTATGTAAATGGAAAATGATACCTGTTGAAACTATTTCAGGAATGGTGGAAGGGAGTTAAAGGAAAATGATGGAGAAGGTGGAATTAAGTATGATATATTTGATGTATTTTAAGGATATTTGTAAATGCCACAAGGTACCCTTACACAGCACAAGAATAAAAATATTAACAAAATAAATAAATATTAGGGACCATCATAGAATTCTGTTGACCAGAAATAAGTGTGTCAAAAAATTTTTTCTTCATTAAGAAAAACCTCAAAAAACTATGCTCACCCATATTGTCAAAGAAGGTGTACAAGTCATGATTGAAATAAAGAAAATAATACAATGATTTTGATGAAAATAAAGAGGTTTTACAGTACTTGAGATTAGACCATTAGAACTCCAAAGACAGAAAAACCATGAATGAACCACCACCCTGGAATTTTACAATCTTTATAAAGTCCTTAACATTTGTAGTGAGGCATTCATTAAAAACAAATAAAAACAAAAACCTCATGACCCAACCACATATTGCTGGGGCCATGATGTCAAGACTAGTTCCCACAGTAACTCAGGGATAAGGGCTCAATGTGGTCTAACGTTGAAATACTCTAATCATTCAGTTTTTTATTCTCTCAGTAGATGTATTGCCAGCATGGCCATTGTGATCTTTCTTTTGCTGTATGAAAATGAAAGTGGCAATTTTCACCCTCAAGAAAATCCTTTCTTGCTATGGAAATATTCATGAAGAGAAAAAATGATGAAAATCAGGAGTAAAGGATGATTTAGGCATAGTATTTCTAGGTACAGAAATGGGGCACCTAATGCACACACTGTTTGCCAGCAAAAATTTCCTAGCAATTGTCACACTTTTGCTGACCTAATTATAAGTCAGATTGGTAAAGAAATAGAGGACCCATGATTAGTAATAGAAGCAGGCTTTGGAGGAAGTACGTAGGTAATAATAAATACAAGTACTTTGTTTTGACTGGAACAAGGATGGTAACATAAGCATGGGCCTGGACACAGAAGGAAGATCCGTACATAACTGATCAAGAAAGACATGGATAGGAGATTTGGCTCCTTCTGTATAAGGTAAGTGACTTGGGCCAATCATTCAAAGTTTCTAATCCTCAGCTTTGTTATCTTAGAATAGGGTTAGGTATATCATTGGAGTATTATAGACCAAGGTTGATAGAAGGTGTAAAACCTGCACTAGAGCTTGGCACAGAAGGACTCTTCAGTATATAGCAGCTATCTTTATGCAATCAGTTAAATTTCAGAAAAGGGACATTAATAAATATCCAATATGTGGTTTAAACTAGAGGGTATGGAGTAGTGTTAGCTAGCTGAGATTTGTTTTTTAGAAATATTACTTTATCCAGTCTTTGGGAGCTGAGGTTGCATGCATTAGACACAGGAAGTGGTGATAATGGAGGCTTTGGCTAAGGTAGTAGTTGGAAGACAATGAACCAAGAAGGGATTGGAGCTATATCTAGAATCAGAAGCAGTAAAAACTAATGAAAAGTTGAGAGGCAAGAATTTGAATAGTTAACCGAATACATTCATCATATACTGATGAAACAAGATGAGTTAGATAGAAAGTGAAAAGATAACATATCAGTTCTAATCCATCGACTCCCACCCCAAAAGTTTACACAAGTTAGGTTATTCACATTATCCTGGAGGGCAGAAGTAGTGAAAGCAAATAACTAGCAGAATGAGGCAGAAACTTCTGACAAGGGTAAAGGGAGAGTTTTCTAGAGCCCTAACTGGAAGGAGACAGTGATTTTGATTTTTGTGGGGATTAGGGTCTCTAAATATTCTGTTGCAAAGAACATAAGAAATAGCAAGGGTCTTAGAGAAGATTGGTGGCAAATTCACAGGTAGGATATATGGACTATGCACTGGCAAGTCCTGAAAACCAAATTTATCTAATCATAGCACAGAAACAGCCAAATCCCTGTACAGAACCTAAGAGCTCAGACAATCTATGAGTTTATAGAACACAGCATGGGCTGAGACCATTAGACTAAGAAAAATTGTTCTGGAAAATTTATTTCTAAACTTTTTCAGGGCTTCTCCAAGGAGAGAGTCCTCTGAACTAAGGTTATTTTATCATACCATGGATATAGATATTATTTGGTTTAGAAGGACAAAATAAATGTATGTTTCTTTTATTCAAGGAAAACAGTAGAAATGATCAAATTTTTAAGAGTGAGTGAGGTAAAAAATGTGGGGGTGTATAAGAAAATGTTGTAAAGATGTTGAAGATTGTGATTTTCTGCTGGACCAAGAAATTTATACAGGAGATACAAATTTGTGAGTCAACATATAAGTGCAAAGCAAAGCATTAGGCACAAATTAAATCATCCAAGATTTAAGAATATAGATTAAGGGAGTTAAAATGCAAATATAGGTTTAGGCAGACAAAACTTCAGAAATGTCTACCTCTTCTGTTTCTGAGAAAGAAAATCTACCCAAAATATTAAAATCCAAGCTGAAGTCTGCCATTATCTCATAAATAACCTAGGGCAGAGAAAACCCAGAAAACAAAGATGCCTTTATCAAATGAGAGGAGAGAGACTTAAAAGTGAAGGAATGCTGGTCACAGTGGCCCACAACTAATAATCTCAGGTACTCAGGAGGTAGATCTTAGAAGGATTGCAATTTGAAGCCAGCAGGAGCAAAATGATAGTGAGCGCCCATCCCAACAAAACATGTTAGGCATGGCAACACATGCCTTTCCCCCAGCTATATGGCAGGTATAAAGTAGCAGGATTGTGGCCCAGACTAGCTGGGGTAAAAAACACAAGACCCTATTTGAAAAATAACTGAAGTAAAATGGATTTGAAGCATGGCTCAAGTGATAGCAGCTACCTAGCAAGCAAGAGACCCTGAATTCAAAGTCTAGTACTGCCAGAAGGAAAAGAAGAAAAGGAAAGAAGAAGGAGGAGGAGGAGGAGGAGGAGGAGGAGGAGGAGGAGGAGGAGGAGGAGGAGGAAGAAGAAGAAGAAGAAGAAGAAGAAGAAGAAGAAGAAGAAGAAGAAGAAGAAGAAGAAGAAGAAGAAGAAGAAGAAGAAGAAGAAGAAAGGAAACAGAAAAGGAAAGAAAGAAGATAAAAAGTCACTGGTAAGGAAAAGTAGCAAATCACAGATAGGTCAGTTACTAAAATTAAGCTAAAATACATTATTTGAATTTAATAATTAGACTATAATGAATGTTTTAATTTTTAATAGTTTAAACTGTCACTGGTCATGTTAACAGGAAAACATTACTTAAAATAATTATCCACGTAGTATTCCTTCTAGTAACTTTAGAAAGTAGGGTATCCTTCTTCATCATATTTATAATTCAGAAACAAGCCTTCATGGAACATGATAATTTTTCCAGCATCATATAGTTAATAAGAGGCAGAGCTTAGATTTAAACTTATTTTCATAGCTCTCAGAGGAGTGAGTGCCCTGGAGAAGTCCAATTTTCTGAGAAATCTGTTATGCTAATGGAGTCATATTCCTAAGGATATCCAATGATGTAAAGGTTTCCAAAGAAGATAGGCTGACATGTTATGTCTTTTTCAGAACCCAATAATAAAAGTAGCAGAAGGAAACCTACTGTTATGTAGAACACCCATTCACTTCAAGGTAGAGAATCCCTCTTGAAAACAGCAACTGGTAGAAGTGACTGTTTATCCAGTGCCAACTGGCATTTTAAAAAAAAATTTATTTTATCATTTTTACATGTGCTTACATGTGTATACATTATTTGGTTCACTCCCCACCCTCACCCCCAGCCTCCTGGAAGAACCTGCTCCTCCCTCTTGTTCTCCAATGTTGTTGAGAAAAAAACATAAAAGATAAGAAAAACATGGCATTTTTGCTAGTTTGAGATAAGGATAGCTATACAGGGAGATTCTTTGTGTTGTATGCATGCATTTGTGTATGATAACTCAAATTGGTTCATCTCCACAAGACCTCTTCACTACTTCCTAGTCCCCTTCCCATAGGGACAAGTAACATTTTTCACCATGAGCTGAGTCTTTAAAGTTGAGTGGAAACAGCAATAATCTATTGTATGATGGAAAGGCACATCTAGAATCAGATCCAAATAAATCCAGAAGTCAAAAATAAACACATGAAGAGGTAGTCCAATTTCCCAGAACTTCTGTTGACTTCTATTCACACTTGTGAATGCATCATGGATTTCCTCAGACAGTCACTAGGGGAGGTAAAATAGGGCCTGGTTCACCAATGACTTGATGTCACACATTGGTAGTAGGGGTAGACCTCTTTAGAGATGAGGACTAAGATATGGAAATAAATTGTATGAACAGAATTGAAAGTAGTGTTCCCTTGAAATTCAGAGAGAAGTGGAACAATATAAGGCAAAAATAGAGTCCTTTATAGAAGAAAATATATTTCCTGGTTGATGAAGAAATTTGAAGGAACTAATGAGAACACAGATTTTTCAAGAAGAATTCTAGATATCAACCTGTGTTTCTGATCCCCAAATATGCAGATCAGGGATATCCCCTAAAAAAAGAGGTCATAATAGCCATATGAAATGGAATAGCTCTATTCCAGTGCTCCTGTGAAAAGCTCATGAAAGTAGCTATGGTACCTGTAGGCAGGGGAATGTAGACTACCTCAGAGAGGCAGTGTCCTCTGATCTCTCCCAAGATAGAATTAGATGGTGGCCTCTCTGGTCTCATATAAAACTCATTCTAATACCTCAGTCATCTATGATTCCTTCTTTTTTTGTGATGCTGGTAATTGAACCAGGGCTTTACACATACTAAAGAACCACTCTACCACCTGCTCTGTGTGTCACCACCCCTCACCCCCCAGGTTTTCTAAGTTTCTTGATCCTTCCTCATGCTTTTCCATGGCATTTCTCTCAACTCCACATCATTTACACTAAGTCATCACATCTCAGTTTTAAGTTTTCAGTCCTGCAACATAGGAGGAAAGCTCCAGATATCCTTGATAATAAATTAAAGCCTGTGTCATGAGAAAAAATACTCAAGTTTAGCAAGATTTTTCACCATCTAACTTTATATTCTGCTCCACTAGAATCAATATCACCAGAAAACTTTCCCCTACTGTTCATGGATTTTATACCAACGCATATTTAGTAATGTCTTAGAATTAATTCTTCTGGAGTTTGAATTGCTTCATAATTAAAAGGGACTTTTTTCTCTCCACTATGACTGGGCTCAGAACAATGTGAATTATTTTCTGGAGAAAACTAGCCCAAGGAAGAGGGCAAGTGCCATTTGCAAAAGTTCCTTTTTCACTTGTGATCTTTGAATGGTTAACCTGTACTTGTTTGCGAAACATAACTACTTTTAAAGGAACGTAAGTTTTCAAAAAACTTGTGCATTCAAAATTCTCAGATAAGTTGAGAGAAGACGGGTGGCTACCAAAGACTGTGGAAGGAAAAATGAAAGGTTCGTCAATGGGTACCATTAGATAGGAACAAGAACTTCTGGTGTGCTCTTGCACAGTAGTCTAAGTATAGATAACAATAATACTTCAAATGCTAGAAGAAAGGATTTTCGAATGTATTCAACATAAAGATATGATAAATGTTGAGGAGATAGATATGCTTAATCCAATTTAAACTTCATGCAATGTATACATGTGCCAAAACATTACATGATATTGTATTAATATGTATTTGTTTTTATATATCAGTTAATAGTAAATAAAAAATTTCTCAGGCTGTGCTATCCAAATTTTCCCATATCATGTCACAATTGAGTGCCCTTTGACTCAAGACATCTAATTGATCATTCAATATCCTATTCAGGTTTCTGACACTTATTGGATTCTGAAATTGACTTTCACCATGTTGGGCCTGAAGCTATGTCATCATAAATGCTACTAATAACTCCTCTGATTTTTTTTTTTTTTGAGACACATTCTCACTATGTATCCCGGGCTGGTTTCAAATTCATGATTTTCCTGCCTTAACCTCCAGAGTGCTGGGATTAAAGAGGTTATTCTCCATACCTGGGTCTTCTCTGATTATTTTTTAAAACATGCTATGACTTGATAGCAACTTAGAACCTGTTTCTTTATATTAAGATTGCAAAAGCAAGCAAATAAAACCAGGTGACTTAGTTCTTATAATGTTAATTGCCCTAGTGATATTAAGCACCATAGCTATTATATCACACAAATTAAGAGAGTGTCACAAGTCACTGATAAAAGGCATGTAAAATGACATAATCATGATAGATTTCACAGTTGATAAGCAAACATTAAGTGTGACTTCAGAGTAATAGGTTTTTTTTCAAAAATATTGCTTTTTTCAGATATGTAAAAATTAGGGTACATTTTACATACAGAAAAATACACACATTCACAGGATACTCTTGTGAGATTTAGCAAATATATACAGTAATGTAATCAATATCATAATCAATGCATAAAACAATTCCATCAGTCTCTCACTTTCTGTCATCTCCCTTCTTCAAGGGAGTGTTTTTAGCTTCTCAAAACCACTATTTCTATAGCTCTGTCTTTTTAAAAAGTATGAGAGAAATGAAATCACATAATAGGAAAATTTTCTATGCCTATTTCATTGGGAAATCAATGATTTATTCCTTTTTTATTTCTTAGAGGAATCCATTGTATGGATTAATTATACCGCAGGTTATCAATTCATCAGTTGAATATTTGGGTTATGTCCATTTTACAAAGTGTTTCGGATTCACATGAAATGGAGCAAATTTCTGGGAAAACATACTCTTCATCAAAAATAAATTTAAGCAGATATGGTGGCATGCGTGTAGTCCCAGTACTCAAGAAGCTGATATGGGAAGATCACCTAACAACCAAGAATTTGAGATAGAGACCAGTCTGGACAAAATAGTGAAACCATAGCTCAAAAAATTAAAATATGAATAATTTCATATCAATTTTTAATTTCCCAAAGAAAACTCCAACTTTAAATATATTCACTAATGACTAAATAGCTAAAAAGTAATATTGCCAGTCTAAAATAACTATTCTAAAGAATAGAGACAAAGAATAGTCCTCAATTTATTTTATGAGGCAGCAAATAATATTTGTGGAATACAGGAAAATTAAAATCACTATACTTATTTAATACACATACAAACATTGATTTTAAGAAAATCCAAAACATGAAAGCGTTTGATGTACCCACTGCAGAGGAACTAATACAGAAACCTTAAAGCAACAGAGGTCAACATGAGAAGGGGATCATGAGAAGGGGATCAGGAACCAGTGTAAAGATCAGTTAGAGATGAATCAACTTGGGTTGTAACACATTTGTACATGAAAACAATGCTAGGAATTGCTCTGGATGGCTATCCTTAACTCAACTAGCAAAAACACTCTGTCTTTCTTTTATGCTTATGTGTTCTCATCAACAAAATTAGAGATAAGGGCAGAACAGGTTCTGCCTGGAAGCGAGGGAATTTTGGGGGGAGAGGGTGAAGGGGGAATGTGGGAAAAATGACCCTAACATTGTACGCATATATGAATAAATTAATAATAACAAATAAATAAAATGTTTTAGACATAGAATGATAGCAAGGAAATTCAGCAACTTGAATATATAATAGTAAAGTGGAGTGGATTTAATAACATAATGCTTTAATACTTGAAATTCAATTAGAATGATTTAGTTAATTATCACATATTAAGGTATTAATTGCAAATGTATAAGTGTCTCTTAATGTAATAGCAAATGTATTAGTACATTTCAAATGTATTAATGTGTTGAAATCAAAGTAAGATATTCATTTCAATTCATTCTTAATATATACCTCACTTGAAAAAGTCAACATTTTGTTAATGATTTTTCCTTTAGTTTTCAAATTAAAAGAAATGACTTAAATAAAAGTCAATCACCTTTTATTTAAAAAAATCCATTTAACAGTATACTGGCACATCTACCAAGTACAGTAAGGTAATAAAATGCATAAACATTCCAAGAAACAACAGAAGTAATATTATTTGCAGGAGTATTATTATTAAGCCTTATGAACAATTGATTTTCCACAAAGGCACCAAAATATTCAATAGAGAAAGTAAAATATCTTCAACAAATGATGTTGAAGAAACTGCTTATCCACACAGAGAAGAATGAAATTGGGTATTCATCTCATATTGAAGAATCAATCCAAATAGGTTAAAATTTTGATGTTTTGAATTTGAAACTATCAAACTACTAGAAGACTGGTACTCCATAACATTGGTTTTTGGAAAACACTTCAAATGTAGACTCAACAAAAGTACAATTGACAATTGGAATGAAATTAAGCTTAAAAGTTCTGCACAGCAAAGAAAACAAGTAATGAAGTGAAGAGATATCCCACAGAGTAGGAAAATATTCACAACTGTCTGTTTATAGGTTAATATACACAATATATAAATTACACATCAGCTCAATAGCAAGAAATTAAATAACTTGATTTTTATAAATGGGCAAAGTCTTGAACAATGGTTTCTCTTTTATTAACATCGATTATAGTACAAGTAAGATGTTTCATTGACATTTCCATATATGTGTATAATGTGCTTTGATCATGCAGCCTCTGCATTTCTCCTTATTCCCTTTTCCCTTTTTCCCCCTTCCACTTCTACATCCCTAGTAGTCCTCTTTTAATTTCTTATCTTTTTCCCCCTAGACTCTAATAAGTGACATTTCTCTTTGTGGGACTTGCTTATTCACTCAAAAGAAGATATAAAAAATAGGAACAGGTACATTTAAAAATACCCAGTATCACTAATCATTAGGAAAATGAACATTAGAATCATGATGAAATATGACCTCACACCTCTAGGAATGGCATTTTTGTTTGTTTATTTGATTGATTGATTAATTTTTTCAAACAGAAGAAAAATAATAACTGTTGACAAGAATGAGCAGAAAAGAGAAATCATCTATTGTCAGAGAGAATGTAAATCAGTATAAACATCATGGAAAATAATATGGAGATTACTCAAAAAACTAAAAATAGAATTAATATATATGATACCACAATTCCAATTCTGGGTATATGTACAAAGGAATTGAAATTAGTTTGTGAAAAGAATATCTGCCCTCCCACATTTATTGCAGCTTCATTCATAATAGCCAAGCTGTAGAATCATCCTAAATGTCTACGAATAAATGAAGAGATGGTATATGCACATAACAGAATACCACTCAGCTTTAAAAAATGGGAAATTCTGTTATTTGTGACAACATTCATGAAACTGGAAGACATCAAGTTAAGTGAAAAAAGCTAGGCACACAATGACAAATGTTTCATGATCTCACTTGCATGTGGAATTGAAAAGCAGATAAATTCAAAAAAGTAGAGAGTAGAATGGTCATTACTAGAGGCTGAACTCAAGTTTGGGTTAGTCATGGGATCAAAGAATAGAAAGTTGCACGTAAACCAGAGTAATAAATGTATGGTCAATTGTATAGCAGGGTTACAATCTTCAATAACAATGTATTTTTCATAATAAATAAGTGTGTTTCAAGTGTCACATTATAAAAATAATAAAATATGGTAAATTTAACTAAGATATATTGTAAACACATATGTAATACATTTGACAATGTATCCCTTGTGAACAACTATTATTTGCTAATAATACAAATTGATAGGTAAATTAGGTAGATAGGTTAATTAGCTTGATTTAATTATCCCATCATATATATATATATATATGCTCACATACCCCTGCTGAACTGGTACATTGGACTGAAATGTAGTATGCATTAGCTCATTATGCTGAGCTAAGAAGACTAGATAGATAGATAGATGATAGATAAATAGTCAGACAGGTATAGATTATTATATAATAATTATGATAAAATATATATAATTTTGGTATGTTATTTAAAATATTCACTGAAATTATAAGCAAATTAACTTACCTACACTTAATTTTACACTTAACATTTATCAACATTTAAAGTTTACCTACACTTAAAATTATTGCTAATTTAGTTCATAATTCAATCCAGTTGAATTCCCATTACAAGTACTAAACATCTAGAAAATAAATGTAAGAAATTTAATCTCCTGAATTATAAAAATAATGCAAAATTTTAAACAAAAAAAAGTGCAGGACCACAGCTACTGCTTCACGTATTTATCAATATTCTGTCTAGTTTATATTCATTCCTGGGTGAGCAATTATATCTCAGTGTTTCAATTTGTATTTCTCTTGTTTGTAATTGTGTTCAGCACATTTTTATGTACTTTCAAATAATTTATTTTTTATATATGAATATAAAAAGGAATATACATATATATTCTTGTTTGAGATTTTTTTCATTTCTCATTAAATTTACTTAAATATAGTAAATATAGTGTATACAATGCATTGTCATAATACAGACTCCTCAGAAAAATCTTAACTATTTATTAATCCCATCAATCAATAGTAAGATATAAAAGAGAACTTAGTGTTGGTAGCCACTTTAACTGTGGTTTTTTTCCTATTCTGTAGAGGAAGTATGGAGATTTTTGAAGAGACTTGGACAGTGTCAATGTGTATGGTTCAAAAGTTGGTTTCTTATATTAGAATTCTAAATCATGGCATTGACATGAATATAATTATATTTGAGTTTATTTTAGAAAGTAAAATAATAGTCACAATCTCAATTCAAATTGAAGAAGTTTAAAGAATATATGTGTTGAAAAAGAATAAGTATTCATGGTAAAAATATGTCTTCTTTAAATTTGAACATAGAATTTATGAGCTAAAAGTACCTCATAATTGAACACAAATAAAGGAACACAAAAAGTCAAACCAATGAAAATCACAGAATAGCTTAACAACTTAATACAGCTTTTCGAGAAAGAAGATAAAAATGTGAAATACAAATAATAACCAAAGAGATAACACCTAAGAATTTTCAATGGTTCATCAAAGACAGCAATCCAGAGGTTCACGTTATGGAATCCATGCTGGAAATCAAAGAAAATTTACTAGGAATATAAATAGTCTGTCATGTTGCTGTAAGTTACCCAAATTTTCTCTCTCATTAGAACAATTTTAAATTTGGACAAATATTTAACAAAAAATATTTTCAGTCATTGGATCATATGACTGAATATACATAATGATCAAGATTGTAGTCCTTAAAAGAAGAAAAACACACTCTTCCACACACATATGTGCACACGAGCCTGATGAATTGGTGCATCATGCTGAAATGCTGTCTTGCTGAGATGAGAAGTCAATACTTCTTATAATAATAGAACTTATAGTAAGATATTGGGTAGGACAGACCTGTACAGTATTAAAGTCCCAGAGAGTAAGTGGTAATAGGGGATGTTGGCTGAAAAGTTAAATTCACATAGGCAGAGTGAATTTTCATGAAGATTATAGATAACTACTTCTGAGGAAATGGGAGCTCAACAAAGGTAACACAGTTCATCCAAAACTAGGAAATAAAGAGGTCCTACTTCAATCTGGCTAGAGGAATCTCACTGGGTGCAAGCCAGGTCCTCTACCCATGTCCTTCACTTACCCCTCACCTCACCATCACCTGGGATCCCATTACAGGAAAGAAGCATAGGCCACCTAACAGTGGTTGACAAACAATATTCCTATTTTCTTCTGAGGCCATAAAATTGCAGGACAAATGCAGAAATGGGTGATGGTGAGATTATTATAGTGTAAGAACTCAGTTTACTTGCTTGCTTATGAATTATTGTTAAACATATGCTCATTACATGTGACATAATTTTTAATACTACACAGGAAATATTACTAGCAGGAAAAAAAACTATCTGAGGCATTCAGAGATATTGCTTTCTATGCAATGATTACATTACTAAGGAAAATTGAGATGTCTTTAGTGAAGAGATAGGTCAAAGAGCTCTTTAATGAGAACCCCCAATTTTACTGTGTATCATTTCCATATATAGTTTTTATGGTTGTTATTATTTTATCATATAACCTGCTTCATAAAAATACTTTGGTTGTTTTAATGCCTTTTAAATTTAGTCCCTCAGGCAAGTTACAAATTTATCTTACATTAAATGAAAAATAGAGGGTAACCTTTGATAGTAAGGAATATTCTAAGATAACAGGAATGGGAAAGTATGGATCCCAAAGCAATTAAATTGATGGATACCTTGGGTGGGAGAGTTTATTGCCATGGTAGGGGAAATACCTTTAGTCAGAAATATTCTAACCATATAATTCTTACTCAATGATGTAAATAAACACATGAGAAAACATAAGCAATAAGATATAATTGAGACCATACAAGCTCAAGTCAGTATGCTTTGTTGCTACTTCATTTCTTCTCATGCTGTTTGATGTAAATATGTCTACAGTCCTCTTTGTAACAAGATATTATGGATCCTATAAAATTAATTAGCCAAAAGAAAATGTAATTGTTCAGGGGATTCAAGGGACATTAATACTAATTAGGTAATATAGTACTGGTAGACATGGATGCATTAATTTGTCCCTTTTGTATGTCAGGTAGGGAAATCAAGGTTTATAGGGATGGGTTATAAATATTAAAAGGTCATTAAAGCCTGATCTTTCTACAAGGTCAGATTGTTCTTGCACTCAGTTACACCTTTTGATTGGTAAATTTTATCTGAATTGGAAAATGAAGATATATTGATGGCTGGGAGAAGGGGGTCAAACAATTGATAATATGTTGGTAAAATTCTGTGCCATGAACTGGGGGATAAATCTTTTGCTTGTTGGGGCAAATTAAGGATTGAATGAGGTTAATTTTTTGCCAATGGAAAACTGTTTCTTCACTGTCCTTGTAATGGATCTGACTAGAAATGCTGCTCTGCCTGCATGGATGAAAGTGACATTGCTGCTAGTGGGACTCTCATTTGGCCAAATGCTTTTTTGGAGAAGTTACAATAGCAACAAGGAGCACTGAGCCCTTTGTTTTTGGCTGGTGAAATAGAGAGTAAAGATTCTGGTTTGGCATTCACTCAAGCTCTCTGAGAGAAGTTCAGGAGAATCAAAAAGAGGTGAAATACTACAGACTTGTAAGCAAATCATGTAAGGCTACAAGACAGACTTTCAAAGTGGTTGCAATATATACCTTGACAAGAACCTGTCATCTCACAGGGAAATTTTACATAGCATTCCAAACCCTGTGATTATAGATTGACTTCGGCCTCGGACAAAGTAAGATGAAAATTCAGGCTATTCCACTCCATGCTGCTTAACTCTTCCTGAAAATCTGATTGATGTTCTCCATCACAAGCCAGTGACCACTTACATAATGAGACTAAAAATAAAATCTCAAGTGACAGCTAAAGATGGAAAAGAACAAAAGATTGCTTCTTTTAAATCTATGGTCCAGAAATATGAACTTACTCTTTGGTGAGTGTGTTATGGCTAACCTTACAGATTTGATAAAGCCCCATATATCTGGATAGTATATATAAAAGAAAAAAAAATTCTAAATTTGGTAAACATGACACAATACTGTACTTGATATGTTAAGCATTGTGCCAAAGAAAAAAGGTTAAAAATATTGAGGGTTGATGCTATCTTGCTGAAGTAACTCTAAGAGATTCAACTGCCCTTTTCCAAGATAATATCCTCTCATATAACATGAGACATATGTAACCTCAGTATTCCTTTCATGTAGAACCTGTGACTTGTGATATTATTTGTTTCACTATTTGATACATCTATACTCAGGTTGTCAACATACTTTAAAATAATGTCTTTTGTCCCGTCCTGCAAGACACATCAGCATGGGTAGCGAACTTAGAAGGGGAAGAATGAAGGGACAAGAGACACGAAGGAGACAGCAAGACAGGAGTTCTGATCAAGCTGCAAAATTTTATTGTTCACACAGGGGTATTTATGTGCTGAGGGAGTGAGGGGTATGACGAGGTGCAGGCTGGTTGGCTGGTTCTGCTATAGGGTGCCCGTTCGCGCCGGCGGCAAGGTAAACTCCCGGAAGAGAAGCAGGGACGGCGCCATCTTGTGCTGGAGATGGAGAAGTTGGGACAAACAACTGCAAAATGTTCCAGGGCAAGGTCAAGACAGAATGGCTCACAAAGGGAGCCTTGTCTCCGACAGTCTTTGATTATTTCATTAATGTAACAATGATTGAAGGATGTTAAACATCATGTAATAGATTATTTTCAATTTTGATCTGAGTTACATTTTTATTTCATATTTATAATTGAGTGCCATTGCAGGTAATTTTAAAACATGGATTTCTTAAAACAAAGTGATAATTTTGACCTCGTTAAATAAGAAATTGTAGCATTGATTCTAATAGTTTTTTAATGAGTTTTTCTTGAGTGCAGCTTTGTATCTACACAGTAGTAAGAAAATTAAGAATGTGATAGATCTGGTAAGACATGAATTTTTGTTAGAAAGATTCTCAAAACAGCCTGCCATAATACAGTATTGTGCACTCAGTATACTATATTGCTATAGTATATTATATAACCATATATAGTATATTATATAACTATAATACTATAACTGTGAGTTTCACAGATATTTATTTGTGCCTCCTAGGCTAGAGTTCTTAAGTATGGTGAAATTCCTTTGTTGGAATGAATACTGAAGTAGCTTTTTAGTAGGAATCATAATTTATGCTGTGACTCTGGACCTCTTCAATATATTATAGTATTTTCTATTAAGCAACTCATATTTTTCAGACATGTTTGTAAAAGACAGGGGAGAATATAATCCATAGGTGGAATAAATTAGAAGAATGTAGAATAGGAAGACTGAAGTCAGGATTGGAATAGTCCTCAACTGGGAGAAAGGAAACTATCACTGGAGAAACAGTTCTGAAATAACCCAGCCCCAACCCCACTCTGGACATACTGAGATTTACTCATAATATTTTAGGTTTCTCCACTCCTCCATACCACACATCCAATGACAACTAGACTGTAGTGCATTAACAGTCAGCTGTAAGTGAAAGAGCTATAAGACACAGATCTTGCCTAAGGGGAATAATTAGGAGGCCTAAAGTCAAGAGGGAGATAAAGAAAAGAACAATAGAAATTTGAAGAGTCTGTCTTTGAGGATGACAGAAAACTTAAAAAAAAACAATTCTTACCTAGATTAGCATAAAAATGCTGAATTTCTGTTTATCTCAGTTCCTATTACCCTATACATGTCAACTTTTGACAAAAAAAATGCAAGGCATAGGGAAAGGTAAGATAAAACACATTCAGAAAAGGAAAAAAGTAATGATGACAGCATAAGACATCAAAAAGTATTGAAATTATAGGAAAGAAGTTTAGGAACTATACTTACTATGTTGAAGCACCTAATGTAAAAAAGATAAAATGAGTGATATAAGCAGAGAGATTTTTTTGATTAAGAAATCAAAGAAAACATGTCAGAAACAGAGTAACAGAAATGAAGACTACTTTTGTAAATCAGCAGTGTACACAGCATGCCTGAGGAAAGAATCAGACAGAAGAAAAATAAATAGAAATATCCCAGTTTTAAAATCCAAGTGAAAATGATAACAATAATGAAGAAAATATAAATGAAAGATAGAGATATATCAAAAGAATCCATTTTCTCAGAGTATGAGAAAGAGGGATAGAGACAGAGATGATTGGAGGAAGAGAGAAAAAAAGAGAGAGAGAAAGAGAGTATATGATATACTTAAATAATGAGTAAGGTTTTTCTAAATTAATAATAGACATTAAATCATGGATACAGGAAGCTTAGAAAACCATGAGTAGAATAAAAACCAAAGAAACATGATTACTAATATCTTATTCAGATTTTAGAAAACCAAAGACAGAAAATCTCAAAAGTGGCTAAAGTTGGTGAATGGGAACCTACCTTGCCATACAGAGATAAAGATAAAAGTTCTTCCAGATTTTGTCAGAAACCATGAAAGAAAAATGTTAGTGGATTCAAATATTTAACGTATAGCAACACAAATTGAAAAATGAAATCACCAATGTAGATTTCTGTATCCAGCATAATTGTTCTTTAAGATTTTAGGAGGAATAAAAACATTCTTGATCAAAACCTGAGTAATTCTTTAACAAGAAATGTTAAATGAGTTATTTAGGCTGAAAGAGGAACATATAGGTAAGAGATTCAGACATAAAAAAGGAACTGAAAAGCCTCAGAAAATAAAAATAGATTATTCTATAGTTACTTATCATTAAATGACCTAAAAATAGCTTTAAAATATACATTGAGCAATGATTACATATAGATAAGTAAAATGTCAAAGAAATAGAGAGGAATGCAAAATTTCTTTTAAAAAATAACTGCCCTACACTTTTAGTGTGAATTACACATAACAACTCCATTCCAAAAAGTATAGTACAGGGCTGGTGGAGCCCCTGTTTAGCAAATGTGAGGACCTGAGTTCAAGCCCCAGTACTGCCAAAGCAAACAAACAAACAAAAATACTGTACAGAAGGCAGAGAAAACATTAACATTACAATACAAAACATGACAACCACTACCTCAGCCAAATGGCAGAGATTTATAAGAGTGATAATTCATGTGGATAATACATTTCTTGTTATATGATATGATGAAATAGAATTTACCTATGTGGTTTTCCTCCCTTAAACCCAGAGCCCCAGTCTACTCAAGAGAAAAATATCAGGCAATTTTCATTGGAAGGACAATTGATAACGCTCACCAAGCAGTTGTATTCAAAATTGTCAAAGTCATCAAAAACAAAGAGATTTTGAGAATCTATAACAGACAAGAGGAGCTTAAGAGATCTGGATGGAGTCCTAATCAGAAAAAAGTAGAAATCAGGCAAAAAATTAGAAATTTGACTAATATATTTGATGTCAGCTAATGATAATGAATCCATATTAATTTGAAAATAGTGACAGATATGTTATATCAATGCAAAATGTTTCTAATTGGGTAAAATATATTTGTATATGAGTGAATTCCACGTCTTACCACCACAAAATGTTTTTTTTTTGTTCTTTAAATCAATCAAATATTTTATTGCAGTTCTTTTAACTAAAGTTAAATTGTAGAACTTGAAAACAGGAAAAAAATTGGCATAGACACACATTCTAAGAACATGACATCAAATGGAAAAAGAAACCATGATATCTAGAAGCAAAATCAGAGCCCAGTCAGAATGTTTGTTATTTTTATTATGGTAGAAAGAAGGTGTTAAAAGATGGGAAGAAAGAATAAATGTAATGATAACGGAAAAAACAGAACTGATTGAATCAGAGGGTAAGTGAAAAGAAGGAAGGAAAATGTTCTAAAATACAGTGGAAAGACATGATCTAGTATTAGGGCTAAGGAGTCAAAGTGAGTTAAAAACTCAGGTTACATATTGAGGAGAATATTGGACAGAGGTTGTTACAGACATCAAAGGTAAGTTTCATCTTTGCATTTTCTCTTGAATTGCATATAGCCAGCTGGATATTTTCTTATCTACTGTAAAAAGATGAAAAGACCTTCCAATTGCAATCCAGAGAAAGTCAAAGTCTGTCCAGGAAAGACCTCCTGTGCAGCAGCCATGTCGGGGTTCTATCTCTGCCCTCGGCATTAATACCCTCCCATAGGTGAGTAGTTTCATTGTAACATTTTACAAATCTAAAAAGTATTTTATAGTTTTTAAAAGTTTGTTTGACTTTTAAATTGACCTCAGATTGTTTTTTACTTTTAAGAAACAAAGTTAGAACAAATTAACTGCCGAAAACTAGGACTTCTCTGCCTCTTGGCAAGAGAAGATTAATATTGAAAAAAAATGCCTCTTGCTTGTGCAGAAGATGTATTTTGAACTCTTTGGACACTATCTCCTAAAACTCATATAAGTAACCAAAGACCTGGATTCTGCAGAGACAATAAGATTCTTCAATAAATTTATTCAAACTGGAATTTGAAGAGCTTTGAATTTTTATCTTCTCTTTAGTTCTTGCAAAAAAGTGAATAAATTATTAAGATAAAGACTAGCCTGTGGCCCAGCAAACATACTAGATACAAGATCATTGTGCTTATTTTATAAATATCACTTGGAAAGAAAACTTCCACACTGATCCAAGTTTAGTTTTTTCTAAAACTACAGGCAGTTGTTTAATATTTAAAATCTTATTTGTTTCATTAAAAGTATAGTTGTCCTCTTTCAGTGAAAATCTTATTTCATTAAAATTACAAATTTCTTAACTGCAAAGTCATGTACTTTCTCAATAATATTTTATTAAAATGAAGAGCTTTTAAAATGGAGAATTTTACCAGGAATTGTGATCAATTAAACTGTTACTTTTAAATGATGTTATAAATTATAATAGCTTAAAAATTCACTGGATAGACTTCACAGAAGATTAGTTACTTCAGATGATATGTGGATTAGAAATAATATCAATAGAAAATACCTAAATGGGGAGAAATATCAGAAAATGAGAGACATATGAGAAATAGTACATATCTAATATATGTATAATTGCAATCACAGAAAATAGAGAATGGAGAAACATAAAATTTGTGGAAATAATGCTTGAGAATTTTGTAAGACTACTGAATAATATCAATCCAGAGTTAGCAAAATACCTATAAATTTTAGGCATGATAAATAAAAAAGATCCACATCTTAGAAATATCATACTAAATTAATTAACAATTAAAAGGCAATTATAAAGAGAAAATTCCAAATGCAGATAGTTTAGACAGAGCCACATACTCAGTATTTTCTGCTTTGATTTAGGAATAGTGTCTGACAGTTTTGACAAAGCAAGCATGGACAGCAATTCTCCTATTTGTAGTTCCTGTGTAGCTTGGATGACAGGTGAGAGCTGCCACACCCAGGTATTGGTTGAGATGAGTTCTCACAAACTTCTCCCCATCTCCCACCATGGGCTGGCCTTGAACTACGAGCTTCCCTATCACTACTGCCCGAGTAGTGGGGATTACACTGGTAAGCCTTCAAGCCCTTCCATGAGGGGTAATTTCTAAATAAACCAACGGAGTAGTAGTGACACTGAAATTATTATTTCAAAGGGTGGAAAAATATCTTTCAACCCCCACATGCAAATTTAATGAAAATGTCCCTCAAAAGTGATATTTAAGTAAAGCCATTTTCACGTATATTAAAAATAAACAAATGTGTCACCTGCAACAAGTCATAGTGACAAGTTCTTCAAGCAGAATGAAATCATTACAAATGGAAATATGAAAATGTTAGAAATACTCAGGAGCAGAAAAGGTGCAAATCTGTGCAAAACCCTAAGTGAATGTTCACTGGAAAACAGAAAAGAGCTAAATAACAATGCCTTGTTGCATTCAAAATACATGTAATATTCTAGGTTCCTATCAATAATGACACTCACTGAAATTCTAATCTTTTAATGTTTCCTCATAAATATTATTCAGTTACGAAATAAATGTAAATCATCTATACCTGAAGGTATTGATCTTAGAAATATCATTGTTACTTAAGAACAGAGTTGGGAGTGAGGCACCTTGAAGGAGAAAGTGATCTTTGGAATGAGGAAAAACAGAAATAAATTGTAAAAATTAAAGCTTTTACAGGACAAAATAAGTGAATTATAAAATTAAAACATATGCCATTCTTCTTTATTCCAAGAGGCACAATCTATTAAAGGCGCACTTTATAATTCAGAAAAAGCACTCAAGAACTAACAACCATAGAATGTTACCAAAATTCTTCATTTCCACCCCTCATATACCAGTTATGATCCAGGAATGGAAAAATCATTGAAAAACAAGTAGAAAATCACAAAGTAACTACTTTACTACAAAGTAACTTTTTTACTACTATAGTAAAAAAAAATTAAAGAACAAAATGTTGACATTAATAGATTAGCTGATAATAGTCCTACTGAAGCAATTTCCTCTAAAGCTGAAGAAATACAACCTTTGGCATACATTAAATATTCTTTAAAAAGAAAAGCAGTGTATCAATGGGCTTAAATACATGATACTTTAGTCATTGCTTTATATTAAAATCTAGTGGATGGATTATTGAAGACATATTTATGGCACTAATTGATTGGAAGACATGAATGAAGTCAATGTATGATTTAAATTAATAGCCTATACATGCTTTTTATTCTTCCACAGCTCTCTATTATGAATGTGAAAGAAGATATGGAAATAGAAGTGTTTCTACTTTCTCCTCCATAGTGTTGATTTCTGTTCTTGAATCTTTCAAGTCTATAGGTTTGAAGGAATTGGGGGCAAATCCTTCTGCCAGAGGATACACTATGACACCTATAAACTTTAGTCTCTTTTAACACTCACCAAAGTCACAGAAGGTGGTTACTCTATTGACTGGATTCATTAACCCTAACTTTTGTGAAGAATTTAGTTTGCCTCTATACATTTGATATGGGACATTTTATTCAGAGGTCCATAATTTATATTCCCACACCTATTAGCCAAAGCCAATGAAAAACTGTAGTTGTCAAAGTGTGAACAGGATTACTGAAGCTGCAGATGGTTTTGAGATGAAGGTTTTGGTTAACCCATAAACTCATGCTACCTTCTTCTTTTGATGAACAATTTGATATAGTTTCTTTTTAGAGGATTTTAATGGAGATGTAAAAATGAACAAGCAAGTAAGTACTTGCTGCTTCCCATTTACATGTTCCTACAAACTGCCCTCTAGCAATGGCCCTTTACCTGGTCTGAACCTCACCTCTGTGAAGCCATTACTCAGGGCCCCAAAGATATCATCACCAACATGTTGGCACCTATAAAGCTTACGTCCTAAAACTTTGGAGCCTTTCCTCCATGATTTTAGGTTCTGATAACCTTTTTTGTTGTTGTTGTTACACAGCATTCAGGTTGACAGCTGCCTCCTGAAATTACTATGTTGTGCTAGGCAAGATGGATGGTACCTGGATTCAGTTTCGGCAAGGAGTCCTCATATTTACCTCTCTGTTGGTGTGCAGGGGGTTATGTCACGTGCTTCCTTGATCCTTCTCAAAACTCATCAGCACTCAGTCTCATCTGAGTCCAGCGTGCCTTGAGCCTTGTCTAGACTAAAGCTAGGGAAGAGTATGATGAAGTCAAAGGGTGCTGATATGAAGAGGGAGATTGTCAGGAATAGAACACCAGCATTTGAGGACCAGTCACAGGAAGGCAGAGAAGAAATGGAGAACATGTGAGTTAAGGTTCCATTCCCAGACATATGCTTTGTTGTCTCATCTGACTTCACATACAAAGAACAAATTCAAAGATAACATTATTAAGAATTTTCCAAGATGGCAACCACAGAGAATTAAACTCCTTCTAAGTGAGGTTTTGTGTGACTACACTTGTTAAACATTTGTGATACCAGCCTTGATTGGGACAATGTAAATGGATACACTTTGTTGTTATCTAATAAGGAATGAAAAATGTGTACTTTTTAAGGTATGTGGAGTAGGAATGAAAGGATGTGGTCTAATTAACATTTAACTTGCTTCTACATATTAAGTGCCTGTCTTGTACTTTGGAATTTTCCCCCAAAGAAGCAATCATTTTTTTCAGATTATTTATTTTCAAATTATAAGGATTTTACAAAAATGTAGTATAACTATATAAATCTGTTTGCATCTTGTATATAAATAAATACATCAAATATTTAATATGGTCTGGAAACATTTTATTCCATTCAAATTTAATTAAAAAATTATAACTTCATATATTTTTCCCTTCTTTTCTCTGTTTGCTGAAAATATATAACATTTTTATCACATAGCAGAGATGCTACTTTTCTTTTTCTATGGTCACAGAATTCTTCAAAAATGCATCACTGACTTGATGATGGTTGGGGAAGAAGGAAGTAGTACAAATGGCCTCTGATCCATATCTCTTTTGATTACTCTGTGAAGGGTACTACCTGAAAGGAATGAAGACAGATGACTCAATTTCACTTCCCTAAAAATTTTCTAATGATCACTCTCCTATAAATAGGCAAAGATATTTTTAGACAAAGAGTCCATGTCATGAAATGCTTTGAGCAGGGTGTCCTTGGTTTAGCATTGCTTTTATATAAAATAAACCTAGAAACAATGAACTTATGAAATATCTTTACATAGAATATCAAATAAAGAATACAAAGTCTAGGATACAAAGAAAATCTTTTTCATAACATAAACATTACAACTACGTGAAATATATCAAATCCTTTGTTAGAACCAATCATTGCTCATGGCCAAAGACCATATGTTTATGAAGGAAAAAATGTCTTAGACCTCTGCCAGTTTCATCAGTTTCTCTTTATCAATCATATCATTAAAAACTGTTTCTACAGTTTGATAACAGGAAAAAAGTCTGATTTGTTTGAGTCTAATTTGATAATCCAATAATTTGCATTGTTAAAGATATTTGATCTTTTGGCAGGTGGAGTAGCTTAAGTGGTAGGAGCGCCTGCCTGGCAAGTGTGAGGCCCTCAGTACAAACTCCAGTGCTCCAAAATAAATAAGTAAATAAATATATTCATACATACATACATAAATAAAATTAATACTCATTTTAAGGATTGTAAAATTGGTACAGTGTGTGTGGGTAGAGTGAATGGAAGAGATGAAGATAGTAAATACAGCTGATGGGCTTAATATACATATATGATATAGAGCAACGAAACTTATAGCAATTGCTGTAAGTGGGGTGGGGGGGAGCTAATGGTAGGTTTAGTCTAACCAATGTACAGTATAGGCCTATTCAGAATTGTCACAATGAATCTCCCCTGTGCAACAAATATATCATTACAAGAATGAAAAAAAAGTATCTTAAGCTCAGACATAAAATGGTTTTCTCAGTCCTATGTATTTCAAGCAACTTCTCCAATACACTTCATAAAATTCAAAACAATATTGTTTGAGATTAAGCCATTTATCTGGAAAAAAAGAGGGAAGAAAAATTACTGACATTGATGCACCCAATTATATGCATTTAAAACATTTTAAAAGCTGTCAACTTCTTGGTTCATCAACCTTAAGAGCAACCCATAAAAATGTTCCTGTTTGGTACATTTTTAATTTGAAAAGCAGAGAAGCATGGTGTTGTACAGCTTCCATAGCATCTGTCACTCACATTAGGGACATATGTTTATCTCTATAGAGCATCTTTTCTATACTGAACTTTTTGTCATAAATCTTGATTTTTTTATAAGTAAATTCATGAAGCTTATAATTGACACAGCACATACAATTGTAATATACAATATGATAGCACCTTCTAACATTGATTTCACTTAATCTTTAACCTAACATATTGCAGGTTTTACAGTAGCAGTTCTCACATTGAGACTCCATCTGTTAATAGCAGGAACAACATTGCTGTACTCCAGGAAGCTGCCAGAAAGTGCAAATGACTTGATATGCAGCTAACTGTGGAGTTCAGCTCAAAGATGTTCATTTTGTGTTTTACATTTACATTGGGAATAACTATTGAATACAATTTATAGAAAGCTCTGAAGATCTGTAATTCTTTAAGATATTGTAGAAACAATTAATGAATTTTAACTTGGATTGGTGATCTGTAAAAGTTCCTGTAGCATGTATCTGAGAAGTAACTGGGCATTCTGATAGAATTATTAAACACATTAGTTCATATCAGTGAGTTTTGTAAAGGCTGCCAAATGCTTTCACAAGCCCTACCAGTCAATGAATCCTTTAAATCACACTACCTTGATTATATTAGTTACATGATTCCAAAATGGAATAGCATATTGTCAGCATTCAAAAGTAATTTACTTCTTAGAAAGTTTTTGAAAAAAGCTAAAGACACTTGCCCATAGATTAAATAGTACAATGATTCTTAACAAAAAGTGTCATTTTACAGGTCACGCTAAGAATTATTCATTTGGCACCTACTGTATGCCAGGAAATTTTCTGAGTACATAAAAGATACACCATGTTTTCTGCCCACAGAGTACACTGATAAATTATTGAGAAAGATACATAGGCATAGAATTAATGAGCAATCCATTAATCATATAAGAAGCCAGAGAGAGAAAAGTAACATGGCAGTTCGGGATAATAAACAAGCTCAGGACTTTCAGAGAAACTGGCTTAAATAACCTTCAAATATATTAGATATATAATAAATGATAGATAGATAGGTAGATGATAGCTAGATATAGATGTAGTGGATTTTGTTGAGTGACATTGAGAAAATTACATAATCTCTGTTTTTGTTTTTAAATCTTGGTTTAATACAACTGCAGTTTGAACTCAGGGCTTCATGCTTGCTAGGCAGGTGCTCTACTACTTGAGCCAAATCTCCAGGCCTTGTTCTCAGCAGATATTTTGTACTTAATAGTCTTGCTCTTTGCCCAGGCTGGCCTGGACTGCAATCTTCCTATTGTAAGCGTCCCACTCTCACTGGAATTACAGACACTTGCCACCACACCCAGCTTTTTTCTGTTCAGATGAAGTCTTGCAAACCATTTTGCCCAAGTTGGCCTCAGACAACAATCCTTCCAATCTCAACCTTCCACTAGGTAAGATTACAGGGTTGAGCCACTGTCGGCCAGCAAATCTCTGTAATAGAGGAGAAGTCTACGCTTACAAATTTGTCGTGGGGATTAAATGAGCTGTGAAAATGTATAAAATTTCCCAGGTAAGAAAAAACATAGTGAGCTCTTGAGAATCAGAAAAATTTCACATAAAATATTACCTGTAACTTTGTACTAAATACAATGTATGTTTGAACAGGTTGAAGAAAGAGAAGGAGATTCACATAAAAGATATACAGATTCCTAAAAAGTCATCCTATCTTTGGAAAATGCCAAATATCTAAAAACTGAAATGGATCAGATCTGGAATTATTAAATAGCATAGTAAAAATACAGGTAGAAAAATGTAAATCAAATAGTTGTTCTCTAAATTGGATAATTTTCTTTAGTTACAGTTATTTTTTCACTATAAATTAAGTAAATCACATCAGATCTCTGTCTTGATTCTATATTTGGAATAATCATTCATCAATATTAAATGATTTGGTAATAGACTCACTAAATAGAATCTAAGTTGTAATATTTCTTCAATGAGTAGACTTAGGCTTAGAAGTAGTTTGTTGACAATGGATACAATGACACTGTCAGACACTAAATACTTCTCTCTATTACAATCCATCCTAGGAGGAAAAGCTGAATGGCTATCCCACAGGTAGTACTTTGAAGTGATAATGATTCTTTCCACTGGAGGATAGACTGGGGGCAAATTTAGGCACTGCTTTTCATCAAACCATTGAATAAGGGACGTGGGTACATACCACCAACCTGGTTATATTTTTTGTACTTTGAAATGGTCAATTGAAAGCAAAAGTTCCTCTCAGTGGAGAACATACCTAGAATAAGAGGATAGTTTGAAATTAGTTAAACCCACTATTAAAATGGAAAGAAAACTGAACAGAAATGAAGACTCAGATGGAAATACACCCCAAATGTTTATGGTTATTCAAATGTAGAAATGTATGAAGCTCTGTTATGTCCTATTATTTGTGGTTTTATAAGAACTTAAATTATTTCCAATTATGTTAAAATCCCATGCATTAATTATGATAATGGAAGATAAGAAATAACCAGCAGGTATGTGACCTTATTGTTATGGATACAGTTAACAACACCTGTTTTGTTTCTGTTTAGGGACAAGGTTTAATTAAAAGCAACAACACTATCTTTAAAATGTGAAGAAATGCAAAATGATGAAGGATGCTTTGAGTTTTGACAGTATTTGATTATTTTCAGAAAAAAAGAAGCAAAATTATTTCACAGTAAAATCCAGATAAATATCCCTTATGACAGGGAAAATAGTGATAATTAGAAGTGCAGGGAAAATATTTAATTGCATATTGCTGATTTGTATTTTTTACCTTTTATTAATCAACTATTACTATTCAAAATAAAATGGGAGCAGAAGGGAGAGTGAAAATTAAAGCATAAATTACTATATAGTATGTCTCATGTAGGAAACAAATTTTAAAATGTATTAAAATATGTTAATTTTTTATATTTATTACAATTATATTGGTTAATGTTATAAGCATGTAAATCAAATATAATTATATATTATCAATACATTCCAAAAGGTCATTTTAGCTTAATTATAAATGAGTTTTTAGTGTACAACATTTTTCTTTCTTTATTTGTTAGCATATAATAGTTGTGCAGGATACATTGTGACATTTACATATGATTACAAACTGTCTTAATTAGATTCACCCCCTCCATACTTCCCTGTCATCCTCCCTCTTCCCCCTTCTTAGAACAATTTCAACATGTTTCTATTTTCATGAAACAGTGAATACAAAGTGCACCCACCATCTGCACCCTCCTTCCCCTTTTACTTATGCTCTCCCACCGGTACCTACCCTGACAGGTCCTGTTTTACCTTCGTGTCCTTCATTTTTTTCAAAGCGAATATTGACAATTCAAGGGGGTTTTAACTTGGTACTTTAGACATGCATACATTGTGCTTCAATCAGATTAACGCTGGTTCTCTATCTCTCTGCTCCCCATAATTTAACAGCTTTCAGTGATTACATTATATTATCTTCATATGCAGATGCAATGTTTTCACTGTCTCACATTCACTCTCTCACATTCTTTTTCCCTCTCCTGCCTTGTTGTAGTTCCTGTAGTCCCCTCAGAAAGACCCATTAATAAAATCTTGTCTCTCTCTGTCTTTCTCTGTCTCTCTCTCCCTCCCCCTGCCTCTGGTTCTTACTCTCTCCATATATATACATCCATGTGTGTGTGTGTGTGTGTGTGTGTGTATAATCATATGTTGTTTTATGTGTACATTTATAAGTCTAGCTTCCACATATGAGGGAAAACATGAGACCTTTGCTGTTTTAGGCCTGGCTTACTTTGCTTCAATTCCATCCATTTACCTGCAAGCAACATAATTTCATTCTTCTTCATGGCTAAATAATACTCCATTGTGTATATATACCACATTTTTGCAATACGTGCATCAGGTGCAGGGTATCTGGGCTATTTGCAAAGCTTAGGCTATTGTAAATAGTGCTGCAATAAACAGAGATATGGTATGTGTTCCTTTGGGTATATAGCAGTGCCACTGCATCATACAGTAGTAATGTTTTTATTTTTTGAGAACCCTCCATAATGCTTTCCATAGCAATTGCACTAATTTACACTCCCCATAACAGGGTGTAAGTGGTCCATTCTCCCTGAGCATTCTCCTCACCATTTGTTGTGTGTGGTATTGATGGCAGCCATTCTGACTTGAGTGAAGTGAAATCTCAATGCTGTTTTGATTTGCATTCCCTTTATGGCCAAGGATGTCCAGTATCTCTGCATCCAGTGACAGAATGAATTCTCATGGGACATTGTCATTAAGAAATATCATAAAGAAGCAAAAGTTCTGTTTCTGTATCTGTCTTTATTTTATCCTCAGATTTGTGAACATTTTGATTGAATACCAAGTTCTAGACCCTGAGTATATTTCTTTTGCTCAGATTTCATAAACATTATTTTATTTTATTTTCCCAAACTCTTTTGGTGATGTGTAAATTCATATAATGCAATTTTAATTCATCTAGCAGAATGTTTAACACCATTTTTTCTTTTGAAACTTCACAACAAACCATATTGGTCAGAGTGTCTGTCTCCAATACCGAATCCAGGATGACCTTGAACTTTAAGCTAATCATTTTTGCTCTCCTTCAAATTAATTGAAAGTAATTTAAACTTATTAGGAACTGTAACCGCCTTACTAAGAACTGTAACTGAATTGTTCTCACTTCACTGGGAAAGATTTACGTCATTCTACACACTTAAGTGGACTGATACTGTGGGGTGTCTTAAAGCTTTTTGATATCAGATATGTTGATGATACTCTTAATTTGATTTTCAGCAACAGGATGGATTTTAATGTGCTTTTATTGATCTAAATTTTCTTCAGTTTTATTTTTAACTGGTCAGTAATAAGAATAGTGACTCCTTCAACACTTAAAAGTTTAATATTTTTGAATTTTCATCTGTGCTTCTTGATTTCAAAGCATTCAATTATTTTCTGAACACTCCTGTATTGTATGTTGACACATAGAGAACATTAAGATAAAAATATTTCACAAACACATCAATGTACATTTTCCCCAAATGTAAATTCACTGTTGTAACCATTTTCTTACCCCACAGACCTCCATCTCTGAAGCAGGGAGAATAGCATGGATGTGAGGGCTCTAACAGCAGAGGTCATGAGTCATGCTTCATGATCTGAGGCTTGTCAATTCTTCTCAGAGGTATAACTTGAGGCTAATTACCTACCTTCTTGTGTCTTCCTTCAATCACTGGAGAATAGTAACATTTGGTAGCTCATTGGGTTTTTTGCTTTTTGTGATGCTGGTGTTGCAGCCCAGAGCCTCAAGCATAATAGGAAAGTGTTCTATCCCTATATGGTTCATTAAATCATGGCTAGATAGATAGTACAGAACACTTGCTAGCACTTTAAAGGGACTGCTACATAAATAATAGTTATCATAATTATTATTTTACATATTGTCACGATCATCAGGACACTGAGCAAGAAAAGTAGCTTAGTATTAAATCCTGATGCATTGTTTAAAAGGGAAATGGTTCACTTTTTCCACTTTATTTGCCATTTCAAAGCAACTTGGAAAGCATTTAATTGACTACTATTAACTCAAGTCTCTAAATATGGCAAAAAATAACAATGATTTTTATAGGTTAGCAAAAGTGATCTATTTCTATAGTTGATTGATCACATAACCTTCATCTTTTATGATGAAAGCCTATCTTTTCTGCAGAAGCTCACTATTTATGGGCCAGGAGTACCCATTAAGCTATTTTTTTCTATCAGAACAGTAGATAAATTTGGTACCCTAAGTTTACTGATCCAAGGATTTCCTCTCCTTGGCTTCAGAGATTAGTTCACTTACAAAGAAGGGTCTCTAAAATCATCATGGTGTCAATGTTATCAAAAGGTGAAGACTCAACAAATTCTTTTCAACTTTAGGATACAAATTCATCTGGCCTTTTCAAGACAAATATATACAGTTTGAGACTTTAATAATCAGTAGTTGACCTCTTTAGCTTATAAACATTGATATAACTGCTGGGCAAAAGACATTGAAAGCTCTTTAGAATCATTAGTATCTATAATTATTTTTATTATTTTCACAAATGGATTTCAATTAGATTTCTAATACTTTATATTCATTAACCACTTTACAAACAATTATTTCCCAAATTTTTATATTTTGGTGAATTTCTCATAATTTTTCAAATGGAGATTTTCATATGATTAGCCAAATTTGTATACTAATTGACAGAAGCAGAAGTTAGAATCCAGGTATGTTTACTATCCATAATGATATTGTGTTTGCTTGATTATGCAACTGTTGTCAATGTCTGTGATATCTTACCTGAAGTAATAACTTTCACATAGCAATTGACTACATATATAAAATATGTCTTTTGCCTTTGGTAAAAGTTAAACTTTGTACTTAAAAGTTAGTAATCCCTTGACAATCCAAAAGGAAAAATTCTAGTCATTACCTGTATAAAGCAATATTTTAGTAATGAAAAATACTTTACCAAAAATGAACCATTTAAATATTAAAATATAGGAACATAATTTATAAATAACCTGTGGTTTGTGTTGGCAAAAATATTTATGAGAATCAAATTAACTTATTTGATCCAAGGGTAGGTGCTGGTGACCCACACCTGTAATCCTAGCAATTTGTGAGGCTGAGATTTGGATATCAGGTTTCAGGCTAGCCTGAAGAAAAATTATGTGAGATCCCATCTCAATGGAATGTGCTAGGCATTCCATTCCATTCCATTCCAGCTACAATGACATGGCCTGTCATTCTACCTGCAGTGAGAAGCTGATCAAAAAGTGAGATTCTCCCTATCTCTAAAATAACCGGAGCAAAAGACCTGAAGACTTTGCTGTAGTAGAACTATTGCTTAGCAAATGAAAAGTCCTGAGTTCAAACACCAGGATCACCATAAAAAATCTGATTCAAAATTTCACTATTATGAAAGAATATACACTTGACTGGAGGAGAAATTGCTATGCTGTACATAAATTTGTTTCTGTTCTTGTAATGAAAGGAAATGGAAATATAAAAAAATTATACATTTATTATTTTTGTATGTACAAGTTATTTCTAGCAGTATATTTTTATGTGCATTATAACTAAATTTTTTATTTTTTCTTTTTTTTGGTTTTCTTTTTTTTTTATTCTTTTATTATTTATATGTGCATACAAGGCTTGGGTCATTTCTCCCCCTGCCCCCACCCCCTCCCTTACCACCCACTCCACCTCCTCTCTCTCCCCCCATCCTCTGAATACCCAGCAGAAACTATTTTGCCCTTATCTCTAATTTTGTTGAAGAGAGAGTATAAGCAATAATAGGAAGGAACAAGTGCTTTTGCTGGTTGAGATAAGCATAGCTATACAGGGAGTTGACTCACATTAATTTCCTGTGCATGTGTGTTACCTTCTAGGTTAATTCTTTTTGATCTAACCTTTTCTCTAGTTCCTGGTCCCCTTCTCCTATTGGCCTCAGTTGCTTTTAAGGTACCTGCTTTAGTTTCTCTGCATTAAGGGCAATAAATGCTCGCTAATTTTTTAGGTGTCTTACCTATCCTCACCCCTCCCTTGTGTGCTCTCGCTTTTATCATGTGCTCAAAGTCCAATCCCATTGTTGTGTTTGCCCTTGATCTAATGTCCACATATGAGGGAGAACATATGATTTTTGGTCTTTTGGGCCAGGCTAACCTCACTCAGAATGATGTTCTCTAATTCCATCCATTTACCAGCGAATGACAATATTTCTTCTTCATGGCTGCATAAAATTCTACTGTGTATAGATACTACATTTTCTTAATTCATTCATCAGTGGTGAGGCATCTTGACTGTTTCCATAACTTGGCTATTGTGAGCAGTGCCGCAATAAACATGGGTGTGCAGGTGCCTCTGGAGTAACCTGTGTCACAGTCTTTTGGGTATATCCCCAAGAGTGGTATTGCTGGATCAAATGTTAGATCAATGTTTAGCTTTTTAAGTAGCCTCCAAATTTTTTTCCAGAGTGGTTGTACCAGCTTACATTCCCACCAACAGTGTAAGAGGGTTCCTTTTTCCCTGACATCCTCGCCAACAACTGGTGGTGGTGGTGTTGCTAATGATGGTTATTCTAACAGGGGTGAGGTGGAATCTTAGTGTGGTTTTAATTTGCATTTCCTTTATTGCTAGAGATGGTGAACATTTATTATGTGGTTTTTGGCCATTTGAATTTCTTCTTTTGAGAAAGTTCTGTTTAGTTCCCTTGCCCATTTCTTTTTTGGTTCATTAGTTTTGGGAGAATTTAGTTTTTTAAGTTCCCTATATATTCTGGTTATCAGTCCTTTGTCTGATGTGTAGCTGGCAAATATTTTCTCCCACTCTGTAGGTGTCCTCTTCTATAAATTTTTTAAAGAAAAATAAATATTTTCCTAAAAAAAAACCACTTACTTTATGCTTTTTTACGCTACATACCTTCCTAGTTATTTTGCACATTTAGCTCATTTAATCTTCAAATTACCTGTGATGATTTTTCCAATTGCAAGTGGTAATCTTCAATTTGCAGAAAGAAAAATAAGGCAGAGAATATGAGTAATTTACCCCACCCTAGAAATGGTAAGCAGTAGAGTTAGGATTGGAAGCTAGGAAGAGCATCCTCAAGGCACTCTGTGTATAACCAACTCTGTCTACTTCTCTGTCACAAAAATAAACAGGGCAACTTGAATATGATTCTTCCTACTTTGGGGGAAAATTAACCTTGTTTTCATAACATCTGCATGCAGAACAAAATGACTACAGAAACATTAACTATGTTATAAGGACTGTACCAAATTTTTCTACGTATTTCAAATAGTGGTAGAGGCTCTGAGGAGTCAATCAGATTTCAAAGAATTTTCTAAAACTACACTGATAAACCAATAGATACCATGCTATTTTTTTAAATTTATTCATCATGTAATCTGAAATATATTCCATTAGTGCAGCTCTGCAAGCAAAAAGTTAAGAAATTATTCATATAGTGCTGGGCCTCAGATTAAATTAAATGTTTTCTATGTAAGAAAGTTCACAGACAATAGCCTTGCACTGTCCTTATAGCCTTCATGTTCCTCATGCATCTTACCTATTAACTTTCAGTTTGCCTAGTGTGAAAATATAAATCTAGAGTTAAATATTTCGATAAAACTTCAAGTAAACATGCTTGCTGTGATAGAGAAAATGAACTAAATAGCTTATTCAAATACCTGTATTTGTGAAGTAACAAGAGAAGTGTTAGATTTTATTATTGAGACTTGGAATAATCCTGATGATGAATTTGTATAGCTGTTTATGCCTTTTTATATATTATCTCATATTATTTAATTATTACAACTTTTAGAAAGGCCAGACAATCATATTTCAGCAATGAAAACACTCTTCATAAAAAATGGAGCAACAGAACTCTTCGGTTGTCTATTAACCAGACTTGTAGGACAAAGAAGGATTCAGACACCAAGCAGAATTAAGAAACAGTAGGCTTTCAGTAAGCTGAAACTTTACCAATATGAATCTTTTAATTTTATAAGTCTGTATTTTCTATGTACCACATACTCTTCTTTAGTTACCATGTTGCTACTGTAACAACTTTGCTGTTACTATACAAACTCCAGTGTCTTTGTCTTCTCCTTAATTTTGGTATGTACTTCTGATACTTTCTTCACATCTACATTTATTTTCATATGACTAACATAAAATTAAAAATTCAGTATGTGCAAATACTGTGTACCCATGTATGTAAATGGAAATATGAGACCTGTTGAAAGTATGCTAGGAATGGGGGCAGGGAGGATAAAGGAGAAATATGGAGAGAGTGAATTCAAGTATGATACATTTGATACATTGTAAGAACTTTTGTAAATGCCACAATGTACTCCTAGCAAATCAAGAACCAATAATTTTTGAGCAATTAGGGGACATAAAATATTTTGATATGTTTAGAATAATAGGAAATTGATAAATGAATATGCACACACATTTTTACTCATATTGATATTTAACCTGAAACCGGTAACTTTATACACATTCTTTAGAGAGAGAAATTGCTTGATTGAAATGTTTTAGGAAAACTTTTATGTTTTTTTGGTGGTGCTAAAACTAAACAAACAAAAATATGTTTATTGGCAATAGGAAAAGAAAGTATGCTGTAATAACCTCTGTGATGTCTGCTTTTTTAAGTACAAAATATTTTCATCCCTGGGTCAACTTCAAGCATTCATTCAGTAACATAAAAAAAATATGAAAAAATAAGATTACATTTACTTTTCACGCTAGATTTCATGAAAGCGATTTCTGAAAGTATTTTTACATTTTTGCTATTGGCAGTATGCTTTTATTTATGCCAGTTCTAGATTTATACACTTTGCCCCTCTCCATACATTTATATATATGCTCCTTATGAAATTATAATTAATTACTACTTCCTGAGAAATTCTAATTACAACTGAGGAAAAAAAAAAAAAGGGCGGGGGGGGGTTGGGGAAGATGGGCAGGTGATCAGAGCTTAGAGCCAGAAAGAAATCAGTCCAAATTTGAGTAAAACCAATGGTCACTAACAGGCATCTTGGTAGGATGTTGGGCAAACCTTAAGCCCCAAATGATTAAAGAAACTGCTTCCTTTTGGTTTGTTCCTGGTTATCTTTCTTCTACTATTTATTCTATTGACCCTCAATGTGAGGCCACAAGAGTCCTCATAAAGGTCAATAGTCTTGTCATTCCACTGCCTTCTTTCAGAGTACTTCTAGTGTGCTGAATCTTCTTTTATCTCCTCTCTGCAGTTGTTCAGACTTTACTGTAATGATAAGCATTTTCTCCACTGCCTTAGAAAAGCTTCCTTCTTCTAAACATCACACTCTTTCTGGTTATTTATTACCTGAGTGGTGACCTTTCCCCACTGCAACTGTGCGGCCATAGCTCTGCTCTGTGCTAATATAATCTGAGGACTCTGCATTCTGGCTAGCTGCCTCTCTGTTCCCTGGACTCAGCAAAACCTGTTCTACCTCCTCTGTACTGAGAGTTTTATCCTCTTCATATTGCTTTGACTAGTGAACTCTAGATTAAGGCCTGAGGCAAAATTCATTGTTTGCATGATAGTCCCTGAGTAACCTCTAAATCAGACCCCATTGCTGAAGTAGTTGGTCTTCCTACTAGACTGCAAATGTCTGCTGCCCTGGGGGCTGCAGTTTCAGTTTAAGTCAAAAAAACAGCCATTGAGAGATGGGAGAAACAACTCTGAAAAAAACAGTGATTCTGTTAAACTTCCAATTTACTGCAACAGAAGTGACACGTATTTTTCTTGAATAGGAAGAAATATTTAGGGCTGCCTCTCATTGTTATAGACACTGACTAAATCGTATGGTAATACAATTGAATTTCTATTATTTTTTTGTCTATTTCTTCCCATGACCTAGTCTTTATTTTATAGGCATATCTTCCTATTCTTTCAAATCTTGCTCATCTTATCTTGTAATTCAAATCTTGCCACAACTCTATTAATAATAGTACATTCCTTTATGGAACACTAGGAAATATTTCATGTATGTTCAACCTATCGGACATACTCACAGAACTTGGCAGTTGACAGTCTATAGCCCAATGGTAGAGTCCAGCTCAATAACTGTTCTTTGAAATAAAATTTTATTGGAAAATAGCCCACATCTATGAGATATGCTTGTCTGTGACTATTTTTGTGTTGTGACAGAAGAATTAAAGACTTGTAAGAGATCACATGACACTAAGAACTAAAACTCATTATATGGCCTTTTAAAAAAATGTTAACATAATATAGAGAACTAGTGTCACTTTTTTTTCTGTATAGAGACAGATTATGTGGGTAGATATGTAGGTGATAGGGTTTTATTTTTTAGTATGCATTAAAAGACACATATACAATATTATAATAGCTTAATTTTTTGTTTTGAGACTTTGAACACATAAAGCTAGTGTTACGCAACAATTTAATCTTTGTCACTTTAAGTATGACAGACCCATGCAAATATTCACTAAGCAATTTCGATCTTTTAAAGTCTCTGACATTCTAATAAAAATTAGGGTCCATAAATATTTACCCAGTTACCTATAATTAATTACTGTAATAACTTATAAATTATGAATTTGTTTTCTTTTATAGAAAAGTCCTTCTTAACATTTCTTAATTCACAAGTTTTATTTCAAATAAACAGCTCTGGAGAAGAGAGTTCCACACAACCGTATGCAAAACCAGTGCTGTAATTTTTCAGGCTTCCATTTCTTTGTAACTGCTTCAAATTTGTCTTCAATAAGATTTTGTTGAATTTGAAAGGTTGGGAGATCAGAGTAGACTTAAAAATATATAACTTCCTTTTCTCTTCTAATATAGTACTTTAAATCCCTGTTCCTGACTATATTTTATCCTTTCTAACTGGGTTAGTTTATTCACATAATTTTACCTCATTGGAATGCAATTTTAGTTTCTCTCAAAAAACCTCAAGTTCGCTTTACTTCTTTGTTACCTTCTTTGCTCTCACTTATACAAATCCAGGGGATGTCTGAATCCATGGTCCTAAGAATGTTATTACATTGTCAAGGATAATGCAAGTCACTAGTTCTAACCAACAAAAAGGCATCATATGTGCTTTTAAAAGCTGATGGAAGCCATTGGAAACCCTTATGCTGTCGTTCAAAATCATGTCCTGTATTGCTTGTGAAGCATCTGTATAACTATTTGAATCTGTGGACCAAATTTAAGATTTTTAATTTTAATGATACTGGTATAAGTGTCCCTAGAATGCTAATTTGTATAATTAGCTACCAAATCAACCATACTGCTTATATCACTATGTTGTGAACTCTGAGTTATAGGACTCAAGTTGTGATCTTCCTTATCCCTGGTCCTAGCTCTGCATTTTTCTATGCCATCTGACAAATCTTTCCAGAAGCTGAATTCTATGCTTGAATTATAAGATGGCTGTGTTAGTCTAAAAGATTTCCCTCCAATGTGGCTAAAGTTTACAACCTATGTACACATTCTTTCAACAAATATTATGTTGAACGTCTATCTCATTACTGAGACTGCTTTGGTACATAGCATACAGCAGAGAAAACAGACAAAAATCCACTGTCATGGACATTATGAAGTGTTTATAGTGATGGAAATACACCTAAATGTGTGCTAATTGCCTATAGCTGAACAATGTATAAGGCAACACTCCTTCAGACTGTGGAGGCCCTCTTTAGTTTATTATCATTCCTGCTAGCATTTTTGATGCTAACAGGAAAGTAGTGTTTGCTACTATTTGTGTGTATGTATGTGTGTGTGATACTCAACTAAATTTCTCTAGTCACCCGCCTCGTATGATCTCCAGTTGTCAGATATATAACTATCCTCCTTATGCTCATCCTCAATATAGCTTCATGTAGAGTAACAGTTTGGACACCGAATAGCAGATATTGTCTGTGTAATGCCAAGTTAAGTATATTTTGCTCGTTCTTTCTGTTCCTTCTGGTACTTTTAAAATAGCATAAATGGAACTGTATCCCATTTACTGATTCCACTTCATTTAATTTAAGTAGTACTCAGAGACTAAGTCTCATAATCTTTAACATATTTTTAATTTGTCCAACACTTGCATACACATTTTTGTCAGTCTCCACTGGAGATATTTTATAGAAAATTATGCAATTTAAGAAATGATTTGTCTTTATATTGATCAGAATGTTCTATTAATTTTATGATTTTTATGTTCTATTTTTCTATTATGATGATTCTCAATTCCAATATTCATATAAATACAATCATAACACAGATAATGTGATATTCATATCAAATACAGAGAGAAAGTATTACAGATACATTATTAACTAACACTTTTCATAATTTCTATATGAAAGTAACCAATGTAAAAATGATATACTTTGCATATTGCTTTTTCATATCCCAAAGGACAACATTTCCATTTTAATACCCAAACAAAATTTTAAATTCTGGGTAGTGAGCATTATAAGTCTCAACAAATTACACTTTCTGTTTAATTTCAGTGTTTACCTTATGATTAATAAACCTATTACTGGCTCTAGTGATTAATCTTTAATTTGTGGTAGGTTACTATTTAAATTTGGAGCACTACTAGCCCAATCGCTATAGAAAATACATTTTAAGATCTAAAAACAGCATATTTATATCATTAATAGCTGAATTAAGATAATTTTTAAGTCGTGTTTCTAATCTAATATATAACTTCAAGTGTATCTTAAAATATTTTATTAGTAATTATTAAAATGCTATTATATACACACAAATGAGATATACTTATCTTTTTCAAGCAACACTATAGCTATTCAATGCATACAACTTGAGTTTGCAGAGGGGCACAGAACTGTGAAACCATCACTTCAAATCTAGGCCATGAATACATTCTTTGTCCCCCAAAGCATTGCTTCTTCCCTTTAATCATTATTCATTTTGGTAAGATAATAACATTTAAGGTAAAAATCTCTTCTCAGCAAATTTTTAGTGTAAGATAGTGTGTTAACTGGAGGCATTATTCTATACAGTAGATTCCTAGGACTTTTACATTGTAAAGTGTTTTTAAATACTATATTATCTGCAAAGCACAAGTATTTATTAACTTTCAGCATTCTTTTTAATTAAGCACAATATTTTTCTTATATTTAAACACAAGGATTATAGAATATAAAGGACATATCTAAATTAAATTCATATTTGGACAGTTTTCATGTACATTAATATATATTGTTAGAAATGAAAGTTGTCATGTGTAAGTAGAAATTAATGTAAAAGAACTTTCAAATTTTGCATTGGTAGAAATAATGTATCAGGATTTTTTTTGAACAATTCTATTAATTAATTTGTTAAATGTAAGAATATTAATTTATGTAAGCATATAATTGCTGGCAATATAAAAGTACTACTTTTTGTGGTTTGAATAATATGGCATAACAATATTTTTAAAAAATAATAGATTCAGTGCTACATTTATTTATTATTAATTCAGTATTTTATATTTGACTTTCTTTAAAATTTTTCAAAATTTAGTATAATTCCATTCACAGGGGTAATGCACTTTTCTAATAAGCATCAAAACAGGAAAATTAAATATTTGTGAATATTAAAATAAGATTTCAATAGCAGTAAGAATAAAACTGTATTTTCTTTGTAAACAAATATATTTGGAAAAACACAGAAATGATCTCTTCTATCAGAAGTATACTTTCTTATTAATGACTAATGGTTTAAATAACTGAAAAATGTTATAGAAACTTTTCTCATTTGAAATGTTTTGGTGGTTAAAATTTACTTTATGTTATTCATTTTGTCTTCTTTAAACTTTTTTCCAGAAAGTTATGAAGCACTTAATATTTCTACAGTAGAGGTCATCATCATGAGACACCTCAGGAGGTAAGAAAAGCAATTCATACATTTGTTATACAAACAGACTCTTCAGAGACCTCCCATGTGCACAACCCAGTTAAAGTATGTTTAATTTCATCCTCAGGTGGTTTTAGGAGGAAACAATTTCATCTCTACACAGAGCTAGAAAAACCGTATTGCAATTTAAAGATAAATTTACAAAGAAAATCTTACATTATTCTACAAGACCCTGGGTGCATTTTAATTTTAGAATCTTAATAGACAAAGTAAACATTATTGGGAATATATTTTAACACAATTTAAATCTGTATATAATAAGTAACTCCAAATAATATCATGTGTTTTGTCTCAACAAACAACTACACAGCTGCACTTTTGGAAATACTCTTCGTAAATGCTTTTGATTTGTATTTTCCACTATTACTCTTTCACTGGTATTATTAAAGGAACACACTACCTATAAATATAGCTTTTGCTATCATTCAAATCTCATTTAATCACTTCATATTATTGTATGTATCATATTTATTCCTTTTAAAAAATCCTCTCTTGTTGTGTTTGCCCTTGATCTAATGTCCACATATGAGGGAGAACATACGATTTTTGATCTTTTGAGCCAGGCTAACCTCACTCAGAATGATGTTCTCCAATTCCATCCATTTACCAGCGAATGAGATCAAGGGCAAACACAACAAGGGGATTGGACTATGAGCACATGATAAAAGCGAGAGCACACAAGGGAGGGGTGAGGATAGGTAAGACACCTAAAAAACTAGCTAGCATTTGTTGCCCTTAACGCAGAGAAACTAAAGCAGATACCTTAAAGCAACTGAGGCCAATAGGAAAAGGGGACCAGGAACTAGAGAAAAGGTTAGATCAAAAAGAATTAACCTAGAAGGTAACACCCACACACAGGAAATCAATGTGAGTCAATGCCCTGTATAGCTATCCTTATCTCAACCAGCAAAACCCCTTGTTCCTTCCTATTATTGCTTATACTCTCTCTACAACAAAATTAGAGATAAGGGCAAAATAGTTTCTGCTGGGTATTGAGGGGGGGAGTGGGAGGGGGTGGAGTGGGTGGTAAGGGAGGGGGTGGGGGCAGGGGGGAGAAATGAACCAAGCCTTGTATGCACATATGAATAATTAAAAAAAAAAAAAAACAACTACAAAAAAAAAAAAAATCCTCTCTTTAAACCTTAGAGGAACTGGTTACATCCTCTCGTTTTCATAAATGTCATGACATGTCTTGATGCAAAACAGTCTACATCCATAGTGTATATTGCTAATATTGCCCCTTTGATAATCATTTCATTTAGTCTGAAGGATGATTAAAAACTATTTACTATTATTTGCAGTTTGTACTTCATAGGTTGTCCTTTCTAATCTCCTGGTTGAAGGTTTTAGGCATATTTTCCAAAACTCTATGAGCGAAATAGGAAGTGGGATAAAAGAGTTTAACATTCACTATCCTGAATTTTGCTCAATTCACCTCTCCAGAAAAATCCCCCAGCTTCCTTTAATTCTACTATTGTAGTACCTCTAATTCACTATCTGAAGAATTATTCTGTAATCTTCTGTCTGCCTGACGTAGGATCAGTTACTCAGGCATGAAGAATGTGAATATGTTATGGACAAATAATTACTTCTTAAACATAGTTTTCAAGAAAAGATATTTTTGATTCTTTTTACATTCACAGATGTTAACCAGTTTTTTTTTTATATTGGTGTTCTGCCAATTAGTTTGCTTCTTGGTACTTGTTTATTAAACTGGTAGACCGACACATCGTATGTATTCTCATTACTTCCCAAATGGTTCCACAGCTTTATCTCATTTACACGTTGTTTGAAAAATTGAAAATGGCACATTTAAGTTCTATAAGCATCACTATACTTAGAAGGTAATAATAGTTTTGCATATTTGATTCTGTTCTACTGTTCATTTGCTTTCCTATTTGCTTTGTTGTCTTGGTTTTACTTCTAACCTCCCTTCTGGCCACGATGGTCCTCTCAGTCTGTTTCTGATTATCAGCTATTTCTCTGATGTCAACATATGTAAAGAATCTCTTCTGTTTTCAAATGTGAAGAACTCGTGCATAACAACTTATGGCTATGTTATTCTTTGATTCCTTGAGGAGTAATTGAGTGTTTTAACTTGATTATGACAGATAATCACACCATAAAGGATTAAATCATTTTGAGGAAAAAAATTAATCCTTAATATAGCAATATTGCCATAGACATACAAGCCTCCATTTCTTTTTACTTAAAAGCTCTAAAAGAAAATCTTATAAAATTTCATTAAAGCTTTAGCAATGCAAAAGTTTGATTACCCTAAACATGGCAAGAAATACCTGTTCCAGTGTACTTTACCTCTTTGATATTCAAAAAATTTTTATTATGATGTATTATAAAGAATGTATTGAATTAAATAAAACTGTGTCTTTAGCAGAAACTGAAACTAAATCCAATTTTTTTATCCAGTACAAATATGAACTCAAAGTGGATTAAGGACCTTAATATAAAACCTGAAACTTTAGGGCCGGTGGAGTGGCTCAAGTGGTAGAGCACTTGCCTAACAGGCATGAAGCCCTGAGTTCAAACCCCAGTACCAAAAAAAAAAAAAAAAAAAAAACAAAACCTGAAACTTTAATGCTAGTGCAGGAAAGAGTAGGGAATATGCTACAACTTAAAGGCACAAGCAAGAACTCCCTAAATAGAACTCCAAGGGCTCAGCATCTAAAGAGAAAGGAGTAACTAATAGGACTACATGAAATTAAAAAGATTCTGTACAACAAAAGAAATGGTCATAGAGGCAGCTCACAGAATGTGAGAAAATCTTTGCCAGCTATATACATCTGATGAAGGATTAATAACCAGAGTATACAGGGAGCTCAAAAAACTAAACTTCCCCCAAAATCAATGACCCAATGAAGAAAAGGGCAAAAGAACTAAAAGAGCTTTTTCAAAGCAGAAGTACAAATGGCCAAAAAACACATGAAGAAATGCTTAACATCCCTCCCATGAAGGCTACATGAAGATGGAGGCAGAGATTGGATTGTGCTGCCACAGACACAAAACATTAGGCCCCACTTTGAAGGATCATTGCCCTATTGATTTCATAATTCTGATCTCCAGAGTTAGGATAAAACAAGCTTCTATTGTTTTAAGATGCCCAATTTGTAATATCTTATTGTGGCAATGCTAGGATAAAAATAAAACATTTTATTGAGAGAAAGAAAAAAATAACTTGGAGATTGAGATTTACAAAATGTCTTTAATAAATGTTTATGATCTGCTATATGAGCAGTCATGTATATTTAGAAGGCAGAATTCATTAGTGTATAAAAGAGTGGTTCTTCCCTCAAGGGAAATTATGGTATAAAGACAAAACATTTACCATAGCATGTAATAAGCATAAAAAAATACATAGTTGCTAATTAGAAAAGAGCAAGATGGGGAACAGGAATGACAGGAGATTAAAATATTCCTTAAAGAACCAAAACATGAAACTTCATTAAGTTATTAAAAATGTTTTCTTCATATTTGGTAACAAAAGTGTCTTTCCATATGTCAACACTTGAAGTATAGATGGGAAATTTGTACCTATTCACTCTTATGTGAATACTATCCAAGGTATTTTAAAAGCATTTTATTTTTTATTATGACTTTTTAAATTTCTTCAGTCATACTAGAGCTGGTGATTTTTAATGTAATTAAAAATTGAGATATCAACAAGAAATTTTCAGTTATATTAATTAGATTCAAAATCATATGCATTAATCTACCCTACTCTCATGGGATCCAAACTACTAATATTGCTGTAGTCACACCAGGAATTAAAAAGTCGCCATCACAATATTAAGTTGATTGATTTTAAACTTGCTATGCTGAAGAAAAGCGACAGCCTGAATTTATCTAGATGTAGCAAGCAAAATGTACAAAGTGTAGTAAAAAGTAAAGCAGTTATTATAAAAGTAAAGAATGCCTGAAAATGTAGGTTAAAGTAGAAAATTAACAAATAAAGATCATAAAATTCATATATATGTTTATAAAATTTTAGTATGATTATATGTAACACATTTTAAAGCAATTTAGAAAAGCAGTGAACAAAAGAAAATAAAAAGCATTAAACCTATAATTTACTCCTCAGTATTTTAAGAGTTACCAACACCATGGAATATCTTCCTTTTTTTCCCCTGTATTTGGTTCTGGGAATCAGATATTTTTCTATTAGGGAAATCAAAATACACAAATGAGAATATGATAATTTATATTTTAAATTCAGCAGCAAGCCTGACATGGAGAAACAAAATTTGTTTATTTCTTTTAACTACCATTAACCAGTATGCTCCTTTCCAGTTGATATTAAATATTTTTAACCATATTCACACTTTCTATTTCTTACCTGTGCTTATTGAAGAAATTACTTTTATGTGAAATTAATGTCTCCCTAATTTCACTATTTAGTGGATTTTCAATAAATTGAATACTGAAGAAATCTTTTATTCACTTTTAATCATCTATATTATCCAGTATTGTAGAGAATAAAAAGAACATTACTATGGATTTGGGCAGAATTTTATTGTTCTGAATATGTCATACACACTGACAGCTCCCACATTACTTTCTGTCTAATACATTGGCCAGGAGTGGTCTGACAATTCCTTCCTTCCTTCATTCCTTCCTTCCTTTCTTTCTTGGTGCTTCTAGGACTTAAACTTATGGTCTCACACTTTCTAGGCAGGCTCTTTACCACTTAAGCCACTCCACCAGCCCTGACAGTCTTATTTAATCAGTAAAAATATATTGATAAACTGTGTTCCTTCTCTCCCTTAGGTAATCATTCTTTCAATGTATAAATGATGACGTATTGTACTTCAGTAATAGTTTACGGGAGATATTCTGTTACCAAAAAAGAGCAACTAATATTTATGTTGGTATTTTTACATACAAATATATTATTTCAATCTTTTCAATAATTATTCTATAATTATTTACTATTAAATGTGAACTTGTTAGTCTGGACCTAAACAATGACAACAGTGAAACGTGCATTGTTTTGAGGTCTCCAAATCATTGTATTCAACGTGAAGGGCCCCAAAGGACTAATTTTAGTTAGAAAAATAATTTACATTTATTTTTCTACAAACATTGAACTGTTCTTTATTACAATATAGCATGCAAGTTGTTGAGATAGTCCTCATTTAGACCATAAATTTGAGAGGATTTTTTTCTTTGTTTGTTTGTTTTTATTTTTTTAATAAACAGTACTCAAAGGATATTGAAGGAAGCTTTAATCCTAGCATCTGGGAGGCTAAGGCAGAAGAATCAGTAGGTCAGAGTTAGAGTGGGTTACATAGTGAGTTTAAGGCCAGTCTGGGATATATAGTGAGATCTGGAGTGAAATAAAAAAAAAAGGGGGTAAAGAAAAAACAATGCAAAGCCAAGTACTTCATGAAATTGTTTACTTTTATGTACTCTCTTTCGACATTTTTGTATTGTTTCTTTTAAAGAAACACACCTGTGCATTATGAAATATCCAAATTTAGCTCTGGATGTATAGCTAGACTTTGTATAATGTGTTTCCAGCCTTAACCATTCCACATTACTGTATTTAATGCTATTTCCTTAGATTTTTGTTGCTTTCAGTCTGTATTAAATATAATATTTTCAAGATAACACTTTATATAATTTGTCCATTTGCATTTAAGTTTTTATTATTCTGGCTCTAAACCTTTCCTCATGTTATGATTTCTTTCCATATTCACCCTCCTATTCCATAATAATTCATGTCTATTTTTATTAATTCAGTATCGCTTAATTTTCTATTCCTTTTTCTCTTTTTTGCTTTATACTAATGAATGAATCATATCCACCAGTTATTTAAGAAATTATAATATAAATTAATAATGTTTAAGAATATAATGCAATTAATATTTTCACCTAATTGAAAAACTGTAGTAGCTTGACATACATTACTTCAATTTCCTTCTTAAGAATTAGAAGTAATCCATCATTGTGTATTCTTTTCACAGCTCTGAATTAATTCCTGTGACATTATTTCTGCCTCTTTGGAGTTCCTTCTTTGTCTACATGTTGCCATCTTGTTTTTCTCAGGGATTAGTGTTCCAAAGGTTATAATTTTATATATTGTAAGGAATTTTAGTGCATAAGAGAGACTTAGACTATAATTATTTCACATGTACTAAAATCTCCTACTTCATCAATATAAAAAAGAGAACTTCTTTACAGTTTTAAAGCTTATATCAGAGCACTTTTCATTTTACTGCCTTTGTCTTTTTCAGTTTATTATGTATTGGTGACATTCATAAGACTATATTTTATTTTCTTTTCAGCACTAAAATATTTTCTGTAGAAACTAATGTCCTAACCACTGTGAATTTTTCATATCTTTGTGTACACTCAAGTTTCCATCTGTCATTTCTTCTAGCATTATTTCTGCCAGTCTGAATAACTGATTATTTCAGAGAAGTCTACCAGTGCTAATTTCTCTCCTGTTTTGTTTATAACAAAATATTTTTATTTTCTCCTTATTTTAGTTTGACTTCATAGTTTGTGAGTTGATATTTACATTCAAAATTGATAACTGTAATTATTATTTACAAAAAGATTCTGAGAAATCATCCTTTCTGAACTTCACAATGTATGTCAGAGAACTAAATATTGTTCCATGCCTCAGGTGCTCTTTTCATTTTACCTTCTCTGCACTGCAATTTGGTGAGATTTCATTGCTGTGTCTTCAAATTGACCATTTCTTTGTTTAAATTTTTTATTCATTTATTCACATGTGCATACATTGGTTGGGCCATTTCTTCTCCCTGCTTTCCCGCCCCCACCCTCTCCCTCCACCTCCTCTCGCTTCCAAGCACAATCTGTTTTGCCCTTCTCTCTAATTTTGTTGAAGAGAAAACATAAGAGTGTTTCTTTTTTATTCTGAAGGATCTAGTTGTTTTTATGGGGATCAAATAATGTTTTTATTTTATATGTTGCATCGTTTGACCATAGAAGTTTTATTTGATTTTGTAAAATAAAAGTTCAATTTCCACGTTTATTTTACTTGAGCTTTTCCTTAAATTGAACAGCCTTTTTCTAAGCATTAAACTCTGCTTCTCCAAATCATTATCTTTTTCAAATGATTGATTTTTCTTCCATGAATCACAATTTTCTACTTTTTTGCATGGCCAACACTTTGTTATGAATGCTAAACACTGTGATTGTTACATGGTTGAGTGTCTGGATTCCTTCATCTCCAATTAATGTAGCAGATCATTGATTTTTATTTTGTGGCTCACAAAGCAGATTCTTCTCAGATGTGCTTTTAATATTCTAAAAGTCTGTCTAGAGCATCTTTTATTCTAGAGCTCACTAAGCCCTACATGTAATTTAAAGCTTTTCTAAGACTTTGAGTTTCCTACAATAGCTATCTATCCTGGCAGGTGGATCTTAAATTCTCATAAACCAGACTCAGATTCGCTTATAACTACTGGATGTTAGCTTTTTCTTTTTCGTTGTATCTTGGTTACCTTTGTTGAGTCTTACCATTTGGTACAGAAATCATAAATTTCAGTCCAAAATTTAAAGTTATGCCTTCATGAACTCTGAGACATCATTTTTTATTCCCCCACTTCCTTGGTTTTCTTTATTTAATATTTCAGAAACATCAAGATCCTCAAAGTCTGCTCCTTTGTGTACCAGACCAATGAAAATACCAGGCGTGTGTTGTAGTCTATCTGGAAAGTTCTTCCAAACACCACTCAAGGTGAATTTGTATATTACATTTGATTCTTTTCTTTCAGGGAGCTTAGCCAATTAGTTTTCATTCTACAAAGTCTGAATACCATAGTATCCCATATTTTGCCTTCTTTTCTAGTTGTTGCTTGTGTGGAGGGGTTGTGTTATATGTACTATTCCTATCATGGGTGGGCATGCCTCTTTTTTTTACTTCTCTTTAAGTAACTTTATGATGTAAGGCTTATCGATTTTTGCTTCATTCTTATTTCTAATATGAATCTCTACTAAGATTTACTCACTGAGTTGGATGGCATTTCCCATCATATCTTTTTCAACACAGATTTGAGGATTTAAAACTTTCTCCCAGAACTATACATCTGACAAGCATACTGCATACTGCTTCATTTCTCAAAGTTCCTGTCACAGCTTCAGTGGGCAAGTGACTACAGAAGAAATAAGCCTCAAAGCATTTCCTTTTACTTCATCTAAATATGAAAGTGTATATTGTTTTATTAACTATATGATGTTTTCAAACATATTTTGAAAAAAATTACAAATTTCCCTGAGTTTTCAATAAAAGTTCTAATTTCTGTGACTAATCTTTGCCTGCCATTTCTTTCAGTATATTTTGTCTAATAGAAATATAATGAGCTTTTTAAACCTACTGCTGATGTTAGTTAAATTCTTTCCTGTTGCCTGTTTCTAAATATCTGTGGTCACTAGATTATATCTAAGATCTTTACACATATTTATTAATATTGTATATAGCTATGTAGTCCCTCCTTTTAGTTAAGCTTATTATTTTGAGGTCCTTTTTTATTCACATGCAGTTATGAGAAATAATGTAGAAAGACTTCTTGTGCTCTTCAGCCTGTTTGCCTCAGTTGTGAAATATTGCAAAGTGGCAAAGACACATGCAGATATAGAGCATTTGTAGTGTTCCTGATTCTGTCTTTTAAAACCATCCTGATTTTCTCCCATCTGGTCCTGTCTCTAACTTTTGGATTCTACTAAACTGTTCTGTACTGAAATACTTTTGCCATTTCAGAAATGTTATATAAATGAAATTCTATCATGTATAATCTTTTATTATGGGTGTTTTTCACTAATGTAATTTTCTGGAATGTTATGTGTTGTTATGTTTGGCAGTGGTTTTTTTCCTTGTAATTACTAAGTGCTGTCTCAAAACATAAATGTTAACCATTTTCTTATTGGAAAACATTTTGGTTTTTTTTCTAGTTTGGGGGCATTACTAACAAAGATGCTTTGTACATGGAAATACATATTTTGCTTGAAAATACATTTTTATTTCTCTGGCTTGTATAACACTTTCATATTTAAGAAACTGGAAAAAAGTTTCTGGAGACTTTCTATTATTTAACATTACCATCAGTAATGTTAAAAAAAATTATTAATATATAATAATTGTTCAGAGGGTACATTGTGATATTTACATATGTGCTTGCAATATATCTTAGCTGCATTTACCCCCTCCATCATTCTCCCTCTTTCCCCTTCAGCCCCTTAGAACAATTTCAACAGGTTTCATTCTTCTATGTTCATATATAAATACAAAATACACACACCATATCCACTCTCAATTACCCTTTCGTTATGCTCACCTCCCTTTACCCCTCAGAAAAGATGCAATTTACCCTCCTAACTCTTCATTTTTTAAAAGTGTACATTTATGGTCCAAGGGCTGGAGATGTGAGGAAAAAAGAACCCTTCTTTGATTCTCGGAATGTAAATTAGTACAATTCAGGTTCTTCAAAAAACTAAAAATATAACTACCATACTTTTCAATGATATTACTCCTGGGCATAAATCTCAAGGAACGTGTTCCAGGAAATGATAGAGCACTTGCATGCCTAAGCTTATTGTAGCAGTATTCACAATAGCCAAGTTTTGGAAATAGCCAAGATGCCCACTACTGATGAATGTATAAAGAAAAATGTGGTATAGACACACAATGGAGCAATATTCAGACTTAAAGAATGAAATTATGCAGTTCACAGATGAATGAAAACATCATGTTAAGCCAAGTAAGCCAGGCTCAAAAAGTCAGAGGTTGCATGCTTTCTCTTATATGTGGAAGCTAGGCCTATAAGTTAAACATATATATAGAAACATATATGACCGTATCTATCTATTTACACACAGATATATACATACATATAGATATATAGTGAGAGACAGAACAGGATTATATTAGTGAGTCTGACTGAGGGGCTATGGGAAGTGGGAGAAGGAAAACAAATGTTAAAGACTGATCATTTTTATGTGTAATTGCACACATTTTCAGCACTTTTTCTTGTGGTCGTTCTTATGTGTGCAGGATTATCTCCTAAAGATTTAAGTTTTTATTTCCCTGATGTCTAATGATTTTTAACATTTTTTCACATACTTATTTGCCATTTTCATTGAAATATCTCTTCATAGCTGTTTCCTACTTTCTAATCAGATTGTTCGATTTCCTTAAATTGTTGAGAATTGAGACTTCTTGATATATTTTAAATAGAAGGTCCATATGAGATTTACAGTATACAAATATTTTCTCCTTGCCTATTACTTGTCAGCTCATTCTTTCAACAATATCTTTTGTAAAGCAAAGGTTTTTGACTTTTATGAAATCCAATTTATTAATTTTCTTTTATAGATCATGTACTTGGTATAAAAATGTAAGAAAATTTTGTCTAGGTTTTCTTTTGTTTGCCTATAGATCTTTATCCTGAGAATTTTCTTAAATTTTCTAAAACTTTCTGTTGTTTTCTGCAGTTTTGGGGTTTGAACTTAGGACCTACACCTTGAGACACTTCACCAGCCCTTTTATTGTGATTTTTTTTTTTTTTCTGAGGTAGGATCTGGTGAATTATTTGCCTGGGCTTGCTTCCAACCACAACCCTCTGACCTGTCTCCTGAGTAGCTGGGATTACAGGCAGGAGCCACCAGTACCCAGCTCTGTAAAAGTTTTAACAGTTTAAATTTTGACATGTTAGTTCTCATCCATTCTTTGTATAAAATCTAGATCATAGGTCAAGGGGTATCTGCTGGTTGGTCAATTAGTTGGTTGGCTGGCTGGTTTACTTTTTCAACTTTTGTTTGCCAGTGTCTAAATATTCTGCCACCATTTGTTGACAATTCTGTTTTCCCTTACTTTGTGAAAATTTGTCTGGGCTTGTATGTGTTTGTCTATTTCTGAGCTCTCTAACGTGTTCATTGGTCAATGTTCCTATCCCTCAAATAATATTGTACAGTGTGCACTGTGTAGTTAGTTATATAGTAACTCTTACCTTATTTTAAAAAATTATTTCTGGTTGTCTATTTCCTTTGTCTCTCTACATAAAATTTAGAATGATATTATTCTAATATGGACATAGATAGATATTCATCCATCTATGCAAAAACAAGCATTTATTTGATCATTTGACAGATTTATTGAGAAAATATTATATATGCCCATCACAATCCAGATGCTGAAGAGAAAACTAAATACAAATTTATGTCTTAGGGAGCATGTGGTTCCGATTTTGTCTATGAAGCACTAACTTTCAATTTCTGCTACATAAAAATGTTTCAAAACTTCTATCAAAAGTTTATTTAATTTTCAAATCATTATAACATTGCTTTTAAAGGTTAACCTGGATTACTCTTCTTTTCAATTACTTAATTTCTCTGTTGTGATGGCTCACTATAAGAAAAAAGTAAATTACATAAATAAAGAGAGGAAATTTGTAATTAGTATTTTAAAAAGACAATTTATCAAATGGATAATAGTAGACTGAAATGTCCAAAATAATTTAATATCATTTTCTTAGTAGAATTAGTTCTATGAGTTTTCTTTTATATTTAATAAAGATAAACAGAACTTCATTTCTTTAAAAAGAGAAATCATTATTTACCTGAGTGATAGGTTTTGCAATGACATTGAATTCAAATGTCTTTGTTGTTCCTCAAGAATGTAGTCTGAAAAATGAACTACTTCTTGAGAAATCTTCAGAAGAAACATCAAGAATGTGAATTGTAAAACACAGAATGCATATGAAAGACTGATAGAAACTTTGACAGCATTACAGACTGAAGGCATGGTTTTTGATTAGTATAAGAAACAATTTTCAGACACACTAAATGTGGAATTTTAATTTTTTTTCTTGTTTCCCCAACTTTATTCAATGGCACATTCACAGCAGGAATAGGGACAGATACAAATGGGGTCTCATCTGTTGTGGAGCCCTAGGGGAACCACAGAGCATTCACTGTGGATCTGAGGATGTATGGGAAGAGATGGAAGGAAGCAAAGGGGAGTTTGGTGGCCCCAACAAAAGCCTGTGTATCAGGCTGGAGGCAGTGAGTACCTGGGTCTCCCTAGTCTAGGTGCACAATGGGAAAGTCTAGTAATTGATTAGTATGAAATTTAGAAACACTGTCATTAATGAATGTCTCTGCTATATAAACTAGTGGACTGCTGGTGTGTAAAGATTTCACATTTATTAAAAGTAATGTGCACAAATTGAATTTAGTAGAGTATATTTGAGGAAAGAATGATTCCCAAATTAGTCAGCCCTCTGATACTGTAAAGGTTCAGAGAGCCCTGCCCAGCAATGTGTGAAGGAAGTACAAAAACCCTTTGATTTGTTACAACTCTGTATATGCCACACTGGGCCTTGATGAGACATTTGCCCTATATGGAAATGATGAGATCAGTTGATAGGTTGGATTGTCTGAAGCTCTGCTGCTGTGATGGATTGAAACTCAGCTATTTGTTACAAAAACATACTCGTAAGTGGGTTGTTGTTCATTTACAAACAGCCTTCTATTACAGTTACCTACATTTGAACTCAAAATACACAGGAAGCTTTAGGTCAAATTCAATTTAACAATGAAAGTGGAAATATTAAGGGTGACAGAAGAACATCACCAAGTAGCCAAATGACATTTATGTTCCAAGACTTTTAAATTAAACTAATTATAGGAGAATCTTGCATATTAATGACATTTAGTACAGAGGTATTTAAAGTACCTGAAAGACATAAGTGATCACTTATTTCTTCTAAATGAACACTAGTTCATATTAATGCTTGGGAAAAATAAAATGCTCTTCACTCTAACAATGCACAGATACATACAAGCTCATGATAAATGGGCATTATGTTTTATATTTTTTCTCTACAACTCTCTTTTGTCCTGAAACCTGCAAGATGCTTGTGCAGTGTTGAATACATAACAGTATATTTAGTGCACTTCTGCTTCACTGTAATTAATGATACTCCAGAGTCTTAAGATTTAGAGTATCTTCTTAAGTCCTTAACTTACTACCAAGTAGTGCAGCAGGCCACAGGGAGATAAAAGTCCCTTTGGTGTGATCCTTCAAAGGTCACCAAGAACCATAATATTTTAGGAAATACATCACAAAATTCCTGATGCTTGATATGAAAATGATAAGAATGGGATTAAAGAAAGTAAATGAAATTGTTAAATGTCTTTGGCTTATCTTACAATAAAATGAATAAAACACAATAAAATACTACCAGATACTGTTGAAAATCATGAGATATGATAGATAAGGAAGGAAAGATGAGAAGAAGCTGAGAATTAGGTCTAAGGTAAGATATATGCCATTAATAGCAATCATATAGGTTGGTTTAAATTGTGGTAACAATTTAATCCTAACATTAAAACACAAAGTAAAAAGAGCTAGTATGAATATTTCAATGATTCACTATGTACATTAATTTCCTATCAATGCATACCATCAACTTCATGTTTTAAAATGACAACTCGATTTTCTTAGCATTCTAGAGTTTAGCAATCTGAACTAAGTTTCACCAATTTGAAGTCAAATTGTTGATAAGGCTGCATTTTCCTTGGAGGCTCTAAGAACAAACCAGTTCCCTGTTATCACTGGCTTCTAGAACTGTAGTCGTTACATTCCTCCACTCATGGCATCTTCCTTCATCTTCGAATTCCAAAATTCAAAATTCTGCGTCTTCACTGCCCTTTTGTTTTTGTGGTAGTCTCTTTCTCTCTATTCTGTTTCAAATTTTCTTCTCCATCTCTCTGTGTCTCTGTTGCTCTCTCTCTCTCTCTCTCTCCTCCCACAATTATATTCATGTAGGATGCACTAGGATGGCACAAGATAATATCTTTATCTGAAAAGGTAACATGTAGTTTTTTAAGGAGATTCTAATCTAGAAATCATTGGAACCAATATTCAACCTATCACAATTTCAACACAGAATCACTTATCCAAGAAGAAATTATTTTTTGCCATTTCACATAAGAATTAAATGATAAAAATTAAAATAATTTCTGACTTAGAGAAGCCAAATGAAGCAATTTTCCTCTTAAAGTTTACTTTATAGTAAAGTATAGTTTTTTAAAAAAGCATCCTAAAAGTTTTTTCCTATGCAAAATTCTCATCTACCTTGGCTTACTTCAGTGACATATTTTTGGAATGGATTGTCTAAAAAATGAATATCTGGTAAGATATAGAAGATATAAAAAATGTTTTATCCAAGGTCATGTCCATGTACTTTTAATTTTGAAATGAATTCATAAATATGATTTAATATTAGTTTTTCTGATTCTGGATATGATAAACTCTTGTATGAAAAGGTACATATATATGTTTATTGAAGCACTATAAATAAAAGTATTAGAATGGACAAAAATAATTATCTAATCATCTATACTATAAATAGGTAGTGTACATTAGTATCAATTCTTTATAAATGTAAGTAGACATGCCATTTTATTACATATGACCTAAGTGCTCTGGACAATCAGAAAATTAAAGTATGCTGCATTAGATATGCTTGTGGCAAGCACATAATATTTACAATTTCAGGAAGCATAAGAAATATTTAATTCATTACTTGTTCTCTTTTCATTTTTGATGAATTACATTAAATTATATAGTGCATATTCTGCTATGGATGATGCATAAAAAAGTCTTGATAGCAATATGTTTTAATATTAGTGGCTGTTTTATAAAGAAACATCTATAATAATAACCAATACACCCACAATTTCAGATACTCCAGATTTATTTTCCACATATAAATATTACTTTATAAGATATTATTTTAATTTCTCTCCTTTGAAATTATAAGCCAAACTTTTTTATGACACAGCATAGTTGAGACTAATTGAAGAAATATGTAGAAATATAATCCTGGAAACAATATGAAGAAAGGATTTCTTTATGTCCTGTAGTCAAGAATTACCAAATGAGTGTGAAGTTATCTGGTCTAATTTATCAGATCTAATCATTTATTATAAAAATATAAACAAAAGTCTAATTTCTATATTTTAAATTCTACTGAGTAAAGGAAAAATAAAAATAGTTTTATCCTTATGAAATGATTGTTATGAAAGAAATAGAATGGGGTTAAGATTTGTAAGGGTAGATGGTACAAATTCAAATATAATATATTTGGTATATTGTAAAAAGTTTTGTAAATACCACAATGTACCCCCAACCAGCATACAATAAACATTAAATAATAAATAAATAAATATAGAAAAAGATTATAAAGGAGATGAGGAATGCAGATTGCTACCACCTTTGACATAGTGAAAAAACTGCAGGGTAACACTCAAGTGCCCCAGGCATAAAGGTGATATGATTCTATATTCATGCAGTTCTACTTTAGAGTCCATCCATCTTTCAAAGGCACTAATACCTTTTGAGAAGGTTCTGTTTAGTTCAGTTCCTATTTCTTTACTGGTTCATTGATTTTAGGAGAGTTTAGTTTTTTGAGCTCCCAGTATATTTTGGTTATCAGTCCTTTGTCTGATGTATAGCTGACAAATATTTCCTCCCATGCTGTGGGTGGTCTATTCAGTTTAGAAACCATTTCTTTTGTTGTCCAGAAGCTTTTTAGTCTCATTTGTCCACCCTTTCTCTTAGTTGCTGTGTTGCTGGAGTTCTACTGAGGAAGTCCTTGCCTATACCTATTGCTTCCAGAGTATTCCCTGCTCTGTACAGTACTAACTTCAGAGTTTCAGGTCTGATATTTAGGTCCTTGATCCACTTTGAGGTGATACTAGCACAGGATGATAGACATGGATCTACTTTCAGTTTTTAGCTGGCAAATAACCACTTTTCCCAGCAACATTTGTTGAAGAAGCTGTCTTTTCTCCATCATATGTTTTTGGTGCTTTTGTCAAAAATAAGATTGGCATAGCTGTGTGGATTCATATCTTGGTCCCCTATCTTGTTCCACTGGTCTTCATGTCTGTTTTTGTGCCAGTTCCATGCTGTTTTTATTGTTATTGCTTTGTGATATAGTTTGAAGTTGGGTATTGTGATAACTCCAGCATTACTATTTTTGCTGTGTATTGTCTTGGCTATTCACAACCTCTTGTGTTTCCAAATGAACTTTAGGGCAGATTTTTCAATCTTTGTGATGTATGTCATTGGGATTTTGATGGGAATTGCATTAAACATGTAGATTGCTTTTGGTAGTACAGCCATTTTTACTATGTTGATTCTACCAATCCATGAGCATGGGAGATCTTTCCAGCTTCTGTAGTCTTCCTTGATCTCTTTCTTTGGGGTTTGTAGTTCTTCTTGTTGAGGTCATTTACATCCTTTGTTAAGTTTACTCCTAGGTATTTGATTTTTTTTGAGGCTGTTGTAAATGGAATTGTTGCCATATATTCTTTCTCAATTTGTTCATTGTTGGTGTGTATAGGAAAGCTAATGATTTTTGTAAATTGATTTTGTATCCTGCCACTTTGTTGAAGCTGTTTATGGTGTCTAGTAGTTTTGGGGTAGAGTTTTTTGGGTCTTTAAGATATAGGATCATGTCATCTGCAAATAGGGATAATTTGACAGTTTCTTTACCTATTCATATTCCTTTCATTTCTTCTTCTCACCTAATTGCTCTGGCTAGAAATTCCAGTTCTATTTTGAATAGGAGTGGGGATTATGGGCACCCTTGTCTTGTTCCTGATTTTAGGGGAAATGGTTTCAGCTTTTCTCCATCAAGTATGATGTTGGCTGTAGTTTTGTCATATATAGCCTTTACAATATTGAGGTACATTCCTTCTATTCCTAGTTTTCTTAGAACTTTTATCATGAAGTGGTGTTGCATCTTATCAATGGCTTTTTCTGCATCTATTGACGTGATCAAGTGGTTTTTGTCTTTACTTCTATTAATGTGCTGTATTATACTTACAGATTTGCATATATTGAACCACATCTGCATCCCTGGGATGATACTGACTTTTTCATGGTGAATGAGCTTTCTGATATGTTGTTGGATTCGGTTTGCAGTATTTTATTAAGGAATTTTGCATCGACGTTCGTTAGGGAGATAGGCCTATAGTTCTCCTTTTTGGAAATGTCTGTCTGGTTTTGGGATGAGTGTAATACTGTCTTTATAGAATGAATTTGACAGTGTTCCTTCCCTTTCTATTTCATGGAAAAGTTTAAGGAGAGTTAGTATTAGCTCTTCCTTGAAGGTTTAATAGAATTCAGCAGAGAATCTATCAGGTCTTGGACTTTTCTTTTTTGGGAGACTCTTTATTGCTGCTTCAATTTCATTTTGTGATATAGATCTATTAAGGTGGTTAATATCTTCTTGGTCAATTTTGGATGGTTATAATTATCTAAATTTCCATTTTATCTTCAAATTCTGAGATTCTGTCTTCTGCTTGTTCTAGTCTGCTAGACTGGCCTTCCATTTTGTTTTATGTTTCTGTTTTATTCTTTTTCTGAGGTTTTCCATATCATGAGTCACTTCCTCTTTAATTCATTTATTCTCTATTAATAGTGTTCTCTGTTTCACTTTGGTGTTTATTTAGGACTCCTATGAATTCATTAATTTGTTTGTGTGACTTCTCATATTCTTTATTTCTTGAGTGCTTCTTTTACATTTTGCTTAACCATGTCTACTAACATTGCCATGAAATTCTCAGTGATTACTTGCAGGATTTCTTCTTTGAAATCCTTTGTTGTGGATATTGTTGTGTATCTTGGCGACTTTTTCTTTGTTTTGTTAGAATCCAGAACTGGGTATCAATTTTCTTCATTTCTCTCTGCATCATATATTAAATGATTTTTGGGGGGAGAATGGTTTCCATCCCTTTTTCTTCTTCCCCTTGCTCCACTTGGTACTGTGCAACTATGTTCTTGATAGGCTAGTTGATGGTTTCAGTCACCTGTTTTCTTTCCCTTGGTTTAATTTTGGGTTTTGGCTGTATTAGATTTTTAGCTAAGGATGTATGTGCTATTTCTGTCCCTGGTCTGGGTGTAATTTAGTATTAACTAATTCACAGTACTAAAACTAACAAAATAAAATAAAAGAAACCCAAAGAAATCAATGGGGAGAGATGAACAAACTAGAAACATATCAAACAAACAAACAAAAAAAACCTCAAGGTTCAGGAACAATAGAATTTCAGTCTTAGTTTAAGCTCTGGTGTTACTCCTCCAGCATCCAGTCCTGGTGTTGGTACTTAAGCAGAAGCTCTGTTTTAGTCTCACCAGGTGGCTGGGTAGTGTTTTTTAATCTTCAGTCTTTTAGTGGCAGTTGCTTGGTCAGCTCCTCCCTCAGTGAGGTGTGGCAGTTTAAGTTTGTATGCTGTCCTCAGGTTCAGGATATCAGTTCTGTAGTCCATCAGCTGTTCTGCTTTGGAGTTGGCTTTTTGCTGTGCTTATTTACTGAAGGCTTGTTTCTCTGCCTCACCCCCTTTCTCTGAGGCAAGGTCAGTGATCCATCAGCCAGCCCCCTGCTGTCAGCTTGTGATGGTTCACTGTTTGTCAATTTTGCAGAGCTCTTTGACTTTGGGTGTTGCTCACTGGCTCAGGAGATGAGTTTTGAGGTCTGTACCTCCTCTACTTCAGGCAGTCAGTCTTCCTGCCTTTCCAGCCATTTGTTGCTCCTCCTCCTTTCTCCAGTGTGCTTTCAGCATTTCAGCATTCCCGCCCTCTCTGCTGTGTGCTAGTTTTCAGTTCATTGTTTATTGCTCATGTCTTTTTTTGTGGGGGGTTCAGTCTGCCCAGGAGGCTATGCCGGTCTGTCCTGGGAGTGGCTGGGGGAATACCGCATGACACTTGGAGCTCACCTGCTTGGTCTGCCAAATGTCTCCCAGGTAGTTTTGGAGCCAGGCATCCCACCTGTTTTCTCAGTATAATGTGGCATGGAGAAGCTTTGTACAGGCTAGGGGTTCAGGTTGTTGAAGTTTTGGTTCTTCTTGGTGCTTTGTTTCTGCCAAATACTGCTCCAGCATCTCAGCAAGGTCTTTGATTCATGGAGCTCCCGCTTTTGTATGCTAGTTGCCATCTTGGATCCTCTCTACATTCTTTTTTTTAAAATTAGATTAAATGCTATTTTGCAGAGACAGGCTTCATGGTGAATGGGGCAGGCAACAGGTGAAGGTGTGGATGTGCCTTGCCGGTGGCAGCTGAGTGGACTGCATGCTGGAAGTGAAACTGGTGTTTTCTCCTGGTCATGTCCTCGTCTTACTCCCCTCATGCAAAGGAAGCAGTGAGACTGACCTGGATTCCCAGAATGCACCATGCAGAGAGAGCTGCTCCTCTGTCAGGGAGAAGAGGAAAGTGAGGGAAAAGGACAGGAGAGTGAGAATGAACCTGATACCATTTTTTAAAACACAGTAGCTAACGTATATAATTATGCTCATATATTTAAGTTCCTTTTTTATTTGATATATACATGACATGATTTTTTTTATCAAGCGATCTCTATAATTTTTTGGTAAGAGAATGAAAAACCTTATTTTTCATTACCTTACCTTACAGATGCTAAAATGACAAGTTTGAATTATCATAGACTTTATTGCTGTACTTTCTATTATTTCAACTGATTTTTTCCTTCCTTCTGTATTTGTTGCCCAATTGTTGCCAGGGACATGAGTAGGGATGAGTGAGCTTCTTGGCAGTGAAGGTGGCAGGATTGTCATCCCTACTGTTGGAGGGTAGCCCCCTCCCCCCATGTTAGGCAGAACACAGAGCTTAGCAAGCGTCTCTCTTTCTGGGTCTCTCTTTCTCTTTCTATCTCTCCCCTTCCCCAAGTCTTCCTGCCTTTCTCCTTTGCCCCCCCCTTTGGGCCTCTATAGCTTTCACAATGTCTTTATCTCCACTGAAATTCTATTTTGGGCAGTTCCATATTTCTCCTGCTCTCCATCTCTTCCCACACAGTCATGCATAGCTAATGAAATACCTTCTGAGAAAAGCCTCCAAGTTGAGTTCATTATCATGCAACCATACTAGAGTATACTTACCCAAACTAAGACCTCTGTGATGTGACTGGCCCATTTCCTTTTTATTTTTTTCCAACTTTTTAAATTTGGTCTTTGTCTCTATTTCTCTTTCATTTTTAAATTCCATGTGCTATTAAACCTTTAAATTGCCTTCAGTAATTAATACAGAACTTCAGACCACAGGTCCTTTATTGATCAATATATTTTGGAATTTTTCATTTTAGATATTTTGCAAGTTAAATATGTTTTACACTATCTAAATATACACCCCATGCTAATTTGCAAACACAGGAGATTATAAACTAATAAAAACACAGCAATTTCCAAAGTACTTCTCTAATGTACATAAGCCTGCTATACCAAGTTTTATTTAAAATAGCATGGATTACTCATTTATAGTGAGACAGACACGCAGCAACACACATATTGCTATCTAAACAATCTGCATGATGAATATCAAAAAGTTCTCAAAGACCATACTCTATGGTCAAAAGTTTGCTTGCTGGTTTCCACTTGTGAGTGTGTTGATCATTTTTCCCCTTCGTTTTGAAAGGTAAGTGTTTGAGGTTAGTGAGGATTGTTAGAAAATATCCTGCAGGAACTAAAGCAAATGTGTAAATTGCTAGATAAAACATGGTAATGTTGTTTAAACAGATGCAGTGTCATAAGGTCTGTGCTATTTCAAAAAACGATAAATTGGTAGTGTTGTAGGTTAATCTAAATTCATCTAATATAAATATTATTTCAATAAAGAAAACTCAAAAAGTAATCCAAATAAGGTCTTGATTTGTATAAATTCAAAGAAGACCATAAACCCATGCAAAAATACATGAGTTTACAAATGAAGAAATGAAAGAGAACCTTATATGTGACAAATACTTGCTTTAATAATTTTGAAAATTTGAAGTATAAATTAGATGATGTAATCTGCCTATGAGATGGAATTCATATATAATTGAAAATTTCCAACATTTTGATTACATCATATACAAAAACTTTGAATTTTTTCTGTATGTTTTAGTTCCCTTAACAAAAATAAAGTTATAGTAAGAATCACCATAGACTATACATTTTTCACTACTTCTTATAATTTGTAGCTAAGAAAATTCATGTTTCATGTACACATATTTATTACATGTATTGCTTTGTGGTGGTTTTAATGACCATAATGCTTTTAATATATTTTACATATTTAATACATAATATAAGCTTTGTAATTCAAATTCTGTGAGTAGGATGATTGTAAAATATTTGTTATGTTAGAATATGAACTCAAAATGATTTAATTTTATAAATTTTATCTTGGAAATATTTATACTGAAAATGTTAAGTTATGGGTCTAGTCTGCAAACTGTATTTTAGTTGTAAGCACATACTAAACTACCATCTTCTAAGAAGAACTTCTTATTGAGTTTGCATGCTTTTAAGGTCATACTGAAGTCAGGATAAGAACCATCCTCTCATTAAATATTTTTAATATTTAAAAAAGTTTTAAAAAACTTTCCAAACATTTAAACTCACATGTATCTCTTTTTATCCCCAAAGCACAAATATATTCTTTATTATGAGACATTTCAGATGCTAGGATAGTTTTAGGCATTCATGGGAATAAGATTATTTTTCATAATTGAAAATATCAAGTGTTATTCACTTACTTTGCCATCTGTCCTTCTGTTTGACCTGCTCTGTTGGTCATTTGAGCTCTGATGAGAATCTTTCTGAAGCATCATAGGCCCATCCAGATGGGGGTCGGTTTGAAAATCCCAGCTGCAGCTGTGTTCAAACAGACCATGACACAGACTGTCGATGAGGCCCCTCTGTTACAAACACCATGGCATTATGATGACTGACTAGAACAGCTGTTCTTTGGCTTATATTTTCATGGAAGACATGTGTCATCTTGTTAAATTTAAAATTATTGTTCTGGTTTTCTAAATACTTCTAAAAAATAAGCACTTTAACTTCTACACTGATGGCTTCCAAATTTTTACTTTTCTAAACATGTACATCTTACATCATTTTATATCTTTCAGTAGTTTTATGTTAACAAAACATGCCAAAGAAAATAGCACTATATGTTAGAGTTCACATTATAAGTGATTTCTCAGCCTTTACCACTAATGAACACTGGGTTTCCACCTTAAACTTTCAAAATTAGATGAAGTGTCCCATGCTCTTCCCTTTTAGCAATTTGATAACACCCAAAAGAGCATGGATGATGCATTGCATCTTGTGGGAAAAAAGCTCATTATTTCTGAGACTTGGAATTGTTCAATCAAGTAGCATATTTGATTGTTAGAGGGGAATGGATAGCAGATCTTACTTAGAAGATCTCCTTATTAGACCTCCACATTATCTGTGCATGTTTTCTAATATTTTTAGCATACCAGAGAATGTCCTAGATATCATCATATCAGGTATTTCATTAGAGCAATGTGAATTAAAGATGATTCAATGTTGTTTTTCTCCTTTGTTACAACTGCAGGTTTTTTGAACTCTATTATCTGATAGCTAAACCTTGTTTCTTCACAATCTTCCTGTGGATCATATATGATTCCTTCACATCCTGATTTGAGATTAATCCTTCCATGTGTTGCTTCTTTCTGGAGGACAATCCTCTTAGGTGGTTCTTTTTAAGAATTCTATAACCCAGATACAATACAGAAGACTAATTAATCCCAGATAAAACATACAGCCATGCCTCAAGTTTGCCTTCCCCCATTAACTCATCACTCTCACACCGGAGAGATGAAACTGGCTTCCTAACTTAAAAATTTTCCAAGAGTCTCACAGGAATCCCTTGTCTCCCTTCAAATGCAGAGACTTGACTGTTCAGGTGAAAGAAAGGAATATTACATTTTAGACCTCTTCCTTCAAGGTCTAAAGGTCTTTAAAGAAAATCTAGATGCTTTCTGGACAGTTTGACATTGAAAGTTTAAGTTTTCACTGTGTGTGATACAGAACTGGCAGTATGTAGCAACTCCATTATTAAGTCCTAGCACCAGTTTTAAAAAATACTCTTCTTGCCTACTGCTCTCTGTCTAACTTGCTTCTTAAAAGATCTCCAATCTGCAAATGTCTCTTCATCCTATGTGCTAAAGGATGAACAAGTATATGATGCTCCATTTCACCTTCAGATTTTACCCATCAGTATTTGTGTAAGCTTTCTTCTCTATGTTAACATGCCTTATTCATTACACAGATGTGAATTTATTGTAACTACTGTGAGATCTAAAATTTATTCACAGCTACCTTCTGAAATCCCCTTTTGTTGAGCTTAACATAAATGAAATTGGTTCTGTATGATTATATTTTATCTGGTGCTCTCAGTAAATGATTATGTTGAAAAAAAACTTAATTGTTGACATAGGTGGCAGACTTGAAAAATTTTCCAAAAATGAAGAAAAATTTTAAGATGACAATTATCATAAGAAAGCAAATGATAAGAACAGTGAGTAGAAGGCCTAAGATGGAAATTTTCTGTTTGAACTCAAAATTCATGAAACCAGAAACAACAACAGCAAAAAATCAAAGCATTCACAGTATGCTTGTATTGAGTGTATTCATATTTGAAAGAAAAATGTATAATGTTGAATTTATATATAATGCTGAGACTATATAATGCAAGGAGAGAAAATCTGAATTTTAGTTTCCTGCTTTTCTCTAATGAGCTGAGGCACTAAATAGCTCATTTTCTTTTATGGTTGTGCTAGGTGTAGCATTTATAAAGATTCTTACAAATTATCAAGTATATTATACTTGAATTCACCCCCTTGAAAGCTCTCTTTCATCCTCCCTCCCCTGATTCCTGGAACAGTTTCAACAGGTAGAATTTTTGCATTTACATAAATCTATATGCATTATTTGCACCATATTCATCCTCCCACCCCTTTCCCTGACACCTTCCCCACCACAGAATCTGTTCTGCCCTCTTGTTCTTCAATTTTGTAGAAGAAAAACATAAAAGATAAAAAGAGAAGCATGGTGTTTTTGCAAGTTTGAGATGAAGATAGCTACAGGGAGATTCTTGTGCTGCTTCCATGCATATACGTATTACAACAAAAATTCATGCACAGCCTCCCTTTAGTGTTACCTGTGTCCCATAATATTGTTGCATTTGTTTTAGTTTGATAATCCCCATATGAGGGAGAACATATGGGCCATGATCTTCTAAGCCTGACTTACATCACTTAAGATGATGTTCTACAATTCCATCCATTTTACCTGCAAATAAATAAATTTCATTCTTTTGTGGCCGAGTAAATTTCCATTGCATATAAATACTACATTTTCTTAATCCATTCTTCGGTAGTGGGGCATCTTGGTCGTTTGCAGGGCATCTTGGTCGTTTGCATGGCTTGGCTATTGTGAATAGTGCTGCACTAAACATGGGTGTGCAGGTAGCATTGTAGTAACCTGACTCACATTCCTTTGGATATGTCTCTAGGGGTGGTATTGCTGGATTGTATGGCAGATCTATTTTTAGTTTTTTAAGTAGCCTCCATAGTATTTACTATGGTGGTTGTATGCTTACCTTCCCACCAATAGTGTATGACAGTTTCTTTTTCTCAGCATCCTTACCAACATTTGTTGTTATTGTTGTTCTTGATGATAGGTATTCTAACAGGAATGAGGTGGAATCTTACTGTGGTTTTGATTTGCATTTCCTTTATGGCCAGGGATAGTAAGGATTTTTTCCTTTGTTTTTGAGGCATTTGGAATTCGTCCTTTGAAAAAATTGTGCTCAGATCAATTGCCCTATTCTGTATTGGGATGGTTTCAGATCTTATATTAAGGTCCTTAATCCACTTTGAATTCATTCTTATTCAGGGTGACAAACATGTATCCAGTTTCACTTTTCTGCAGGCAGATGTCCAGTTTTCCCAGCAACATTGGTTGAAGGGGCTGTCTTTTCTCCATTGTAAGTTTTTGGTGTCTTTGTTAAAAATTAGGTGGACATAGGTATTTGGATTCATAGCTGTGTCCTCTATTCTGTTCCACTGGTCTTCACATCTGTTTTTGCACCAGTACCATGCTGATTTTATTGCTATGGCTCTGTAGTATAGTTTGAAAGAGTCGGGTATTGTGATACCTCCAGCATTGCTCTTTGTGCTCAGTATTGCTTGACTATTTGCAGTCTTTTGTTCTCAAATGAAATTTAGGGTTATTTTTTCTATCTCTGTGATGACTGTCGTTGGGTTTTTTTATGGGAAATGTGTTGAACATGTAGATTGCTTTTAGTAGTACAACCACTTTTACTATGTTGATTCTACCAATCCATGAGCATGGGAGATCTTTCCAACTTCTGTAGTCTTCTTTGCTTATTTCTTCAATGGTTTGTAGTTCTCCTTGTACAGGTCATTTACATCCTTTGTTCAGTTTATTCTTAGATGTTTGATTCTTTTGAGGTTATTGTAAATGGAATTATTTTTCTATATTCTTTTTCAATCTGTTCATTGTTGGTGTATAGAATGACTACTGATTTTGTATCCTGCTACTTTGCTAAAGCAGCTTATGGTGTCTAGGAGTTTTTGGGTGATGTTTTTCATCTGCAAACAGGTATAGTTTGATTACTACTTTACCTGTTTGTATTCCTTTTATTTTTTTTCCTGCCTCATTGCTCTGGCTAGGAATTTGAAGACTATGTTGAATAGGAATAAGGAGAGGGGGCACCCTTACCTCATTCCTGACTTAAGGGGAAATTGTTTCAGTTTTTCTCCATTGAGTATGATGTTGGCTATGAATTTGTTATACGTAGTCTTTATAATGTAGAGGTACATTCCTTCTAGTCCTAGTTTCATCTGCACTTTTATCATGAAATGGTGTTGAATCTTGTCAAAGGATTTTTCTGCATCTATTGAGATGATCAAGTGGTTTTTGTCTTTTCTTCTGTTAATGTGGTATATTACATTTAATGATTTGTGTATATGGAACCGTTCCTGCATCTGTGGAATGAAGCTGACTTGGTCATGGTGTATGATCTTTCTGATATGTTTTTGGATTAAGTTTGCCATTATTTAATTTAGGATTTTTGCATCAGTGTTCCTTAAGGACATTGGCCTATTGTTCTCCTTTTCTGGAGGTGTCCTTTTCTGGTGTGAGGATGAGTGTAATACTGGCTTCATAAAATGAATTAGACAGTGTTCATTCCCTTTCTATTTTATGGGAAATTTAAGAAGTTTTGGTATTAGTTCTTCTTTAACAGTCTGGTAAAATTCAGCAGAGGATCCATCAGGTCCTGTGCTTTTCTTTTTGGGGAGACTCTTTATTGCTGCTTCAATTTTATTGTGTGTTATAAATCTGTTTAGGTGATTAATATCCTCTTGGTTCAGTATCAGATGGTCAAATGTATCTAGAAATTTGTCCATTTCTTCTCAATTTTCCAATTTATTTGAATATAAGTTCTCAAAGTAGTCCTTGAAGATTTTATGGATTTTCTTAGTATTTGTTATCTTCCCTTTTCGTTTCTGATTTCACTAAGTTGGGTCTTTTCCTTCCTCATTTTAGTCAGATTTGCCAGGGGCTTGGTCAGGTTTGTTTATTTTTTCGAAGGACCAACTTTTTTATTGTTTATTCATTTATTCATATGTGCATACATTGTTTAGGCCATCTCTCTGCCCTGTCCCCACCCCCTCCCTCTCCCCTCTACCCCTCTCTCTTCCAGGTAGAACCTGTTCTGCCTTCTCCAATTTTGTTGAAGAGAAGACATAAGCAGTAGTAAGACACAGTGTATTTGCTAGTTTGAGATAAAGATAGCTATACAGAGAGATTCTTAGCATTGCTTCCATGTACATGTGTATTGCTACCTGAATTGATTCATCTCTACTAGACCTCTTCACTACTTCCAGGTCACCTTCTCATAGTAGCCTCTGTCAGTTTAAGATTACTTTACTTACTCTTCTACAGTGGGCATATCAAACACTTTCAAATTTTGGGTTTCCTAGCTTTCCCTATTCCTCCTGTACATGTTCTCCCCTTAGCATATGACCCATGTCCCATAATATTCCTGTATTTGTTTTAGGCCTAAAGTCTGCATATAAGGGAGAACACATGAGTTTTGTGCTGAGCCTGGCAAACTTTGTTTAAGATGACATTCTCCAGTTCCATCCATTTACTTGCAAATGACAAAATTTCATTCTTCTTTATGGCTGAGTAAAATTCCATTGTATATAAACACCACATTTTCTTAATCCATTCATTGGTACTGGGGCATCTTGGCTGTTTCTGTAGCTTGGCTATTGTGAATAGCACTGCAATCTACATGGTTGTGCAGGTGCTTCTGGAATAACTTGAGTTGCATTCTTTTGGGTATATCCCTAAGAATGGTATTGCTGGATCATATGGCAGATCTATCTTTAGTTTTTTAAGAATCCTCCATATTGTTTTCCACAGTGGTTGCACTACCTTGCATTCCCACCAGCAGTATATGAGGGTTCCTTTTTCCCTGCATCCTTGCCAACATTTGTTGTTGATAGTGTTTTTGATGATAGCTATTCTAACAAGAGTGAGGAGGAATCTTAGTGTAGTTTTGATTTGTATTTCATTTATGGCCAGGGATGGTGACAATTTTGCATGTGTTTTTTGGCCATTTGGATTTCTTCCTTTGAAAAACTTCTGTTTAGTTCAGTTGACCACTTTATTGGTTCATTGATTTGGGGGGAGTTTAGTATTTTGAGCTTTCTGTTATTCTGGTTATCAGTCCTTTGTCTGATGTGTAGCTGACAAATATTTTCTCCTACTCTGGGTGGTCTCTTGAGTTTAGAGACCATTTCTTTGTTTTATAGAAGATTTTAATTTTATGTAGTCCTATTTGTCCATCCTTTTCTTATTTGCTGGCCTGCTGCTATTTATGGTGTCTAACAGTTTTGGGGTAGAGTTTTTTTGTGTCTTTAATATATAGGATCATGTCATCTGCAAATAGGGATATTTTGACAGCTTCTTTACCAATTCGTATTCCTTTTATTTCTTCTTCTTGCCTTACTGCTCTAGCTAGGAATTCCAGTACTATGTTGAATAGGGGTGTGGAGAGTGGGCACCCTTGTCTCTTCCTTGATTTTAGGGGAAATGATTTCAGTTTTTCTCCATTAAGTATGATGTTGGCTATAGGTTTGTCACATATAACTTTTATAAAGTGGATGTACATTCTTTCTATTCCTAATTTCATCAGAGCTTTTATCATGAAATGGTTTGAATCTTATTAAAGGATTTTTCTGCATCTATTGAGATTATTGTGGGAAACAGTGACAGAAACAGTCACCGAGACCACTTTGCAGAAAGCAGGAATTTTATTATGCTGGCAGACTCAGGGGAGATAAATTCTCAAAACTCTGAGCCCTGATTGGAGTCAGGAGATGAGTTATATAACCCACAGGTGGTTTATGTAACCAGGGGTATTTTACAGTGTATGTTTCACAGGAGGTCAGAAAGACAAGTCAGTTACAGAGAAACAACTTGGTTACAGAGCTTCTCCCCAACCCCCTACAGAATGTGGTCACAGTCACAGGAAATCTTGCAGAGCTTAGCTGAAGGCCTGTGATGCTTTTGAGCTTGCAGAAAGCTGCTTGTAGTCCCCAGGGTAGGGAATTCAAGGCAAATTCTAGACACACAGTAAATCCCCCAAAAATAGCCACGTTGGCTCCAACATTCCCCCCTTTGATGGTTTGAGAGTTTATATGTCAAAATGCATCATTTTTTTCATCCTCAGAGATGGGATTTACTCTTTGGTAACATTGTAGCAGATATAATTGCGTAGCCATTTTTCTTTCCACCACAGCTTTCAACAGGGTCAACACGGGCTGAATGACCAGTGGCAGCACACATGGGCATACAAGATAACCAAACACCATAATTACTACGGCCCCAAACATTGTTTTAAATCTTTTTTTTTTTTTTTTGGAGAGAACCATATGGGGGGTTAGGTTTGAAAAAAGAACCCAGAATAGAAGCAATCAAAAACAGTAACACATCCTGTCAGTAGGAGAGGAAGATTGCCAGAAAGAGAATCTTGATTCTTCTCTGTCCTGCTGGGGCAGTTACTGTTATTGCTACTGACCAAAACAGGGTTACAACACCAAAAAGAGAGATAGGTAAGGAATGGCAGAACTCAAACATCACCACAGAATACTGCCCACAAGAAGCAACAGTCCATTAACTGTCTGTTCAGTTTACTCCTCAAGCTTCAGTTTTGCGTAGACTAGTCAGCTTCTGGTGTGTGACTAGGGCAAGGCTGAAGGTCCCCTCCTTAAGGTCAGTTTGAGCAGATCGCTGGAGTCCAGTTGACTCGTCCACTCAGGAGTTGCTTTCTTCATTAGGGTGTGGTGCGGTGGATCCATGGGGTGATTGCTGTGGGAGTGGTTAGGATCACCAAATAAGGCCCTCTCCACAGAGGGTGGAGAGGAAGATTTCACTCCTTTACCTAAACCTGGTCACCTGGCTTAAAGGAATGTACATCAATGGTTAAGATAATAAGGAGTTTTTCTCAAACATGGTGGTGTAGGTTATTGAGCACTTTTCCCAAACCGGGCATCTGTTGGAGCAAAGTTAGATTTTCTGTGTCTTTTGGATTTCCCTTAGTGTCCTTTATTATTGTTGGGGGGAGGCTTTCATAGAGAATCTGATAGGTTGAAAACCCAGTTTGTTTGGTGGGACTATGCCTGACCCTAAGTAAAAATAATGTGAAGACCTATTCTCATGTCAGGTGTGTTTCCTGACAGAGTTTACTCATTTGAGTTTTTAGTGTCCGATTCATTTTGTCAACTTTGCCTGAATTCTGAGGCCAGTATGCTGTATGAAATTTCCAGGTTACTTTTAGTTCCTTTGCCAGTTGTTTAACAACTTCAGTCACAAAAACTGGTCTATTGTCTGACCCAATGGAGATGGGGATCCCATACCTGGGAATTATTTCCTGTATTAAAGCATGGACCACTTCTTGGGCCTTCTCTGTTTGGGTGAGGAAAGCCTCTACCCACCCAAAGTATGTGCACACAATCACCAGAAGGTATTTGTAGCCTCTGGTTTGAGGCAACTCAGTAAATTCTACTTCCAAGTCTTTAAAAGGGGAACTATCCCCATGCTGTACTCCCAATTTAGGGAGGAGCTCATGCTTGGGGTTATTTTTGGCACATGTTTCTGTTGCTTACAAATATTGCTGGCTAGGCTGGTGAGGCACCTGGTTATTGAGATCAGGTCAGCTTGAGAAGACCTCATTATTCATCTTAACACAGTCATGGTCTGTAGGCCCCCAACTATGGGAGAAGGGTTACCAGATTTAAAGTCCAGACAAATTCTATTTTCACTTGTGGATTTTCACTCTGGTACCTGACTATTCAGGCATTTGTCAGCCAATATTGTCTCTTGTATTCCATTAGAGTCACTATAGAAGGTGGGACCCTAACAGTTATTTCCCTTCCCAGTGTTAACTTTTCTGCCTCTGATACCAGGAAGGCTGTGGCTGGGAGAGCTCTCAAGCAGGGTGGCCATCCCTTTGCCACTGAACCCAACTTCTTGGAGAGATAAGCCATCAGCTGATGCATGAGCCCAGGAATTGGGTCAGGACTCCAATTGCCATGCTGCTTGTCTCGTGTACAGAGAAGAAGAAAGGCTTTCTTACATCTGGGAGTACCAGAGCAGGGGCACTGACTAATGGCTCCTTGATGGCATGAAAAGCTTGTTGCTGTTCAGATTCCCAGATTAGGGGCTCCCTTTCACCCCCATTTGTAACTTCCTACAAAGGCTTTGCTAGCAATGGGAAATTAGGTACCCAAATTTGCCAGAACTCCGCCACTCCCAAGAACTCACAGATTTGTCTTCTTATAATCACAGTTGGGATTGAGCAGACAGCTTGTTTTGTTTCTGTGCCGAGGTTCTGCTGGCCTTGGGAGATGTGAAACCCCAAATATTTGACCTGGTCTTGACAGAGCTGAGCCTTCTTTTGAGATACCTTGTATCCAGTTTCTCATAAGAGATGGTGTAGGAGTTCTGTCCCTTTAAGACAGTCTTCATGGTTAGCTGCTGCAAGGAGAAGGTAAGAGTTTGCAGCCAGCTTCCTCTGCTGGGTATGCTCACAAATCTGATGCCAGAGCAGTTCCAAATATGGTTGGGGAGTTCTTGAAACCCTGTGGGAGATGAGTCTAGATTAACTGCTGTTGCCCCCCTGACTGGGGGTTCTCCCATTGGAAAGCAAAGTTCAGTTGGATCACAGTTGCCTACTGGATGCAGAAGAATGCATCTTTAAGTCCAAACATGAGAAGCAGGTTGCCTCTGCTGTTATCAGGGCCAGCAAGGTGTATGGGTTAGCAGCCAGTGGGTGCACAGTCACTGCTGTTTGGTTAACTGCTCTGAGATCTTGCACTGGGCAGTGGTGCCTGGCTTCTGAAGTAGCAGCAAGGGAGTGTTCCAGGCAGACTGACAAAGGCTCAGGATTCAAAAATCTCTGGAGGTGTTGAGATATTGCTTCTTGTGCCCTCATTAGAATTGGGTATTGTCTCACTCTTACTGGAGTGACTCCTGGCTTTATCTCTGTTACCACTGGAGGAATACTGATGGCTATCCCCAGAGGATTGTCTTCTGCCCATACTCCCGGGCCCTTAAAAGGCATCTCTGACCCCTTTAAGGCAATCTCTACTGAATGTAATCTTCATGGGGCCCCTGAGCCAAAGCTCAAAGTCATTTGTTCATCCTCCTGAAAACTGATTTGGGCCTGCAGCTTGCTTCACAGATCTCAGCCAATTAGTGGCACTGGACATTCTGGTATATTGAGAAAATCATGGGTCATGAGATGTCTTCCCTGAATATATTTTCAGGGCTGGAGAAAAGGGTGATAAGTTTTAGATCCCATGGCCTCCACAATTGTCCAGTATATTTTTGAAATCAGTGCCACCCATCAGGTCACCATGGAATGCTCAGCACCAGTATCCACCATGAAATCTACAGGTTGGCCTTCTATTGACATATGGGCCATGGGTATTAGGGGGCCAGGGAAGAAAAGAGACCAGTCAGCCCTAATTCTCCACCCACTCAATGCTTGCAAACCACACAAAGTCCACTTTCTCTTTTGTCACTCTGTGTCTGGCTTGGAGCTGTGGGCACTCATTTCTCCAGTGTCCCTCTTGAAGTCAGTAGGCACATTGATTTTTCTTTAGGGGCTCTGATCCCTAAGGCCTTACTTGTGGGGAATTTCCTAGGGATCCCCTTTTGTCTCTTCCTTGCCCTCTACCCCAACTGGAATTGTGCTCTTCCTATCCATTTAATGCTGCTGCTAGGAGATATACTTTCTTTTCTTTTGTTCTGTTTTCTTTTGAGCTTCCTTGTCTCAGTTAACAAACACTTTGGTTTCTACTTCCAGAAGCTGTGATGAATTCATGCCTGTAAAGCCTTCTAATTTTTGTAGCTTTTTTTTTAATGTCCCTTTGGACTTCTCCCATAAAGGTGACATTGATCATTTGCTGATTTTTCAGGAGCTTCAGGATTGAAGGGAAAATATAGAGTGTATGCTTCACATAGTCTCTCATAGAACTGTGTTGGGCTGTCATCAGATTTCTGTAAGATCTCTGTGACTTTGTCCATGTTTATGACCTTTCTTCCCCTTCTCTTAGACCTGCCATCAGAGCCTCTTTATATCTATGTAAATTGTCTTGCCTTTCTGCTTCATCTGGGTCCCATGCAGGTTCAGCTTCTGGAAAAGCTGTCTGGGCATAGGCTCACACATCATTTCTCCCTTTGGGGCCATGACCCTCAAGCCAATTAAGAGCTGCTTGGACAACTTTTCTCCATTCCTCCTTGCTGAGGAGCATCTGGAGTACTGGGGAGAAGCCTTTTTTCTTTTTCTTTTCTTTTTATTAAGAGCCCCAGTATTTGTAGACCTTGTCATCATAATCTTGCAGCTGTCTTTAAAGCATTTCTTAAGCAAAGGAGGATGAGCTGCCAATGTCTGCCATATGTCTATGTAGGGGAACTGGTCAGGTTGACCTGGCATCCCTGTCACTAAGAGATAGACTCTATGACTGGTTTCTCTATCTAGAGATCCTTTAGAAGGTCATGCAACCTTAAAGACACCCAATCTATTTGACAGAATCTCCAAAGTTTCTGAGGTTTGAGTTCCACACCATAATCACCTCTGTACTCTCTTGAAGTTGTCTAGCATACACTGTAAAGGAGTCTTTTTACTTCAGCTCACACCCATATTGAGACAAGGTACAAAAGGATCAAGGAGTTTGGGAATGAGGTATGGGATCATCAGTTTGTGACACAAAGGGAAGACAGACAACTTTTGCTTCCTCCATCCCTAGCCGCTTTCTTTGCAGAGATATTTTAGATATATTGTAGCCATAGTGAGCCTGTATAAACCTCAGACCCGTGCCCCAGAGGTGGGGTTTCCCTAGACCATATAAGAACGCCTCTGGCTTCTGGAAATGGACTCTGCACACCAGGTGGTGACCAAAGTCACACTTCTTTCATGCTCTCAGTTGCACAACACACATTTGTCCAACCCAACAAACCTTGTTTGGAAGGTATACCAGCTTCCTCCTGAATAATCACAAAAACCAATAAACCAGATTCAGCAGTACTGGTGAGAACCTTAGGAATTGATCATACCCCACTTCCATCCTCTCATGGACAAGCCTATTCTCATGACTTGGGTCCTAACTGTTCCAGATGGGTGCCACTCCAATTTTTCCTGATTCCTATAGTCTCTACCCAGGTTCCATTGGTGTGTACAGACCTGAGGCCTCAGTCTCCCTGGAAGGCTTCCCCAGCCGTCTGGACTAAGTGTCCAGTGATGTCTCAGCTGGGTTGCATCTCCAGCATTTGGGTCACAGTCTGACAGGCAGGGAGGCAAAAATGCCAACTTTGGTCTCTCCTTTTCCCAGCCAATGCACCAGAAATGTTGCAGGACATGATGAGGGAAACAAAGTCTCTGAGGCCACTTTGTGGGAAGCAGGAATTTTATTGTGCTGGCAGACTCAGGGGAGATATGTTCTCAAAACTCTGAGCCTCGATCAGAGTTAGGAGATGAGTCATATACCCCTCAGGTGGTTTATGTAACCAGGGTTTTTTTGCAGTATATCGTTTACAGGAGGTCAGAAAGACCAGTCAGTTACAGAGAAACAACTTGGTTACAGAGTTTCTCCCCAACCCCCTACAGAATACGGTCACAGTCACAGCAAATCTTACAGAGCCTAGCTGAAGGTCTGTGACATTTTTGAGCTTGCAGAGAGCTACATATAGGCCCCAGAGTTGGGAATTCAAGGCAAATTCTAGACACACAGTAAATCCCCCAAAAATAGCCACGTTGGCTCCAACAAGATGATCAAGTTGTTTTTGTCTTTGCTTCTATTATTGTGTTGTATTACATTTATTGATTTGTTCATGTTGAACCACCCCTGCATCCCAGAGATGAAGCCGACATGGTCATGGTGAATGGTCTTTCTGATGTGTTGTTGGACTTGGTTTGTCATTATTTTATTGAGAATTTTTGCATTGATTTTTTTCATTAAGGAGATTGAGCTATAGTTCTTTTTGGGTGTGTCTTTGTCTGGTTTTGGGATGAGTGTAATACTGTCTTCATAGAATGAGTTAGGCAGTTTTCCATTCCCTTCTATTTTGTGGAAAAGTTTAAGGAGAGTTGGTATTACCTCTTTTTTAAAGGTCTGCTAGAATTCAGCAGAGAACCTGTCAGGTCCCAGACATTTCTTTTGTTGGGAGATTCATTATTGTTGCTTCAATTTCATTTCATATTATAGATCTGCTTAAGTGGTTAATATCCTCTTGGTTCAGTTTTCAGTAGTTGTGTCTAGAAATTTGTCCATTCTTTCAAGATTTCAAATGTATTGGAATGTAGGTTCTCAAAGTAGTCTCTGATAATTCCCTGGATTTCCTTGGTGTTTGCTCTTATTTCCCCTTTGCATTTCTGATTTTACTAAGTCAGTGTTTATTTCTGTTGATAAGATGGGTCAGTTGTAAACATCCTTCATTTATTTATTTTTGTCTTCTGTGTGCAGAATTCCTCATACAATTTTCTGTAGTGATGGCTTGGTGGTCATATGTGGTTTTAGTTTCTGTTTATTGTGGAAGACATTTATTCCTCCATCAATTTTGAATGATACTGTTTCCGGGTACTGAATCCTAGGGCTGAAACTGCTTTCTTTCAGTGCTCGAAATGCCCCACTCCATATCCTTCTTGCTTTTAAGGCTTTCTGCTGTCATTTTGGTGGGTTTACCTTTATATGTCATTTGTTTTTTCTGTCTTACAGCTTCAAATGTTCTTTCTCAGTTCTCTATGCTAGTTGTTTAAATGATAATATGCCATTAAGAGATTATATATTGGTCAAGTCCATTTGGTGTCCTGGAGGCTTTCTGTACCTGAATGGGCAACCCTTTTTGATGATTGGGAAACTCTCTCTTATTATTTTGTTGATGCATCCCTTTGGCTCCTTTGGCTTTCATTTCTTCATTGTCTTTGATGCCTATGATTCAGAGGTTTGTTCTTTTGATGGAATCACTGAGTTCTTGCATATTCCTTTTGCAGTTCTTGAGTCTTTTGTCTAAGAGTTCTTCTTTTTTTCTTTAACATCTATTTTGTCTCCATGTCCTGAGATTCTGTCTTCCACTTGTTCTAGCCTGCTAGAGTGGCCTTCCTTTGTATTTTTTAATTGATTTAAGGGACTTTTTTTTTCCAGGATCTGTTTGATTCTTTTTTTCTGAGGTTTCCCATATCCTTGTTCAGTTCTTCTTTCATATCTTGTGTTGTCTTCTTTATTTCATATATCTCTTTTTATACTCTCTTTTGTTTCATACTGGCATTTGTTGAAGTCCTTTATGAGTTCATTTAGTTGCTTCTGTGTGTTCTCATTTTTTATTTGCAGTATCTTGATATTACTTGAGTTCATCTTGTACATTCTGTTTAACCATCTCTTGTAGATTCTCCATGAGTATCTCAAAGAATTCATCCATGACTTTCTCTTCTAAGAGATTTTTTTGTGGATGCCACTGAGCTCATTGCTGTTATTTATATTCATTCTGTTGGTGTCAGAGCTGGGAATTCATTTTCTTCATTTCCCACTAAATCCTCTATTAAAATGTTCTTTTGAGGAATGGAATTTCCTTGCCTTCTTTTCCCCATGCTTCTAATTGGTGCTATGCTCCTATGTTATTGATTGGCTAGTTGGTGGCTTTAATTGCCTGTTTTCTTTCCCTTGATTTAATTACTGTTTTGTGACTGGCTTAGCTGTTAGCTAGGTTGAATTCCTATTTCTGTCCCTGGCCTAGAAGTGTGAATTTTCAATAACATATTTGCAGGTTCTATGCTAGACCAGGTTTTTATGTATTATAGTAAGAGCCCTTTGGTGATAATATCTATAAACAGTGAGAGTTGCTTGGATACAAGTAGAAACTTGGATAATTTGAAAAGATGGTGCTAAAAGGGGGGCAGAAAGTGGGGATAGGGTAAATGGGGAAAATGTGTGGGAGGTATAGGGTTTTGGGACTCTTGTGTGTGTTAAGGTGAAGTTCCTATGTTGTGGTGGAGGGTGCTTGGATCAGGGATTGCAGAGGGATGGAGGTGTGTATGGCTGATGCAGTTGGCTAATTAACAGTTGGTAAGTGTGGAGGAGGAAGGGATAATAAGTTGACAGATAGGAGAAGATGAGGGGGAAGTGAAGTCAGAGGAAGAGAGTGGATAAAAAGGGCCAGAAGAAATAGTTAGGGGGGGAAAACAATGGATTGTAGCACAAGAAAAGGGGAGAAAGTGAAGGGGGTAAGAAAATATTCATAGTAAAATTAAAAATACTAAATAAAAAAGAGGAAAAACTAAGAAAAAAAGAAAGAAAAAAGGCAACAACAAAATATGGTCAGTTCGGCAAACATTTTGGACTTATTTCTGGTATTGGTGACTATGACTGGGGTGTTTCTTGATGTCCTTGACTCTTCTCAAGGTTGATATTCTGAAATATGGAAAAGGGTGCTGACCCTCTTGTCAGACTGATTGGGTTGGATGTTGGCTGAATGTTTTTTCTTTCTTCTTTTTTCCCCTGCTTCCTTTGGTCTGATGGGCCATCTCTTACAAGCAGGAGCTCTGAAGAAGTCTCTCACCAGATGGCTGGGTTGTGGGCAGTATTTGGTTCCTTTTGCCAAAAGGACAAGTTGTGATTGGAACCTGTAATAGCTCAGTACAGTTTGTGCCAGGTGATCAGAACCGCTGTTTCACCATGTGGCAGCTGAGCTGCTCTACAGCTGCAGCTGGACTTGTTCGGTCCTCCCCAGGAAAGTGAGGCAATTCAGATTTGTGCACTTCCCACAGTCCTGTAAGATTAGCTTAGCAATCTGCCACACCCTGTCTCTGGGTGGCTAGCTTGTTACTCCAACTTCGCTCTCAGACTTTGCTCCTCACCCCACTGACACTCGAGTGCCACTTCTTGCACCACCCACATTCTTCAAGGTTGGTTCAACATTCCACCCTGTCCCTCTGTCAGTGGTATATTACAATTCACTGTCTATGTTTTTCAGTTATATTCAGAGGGGTTTGATCTGCCATCAAGCTGTGATGGGTTATGTTCTGGGGTGGGAGGGTGGTGCATGTGGTGTGTGCCCTCACCTTTTGAGCTTGCAGATTTACACCAGCAGCATCGAGCCCTTCTTTTCTCATGGCAGATGCTTACTGTGACTAGGTTTAGTCCAGCAGGGCTTAGATAAACTTTCCACAGGTTAGGGTCCAGTACATTCCTGAGTTCAGTTCTGTTTGATGCTCTATCTTCTTTTTGCAGAAGGAGAAGAATAAATGAATGAAAAGGCAGAAATGACCAGGGGACTTTTCCAAGGGTAGACATGCCCTAGTGGGTGTGCCACACCAAGATTTTTCCCCTAAATAGCTTAGTAATACATGATTTTCAGGACAGATTATGAATGGGTACATTTAATGCTTTTTAAAAAAATTTTGAAAACATAGAACACTCCTCAGCTACATGTGTAATCCTTTGACATCACATATTAATTTTTGATCTAATTGGTTTCAAGAGGCCAGCTATACACCTTAATTTCGTGGACTCAGTTATGATTCCTCTCCATGGTGTCTCCCAGTAACTCCCACTAAGATTGGAAAGCATTCAACATTTCTAAGATCATCAACATCTAAGGCAACTCATAATTTAAGGAGGTGTAGACATTCTGTAGTTAAGTAAAAGAAAAATTGCTTCAAAATTTGAAGCAACATTTTGTTAGTTGTTCTCACATACATAATTTCTGTGGGCTAAAAACAAAGAGCTCTAAGTATGAGAATATTATTTATATTTAATAAGCTTCATTGACCCTGTGTGCAATTTTTCCCAGAACAGTTCTTGTTTCTGTGTTTATTGTAGCTTCTATTTGAAGAAAACTAGTTTACAACCATTTTCCTTCTTACAAATACTAAAAATGATAGAGAGCACACTTGATTCTCTTTTTGAAATACTGCCAATTTTTATAATGAAATGTTTCAATGAAGAAAGATACTTTGGGATACTCCTGGTTTTGTGAATTTTTTATCTATTTTCAAAGTGTGACTACTTAATTTTAGTTCATGCTCTGGAAACAAAACTCCTTACATTTATAGCTTATAGAACTTAGAATAAGATGAACTTATTCAACATTTATAAATATTCAACATTTATAAAGGACCATTTAAAAATGTTCCAACTTTCAAGCAATGTATTGTGAGGGCATCGTGCAATCATTGTCTTGTGATAATGGTGGTGATAGGAAGGGACACATTAAGAATGTTGGGAGTGAAAGATGAAAAATCTCTTGCATTTATTAGCTCATTGCATTGAGAAGATGGAACTCGATTACTTCAGGACGTTAGACTCTAACTTTCTGAAATTTTCAGGTCACTTTCATTCTCTTTGTTTTGACTTTAAAACCAAAAGAGTAAGATAAATTGCAAAAATGTTGGTCAAATAACAAAGGGAAGTGAAATAAAAGAAGGAAAATGCTATAATAAGTAGTTTTCACAAAACATATATACTTAAAGCAAAACTGTATGTGTATGTTGTATAGATACATTTATATATATATATTGTAACTACTGAAGTATGCTGACTATATAATTTATGTACACAAAAATAGTTTATGTATTTATATATTATCTTTAGACATACATATCATTTATAAATATATATTATATTATTTTAAAATAGTACATAGTATATTTTATATTTACACTATACATTTATACTATCTTCTCATTCCTTAGTAACTTAAACAAACCTGATGCAAATCAGGATCACTTTGACTTCTTCAAGGATATATTTGATACATTGTAAGAACTTTTGTAAATGTCACAATGTATCCCACACAGCACAACCTTAAATAAATAAATAATAAAGTTAGCTCAATAAAAGGTTGCAGCAAATGTCAATTAGCTTTAAGGTTGGGTTTTAGTGGACTCTTTATAATTGTTGATATTTTTAAAATCCAAGTCACTTTTTTTTTAAATTTTATTGTTGTGCTGGATAGGGGTACATTGTGACATTTACAAAGGTTCTTGCAATATAGCTAATATATCACACTTGATTTCATCCCCTCCATAATCCTCCTTTATCCTCCTATACCCCCATTACTGTAATAGCTTCAACAAGTATCATTTTTCCATTTACATACATGTGTACACAGTGTTTGCACCATACTCACCCTCCTACACCCGTTCCCACCTCTTCGCTCCTCCCACTGGTCTCAACCCCCCAAGGCAGGGCCTGTTCCACCCTCCTGTTCTCTGATTTTGCAAAAGAAAGGAAAAAGAAATGATGTTTTTGCTTGTTTAACCTAGCTACACAGGGAATTTCCTTATGGCACTTCCACGTATATATGTATTATAGCCCAATTTGGCTCATTTCCTCTTTCTTTTTTTGACTTTAGTCCCTTTCCTATGATTGCTTCAACAAGTTTAAAAACTCTATATTCATTCTTCTATAGAGAGGACATCAACCATATTCACCTTAACTTCCTTTTTACCCTTGCTTCTCATACTGTGATCATTAATATCCAAAGGCTGCCTCTCTAAATTTATCATCAAAGTTAGATCATAAAAAACAGCTTTATCTTTGCTACTCTTGTGGCAGTACAGAAGATGACAGCATATTGTTGTACTATGAAATTTTCAATTTACTTAAGTTCTGTATATGCAATGGTACCATTCAGTTATTTATCTTTAACACATTAAATGTTTTCTCATGAACATGTAATGGTAAGTATCATACTTCATTCATTTAGCATATAGTTTTTTGATCTTTGAAGATATGAGTATTTAGATGCATAATTAAATGCTATGTCCTATGGTGTTTGTTTGGTTTTACAGTGTGAGCTCTTACACTGAAGCTTTTCATTATGTCAGTGTGATGTTACTATATTCTTCACTATAAATTCCATTATAATTGACATATTTCATTTATCTTTTTAAAACACAAATCCTCATACAAAGTATTGGCAAAGAAAAAGACACAAAAATTACAATGCCACATTCATTTAAATCATCCCCACTCACAGATATGTTCAGCTCAAAAAGATGCCCTGCACAATTTGATGTTTTCTGAGGCAAAGGGCTGTGTACATCAGACGGAAACAGAAAATTTAAATTTTAATCAATGAATTGCACTTTACTCCAGTCACCCATTTTGAAGTGTTTGAAGATCACAGTGATAATTTACAGGTTGGTGTACATAGTATTATGGTAAAGCAGCAGATAATGACACTGATTGTGATGTGTGGAAGGTAGAAGGAATCCATCATTTACTCTGGGAATAAAAATCAAAGCAGATCAATGAGTTTCAGCCAAGAGTTCATAGTCACTTGTTTTCTTCTTGAAGAATTCAAACTGTTCTTCCCCATAGGAAAATCAAATTTCAACTCTTTTCATTCATATAATTATAATGTTATTTAAAAATTAAAAATTATCATATTATTGTTGTACTGGTGATGCATTGGTGACATTTATGAAAGTGCTTACAATATATCTTAATATAATTCACCCCATCCATCATTCTCCTTTATCTCTCTTCCTTCCATTCTTTGAATAGTTTCAACAGGTCCCATTTTTCCATTTTTATAAAGGATAAATATTTGAAATGATAAATGAAGCAGCATTTAATTTTTAGAATACCGAACTTAGATAAAACATTTCTGCTTCCTTGGTTTAAAGCATAAAGATATAGTACTGTGTGGATTCTTTAAAAAGGAAAGAAAATCTGAAAGTGTTTCATTTGGAAACTAACATTTAACATCTCCATCAAGAATTTAAATACTGATTGGAAAATGTTGTCTAGAACAAAAGATAAATAGAAGTATTCCCTTAAACAAAAAATACTATGATGTTTTGATACTAATTATCATTATGTTTACTTAGATGGTAGTTAGAGTTAAATTATATCACTTTAAGTTTTATTTGTTGAAATTGTAACGCCAAGTACATCACAATGTTTCCTAATTCAGCAATAGAGTCTTCACAAACACAATTAAGTTAAACTGTTTTTATTAAGGTGGACTTTAATGCCATGATTTGTGTCCGTGTAAGATGGAGTAAAGCTCTGGCGATGAAAAGGACAGAGCATGAAAGGAGCATTTGCTGAGGTAAGTACTCAGTCCTCATCAAGGGCATTTACAAATGTCATTACACTGAATCCTCACAACATCTGAGGTACAGAAAACTGAAAAAAACTGAGGGAAACAAACAAACAAGCAAACAAACAAAAAAACAAGTGAAAAGAAGTGTTTCAAATTCAGAAATGTTTAATTCTCAAATCTGAGTTCTTCCTGTTTTCACGCTGTATCTGCACCGTATTTATCTTAACACAAATATTGCAGCTTGTTTGTTTCTTCAACAATATAACATAAATGTTGAGGAGCATTTGACCAATGTTAGGTGGCAGTTTTTCATCACATCAAACTTTTAGAAACACTTAGCTCTTGACAAGTTTGTGATTGTTATTTCCTATATAAATTCATTCTTCCTTAAGTTTGAAACAAAAAAAAAGATAATCATAACAACCCTCCTGTTAACAGGGTACTGGTATAATAATAAAAACTAGCATATGCAGAAAAAGAATGTTACCAAAAAGGTACGTTTAGTGAGTTACTATTTGGGCTGGGTTATGTCCCTATAAAATTCATGTATTGCGTCCTTAACCACCAAAGTGACTCTATTTTGACTTGGAGCTTTCAGGGAAGTAGTTGAGTTTGGATGAAATTATGAGGATGGGGAACAATTGTGATAGGACTTGTGTTCTTATATGAAGAGGAATAGACCAGAGACAGACAGTTTTCTCTCAGTATACACACAGAGGAGAGGTCATTAAGGACACAATGTGAAAGTCACCTTGAATAAGCCAGGAACAGAGTTTCTCCCCAGAAACTCATCCCAATGGCACCTTGATCTTGGGCTTCTCACCTCCAGAACTGAGTGAAAATGAAAGTTCTGTTGTTTATAACTCCCAGTCTATGTTATGTTGTTATTTCAGCCCTCGTAGACAAATACAGTTAGTTTTTATTAACCTGTCATATTTAGAATTGTTCTTGTGATACTGCATGTTTGTATATATATACAGCCCCTTTTATCTTCATCTTTATCACAGATGCTCTCACTTGTTTCTCTCGGTTCCTTTCTTTCATTTGATCAGTGTTTTTCTCCCTCATGGATCAGTTACCTCAAGGAGGGAATACAATAAAAATGAAGATTTTCAGCTTTTAAAGGTCAAAACAATATATATTGCAAAAATTTGGAAGGACTTAGAGGCACCAGATTTGGGAATTCCAGTAACAAAACATCTAAAGCTATATTGGGAATTTATCAGTGGATGTTGCTTCATCCATTGTACTTCACAATGCAGAAAGACTTCAAAAATCCATATATGAAGAAATATAAAGCATATCTCAGCAGAAGCTCCCTAGACATTTTCAGCAAGCTATACAAGTTTCGACATAGATTTTGTGTACAACAGAGTGATTTGTGGACATTTAATTGTAGTATGAAAGGTCTGAGACAGTTCCACATGCTTTGGGATCCACAGAGCAATTCAAGGAGTAGGATCATGAGTTTGTTCTGAGGGTGACTTAAGTAAGAAGGAGAATATCTGGATTGAAAAAGTCTCTTAAAGAGATAAAAGTGAATTATGTGTCTGTCCCAGCCAATGTCAGCTTGACAGAACATTGACTGGAAAGAGAGACCCATGCTCTATTCAAACCTAGTCCTGGTGTCAGAAATAAAACTTAATCAACTGGGATTATATTTCTTGTATCTAACAAAATAGAAGCTATAGACAAAGTGAGGTGCACAACAATAAAGAAAATTATGTGTCTTGTGTAGCTTGATCTGTGTTTGAGTGTCCAGTGTGTAGCAGGTAAAATTTTGTACATCAATGCTTTGTTTTACAAAGTAACTTTGCAAAACTTAGTTTTGATATGCTTTCTTTTCAGATGTGTTTATACTTTTTGCTTTCAGTTATAATATTTTATGTACAATGCTTTACATCTTTTACCATATCATTTGGCACTACAATCTTCAATCTCCTCTTTGTCGTATTTTAGCATATTTTAGTTGTTTCTCAACTGAAAGTGACTTCCATAGTCTCCTGACACTCCAATTTATTTCTTGATTCATCTTGCTAAACTGCACTTCTGCACATCCTCCTAGGCAAAAATTTCCAGGGTTTACATTGTAGCTATAGGTTTGAGTCAGGGTTTACACTTGAGCTACAGGCATAAGTCTTCACTTTTCATGGTATACAAATCAAGAGTCCTAACTTTATTGATGCCACAAGCAAAGTAGACATGTCACGGTATCTCAAATAAAGGTTTTTGCTTTCACCTTTTTGAAACGTCTGTTGATGCTGATTGAAACTACATCCCTTAAAAGTTTTTTCTTTGTTTTTTCCCAGTACAAGACTCCATTTTAATATTTTTCCTTTGAAAAAATTTTGAATTATGTAGTTTTCCTGATGCCACTGTGGTAGATAAGCCTCCCTCCCTGAACTCTCAAGCACAGCTTTGTAACTTTTCCATTGTTCTTTGCATCGATTTCCCCAAGACATTTGACACTCTTCATCTCTCCAGGCATATTCTCTTGCTTCCTATATTTTTTCTCATTGCCCTTGCTATGTCTAATCCAATGTTCACTCTTACCTATGTAACTATCAAAAACATAAAGTAAATGGAATATAAATATATGCTCTTGTGACTTAAGTTTTAGAATCTGCTGACTAAAGTACCTTGGGAAAACCATTAAATTTACTCTTTATCTTCATCAATATAAATTTGATTGTTACTGTTTATCTCACATAGTTGCTGCTAAGGTTATGTATTTGAAATGTAAATAGAATTTGTGCACATATAAAATTCCATTTATATTACTAGAGTGGGCAATAAGTATTTATTCAATTACATATAAATTAATTGTAGGTTTAGGTGACAAATTCTTTTAGGGTTACATAAATTTAGTTACAAGCAGCAATATAAATATTAACTGTTTTCTAAATATACACATATGTATTAAGTATCGTACAATATATAGTGATTTCTCTTCTAAAATTCTGCTTTTTACATGTAAGTTTCCAATTCTGTCAGTATTATTTCACCCAGTGTAGAAATAAATAATGCCAAATTGTCATTACACAAGGGACTCCCATTCTACAAAAAGTATGTCATCAATAATAAGAGTCTATCACATATCTTAGGAAATGATTATTCCTCAGAAACATCTTTTTCAGCCAAGGAATCATATATCATAAAACGTGATTCATTGCTTTAATTGAAACAAAAGCATTTCTTGGTGCTTTATAATGTCAAACAGAAGCACAAGTTTTACATGATTAATGCCCCAAGCTGTGCGAGCAAAGCCTGCATTCTCCTGAAATGAGACTTCACCCATAGCTCCTCACTCCACTTTCCACAAAACACTTCTTTAAGATCTCTTCAGCCCCTTCTCCCTTTGGTAGGGTACCTATATTAGTGCTTGAGGTTTTTTTGTGGCTTCCTAGGTACACATAACTTCCTTAAGCAGGTATGTGTTACTTGGAATTTGCCCCCTCCACCATTCTCAGAGTTGTCTCAAAGGAAGACATCCAAATGGCTAAAAAAACACATGAAAAAATGTTCAACATCACTGGCCATAAAGAAAATGCAAAACAAATCCAAGCTAAGATTTTACCTCACTCCTGCTAGAATGGCTACCATAAAGAACACAAAAAACAACAAATATTAGGGAGGGTGTTGGGAAAAAGGAACCCTCATACAATGCTGGTGGGAATACAAATTAGTACAAACAGTATGGCAAACAGTAGGGTGGCTTCTCATAAAACTGAAAGTAGGTCTGCCATATGATCCAGCAATTCCACTCATAGGTATATACCCAAAGGAATGTAAGTCAGGTTGCAACAAAGGCATCTGCACACCCATGTTTATTGCAGCATTGTTCACACTAGCCATGATCCCATACTACTGATGAATGGATTAAGAAAATGTGGTATTTATATACAAAGAAATTTTATTCAGCCACAAAGAAAAATGAAATTTTATAGTTTGCAAGTAAATGGATGGAGTTGGAGAACATCATTTTAATGAAGTTAGCCAGGCTCAGGAGGCCGAAAGCTCCATATTTTCTCTCATATATGAATATAAGCCTAATATAAATGCAGCAATATTATGAAAAACAGGTCACACTGAACAAAGGTCACATATGAGGGGGGAGGGTAAAAGAAGGAAGTTAAGAAAATGAGTATGATTGATGTACTCTCTATACAAGAATGAATTTAGAATTTTTAAAACAGTTGAAATCTCCACAAACAAGAGACTAAGGTAGAAAGAAGGAAAAATAGATGAGGTGAACCAGTTGGGTCATAACACATGTATACATAGAAATGTCTCCAAAAACCTCCCTGTGTAGCTATCTTCAAGAAACAAAAATGTCATTTGTTTTTTCTTTTTAAAATGAGAGAACAGTTAGGCAGAACAGGTCCTGCCTTGGATTGGTACCAGTGGGAGGGACAGGATGGTTGGAAAGGGCATGTGAGGGTAAATATAGTGTAAATACTGTGTACACAAGTATGTGAACGGAAAAATGATTCTTATAGAAACTGTTTCAGAAATAGGGGTTGATAAAGGAGAATAAAATAATATATTTTTCTTTTGATAAAATTTTAAAAGCCTCTAAAAATACTGACAGTTTTTCAAGAAACTGTTCTGATCAAGGCTTAGAATGTCCGATTGGAACACATTGGGTCTAGAGATGGGGAAATACTTTACCTTGCTGTCCTGAGAGACACAATCACTGATGCTATGTTTAATTCAGATACCCAGGTTCAGGTTTTTTGTACCAGGATACATGTAAAATTAAAGGTGAATCAAGTAAACTCTTTACAGAATATTCTTTGGAAAATAGTCACTTTAAATTAAAAAATATAATAAAATTAGTTAAATATATTCAACTATATTTTCACAATTCAGTAGATTTGAAAAACTTGTTTACTATGCAAACATCATTTAGAAATGTTCCCCAGATTATTTCAGTCAGGTGAAAATGCCCTCTCCTTTTCCATGGTACTCTCATCTTCCCTTTTAAGTATATTCCCTCACATTTTAATCACCTGATATGTTTTTCTCAGATAATTCATACAAATTAAATTATAATACCATTGACTGTCTTGTATTTGTATTATTTCACTTATCCTAATGCTGTTGAGATTCACATGTTACTGCATGCATCAGTAAATTTAAATTACTTAGTAAATTTAGATTACTATAATCAACTGCATTCCATGATGGTTATCACACTATAGTTCTAGTTGATGTAGAAATTTACTAAATCTTGGAGATCTTGTTCTGCCTAATTTAACAATTTTATTGTGTGTTCTCTCATTATTGTTTTAACTTCCATTTCTCTGATGACTAATGATATTGAGTAATAATACAATTTTTGTAAGAGTTAGTTCAAATTTTCAGTGTATTTCAAATTGGATTTCTTGTCATAACAGTGAGTCATAACCGTTCTGTATGAAATCTCTCACATACAAACATATACATGCACACATCTCATTCAAATTTTTTTTTTCTGAGAGTGTAGTCTACTTTGTCAAGTCAGCTCATTTTATTCTTCTTTCATTGTCTTTGCGTCATACTTAAAAAAATAATACCTAATCCATGGTAATAAAGTTTTCTTCTTGGTTAATTTGTAGAATATAGATTCCTAATTTAACTCATACCTAGTTTTAGTAACTAATTTCAAATTGTTTTGTATACTATAAGAGATAAGACCAAAGTCCTTTTCTTACTTATGGGTATCCAATTACACAAGCACTATTTAAAAAGACTCCCTATAGAAGCATTTTCCGTAATAATTGAAGAAAGTGTAGCATGCATATGTAGAAATGTTTCTGAGAAGTTTTCTGATCTTTTCATATGTATACCTTAGGCAGTACTCCATAATAATGCCATATGATAATGGAAACTTCATAGTGCATCTTGCAGACTGATAGTAAAAATTTGACATTATTTTGTATAGTAGCTGGAATCTCTGAATTTCTGCATACATTTGTAAATCAGCCTGCAAATTTCTATAATAAATCATATTATGGTTATAATTGGGAGTGTTTATGCTAAATACCAAACTGATGAATGTTAAAATGGTATGTTCTCTTCAGGATTATGAGCCTGAAATAAGTGTTTATATGTTTAGATTTTCATAATTTTTCTTATCAAAGTTTTATGGCTTTCAATATTTAATATTTAGGCATATCTTGTTAAAATGTATAAATGACTATTTCATTTTATGATTTATCTTCTTTGTAAGATAAGTTTTTCTTACCATAGATCAGGAATCAGGATTTTTAATCATGTAGTCATACAAATGTTAAAATAGAATTATTACTTTAGGGGCTGCTCAGATGTACAATGGCTATTAGAGTTCATGTGTGGTTTATATAAAACTACATGCTATCTATGGGTTGCCTTTATTTGTTAGGGTACCTTTGAGGCTTGCAGCCCACTCAGCCTGAAACTGGCCATGACTAACATGACCCAAGTTGCCACTTACTAGAACTAAGGGAGGTGGGACAGTTTATGGGAACAGGGACTGTTTCTGGTTAATCTTGCTAAATGGTATGTGAGTCAATGAGTTAAGACACCTGGTGTTTATCAAGTTCCTGATAAATAATCTTCAAGTAATCTTGCCCCACCACCAGGATGTGGGTGATATCAGAAATATGTGACCCCAGGGACCATAAAAATTGCTGTTTGACGTGACTAATGTCTAAAAAAATATAAAAGAAGCCTGAACTTTGTATTCGGGGTCCTCATTGAAACCCACTGCGTCGGGCAGATACCCGGACCCCAGCTGGCTAGAAATAAACCTTGCTTTGTGACTTACATTATCATGAGTGTCTTTTGTTCCTCTGAGGGGTGGTCAACTTCGGACTCCAACATCTGGAGGTCCTACTGAGATCTCAGCCCCTCCCTGAGAGGAACAAACAGGCTCTGATACCCAGGTTTAGTTGAGAAAGACTGCGGAAGGAGGATTGGCCACCTCCGTTTGGAGGGACTTAGAGTCCCCGTCTGAATTTGGTTGAGAATTCTCATTGAGTGGAAGGAAAGGGTTACAGCCTTGAAGGCTTCACTATTGGAAGTCATGGGAGACATCCCCGATGGTCAGGAACCGCGCCGGTGTCCTCAGTGGACGCCGTTTGGGCGGTCTTTGGGTAAGGATCCAGAGTCTGGTGTGAATGGAATTGCGCCTGTGAGAGTGATCTGGTTGACCGGCCGGTACTTGTGTATGTTGGAGAGTCCTGTGCGAACTTGTTTTTCTGCTGGAATTGTCTCTTTTGTTCTTTGCTGTCTCCTCTGTCCATCTGTCCTGATCATCATGGGACAGGCTCAGGTAACTACTAAGACCCTTCTTCTGAGTCATTTTTCAGAAATCTGCACTAAGGGACACAATTATGGTGTGAAAATTAAGAAAGGTAAGTTTGACACCCTTTGCTCAGCAGAATGGCCAACCTTTAATGTAGGCTGGCCTCCTCAAGGTACCTTCTCCTTGGACACGATTAAGAAGGTCTGAGATGTCATTAATAGACCTGGTCTTCATGGCCACCCTGATCAATATCCCTACGTCCTTATGTGGCAGACTTTAGTAGAAGACCCCCCTTCCTGGCTGCAGCCATTTATCCATGGAGCACCTACAGACCATTCTGCAATACTGGCTGTGTCGGGGAACACCCCCACTCCCGTTAATTCCCCTAAGAAGCCTATTCTGCAGGAAGACCCAACTCTCCATCCGTCCTTGATAGACTTAGATTGTGAAGTAAATCCCCCGCCATATGCCACTGCTGTGCCACTCCAGCCAGAGGCATCTGGCTCCCCTGAGCCTCCCCACTTGTCAGCCTCCCTGTCTGCACCCCCTGCCCCAGTCTCTGGACCGGCAAGGGACTCAGGCCCCATAGGCAGAGAGAAGAAGCCCCAGAGGAGGAGCCCTTCTCCACTTCCACCAGGCCCCCCATCCTCCCAGTGCAGGCCCTGGGTGGTGCTGGTCCCGATGGGGGACACACCTATCAGTATTGGCCTTTTTCAAGTAGTGACCTGTCCAACTGGAAAGCCCAGAATCCTCCTTTTTCTGAGGACCCTAGAGGCCTGACTGATCTGTTCAAGTCCATTTTGCATACTCACAGTCCCACATGGGATGACTGTCAGCAGCTCCTTAAGACTCTATTCATCACCGAGGAATGGGAGCGGATTCTCACTGAAGCCAGAAAGAATGTCCCCGGCGACAATAGGTGACCGACCACCCTGCCAAACCTGATTGATGATCGTTTTCCTTTAAACAGACTTGACTGGGACTATGGGAACGCAGAAGGTAGGGAGCATCTCCGGGTCTACCACCAGACTCTTATGGCAGGCCTCCAGGCAGCAGCCTGCCGCCCTACCAATTTGGCTAAGGTAAAGGCAATAATTCAGGGGGAAAATGAAAGCCCAGCTGCGTTCCTTGAGCATCTTTATGATGCATACAGACAGTATACCCCCCTAGACCCACTAGCAGAGATTAATTAGTCAGCTGTAATAATGTCCTTCATAAATCAGGCTGCCCCAGATATCAGGAAGAAACTATATAAGCAGGAAGGGCATGGGGAGATGACTACCCGGGATCTGATGAAAGTAGCCAAAAGGGTTTTTAACACCCGAGAAACCCCAGAAGAAGGAGAGGATAGAATCAAGAAGGAGAATCAGGAACTACAAGAAAGGATTTGGAAGGAGGACAGGGAACACCAGAGTAAGGAAAACAAGAAACAGCAAAAAGAGATGGCTAAGATATTGCTAGCAGGAGTCTAGGGTCTGGTTGGAACGAGTTCTGGATGGACGCCCCACACGTCCCCGAAGAGATTGACCCAGGCTAGACCTGGGACAATGTGCCTATTGTAAGGAACATGGACATTGGAAGAAGGAATGTCCCAAACTCCAGGGTCGCCTGGGACCAAATAGCAGGCCCAATAATGACATCTGGGTCCTGTTAGCTGGAATGGACAGTGACTAGAGGGCACGGGACCCGGACCCCCTCCCCGAGTCTTGGGTAACCATATATGTGGAGGGGAAGCCCGTGAGATGCATGGTGGACACAGGGGCCCAATATTCAGTCCTTAATAAACCTACTGAGCCACTGTCCCAGAAAATTAGCCTCGTGCAGGGAGCCACTGGATCCAAGGCATATCAATGGACTAGCAAATGTCAGGTGGATTTGGGCTGACATCAGGTGACCCATTCCTTTCTGGTCATTCCTGAGTGCCCTGCCCCCCTTCTGGGACGCGATCTGCTAACTAAGATGAAGGCTCACATTCACTTTGAGCCAGATGGTATCAAAGTGACAGATGGACAAGGACAGCCCCTCCAAGTCTTGACCATGTCTCTCGAGGATGAACATCGCTTGTTCTCCTTGCGGGACTGTCCCCCGAAACCTATTAAGTGGTCCCCTGAAATGGCTTATTGGATTCAAACCTACCCCCAGGCTTGGGCAGAAATAGCAGGTGTGGGGCTGGTGGAACATCGAGTCCCGGTAATAGTAAAGATCAAGGCTTCGGCTCAGCCCATCTGAGTCCGTCAGTATCCCATGTCTTCTGAGGCACGGAGGGGGATTGCCCCTCACATTAACCATCTCCTTGAGGCCGGAATATTACTGCCCTGCCATTCTGCTTGGGACACTCCACTTCTCCCTGTTAAGAAACCTGGGGGAAAAGACTATAGGCCAGTCCAAGATTTAAGGAAAGTAAACAAGAGGGTCGAGGACATCCACCCCACAGTCCCCAACCCTTAAACCTTGCTGAGCCATTTGCCCCCCTCCGATGTTTGGTATACCACTTTGGACTTGAAAGATGCTTTTTTTAGCATAGCCCTGGAACCCAATAGTCAACACATTTTTGCCTTCGAATGGCATGATGAAAATACGGGAACCCCTGGACAGCTAACATGGACTAGACTTCCACAAGGTTTCAAAAACTCCCCTACTCTGTTCAATGAGGCTCTTAATCAGGATCTGGACTCATATCGCTGGAGCCACAGTTCCGTCACACTTTTGCAGTATGTAGATGACTTGCTTCTGGCATCTGCTTCTGAAGCTGAGTGCTGGCAAGCCACTGGAGACCTCCTCCAGGAGCTGGGGAAGTTGGGCTATCGGGCCAGTGCAAAGAAGGCTCAAATTTGTAGACAAACAGTCACCTACCTGGGGTATGAACTAAAAGAGGGAACCAGATGGTTAACGAATGCTGTGAAAGAAACTATTCTCAGACTCCCCGTCCCCACCTCGGCTTGAGAAGTCTGTGAGTTCCTGGGGATGACGGGCTACTGCCGGCTGTGGATATTGGGGTATGCTGAACTGGCAAAACCCTTATATGAAGCAACTAAGGACAAGGCCCCTTGGGCCTGGGGGCCAGATCAACAAAAGGCCTTTGAGGAGCTCAAGACCGCCCTCCTGAGAGCCCCAGCCCTGGCGCTGCCCAACCCTCTAAAGCCCTTCACCCTCTTTGTAGATGAAAGAAGGGGGATAGTGAAAGGGGTACTAATGCAGCGCCTAGGGCCCTGGAAGCAGCCAGTTGCTTATCTATCCAAAAGGTTAGACCCAGTTGCAGCGGGCTGGCCACCATGCCTGTGGATCATAGTGGCAGTTGCCCTAATGGTAAAGGATGCAGATAAGCTCACTTTTGGGCAACATTTGAAGGTGGTAACCACCCAAGCAGTAGAGGGGGTCCTAAAGCACCCTCCAGGTTGATGGATGACCAATGTCCGACTGACTCATTACCAAGGGCTCTTGCTGGATGCTCCCCAAATCCTCTTCTCCAAACCAGTTTCTCTAAATCCAGCCACCTTGCTGCCAAATCCAAACCTGGAAGCCCCTCTACATGACTGTCAGGAGATTATAGCTGAAATCACCCAAGTGCGCCCCGATCTCCAGGACTCAGCCCTACCCAACAGTGAGCTGGTATGGTATACAGATGGGAGTAGCTTCATCTCTGATGGGGTGCATAAGGCGGGTGCAGCAGTGATGGACCAAAGTGGGAACCTAATTTGGAGTGCCCTGATGCCCCCGGGGACCTCAGCCCAGAAGGCCGAACTGATCGTACTGGCAGAGGCACTCAAGCGGGCTGAGGGAAAAACGAGTGACTGTTTATACTGACAGCCGTTATGCTTTCAGCACCATCCATGTACATGGCGCCATCTACTGGGAAAGGGGTTTCATTACAGCGGAAGGAAAAGAGCTACGTAACCTCCTGGAGATCCAGAGACTACTGACTGCAGTGAAGAAGCCCCAAGCTGTTGCGGTAGTACATGTTTCTGGTCACCAATCTGCCCAGATTCTGGAAGCTATGGGGAACTGGCGTGCAGACAAAGTGACCCGAAATGCTGCTTTGGCCTCCACGACCCTAGCGCTGACCTTACCCGTGCCCAAGCTTCCATGCTTGCCACCACAACCCGAGTACACCCTGGAAGACAAACAGTGGATCCAAGATCACAGATGCCCAGAGCCCAATCATCAAGGCTGGTATCATGATATCGAAGGGCAACTGATCCTTCCTGAAAAGTTAGGACTATTTCTTCTCTCCAATTTACATCGAGCCAACCATTTAGGCAAGAAGAAACTACTCACCCTCCACAAGTTGGCCCGCCTCTGGTTCCCGCATCAAACAGCCCAGATTCAAAAGACTGTGGACCAATGTGCCGGGTGCCAGGCTATGAAACCCAGCAAAAAGGGACTCCTACATACAGGTACACGGGTACAGGGGAGGGCACCGGGACAGAGCTGGGAAGTGGATTTTACTGAAGTGAAGCCGGGAAGGTATGGGTATAAGTATTTGTTGGTTCTGATAGACACCTTCTCAGGCTGGGTGGAAGCCATTCCTACAAAACGAGAGACTGCTCAGGTTGTAGCTAAGGTTTTGCTGGAGGAAATCATACCCAGATATGGCATCCCCGAAACTCTAAGCTCTGATAATGGTCCGGCTTTCATCAGTAATGTCCTACAAGGGCTGGCCTGGGCAGTGGGGACTAATTGGAAACTGCATTGTGAATATAACCCCCAAAGCTCAGGGCAGGTAGAAAGAATGAATCAGACCCTGAAGGAGACCTTATCTAAATTAGCCATCGAGACTGGTGGAGACTGGGTGGCCCTCCTACCCTATGCCATCTTCCGGGTTCAAAATTCACCATATGTACATGGATTGACACCTTTTGAGATTCTATATGGGGCTCCGCCCCCCATTGTTGTCTGAACCCTACCGGACTAAGACCCCAGTATGGCCCCAAATTACTTGGCCAGCTTAAAAGCACTACAGGAGGTCCAATGTGAAATCTGGCCCATAGTGCACGCCTTGTATGAGACAAAGGACACATCGAACCTGGAACATGGCATTGTCCCAGGGGATTGGGTATGGGTAAAGAGGCGCAGAGCCCACACTCTGGAAGAAAGATGGAAAGGCCCTTACCTGGTCATTCTGGTTACCCCCACTGCTCTTAAGGTTGACAGCATCAGGCCTTGGGTCCATCACTCCCACGTGCATCAAGTCAATCAGCAGGAACAGAAAGAGGCTAGAGAGTGGACCGTGTGGTGGCACCCAGATAACCCATTGAAGCTGAAGCTTTTGTGACCCTGGGAACATGCAGAGTCTTCAGGAGCAGCCACGGATGGGTTGGCTGGTCTCTCTGATCTTGCTCAATGCCCAGAGCAGGAGCTTCACAGAAACCAACCCTCACCAGCTCTATAAGCAAACCTGGATACTCACCAATGGGGAGACTCATACCACTCTTTTTTTTTTTTTTCTTTTTTCTTTTTTCATTTTTCTTTTATTATTCGTATGTGCATACAAGGCTTGGTTCATTTCTCCCCCCTGCCCCCACCCCCTCCCTTACCACCCACTCCGCCCCCTCCCTCTCCCCCCCAATACCCAGCAGAAACTATTTTGCCCTTATTTCTAATTTTGTTGTAGAGAGAGTATAAGCAATAATAGGAAGGAACAAGGGTTTTTGCTGGTTGAGATAAGGATAGCTATACAGGGCATTGATCACATTGATTTCCTGTGCGTGGGTGTTACCTTCTAGGTTAATTCTTTTTGATCTAACCTTTTCTCTAGTACCTGTTCCCCTTTTCCTATTGGCCTCAGTTGCTTTAAGGTATCTGCTTTAGTTTCTCTGCGTTAAGGGCAACTCACACTGCCCCCATAGGAACCTGGTGGCTGCAGCTTCAATTTTGCTTTAGAGACATCAATCCTTCAATTCTGCTTTAGAGACAAGTCTACTGCCCCGGAGTCAGCCCGACGTTATGGTTTTTATGCTTCCCCGGCCACAAAAAGAACAACGACTGTGGGGGGATACAATACTCCTTCTGTAAGTCATGGGCACGTGTCACATCCAACGATGGTGAATGGAAGTGGGGGATATCAAAACCGGACCTAGTCAAATTTGCCTTTGTAAATGGGGTACCCTGGGGGTGCAGAATTCCATCACCCACCCATGAATGCCAGCCCACAGATACAGATAGAATCAAGGTCACCTTCACTGACAGTGGCAAGGAGGACACCCCCAGGTGGATACAAGGTAAAGTGTGGGGACTTGTGTTTTATAAATATGGTGGACATTCTGGCTTGACCGTAGTAATCAGATTAAAAGTTGAGCCCATGGGGCCACCGTCCAAAATGGTAGGCCCCAACAAAGCACTCAAGCCACCCTATGTAGAGCTACCTCTCCGACCGTGCACAACCCCAGTCCCTACCCAGCCTCACACAAAGACTAGTATTAAAACTCCAGGACCATTAGGCACTGGCCCTCCTTTGGTGAAGCCCAGTCTCATGACTGGATCCACAGACCCCCTCTGGAATCTGGTAAATGCTGCATTCCTAACATTGAACTACACCAACCCTAATATGACTACCTCCTGCTGGCTGTGCTATGATGTGAGGCCCCCATTCTATGAGGCAATAGTGCTAAATGTCACCTACGATATCTTGACTAGTGAAAACCCCACCCAATGTTCCTGGGGAGACCGTAAGAGAGGTCTGACCATACAACAAGTGAGCAGCCAAGGATCTTGCTTAGGGAAGGTGCCGGTGGGAAAACAGGAACTATGTGCTGTTGTAGATAACAACCCCACCTAGGGCGATGGTGTTAAGTGGGTAATTCCAAAAGGCAATGGATGGTGGGTATGCTCACAGTCCGGGCTCACCCCTTGCCTGTCAACTAATGTGTTTAACAGCTCTAAAGAATTCTGTGTCTTAGTGGCTGTGCTGCTGCGCATCATCTATCATTCTGAGGAGAGCCTATATTCATACTGGAATACAGGAACAGGTGAGAGAAAGAAGAGAGAGCCTATTTCTGCATTAACCATTGCTACCTACTTAGCCTAGGGGTGGCTGGGGCAGGAACTGGTATAGCTCCCTGGCTACTCAACATAAAGGGATGTCCTCACTGTGCATGGCCATAGACGAGGATATAGAGAGGATAGAAGCCTCCATTAGTCACCTGGAAAAATCCCTTACCTCCCTATCTGAGGTAGTGCTTCAGAACCGATGGGGCCTAGACTTATTGTTCCTTCAGCAGGGGGGAATATGTGCCACCTTAGGGGAGGAATGTTGTTTTTATGCTGATCATTCAGGGGTAGTTAGGGAGTCTATGTCTAAAGTGAGGGAAGGACTGGCAAAAAGGAAACGGGAAAGGGAAGCCCAAGAAAATTGGTTCGAAGCTTGGTTCAATAGGTCCCCCTGGTTCACTACCTTGGTCTCTACCCTGGTGGGTCCTCTGGTCATACTACTGCTTATCTTAACCTTTGGTCCTTGTATTCTGAATAAGCTAGTGACCTTTGTGAAGGATCGAATTAGTACAGTCCAACTAATGGTCCTGAGGCAGCAATATGAAAAGTTATCTAGCCCTGAGGATGTTTATGCTCGTTGCCCAGATGAGCAGGATTCCTCATTATGAACAACTAAAGGGGGGGGGGAATGTTAGGGTACCTTTGAGACTTGCAGCCCACTCAGCCAGCCATGACTAACATGACCCAAGTCGCCACTTACTGGAACTAAGGGAGGTGGGACAGTTTATGGGAACAGGGACTGTTTCTGGTTAATCTTGCTAAATGGTATGTGAGTCAATGAGTTAAGACACCTGGTGTTTATCAAGTTCCTGATAAATAATCTTCAAGTAATCTTGCCCCACCACCAGGATGTGGGTGATATCAGAAATATGTGACCCCAGGGACCATAAAAATTGCTGTTTGACCGTGACTAATGTCTAAAAAAATATAAAAGCAGCCTGAACTTTGTATTCGGGGTCCTCGTTAAAACCCGCTGCATTGGGTGGATACCCGGACCCCAGCTGGCTGGAAATAAACCTCTCTTTGTGGCTTATATTATCGTGAGTGTCTTTTGTTCCTCTGAGGGGTGGCCAACTTCGGACCCCAACATATTCTTTGTACTTATATTTTATAACAGTAGTGCATGTTACTTAATTACTTAGAAATAGTCTCACTTGTATGTTCTTTATCAGAATGATCATTCATTTTAAATCATATTTGTTACTTTAAATGTCATTCAATTGATACTACACTTGGGATTTTCTCCTTCTCTATTAAATCCCTCATATAAAGATTCCTATTTGAATTCAAAACTTTTGTCCATGATATTTTCCCAGGATTGTCACACATTGTACTAAATTTCAGTTAGTTTCCTATAGGTCAAACCAACAGTCATGAGATAGATTCATTTCTCTTACTTTTTGTAATACCCTAACTCTAACTAATTGTTGGTTTTGCCTGTGTTTTAGCCAATGTTTCAATTTATGCTATTGTATCTGACGTAATTTGTGTAAGCAGTTGCTTATTCTTCATGCCTATTCTTTGTAGTCCTTTATTGTGAGTCTTGGTGAAATGAATGTAGTTTTAATTTTCTTCCCAAGAAATGAAACTTTATATGTATCTATGTATATATACATGTACATATATAAATTGGCTCCTGTGTCTTTGTGTGGGTTTGTTTTTCTTTAAAATAGTCATATTTGTACTAATGAGAAGGATTCACTTCTACTATATTGACCTGGAATATACTTGTCATATTCAATTGTTAATGTTATATGGACTCAAAACAGTGGGTTAGAAATTCTTCTTTCTTTTTTATTATATGAGTGGCTTGGTCTATGTTATTTTTACTCAGAAATATGGAAAATTTCACCAGTGAAGATATTTTTCTTAAGGTTGTTGAGAGGTTTTCAATACTGTATATGCCTAGATAAGGTAGGTAGATAGGTAGAGAGATGGACAGATAGACAGACAGGCATGTAATTTTTCAATCCACTATATCAGAAGTGGGTATGAATTTTATTCTGGTGACTGCCCATTTCATGTACATTTTCATAATGTTTGGCATGAAGTTGTTCAAAATATCCCATTTTCTAATTGATTTCCCACTTTGGCAAAAAATTCTTGATAAGCACTGATCTTCCAAATCCCCCTACATTATTGCAAGAGAATGTTAAATTATTAAAATTCCTTTAAATTATCAACATCTCATCTTTCACTACTACTCAACTTCTCACAAGAGAAAATACTTGCTGAAAACTATTATGTCTATTGAGGGTTGAATTCTCCCATCTATGCTTGCATTTTCTCTTGGATCTTGACTTTATCAGTCCTTTTGACCTTAATAGATTTGTTATCCTTTCTAACATACATTTATTTTTCAGTCTTTTTGTTGCTTTAAATTGCCATTGTCTTGAGTGGTATCCCAAATAAACCAATCCACTGTGGTAATCTCATGTATCCCATTTTGGACAGAGTAATAGAACAATAGTCCCAGTGGCTGCAATCTGAATTAATCATTTCAGTAAGGTCAAGACTATGTGTACATGTCTTGTACCTATGATTCTATGATAGGTCTATTCTTATAAAGTGTGGGAATTCCCTGATGGGTGAATTTTGTTCAAGGGGTTTCTATTTGACCTTGCCAAATTTTATTAGTACTGTATGACAGTTTAAAAACCTCTTTCCTGGTCTGTTAGTCATAGAAGTCAAGTCCATCTTGCAGTTTCACTTCTCTCTGAGCTTTCTTATACTTACTAGAGCAGAACAATTACACCAGTTACCAGTCCCAGACAAGATTCCAAATACTTTCATTGAATCTTTATATCAGAATCACAGATATAAGCATAACACAGTAAAGAAGTAGATAGAAAATTCCCTTTATTATACAGAGAAGAGACAAAGCAGAGTCAAGTTCAATAGAGTGCTGCAGTCCCTCACGGATCACAGGTTGTAGCCAAACAGACAAGGAAGGTTAGTTGTTCTACACATATCCCTATGATGAAAAAAAAGGACTCTGAATTTTCTCTGAAATATAGAAAGCCAGGGGCATACCTAGAGGCCAATGATTTACAAACTTAAGCAGAACAAACCAGCACATATGGAGCTTGAAACTGAAAAGTGAGAAGTCTCAGAAAGATTGTGAAAGATCTTTCTCTCTTGATAAGGAGGTGTTCCAGGCCCAAGGCCCATTCTTATGCCATCAAGTAGAGGATGAAACACTGAAAGCACACAACCTAGTTTTCACAAATGATTCCCCTGTCAGGAAATTTCCTTCTAGTCATTTATCTTCAAAAGCTCCCTTGCTCCTCGAGAATATGAAATGATGTATTAATGTCTGTTTCTTGTTTCACTTAAGTAACACTGGAAATGCCAAAGATGGTCTTGAGGAAGGCCCATATAGGGACAGCTGGTCCCAAAGTCAAAACAAGTCAGATTCAAGAGCAAGTTTGTACTGCGTAATTAAAGGTAAACCTTGTACTAAGAATCTATAAAAAAGCAGAGGTACACATGTTCCCTTTCTCAACACTTCTCAACCATCACTCCCTATTTTACTATTAAGTGTAATGTATATTAGAGGCAATTTTTCTGAACTTGTTCCAGATGAGCAATGTGCCCAGACCTTAAAATAACCTGGTACAAGGTTTTTATTTTTTGATCAAAGAAATGTTCATAAAAGTGACAAGAAATGAGAACCCAAACAAGATGCTTTGATTGTAGGATTACCCCAGACACAACTTCTTCATATTTGTGTGAAAATATCAAAAGATTGAAATAGCAAAATGACTGAAATTTACTGATTCTGACTACAAATAAACTACTTATCTGGAGTTAAGGTAAAACTAAACTCCCTAACATACTTTAGCTACTATAAATAGCCCTGGGGGTGTCTTTAACACCCACACTCCAAGACCTTGGCATATATTTCTTTCACTTTTTGCCATTTGCTGCTATGTATTACATGACTAATAAAATCTTTGCCCATTTCCGACTTTGTGAATAATCTCAAAATTCTTTTTGTCGATGCAATTCAGGGCAAGCAACAAACATCAAGACTACATTACACATTCTAGAGGAGCAGGGGATCTACCAGAGACCTCCTTGTCCCTCTTTGGTGAGTCTGAGAAAATCAGTGATAAAACAGGGGTGCATGATTGGTTCACAATCTTTCTGTGGGTGAAGAGGATACCACCTCTATGGGTAGCTGAGGCCCCTATCATTCTTGATCCAAAGTCTCATTCACTCTATTTGTTGTTTGATGGCAGCCGTACCAAAGACAAAATACAACATGTTATAGGCCACTGGCACTTCTTCCCACCTTCTACCTTCTCAAAAACAGTTAGTGACTTCATTAAAACTAGGTGCAGTTGTCACCAAAGCATATTCTTGTTAGGCATGCTTACATTTGGTATTCAGATACAAGAACATCTTGTGTTGTTTTTCTTGTTAGTGTTGCTTGTAGAATGTTTTCATAAATACTAAATGAATTCCTAGTTATATTTTATTCTGATTGAACAGTCTTGTGCTACAGTGACATGTTAAAATTAAAGGAATTTTGAAAACTTTACTGAGCACTATCAGTTCTCAATGCTTATATTTTATATATTGCTTCCTTGCATTAGCCACTTAGAGCACAATTGGTCCCAAATCTACAAATATACAAACATTATTTCGATGTGTCAGGCAAGGGAGACATAAATATGGTCAAAAATGACACTGGCTAGTAATTAATGTTACTTATATGTATGTCTTCAAAATATCAAGTAGTTTTCAAAACATTCAGGATGTTTTAATGTATTAAATTTGAGATGATTCATTTAATAGTGTAGCCATTCCAATTGATCTCAGTTCCCTATAGTATTGTTTATAAACAGGGTTACATGCCATGATTATGAGAAAGCAATGAGAAAAACCAGGGCAACATCAAATAGTTATATCACATTCATCGTTTCCTTCTGTCAGGAGTCATTGTTCATTTAGAGGATATAGTCTCAGATGGACTTTTTGATATTTTCATAGAAGATAAATTCACCTTGAAATCCTTTGAATTTACTGTCAACAATATTTTCCCTTTTAATAAGATTTGTTTCTTGCTTACAGTCTTTTCACAAAGAAAAGCAAAAATCTTATGACCATATTATAATTACATTATCTCCAGGATAAGTTTTAAAGAAACTCACAGTATTTCTAAAAGTTTACGCAACTAGTTCTCAGGCAAGAGCAAACAGTTATCCTATTAAAAAGACAAACCCACCTAATAGCACAGTACAAAAGACTGTCCAAATCTGAACAGGCTTATTTTTTAAAATGTCATTAAATACATATATGCTCAACATTTTTCTTGTAAATAGATTCTTTATTACGACAAATCATGATTTTTTTTATGTTTCCACATTACTCAGTGCATTGAACTACACTTCCAGTGTTTGTTCATTGCTGACCCAGATCCATCAGTGTTTGTAAACAAGTGGCAATAATATGTTTGCTGGTCCAGGAAAACAATTTGATCCTTAAGAATTCCCAGTGAAATGAATTTATAATGTTGATTTATCTGCTAGATTCACTTGATGTTTGTCCACACGTTTATGCTGGGTTGACACTCACTCCCCTTTAGCTATGCACATAAACACATGTAATTTCTTATACATGAGAAAAATATTTTTCCCATCTTTGCTTTAGCTGAGTACCTGGCATTTTAAATCGGCGGATGTACTTCTACATCATTGTTGTTTTATTTCCTTACATTTTTATTCCATACAAGAGAAATATATCTGTTTGCACTGTCTATCATTGTTAAGATTTTTGTTGTTCTGAGTAACTTATACATTCTACCTTTTTGAACTTGCAACTTGTGTGTAGTTCTCAACAAATTGTATCAAACTCAAAATAAAGGACTTTAACTGTGGTTTACTTAACACAGTTAAACTATTTCTTTATGTAGGAAAAATTTAGTTTGAGAGTTTAGTGTCTAACAAAGTAGAGACACTACTTTATGCCCATAGAAACTTTATCTATTACCTGAACACCAAACCTTTAGCAAAGTTTGTTATGTTAGGTATTTTTATGTGAAAGTTTTTTTAAAAAAATTATTGTTACTGCTATTATTATCTTTTTGTAATGTATTAGAGTTAAACTAGTTTTCTTTTTATTTAATGTTTATTCTGTTTCTTTTTTCAATGTAATTTGCATGCTTTGGACCAGTACAGAAATGAACTTTTGAAAACACATTGAAACAACTTCTGGCATACAGAAATTCTAAAAACTTGTATAAGGAGTCTCTATGTATCGTCTACTCAGTCTCTCATATTAGCATTTTGCATATCTGTAAAGCAATTATAAAATTACAATATTTCCTTAGCACAATGCTACAAGCCAAATTAGAGAATTTATTCACATTTCATGTTTTTCATTGCATGTTTTTCTGAGCTATAATTTAATTCAGAACATCATGCTGTATTTAATTTCTGTATTTGCTTAGTTTCCTTTGATCTTAAGAGTTCTAAATCTTTCCTTGGATCTTGACATTTTTTAAAATGATAGACGGTTATTTTACAGAAAATTCCTCAATCTGAATTTCTCTGACTATGTCTTCATTATCAAACTGGAGTTATACATTGTCCAGAAGTATACTATGGCAATTGTGTGTTCTTTTTCCCATTGCCTTAGGTCAAAGGCACGATATAGCTAACTGTATTATTATAGATGTTAATATCCATCACTTGCTTACGGTGGCATCTGCTGAGATGAAAATTTGCTATTTTCTCTTGGAATGTTCTAATTTTTAGAGGAGATATTTTAATACTAATACCATTTCTGCTTAAATATTCAACCTCTATATTTTGCACCCTAAGTGGATCTTACCTGCAGCAATTATTCCTGGATTATTGTAATGGTCATTTTCATTCTATGTTTATGAACCCAAATTGTTTTGTATGAAGAGTTGTTGCATTGTTGCTTTGTTTCCATGTACTCATGCATCCATTTTTCACTTTTTTTTTTTTTTTTTTTTTTTAGCACTACAAGATGCTACCAAGGGATCGCCTTGAACTTCCATGGAACATTTCTGGAACTAATCAGATCCACAGGGAGCCTTGACCTTTCACTGAGGAATCATTTTTAGCAAAGGACATCTGAGAACCTGATGTGGTCACTTCTTCTAGTTCATGTCAGAGGACAGAGTTGAGAAATGTGCATATGTACCTCAAGATGTATTAGATACAAGATGTGTACTAGATACATGTCTGTATTTATGTATTTTAATTTGTATGTATGTATATAACGAATATGTGTGTGAGAAATATATGTACAATATGCTTAGTATATAGCAGCATTTACCCAAATGATATTTTTAACCCCAATACAAAATTATCATAGGATTTATTCTAGTATCCCCTCTGTTTCCTGATTTTCTTCCTTTTCCCTGCATTGGCTTTTATTTTGTGAACTATATTTAACATTTTTTTCCTGCAGAACTAGAATGTAGAACATGCAGGATTACTGATGCATACACTCTTAGGAAAAATAAATTACAAAATTAAGTACAATGTGCATGAAAAATTACTTTTGTCCTTAGTCTTACAATATTCAGTTAAAAAACTATTTTCCAAATTTACTCAGGCAAGCTCCTTCCTTTCTATAATGTTAAGATTCATTTGTGATACAATTAGACTAATTTGTCACAGTCTACATTTTTTCCTTCCTTCTGCATCTGTTGTATTATTTTTTAATTTCCATTCAGTAACTTCAATACTGTGAGGTATACATTTCTATGGCTGTTGAAAATTGTATTGAGTTTTGCATGCACCACCACCATTCCATATGAAATGTAGTATTATATCCAAAATTATCTAGTGACACCCTTTCAATCTACAGCTATATTTTCTTTCTCTGATCTTCAATATCTACAGTTTTGTTTTTACAAGAATTTCATATAAAGGAATTATGCAGTATGTAGAAATTTGGGCACAGCTTCTTTCACTAAAAATGAATTATTTTTCGTATCTTCTGTTATAACAACTGAACCAATCATTTTTTTGTTGCTGTTATATTTTATGCATACATGTACCAGGGTTTATGTATCCACTGAATTAATGCTCACTGATCTTATTAGATTTCATGGTTTCATGTATGTAATTAAGTACAACTAAACTTGTAGATATTGTTGCTTCAAATATCCCATCTGCTCCATTATTTCTCTCTCTTGTTCACTTTTTGTATGACTCAAATTGTACATAAAATAAGTGAATTGACAATGTTCCATGACTTTCAAATGTTCTCTACTGAATTTTTCCCCTTTTTTCTTTGCTCCTGTTTGAGTGATTTTCATTAACTATTCAATTTGATAGGAACTCATGAATTTTATTCAGGCCACAGATGTACATATCAAAGGAATTTCTTATGACTCTTATTCTGTTTATCATTTATAGCATTTCATTTCATCCTTTCTTATATTGGCCATCTCTCTGTCAGAATTATCCTTCTGAATTAATATATAATTCAACTTTTCCAAAGAAAAAATAACATTGCTAATAATTATTTTAATTTGTCTGTCAGTTCCTATATTATTGTCATGATTAGGTTTAAGCTTCATCTCTTTTGAGTATGTATTTTCTCATCTTTTCATATGTCTTACAATTTTTAAAAAATATGTACATCATATTTAGGATAATAGTCGTGAGTAGTATCTTTGATACCCCTAAATGGGTTATCCATTACTTCTTATGGACCTTTCTGTAGGTGTTAGAGTTAATCTGGGTAAAAGAATTAGACTCAATTAAGTTATTTTGTGACCATCACTTCCATAAATCAGTTCATCAACAAAAGGAAGTGTATCATTATAGGCCATCTATTCTTATTCAAGAAATAAAAAGTACAAAATTGTTTTTTCATGGCAAAAATACAGTTATTGATCTAATATTTTTTGTGTCTGTGTAACAAAAGTCCATGTTTGTTAGCTATCCAACTGATAAGGGTCTAATATCCAGAATCCATAGGAGCTCAAAATCTTAACTCCCCAAAAATCAACATCTACTGAGGAAATGGGCACATGAATTGAAATACAGAATGTTCAAATGAAGAGGTAAAATGGCCAGTAAGTATATGGCATGTTCAACTTCGCTGGCTATAAAAGAATTCAAATGTAAATTACACTAAGATTTCATCTCACCTCATTTATAATGGCCATCTTCAAGGTAAAACAACAACAAATGCTGGTGAGTATGCAGAAAACAGGAACTCTTGGTGGGAATGCAAATTAATACAATCATTGTGGAAAGCAGTATGGAGATTCCTGAGAAAAGTAAAGCTAGAACTGCCTATGATCCAGTGACACTACTCCAGGGCATATATCCAAAGAAATGTAGGTCAGGATACAAAGGGACAGTTGCATATCAGTGTTTATTGCAACACTGTTCACAGTAGCCAAGCTATGGAAATGACCCAGAGACCGTACAACTGCTAAGTGGATCAAAAAAATGTGAGATAGATATATCTCACATTTATATGTATAATATATAATTAATAATAAATATATATGTATATGTGTGTATATATAAAACTCCAGATTGGAGTTTTATTCAACCATAAGGAAAAATGACATCATGAGGTTTCAAGGTAAATAGATGGCATTGGAGCCACCATCTTAAGTGAAGTAAACCAGGTTCAGAAAGACAAGGGCCATATGTTTCCTCTCCTATGTGGAAGACTGATCCAAAAGAGAAATAAATACACAAAAACAAACATGATCATATACAAACTTATACATAAAACATGTTCATAATAGTGGAACCACTCTGGAAATTGGGGAGGAAGGAAGGAAAAGAGAATAATAGAGCATCAACAATATTGAAATACATAACTTCTGTTTAGGTGGAGGATATAACTGTATGTATTGAAAACTGTTGAATGATCGTGGGTGAGAGGCAAGGAGTAAGGGAAAGTTAACAGAAGGGGTTGAAATGACCAAAGTTAAGTGTACTCACAGAAGGGGATACATAAAGAAACCCCTTTAAACATTGACTCTGGAGTTAATAACAAAATACAAGACTGTAAGATAGGTACAGTGTGGGGGTGTTACTTATAGCAGGGGGAAGGGTTAATGAAGGAAGTGAAGGTGACAGAGATTGTTGATAGGCCTCATACAGATATACAAAATAGAACAATGTAACCTTTTTCAACTGATTTAATAAGGGAAGAGAGAAAAGGGTGAGGAGATGGTGGGGATGAACTAACCAATGTAAAATGTAAGCCTATTCAGAATTGGCACAATGAATCCCCCTGTACCAGGAATATATTCTAATAAAAATGGAAAAAAAGCAAAGCCTAACCTCAATGTCAATGCACTGCTTTAAATGTGAAAGCACAACTTGCAGCATGTCTTGCACATGATAGGCAATCAATTCTTTACCTGAAATTATATTAAAAATCTATGAAATAGACTTGAAATCAAGAATATAGAAAAATACAATCAAGAATATATATTACAGGTTCTGATTTAACTCAAATAATAAGTAAATGTGAAGTACATAATATATATATAAGTATCTTATTGCGCTTCAAAATAGTATTAAATAAGGAAACTCAAACATTACCATTGTTTCAAAATGTATATTTATAAGATATTATTGTCTTGGTATTAATTAATGATTTTTAGAAGTTTATTTCTCTATTTCTTATGAAATGTCTAGAATGAGGAATAATTCCAAATAACAATCAACACAACGAAGGAATGTTACTTACTATTTAGCACAAGGGAGGAAATAGTTTTTGAAATTTTAATGTTGACTAAATACAAAATCGGATTGAGTTTTCAAAGGAAAAACCAGAAGAAATATTTATGGTGTTGTGATGGATTAGTTCATGCAAAATAAATTAATTTACTCTCAATTTCTTAACACCACAATGTTTCAGATAACTAATAAATGTTCTTATATTAACTAATGAAAATAATACAAATTAGCATTTGCTTTAAATGATACCTTAAAAGTAATTTAAAAGAATTATTAATTATAATTTTCAATGTCCATGGATTATCAAAAGAAATAATTAAAATTGTCTTCAGATTTTTCTTGTTCTTTATAAGTAATCTATGATTTTTGCATATCTGAAACCAATGGATTCACCCATAGATGCTAAATATAGTAGCACAGAATATTGTTATTTAAAATATTTGTAAAAGTATGACATTGACAAATATCTAAATTTTAATGTTACCGATATTTCTATGGGTATGCCTAGGTAATCATAATCTCTTTATACTGAACATCATGGTTCACAAATAGTGAGTTCCTTTCCAAATTTTCATAGAATATTACAAGTGGAGAAATGTCCGTTTGAGAAAAAATAAAACAGTGAAATGATTTAACGTTGATAGAGATATATATTTACCTGAAAACTTGGCTTAGGCTTTGCCAAATTCAGTCAATTTGCAGTTTTGGGGTGAGTATAAAGAAATGAGAAAGAATATTTTCAGAAATACATACTCAGAAATATTTCAGAAATAATTCAGAGGTGTTCCATAGAAAGGAATGAATTTATATCACATTTTAATAGGCTATAGTTTAAGCAAAATGAAAAAGGTGGATCATTTTTTATTCTTGCTTTTACCTCCACAACTAAAATTCTATTTATTTGACATCAGTTTTCTTAATACAGTACATGAAGTGTAATTACTTCACCATGCACCATGTACTATTTACCTGGTATATCTCTTGAGCAAGTTTAGTTTCCTAAAGATTCACATACATGTTCATTAAGTCTACTTTCAGGTCACGTACAATGGTATACAAGTCTAAATTTTTCCAGAACTCAATATAATATTTACAATTTATCATTTCTTCTGAGTGGGACCCAGGTCAAATATCTATCAATTCAGACATACTAATTATTTTCCTACATATGCATACAGATGTGATTCTTGTCATTGAGATGAAAATTTTACAATAGGAATTATGTTTTAATCATGTTTGTGTTTCTAGAAAATAATTTGTTCAAGATAGTAAAATTACTTACCTATATAGTATGTTGATATATAAATCAGTTCTTGCTAAACTCGTGCTGTATAATATACCACCACAAAAAATATTGACTTAAAAATATATACTTATTTAACTCATGAATATGCTCTTTTGAGTGTAAAAGTGATGTATGGAAATTTCTCAGTAATTACAAAGTTTCATTTTCTTTAAGATGCTAAACAGCTTAATGCATATATCACTTTACTCACTAGTAAACTGAGAATTAAAAATGAAAAATCTATTTCAAGTAGAGTAATAATCTATACATTGTAACTATTTAGAATACATCTTAGTTCTATTCATTAATATTACCCCCAATTTTTCATATTACTGTCAAGTTCTCACAAAAAGATGTTCAATCCTTTTACAGGTGTGATGAGTTAATAGGTCTACAGAGTGCTGAACAAATTCTTTTTGTATTTAGTCAACCGCATTTTTTCTTTGAAATCATCCTTTGTATATACATACATATTTTCTACCTCTCCACATTTCCTTATCTTCTGTTTTTTATACTAATTGGAATCATTATATTTCTCTAATGTTACTATAAATTTTTATGGTAAAAATAGGTTTTCAAATATCACACTTCAAGAATTTGTAATACTAACATGATTAATACAATTCTTGATATAAAAAAAAAAGATTCCATTTCTGTCTTTAAATATCTTACAAAATTGGATTTCAGAAATCACTGTTAGTAGCTGTGTCTGGCATTTTTACTCTGTTTAATCAATGAAATTGAGGGTATGAGAATACCATAACTTTGAGGATGTGAAGATAATGTACTAAGTTGCTTACCATTTTAAAATATTTTTACAATAGCAAAGGAAAAATGAAGCAAACACAAACTACATAATTTTTAATAGTCCCCTCTACTTATAGATATGACATACTTTTATTTAAACTTGACATATAAGCATTAGCTGTGCTGAAGAAGAAAACAAGTCAAATTAAAATATTTCTAAGTAGGAAGAATAAATAGCCTTATCAGTTTTTAAGAATATAAGTACTGAGTTTTATTAGATTTTTAAGTGATAAAAATGATTTGTCAAAATCACATTTAAAGATGATGCCACAAAGATGCTTCCATAAGTTTGCTACAATGTTATAGTCAGAATCTGGAATATCCCCCAAAGACACATGTGTCAAGGGATTGGTACCCAGTCTGGCACTTTTGAGAGGTGGAAGAAATTTTAAGAGGTGGGCCTGGTGGGAGGTTTTAAGTAATAACGGGCACACCCTCAACGTAGATACTTAGATAGCGTGGATCTAGCTTTTTCTTCTTCACTTTTGTTCCCAGCCTTGAGGTGAACAGAGTTACTCTGCTCCATGCTCCCTGCCATGATGCGATGCCTCACTACAGCACTGGGACTAACCGACCATGGAGTGAAAGAAAATGTGGTATTTACATACAATGGAATTTTATTCAGCCACAAAGAAGAATGAAACTTTGTCATTTGCAAGTAAATAGATGGAACTGGAGAACATCATGTCAAGTGAAGTTAGCCAGGCTCAGAAGGCTGTCACATGTTTGTTCTCATATGTACAATATAGACCAAATACAAACACACCAAAACTATGAAAAACAAGTCATACTAAGGAGAGGTCACATATGAGAGGGGTAGAGTAAAAGGAGGAAGTTAAGAAGGTGAATGTAGTTGATGTACTGTCTATGCAAGAATGAATACAGAATTTTTAAACCTGTTGAAATATCCATAAGAAGGGGACTAAAGTAGAAAGATGGAAAACTGAGTAGATGAAACAATTTGGGTAATAATACATATATGCATGGAAATGTCACAAGGAAACTCCATGATTAAACAAAATTGTTGGTTTTTTCGCTTACAAAATCAGAAAACAAGAGGACAAAATTGGTCCTGTCTGGGGAGTTGGTACCATTCAGAGGCAGAAGAATGTGGGGAAATGGTAGGGGAGGGTTAATACAGTGCAAATACTGTGTACACTTGTATATAAATGGAAAAATGAGACCAATTGAAACTATTCCAGGAATGGGGGGAAGGGAGAATAAAGAAGAATGATGGAGCAGGTGAGTTCAACTCTGATATATTGGAAGAACTTTTGTAAATGTCTTAATGTACTCCCAGCATAACAATATCAAAAAAGAAAAGAAAACAATAAAAAATATAAATGAATGTATACTTAAAAATGAAGAACGGGAATTTGAAACCGGTCCTTTTGGGGGGATGGGTACTAGTGGGAGTAGCAAAAGTGAATGGAGAGAGAGAGGAATGGTGAATATGATGCACTTTACATACTTTTCTTTATATAGAACAGTGACACCTGCTGAAATTATTTTAACTAGTGGGGGAAGAGAAAAGAGGGAGAATGGTGGTAGGGGTGGATGTAACCAAAGTACATTCAAGCATATATGGAATGTCACAATGAGAGCCCCTTCTACATATAATATATGCTAATAAAAGTGTGAAAATACTGTGAGGCAAAATGAACCTCCCCTCACCATAAACTGATTATTTTTTTATAACACTAAAAAGCTGACATGTTATCACTGTGAACTAGTTGAAATTGTTTTGCTAATTCTTTAGGAATTCTTCCTTCTTAATCACAGATTTTCATTTTTAACTTTATTCTTTGTGAAATACATTATTAAATATTTAGTGCCGTTGCTAGGCATGGTGACCCAAACTTGAAATCTCAGCCTTCAGGAGACTGAAGCAGGAGGATAGCAAATTTGGGCAACCTGGGCTATACCACAAGACCCTGTCAAAAAATAAACATGTAGTGCTTTTACCTTAATAATGACTGGAAACAATCTTCAAGGAAAATTCTTTTAAGCTTTAGGAACTAGTATGTGCATGTATACATATACACACATGTGTTTTATATATATATATTACTATATTTAGATTTCACACACTCAAATATATAAATAAATATACACTTTATTTCAAAATATTCAAGGTTATTTTTCTGACAGTAAAATAAATCATATTTTTTTCTCACTGTTTCTCTTCCTCTCACTCATTTTCTCTCTTTTCTAGAAAGACTGGAGTTGAATTATAGAATATTGGCATTTAACAGATTGCTTAAGGAAGTCATAGAAACTTAGTAGTGTATACATAATTTGCCCATTACATAAGCACTAATTTATGAAACAATACATGATGAATGAAATAAATATACACATATGACATATGACAGTAACATATTAACTATTAAGTTTCTTTTCTTGAGCGCTAATGTATAGAATACTTGTTGAGACTGAAAAAGATTTGTAAACCAAAATAGACATATTTTGATAAAATGCTCGTGAAGAATTGGTGGAATAATTTCAGAAATGTCAAAATAACTATGAATAGAATATGTTATATCTTATATGTAAGCTATCATACAACAGAATGCATGAAATAGAAGACCAAATAGGAAAAATTTTATGCCACACTTTGTTTATGAAGTAGAGATACAAAAAATAAAGTAAAATTTTTTTGTTGCATAAATCTTTAATTGATGCCTTTTGTGAGTTATCCTATGAAATTGGATTTTCCTATTACATAATTTAGTATTTCTTTTAAAGACTACAAGAATATTTGTTTTTCACTTCTCTCAAATACTACCATAGAAGAAATAACTTAATTGAAGTTACAAACATAAATTGATCTCTGTCAATACCAATTGTCTACCATGAACTTTGAATAATTTGTTGGTCTTTCCATAAATGAGCACCCCATCATGTTTTGAAAGTTACCATCCTTCCTGCTTTCTTCTTCCTCATCCTACAAACCTCAAAATCCAATCCACTATAAAGAACATTGATTATAGTTTCACTTGAATCAAGCCACAATTACATATGACTCCTGTCATTGGCTTGAATGTTTAAAGTAGCAATAATATTTAAATTATCTTTGTATTCCCAGAAACTAATACTGGGTCTAATTGTGATATTACTTAGACATGTAGTGTGGACATATAAATTTCTCTTATCACAATGACACTGTATAACATGGTAACACAAAATAGTAACTTAAAATATAAATAGTTATTATCTTAGGAGTAGGGCTTCTTAGTGGAAAAGTGACACATGCAAGTAGTATACACCCAGAATGTTGTAACGTGTTGGAACATCTCAGTCCTCAGGTTGTGTCATGCAACAGGTGGCATCTAATCAAGACAAAGAAGAGCACGAGTAGCTATCTCACTGCAGCAAGTAACAGTCTTCTCTTAAACATCAAATTCCTAACTCTTTTCTTATGTATTGCATGGATAATGGAAATACACACAAATTGATTTTTTAAATTATAAACGTTTTCTCGTTTAAAATGTATTATGATAGCCCTTGCCTTCTTTCCAATTTCCATTGGAAATAGCATAAGAAGACAGATTTCAACGATAAAGAATGAAATAACAAGAGAATAAAATAAAAATGAATAAATATAAAAACAATAAAACATTTAAAAACAACAATAAAAATATCCCCCTAATCATTTTTATCTGTTCAAATTGCAGTTTACTGCTATGAGGACAATCGATTCATTTTAAACTACTTTAATTAATTTAAATCAAAACAAATCTTAGATTTTGTTTTCATTTAAATTCTGGCGTATATTTATTAAAATATTAGAGACCAAAATTCCTTTTAATTAAAAATTCTGTTTGTGTTTTGAACATATACCACTATTATGGGACATTTTGAATAGTTTGAGGGATAGGGGAAGCAACAGAATATCAAGTTTACCTATACATTACCTTTTGTATTCTAACGTACACCCTGCAAGGACCTGGGGTATCAAAAGACTTTGTCATCCTTAAATTGTTTACCTTTCTTAAAAGAGTAACAGCAATAGGAAGCATTCCATGATAATGGTACTTGATATAATATTAAACCCTTAAAATTATTCATTTAAAGGTTAGAAGTAGGAGGTACTCTAAAATTACTTCACACCAAAATTGTATTCCATTAATAATTATTCCATTTTAATTTTGTGCATTTCTAAATTGTTAAGAGTTACATTAGCAAACACATTACTCAATTAGTCACCTCTTCTTCTGGCAGTGCTGGAAATATGTTACTGATGTTCTCTTAGGAGACAGCCTGATACAGAAGTTTGAACATATAGCTGTTTCAAATTTTATTTTCCCAGAAGGATAAATGGACTGTCATCGTTGCTAACATATAAGGTTTATTCAAAAAGATGCTTTCCAAAACAGAACTAAAGCAGGAGAGAACATATTCAGGACCTAAGAAGCTTAGAGTTTGGGGATAAAGGCTCCCTCCACACACTTTCTTTAATAAAAATTATAAGTAGAACATTTCCACATGAATGTTTAGAAATATGATTCTAATTTGAAAACTGTTTATTACATTTTTCAGTTAAAATTACTAAAAGAAAAAATACAAAAGTAAAGTTCATCAAAGAGAAAAGACAAAAAATGTAGACTAGAAATACTAAAGACTTATAGCTTTATTTTTCAAACTACAGTGATGTATGGGAAACATACATCTACCCTCAAGCTTATAAAAGTTGTATTGTCAGGCAAACATTTCATAATTTTTAGTTTAATATTTGTTCTTTCAGTTCTATCCAATAATTTGTTTAAAATTAGAATTTACTATGCACATACTCATTCATAATGTACACCTCACGATGTACACTCATAATTCAACTACATAAAATCTGAAAATCAGCCAGTGTTACTCATGGTAAATAAAATATAATAAAATAAAAATGCAGCATTTGGGGTGAGAACATGCTTAGAAATCCACAGAATAGAGGAGATTGAGAAGAAGCAAATAACAGGGTGAAGGTGCATGATACTAAGGGTCAGACATAATTTAGTGTCAGGCATCAGAACATTTTATAAATAGAAAGAAATAGCTGAGATCCAAGAGTAATGATAAAGAGCAAAGAAAACTGTCAGTTTCTATACACACTGATGAGGCGGAGAGGGAATGAGACACAGAGTTCAACATGTGTGATCTCTTCTTTTGGGTTAAGTACCAAACTGTGTCTCTTTTTAATAACTACATGAGCTTAGGTCATCTATTAATTCTGTCACACCTACCTTATGGGACAGTTGTAGGACTGAAAGGAGTAACTGACACCCACAATGTTTATACTGCTATTCCTGGCACACAATGAGAGTTGAGTATATGTTAGCAACTATCAAAATGCTAAATTTTCCTCAACACAATTCTCCAGTTTCCAGAATGAATAAGCTGTATTCTAAAACTACAATATTTTAGAGATTACTGTATCTTAAATATAAGATGTTTTGGAGATTAATACTACCATATGTGTTTGTTATGTTAATTAATATATGGATTTGATCTACTTTTTAACTAATATAATTAATGGCTATTAAGTTTTGCTTGTATGCAAAGTTAAGCACAGGATAAAACATTCAAAAGGTAGACTGTGATTTTGAGAAGTCATTTTAAAGGCCTGTTAAGTTCCCAAGACACTTCTTACTATTGTAGCGGAAGTTGCCAGGTATCTAGCAGCTCCACACAGATCTACTGTGTCTTTCTCCCTGATATCAAGGCAGGAAGACTGAAAACAACATGTACCATGTCCCACATCCTAGATTCTTTCATGCAGCAGGACTGGTGGTTGAATGAAGGGCAAAAGGAAAGAAGTCTTTTTTTTTTTTTCTTTTTGTTTCTGAAACATGCATTCAAGTGGCAATGACAATGACGATAGCCAGCAAGTCTGCACAACTTAACTGGGATCACAGCTCCAGCAGTGCTTAATCTTTGCATATCCTTTTCTCATTTTGCTCTCTCCTCTTTCACCAGCTGTTACTCCAATGACATAATTGATTCACTGAATTAAATTTTATTTCTTCAAAATGGCTTCTCTGTTTCTGTTAAGACTGTTTAATGGTCATCACATTTATCGAGCACAAATATTCACAAGAATAGATTTGTAATCCTAGATCATTGGACAGAAAATAACATTGTATAAGGGCATAATAATGCAGCCATTCATATGTAATGTTTATGTAATATTATTATGGCCTTTAAGCAATTATTCACAGTAATAATAAACATATGTTTGATTATCTGACAGTATGTCAACATCATGTTAATATCATTTCAGAGTACCTTGTGGTTTACAAGTCTTAGTTTCCAAAGACACATTAATTAATTTGTTGTTTATAATATTCAAGTGATGCAGGGTACAGGTGGTGGCTCACTCCTGTAATCCTAGCTGCTCAGTAGGCTCAGAGATCAGGAGGAGCACAGTTTGAAGCCAGCTGGACAAATAGTTCCCAAGACCTTGTCTCAAAAAAATCCTTTACAGAAAAGAGCTGGTGGAGTGGCTTAAGGCTTCGGCCCTGAGTACAAACGCCAGTACTGAAAAAAAAAGAAATTCAAGTGAGCCAAGATATACAATAACCAAGATTTGAAAAAGCAAATTGATGTATATAAATATATCACAACACAAATATCATTAAAACTAAATTAGGCAAAGCACTAGAAATTAAATATTTCATGAAATACGTTCAGATACCTGTTTACATATTTCAGAATTACTAACATATTTTTCTTCTTTTGATAGTTTTGGGGTTTGAACTTAGAGCCTCACTCTTGCTAAGCAGTTGCTCTACCACTTGAGCCAAACCCCCAACCCTTTTATTGTTTGTTACTTTTCAATTAGATGCTCTCTTTTTTTTTTGCTTGGAGCAGCCCTTTGCCCATAATCTTTCTACTTGTGCCTCCTGCATACCTTGGATTACAGGCATGAAACACCACATATGGCTTATTTGTGAGAGATGCTGTTTCATTAACTTTTGCCTGTGCTGGCCTGGAACTGTGATCCTTGTGATATCCACATCTCAAGCAGCTGGGATTTCAGGAATGTATTACCATATCCAGCAACTGCCCTATTTAAATTACTAGATATTTACATTTTTGTAAAAATAAATAGAAAAGGTATCTCCAGCAACTAAATATTCATCCTCATATATTTAAAATATATTCATATGTATCTGCATATGTAACACACATATAAATGCATTGATGTATATATGCTAATGTGTAAGAAGTGTATGTTCTATTTCATCAGTGTTTTTCCATTTCCATAATTTTAACAAATGCACATAGAAGCTGATCATTGACAAAATAAAGGAAGTAGGTATTGGATAATTTTACATTAATAGGGCAAATATAAGTAATTACATAATAGGTCATTTGACTGTAGCCACAAATTTTGGAAAATCATAATTTATTATGAAACATGAATATACCACAATCCACCAGTGGGTGAGGGTAAGATTGCAGAATAAGGAATGGATAGGCAATAGTTCATAAAGTTATTATTTATGTAGCACATTCTAAAAAGTTACCACATTAAAAAGAGAACTCCATTTAATGATGAAACAAATGAAATTGATGAATTTAGTATTTGGACATTCCTGAAGATAATTGAACTTTTCTGGGAATTTAATTTTACTGCTGCTGTTGTAGCTATTTATCACAAAGTTAACAAATTTGAACATGCATTTGAAATTTTAGGTAGAAAGGGTGAAGGATTTTTCAAATTTGCTGAAGAAAATGCAGGGTTATTCACAGAACATCTCTAGGAATATTTTTTTATGTGAAGCATTTAAAGAATTATTTTTAAATAAATGACATGATCTAATTAACATTTTTATAAATCCCTTGGATGCCTGACAAAATTGTTTTAGGTAACCCATGTGCAAACAATGAACAGGATTTCAGATGAGGGAACGTGGTAGGTTAATTATGATTGAGGCAGTAAAGAAAGAGCGATTCAGTGCCTTGGGTTAGACATTGAAAGTAGCCATGACAGGATGAGCTAAAATTCTGGATGTGAGAAATGAGGGAGAGGAGGCTCCTCAAAGCTGATGCATTAGTTCACTCCAGAGGAACTAATACAGAAACCTTAAAGTGACAGAGGTTAACATGAGAAGGGGATCAGGATCCAGTGTAAAGATCAGTTAGAGATGAATCAACTTGGGTTGTAACACATTTGTACATGAAAGCAATGCTAGGAATCTCTCTGTATAGCTGTCCTTAACTAGCAAAAATGCTTTGTCTTCCTTATTATGCTTATATCTTTTCTTCAATAAAATTAGAGATAAGGGCAGAACAGGTTCTGCCTGGAAGTGGGAGGGGGCAGGGGTGAGAAATGACCCAAACAATGTATGCACATGTGAATAAATGAATAATTAAAATTTTTTTAAAAAAATGTTGATCCATATGTCCTAGTTCAGCATTAGTTAGGCAGCATAATTGTAATGAAATCATCTAAAGAGCATAGAGCTTGTGGAAGAGAGGTACCAGAAATTAGAAGTAACATGATAAACTAAACATATTTCAAAAATAAAACATTCCTATTTTATTTGTAATACCAAATATAAAATTGATAATATTTAAATTCATAAGAATTTTATTGAGAGTGATGCATGTCATAATAATTGACTAATTCCCAGTCTTTTATTACCAACGTAGGGAAAATATTGCATTGAGTCAACTTACTGTCTTCACCATCTACAAATATAATTTGTAAACTTTGTGAAATTTACTCTTCTGCAATTTTTGCAGGTCTGTTGGAAACGGTACTGAAAAGGGGGAAATGAAGTCATTATTTTTCTTTATGAACTTTGCAGACAGCTGTAAAGATTTTGAAAATCTGCTTAAAAATAAAAAATCAGGTATGGATTTAAATTTCATTTAGTAATTTAATAGAAAATATTTTCTTACCTTATTAATGATCCCATGATTATTAGTATAAAATATATTAGGTTATCTTGTTGGGGAGGAAAATATATTTACATTCATGGTGACATACCTATGTCTTTAATGAATATATGAATATTATGTCATTACTATGGGAATTTTCTGCTATACAATCATAAGATGGAAAAAAGAGTTTTATCTAAAAGTGCATGCTTATTAAAACCATTTCACCAGGTACACAGAGCACTGATGGTTCTGTCTTAAATACTCAAACCCTGGTAACTGCAAAAATAAGTATCTACAACAGCAGTGGTAAATTCCCAGAAAATTTTAGTTTTCTCCATAAATATGAAATACTAACTTCATCAATTTCATTATGTTTAATTGTTAATTTTTTTATTATACAAATTTTCAATGGTATTTAAACAAAATATTTTGAGGTCTACCAAGAGAGTTTAATTTTTAATGATAGTGGAATGTTTTAGATAAAGAATGATATTATAGAGCAAAATATAAAAAACTCCAGTGCATATGTATGCATATATGTGTATTATACAGAGACACATACTACACATACATCTACTTATAATTAAAATTAACCTTCTCCTTGCCATGGTGCTTTGCAATGTCCAATCTGTTAGTAAATCCCTTCAACAAATTTTTATTTAGATATTATTATAGTCAGTTCTCAAATTTCTAGTTGGTTCCTTTGTAGTTTTAATTAGTCTTCTGAAATTGGCCATTGATCACTCATTTTGTCTGTATTTTTCTTCAGATTCTTGAACAAATTTAGAATAGCTACTTCACTTTTTATGTCTCTTTATATTTACTATTATCTCTTATATGCATTTATTTTCCTGCTTCTTTGTCTAGTCATTTTCATCTTTTGCTGAATATTACAAGTGTTGTCTTTGGAGTTAAATGTTTTCCTTTGAAAGAAATTGAATTTTGTTGGGTCAGTTAATTTACTGGCAGAATATTTTCTTACGTTGAAAATGGTATGTAGGATTGTTCATGAAAGTTGAAAGTTGTCCTTACTTACAGGCTAGCATTGTCTTATATGGATGTTTTATGGTCTCTGCTTAATGAAAGAATGTTCTTCCAGGCCTCTCCAGTTTTGCCTGTGAAATGCCAGTCTCTTTCAGCTCTTTAGCAAATGCTAAATACCTTCCTGGTATTTGAGACAGAAGTTCCATTGACACTGAAGAGAAAAGATCCTTTGTATGGTGCAACTAATTGGTTTTATATCTGGGGTGATTTTGACCCCAGAGGACATTGGGCAGTGTTAGGGTGTCACGCTATTTGTGGATGTCACACTAAAGGGGTCTCTGCTGCTGGCATCTGATGGGAGAGAGGGTAAGAGTGCTGCTAAATATTTCCTACAGTGGCCACAACAAAGAAATTTTCATTCAGTACACATCTCTTATCAAGTCAATTGTATAATATTTGAATATTTGCACAATTTTTAAGCTACAAAAAATCAGGAAAATAGAAATGATATATTTTAAGTCATATTTCTTCATAATGGTAAATGTTTTATAAATCTCCATCAAAATTCAGAGTTGAATATCAAGAAAATATGAAACGATATCCCATCTTTTGCCAGTCAGTAAAAATCTCAATAAGTCTTTTAATTATATGATGCCAATGGCTAAAGCTTGTTAGATCACTTCAATGTTCTCAGCACACTATTTATTCAGTAAAAAGGTTGATAATTGTGGATATAATTTTTCACTTGTTCCTATTAGACTATGCCCATTTAGAATATAACACAGTCTTCTGGACAGAACTTTTAGGAAAACAACTCAAATGGCCATCCCCTGAAGAGAAGAATCCATAAATAACGTACAATAGGCAATCACAGACAGACTGATTATCACAGTTTGACTCAGTGGCTGTATATGATTTTAATGGCTTTGCTGCCAGATGTACTCAACACAGCTATAATGTGTTTTGCCCCACTGAGTGCCCAAGATGTTTTCATTCTTGAAATGCAATAGATTACTTTTTAAAAAGCCTGAACAAAATAGAAAAACAGTAGTTGGTCAGAAAACTGAAGATATTTGTAAGAGACATTATAACCTTATATCTCCTATTGTTAGTATAACACCTTTTGCACTCTTATTGAGTATTTGTTTAAAAATAAAATGCAAAGAGGTAAATATTTAAAATGTAATCTTCCCATCACATTATTATAATTTGCATTACAACTATATAAAGTATCTAATACCTGTACTTTTTGTTTACTGAGGATTTTGTAAAGAATTTTCTTATATATTAACCTATTATACTCTCATAATATTAGTGATGTCAGTCTGTGTTTAATCAACAAATAAAATGAGCTCAATGAATTTTATTAATTTACAACTCATATATTGCAAAATAAATGACATAATATATTAATATATTTCCATAAAACTTTCAGTGTTCTTCCAAATAAAAAAAAAGTATGCATAAATATTTTTAAAGAACGAAGAGAAAATGAAGATAAAATTGTGTTTTACACATTAGTTGAATGGTTGTTGTAGAGAATAATTTTATTATAGTTTCAATATACTATTCATAAAATGACAAGAAGTAGCATAGCATGACATCATATTTTGCATCCTTATAAAAATGTGCTCGCTTAATGTTCACTTTATATGAATTTATTGAATTGACAAACATAATGCTGCCACAGGTTGATATCAGAGTGTGTGTCACTCTGGAGACTACCAGGTGGAAAATTCAATAAATTATGCATGTATATGTTACAAGCAATGCATAAATATTTTTTCCATAAAGAATTTTAGTCAGCATCCCCCCAAATAAATAAAATATATTTACAAGCATTTTTAAAGGTAGAAACAAAAATTTCAAATAAAAAGCTGTAGATAACTTTAAGTGAATAAAAGAAGTTCTAACATACCTGTTCAGGTACAGGATAGTGTGATAAATACTTAATACATTTGCTCATTTGTAATGTGATTTGGCTGCTCTTCTCATCAACGATATACAATATCCTTACCCTCTGGATTTTGGTTATGCTTTGTGACTTATCATGGTCAACAACTGTGGAAGAAGAAAGTTAGTAAGTGAAAAGCTTAGGTTTTAAGAAACTTTTGTGGCTTCATCTTTTGACTTCTTGGATCATAATCCTAAACTGACAATTCAAAGAAGTACAATCTAGCTTACTGAGGATATGATATGCATGAGAAACAAATGAGATTCCAAAGGCAACAGCTCAAAAATGGCAACTTCCATGGAGATGAATGACCATCTTGGATGATCAAGTTCAGTTTCAAGGCATCAAATGAATGCAGCATCATGAGTGATTACAGAGAGCAACAAAAGTACTTTGCTGACCACCTGTGGTCAAATTGTCAGCACTCAGGCTTTTGGATAACTAAAGATACTGAGTATTTTACCCAAGTATGTTTGAGGATGATTTTAATTCAGCATGCATAACTGATATATAAGGCTTCCTAAACAAAAAAGTTCTATTAAATTTTGCAATAGTGACAAAACACAATGTAAAATTACTGAGGACAAGCTCTCAAACACCTAGTGGATTGTTTCTTAGAAGCTGCAAGCATTTTGTTTTTCCTAGAGCAAAGTCAGGTATAGGGAGAGGTGTAGCCTCAGAGTCTGGTAGACTTTATATCATTTGGAGTATTTGGATATTTATACTGAATAATAGAGCACAATTAGAATATTTTAAAGAATATGTCTTCTGTTATTTTAAAGAACCACTCTGGCAAATAAACCTACGTATACATTTTAAGAATGACTATTGGACATTGGACCAAATATTTCAGTAGTTTAGAAAGAGATGTTGGAGAACTAAAACAGGAGTTAATAGTAGTGAGTTCCTTAAAGAGTGAAAAAAATGAAAGTTAATGTAAGGATTATTTCAAATGTTATTAAAGATATTTATGCATGAAACATAATTACAATAAAGAACCATATTAAATTTCAAAATATTCTCATTTTAAAAGAAAACATTACATAAAATAAATATACATGGAAGTGCCACAAGGAAACTCTCTGTGTAGCTCTTAAACAAGCAAAAATGTCATTTCTTTTTCCTTTTTTTTGCAAAGTTGGAGAACAGAATGTTGAAACAGGTCCTGGCTTGAAGCAGGTGAGTTGATACCGGTAGGAGGGGAGAGGTGGGAAAAAGATGTAAGAGGGTGAATACAGTGCAAATACTACGTACACATGAATGTAAATGAAAAAAAGATACCTGTTAAAAGTATTTCTCAATTCAGGAGAGAGGGGATAAGGATGCTGGAGGGGGTAAATTTAGCTATGATATATTTGATACATTGTAAGTGCCTTTGTAAATGCCACAATGTACCCCTACTCAGCACATCAATAAAATAAGTAAATAAAAAGTACAACTTTCAAAAATTGCCAGGTTTTAAATGCTAAAGGGTAAGAAAGGTTAAGCAGGAAGATCAGAATGGATTTTTAGGGGAGGATAACTATTCTGTATGATACTAGGATAATGGATACATGTCAGTATACATTTGTGAAAACCCATATAATGTAGAACATCAAGAGTGAACCCTGATGTACACTATGGACTCCAACTGATAATGATGTGTCAATATAGACTCATCATTCATAAAATACACTCCACTCTGTTTAGGTTGTTGATTGGGAGGTTGAACATCTTGAGGTCAAAGCGTATATGAGAACTTTGTATTTTCTGCTCAATTTTGCTGTGAATCTAAAAGTGTTCTAAAAGTGCCTATTATAAAAGGAAACAAAATAAAGTCCATGAAAAAGAAAAAAAAAGAACATAATCATATATCATGGAGAAACAAAGTAATAAATTAAAACAAGACATACAGCAGCCAAAGATAAGCTTAATTCATTACTATTTGGAAATATAGTTAATTCAGTATAAAAGAAAATATATTATTCTATAAATACAATATTTTGAAATTCATAATTTTTTGTTCAGTTTGTTGCCTTTGCTGTTTCATGAAAAACAATATTGTAGTATAAAGAAAAAGAAATAAAACCCTTTTTACAACTAGTAAGAATTCTTTGTATTTATTCTTTATAAATAAACAGCTGGAACTGAGACATAGAAAATAAACATCCTTCTATGTGCACAACCTTCTCCATTGAGGAGACTGAGAATTCCACTGCATTACAAATAAATGAAAAATATGTAGTCTTTTGTTTGTCATATATATTTGTTATACCCAGCATTAAATATGTGATGTTATCATCTGATATGGGAAAATTAGTATATTTTCTGGTATATTTTCCAGTAAATATTAGAATACATGGTATTTCTTATTGTCCAACATTCAATACAGTTAGGTTAAAGAACAGAAATAATTATTCTCTCTTAGTGGATATTTCATTCTGTGTTGAATTTATTTTTACAAAGGCTTTCCTTGTCAGAACAGTAGATGGTTCTGAGTATGGCTGACATCCCTGTACAAGTTATTAAAATAGTTATTTTAAAGCATAAACAAATCTCAGAACAGGTTTGCCTTAAATAATAAATTAGCTTTTCCTTTCAGATTGGCTACATGAATTTGGCAGGAAATGATTTATATTAATGAAAAATATTCCTTTTTAAAAGGAGTATTTCCTTTATTTGAGATAAATGCACAAGTATAAACTATATCAATTTCTGTTAATTTAAACACTTTAACTGAGAACCCTTGAAAATATGAATGAGGAAATAACTGTTCCTTTCACTTTCATGGAAACAACCACCAAGATACATTGGCCTCCAACCTCAGACTGGATTTCAGAATACTTTGATCCTTTACTTGACTCCAGTTTGGTGAGATTGGACATGCCACTTAATCATTTTAATGATGCACACCCTTAGAGATAAGCATTATTTAGCCTATCTATGTGATGTGTTTTAAGAGACAAGAAGAAATTCAGTTTCTTCAGAGAATATCATGCTAGGAGTGCCCCTATGATTGAAAACCAAATTATGCATTCAATGCTTTTTGTAAGAGTTCAACACCTGAACACTTTACTAGATATTAAAAGATTTTTTTCCAATACTTGCTCAGATAAATTAGACATAAATAAGGGTATTGAGGTCAACCCATAGCAAAATTCTCAGAATTAGCAAATATAGACTCATAGAATGTGTACTATGTGTATGTTTGTGTGTGCATGCTTGAAATCCAAAAAGAAATTTGCTGAAGAATGTCTCAGCAGAACTGTCTCTTTGTTCCTACTCTGTGGCACAGGATCTAATATGTTTTCTCTCTCTCTCTCTCTCGACACACATACATATATCCCAATTTTGATTAACATAAATTTAGGGAAAGATGCATGACATAAAATATGAGTAAAATTAATCAATATTAAATTAAAATAATTTTGAAGTGAGTGTTAGGAACTGAAAAAATTATTATCCCTTAAACCCACTCCAATTTTGGTCTTCAAAAACAATCATAAGGTTTTCATGGGCGTCCCTGAAGAAATTGTCTCTGAAAAGGGAGTAATCGTTAGGTGCTCTTACAGATGGCATTAAGATGCATTGCTCCTTTAATACTGACTTGATGCAGCAAAGAAAATCTACTTTAAGAAAAAAATGAAGATGGTCTGGGGGTAAAATAATCATATTGTGTCATTTTCTCCTCCCAGATCATGCCTCATTCTGTATATCATCTTTAGATAATCACTAATATTAATGTAGGAGCTGCTATGTGCCTAGTATGCAACAGCTTTGCAAACATTGATTACTTTAATTATTTAATATAAATATAAATATTTGACTGTTTATAAAGACTTTAAAATGCAGAAAATCAATTTACAGAATAAAGGAAATGAAAGCAAGGAAGGGAGAGACTGGGGCTGCACCTCACAACTGTGTTTGTCCTCACAAGTCTACCCTTAATAATGTGTGGAATGATTTGTCTGCCACAAATATTCAGTCGGACTTTATAACTGCCCAAATTCATTATTGCAATGTAATTCTGCACTAATTATTCAAAAAAGTCATGTCAAAAATAATAATGTATTTTCAATTCACTCTCTGAGAGCAAATTATTTCATATAGACATTTGCTTTACATAGATACACACTTAAAGAACACTCATTGTATGTAAGTATGTATGCACACTATTATCATGAGTCTAGGCTATTGCCATCAATTTATTATTTCATTTATTATTGGGAGCCATGATGTAGGATTGTTCCAATTAGTGTTGCAACTACAATTCTCCATTTCTTTTGACATACTAAAAATTATCTGTAGATCAACCTGCACCATCAATGAGCTTAGTATTTGGATAACATCATTTTATTCCCCCCCAAAATCAACTTTTATGACAGTTGCTAATTGCTCTTAATTAAGTAGTTCATTAGCAAGTGCCTCACATTCTAAATTTGACACTTTCACAAATAGACAATGATATTAGAAGCTGACAATTTCCAAAATTATTTAACTAAAATTATAAAACCATTTCAATTTTAGCTTTAATCCTAAAGTGAAAAGAAAAAAATGTTACTTATTCCAAATACGTTAGATAAAAGTTACTGTGTTAAGATTAAATTAGCACTTCATCTTTAATATCATCTGAAATATTTACTCATCCACCTCAAATGTATCATTCAAAGCATGATAGACTAGAAAAAATTATTTCCTTTTTTTAGTTTCCCTTTATTATTGTGCTGGTGGAGGTACATTGTGGCATTTACAAAGGTTCTTACAATGTGTTAACTATATCATACTTGTATTCATCCCTTCTCCAGCTCCGTTTATGATTCATGGAACAGTTTCAACAGTTATCATTTTTGCATTTATATGAAGGAAAACATGCAGACAGAGGTACACACAAAAGCACAAAAATAAATACTTAAAACCACTGATGTATTTTCTTATTCTGGGCATGTGGCCAAGATAAATTGACCAAATGAGAACCATAGGTGTAAAATACATACCAGGTTTTGAAAATGTACTATTAAGAAAAGAATGAAAAATAGATTGCTGCTTTTTTAAAAAAAATACTGATTATATGTTGAAATGATAATAATTTTGATTATCCAGGTTCAATAAAATATATTAATACTAAAATAAATAAATAAGTAAATCATTCTTCTTTTATCCTCATTATTTCATGCACCTTCTAATTTAAATTTTTGTCCTTTATTTTCTCTCATTTTCCGTCCAACATGTTTTTGTCACTTTATTCTCTTTTTTGTCATTTTTGTCTCTTGTATTATACATGCAATATTTTATATAACACACGTAGGCACATATGTTCATTAATATAATATATTATAAACCTACTTAAAATAATATTGGATAATAGAGATGTGTGTATTTGGTAATTAGAATATTATTTGGACTTTTCCATGATATATAAGTTGGGCGTACATCCCTGCACAATCTACCATAAAAAAATATGTTCTACAGTTAATTGTGTATGTCCCAGGAATACATTATCCAGTCCTCAAGCCATTCACATTCATAGAAATGTAAACTCTGATCTTCTTTAGTGACAAGTAAATTTTTACCTATTGGTGCAACTGTATTTATCCTTATAATAACCAGCATCTAGGGCTGGGATGTAGCACAGTGGTACGGTGCTTGCCTAGCATGCGCGAGGCCCTGACAAAAAAAATCATCAGCATCTCAACTTCTCACCAGCTTCTGAGTTTAAACTAATAGCAAATATTCCTTAATATGCACTTTACAGAATGAATTCAAATATGATAAGCTTATATTTGACACAACTAGCAAATATTCTTCACCAATTCAACCATCAAAGGCTGACATTCAGAGGCCTATTAATCCATGGAGGTACTCAAATTTGTAATACTGGACAGTCATCTTTTGTCAGCAGCCCATTCTTTCCTCCCCAGAGGAAGATTTGTTTCTTCTGTGAATGCTTTGCTTGGCATAATGACATAAGAATAGGTCTCTCCTTGGATCATGTTTCATAAAAAGTTATTCAATGTTCTATCAGGTACTGATTTTAGTTTTGAGAGGAAGATTATCTTAGACAAAGAAGTCACTTATGTTTAAGTGAAAATTTATAGTTTCTGTAAGAAAAAGGGGAGAAATATTATAGGTTATGGAAAGTGAAACATTAAGGTAAAAGAAAGATGTATATTGGAGAAGTAAATTAAATTTTTGCTTTGGATTATGCAATCAGAGTACTTTGGTCATGTACCTGTGAAGACTTGGATAATGTCTCCATGTCTATTTGAAGGTATGTGACCAAATACTGCAGATGACATCAGATGACACAGAAACAAGCTTATTATACAAGAAATAAAATAATTCAACCTAATTATATTTTAATATTTATTTTCTCCTAGCTGTAATTAATAGATAATAGTTCTTAATACTTACAATCAACTTCGTGGATTTAAAAGCTCTTAAATCTTCATTTGTTCTTTAGTTTATGCTCAATTAGCTTGTATATTTGACAGATTGAATTTTCCTACCCATTAACACCATTCATAAATTTCATTAAATTCTCATGACATTTCATATTATAATTACAAATTTAATGTATCTAATTCTTAACTCTTTCAAGCATTTTTAAACAGGGAGAATCTGAGAGTCCTTAACCAATTTGCCAAATTTTATCTGACTGCCAGAGAGACCACTGGCATACCAAAAGGTTAAAAATTTGTGATGTAAAAGCCCTAAGTAGGGACTGTAGGTAGTAGAAGCAGAAGGGACATAGACCTGAGTGAGTATGAATTTGTTTCAATTGTACCAATGATAATGTAGTGAGAGAAGTGACACTCAAATGAACATAGGGTTCCTCTTTGTGTTTCCCAGAATAACTAATCCACAAAAATGAAGACAAATAGATGATGGATTGCTTATATGTTACTATAATTAATATTTTTAATCTTTCTGTGTTTATGGTAATGAAATTTCAACTACTGGATGCAAATGCCATAATTTTTATGGTGATAAATTTGTAAAATGTACATGAGAATTCAATATTCTGTATCTTTTGTAAGGTTGTTTTCTCAGAGTTCTGTTACCTATAAAAAATTCTTTAAATATTTGTGATCTCTCATGTGGGAATATACAGAAAGTGTACTGGTTATGTTTAAAATAAAAATAGTTAGTAGTAGTTACTGAATTATGCACGAATATAAAGGTACAATTTAAAAAGTTTACTTGACTAGTATGTATTTTAAAGATTCATTATTTTATCTACTAATAGCAGCAATAAAACATGACTGAGGTTTTGATTACTTGGTGTATACGAGGCTCTATTCCAAATAACTTTGAGGTATTGACTCCACTAATCTTTATAGCAGTCACAAGACAGATGTAGAGGTTATACAGATAAGACTGAAATAAGTCCTATAATTTGTGCAGTTACCAGTTACACTTATTTCTAATTGCAAATTGATTTTCAAATTGCATGTCTCCTTAAATTATTTTAGTTTTTATAAGTAATATATTTTATATTCATTTTTTCCTATTCAGATTGCCATAATCTTTTATCACTGCAGTGACAAAAAATTTAGTTTTTACTTTGTATTTAAGAACCATATCATTTATATTGTGACTTTTCCTTTTTTCACTTTGAATTTTTTGCTTTTGTATGACTTACATCATTATAGATAAATTTATTAAAACAGTTCATATTTCCAAAATTGCAAAAAAAAAAAGGAGTAAATATTTCAAGGGATGCTGAGCTCAATGCCTTTTGAGAAGTGAATTTTCTGAATACAAGTACATTCTCTAACTTTTAATGGTTTCCTTCGTAAAATGGTCATTATCCCGCCTCTTCTACCTCATTTTCTGAAGACATGCCTTATCATTCTGTTTTCCACCCAATTGTTGTCAGCAGATGTGTTTATTTCTATTTCTTAAGATACATTTACAATTTTATTTTTTCCACTTTCTAATTAAAATCATTCATTATTCAATTTTGGTAATTATGCCTCGGATGTATCACATGAAAGCATTAGCATATTGATTTAAATTGATAATTAAATGAATGAATCTCCTGACATTAGCAACTTACTTAGTCTTGCACAGATTTCTTAGAATATTTGACACATTTTTATGCTGATCATTTTTATAAAGTTTTCCACCTCAATGGACATTATGAAGGTAACATGTGCACTCATCATTGTAGTCCTTTTCCTGAGCAAAGTGCCTGATATACAATATCTCTTAAGTAAATGTTTAGTAAATTAAATAAAAATTTTATAACCCTATCATATATTTTTGATGTAGCCAATGGCAAATATGTATCTACTCTACTTACTAGTCATATATTCTTGCTCATTCCTTTCTTAAATGAGTTATAGTTAAATATTCAGTTCAATATAGGTCTTTTATTTTATTTTCACCTGCATATGTGCTTGCTTAGCATTTTTATTATAATAGTAATTGGCAGGTGATAATCAATGATATGTTTCAAGATAAATTATTTCCTTCTAATAGTTATCTCCTTTTTGTTGCTTTGTTTTGCCTATCAGACTTATTTATTTTCTTCCTGGGAGCAGAAAACCTCTGACTAATAGACTCATAAGCATGAATTTTTTTCTAGCAATATGAGTCTTGTTCACAGAGACTTACAGGGCACAGAGACATAGTTCACCTGATGGTAACATTTTAATGTTCTGTTACCAAAGCGTAAGAGTTTGTGCACCCCTATCATCAAAGGAGTTAAAAGAATATACACAAATTAGCATACAAATACATAAAATATGAATATATTCTTTGTAAACTATTGTTTATTCTTAAATTATACATATACCTTAAAATATTTACACAACAAAATTATTTTTCACTGTAAGCTAAAAGTAAGCATAACTGAAAGTAAAAAACATTCACTTGGCCATTATTTACCTTTAAGGATAGAAGCACTGCTGATACTCACAGTTACTCTGGTTTTTTTGTGTGTGTGTGCCACTGGGATTTAAATTTAGGGCCTTAGGCTTGTTAAGATTGAGGCACACACACAGAGTTTTCATTTTTGATTGTTTTTTTACTCTACTTGTTTTTTGATTGGATCTTATGTTTTTTCCATCATGCCTAACTTGTTGAGATGGGGTCTCCATAAATTTTTGCCAGGACTGGCCATGAACCACTATCCTCCTGATCTCCACCTTCCCAGTAGCTGGAATTACAGGCAGGAGCCATCATCACTGTGCCTGGACAGTTACTCTGAGGATGTCTTATGCTTAAATGCTTTCAAATTTCATTAGCCACAGATGTATGCAGGTTATATAAACTCTTTGCTTTGTTCTATGATGCAATTGTTTTAGAATACTAAAATGAAATATCAGCGATGTTTTTACTTTCTTATTACTTAGACCTAAGAAGAAATCTTTGTACTTATATGCTATGAGTAAAAATTATTCTCTAAAATATAAATTTCTCATACTTCTGCCTTACATCTTCAATATGTGAGGTTTACTTTTTGCCAATTTGCTTCATATATTATCTCTTGAGAACTGGCTTTGAGCAAGTCCTTTGTTTTTCTTAAACCTCCTTTTTTACTTAAAAAATATTGTTTTTTAAATTACTCATGATTAACTAGTTGCAGCCTGAAAAAAATAATAAATATTACAAAATGTGGAAGATGTTTTTATTAGAATGCAAATAGCATATGTGTGGTATTTGGCTAAGATGGAGATGAAGCTAAAGGTTCCTAAATACCAGCATAGACATATTCAAAGAGTCTGAGAAAAGCCTGGACCAGAACAAAAGCTAATTGGTTCAGTGCTGGATATGGTGGCACAAGCCTATACTCCCAGCTCTCAGGAGATGGAGGCAAGAGAATCACAATCTTGACACATTCTTGGCTACATAGTGAGACCTTATCTCAAAAAAGAGAGGAAATAGCTAATTGGTTTATATGTATTAAAAAGTTAAGGAAAGGGTGACACAGCTCAGCCAGCACTCGCTAAATGCTCACACACTACCATTGCATTTCCCTACACATTGCTTCTTGTCTAAAGCTTCACTTACAATAAAATAAAACATTACAAATAAATCTAAAAAAAGAAAGAAAGAATATTTGTTTCATTATTTTACATTTCTTTTTAGCAATATAGTGTTAACTTAGCTTTGTGGGAAGCAATTTGTAGGCTTATTTTTCTCAAAATTATCTAATTTTCCAAGAGATTGTAATGTAAAATTGATCCAGTTTTATTAATTTTTATAATTTTGCTATATTCAATTTGTAGCTATTTATAAAAAAATCAATTTATTCCCTGCAAAAATGTATGCAAGACTGATCTTGGAGCATAAGATGCTTAAATTCATGGTTTAAGTAATTTCAAATGTAACCTAAATCTTTTATGAGATTGATTTTCATATTCTTATCTTTTGCCAAATGATGCTGGGCTTTATTGAGATTCACTACAATATACTTTGATCGACATTTTAAAATCATTTTGTAAATCTGATAATTAGAGCAATTCATTATTCTATTTTTTGGATATTAAGATTCTACTTATAAAGCAATATTTGTAATTTACATATTTCAGAGAGTACATTAAGTTGTTACAAAATCTATTCTGTCTTACGGTGTCTATACCAACTGTGAGATGTGTATTATCATCCCCATTTTTACAGGTTAAAAATAAGACAGTGAAATAGACATCTATTATTTTTAGTATTAGTCATTTATAGAACTACATAAATTATAACTTCCAACATCTTTTGGACTTTATCATATTTGTGTATTTCAATCACTTCACTCTTGTTACTCTATTCTATTGCTAGTTTTAGTAATAGCTCATTAGCTCTTATACTACAGGTTACTTTCTTTTCCTATAGGCACAAGTATTTAGAAAACAGGATCAAATTGTGCCCACTTCTCAGATAGAGGATATCTTAGTTTCCTGTGCTATCACTTAATTTTTATTAGCTGCAACTGCATGCAGATTATACAAACTCTTTTCTTAGTTCCATGATACAATCGTTTTAGAGTGTTAAAATTAATTTTCAGACTGGAGCAAAGATTTTACTTTTTCATTGCTTAACAATAAGAAGACATCGATATACTTATATTCATTGTAAAAATCATTGTCCAGTCTCTGTATTTCTCTTACTTCTGCCATATATCTTCCATAGGCAAAATTTCTTATTGCCAATGTGCTTCATATATTTTTATTTATTATAATTATTTAAGATCATTTTGTATAGATTTTTGTTCTAGAAACTAATAACCTTTTTCCTGATTTTCCTCCAGAGAGAGGTCCCCTCTACCAACATTTTTTAACTTTGTTTCTTTAAACTTCATATAGTATTTCCCTTTCCATTTCAAATATGCAATTTGAAATTAAATTCAAAATAAAAAACAATGAGTTTAATTTTTATGTTTAAATATTGGCATACATAAAATTTCAGATTGTTATAGCATGTGACTTTCCTCTCAAAGTTTTCCCGATCATTTTCTTTTAAACACATTGAATCTGTAGTTTCTGGATATAATGTATCTTGAGTCAGATTAGTAATCTCACTGAGAACTAGAATGTCCCTCAAAAAGCACTATTTACAAAAGGATTTGAAGAAAACCCCTAATGTCTCACTGAGAACTAGAATGTCCCTCAAAAAACACTATTAACAAAAGGATTTGAAGAAAACCCCTAATGTGATCATATTTTGGTATGATAAAATTCTAATAGAGAAAAAGCAATAATTTGCAGGTATGTAGATGTGAGGTACCAATACTCAAAGTCCATGGTAAGGATATATGTGAGGCACATAATTATAAAGACATCTAGGTAATTTTATGGGAACTAGACAAATGAACATAATATCATAGACCAGGATTCAAATTAGAAAGGCATTATAAAAATTGAATCCTTATTCAACTACTCAGTGATCCTCTTTCCTCTAAAGTTATACTAAAAACTTTTGATCACTAAATCAGAGCTGCTGAAATTCTTACAGTTCTGCAGAGAAAAAGATCTTCTTTGGGAGTCATCAAGCAGAAAGCATTCCAGCACTCAACCCATACTCTTAAGGAACTAGAAGGCAAGACCCCAGGTAGCAAACAGGACAACATGAAATCATCACTACAAACAGTCCTCAGATCATGTCAAAATCTGACTAGATTACAGCAGCTATCCCTATTAGAACTTCATAGCCAAAGAAATTGTTACCTATTTTAGAAGATAATTGTACTCAAACTCTGTATTAGAAAAATATTAGGTTTTATTTAAAATAATATCCATGCACAGAAATAAGAATATGTTATCATGAACCAAGAGAAACCATGAAACACACTAAAATTGACTGTGAGGTTGGGTGTCTAGGTATTTAATTAAAATTGCTAAGAGAACTGGAAGTGTGGCTCAAGCGGTAGAGTGAATGCTTCATGAAAGCCTGCTTTGCAAGTATGAAAAAGCCCCGAGTTCCAAATCCTAGATAATTGCATAAGTATTTTATCTATAAAATAAAGGAATACGTATTCTTTAATAAATGCACCTTTGAGGAAAATAAGTGGGTCTTGTTAATAGGAAAAAAATTGTGTTGTAGTTCAGAAGCAAAAACTTATGGAAAACAAAAAGCATTACAATATGAAAAAGAGTAGACATATATAAACTTAGGTGAAATGAAAGGAAAGAGGATAGAGAAAAATGTGTGGAGATACCATCTTAAGTAATTATGGGGGAAACTATGCAAAACTGATTTTAAAAAATGGAATATTACTCAGTTCAAGCAAACCAAATTCAAAGAAAGTAAGCCCAAGGCACAATGAAGTGAAAATGTTGAAGACAAAAAAACACAAAGTATTAAATAGAACCAAACACACACACACAAACACACACTACCTTTGTATAGTAGTAAAAAGTTTTATGACTGTTTCATCATCAAAAATGGAAGTATTCATCATAAAAATGTATGACAGTATGAAAACTAACTGTGAAAACCAAAAGAAAATAAAAATGTAGAGCAAGAAGAGTAGAGCATAAAGTAGAATGGTATTCTCTAGAAATCATCCTTGTAGAAAACATCAATTTAAAAAACTATCCATATATACCTTCATAAGCGCTAAGAAAACCACATAAAAAATCAGAATACTAAATGATGCATTGAAGAGAGAAAAAAGTACAATTTTATATTACCCAATTCATGCCTTATCCAACCCCAATCAGCAAAGTGAGGAGAGAGAGAGAATGATAATCTGATCATCTATTTGGGGAAAAATAAAGGAAATCAAACAGAAAAAAAGTTTGTATCTCAACAGAAATCCAGCATTGGACAGACCATTCTTTCAGCCTCAGATCCAAGAGGTTATCTGGGGACTGTGCCATCAGACTCACATTGTCTCCAGGTGGGACCATGAAGATGCAGGTGGTATACAAGTCAAATTAATGGTTCCTAGGTTACAAACTGTCCTTATTGGACAGTTTCAGAGGTCTCAGATATCTGGCCCATGCCAGCAACTTTCCTGACTGAAGCAACTGCTGATGCCCAGCCTGCTCCAGCATCACTCTGGTACCAGTGGGCTCAATCCATGGAATTACATCAGAAGACCTGTCTAAAATCTCTGGAGAGGTTAACTGTTGAATGGCATTCTCAATCAAATATAATTTGCATAGACTGGAATAAGCTGCTACATCATCAAATGTGCAGACATCAATGCATTTGCCACAAGGACCAGGAATAATTAGGATCCAGCATCATAGTGCATATCTTAATCCTACACTTCAGGGAGTGAGACAAGAAGTTGTGGCTTTTAAAGCTAGTCTGGGCTACATAGTGAGACTGTGCATAGAGTAATTAATTAATTAAAATAATTTAATTAATACATATTGAAACGTGTTGAAGTCATTTCAACAAGGGAAGTGGGAGAAGAGGGAGAGGATAAACCAAAGTGGGATACAACACATGTATGTATGGAAATTTACAATGACATTCCCTGTATAACTATCATATACTAATAAAAATATTTTTAAAAGATAAATAAATAAATAAGTAACCAAGAAACATGGTTTCACTAAAGAAACCAAATAAAACCCAGTGATTGAATCTAACAAATGGAGAAATATGAAATTCTTGTTATGATTTCAAAATAAATGTCTTAAGGCACCTAAGTCATCTGTAAGAAAATAAAGAGAAGCAATTCAATGAACTGTGGAACACAGTAACTGACCAGAACAAGAAATTTAATAAAACTATTTAAATTAAAAAAAATCTAAAAATTAAATAGTAACCCTTTAACTGAAATATATAATTAAAAGCACATAATAAAATAGCATCAAGTATAATATGTATCAGGAGGAATAAGAATTTATGTGTTCAAAGATAAGTTATTTGGAAATTTGAGCCGGATGTGATGGTCAACACCTCTAATCACAACTATGCAGGAGACAGAATGGGAACATCATAGTTTAAGTCATCCTGAAAAAGTTAGCAAGATCCCATCACAACAAAGAATCTTGGCATAGTGCTGGACAGCTAAAGTCCCAACTATACAGAAGGTGTAGGTAGGAGGATCACTGTCCAAACCTGCCCCTAGCCAAAAACTCCAGACTCTACCTGAAAGACAACTAAAGCAAAAAGGGCTGGGGTCATGGCTCAAGTGGTAGAATACAAGCCTCAGTAAAGCCTCCCCCCTGCAAAATGAGGAAAATTCATAGTAAAAAAGAAAAAGTGAAACAGAGTGAATAAAGCTTGCAAAATATATGGAAGAGAATTATTATAGTAGCTATTTTTGAGTCATAGAAGTTCAAAAGAAAAGAAACAGAATTAGAAAATTTATTTAAAGAAATAATAGAAAACTTTACAAAGTTGTCTTTATTGGGGAAAGATGTAGACAGCCATGTATAGGAAGGACAAAGGATTTAAAAAAGATTCAACCCATATAAGACAACCATATCACATATTATAAGTATATTTTTAAAAATGAATGACAAAGAAATTGTCTTGAAAGCAACAACAAAAAAGTAGCAAATAAAATGTAAGGGCACTTCAATATGGCTAATAGTAGATTTCTCATCACAAACTTTATTGGTCAGGAAATGGGAAGATACTTTCATAACATTCAAGGAAAAATAAAACTTCAAGAATGCTTTACCAAGGAAAGCTGTCCTTCAGAAATGAAGTGAAGCTATGTATTTACACAGAAAAGCAAAGGCTGAGGATGTCTGTCAGCACCAGACTTGTCTTACGAGAAATGTGAAACAAGGTTTGTGTGGTGACTGAAGTGGTAGAGCTCCTGCCTAGCGAGTGGAAGGCTCTGAGTTCAAAACCCAGTACTGCCTAGAAAAAAAAATGTTAAAGGAAGTTCTTCAAGCTGAAATAAAGGATGCTAATGAATAACTGGAAAACATTGGCAAGAGTAAACCAGACTTGCCAACCTAATACTATGATGGTGATGTATAAACCGCTTATATTTTCAGTGTGAAGAATAAAAGGCAAAACTGATATAATTACATTAGCTCATTGATTTTTGATATGGGATATGCAACATAGAAATATGTATTGTGACATCATAAATAGAAAATGTGAGTAGTGGAGGTGGAAGGAAATAAAATGGTGTAGGAATTTCAACATTGTACCTTGGGTAATGAATACATTGTTATCATATTTTCCTTAAGTTATTTTTATTTTTCTAAAGTAAATGTGTTTTCCTCTAATCATTTGAACACTTTTTTATAGTGTCTAACATTGAAATTGTTCCTACTTATTCAACGTCTGAACTCATTATGAATCGATTTCTATTTCTACTTTTCTTGAGAAGCAGTGCATTTTTTAATTTTCATGTTCCAGCTTTTTGTTAAAACAAAGATCTTGAGAATAATATACTGTATCAACTCTGACTTCTGACTTTCACCCAGGAGGCAGGCTCTTGTTCATCCATTTGATTTCATAACTTGCCTTAATTTATAAAATATTTTCCCCATAATTGCATCGATAATGAATCTTTCTGTTTTATTCTTATTTTTGTATTTAACCTGATATCCTAGAAGTTCCCCGTGTCTGCATAGATTAATGATTAGGAGGTTATTGGTCAGAGATGTTCTCAATACTTCAGTCTAGTAAAGTTTCCATACTCTGCTTATCTATGTACAGGTTGGGGTATAAATTCAAAATTCTATTACTTATTAGATCTGCCTGACATTTTATTTTATACCACACTTTCTCACGTCTTCTCTCACAAAGACATAGCCTCCTGGTTAGCCACAGATATGTAGAGGACTCTCATTTCAAAACCTCCCTCTTAAATTTCTGGCGAGCCTGGTGGTCTGCAGCTCACACACCATGTGTGACTGTAACCTCAGGCTTGTGCAATTGAGAGTCTCTCCTCCTGTTCCCTATCAAAGTGGCTATTATTACTGACAACACTACTGAGCATAAGTTTTTGTGCTCTGACTCAAAATTATTCAGGCTTTTCCAGCTGTAAAGTGGCTGGTATGCACAGCCAGGCTTGCTTTGGTAGCACTGTTATGTCAACTGAAGTAGGGATGGGACCAGGTTGGTGTGGTAATTGGAATAGCTCAAGGCAAGAATGCCATGCAGAGACAATTTTCTTCCCTAAATTCCAGCAGTTTTTAATGCATAAATGCTTTTCCCTTTATTTCTCTGTGGTATACTCCAAGAGACTTTAAATTGTTTTTGTGATTTTTTTTTCCCAATTTTATGTGTTTTCTGGTACTTCATTATTACAATTCCCTGTTGCAAAAAATCTCTTCTTGGTATTCTTCATCTGTTTCATATCATACAAATTTTAGAATTGACTTAATTTTTGCAAATACAAATGTGCAAATACAAATTATGTTGGGATTTGGTGGGTATTATGAATAATAATTTCTAGAAATTAATATATGAATGATTTCAGTATTTTCATTTATAAATTAAATTTTAAAAATTTCAGCAATATTTTGACATTCTCATTGCAAAAAGAATGTCAATTTATTTTTAAATTTATTACTAAGTACTTGATGATTTGGTGGCTATTTTATTTGTTATATGTTTCTATTTCAATTTCAAAATTTTGTTGATAGCATATGGAAATACAACTAATTTTGTTTTTATTTGTTATGAGAAAGGATCTCACTATATAGCCCAACTCAAACTGATCCTCTTGCCATACAACCCCAAGTTCTGAAAGTACAGACATGGCCCACTAAAACCAGCTCTAAAATTATTTTCTAGATATTAAACTTGTGACCAGACATTGTACCATGTATTTAGTTTTCTATTTTTGTCTTTTGTACATGCTAACAATTTCATGTCTCCTTTTATATTTTTACAAATTTCATTTATTGTTTTTGCCTGGAAATATTAATTAAGACTATCAGCAGTACAAATTGGTTGTATTATAGACTTTAGAAGTAAGACATTTTACCAGTAAATCTAGCATAATCTAGTCATCTCATTGATTTAAGTGATATTATTGGTGTGCTTTATCAGATTTGGGGTCCTTTTTTTTAATTTGGTTATAGATTTAATTATGTTAAGTTGTAGATTTTATAAAATGTTCATTATTTGAGTATATTAAAAGTACATTAGTCCCTCTTCTCCAGGTCCAGAAAGTGAAGAGGAAAGTCCAAAAATAAAAAAGGCATCAGTTTAAGTTGGACACTGTGCTGACTAGCTTGGTAGATGAAGTGTTGCATCCTCCTAGTTTTCCTGCCTTGAATGTGAATCTTCCCTTTGTGTAGCACATCCATGCTCTACATGCTAGCAGGCCATTAGTCACTTGACATCCATCTTGCTATCTTGGATATTAGATGGAATAACATGTATCCCCACACTTATGTGCAAATAATCATAATTTTACTTACATTCACTTTAAAGTGCAAGAGTTGTAATGCAATGATGTATTAAGGTATAAAACATGAAAGTGCAGATTAACTCTGACATTGTAGGGAAACACAATATAGGGAGAAATATAGTGTATATAAGATTTGATTACCTACAGTTTCAAGCATGTACTGATGATATTGGAGTGTACCTGTCTGGATAAATAGAATACAAAATATTTCTTCTTCAGTATATTGACGTGGTAGATGATTTCAATTTATTTTCACAACAAATCAATCTTATGTTTATGCAATATATTCCAATTTTTCATGATGTATTATTATTATAACATTGAACCATTTTCATATGATAATGATTTGGAATTTTTTTTGTATGCTACATGAAGAATATTGACTTTTCATTTTACTTTGGTTAATGGTTCTTATCAAATTAGTATATTAGAGTTCTGTTACTTTTACAAAAACCATCAAAGTATTACATCTTTCATTAGTATGTGAAAATACATTGGTTATCATTACTACTTCCTTAAATATTGAAGATATTTATAAGTGAAGTCATGAAACATGGAATTAAATGATATTTGTTTTAATTATTTTACTTTGTGAGTATAATTTATTGAATTTTTATTTCTACTTGTTACAGTGTCATAAGATACTTTACTTTTGTAGGGGTTATCTATTACTAATTCCTATTTCGCCTCTTTTTCATTAATCAACATCTTTCCCTTCTTTTCTTCCCACTGCCTTTGCATAGCCACCATACCCTTCGTGGTCCTTTCTCATACTTCTTTGGCAATATATTGGTTCCAACTTGACGATGCTCTGCAGTTCACATAGATACTTTGTGCAAAGATTCCCCAACTTTGATACTTGAGGGACCTCAATTGACTCCTCACAACATACACAAGTAAAGCATTTACTTAAATAAATTATACTAGATAGCAAGGGAAAGAATAGGCAAGTCAGCTCTAGAAGTCCAAACAACATGTAGCTCTCACAAAACCCTTAAGAAAGTCTGTCCCAAGAATCTTCCTTTTATGAGAGCTCAGAGCAGAGATTCCCGCCATGACTTTGTGTCTCTTTGTTTATGTATTCAAGCCAAATTGACTTACCCATTAGGCTAGTTGCAAGTTATCAAGAGGGAAATTACTCTGTGCTTGTCACAGGATTTGAAACTTTAATAAAATATCAAATTTCATCTCCCCTCAGAGAAAAGAATAGAGCTTCCTCCATTCAGATGAAAATCAGCAAGATCATTAAAATCTCTCTACCTACTTTTGTGAAATTGTATATTGTCATTATTGTGTTATTGTTCTTCTTTCATATCTTAAGTGAGGTCTATATGTAGATAAAATTCAGAAAGATTAGAAAAGTTATAAAATATAAGTAAAGATTAAATTTCACTTAAATACTGACACACTAACCTCATTCTCTTCCCTTAGTGCATTTCCTAGAATATAGTAACAAAAATAATTTCAGTGTCTTTCACTATAACTATAAAAATTATATGAGAAAACTGACACTAAGCACACTCCCAGGTAACTCAGGCACACAAACACAAAATTCTTCACAAAATTTTACCAAATAATTGAAAAGATATACTGTCAAACCATTGTTATGATACCTGTAAAATACTTGAAAGTTTAAATGTCTAACATGGGTAAAATAAAAGATAAAAGTAAAACAGACAAAAATTGTGCTTAAAAGACCTAAATAAATGTTTTATTGACAGTAAGTGAATTATACAAAACTTTTCCCTACATTTGGAACTTTGCAAAGTTAAATGTTGAGGTAAAATATTTGCTAAGCCATAAGATAGTCACTTGCAAGACAGTATGTAGTTTAAGGGATTGTAATATAAAGAATTGAGAATTGAAAACTGAAGAGGCTGAAAATTAGTAAATTCAGTGGCCAACTTAGGAAAAGTAAGAATAAATCTGAAGAAAAGTGATGATACAAAGAAAAATATTAACATTGAGAAAAACATCAACCACCAGTATAATAGATATATTTGATCATCGCTCTACCCAGCCTTACAACCATACACAGTTAATTTCATATAATAAGATACTGTTACTTTAAAATAAAATTATTTTGTTATTAAAATGAAAACTGATGGCTATTAAATGAAGCTCACTAGATAGAAAGTGTGTCCAGATTTTAGAGAAACAAAATGACAAATCTCTATTAAAACAATGAAATATTTCAATATTGTACTTTATGTATTTTTAGCTTTTGTTTTGCTTTAGGAATAAGATTAAATTAAAATAAATTTTGCAAAGCTGAGCCAATGTTCTTTGACAAATGATTACTAAAATGATAAAACTTGCATTAAAAGTAAAAATAAAAAGTATTGTGAAATACATACTATGAATTAAGTAACACATTTTATTTGAATTTCAAAATAAGCAAAATAAAATGAGTTATTCTATACTGAAATGATTTTCAACATGAAAATATTGCCAGGGAAAGTGATCAAAATTTCCTTTATCCACTAAGAGAATGGAAGAAAGGAAGAAAAGTAACATGCTCTTTCCTGCTTGATTGCTCCTTCATGCATTAACACTAACAAAATTTATTTCATATTTTAAGCATTCATATTGAACATTCTCGGCAGTCCTAAATATAGTGAAAAACTTATAATTGTGTTATCAGCACTCATACTAGGTTGCTAAGTAAAAAGTATGTGTAAGAAATGAACCTATGATGAAGCTAGCTTTCACATGAAGAAGTGTAAAATTATCCTATAAAACAATAGTAGTATTTTTAACTTTTGAATTATTTATAAAGATGATAGAAGAATTGGCATGAATAACTTAGCAAAGATGCAGTGCTAAAGCACTGGAAAAAGTAGCATGCATTAATTTAGCTTTCTTGCCCTCTGACTTTATAGATAATTATAAAAGCTTAGCTTTTGCAGGTAACTATGAAGAGGAAACTTTGGGATATGATTACATTAACTATTTCAGTAATGAGTATTACTTATTTAATAGTTAAGATGTAACACTCAAAGTGTTTTCCATAAATACTTACATTTAAATTTTGGCATAAAAGTGATTTAGGTTTAAAATAGCTGTAAAGTCTAGAAAAATGAGTCTTAGATGTTTTTCAAGTCTATCTGAGGTAACCAAAATAGAAATAACATAGATCTTAATTAAAACCTCAGAATTATAATAAATAAATGACTTCCAGTTTAATGATAAAGTTGGAGAATTTAGTTAAATTTCTTTTGTTTATTTGATTACTCTTTCAATGTATTCTTTTTCCAAAAATTGTTTTTCAGGCTATGTGCCAAATACCACAAAACGATCTAAGATGAGTTGTTGGTGAAGTTTGCATAGTAAACTCTCTTTCATCATTTCGTAAAATAGTAAGATGAATCAGATAGAATAATCCTAAAATAAATAGTGAAAACAAGAAGCATAATAAAAAGGATATTGAAAATTTATATAAATATTGAGGCATATTTATCTAAATTTCTCTCTTGCCTTAATATTGTACTATACTTGGTATCAATAATGATTAAGATATGATTTTCATAGAATTAATTTAGTTAAAACTAGAGATCATATTTTGATTAACTCACAGTCATTAAATATAAAAATTCTTGGTGCAAATGTATAATAAAGTTGTTAAGAATTCTTGAGGTTATAAATACATAATTCAAAAGCAAATTTCATTGGTAAATTGTTCGCTGTGTGCCAAAGAAAGCTTACCACTGGAATATGAAAGAATCCAAAGTTAACCATGTTAACCTCAAGCATGGGAAGAAGGGGTTATCAAAAAATTCTTTTGCCACTGCCCTGCTATATGATTAAATCACACTGCTCATTCAGTCAATGCATATCTACTATGTATGCTTTTTGCACAATGCACAATTTATAAGTTTTAGCCATAAATAAACACATGCAAATGTAACTGAACTTACATTATGGGAACAATGATACAGTCGGAATGTGAGCATTATTACAAACATCCCAAAACAGACAAATACCCCAGAATATTAGGTTTTAGATGACAAGATTCCATAATCATTCAGGAATTTTAACAAGAGATATGCAGGGTACTCTTACTGTGTTTTTTAATTTTTTTTAGTATATATAATTTGCTTAATTTCAGACTTTATTCATTCTTTTATTAAATAAGCATTTTACACCAGAATCCAGTTATCTTTACAGAAGAGTTGCACACAGTTTTCCTCATTCATCTGTTAAATTATTAGATTACATTCTTCTCAACTAGTGAACCAATATTGATACATTATTAGTAATTACTGTGTATATTTTGTTAAGATTTACTTAGGTTTTACCTAGTCTAGTTTTCCTCTTCCAGGGCCCTATCCAGAACACTGCAGTACATTTAGTCCTCGTCTCCATCATCTCCTCTTGGCTATGACATTTCTTCAGATTCCTTGTTTTTGACAACCTTGACAGTTTTGAGAAGTAGGATTTTTCTTATAATTAAACAGAGGTTAAGCGTTTCCAGGAAGAGGACCATTTATATGAAGATATGAAGTGTCATTCTCAGCATAAGATATCATGGCCACATACTATCAGGATAATTTATGACTGTTAACTTTGATCTTCATTAACTTGCTTGAAGTGACTGTCATCAGATTTTTTATTTTTCCTATTGTAAAGTTTTGCTTTTTTTTCCTCCTTTGCACACTATGTTCCTTAGAAAAAAATATCTCTTTGACTTTCCAATAATCTAGAACAAAATATCTTAAACTGGAGACCTATAAATAATGGAAATTTATTTCTCACAGTCCTGGAGACTGGGAAGTATAAGGGCAAGGCACTGGCAAATTTGGTGTCTGAGTGTCCACTTCCTCATTTATTGGGCATCTTTTCACTGTAATCTCACATAGCAGAGGGTGTAGGGAGTCTTTGGGGTCTTTATTTTTTAAGGGTTCCAATAATTTTCATAAGGATGTCCCTCTCACGATTTAACCACCTCCCAAAGGCCATACTTCCTAATATCATCACTTTGGAGATTGAAATGTCATCCTATAATTTTTTGGGGGGGAGGGGACACAGTCATTTGGACCATAGCAGACCCTATGCACAGTCCACAGCTAGCAGTTGACAGTTATACACTAGCTCTTTGAAAGTGGAATAATTGCATAAATTATTTGGAATTCTGAAAGTAGGTACATCCATTCTCCCCATTTGTTTATTCATTCCTGTATATAAATCAGAATGGACTCAAAGGCACTTGTTTTAAAGTAGTTAAGTACTTCTTCCAGAAGGCAGACCTTGAAGAATAAGAGTACATCACATATTTCAGAATATGTCTTTTTCCCTTGCTCCTGCTGGAAGCAAGAGCGAATTTTTCTCCAATGTTAAATGTGAGGAGCCAATCTCCTGCAGGTAAAATTTACAAAAGCTGAGCCCCTCTTCCCTTCAGATTATTGCATCATTCTGGAGATTTTACCTCTCGAAATTGTCCACAAGTTTCCAGCAATATATTTCTGATAGTTCAAAATTTCCCACTCTGATATTAGTTCCCACAGAGGTTGCTTGTGATATTCTGTGGCAGTTAAGTGTGGTTTTCTGTATCCATGTCTGTCTCTCTAATTGGGAGGGTAGCAGTTTGTATTGTGACCTCACTTCTCTTACAGATCTAATAAGAGTAAGATGATTGTCACTTTGTTGAACTAAATCTTCTTAGGATGGGATGACTTCCTAGATCCTTCATACATAACCAAATGTTTTGATCTTCTAATAAATTGTTCTGAGTTTTTGCTAAATCATTTTTTCTGCATCTGTTGATGTGATTATAAGGTATTTTCTTAAAACCTTGTCTCCTGCTAACTGTGTGGGTTCTTTATTTTTCCTTGCTGAAGTGTGAAAGGAGTGTGGTAGATTGTTAGAGTAAAGAGGAGTCATTTTCACTATTGTGCTCTGGCATTTTCTTTATTCTGAAAAATATTTTCAAGGTGAAGACTCTGCTTTATACTGGTTATTATTCTCTTGCTCCTGCCAGAGTTATGAAATCTTTCTTCAATCCTCATTATGAAAACCTGGTGGAGTTCTGGGAGGGATGCTCCACCCTGCAGTTTGTGGGACTTTCTGATTCTCTTGCTAGCTCATATTCCAAGTCCAACAACTACTCAAGATTATTATGGCTCCATCAACTCCCATTGAAAGAGTCACTGCATTTCTCTGTATGCACATTTCTGTCTGAATGGTAGGGTGGTTTTTTCTTATGACCTCAATCCACTGATGGGTCCAAGAAGACTCATTGATTTCCATTTTTCCCAGTTTTATCTTGTTTCAAGGACAGAGTGATGATATTCTAATTCTTTACATGTCAGAGTAGACACTATAAATCAATTAGTTTTGTATGAGATTCATTCAAGATTCCTTGACTTTTTATTTCCCTGGGAATATTTGTTAATTCTCACAAGGTCAGGGCCAAAGCACCTTCTGGGGGAAAGGGGACCCAACAGAGCTTTTCTGATTCAAAAGAGCCCCGAGTGCACAGCTGGTTTTTCCCACAGCATATTTAAGAAGTTATCAGAATTTTCAGGAGAGTGGGGGCTCTAATGTAGTAAAAAATGTTCAGGGAACTTTCCTAGTATTTCATTTTGCTATTGATGAGAATCTTCTTTAGGAAGGAGTGTGATTCAGGCTTATTGGTGGTCTCCCTCCTCAATTCATTTGTCAAATTTTGTTAGTATATGGTTCAGAAACTAAGAACTACATTCAAAAAATTTGAAAACCAGGAAGGTGCTTGTGGTTCACACCTGCAATCCTAGCTACTCATGAGGCAATGATGAGGAGGACTGGTGTTGAAAGCCTGTCTGGGCAAATAGCTTGCTTGAGACCTTATCTAAAAAAACCCTTCACAAAAAAGTGCTGGCGTAGTGGCTCAAGGTGTAGGCCCTGAGTTCAATCCCAGTCCTGCAAAAAAAGAAAAAAGAAAGAAAAATAGCAGTGATTTTTGAAGGGCATCAATATTTATGAGAAGGAGAAGAGAAGCAGGGAGGGAAGGAAAGAGTTATCAATTTACCATAACTGGAGACACACAGATTAACACCAAAGTTACAACAGTCATACTGCAGTGATGTGATCAGCGCTTACACAATTTTCCATGGGGGTTCTTCCACCTTTGTCACTACACTTCCACGAAGCATAATGTGCGAAATAAGAGAAAAATTTAACAGACGTTAAAAATTCTTTTTTTGATAATAAAGACCCTGAAACAACAACATAAGGAATTGGATTGAATTTTGCTAGGAATTAGTAAAATCTTGTAAACATTATTGTAAACGACACCAATCTCCACAAATTTTTCCCCAACTCTATATAAGAGAACAGCATGTCCTTACAAACATCTGACAGGGGCATTAAATGAAGGAAAATTAAAATCTCTGTTCCGCGTAAGCATCAAACCATAAATTCTAGCAACAGTGATGAAGAAAAAAATACAGTGGTGTAGAGAAAGAGACTAGATTATGAGTTAGTGGAGCTTATTCAAGGAATGCAAGTGTAGTTTTACATTTAAAATTCAAGCAAAATAACATAGAAATTTAGCAGAATAAGGACAAGAAGTCATTATTATCTCAAGATATGTAGAAATATATTTGCTAACATTTAACACATGTTGAGAAAACTCAAAACAGAACCGTGGAGAGAAACAGAAAGAACGTCTACAGTTTTGATCCTGGATTTGTTTTTATTAATACAAACAACGTTCTGCTCATGGTAAAGTTCTCAGCGTTTTTTTCCAGTGATAGAAGGAAACATGATATACATCATGACAACTACACTCAACAACACACTGGAGATCTTAACAATGGGCCAAGGAAGAAATAAAGCTTGGAAAAGAAGTAAATACCTTATAATCCACAGATGATATTATTGAGGATCTGGAAATATTTTAATCATTATAAACAATTTTTAGATTTGATAAGCATGTTAATGAAATTAAAGACTTCATTGTCCAGAAAAAAGTTGTAAATTCTCCAACCTTAATTCTCCTTGGAATTTCTCTTGACTATTCTCTATTTCTTTCATCCCTTGCATGAAAACTTGACAATCTTGTCCATTTACACATTTACACACACACACACTAGCACACTCTTACAGCTTTGTTTGGAATAGCATCAGATATGCATACCATTAATTGACACATAAACAATATTTATTTCTCTAAGTCATGCATATTGTGTATTTATCCATTTATCATATCTTCACTTTTTCTCCATATGTATAAGATGGTTGTTTTAATAAATCATATTGGATCAATTAAATACTTACATGGAAAAAACGAATCTTGACTCTTATTTAATTTCCTTGCAAAAAGTAAAAAATCTGAATCCTATAGTAGATGTGACAATGACCATACAATGCATCAAGGAAAAATCATTAGAGGCATTTATGATTATGGAATAAGCAACAATTTCTAAAACAAGATAAAAATTATCTAAAAGCATGTTCACAATTTGAGTCAAGTTAAATAGCCCATGCTTATAATCCCAGGTACTTAGGAAACAAAGATAGCAGAGCTTTCCTAACAATTGTGAAGCCCTGAGTTCAAAGCTGAAAAGTACCCAAAAGTATCCATAATTTGCATTTCATTAAAACTAAGATCTTTGGGGATATCTAATGATTATATAGAATTTTTAAAAAGGCACCACAAAAAAAGGAAATAAATATGTCCACCATATATACATCTAACCAGGGGTTTGTATCAAGAAATTGGCAAGAAAACCACCACAAACCCACAAAAATGCCTGAATTTAGAAAGAGACAATAAAGGATATGTTGGCAAGAATTTAAATTGATGGTCAGCAAACCTCGGTATGTGGATCAAATTCAGCCTCCTGCCTCTTTTTTATAAACTCCGTTTTATCATAATACAATCTAACTCATTCATTTTTTATTGTCTATAGTTACTTTTCACTAAAATGCTGAAATTCAGTATTTGTGACTATGAGTATATGGCCCACACCATCTAAACTATTTATGATTTGGTCTGTTTTTGTTTCTTGAGGTTGCCATCCATGACCCTTTCTAACTGCTGGTGGTTTTCTAGTGTTCTTAAGCTTGCAGCTGCATAACTCCATCTCTGCCATCAAACCTTTGCCTGTCTGTTTTTTACAAGGCTACCTCCTTATAAACAATAGTCTATCCATACTCATACTAGACAGCAGTTATACTGCATTAGGGCCCAAAGACTACTCCAGAATTACCTTCACTAATTGTGTCTGCAATGGCTCTATGTAAAAATGAAGTAACATTCGAGGTTCTAAGTATTAGGACCCCAACACAATTCAACTTGTAACTTTACTGTTCACAGACAGATGCTGTCTGCTATTGTAAAGAGATTGGGAGTGTGTCAAGCAGTAAGAGCACTTGCCAAGCAGTTGTGAAGTCTTGAGTTCAAACCCCAGTGCCACCAAAAAAAAAAAAATTGAATGAAGTAAAACCTATTGTAAATGCCACAAAGTACTCCCACTCAGCACAAAAATAAAGGAAAACAAAAAGCAATTGGGGCACTCATTCATGGACTTAAGAGTTTTAAATAATACAAAAACTTTGGGAAAATATTTCAGACTATCTACTAAAGCACATCTACCTAGTAAAATGAGTCCAGCAATTCTATTCTATAAATGTACCATAAATACCTGAGCACACACATGCACACAAAGTTATGAAGAAGAATGTTCAAAGAAATTTTATTTATAAGGAACCTTAGTTGGAAATAACCTAAATGTCCACTAGCCACTGAGCACAATGGCTCACGTCTATGATGTTACCCATCTATGTGGAAGCCAGAGATAGGAGGATAGTAGTTCAAGGCCATTCTGTGCAAAACAATTTCCAAGAAAGACCCTATCTCAACAAGCAAGCTGGGAATGTGTTTGTGAGAAAGTAATCACAGCTATATGGGAAGCATAGGGAGGAGAGTCACAGTCCAAGTCTGCCCTCAGCGAAAGAGAAAAATATCTATCTGAAAAAAACTAAAGCAAAAATAGCCAGGAGCTCAACTCAGGTGGCAGAGCATTTTCCTAACAAGTGCAAGACCCTGCGCCCAAATCCCAATGCAGTGAAAAACATAAAAATAAAAACCATTCATTTTTGTGAGGTAGACCTACTACCTGACTTCTATTTTTGCTGATTTTGTTACTAATGTTAACCTTCAAACTAATTTCAACTTTGTATATCAGTGAGATTTGTCGTGCTAAACAAACATCTAAAAATGCTTATGCATGTACTGATTCCACAAACCTCTGTGTATTATACCTAAGCCTATCTATATCTTAGTTTTACAATTCTCTTTCACATAATAAATATGGAAAATTCATTTGCAAAGTAATAATAGTGTTGGATGTAAAAAACTGAGGTCATTGATGATTTTTGACAAAAATGTTTAACAGTAATTTAGTTGAAATTAATCATAATTATTCCATTTCAGTTGACTTAGATATCTATTCAAGTTGAACTTTAGAGAACTGATAAGTCTGAGCTCTCTCATAATTCTATGATGTAGCATAAAACTTCTCTTAAAAGTTAGATCCCTAAGATTGGATTTTTTTCTTAGCTAAAACAAAATTCAGCTCAACCACTTAAAATAACTTCCTGTACTTATAAGTAAGGTAAGTACAGACCCTCTAAATGTTAATTAAATGGTCAAATACTCAAATGGCTCTAGAGAAATACTGATCTTTTAAATTATTATCCTATCTGATGCCTTTTAACATGTATATGATGAAATTCCAATTAAAGAATTGTCAGAAGCCTTCAAATAATCATAAATATAATGGGGCAATTTTATGTATATGAGAGTGATGTATTCACTGCATGCAAATGTGAGCTACAGTTATTTTCAGGAATGTTATACATAATTTATAGTTGAAGAAACTGGAAAATATGAGCAAGGCTATTTTGTCAATAAATTACAATGCAACGGTTAAAAAAAGTATTTTTTACTTTAAAGTACACAGTTAAATTAAAGTTCTGGATTGTTACCCATGACAATAAAGGAGAAAGTTGGATTCTTTAACCAAAAATCTGTTTTTTGATTGGATATTAAATACATATGTGGTTTGTATTAATTTTCCTCTGAATACTTGAGAAAATTTTATAAAAATAACTAGAAATCATACAACTTTCTTTTTGCCAATGATGGACATTGAAGTCAGGTCCTCATTCATGTCACATTAGCATTTTACCACTGAGCTACATCCCCATCCCTGAGACACATGCAAACATTTGAGAAGCACATGAACAGAACTCACACCTGACTGATTATTACATAGTCAAAATTTCTACAAATAAAAATATAAATGGATTTTTATCTGATTCACATTTTTATGATTTTTACTTGATTATGAAATGGAATGACTTTTCAATTTGTCTTCAAGTATTTATTGTGGAGATTTCTATTATAGGAATAAATTTAAAGATTGCACTTGGATTTTTTATGAAAAGGCAATTGATAAGAATAGAATGGGAATAGAATAGAGTGAAGAGTATTTCTTCACAAGTTTTAGCAATCCTGGTATGGTAATACACACCTGCAATCCCCACATTGTTGGGCTGAGGCAGTAGCACCCACATTTCTAGAGATACCTCAGCTACATAGAGAGAGCCTATTCAAAGAACAAGCATCTCAGTAATAAATGAGCACATGAATTCAACAGATGGTTCTAAAAGGAAGAAATCACAAATATATGCCTGAAGAAATGGCCCAAATCCTTAGCCATAAAGGAAATACAAATCAAAACAACATTGAGATTCCATCTCACCCCAATGAGAATGGCATGTATCAAGAAAGCAAAGAGCAACAAATGCTGGCAAGGATGTAGGGGAAAGGAAGAGATACCCTTATGAAATGTTGGTGGGTATATAAATTAGTGGAGCTTCAATGGAATTTGGTTCCTTTGAGGGAGGTTCCTCAAAAAACTAAAAGTAGAACTTCCATCTGATCATACTCTGCCACTCTTGGGCATATATCTGAAGGAATGTATGGAAGCTTACAATAGAGATACCTGTTAAATCATATTTATTCCAGCACTATTAACAATAGTCAAGCTATGGAATTAGCCTAGGTATTCAATGAGTTATCAATAGATGAAAAAAAATGTAGGATATATACACATGGAGTATTATTCACCTGTAAAGAATGAAATAATGTTTTCATGAAAATGGCAATCATTATGTGGAGTGAGATAAACAATTTAGAAAGACAATTATTGAATGTTTTCACTCAAATATAGCCTCTAAATATAATATGCATATATTTTATGATATATGTATACATACATATATATATATTACTATGACATGATTGAAAAGGGGCACTGTTTGAGAGGCACATCTGGAGGGGGAAGAGAAAGAAAGAGCACTGGTGTGGTGAATATGATTGATATAGCAGTATGTACATAAATATGAAAATAGCCTATAAACTATTTGAAAGGTAGAGGACATAAAAGAGTGGAGTTAAGAAAGAGTAATAGAGGTGGTTAAATTTTATCAAAGTACAAAATGAAATATCACCATGAAATCCCTTTGTAAAATTAATTTATGCTAATAAAACAATAACAATGACAACAAACCAGTCATAACAGTACACCAATAAAACACAAAATCATGAATTTACTTTGTATTAAACTCTATTAATAAACTTTTGTGTAAATGCAAAAATTGTCAACAGAAACAGGATTGGCCATCTTAATACCATTTTCTTATTTTCTGAATTTCTAGAACCATGAATTGAAAGAACACCGGAAAGCAGTTAAAAATATGGACTACTAATAACATAGTAAGGAGGTTAGAAGAAATGATCACTCAGCAATATTGAAGAGGAATATGATACATTAAGAATGAAGGAATGTGTACAAATGTATGTAAATGCAAAAATGATACCTGTTGAAACCGTTCCAAGAATCGGGGGAGAGGGGATGAAAGAGCAGCTGAGGAGGTGATTAAAGTGTGGTATGTTTGATACATTGTATGAACCTCTGTAAATACTCCAATGTACCCCCCATGCAGAACAAAAAAATGAAAAGTATTTCATGCTGAATAAATAAAAAGCAAAGACAAAGTAAAAAAAAAGAAGTGTGCATATATATATTTAATTATGTATTTTTAAAAATGAGAATAAAGCACAAATCAAATTATCCATTACTTCATTTTTATAAGCCTTAAAGTTTCTTTATCTTTTATTTGAAGCCCTGCAGCTCCATAAATTGTTTTATAAATATAACATCATTTTCTTTTTTAAAAATTGTTTTACTGAGTGGTGGTACCTATGGCATTTACAGAAGTTCTTACAATATATCAATATATCACACCTGAATGTACTCCCTTTACCATTCTCCTTTATTCCTCCCCACATGTCTGGAACAGTCTCAACAGATATCATATTTCCATTTACGTACATGTGTACATAGCATTTGCACCACATTCACCTTCTCACACCATTTCCCTACCTCCTCCTCCCTCCCACTTACATTCAGGACCTTTTCATATTCCTGATCTCCAATTCTGTATAAGAAAAGAAGAAAAAAATAATATTTTTGTTTGTTTAAGATAGCCACACTGAGAGTTTCTTTGTGGTAGTTCCATATTTATATGTATTATAGCCTGATTTGTTTCATCTCCTCTAATTTTCTTCTTTCTGCCTTGTTCCCTTCCTTATGGTGGTTTCAACCTGTTCAAAAGTTCTAGATTCATTATTTTTTAAAACTTTCTTGTTGTGGGTGAGGTACATTATGGCATTGACACAGGTTCTTACAGTGTATCAAATATATCATACTTGAATTCACACCCTCCTCTGCTCTCCATTCATTTTTGTATAGAGCGTATATCAACCATATTCACCTTCTTAACTTCCTTCTTTTACATTCCCCCTCTCATATGTGACCTCTCAAACATATAAACACATTTGCTTTATGCATAAATAATGACCATCTTAAGTTACAAGAATATATTTTGTTATTTACTTCCTTAACTTAGACTGCATAAAAAAAGTTTCATTTCTTACTAGAGAGATATATGAAAAAATAGCAGATAAAACTTAAATTTCTGTATCTTATACACCATGGGGCACATCCAGGAAACATGTGCTTGAGTCTTTTCATCTCTGAAAAGTGGCAAAGGAAGATGAAATGTGTTTTATTGACAAATTGATTGTTACTGTTACTACTCGCATCTGTCCACATTTTAACATATACTCAAATGGTTAAATATACTGCAACAAAGAGGATATTTTATTTCTAAATAATTCAGTCTTAGTTCAAAAACAAAGATAACATTTCCTTATGCCTTTTCTAAATTATTAATTAATTAACCCTGCATTTTCTGGATACCTTTGCACAAAGCATATCTGTTTGTGTTTTCTTATGAATCAGAATAAATTTGTTAATTTTTTTGTATTGTCAATAAAGAAAATAAGCTGGTAAATTTACAAAAAATGCATTAAGATAAATAGATTAAAGTAAAATATTGTGAACAGCTCAAAGAATAAAGAAAATAAGTGCATACATTAGTTTACAAACGAGCTTCTTACAAATGTACTATTTATCCTTAACCTATCATATTCTGAGATAGCCCAGTGAGAATTCTTGCTGTTTCAGGATCCACATTATACACAGAGATAGGGAAAAGTTCTGGAAGACTACATGTCAAGGCCTCTCTCAAATTGCTCACCAGAGGCATGCTTCAGATTTCCTTGATAGACAGATTAGTGAATCTTTTCAAATGAAAATCAACTAATTAATTTGGTAGATTTTGAAGATTACAATTTGCTAACATTTTAAAATGTCTTCCACATTAGGTCTCTTTACACAATTAAATGAAGAAAAGAGAAGAAGAACTAAGGTGGTTGGAAAGAAAATAAAGAAACAAAAACCAAAATTCTGAAACATACAGAGACAGAGAATGAAAGAAATGTCTCAATTTAAAATGATAATAACTCTTAAACTGACATTAAGTTTTATGACAGCATAATGCTCTGGGAAATTTTTAATAGCTTACAATAATAAACTAATTAAGCATATTTTAATAATTGAGATATATGACTATATTACTTTTCTGTCTCCAGGTGGAGTTGAAGATAGTAAAGATCCTTCAGTTCATTTACTATATTTTTTTAATATTGGAATTTCAAGTACATGCAGGGTGGTTTCTCTGGAAGTATTCACCCATTCCAAAGGAAGTTCAAAAGATTCCCTTAGCAATGCATATGTTTATTAGTATACAGCAAGTGCAAACACAACATTTGGCAATGTGTATTTGGGTTTATAGTCTATGATCTGAACTGATAATCATTAAGTAAAATTACTTTTCAATAAGAGGAATTCAAAACAAAGCCTATGTGACCTTTATATTGAATAGATTCTGAAAGCTGTAAACAGTATAAAATGTAAATTAAAACAATACATAGTTCTGTTTTTGCCAAATTTCTTTCATTCTAAAGATGTTCTCTACTATATGCAAAGAAGAACAAGATGCCAGAATTTCACAAACCCATTGAGTGAGTCTAAGCAAAATTAACACATGTGATTCCTAGAAGAATGTATATATGTATACATATATTCAATGGACTCCTCATAAGATAAAAGTTTTATTTTTTAATGATAAATATACATTTTTGGTCCTGAAAACTTTCACATTTCTTTTTTTTTAATTAATATTGTTGTGCTGGGTTGAGGTACATTGGAGTATTTACAAATGTCTTACAATGTGTCAAATATACCACACTTCAATTCACCCCCTCCACTGATTCCTGGGATAGTTTCAACATGGCATTTTTGTTAGTTTGGGATAAAGAGAGCTATATGGGGAGATTCCTTGCCTTGTTTACATGAATATATGTATTACAACACAGCACTCTTCACTATCCCTTAGTCCATTTCCCATAGCGTCCTCTGCTAGTTTAAGATTACTATATTCATTCCTATACAGTGAGTACATCAACCACATTCAAGTTTTTAGTTTGAATCACTCTCCCTATTGCTCATATGCAGGGTCTCCCCATAGTGTGACCCATGTCCAAAAACATACTGCATTTGGTTTTGGTCTATAATCCACATATGAGGGAGACTGTGTAATTTTTGGCTTTCTGAGCCTGACCAACTTCACTTAAGATGATATTCTCCAGTTCCATCCATTTACCTGCAAATAACTAAATTTCATTCTTCTTTGTGGCTGAGTAAAATCCTATTGTGTATAAATACCACCTTTTTTTAATCCATTCGTCAGTAATTGGTCATGTTGGTTGTTTCCAATGCTTGGCTATTGTGAGTAGCTTCAATAAACATGTGTGCAGGTGACATTGTAGTAACCTGACTCACATTGCTTCAGGTATATCTCTAGAAGCAGTATTGTTGGATCATATGACAGATCTATTTTTAGTTTGTTAAGGAAATTCTACATTGTTTTTCATAGTGTTTGTACTAGTTTATATTCCTACCAGCAGTGTATGAGGGTTCCATTTTCCACACACCCTTGCCAACTTTTGTTGTTGATGTTGTTGATGGTAGCTATTCTAACATGAATAAGGTGGAATCTTAACTTGGTTTTGATTTGAATTTCCTTTATGGCCAGGTATAGTGAAAATTTTTTCATGTGTTTTTTAGCCATTGGGACATCTTCCTTTGAGGAAATTCTGCTTACTTCAGTTGTCCATTTCTTTATTGGGTCAGTGATTTTTGGGGAATTTAGTTTTTGAGCTCCCTGTATATTCTGATTATCATTCCCTTGTCTGATGTGTAGCTATCAAAGATTTTCTCCAATTCTGTGGGTGGTCTCTTCAATTTAAAGACCCTTTCTTTTGTTTTGCAGATGCTTTAATTTTATGCAATCCAATTTGTCAATACTTTCTCTTAGTTATTGAGTCACTTGAGTTCTATTGAGGAAGTCCTTGCCTATGACTATTGCTCCCAGTGTATTCCATGTTCTTTCTTATACTAGCTTCAAGTTTCAAGGTCTGATATTAAGGTCCTAAATCCACTTTGAGTTGACACCTGTACAGGGTGACAGACATGAATCAAATATCAGTTTTCTTCAGGCAGATTTTCAGTTTTCCCAGCAACATTGAAGAGGCTGTCTTTTCTCTATTGTAAGTTTTTGGTACCTTTGTCAAAAATTATGTGAGCATACCTGCATGGATTCACATCCAGGTCATCTATTGTGTTACACTGGTCCTCATATCTGTTTTTGTGCCAGTACCATGCTGTTTGTATTGCTATGGCTCAATGATCAGTGGGTCATAGAAGAAATAAGGGAGGAAATCAAAATGTTCCTGGAAATTAATGAAAATGAAAACACCACCTATCAGAACCTATGGGACAGAAAAAAGGACAGAAAGATCTCAAATAAACAATGCAATGCTGCAACTCAAACTCCTAGAAAAACAAGAACAAGCAAATCCCAAAACAGGCAGAAAGAGAGAAATAATAAAAATAAGGGCCAAAATTAATGAAATAGAAAACAAATAATCCATACAAAGAATCAATGAGACAAAAAGATGATTCTTTGAAAAAATGAACACGATTGACAAGCCCCAGCAAATCTGAATAAGACGAGGGAAAAAAAACCCAAATAAGTAAAATCAGAAGCAAAAAGGGAGCAATAATAACAAATATGAAGGAAATCCAGGAACTCATCTGAGACTACTTTGAGAACACATATTCCAATAAATTGGAAAATCTTGAAGAAATGGGACAAATTTCTCAATACTTATGACCATCCAAAACTGAACTAAAAGGATATTAACCACCTAAACAGATGTATAACATGTAATGAAATTTATGCAGTAATGGTCTCCCAAAAAAGAAAAGTGTAGGACCTGACAGATTCTCTGCTGAATTCTACAAGAACTTCAAAGAAGAACTTATACCAAAACTCCTTGAATTTTTCCACACAACAGAAAAAGAAGGAACATTGCCTAACTCATTCTGTTATGCCATCATCATACTTATTTCAAAACTGGACAAAGACACATCCAAAAAGAAGAACTACAGGCTAATCTCTTTAATGAACATTGATGCAAAAATCCTCAATAAAATAATGACAAACAACATATCAGAAAGATCATTCACGATGACCAAGTCTGCTTCATCCCAGGGATGCAGGGATGGTTAACATGCAAAATGAAATACAGCACATTAATAGAAGAAGAAAAGACAAAAACCACTTGATCATCTGAATAGATACAGAAAAAGCCTTTGATAAGATTCAACACCACTTCATGATAAAAGCTCTAAGAAAACTAGAAATAGAAAGAATGTACCTCAACATTATAAAGGCTATATATGACAAACCTGTAGCCAACATCATACTTAATGGGGAAAAACTGAAACCACTTCCCATAAAGTCAGAAACAAGACAAGGGCGTCCACTCTCCCCACTCCTTTCAACATAGTCTTGAAATTCCTAACCAGAACAATAAGGCAAGATGAATAAATGAAAGCAATACAAATAGGTAAAGAGGTAGTAAAACTATTCCTATATGCAGATGACATAATCTTGTACCTTAAATATCCCCAAAACACCACCCAATAACTCTTCCTATATGCAGATGACATAATCTTGTACCTTAAATATCCCCAAAACACCACCCAATAACTCCTAGATACCATAAACAGGTTCATCAAAGTAGCAGGATATAAAATCAACTTACAATAATCAGTAGCCTTTATATACACCAACAATGAGGAGATTGAGAAAGTATATAGTAAAAACGATTCCATTTACAATAGCCTTAAAAAAATTCAAATACCTAGGAATAAACTTAACAAATGAAGTAAATGACCTCTACAAGGAGAACTACAAATCACTGAAGAAAGAAATGGAAAAAAAACTATAGAAGATGGAAAGATTTTCTGGGCTCATGGATTGGCAGAATCAACTGCCAAAAGCAATCTACATGTTCAATGCAATTTCCATCAAAATCCCAATGACATTCATCACAGAGATTGAAAAATTTACCCTAAAGTAAATTTTTTTTGTGGAAACATAAGAGACTACAAATAGCCAAGGAAATATAGAGCAAAAAGAGCAATGCTGGAGGAATCACAGTGCCTGACTTCAAACAATACTTCAGAAGGTAAAGTGATAAATATATTTTAAACTGTCAATTTTGATACTATAAACTACATTTTTTTAGAAAAAAATTGTCATGTGCTTCATGAAAATCATGGACTAAGGTAGAAAGAAGAAAAATAAAGATGAGTCAATTAGGATTATAATACATATATACATGGAAATGTCATAAGGAAACTCCCTGTGTAGCTATCTTAAACAAACAAAAACGTCATTTCTTTGTGTTTTACAAAAATCAAAGAGCAGGAGGACAGAATATGTCCTACTTGGAGATTTAATACCAGTGGGAGGGGGGAGAAGGGAAGGTCATGGGAGGATGAATAAGGTGGAAATACTGCATATACATGTATATAAATGTAAAAGTGGCACCTGTATTCCAGGAATTGGTAGGGGTGGGGGATAAAAGAGAATGTTGGAGGGGCTGAATTCAAGTATGATATATTTGATACATTCTAAGAACATTTGTAAATGCTACTTTGTACCCCTTCCAGCATAACAATAAAAAAAAATTCAAAAAAAGCACAGGAAACAAAAATGGATGGAGGTAAACGAGATTACCTCACACTGAAAAGCTTCTGCACAGAAAGTGAAACAATGAGTGAAAAGACAGTTCACAAAATGATAGAAAATACTTGTAACATTTTCTGAAAATGGGTAAATGTACATTAACATATATATGACAAAAATTAAAGTTCAGAATGTTTAAAGGAACTCAAATCACTCAAATGCAAACAACAATGAATGCAATTAAAAATATGCAACAGCCCTCAATAGACATTTAAAGAAAGACATACAAATCACCAACACATTATATGAAAATGTTCAATATCAGTAATCATCGTAGAAATACAAATCAAAACCACAATGAGGCAATCACCTTACTCCAATTAGACTGGCTATTATCAGAAAAAGAAAAGATATCAGCTCAAGTGTAAAAAGACAAAGATAACAAGTGCAAGCAAGATTATACAGAAAAGGGACAAGTGGTTGGGTTGTGAATTAGTGCAGGCATTGTGGAAATCAATATGAAGTTTTCTTACAAATTAAAACCTAGAACTACCATATAATCTAGCAATTCTACTACTGGATATATATACAAAGGAAATAAAATCAGTATGTCAAAGAGAATTATATTGCAGTACTATTCAAGACAGCCAAGAAATAGAAACAACCTAAGTGCCCACTAACGTATGGATAAGAAAAATGTGGTACATATACATAATAGAATACTTTTTAGCCATAAAAACAATGAACTTCTATAATTTGCAACAATTTGAATGGAACTGGAGACTGTTATGCCAAGTAAGCTGGACACAGAAAGCCATGCACCATATGGTCTCATGTATATGTGGAATCTGTAAAATTCAATTTCATAGAAGGTGAGAGTAGATCTAGAAGATGGAGAGAGTAAAGGAGAAGGAAGGAATGAGGAAAGGTTGATCAATGGCAACTATGTTGCAGTTACATAGGAGACAGAAGTTCTGGTCTGTTGCTGTACATTAGGATGACTAGAGGTAATTATATACTCTATATATCAAAAAGCTGGAAGAATGGATTTTGAATGTTTCTATCATAAAGCAATAATAAACATTTGATGATATAGGTAAAAAAGATGTGACAATGAATATAGATATAATATATGTTATGTGGTAAAATAGCATAATTTTCTCCTCATACAGAATTAGATAAAAGAGGACTTTGGTAAAGGATGATATTGGGGAAAACAATAGTTTTGATCAAATGAGAGTGAAGAAAAGGAAAAACAGATTGGAAATGAAGAGAGGCTAAACTGACTTTGTGTTTTGAGGTAGTTGTCATAACAGAGGTCATTTGCTTAAAAAAAACACTAAGGGATGACATGGACTCCTTAGAATTCTCTTTCTGGAAGCTGAAATATTTATCCATTGGCCCATGGACTGCAATTTCAGCATAAGAAAGGCTGCTCCCAGGAGTTATCGGCTCCCCTGAACTCTAAGGATGGACATTCTTTGTCTAAACGTAGGGTGTCAAAGAAAGCCAGTGGACACCTGTGTGAATATGAAGTGTTCATCCAGTTGTTACTACTTCTAAAAATTGAGCCTGGTGGTTGTGACAAAGGACATCAATTTTATCTAGCACTCATCATTTACCATACCTGAGATTAAATAGTTGAGCTTTATATTAGGGTAATAGAATAGCAGTGAATGGTAGATTAAAGCCATGTGTAATGTTTCACCTAGTCAACTTTCCATGTGAATATTGCTAAATTCAGATGTGAGGAGAAAAGTCACTGTGGCAAATATTTGCAAACAATATTTTTGGCAAATCAGTCCTGATATTCTACTAGCAGCACATATGCAGAGAATGTGGATTAGAATGACTAAACCATTTAGTTAAATCAAAATTTATGGAGTAATTGCTGGAGTGAGAAAATACTCTATCAGCAAAACCATACTCTATCATGATATGAAGCATCACAAACAAATGCTTCATTGTAAATTTTTTTCTTGTCTTAAAAAAAGAAGTAGAGGAATTATGGAATGCTCTAATACAGAATATCATTTCTGATTCTGAGCAGGTTTAAATTTAAAAAGTATTACAAATAGTGAAATGTGCCCAGAAATAATAAAAATAGTTTTCTCAAAAACTGGCAAAGAATGGCTTTTTATTAAAGATCCATTGTGTTATAGTTTCTGATGGTAAAAGCTGTATACATATATATATATATATATATAATTACTTTTCAAAATGAATAAATATTTGGAGACAAAGGACACTAATTAAATTATAGTCACCATCAAATTAACAGATAAGTACCCGATGTAATTGCAGGAAAAATTTTAGAAGTCCCATCATCTTGAAGTCATTTTCTTCTTATTTCCAAAGTACATGACTTCTGTTGATAAGATCCCTGATTTTATTTTAAATGTAAGTATCAAAGAAAGAGTGAAACAGTAAAGTTAAAAATTGATTGTGATGATCATTGCGCAGCAATTACAGATGTTTTCCAACTATGGCCTTGGTGACTGTTAGGAAAAGAAAGGATTAAAATAAGTGGAATTTGGAATACAATTCTCTGGATAATCAGGAAAGGAAGTAAGAGTTCCAAATCAGGAAAATTATGGGAGTCATTTGAAAAGACTTATAGAAGAGGTAAAGTGGTGAGAATAGTTCATAGGAAAAATGATATCACTTAAGTACAAAATGGATAAAATATGTAATTCAGCAAATAGATGCAAATTATGGAGATAAGGGCAAACACTGGGTACAGACTAGTGGATAGGCAAAGGAGGTGAGAGAAGGGAAAATGAGGGTAGTTTTCACAGGGAACCCATTCTGTCCAATATTTACATCCTGGACCAGGGCTTAAAGAAAACAGAGTTTCATTAAGCAGTTCTCGCCTTCTATGAAAACCGCTTTCATGGCATTTACTTTCTATGACACATCTTTTACCAGCAAAGATTATATTATCTTTTCCTTTCAACTATTTCATAAATATATGTATCTTATTTTCCCAATATTCTTGCAGGTTCCTCACAAGCAGAAGGCCATTATTCATTTAAAAAGATAGTCTGAAAAAAAATTTGGAGGCTTCTTAAAAATCTAAACATAGATCTGCCTTATGACCCAGCAATCTCCCTCCTGGGGATCTACTCAAAGGAATGCAACACAGGTTACTCCAGAGGCATTTGCACACCCATGTTTATTGCAGTGCTATTCACAATAGCCAAGTTATGGAAACAGCCAAGATGCCCCACTACTGACGAATGGATTAAGAAAATGTGGTATTTATACACAATGGAATTCTACTCAGCCATGAAGAATGACATCTTATCATTAGCAAGTAAATGAATGGAACTGGAGATCATCATCCTGAGCGAAGTTAGCCAGGCTCAGAAGACCAATAATCATATGTTTTCCCTCATATGTGGACTTTATTTGTTATTTTTTTTTATATGTGGACTTTAGATCAAGGGCAAATACAGAAAGGTGATTGGTCTTTGGTCACATGATAAGGCAAGAGCACACAAGGGAGGTATGAGGATAGGTAAGAAACCCAAAAAACATGATAGCATTTGATGTCCTCAATGCAAAGGAACTAATGCAGAAACTTTAAAGCAACAGAGGCTAATAGGAGAAGGGGATCAGGAACTAGAGAAAAGGTCAGTTTGAGAAGAATCACCTTAGAATGTAACACATAAGTACATGAAAGTAATGTGAGGAATCTCCCTGTATAGCTATCCTTATCACAATTAGCAAAAATGCTTTGTCCTTCTTACTATTGTTTATACTCTCTTTTCAACAAAATTAGAGATAAGGGCAGAGCAGTTTCTGCCTGGATGCATGGGGGGAGAGAGGGTTTAGGGGGGTGAAATGACCCAAATAGTGTATGCACATATGAATAAATGGAAAAAGAATTACAATGAAATGACATACATTTAAAAGAAAAAAAAATTTTAAATAAAAAGATACTCAAGAAGAATTCCAAGATATATGTTCCCATCTATCTCCCACACTTTGAAGGGCCTGGCTTTCAGCTGATCCAAAAAGAGAGTCAGGAGTCTGAGGTGAAGAGAAAACTGATGTCATTTGAGAACCTGAATAATGCCGTATTGATACCATACTACTTCCTTTATTGCATAAATTGAGTTGCAAAATCAGTGTTGTAAAAATCATATTTATTAAATGTCTTTCTTTGAATTCCTGTAATTTTTTTTATATTTTTAAGTAAAAGCAGACTCCTTTAACTCTCCAACTTTCATATGTATTAGATTTTGTTGTTGATTCATGACTATTTTTTCAAATACTAAGAAACCATTTTAATCTAGAGGAAGTAAAATCAGTAACTGACAAACATAAAGCTAATTAATCTTTCTTCCCCGAATGACACGGGAAAAAAGGCCAAGAAAAGTGAATGCTGGGAATCATAGTTAAAAGTGTGACTTAGATGACATGGTACTAAAGTCCTCCTTGGATTCTGGCTCCGTTTTGAAAATGTCAACAGGGGTTTATCCACTTTGCATGGGTTACTTGCTGTGCCTTAAATTCCTTCTCCCAGTAGGAATCTCTAATAAGAACTAGGCTAATTCAAATTCTTTACATTTTAAAACAAGGGTAGTAATGAAATGCTAGGATGTCTTACTGGATATTACAGCACATGTTCTACATGTATTTCTAGGGTAACTGAAGAAACCAAAAATGAATTAATAATACATTATTAATTCAATAAGTTATTGAATTTCAAAAAAGAGTGCTAGTATCATCCTGTAAATAAAAGGTTTGACAGCAATTTATAATATATACCTAATTTTGTTCAGACAAAATAATATTCACTTGATGATTTTTTTATTCATTTGCCATCTTTTCAAGGTCAAATATTATTTAAAATAACCAGTAACTAATTATGCCAATCATAAAGTATGATAAATAGTTACAGTTAAATCCATTTTAAATGCCTTTGTATTTCCATTGTTAAAAAGAAATCCTTCTCACATAAGGGAATGAAGACAATAAAAAGAGCAAAACAAGAACAATTAGCACATAATTTAAACTATAAAGTTTGTCAGATTACTACAGCCTTCCATTAGTTTTAAACAATTGTTATGCAGCTACACAAAGCAAGCAGTCATAAATTTTAGAAAACAAGCTCCCATGGAAAGCATGTCTTGTATCTTATATATTTCCTATTTTTGCATAATCATAGTATATTCACATCATAGTTACAAATGCATTACTAGGTTGCAGAACAACTGCATTTATTCATTTCTCCACACATTCAATAATTCTCTCAGGTTATCCTAGTGATGTAATCTTAAAAGCTAAACAATACCACTCATAGATTGAAAGTAGGATTTAATATTGTGCATAAAAGTATTCCAGGGACATAAATTGTCATTAAGAATTAGATGGCTTATATATCTTTTTACTTCAAAGTTCTGTCACTTTTACCCTTGAATTTGAAGACCACAATATTCTACCTAGTCATGATTCATTAACCCAGTTTTATTCCAAGTCTAATAAATCGCCTTAAGTTTGAGTAGGACCGTTAATAATATGTTTTGCAATGGAACCCTATAAATCACATTCCAAATGGAGGTCTTTACCATTGTTACCACAAGAGGCAAAGTAGAGCTCCACTTATTTTCAAAGTAAAAACCCAGCATTTCACCAAAAAATGAGTCTCTTTCTTTATTGGATATGTTTTCATCTACAAATTCAGTTTGTTTCTAATTAAATGTAGGAACTGAAATTATAAAGATGCTAGAAGAAATTATATAGGAAAGCATCCATATTATTGGTCTGGACAATGATTTTTGTGTAGGAATACAAAAGCAAAAGAAGAACAGACAAATGAAATTGAATCAAACTAAAATCACAAAAACTTGAAACACAATAGAGTGGAAAAAAGTAACAGATTAACAGAAAAGATTTCTGAACATACATCTGATAAAGGGTTAATATACAAACCATATAGAAACTCAAACAATTCAATAGGAAGGAAACAAATAACCCAATTTTGTAAATGTGTGCAATGGATCTGAACAGATATAGCTCAAAAGGAGAGATTCAAATGGCCAGCAGATGAAGAAATGTTTCTTGTCTCTAATCACTAGGGAAATGCAAATTACAACAACAATGAAATATCACCTCACACTTGTTAGAAGGCTATCAAAATGAAGAATGATAACAAGTGTTGGCAAGGCTGTAGAGAAAAAGGAACTCCTATACAATGTTGGGTCTCTTAAATAAAAAGAAAAATAGGAAACTAGACTTGCTACCCCTCAATCTTATTCCTCAATAAAAAAGGAACTGAAATCTCTGTCAAAGAGAACTTCACTCTGATACTCATTTCAATATTTTTCAGAAAGGTGAAGATAAAGAAATAACCTATGTGCCCAATAATGGAAGAGTAGATAAGAAAAATGTGACACACACAAACACACAATCACATAGACACAAAATCTTAAAAATGAGGCCTTTCCACAATTCACAGCAACATGGATGGAACTGGAGATCATATTATTAAGTGAAATAGGTGAGCCTTGAAAAGTCAAATAATTCAGAATCTTAGTTATATGTGGAATGTAAGAAAGTCAATCTCAGAGAGTAGAAAGGTACTTACCAAAAGTAAGAGAATAAGAGAAAAAAGGGGATGTTGATCAAAGGGTTTGACATTTCAGGTAGATAGAAGGAATAAGTGTTAGCATTTATTGCATTGCACAATGACCACAGCTAATAATTTTTTCAAAATATTAAAATAGATTTTAACATTCTCAGCATGCACACAAAATGATAGGCTTGCAAGATGACAAATATGCTAATTAACTTGATTTAAACTTCCTACAATGTATACTTTGATGAAATCATTGCATCACTTTCCATAATTATTCATAATTATAATTTGTCAATTAAAAAGAATTTTTAAAGACTAGGACTGCATTCCTTTCATAGCTGATTCGGAACAAACTAATTACAGAATAATCTCCTATTAAGCATTAGCATCTGTTATTTCAATTCATCTAAAAATGTAAATTAAAAAATTTTATTTTTGGCGGGATTGTGATTTGAAATCAGGGCATCACATTTGCCCCACTTGCTCTACCATTTCACTAACACCCTAACCCTTTTTTGCTACAGCTATTTTTCATCTAGAATCCAATGTTTTGTTCAGGACTGGATTTGAACCATGATCCTCCTACATAGGTGGAATTACAGACATAGATCACCATTCCCAGACCCCAATTTAAATTTTTGTACATCATCATGCTCCATACAAACTGAGTAAGTATGGTTAGTCTATTCAATTCTGTTAATTTCTGGTGATAAATATACAATGAAAAATATTTTTAAATACACATAAAACCAAATTATCTATCTATCTACCTATTTGTCTATGTATCCAAAATCACGATAGCAATTTAATCAGAAATCTGCTACTCAGGTTGAAGTACGTGGTAAGTAAGCACAGATATTCTGTGAAAGTACTAGGCAGTGTGTGCGTACATTGCGTGAATTGTGTGAACTGCATATACACATACATATATTTATATATAAAATAAACTGTGGTTTAACACTACTTTCTGCCTTAGACAATCAGCACTACTCTCATTGGACCTTGATTTTCTGTTTACATACAAGGACTCCAGAACTCTTAGGTTAATTCCTTTACCCCATTCTACAACTTCCATGCAGTTCCATTTGGTCATTTATCCAAACCCATTTTTCTATCCCCCTGTGGCTCCTGAAATTTTCCCAATGGGTATCTAGGAATGATGGCTTATTGACAGTTAATTCCTCTCAGCTTCAGTGTTCCCCCTTTTTAGCTCTAATTAAATCCAAGACTTCTTTTCAGATACTGCAACTCTTGCACACATTGCAAATGGTGGCTGATTTTTCCCAAATATACCTCTTCTTATTCCATTCCTGTCTTTTTCTAAGAACACAGCTTGGATATCACTGAATGTCACTGAATATTAAACAACTACCACTATAGTTCCTAAAAGAATTTAGCTTTGTATTCACCATGGCTATTTCTATAATTTGGTCATGTCATAATTATAGATGAATTTAAGGATCATTTATTTCATCCTTTATATACAGTGACATGCTTGCCTCTTACTTTTTTTCCATTGATAATGAAGGAAATCCAATTTCTGCTGACTTGTTCCTTTGCTCCTGTTTTTTCCCCAAAGAGAAATTTCTCCACAGTAACTTTAGTTAGCTATACCTTATCACTTTATTTCAACCCTACTTCAGCAATTCTGTGACTTCTCTGAATCCTAAAATTCTACATGATTTCAATGTCTTCCATGTCCCTTATTTAGTTGGTAGGGTTGTGATAAAAAGGTGGTTTACACAATATGAATTTATTGCTTCACCATTCTGGAGGCTGAAAGTCAGGATCAAGGCAGATTGTTGTGTTTTGAGTGGTAAAGAAAGGATCTATCCCAGCCTCTTCTCCCAGTTTCTCACATTGTGTTCTTTCTGTATTTGTCAGTGTCCAAATACATTTCTGATAAAGATATCAGTCACATTGGACCTTAATTACCTCTGTAAAGACCCCATCTCCAAATATGTTCTTATTTGAAGGTGGTGGGGTTTAGCCATTCAATATAAAAATTCTTTCTACAGCATCCTCATTATCTCATGTCCTTTCTTCCTACATTAGACTCAATGAGTGTGAGTTTTCATTATTTATCTACTACCCTTTGCTCTTTCTTTTTATTCTTTTAATTTTATCAGTATAATCTTTAAGGGTTAATCAATGAGAATGAAAAAAAGACAACAGAATCTTTCTAGTCTGAATTGTTTTCATTGTTTTTATGCTTTTATGCATGATCAAATCCTATATAAAAAATCTTGTAGTAAAATTTTGTGGCTCAGCCACTGGTTCCTTTTATTATTACTATTCACTACAAAATGATGTTTGTTTAATTTGGTCGCATATTTTTAGAAAGTGTTTGTGGCATGAAGGTTCATACCATCATCCACTCTATGAGGGGTCTACTGAGTTGTGTATGTTAGTGAATTGTATTAGTAGTAATTCTTCTAAAACATCTGTAGTAGACACCACAACAATGCAATCAAGAGAAACACAAACTTTTTCTGTGGAAACTTTTCCACAGAAGATTAAGTAGTATATATTTCAGTGAGTTTGGTGATACTTATCAACATTTGTGTATTTGATAATGTAAGAAAATTTTCCCATTTTTGTGTACAAAATTCTTATTACTGTTTATTCCTAAATATATCATTACAATATCATCTTACATGTGGTCTGTAGAGTTCTGGTATAGAAGCATAAAGATTTTAAATTTGGAGGCTAGAATTTGCCTCTCTTTTTAAGGAGAGAATGAATTCTGCACTAGTTTTAGAATATTTTATGTGAAGTACATGCCAGCATTTCCTTGATATGGGTAGTAAACACCATTTTGTATTTGACATCAATTCATTTAATCTATGCCTTGAGCATTAGTGAAACTAGAAGAAGCAATTTAATGACCTGGATGCCAATATTTTTTAATGATGTAGTCACAGATTTTTAAATTACTTGGAATATTGAAAAGTAATTCTCTAAGTTATTCATATATTAAAACTTTTAATAATTAATTAGCCATAACTACTGCAAGTACATTCATACCTCATGTTAAAACATGAATTTTCTCATAATAGGATATCAATATTTTATTCTTATTGAATATAATAAGCATTTAAAAATCATTTCACTATGCTTTAGGCAATAATTTTTTAACCACAGAATGGGAGAAATGTGATATATGTATACATTATTATGACTTTCATTTTCAGAAATTTCACAGAATACAAAATGGATTTTTCTCTTAGAATTTTGTGTTACCTATTAAACTGCTTAATTTGAGGTTTTCTGTTGTATTTTCATGACAAAAATTTTTAGCTATATAAGGAGCTAATTAGTAACATAATGTACATGGTTAGGTTGTAGGGCTAATAAAACACAGTTGAGCCAAAACTCCTGTCTGAACTGATACGGTTAAATATGAATAAGCCTACTCAATATCACTATGGAAAGGAATTGATTTCTTTTTTCTAAAAAGAAAAGTATTTTTAAGGAAAACTTGGCATAATAAAATGCTATTTTGGTCTTAGGAAGATGAATAATTTTCACCATTTCATTCTCCCTGAATGGCTATTAATATAATCAACCCTACTCCAGTTAAAAAAAAAAAGTTGTGTCTTCAATAACTAAACACAAAGAACTAGAACATATAAAATCTCTGTTTTTCGGACCCATGTAACTTGTAATACAACAATTTAAAAGACAGAGTTAACAATTCATTTTGCCAAGTTTTTGAACTTCTTGAAAGCAAATTTAAAGAAATTAAAACTTGAGTACAACAAAGAAAGATGGCAGCTAACTGGGACAACAGAAGTTTAAGAAGAAGCCTTCTTTGTATGATGAAGAAGGAAGACCTACTGTAGGTGATTGATATCCATTTACCTATACCACTCTATATTCACCTACCTGTTAGGAATAAGAAATGATAAAAGGAGTTCAAGGAGGAATACAGTCTCTTCTCTAGAGGGTCCTTGAATGGTCCTGGTAATAATTGTCTCCTTTTATCTAAATGTAATTGTGTTTATCTGTCCTAGGGGTACTGTTTGTCTCTGTGTAGCTTCATAAGAATAGAATTCTCATCATATATTTTTAATAAAATAATTGAATTTACTTTTATAGAAATCAAGTGAAAATAAAGACTTTTTTGCCCATGAAGAATTATACTTATATATATTTTCTTTTTTATTGTTTATTCATTTATTCAATGTGTATACATTGTTTGGGTTATCTCTCCTCCCTGCCCCTGCCCCCTCCCTCTCTTCCACACTCCCTCACTTCCAGGCAGAACCTGTTCTGTCCTCTTCTACAATTTTGTTGAACAGAAAACAATAAGACATAATTGAGAACACAGTTTTAAAACAACCATTAAAATTTTGTGGTTATCAATATTTAAATTCTGCGGATTGCATGTAGAGAGTATAAATTTATTTATTAGTAAACGTGGGAGAAATTGGGATTGTCCTGTTTCTTCTATCTACTTCCTGTATAAACTGTCATTGATTATTATGTCTAGAGAGTTTTACCATTTGCATTTGGTTCTATGAATATAATTTCTCCAAAAACTTAAATTTTAGTCTATGTTTTAAAAGATACTGTCATATTCAATTTACCAAAGCTTATCCTTATTTATTTTGATTATTCATTTATGAGAATAAAAACTAAACTTACTAAGACTTTTGTCGTTTTAAACATACTCAAGAGATGAAAGAAATGTAGAGGCTTTAGGGATGTGTACAATGCACAATGGTGCACGTTTTGTAATTACAGTCAAAGGTAAGCTTTGTTACCAGGTACTAATATAAAAGGACTTTTCACCAACTGTGTTTAATTTGCAGAGATACAATCCATTTTCACTCAGTAGGAATTATAGCCAAGATTCTCAGCTGAGCAAGCTGTCCTTTTCACCTAGAGATTCTGTGGAAGAGATATATGCAGAACATCACCACATCATCAGCAGTGGGGAACATATCCTAGAATTAAAATAAGCAAACATTCAAAGACCTGGAATATATGGATATCAAAAAAGGTGTACACATGTATGTACTCCAGGAATCAGGGGAAAGGAGGTAAAAGGAGAATGGTAGAGGGGGGGGTTGAACTCATATATGATATATTTGGTACATTGTAAGAACCTGTGTAAATACCACAATATACCCCTACCAACCACAACAATCAAGGAAAAATTAGTTAAGTTAAACCAACATTTTCTAACAATTTACTGTGGAAGGGGTGCAAGGAATTTTCTGGAATATAAGGCAAAAGACATGTCATGTGCTGTCATGTTCAATGTCAATTTATAATTCACATATTCAATTCATTTAACTGAATATCTATTCTTCAATATGAGACTGTTACATTAAAAGTTCTTTCAGAATTTGGCCCCGATCTGTGAACATTAAAGATAAAACCTTATCTTAAGTTTGTAATAGTTGTGACACAATACCATTTAAAATAAGTTAAATATTTGTGGTAATGTTTTGTATTTCATTGGAGCAAGTTTACAGAACTTTAAATTTGGGATACATAACCAAGGACAGTGATACCTAAAAGAGATATGAAAGCACTCTTTCTTAGAAGTAAAGCAAGGTACCTTACAGTAAATGTAGGCCTTGTTGAAGAGCCAAGGAAATAAATGAAGAGGTAAACACTTGAACCTTACCCAATGGTATGATGGCAAACCGACAGGTTGTTATTACTTCAATATATTTACATGTCCAAGCATGAACCTGAGCAAGCCAAGTGATTTATTTTCAGTGACTAAAACATAATAAAACTAAAACATAATGTATCTATGTATATGTAGTCATATATATAGATAGAATAGAGACCAAGAATGGAAAATTGAAAATTCAGAGCTTTCCTTCCATCATTCAAGTAAATGGTACCAGATCAGCCTGTACTATTTTGACTCAGAAGTCTTCAGATAACAATATAACCAGGAATATTTCAGAGAAATGTTTGAAGCTAAAGCTAAATTACTTTTATAAAATCATTGCTATTGGATTTGTGTAAGAGATTCAGTCTATGCATAACTGAAATTATAGATAATTTGGGAGGGGTGTGGAATTGCTTTTAAAAATACTTCATAAGAGATAATTTTGAAAATATATAAAATCTTTTGATAGCCAACACTTTTATTTTTAAAATGGAATGTAAGACTTTTTAGAATTGTACCATGTTTATTTGGCCAAATGTTAAAGTTTAAAAGAAAGCTTTACCAGAATCCTTTAGTTGATATAGATAGAAAGATTTCTACTTTATAAATATGGAAATTAAATTTGACAGGATTTTTCTTTAAGAATTTGGGATTCATATAATTATATATCCAAAGGAATAATTATAAGTGGCAAGTTCTAATACAGAAAGTATCTTTCTTCATAAAGGCTATCATATTTAATAAAGGAACACTATTAAATTGTTGTCTATGTATCATTGTTACAGAAAATGTATGAAGAATTCTCAAATTATTAAAAAATTTAGTAGAATGATTAGATATATTAGAAAAATTGGACTTTTTCCTTACTAAAGGGAGAATATTTCACTCAAAACTGACAGAATATATATTCAAAATGGTTGAACACATTCAAAGACAAAACAAATTTGAACTAGTTTTAAAGATTAGTAATCATCTATTCTCTATTTTACTTTAAGGAGTAATGTGATAATATTGGGGCCATTCAGATAACCCAGAATAATCTCCATATCTTCAAGTCATCTGATTATCAAACTTAATCCCATATTTAATTTTACTTCTCTTTCATGTCATGGAAGACATGTCATATTTACAGTTTGCTGGAGTTTGCATGTGGACATCATTGGAAGGCCACTATTCTGTCTAGTATAAATGTGGTGATTTAGGCTCATATTGCCCTAGATTGCTATGAACTATGGTAGAGGCCATATGACCCTATGTATTTTTTGAAGCCTCTAGAGTTTCATGCTCCAGAAATAAGTTTTATTCTATGTAAATTTAAAAAGACAGATAAAAAAGACCATCAAGATGTGGTGAGTGAGTTGGTATAGAGAGTTTGACAAGTGATTTTAACTTAACTAAAATTTGATCACAGCCATGGTAGGGACTGATGCAGAGAAAAGAAACTGATCTAAGTGAACTTGGTAGCTTCAAAACACAATGTTTTGACAGAATACTTTAAGGCAAAATAAGCTACAAAATGCAAATTAGTTTATAAATTTGTTTCTCACAAAGGTGTAGATTAGGAATTAAGAAGTTATCTTCATACTGAATATGAACAAATAAATACAGTGGAAGTCAGTTTTTATACTCTATAAGAAAAAAGTGAAAATAAATAGGCTTAGGAAGGACCTTGAGATTATGCATTGTAGTTAGAGGTTTCTATATGGACTCCTGATCTCATTTATTGTTAGATATGAAGATACAAAACAGATTAAACAGAGGGATAAAATTATGTCTGAATAGTTAAGTAATAGAGATAGACAGATTTACCCTATACTATCCTATATTAAATACATTGAGAGAGACTACAAAGAGTTACACACCACATGTATTAGCACACCGAATGGCAAGACATTAGTTTCTAAAATCTTTCTCAATAAAAGAACAAAAAGATTCTTGTAAACTGGTTGCTTTCAAGGCTGGAGTAGATTACTATAAAATGAATGTGTTCTATCTTATGTTGCCAGAAATAAGTGGCAAATGAAAAAATAGAATATGATAACATGTTAAAAAGGGCAAAGAAACCAGACTGAAAGAAACTCCAAAGGCCAAAGGTGTAATTATTTGAGACAAGCAGTAATCATGAGTAGTACTGGATTGTAGCTCCCTTACATAAATAAATATCTTTGATTCAATACTGATATAAATAAATAATTTAGTAAACAAACACATAGAATGTATAGCTCTTTATTACACAACTTTTCTAATTGATGTGCAAGGAATGAAGTAAATAAAAAATGGCTATGGGAAGACTACCGTAGTAGTCATTGTAGCCAAGAAAGACTAATGGATGCTAAGATTAGTGGGGAAAAGTTTAACAGAAACAAGATATTTGCATAAATTCTATTTCCTAAAACATTTAGCAATGGTAAGGAGAAAACCAGTATGCTTGCAATGGTGAATCATGAAGGCATCGCTTTAACCAGCAATTGTGTTCATGTCACCAGTAACGTATGTGGTTATTTGGTGTCCTATGGTTTGATGCACAGAAAGTGTTTATGACCTTTATGGTATCCTTTCAATAATATAACATAAATGTAAATTGAGCAACAGTCTACAGAAAAGTATTAAGGTAAGAAAAAAAAAAGGAAAAGGTAAAGAACTATCTTAGATTACAGAGTTTTATGAAGAAATAGCAATGAAATATGTGGAATCCCAGGACATAAGATACACACAGAAAATCTTATATGCCCCAAATAAATGCTGCACTTTAATTAAAATTGTTCCAACATTAATTAATTAACTAATTTATTTATTTATTTTGTGGTATAAAGGTTGAACTCATTGCTTCTCTCTTGCTAGGCAGGTGCTCTATCACTTGAGCCAAGTACTCAGATCTTATTTGCTTTAGTTATTTTTCAGATAACAGTCTTAAGTTTTTGTCAGGGCCAGCCTCACACCATGATTCTCCTACCTAGCTTAGGTCCCAGGCATGTATCACTACTTCTTGCTTGTTGAGATGGGGGTCTCATTAATATTTTGCCTAAGCTGGTCTTGAACCACAATCCTCCCACTCTCTGCTTTCATGTAGCTGGGATTGCAAGCACACGAACAACACTCAGATCTAATTTCTTATTTTGAGAAAATTTCTATGACTATGTAAGATGTTAAGACAAGAATAGTGGTCAGAGAGGCAAACAGAATTCATTTGCCAGTACAAAGTTATCTTTAAAAATTAATTAATACATTAAAACTGTCAACATTAAGGAATAAAACACATATATTGCAAACACTTTAATTATATGCCCTCTAGTTAATTTCATTTAAAGTTCACTTTTTCAGAAATAATAGAAGTTTTATGAAATGTAGTCGTAAAATTAAGAGTGAAAATATTTTTAAAATCTGTCTTAAAGATTGTACTGTATATTTCCTGTGCTTTTAAAGAGTTACTCCCTTCTTAAAGACATAAGGAATCTGTGATAAAGCAACTATTTTTCCTTCTATTATTCTCCAATATCTTTACAACTCTAAATCCATGTAGCTTAGTACTTACCAGATTTAGAGAAAGAGATATTGTTATATTCACTGGGTCTTAAAGGAAAGAGAAGCTATCAGCAAGAGGATCTTAGTGATTTTTCTATCTCAGTATTTATAAGACATTTAATTTCCTGATCAAGTTTATAACATTGTTCAACCAAATTTATAACATATATGAGAATCTTCATGCCCACCCATATTTGAACCATCACCTTCAATTCTCACAGCCAACAGAGACTGTTGAAAAATATTTGCTTGACATTTTTCCTAGGGTGGAATTAGTTTTCAATTTAATTGTAGCGTTTCTATCTAATCTAAGTGTGACACCCATGAAATAACACAGGTAACATCAGGATGATGGGGACAGTTGGTTCCTTTCAGTCAGAACAGTTTATTCTTGCAAGGCAGATCCTTTGTCACCCTGGCGTTTTCAATTGCAGAAGATTTGGCTGTGGGAGAGGAAAGTTTGAATTTGATCTAGTTCTGCCTCTTTTAATAATGTGCTTGAAAGAGACATGAAACTTTTCAGCTTTGGAGAAATACCCACTTTTGAAAAAACAGTAAAATAGCTTTTCTCCTACACTGAATGCTTTAAACCTCCTCTCTGTTGGGGGAAAGAGCCAGCTTTAAAGAAAAAAAATAATCCCTGCATTATTGAAATGCACGTCCGTCTCCCAGGGTTTCATTGTCAGTTTGCACAATTGTGTATTCAGAGACAGCCCTGTCAGATTTGAGTCTCATGGTTGCCTGGTAGAAGTGATGCGATTGAAAACACCATAGGATGGAGAGTAGACAGATATAGATATAATCTCATTTTATTTGAAGGATCTCTAGCAATGGCATAAAGGCCTTTATCAGCAAAGCTTAATTATAAGCTCAGATAAGCTAATATAAAAAGAATATAATGTTTTTCTCACAACAAAGTTATATTCAATCAGGCCATTTTTCAGAAGATTGTGTAGCTGAATATTAGAGTTGTAGGGTTTTTCCTTTGGTCTAGTGAAAAAGGTTCCAGAATACCCCATAAATATCTGTGCTTTGGAAAGGCAAAGATATGTGACAGGTACTCTTTTTGCTCTATTTATTTAGTCTCTACCTCTATGTTGTCTTTGATCACACTTATTCTGGACTTGGTCTTATGACTTTTTTTTGGTTGTAGAAAAGTTTGTTCCTGTTTATCCCCTTCAACTGAGCCACACTGTGACAGTCCCAACCAAACTCCAAAAGCAATGTTTTCCAGAGGAATGGAATGATCAGACACTGGTGACTCTGGACAAATCCAGCAGGACAAATGCCTTGTTGTGCCTAGCAGAAGAAGCTAAACTTTTTAATTATGAATCACATATAGGATTATTATTTTAAGATAATAAATATAGAATGGGTTTTTTTTTGTGATCCTGCTGAAATCTAATAGATACAGCAGGATATACTTTGGAATCAATTAAAAGGACTTTCCCAGAGTGCATCAACCACAGCAAGCAGAAAGAAAAGTAGAGCAGTTAAAAATAACTGTTTTGGGACCAGAATATACCAACAGCTCTTTTGTGCCTGAGCAATAAAAACAGTTGCTTGAGCACAAGGGATGATGTCCAAGAGGACAAAAAGCCAGGTTTATTTGTCTGTGAGGTACTGTATAGCTTATACCTTTCATAGATAATGATGCTAGCTCATGTAATAGGGTTTTCTTATATGAGTCTGTTCTGGATTAATTGCCCATATTTTAATGTATAACAACAAAAACTAACAATACAATACACGAGTCTTGATTAAATATCTGGTTGTAAAGAAATGTATTTTATTCAATCAGAAAAAATTAACTGAGTAGGCAATAGTGGTTTAACTTAAATTTATGCTTATTAAATGTGACAGCAGTATTACAGTGTTCTTACACAGTCTTTTTCTGTTGAACATATATAGTGAGATATTTTTATTTGTTGTCCTGAACTTACTTTATATCTCTCTAGCTGCCTCCTTTCTCTGAACAGGGAAGGACAGGAAAAACATGGGGCAAAAATTAAAGATTTTTAAACAAAATTATGAGTATGCAGATACACATATGCATTTATAAAATGTTAACAGTACAACTAAACATTAAAAATTGAATACTGGCATCCTTTGTTACAAGTCACAGTATCATCAGCCTGATGGAATTTCTGTTTTCTCTTCACTTGAAAGTGGCAAACACTTCTCTGAACAATATAATCTCTTAGCATTCTTGAGATATTTCAAAAACTTTATAGCTAGGCGGGGAGATGTTATATTTCCTGTTAATTCTGCAGGTAAAAAATTTAAGCAATGACATTATGGCATTTTTCTGTAATATGTTCATCTGTTAAGATAAGTTATAGCTCACTGTCATATCTTTCTCTGAAAGATTTCCTTAAAGAATGCTTGATGTCACTTTATAATATCAAATTCGGGTTGTTTTTGCCTTATTCTATAGCTCTGTGTCATGGAATTGTCACATTTTTACATGACAAGAAAAAGGCAATGGAGTGTGAATTAGTTAGCTAAAAACTATTTTGATAAAAAAATGCCTAAAGCAAAACATTTATTTATTTATTGAATGAATTAAAATTTTAATTTTGAACCATTTTTGTATTTGTATTTTCTCTGGAGCCATTGGATCACAGCAAGTTACAACTTTGGGATAAAAGGCAACTGGTAAACCCTCCAAAACCAGGTCCCAAATAACACCTATTACTGATTTATCCTACCTATGGTAGGGTAATAACAAATAAGTATTTGATTAAAACCATGAAATGCATGCATCCTTTTATTTTAAACATATTAAAAAGAAGCTAATTGGACCATAAAAGTAAAATATTTAAATGAAATGGCAATACATATTTCTTAGTTAAGTAATAGCACTAAGTATCCACTACATAGCAGGAACATTTGGGATTATGAAAACTTGAGCCCTATCCACCATGTCTTTTTTTCTCTTTTCATTAATGGTAAAGCCTAGAACACAACCATTAAACATAAACATGACACATAGGCACAAAACAGAGGACCTGCAAATTCTTATTAGGTGTATTTTATAAAACTAATGGAATACAATGATTTCCAAGGTCCTTATAACCCATGTTGTACAAATTTGAAATTAAGAGGGAAATGATGAGACTGTTTTTACAGTTTTAAATTATTCTTTGGCTACAGCTACAGGATGGGGAAGAAAGCATGACAAGATAGATATAATAGGAAGAAAAACTAAGTAATATTGCCATGAAATTCAAACTTGTAAATGTATACAGATTTCATATTATTAGGACATAATTAGATCTAGAACAAAGAAATTCAAAACATCATAGTCATAAGAATACTAAAGTGATATAAAGGCATTAATATTTTATTCATTCCAATTAAAGACAAATATTTTAGTTATGGATTAAAAAAACTGAAACCTTACACTAGTATCAAAGGTTGATAGTATTTGGAATAATTTGATAAAATTTCCAAACATCCAGTTATTTTGATACAATTGTAGCTTCCAAACTATATACAGTAACTTTAATATATTCTAAAATATAAGCTTAATTTGAGTGTCATAATTAGTTGTTAGTGAATAATAAGATCAAATCATTGATAATAAAGAGCATAAAATATACAATCATAATCCATCTGCAAAGTTTATTGCTTGGAAAATTTATGAGCAATACATTACTTAATCTTCAAATCCTTAGAGTTGAGAAAAACGTTTGGATATTTGGAAAATCAAAATTAACTGAATTTTTATTCTCTAAGTCTTTTTTGAAGTCTCTTAAAAATCAACTTTCAAAAGGCACTACTCTTTTTAAATGTTAAATAATTGCAATGTGCCCTTATTATCACTGAAAAATTTAATAACAGATTATTGTACATTTCTCTAAAATTACAAAAGTATTGAAGCTCTGTGTGTATGTCATCCCTCAATGGCGATATCTTAGACCTTAAGAAAGAACAGAGGAATTAAATGCATCACACTCACAAAAAGGCATATCCAATGTTAGTGGACAGGCCCTTTCAGATCTATATTCATATCAAATGCCGGGTAGGACAAAGAATAAATAAATGACTCAAAATTCATGGTAAAAGAGAAAATGACTCAGGAATTGCAGAGTATGTGCTTCTCAAAATTTTCTCATTAAAGAAATATAGAACACTAGCCAAGATTTTTTTAAAATAGAACTTTCTATTGTCTTGGAAGTTAAAACTTGCAACAATCAGACAAGCATTTATCAGATACAATCGCAGATCTCCTTAAATTAAGAACAGCAAGCTTTGTGGCCTTTTTTTTTTTACATTGCTTTGTTCCCTTTCTCCTTATCCCATTTCCATCATAGCCTAAACACCCAGAAACTCAGGACTTTCTGTTTAAAAATCAGCCACTGTAGTGATCTGATTGGGTTTGGAATTTCTCAAGAGTTGCATGCTCAGAGAATGTTTTGTATTTGACCCGCCAGGAGAAAAAATGGTTTCTGAGAAAGCCCAATTTATAAGAATTGTCTTTATTTGACCTGTAGCAGAATTCCTTAGTGGGAAAAGTTCTATCCTCATAATGTTTGTCAAAATTAATCAGAAGGAATTATTTAACTTTGCAGATGTCTGAGGCTATGATACTCTTAGCTCAAAGAATAAACAGCTAAAAAGTTAAAAGTACTATCTGCAAATAAGACGACCATATAGGCTTTGAAAAGCTCAAATACATCCCTTCTTATATAAAAATCCACACATATGTGCTGACATGTAAAGATGGCTGAGAAGGAAATAAATAGGGCCTAATTTCATATCCCTGATTGATGATCTGCATGAACAGAAATTGAAGGATAAGACAGACTTGCAAACTGCCAAATGATCAAACATACTTCAAAATTCATACAGAACCACCTGTAACAATGTAAGAGACAAATTAATTCATGTCATTTAAAGAAATTTAAGTATGAGAATTAACTAAGCACCAAATTAACTGAGCACCAACTTCAGTACACACAGATGATAAATAATATACAAACTAGAAATTTATTCCATAAAATTCATTAAAGTAAAAGATAACAGCAGCAATACAACAAGGAAAAAAGAAAAGAAAATAAATTTTGGAGAGTTTTACTATTTCTAGTTTATCACCATATTCAACAAAAAAATGTAATGAAAAAAATGCAAAGACTCTAGGGGCATGGTTTAGTGTAGACTGTTTGCATAGCACATGCAAGGCATAGGGTTGATCCCCAACACTTCTAAAAAAGTTTCAAAAAGCAAAGAAACAGAAGTAAGGCACATATGCAGAGGAAAAATAACAGTCAAAACGTGTCCCTAAGAAAGTTTATTAGTTGATCTTACTATAGAAACACTTTAAATGAAATATAAAGAATATGTCCAAAATAAGAAAGGAAAACTTTTCTCAGTAATTGAATGACAGTGAAAAAAAATTAGATGTTACTAAATAAAGAATTTCATGCACACACACACACACACACACACACACACACACATAACACACTGTCCCTAGCAAAAGACACAAGAAGACAAAGGACATGGGACAAAATGGTGGCATAAAGGTTTCTCATATTTGACTCCATGAATGTGGAAAGTCAGGGTAATAAAGGAGGGGCTATATTCTGAAAAGAGAAAGAAAGAAAGAGCATCATGAATCATAAAAGAGTGACAACACAGCTGAAAACTACAGAGAAACAAACAGAGAAAAGCAAGAAGTATTCTCCAGTTCTACTCCCAGCTCTCCAAAGGGGTAAAGGATTATAAAGTCAAAACCACAAGGTAATCCAGTGGCCCTGGCAACAGACTAGAAATTCTAGTAGTGGGATAAACCCTTTCTTGCCACCCAGCCTCATACCTACTGTGTGAATTTGGTTTGACAGAAACTATTCGTGTAGCATTGGAAAAGAAAGATGTTTTGTCAGTTCCCATACCTTGGAATGCTGTAGTCAGGCATCATTTTGAGACAGGGCCTATCACATGACACTGAGCTATTCTCTGGACCTAAAAACAAGGGAAGAAAACATGGCTTAAGGATCCTTTTAGACCTTGCCAGAATGTGTGAATGAGATAAAGCCAAGATTGGGGTTGTGGAGAGGGGAAAGATCTGACATGCACTTGAGAAATTTATGCAGAAGGGAGCTTGGGCAGTAACTGTTGTTTTATTCAGCAGCCACACTTCCCCATTGCCTCAGGAGCCCTGGGGAAACAGCTCCAAACTCATGAATGGCAGAGCACAGAGTTGGTCTCCATCTTCCAGTGGGGTTAGGATTGTTACTGGGCAGGACTGAAAGCTCTGACACAAGGTCACATGATTCACACAACTCATCCAACCTTCTTACTAGAAAATTCCTAGAATCATATAAAAATGAAAACACCTCTTAACATAACCTCTGGGTCACAACAAAGACAATGCTGAGAGAAAAGTACATAGCTGTGAATGCCCATGTTAAAAAATCTGAGCGATATCAAATAAATAATGATTCACACCAAGTCTTAGAAAAACAAAACTGTGCCAAACCTTAAATAAAAAAATGATAAAGATCAGGACATAAATTAATGAAATAGACACTAAAATAATAATGCAGAGTATCACTGAAACAAAGAATTAGCTTTTAGAAATAAGAACTAAAATCTCTTAGCCAAACCAACCCAAAAGAAAGAAGACTGAAAACAATAGTAGCAATAAAAAGTGGGATATGACAAGAAATATCAATGAAAAACTAAGAGAATAATTAAGCTATATTATAAAAAGACTCCATGAATACTTAGATCTTACAAACATTTTTGGAAAACTTGAACAATGCAAAATCTGTATACAAGTATCAGTAGCGTTCTTGTATATCAACAATAAATAGGCTGAGAAAGAACTCAGGAAAACAATTCTGTTTATAATAGCCTTAAAAATGCTATAGTTTTATAGTTTCCTCTACAATGGAAACTATAAAACATTGAATAAAAATTTACAGATGACATTAGAAGATAAAAATATCTACCATGTTTATGGATTAGCAAAATTAATATTGTGAAAATGACTATATTACTGAAACCAAGCTACAGATTCAATGCAATGTTCATCAAAATTCCAATGTCATTCTTCACAGAAATAGAAAAACCAATTCTAAAATTCATATGGAAGTATGAAAGATCCCAAAATAGCCAAAGCAATCCTTAGCAAAAGATCAATTCAGGAGTCATCACAATACTAGAAAATTAAATTATACAGGAGAACAATAGCAGAAAGAAAAAGCATGGCACTGGCTAAAATTCAGACAGATAGACCAATGGAATAGAAGAGATTTCCCAGTAAAAATTCCTCCCAGATACAGCCATGTGATTTCCAACAAAGGTGCCAAAACCATTCACGAAAGAAGACAACCTCTTCAATAAATGTTGCTGGGAAAACTGGATCTCCACATGTGGAAGACTAAAACCAGACTCCTATCACTCACCTTGTACGAAAATCAATTCAAACAGATTGAAGACTTTATATCAGATTTGAAATTCTGAAGCTACTATAGGAAGACCTAAAGAAAGCACTTGATACTGGCAAGGCAATGAGACTCTGAACAGGAGAAAGTTAAAATTATGTTGTGCAGTGATTTGTTCTTCAAATGTATTTGTATGAGTCAGCCAGCTATTTATAAATTTGTATTTATCAACTATGCACACCTGACTGAAAATGAAATGTTTTCTTGACAGAGTTCTACTTTACTAATTTTTAATCTAAGTCCAATTGCTTTTATGCAACTGATAGACACATTGTTGATGGAGAAACAGATGACAGAAGGATGAATCAATGGATGATTGAACTATCAAAAGATTTGTAGATGTATAGATGAAAATCTCATTATATAGAAAGGTAGAAAGATGGATAGAGAATATTATTTTGCTATCCTTTTGTTAATGTAATATTTTGACATCTTAAACTATTCCAATGAGCTAGAAACATAGCTCAAGGGATAGAGCATTTGTCTAGCATGAAAAAGTCCTTGAGTTCAAACTCCAGTATTGTAAAATAAAACACAACGAAAATCTAATCCATTCATCTTGTGCTGCCCACTTCTAAAATAATTCTGATTGCTTGTTTTGATCATTCAGATCATGATGCATTTTCTGTATAGATCTATTCCTTCTCCTCTTTTGTTTTAACATCTCCCATTATTAATTTTGAAGTTCTAATAATGATAATGTAAATATGATTTCATATTTAATAAATTTGATATAAGTACTCATTACTCATGAATGACTTTAACTGTTTTTAAATTAAAATCATAAAGTAATTCTGGAAATTGAAGCTTTATGATTGAGAACTTTTACAGTTGCATTGTTATAATATACTGAAGTTTTAAAATTGACTGCTAGTTGAGCACTTTCCATAAAGCATCTTAGTGTGATACATTTTAAAACATAAAATCTTATCTTTCTTTTGAAACAAAATTCTCATTTTCTGACACTTATCATGAGACTAATGAAAAAAGAAAGCCAATCCAATGTAGTTCAACTTTCCACTGGAATTGGTGCTGTGACTGGAAATGTCACTATTTAAATGACTAAAAATAACAGTCACAGGTATAGCAATGCAAAAAGACTAAATAAATGTGTAGAGAGACAAATATGAAGTCTCCTGTGAGGGACAAAGAGAACATATCACAATGTCAAATATAAAGTGAATTTCACTATGTAACTTCATTTTTTGCCACCTTCTCCTTGTCATAGCCTAGGCATGGACCACTATCACTCACAATGACTTTTTCTCCTTTGATATTATAACTGCTTCTATCAATCTGCTCTTGGAAAAAATTCTCCTTTCACCCCTCTTACTGCTTCTTTTCCCACTATTACTCTTTACCCAGAACATTTCTAATGGAAAATGAACCATCTCTTAAAAGAAAATATCTCATTCCTGGCACACATCTTCAGCACATCTAGGGAAAATTACTTTAAAACAAAATGCTGTTGTTTTCTCCCTTTTCTGTTGATAATTTTGAGCATTTTAGAAGGTAAATATCAGTATTTACAGATTGTTGAGTGCATGTTTAACTTCCTGCAACAGATTTCCAACCTTTTTATTTTGAGGACTCAAATATCTCAATATAGTAAAAGTCATTGAAATCAGCAAAATTCATTGAAAAATCACTTTTTATTCTGTTTACTTTTTAATGATATGCAATTGCTTATTAAATTAATAAGACAACATATTTATTTTTATAAGCATAAAATATTAAAATATAGAATTAGTGAGATAATAATACTTTCTCATAGTTAATTATATTTTTCCTAAAACTTCCTAATTTAACCACTAATGAAAACAACAACAGATAATTCTAAGGAAGCTTTCTATAACATTCCATAAAGTACTTTGCTAATGACAATGTAGATGAAGTTTAAAAAAAAATAAAGGAGGTCTTTTCAATTACAAAATAGGAGTTCATATTTAAAATACTAAGTTTTCATTCCACTAACTTAAGGTGTTTCACAAATGACACTCAGATCTGATCAAATAATTGTAGTTTGTTTTGGTTATATAGTTGAATCGCTCCTCCTTATTAGCCCACATTCAAAATGTGGCTAGAAATTAAGTTTAATTTTTTTTTTTGTTCATTAACTGTCTAGTCTTTCATGTTTTCTGACAACTTCTGACCTCATCTTTTCTAATATACCATCTGAAATTATAGAAGGGGCTTATGTTATATCAAGCTATTGCAGCAAGAGCACTCTACATATATTTGCAAATTCCTGTATCATTCTTCAGATTTTCTAGTTTCCACTAGGATGATCTTTTTAATCTTTGTTACTGACTACTTTTTTACAGTAGAGACCATCTCTAACCACTCTTTTGACTCTGTCCCACCTGGGTTTTTGCCATTTCTGTGTTTGTGCTGAGTTGACTTTGTGCATGAGAACCACAGGCTCATGCCGAAAAGGTCATACGCTTGGTTTAGTGCTATGTTGTCACTAACATGAAATTATTTAAGGAATTTAACAATTGGCACTGCTTTGTCACATTGCATTTATTCCCACAAATATGTTGATAATACTGTTTATATGACTGTGTTGTGGTAGTGGCCATAATTGTCCCAAGATTAAGGAAATAACTCTGGAGTCTCCAGTCACAAGTCACTTTGACACTCCTTCATACCACCTCTCTACTTCAAACAACAGCAGCATCTTAAGGAAGCATTCTTTATTCTTCCACAAAGGCATGGAGGTCTCTCTGAATATATTTTGACCTAAGAGATTTGAGTTTGCCACAGAAGGACCTATTTTGTTATTCTTTCTCCCTAAATAGGCAGTGGATAGTTCCCCACAACCAATCTATGAAGAATTTCATTTGATTATTTGACCCAAGGACATGACACCAGGCAAACTAACAATTTATTTTACTATCTCTTTTTATTTTGCCCATAATTCTACAAGCCTGAAAAAAATAGGCTTTATATATCTTCTGTTTCACCTTTACTTTTTTGTATCTTTTAACTTCAGCATAAAATTCACAGTTTATGGTGCAGTTGATTCTGCCTTCTAAGTATACAGGAGGTAAGGGATATTCCATATAGTAGTTTTTGTGTTTTAGCAAATGGTAAATTTCAGAATATGGCTTTGTTTCATATTGTTATTTTAGTCATGAAATGTTGAACACTAATTTTTTCAATCTCTATCTATTTATACTTCAAGAATGTGAAAGCAACCACTCATATGTACGTGTTTTTGCAAGTGAACCTTATCACTAGAACTAGAAGCTAGATAGGAGACTGCTTTAACTGAAGTATAAAAATAAAAAAATAATATTCACGTTTGCCCTTTTATACAATGGGTATTGTAATGCAGTTAATTGTACATTAACTTTTTTGAACAGTAAGAAAAAAATCATTCAAATATTTAATTTTTTGAACCAAAATATCTATAATACAAAGAGTTCACTTTTCCAAAGTTTACACAAAGATTTTGTCACTTAGTCATATAACATTATCTTATAAAAGATGATATTATTAAATAAATATTCATGCATTCACTGCTAAAAGTCAAATTTTCTTTTCTTACTCTTTGAGAAGAGACTTTACATGGGCAAAATTATATTAATTTGCCACTTCTGTGTTCAGTTACAAACAGCTGACTTGTTTTGCTGCTGACTGCTTCAGGATGCTCTTTTTGAACAAAGTTCTACCACAATATGTCAGGAATCAATTGAACAGGTAACATTCAATATAGGAGAAACAAAGTCTATCACATTTGGGGCAATCTTATTTGTCACACATTCACTACAGAGTTAATTCCATCCCAATTACTGCTCAAGTCTTTAAAATTTTCACATTTAACTCACTTAATAGAAATTTTTTATTTCCAATTTTACAGAATTAATTGCATAGTCACAATTTCTGTAATTAGAAGTAAGATATTGGGTTAAGGGTATAACTTAGGGGTAGAATACATGCTGACCAGATGCAAGGATTTGGAACAACCCCAACACCAAAAGAAGAAATTTTGTTGGCCATTATTTAAAGAAGTATTATTTGCACTTAAATGGACTGGTTATGGGCATTATGGAGTATAAATATTCTTCCTCTCAATAAAATAAATCCAATAAATTTAATTACAAAATTTTATAGAGACTAAGCCTAATAGGAAAAAATTAAAAAACAGAGACTTTAAGAATACCAATGGATTCATATATGGGTCCTCTATTCTGTTCCACTGGTCTTCATGTTTGTTTTTGTGCCAGTAACATGCTTTTTTTATTGCTGTTGCTTGGTGGTGTAGTTTGCAGTTGAGTATTGTAATACCTCCAGCTTTGCTCTTTTGGTTCAGTATTACCTTAGTTATTTGTGGTCCTTTCTGTTTCCAAATGAATTTTAGGGTACATTTTTTAATCTCTGTGAAGAATGTCATTGAGACTTTGATAATAATTGCATTGAACATGGAGATTGCTTTTGGTAGTATAGCCATTTTTACTATGTTGATTCTATAAATCCATGAGCATGGGAGATCTTTCCACCTTCTGTGGTCTTCTTCTATTTCTTTCTTCAGTGATTTGTAGTTCTCCTTGTAGAAGTCATTTACATCCTTTTTAAGTTTATTCCTAGGCATTTGATTTTTTTGAGGCTATTGTAAATGGAAATCTTTTCCTATATTCTTTCTCATCTGCTCATTGTTGGTTTATAGAAAGGCTACTGACTTTTGTAAGTTGATTTTTAAATCCTGCTACTTTGTTGAAGCTGTTTATGGTCCTTAGAACTTAAGTGACTCAACAACTAAGAGAAAGGATTGACAAATTGGACTTCATGAAATTAAAGTTTCAAAGTTTTAAAGAGACAAAAGAAATGATCTCTAAATTGCAGAGACCATCCACAGAATAGGAAAAAATCTTTACTAGCTATACATCAGACAAGGGACTAATAAACAGAATATACAGGGAGCTGAAAAAACTAAACTCCCGCCAAATCAATGAACCAATACAAAATGGGATACGGAACTAAACAGAACTTTCTCAAAGGAAGAAGTCCAAATGATAACACACGGAAAAATACCATCCTTGGTCATGAAGAAAATGCAAATCAAGCTACACTCAGATTCTACCTCACTCACGTTAGAATAGCTATCATCAAAAACACCACCACCAACAACAAATGTTGGCAAGGATGTGGAGGAAAAGGACCCTCACACAGAACGGATAAGGCAAGGGAAGGAAACCAAAAACTTGAATGTGTTTGATGTGCTCACTGTATAGGAATGAATATAGTAATCTTAAAATGGCTGAGGCAACTATGGGAAGGGGACTAGAGAGTAGTGAAGAGGTCTGGTAGAGATGAACCATTTTGGGTTGTATTACATATATGCATAGAACAACACAAGAAATCTCCCTGTATAGCTAACTTTATCTCAAACTAGCAAAAGGCCATGTTTTCTTATTATCTTTTATGTTTTTTCTTCTACAAAATCAGAAAACAAGAGGAAATAACAAGTTCTGCCTAAAAGAAGTGAGAGGGGGCTGGGGGAAGGTGGTGTAAATAATGTATATAACTATCATCTTGGCATATGTATTTATTTTATGAAAAATCTCAGGAACTTAGAGATATATTTCAATTCTAACATTCAAATATCTACTTAAATAACATATTTTCTCCTACTAGTTATTATGATATATTCAGATCTTTTCCTTCAATCTATTTAATATTTCTTCTTGTACAGTTGTTTTCCAGGATATTTCCTTCACATTTCTTTCTAATTTTGATTTCTAACTCTTTACCCTTGCATTGTTGTAAAATATCTCATATATTTGATTTCCATGGTCTTTCTTCATTTATATGCCATAAACCATTTTCCTTACAGTCTAAAGTTTTAAATAGGATAGTATATAATTTTTAAAAAATTTCTGAAAACCGTTTTGCATGAAATACTTTTTCTCTCACTGCTAGACATAATTTCCTGGTTTCCTTAGTAATTATATTAAGGATTGTTTTATCAATATCACAATCACAGACACATTATCATAATACCCTTATCTATAAAAACACTACATCTTTGTCACAGTCAGATTATTACATTATTTTTAAGTAGATTATTATGGTATTTTTTTATTCACTTATTCCCATTTTAGAGATGATTTAGTCAACAAAATATAAGCTATATACAATAGTGAATTTTTCAGTAATGATGGGTATTATGCCATTGGTCAATTAAGTAAACAAATAAAAAACTTGAAACATTATTATTGTAATTACAACTATTTTGTTCCTTATTTACAAGTGCAGAATATATCAAATGTTGCCGTAAACATGGTAACTTTTAGTTTTATAAAGGAAGTCTTGATCAGGTTAAAATGATTTATTGATTAGTCTCTAAAAGGTATTTGTAAAATCAATTGTGCAATTCTCTTTAACACCCAACTTAAACTGATTCGGTACAACTCCCCAAATTCTTATATCCTCTGATAAATCTTTGTCCACAGCCATTTCTGCTTCCCTGTCTTCACAGTCAATAAAAAACTCTCCTGTAGATAATTTATTCACAAATCAAAGTCCTGCCTCACATAGGATGCCTAATTTATTTGCTGAAGGCTTCATCAAGGAGTTGGAAAAAAAGAGGCACTTCCTATCTCTCTTGGTGACCACTTGTTGTTTTATAGATCCTTGTATTTTATTACAGAGTTTTTTTTTTTAATTAGAGAGTAGTTGTCAGGTTTTATATATGCTCACATAACTGTTTTTAATTTGAAGAAATATCACCAACAATCATTAGTGCACATTTTATGTCAATAAAATAATAAATATCACAGAAGAAAATTTCTTAAAAGATGCCCAAGGCATTACCCTTATTTAATGGATAAAGAAGCTAAGACTGAGGGGGATAAGTGACTATTTCTGGTTAATGGGAGACATGAAATTAGAGAATAGGAGATGTATCGTGGTAACCCAAGTTGAATCTCAGCTAAGTAAATGCACTATAGAAATATTGACCAGTAACAACATGGAGGTGTTTCTTATCATAGAATTTTAAATCAACATTTGTAAGGCACAATTAAATACATGGGTAATTACATGGAAATTTGTTCTTGATATTTTAGGCTTTGAAGTTTCTTTTATTAAAAACTTACCAAAGAAAATGTGGGCATTATTCCAGAAATATTTTCATTAGTGTGTACACAAAAACCACAACAAACCCTTTGGTATTTATAACTTCAAGATTTTTCAAAATAGATTATGTTTCTCATTCTACTTTGTCACATTTGAGAAAGACTGTACATATTTCATTCTTTTATAATCTCTCATTTTAAGTCTAACTTTTTGTTTCCTTAATCAATCTTCTGCAATGTCTTCAAAGCTGTTTTTACTTGTCAGCATCTTTATGACATTAAAGTGCTTTAAATTGAACCTAGTATTACAGATGTTTGACCTCATCAACTTTTTTATCATTACTACTTACTTTTCACTTGTCCCTAAAACAATGGAACATTCATATGACGGCATTTAAAATGTCCTGCTTTATGTGAATGGATGAAATCTATTTCTCCCTGAAATATGTAATTATAACACACACATATTTAAAAGTTATAATATCACATATTATTAGACAAACCCATGACATCTCATATATTATTTAGATTTTTTTAGTCCATAAAACTTGAACACTTTTCCATTAGAAGTTAACAAACTTTACAAATTTTGTTTCTGCCAAAACTCCAAAGTTTTCCAAAAGGAAAAGTACAATTTACCTTTTTGGGTTTGAAAATTATTATTCTTCAAAGGCTGAAGTTTTTATATAAAGAAAAAGTATTATGATTACAAATTGGGTCGTTATATAATATCTGGAACCAAATTATCATCAGGTTACTAAATACTTGAGTGTTTGATAAAAATAGGACAAAAAATAGCAAGTGGATTATAATGTGAGAGTTAATCACTAGGCAGCTTGGAAGGTCTTGCTGAGCAAGAGAATACAGGGATAGGGAGAGGTAAAAGAGGTAGGGTCAGGGACAGAGAGAGAGAGAAAATGGAAATATTTTCCTCTCATCTCTAAAGTGAGTCTCTTTGATGAAAGGAGTTCAGTAAAGATGACAAAGGAGTAGAAAATTGGTTGCTGAGCAATCCCAGAAATTGCTTACCTACCTTCCTTTTTACACACAAAAATGAGGATCTGTGTGACAGGCATGAAGTTTGTTAGAAGCTGGAGGGCCTGCTACTACTCCATAGCAGTACACAGTCCTAGATTCCCTATCAAGCATAGCTGCTCATGACAAGCAAATGAGTTTCCTCACATCAGCCATTGCCTCCCCAGTGCTTCTGCCTAACACTTGCATCAGTGCTCCTAATGTTGTCATGGACTAGCTTTCCAGGCCCTTCTCTGTCAGGCCTACATTCTACCTCAAGGGTAAATAACAATAGCCAGGACCACACCGTTGGCATGGGAGCCATTCAGTATGCCTGACTCCTGATGGCAACCACAGATTAGTGGTACTACACAGGAAAATTTATGAGCTAGTCACATCAATAAGAGAGTCAACTTTATTTTAAAACCATAGAGATTTGGAGGATTTCTATGCAACCTATTCTTGACAATTCGAATTATCTTCTAATAAAAAGATTTTTTTGAAGTTTTTGTTTGCCTTAATTTCCAATTTGAAGGACATTAAATTTATGTAATTTTTGATTATTAATTTTCATCATTATTGTTGAATGTCTACTTTTTGAAATATAACCTAATAAGTCATTTGAGAATATGTTCCACTGTGATGTAGGACATTTATTCTGTGATTTTTCAGGACATATCTCTGTCCCTCATTTTTTCCCTCTCTCTTGCATTTTCATCTACCCATTTATTTATCCATATATATAGCTTGTTAGCTAGCTATTAATATATTCAATATTGCTATATGTTTGTTTTTTAATTGGTTAGCAAAAATCTAATTTTAATTTTGTTTTCCTGACTACAGATGAGTTTGTATATCTTTCCATATGCTCATTATCTTTCTCCTTTAAAAAATTTTAAAGCATTAGTAACATTTTTAACATATGATAAAATACATAAAACATAAGTTTAGCATTTTAGCCATTTTTACATCTGTATTTAATTACATTCCCAGTTTTGTTGAACCAATCTCTAAGTCTGATAAATGTGTACACACATACAAATACATATATCTCTATATATGTATGTATAGAGAAAGAACCTGATTGCATTATTGTTTCTATCTGAGGGGACTAGTGGTGAGTTAGAAGAGGAATATAGAATGCTAGAAAGTGAATAATATTGAAACACAATGCATCTGTGTAAGAAGATAGCATAATGAAATGCATTGTAAGGTGTGGAATAAAAAAGGAGTAGGGCAATAGAGAAAAGAGTAATAGAGAGATTAATGTGATCAAAGTATGATATTTACATGTGTGAAATACCAAAGCAAACCTCTGGTGAACAATCAGTATACACATTAAAAACGAAGGACATGAAGTTAAAACAAGTCCTATCTAGGGGTGAATACCAGCAGAAATATGGTGGATGCATTTTCTGGGTGAAAATAGAATAATAAAACCTAGAAAGGGTGAGGAGGGGGATTTAGGAAGAATGATGCAGGGGGTGAATCTGATTAAGATGCATTTTAATTTTTTATTTTGTTTTTTAAATTTTTTTTACTTAATTGTTTTTACATTTACTCACAGTGTATACATGGTTTGGGCCACCTCCCCTCCCCCACACTCACCCAACTCCCCTACCCTCTACTCCCTCTCTGGGCAGAATGTGTTCCTTCCTCCTGTTGTTCTATTTTGTTGAAGAGAAAACATAAGAGATAATAGGAAAGACATATTGTTTTTGCTAGTTTGGGATAAAGATAGCTATACAGAGAGATTCCTAGCATTGCTTCCATGCACATGTGTATTACAACCCACAATGTTTCATCTTTACCAGACCTCTTCACTACTTCCTAGTCTCTTCCCATAGTGGCCTCTGCCAGTTTAAGATGACTATATTCACTCCTCTACAGTGAGCACATCAGCCACATTCAAGTTCTAGATTTCCTTCCCTTTCCCTATTCTTCCCATGCGTGTTCTCACCTTATTGTGTGATCCATGTCCAATAATATTACTGAATTTGGTTTAGCTCTATAAGGTGAACGTGTGATTTTTGGCCTCCTGAGCCTGACTAACTTTGCTTAAGATAATGTTTTCCAGTTCTCTCCATTTACCTGCAATTGACAAAATTTCATTCTTTTTCGTGTCTGAATAAAATTCCATTGTGTATAAATACCACATTTTCTTAAACCATTCATCAGTAGTGGGGCATCTTGGCTGTTTCCATAGCTTGGCTATTGTGAATAGTGCTGCTATAATCAGGGGTGTGCAGGTACCTACGGAGTAACCTGAGTCACATTCCTTTGGGTATATCCCTAAGCGTGGTATTGCTGGATCATATGGCAGATCTATGTTTAGTTTTTTGAGAAGCCTCCATATTGTTTTCCAAAGTAGTCGTACTAGCTTACATTCCCACCAGCAGTGTATGAGGAGGGTTCCTTTTTCTCTGCATCCTCACCAACATTGTTGTTGGTTGTGTTCTTAATGAAAGCTGTTCTCACAGGAATGAGGTAGAATCTTAGTGTGATTTTGAGTTGCATTTCTTTTATAGCTAAGGATAGTAAGCATTTTTTCAGTGTTTTTTAGCCATTTTTCTTCCTTTGAAAAAATTCTGTTTAGTTCAGTTGCCCACTTTATTTGTTCATTCATTTGGGGGGAGTTTAGTTTTTTCAGCTCCCTATATGTTCTTGTTTTCAGTACCTTGCCTGATGTAAAGCTAGCAAAAATTTTCTCACACTCTGTGGGAGGTCTCTTCAATTTAGAGACCATTTCTTTTTAAGATTCATTTAAAACACATATATAAATGTCAAAATGTATCCCCCGCTACAACTATTTTATGCTAATATTTTTTAAAAAACAAAAGGTGTTCAATGTCACTAACCATTAGAAAAATGCAAATCAAAGTCACAGTGATAATACTTCATATCCATTAGAATGATCACTATCAAAAAACAGAAAACAAATGTTGGCAAGGGTATTAAGAAATTGAAACTCTTATGCAATGTTGATGAGGATGTTTAAGTGTGCAGCTTTTTTAGAAAACAGTATGAAGTTTTCTCAATAAAATAAAAAAACAGAAATATTACATGACCCACCAACTCTACATGTGCATATATGTGTACTCCCAAAGAATTGAAGCATGGGTTCAAAAGATGTTTGTGCACACATGGTCATGGCAGCATTATTGATTCTAGTGAAAGATGGAAGCAATGCAAGGGTCCATCAACAGGTTACTGAATAAACAAAAGATTGACTATTTTATGCATATGAATATTATTTAATCTTAAAACAAAAGGAAACTTTTATCCGTGTTACAATATGAATAAACTTTGAAGACATTACACTATTAGATAAGCCAGTCCCATTTAATCCATTGATATGAGGTATCGAGAATAGTCAAATTCATAAAGACGACAAGCAAATGACTATTGCTAGGGACTGTGGGGAGGAAGAACAGAGAGTTGTTGTTTAATAAATATGGGGTTTCATTTTTGAAGATAAAATGATATGTTTATTTTTTACCATGATACCTAGATCATTTGTTCCACTTGAACAATTTACGTATGAGAAGTGTAAAAATTAAGTTCTATTCTCATAGTCAGCTTTTAACCCTAATTTGAACTTAATGAAAGTTGTTCTATTTATGGTATGTAGGTAAAATAAATATATCTCTATGGTGAATTATAACAACATAACATTAACATATCATCACATCGTTTTTTAGTAAATATTTTTGAGCTAGTGTTTCCTTCACTGGTATCAAAATGAGGTTTCTGTTCAATTTTTCACTTTACTCCACCTATAATGTATTTTTTTTTATGTTTAGCCTTAGTTTCTTACATGCAGGGTGAAAGCAGATATTGCATTGTTGGAGAACATGAAAATCTTCTTTCAATAGATAAATTAAACTCATATAGATTTATTGAACATAAATTTGTTACATCTTAGCTTTGTAATATTTCAGTGATATTTTCCTTCTCCATCTTTCCCCTTTTCCTTCCTTTCTTCTTTTTATTCTTTCTTTTCTTTTCAGTTTACTTTCATTTGATATTTATCCATACATTACAGTATTGTTTGGCCATCATGAAAATGTGTTTCAATAATAACATAGTGAGAGACTTTAGCAGTAGAAAACTTGCTTAGCCAACAGAAATTATGCAAAATGGTCCAGAAGGTATTATATAAATCCTACCACATGATAATTGCCATATATCCATTTGTTATTCACAGTACTTAAATATGATTCTGATCTACTGACAAAATTTATTTTTTAAAAGTGCCAATACTATTTCAGATACTAGTACCACAAAATCAAATGTGATTTTCTTTGTTGCATCTTCTTTTTCTACCTCCACACCTGCATGCAGTTTAGGAGGACACCATTATTCTGGGTGCACAGACTGATATATCATCTTGTTTTCCCCAGTAAGAAGTATCAATCAATGAATATAATTTTACAGTGTTATTTCTATCACATAATAAAAGTAAGCTTAGAACTAATTATTTTCCCATTAGATTGGATATTGAAGAATACCTTTTAGTATGTTTGAGCCGCAAAAACAGTACAATTTTTAAAGATGGGAAAAATATTTATTCTTTTTAACTTCTTACCAAACACTGTAATGCAACAAACAGCCACAAAAATTTTTGGCAGCTACTGTTGAACTGAATTTGCTTTGCACTCTGACAGCCATGTCTTCAATATTTTGATTAGAAATAATAATATTAGGACAGAATTTTTAAAACTTCTTGTTTATTTCATACCAAGGAAAATTTTATATGCCATATCATTATCAATGAAAGATTGATTTTATTGTGTCTTAGGTAGACTTATTTATCAAAATATTTTCTGTTCCTACACCAATTAGAGAATTTCCCTGGGAAATGTGATGAGGTATGGCAAGAATAAAGACCTGGGAGTACTTTGCAAAAATACAGAAATACAAAGTGATTCATTTCCAAAAGTTATTGACGAAGATAAGGTATAGTATAAACAATTCTGAGGTGAAAAGAGACTCAAAACAACCTATAAGGATTACACTGAATATTCAGCAGTAATAATAAATATCAAACTCATCTACGTAGTGATGAAACTTGTCACAGTGATCATAAGGTGGAAAAAGTCTAGAGATTATGAATTTAAAAACCAGGAAAAAAATCACCCACTGACTTCTTTGGTTCTAACCTATAATAGTAAGTCTAGTTTCTCAAAATTAATATATGTGTAGCATATATGTATATATATATATATATTTAATTTAATTATGCTGCTATAGTACATATGTATTAGTATTTTTTGGTTATTTTTCTTGAGTGATAAAATTTACATTTAAGAAAGGCATAAATCTTAGCTACATATTTGCTAAATTTTGAAAACACATGCACCTCTGCATCCTAACCTCCTTCAAAATTTAAATATTGCATCATTATCTGGTTCTCTTTCCTGTAGATGCCATCCCTTACCCCTAGAGTCAATCACTACTATGAGTTTTCCCATTATAAGTTTGTTTTGTCTATTTCAGAACTGCATACAATTAGAATCATATAATATATACTCTTATGGCTTCTTTAACATGATGAAATATTTTCAGATTTACCAATATCATTCTATATTCAGTAATTTGTTCACTGTTTATTGCTCAGTACTATATAATTTCATGAACTTAACAAAATTTGTTTATTCACTTTCCTATTGATGGACACCTGAGCTGTTCTCAGTTTTTAATTAATTATTAACTCTTGCTATAGATATTAATCTTGCTAGAGATATTCCTGCTCAAACCTTTTGTGGATTACTTTCAGTTTTCTTGGATGATTATCTGAAAGTGACAGGGTAGAGAGGTTTTCAGATTTTTGGAAATATGAGTGTCTGTTAATGAGCGGAGCATTTCAAATGGTGTTGAATTCTAATTTATCGGTTTTTCTTCCAAGTCTGAAGAAGACTTTTCCTGTCTAAGTCTTGAAAATATTCCCCCATTTTCTGCTGAAAACTTTCTGGTTTGTATATTATATGAGTAGAAGGTGAAATCTTTAGCCGAATAACTTTCCTTTTCGGTGCCTCTGTCAAAAATTCATTGACTATTGAGACTTTCTGAGGTTCTATTCTGTTCCACTGCATAGTATTTCTTGATTTTTATGTACTTACTTCTAATCAGTTTTGATAGCATAAGCAAAGAACCTATTCTAAAGCAAATCACTGGAATGAATAAACGTTAATATACTGACTTGAACAAAGTTCATACATGTGTGCACGCGCACACATACATTTAAAAGGTGTCAGCAAGATGAAAATTACCAGCAAGCATTTACAGACAAAGGCTGCACTCGATCATTTTTAAATTAATTTCAAAGCTGCAGTTGATATTTGTGATTTCTCTTGAACACAGCCTACTCCAGTTCTCAAATTGGTCATGAAATCCACTTTTTCTAGGGAACACTCATACTAGGGACCACTGCTGAGGGACAAGATCGCTTTGTGGACCTATGTGAGACCTGCTATTACATTCCTCTGTTTACCTTAACATTGAGAATGTAGCACCAGGATATACACTACTATTATGCTTTAAGTGTAATAAGCTTCATCTAATATAACTTGCAAGAAACAGTGAAAATAAATACAGGAAAGGAGAAAGCAAATTTATAATTATTTTCTAATTATCTAGAGTTTGTGTTGGTATATGATTTACATAGGGATTTAGATTTTATTTTGTTCAAAAGAGAACAAATTTATAAGATAATCTATTCCAATTGCTAAGTTATGAAAAATTAATTATTCCTCTACAATGAACCATTTTTAGTGTTTCTAAGTTTTTTCTTTTTTCGTGGCCCATTAATATGTCTATTTTTTGTGGAAATTAACATTGTGTATTTTATATTGCTTTAACCTTAAAATTTCTTGCACTACCCATGCAGTTATTATTCACTTTATTTATGAAAGGGCATATTGAAAAAAAATATGTTGCACTTTAAAATGTAATGCTTTATGGCCAGAGATGTTGAATTCAAACCACTCTAAGATTCTACCTCACCCCTGTTAGAACAGCCACCATCCAAAACACCACTAACAACATATGTTGGCGAGGATGTGGGGAAAAAGGAATCCTAATCCACTGCTGGTGGGACTGCAAGCTGGTGCAACCACTCTGGAAAAAAATTTGGAGACTTCATAAAAATCTAAACATAGACCTACCACATGATCCAGCAATCCCACTCCTGGGGATATACCCAAAGGAATGCAACACAGGTTACTCCAGAGGCACCTGCACACCCATGTTTATTGCAGCACTATTCACAATAGCCAAGTTATGGAAACAGTCAAGATGCCCCACTACTGACAAATGGATCAAGAAAATGTGGCACTTGTATACAATGGAATTTTACTCAGCCATGAAGAAAAATGAAATCTTATCTTTTGCAGGTAAATGGATGGAACTGGAGAACATCATTCTTAGTGAGGTCAGCCAGGCTCAGAAGACCAAAAATCTTATGTTCTCCCTCATATGCGGACTTTAGATCTAGGGCAAATGTAACAAAGTGGTTGGACTTGGATCACATAACAAGGGGAGAGCACATACGGGAGATATAGGTATAGGTAGAAAACCCAAAACATAAAGTGTTTGATGTCCCCACTCCAGAGGAACTAATACAGAAACCTTAAAATGTCAGATTATCATGCAAAGGGGATCAGGATCCAAGATAAAGATCAGTTAGAGATGAATCAACTTGGGTAGTAACACATGGGTACATGAAAGCAATAGTAGGAATCTTTCTGTACAGCTATCCTTAACTCAACTAGCAAAAACGCTTTGTCTTTCTTATTATGCTTATGTCTTTTCTTCAGCAAAATCAGTGATAAGGGCAGAACGGGGCCTGCCTGAAACTGAGGAAGGGAGGGGGCGAAGGGGGGGGCAGGGTGGAGAAATGACCCAAACAATGTATGCACATGTGACTAAATAAACAAAAAAAAGAGAAAACAAAAGAAACCTGTTGAGATTGTCTAAGAAGGGAGGAGGGGAGAAGAGGGAAAACAGTGGAGGGGGTTAATCTAAGATACTTTGTAAGCACATATGTAAATATCACAATGTATCCCCCTGTGTAAATATTACATCCTAATAAATTTAAAATTTTTGATATGGAAAAAAAATAAAATGTAAATACTTTCATATTATTTAGAATAAATAACCACAAATCTGAGTCTGATTCTGAGCTGAGCTCAGTTACATAGAGCTTCTTTATACGTTCTGTGAAGTGCCGTTGTACTGAAACAGTACCTGGAGGTCATTCACAAGCACACAAATGCACACACATTTGCTAAATAATCTTTTGATCAGTCATTGTCTACTTTGCTCATGATGGAATAACCTAAATAAATACTCCCTACATAAATATTAATCATATGTTATCTATGTGTGGAACATTGCATTAATTCTAAAAGCATATTTCAGGATTTTTCAGGATTGTAAAGGAGGGTGATTAATATTCTTTCTTTCTGAGTTTTAAAATAAGTGCAGATTGTTTTATTAGAGGGGATTTTAGTGGAAGCCTGGATGGATTATCTAGCTGACCTCTCCAGTTACCCTTTAATGTGAATACTGTATTTTAGCTTGGCAAATGTTCACATGTAATATGGAATTTGCACATGTGAACCAAATTATTATAATATACAGAGTAGTCTAATCACATAAATAAATCATTTCTAAGAATTAAATCAAATTGCACCATAATTGCAGCTTTCTTATATTTAAGGAATTTAAATAAAATAAAAATCGAATGTTAATTCAAGTCATAATATGCAACTTCTTTCTGCCTTCAGATATTAATGAGGCTACTTTTAAATTTGTCCTGAAAATATATTAACATATTGACTTGGAATAAAGGTCAAATTTAAATTTGGCAATTATAAGAATGATTTCATAAATATGCCTATCTTAGTACTAGAGGAGCACTTTTTTTTGACCCTAGAGGCATCATTTTATTATTTTTCTTATTAGAAATAGCATAATTATTTAATAAAGACAAATTATAAAATTCAGGTTACAAATATGAAGTAATAGCATTGGGTAACACTTAAAAGTTCAGTGCAAGCACCAGAAAATAAAGTACACATAAAAACACATTCATGCACATTTATGCACAAAACACAATTCTATGGAGGAAGGATAAAAAGAAAATAAAACAACATATGAAAAGTAGTTCAGTTTAAATGGGAAGAATAAGTTATTTTTTTCGAACTATCTCTGCTTTCCAAATACTTTAATATATTATTTTTTCATTTGTCACTCTCCCCAAATAAGCAATACCATTTTAGCTTGCTTTGGTGAATGAGCTCAACCAAGCTATGGAGTCAGACACACCTTGCCTGTGCAATTTGCTTGCTGTGCATCCTTAGTTTCTCTGACACAGGTATATAATGTGTCATTTCTGAGTCTACCAAGAGCCAAAAGAGAAATGAGCATAGCTAACTGGTGGTGCAGAATCTATCAAAGGTAGTAAGTGGGATTTGTGACCATTTCACCTGACAATTTGATACTTTTGGGATACTGATCTGTTATCTTCAGTTCCACTCTTTGTTTCACTTCTTCAGGCTTCAAAGAGTGGGGGTAAAAATAGCATGTTTTCTAATCTCAGTGTGCAGCCTGAAGTAGTTAACAGGACTGAAAAAATGTAGAAGAAAATATGTTCTTTTCAGTTCCTCTAACAGGTTTTCCTGACCTTTGTAGTCCTCCAACTACGTTGATCATTAGACTCCCTATTGTCTTTGTTAAGTCCTTTAATGCAGAGGTGATTCTTAAGCAGGATCTACTTATCTCCCTTAATGAACCTTTGAAGATTGAGAGTGGATTCTCAAATAGGATGAGGTACATGTCCGTTACACAAAGGAATTACCTTCAACATTCCTACTGGCCTTCCGCATTTACTCATTTTTCCCTATTAATGTCAGCTCTTTGGTGTAACCTATGTCTTTTTAAAATAGTATTTGCATCATGTTATACTTAATTACATTCCAATATCATCAACTTATTATGCATAACTGTAATCTGATATCTAGGATTGTGATTTTCAGAAAGTGGTTTTAAAAAGAAAGGGCACGGGGTGACTGACAGTGAGAAGTCAGTGTAAAGTCAAAGGTAAGAAAGTAAAGGACTCAACAGACCACTCAGACTCCTACTGACTACAACCAGATGTCCTGCCATTTATTGCCCTCATTACAATATAGCCCCGAGAATTGGCCTTTCTTTATGTGCTAGCACCATCATCCTGGTTTAAGAGGCAACAGGAAATAGTGCTTTTCTCTGTGGGAGGCTGAGCATTAGCCATACATAGATGCATGTTTGAATACACATAATAACAGAATTGTGGGACCTAAAAAAATTTCTTTAGGCAATGTTATCATCTATAAACACATGATGCAGTGAATAATAGAGATGCTAAATTAATATGGAGCCCAGAGACAAACACAGAAAAACCTGCAGTAAGTGGGGTAGTATTTTTCTACCACTGGATTTTGGTCACATTCTTAGAGTTTGCTCAATAACCGCCATCCTCCCCCAAATCCCTTCTATAATGGAAAAGATACAACATTCTCATTTTATAAATTATGAAAATATAAAATGAAACTATTCATTTATTTCTTTGTTTACTTATTTGTGCTTGGAGATCTTGAATGTGAAACAGGGAATTACTTCCCTAAATTTTATAAAAGTTTCTTTAATTTTCTTTCTAGGACATATCTTCCTTTTAAGGGTGTTTATCATATCCTGTACATAAAGTTATTTACCCAGTCCTTGGTACCCTGTATCCTGGGCAGACACCTCTGATGCCATTTAGAGATTCTCTGGGGAAATGGCAAGGTAAACCAGCACTCTGTACTCCCTGGTCTTTGAAGGTAGGCAACTCAGGAGACCTCCAGGAGAGAGAGAGAGAGTGAGACAGACTATCTTGTAAACTTAGACAATTTCTTTCACCCTTTTAGGTATGGAAGCAGTTGAGCTGCATATTAATTGTGAAAAGTATCTATACAGAATTCACATTGCAAATTTGAGAAGACTATTTTGGGGCCACTTGTGGCTAAGCCCGCATTGGATAGATGAAATTTAACAGTAAAACCCCAAATGTCACAGGATCTTATGAACAGTCTCTTACAAACTCCCCACCACTCAGAACAGCATTTCTTAGAATTCTGAGGCAGACTGGCAGACATGAAAGAAACACCTGTGATGGGGTATGAATAAGTGAGAGCAGCTGGTAGAACTGGCTCATACCTTAATAGCCAACTAATTCTTTAACTCAAGAGAGAGCAATAAAAAAGGTTTAAATTACTAACAGCCATCAGAAAACAGGGGAAGTGATATGGAAGCCCCATGCATTCATCCCAAGTGATTTATGAAATCCCAGGGAGACGACTATGCTGAAACAGCCTCCATTGCATTCGCATATCTAAATGCAGGAAAGATTGCAACTAACATAAATTTTAAAGTTGATATATAATTCACATACTATAAAATTCACCATTTTGGCAGATATGTTTCAGTGGACATTAATACATTCACAATATTATGTAATCAATACCAAATTTAGTGTTATATCTAAGAAAGATTGCTCAGGCCAAGTCTACACTTTTATCCTTTTATGTTCTGTGGGTTTTATACTTCAACTTCTGATATTTATATCTTTGATCCATTTTGAGTTCGCTTTTTTATATGCATGATCAAGTTCCCTATTTTTCTTTTGCAGTGGTCTTGAAATTCTTCTCAAAAGTCCATTATCTGTCTATTCTACACCAATACCATATGTTCTGAATTACTGAAGGTCCTCTTTATGGACCATATTTCCTTGTTTATTTGCACATCATAATTTTTTTGAATTCTCTGGCAGTTCCAATAATGTAATAAAAGAGGGCAGGAGGTCAGATTCAAGCTGAGGGATTATTGTTGTTAATGATTGCTGTTTTTTGTTGTTTTACTTTTCTGAATAATTTCTAGTCTCTTCTTTCTTTACATAATGGCTAAACCCTCTATTCAGTTTCTTGAGTGATCAACTAACAATTGGGAAGAAATTTCCTGCCTGGACCAATGAATCATCCAGACTTTTGTGAAGGGCTGTGTTTATGTGGTTCTTTCCCGTCTCAGCACTTGTGGTGGTGGGAGGTGCAGAATGCCTGAATAGTCAGCAAGAAGTTAGTACTCTGTCTTAGTCTCTACAACCCTCCCGCATCACGCTGGGTCAGCCAGTGCAACCAGGAGTGCTTAGTGTCCTCTCAGCTCTTTTTTGAATGTGTGCATAACCCCAGATGTGAGAAGGATTTTCCTGAGGCCCTGCAATACTTCAAAACTTTTTAGATCATTTTTTATATTTTTCTCTATATCTCAACACTCAGATTTTCCTTTCAAAGTGTTTGGTTATAGCTGTTGTGTGTTCCAGTGGTTCCATTCCCCTCAGTCTGCTGTCAAGTTTAAACTTTTTTTTTTTTTTCTGTATGTCCCTGGAGAGATAGGTTTAGAATTTTGTGAGCTTCCAGTCAGGTCAGATAAAAACTTTTTCACTGTGGTCTTCCAGAGAAGCTTCAGACATAGCAAATGATTGTGAATAAGGCTGTGAGAACCTCCCACCTCCATTCTGTTCCTTTCTGTACTAGAAGCTCTGTCTCCTCATAACTCAACCCTAGTCTTCTTCTGAGCTTGGAAAGTTAAAATGTCACAAAGCTCACTGATTTTAATGAGATCCACTTCTTCTATAAGTGTTGTGTGCATCACTGCAACACTTGACCTTACTTTCAGAGTTCTGAGAAATTTTATTCTGACATTTTTTTGCTGTTCTTTTCTACTGACTTTATGATGGATGAATATTTAGAGGTCTTATTCCAACATTTTTGTGGACATGCAGATACTATTTTTAACAAGGATACAGAGTCATGACACTGTACCCACATGAACTGAATATTTTTTTTGGCACTAAATTATTTTAAACTCCCAAAATTTTGATTAAAAAACTAAACTTCAAAGAGATTATGTGGCCCATTGAAGTCTTAGAAAAATATTTTCATTACTGTAAAATATGTGTATTTAAAAAAGTGCATATTTTGTCTGATATTAACATATAATATATGTGATGATAGTCATTATCAGTTTACATGCTACTAATTATGCAATAGTGATGTCCTAAATATGTGCATAATAAATAATAATTCAGAGAAAATAAAATGCATTTTAAGTTTTGTTAGAAATGCAGATGAAGCTAGCACAGCAATATAACTTGGAAATTGGACTGAAAATGTCAGTATTGATATCTGAGCATTTAGCCACACTGATATACCAGAGAAAGGAAACAACAGCTGGAGAATGGCTACAGAGTAGAGTGGAATCAGGATGCAACTGGAAGATACAGTACAGAGGAGTTCTGGACATACACTAGCAATTATTCCAGCTCAGGCCAGGGCTAGTAAAATTAAATGTCTAATTTAACTAAGACCAGAATATTTTATTTCATTATTTTCTGCATGAAAGGGTAACTTTTGCATATCATGCTGATACAATGTTTATAGAGCAAAATGTATAACAAGATAGGAAATATATTCAGAGAGAGATATGTAGTTAAGTTACTGAAGCACTAAGATTTAAAAATAACCTATTCTGCATGTACTAATTGCATTGATTTGGAATAAACCCCTATTTCAGACAAATTAAACACAATTTGAATTGTGTAAGTTGATGCATCTAGTGATCTCTCATTCTTAAAATTGAGATTAATACTAACTTTGAGTTATGTAAATGTTTAGTAATGTTTATTAAAATGACATCACTGACCTATATTTTTAAAATAATATTCAATATTCTATAAATAGTAAGGAACATGAGACCTATATATTTGGAGTTTTGAATTAAGAATGAAGTGTCAACAAGTTCTCATACTTTCACACTCTTTCCTCTTAACCAAAAATATGATTGTGGGGCTGTACCTGTTTTTCCTGAGAGTTAAAATTGTTTGTGTGGTTAAGGCTTTTTCTAGAGCAATAGTGTTCAGATTTGAGTTGCATGGGTCACAGAGAAATCACATCACCTAGTAGATGAACAGGTTTAGAGCTCACCCGAAATCTCTAAATCACAACTCTGGGAGTGGAACACACCATATTAGCCCTATAGGCAATTCTGAAGGAGATGACTATTTGAGACTCAATATTTAAAAAGTATGACTTATCAGAACACTGCCCAATTATACCTGTCCTTGCCAGAGCAGTAGGCTCAGAATTTGTAGTGATCCTAAGAGAATACTAGTCATTCTGAAAGCCCAGTTTGGAAAACAAAGGCTTGAGGTCTGTATAGCAGTCTTCTCAATCCCAGATTCTAAACCTGAGTGCATGAATCAGCCTCTGTTCTTCCACTCCTGCTATTGCATATGACTATTAGAAAATAATTTGGGATTTACCAATCATTACTGTAGAAGTTTTCTCTTTTCTAAGTTAGTTATTTTCAGAAAATAATCTCTTCAAATGAATTCACTTAAAATATAAGTGGGTCGCACATAAAAGAGAAAAAATGATTCCCCCAATTTGAATGGAACTTTATTGTAATAAAGAAAAATTTTAAATATTAAAAAAATTATGTCTCTTACATTTAGTAAAGAGAGCATTGCTTCCAAAATCATTAGAGTACAATGTTTTGCAATGTTCTCTTTTTTACAATTTTGTTAGCATATTTTATTTGTACAGGGGGATGAATTGTGATGTTTATATATGTGCTTATGAATGTGTCTTCATTAGATTCACCACTTAATATGATGACTTCTAGTTTCATCCATTTACCTGGAAACAACATAATTTCAACCTTCTTTATGGCTGAATAATACTCCATTTTGTATATCTATCTATCTATCTATATATTTCCTTTATTAAATTTTTTCCTAGATATTATTTTAATTATTTTTAATGCTATTATGAATGGTATTGTTTTCATGATTTATTTCCCAGTTTCTTCATTAGTGATATACAAAAATGCTACTGATTTTTATATGTTCATTTTGTTGTTTTTTATTTTGCTGAATGTGCTTATGAGATATCAGAGTGGAGTGTTAGGGTGTTTTAAGTATAAGATCATGTTACATGCTAATATGGATAACTTGATTGATCAGTCCTTCCCTACTGTAATCAATTTTATTTCTTTCTTCTGTATTACTGCTCTAATCAGGAATGCCAGCACTGTCTTGAATAAGAGTGGGGAGGGTGAACATCCTTTCCACACCTGATTTTAGAGAAAATGTCATCAGTTATTCGCATAGCATGATGTTAGCTACATCTTTGTTATATATAGAATTTACATGTTAGGTATGTTCCTTATATTCCTACTTTCTTTACAGCTTTTATTATGAAAGGATGCTGCATTTTGCTGTAGTCTCTTTCTGCATCTATTGAGTGAAGATGTGGTTTTTGTCCTACATTCTGTTTTTGTGTTGTATTACATTTATTGATTTGCTCACAATGCAGTCTCATTGTATCCTTGGAATGAAACCTACTTAATCATGGTGTATGATTTTTTAATGTGTGTTGGACTCTGTTTGAACATACTTTATTGAGGATTTTGGCATCAGGGATATTTGGAAAATAGTTTGAGGAGTATTGTTGTCATTTTCTCTTTAAAGGTCTGTTAGAATTCAGCAGGAAACTCATCTGGACCTGGGCTTTTCTTTGATGGAAGGATCATGATAATTGTCTCAATATCACTATTATAGATCAGTGTAAGTGGTTTATGCCCTTTGGTTCTATGGTGGTGAATCTTAGTGTTAATAAATTTATCTGTTCTTCTAGATTTTTCAGTTTTTTGATTTTATTATTTTGGATCTCCTTTTATTTTTTAGTTAGTTTGGCTAAGGTTTGTCATTCTGTTGCTTTTCAAAGAAACAACTGTGTATTTTCATTGTATCATAATATCAGTCTCCACTTCAATAATTTCTTTCCTAATTCTTATTGGGATTGACTTATTAGTTTCTTAAAAGTTCAAGGTGCTTCACTCAATTGTTGATTTGGAATATCTCTACTTTGAAGATATTTGTGCTCATGGCTACAAACTTCCCTCCTTAGACTGCCTTTGCTATGTGTCACAGGTGCTATTAAGATGTTTTCTCATTTTCATTTTATTCTAGGAATTTCTTCATTTATTTCTTAATTTTTTCAAAGACTCATTGATTATTCAAATGTGTATTGTTCAGCCTTGAACCTTGAACCCTGAAACCTGAGTTTGATTAGTTTTTGAAGTTTTCCTTGCCATTGACTTCTAATTTTATTCATTTATGGTCTCTTAGGATATGGGACAATATTTCAACTTTTTTGTATTTGTTGAAATTTGCTATATGAAGTAAGATTTTATCTTTTTTTTGAGAAAGTTCCATGGGATGCTGAGAAAAATGTGTGATCTGCTGCTGTAGGTGGAATACTTATAAATGTCTGTTAAGTCCATTTACTTTTGGGTAGCTTTTATTGTAGGTTATCTTTGTTAATTTTTTGTGTCTGATTTCTGTCTGTTGATGAGTGTGAGGGGTTGAGATTTCCCACTATTACTGGGTCTAGTTCTATCTGTTCTTTTATGTTCAGAAGTGTTTGCTTCACGTACTTGGGTGCACTAATGTTCATTGCTTATATAATTAGAGTTGTTTTTCCTTTATTGTTGTGTGTTATTTACAAAGGTTCTTACAATGTATCAAATATATCATTCTTGATTTGTTCCCTTTTTTATGATGTAGTTACTTTATCTCTTCTGACTGACTTTTCTTAAAATCTACTTTGTCCAATATAAGAACTGCCATTCCTGCTTGCTTAAAATTCCTGCACTATTGGTATATCTTTTTCCACTCTTTCATTTTTAGCTTGTGCATCTTTTCTTGTGATTTGCATATCTTATGACAACCGAGTGTTTGATCTTGCTTTTTTTCTATTGATTTTTTGTTTTGTTTTTCTTTTCTCCTTTTATCATTTTTAAATTTACTTACATGTGTATACTTGTTTGTGTCCCCTCCCTCCCACCCATCCTCCCCCACTTCCAGGCAGAACCTGTTTCACCCTCTTGTTCTCCAGATTTGTTAAAGAGAAAACGTAGGAGATACTAAGAAAGTCATGTCATTTTTGCTAGTTTGAGGTAAAGATAGCTATGCGGAGAGATTCCTAACATTGCTTCCATGCACTTGTGTATTGCCAACACCCACTGGTTCATCTTTGCCAGAATTCCACACTACTTCCAGTCCCCTTCCCATAGTGGCCTCTGCCAATTTAAGATTACTTTATTTGCTCCTCAACAGGGAGCACATCAATCACATTTAAGTTTTAGGTTTCCTTTCCTTTCCCTATTTCTCCCATGTGTGTTCTCCCCTTAGTGTGCCCCATGTCCAATAATATTATTGCATACGAGGGAGAACATGTGAGTTTTGGCTTTCTGAGCCTGGCTAACTTCCATTAAGATGATGTTCTTCAGTTCCATCCATTTACCAGCAAATGACAAAATTTCACTCTTTTTTATGGCTGAATAAAATTCCATTGTGCATAAATACCATATTTTTTCATTCCATTTGCCAGTTGTGGGGCATCTTGTCTGTTTCCATATCTTGGCTATTGTAAATAGTGCTGAAATAAACATGGTTGTGCAGGTGCTTTTGTAATAACTTGAGTTGCATTCCTTCAGATATATCCCTAGGCGTGGTATGGCTGGATCATATGGCAGACCTATGTTTAGTTTTTTAAGGAACCTACTTATTGTTTTCCAAAGTGGTTGTATTATCTTACATTCCCACCAGTAGTGTGTGAGGGTTCCATTTTCCCTGCATCCTTACCAGCAGTTATAGTTGGTAGTGTTCTTGATGAGAGCCATTCTTACAGAGGTAAGGTGGAATTTTAGTGTGGTTTGGGTTTGCATTTCCTTTATGGCCAGGGATGGTGAACATTTTTTCATGTGCTTTTTAGCCATTTGCATTTTTTCTTTAGAAAAAGTTCTGTATACTTCAGTTGCCAATTTGTTCATTGGTTCATTGATTTTGGGGAGTTTAGTTTTTTCAGTTCTCTGTATATTCTGATTATCAGTCTTTTGTCTGGTGTACAGCTAGCAAATATTTTCTCCTACTCTGTGAGTGGTCTCTTCAATTTAGAAACAAATTCTTTTCTTGTTATTTTTAATTTCATGTACTCCCATTTGTCCATACTGAGGAAATTCTTGCCTTTTCCTATTGTTTCCAGAATATTATCTGCTCTTTCATGAACAAACTGAAAGGTTTCAGGTCTAATATTAAGGTCCTGAATCCACTTTGGGTTGATACTAGTACAAGATGATAGGCATGGATCTAGTTTCAGCTTTCTGCAGGCAGATAGCCACTTTTCGCAGTAACATTTGTTGAAGAAACTTTTCTCCATCATATGCTTTTGGCACCTTTGTCAAAAATAAGGTGGGTATAGCTGTGCGGATTCATATCTGGGTCTCTATTCTGTTTTACTGGTCTTCATATCTGTTTTTGTGTCAGTACCATGCTGTTTTTATTGCTATTGCTTTGTAATATAGTTTGAAGTTGGGTACCATGATACCTTCAACATTGCTCTTTTTCTCAGTATTGCCTTGGCTTTTTGCAGTCTTTTGTGTTTCCAAATGAACTTTAAAGTAGATTTTTCAATCTCTGTGATGAATGACATTGAAATTTTGATGGGTATTGTATTGAACATGTAGATTGCTTTTGGTGGTATAACCATTTTTACTATGTTGATTCTGTCACTCCATTAGCATGAAAACAGAAACATCCCCCTGTGTTCTATTTAATCACAATGCATTAAAACTAGACCTCAACAACAAAACAACAGCAGAAAGTTTGCAAATAATTGGAGGCTGAATAATATATTGCTCAAAAATCAGTGGGTCATAGTAGAAATAAGAGAGGAAATTGAAAGATTCCTGGAAGCTAATGAAAATGAAAACACAGTATACCAAAACCTGTGGGACAGAGCAAAGGCAGTACTAAGAAGAAAGTTTATAACCAAGAGTGCATATATTAAAAGAACAGAAAGATCTCAAATAAATGACCTAATGATGCATCTGAAACATCTAGAAAAACAGGAGCAAACAAAACCCAAAGCAAGCAGAAGGAGATAAATAATAAAAATAAGGGCTGAAATTAATGACATAGAGACCAAAAAAGCCATACAAACAATCAATGAAACAAAAAGCTGGTTCTTTGAAAAAATAAACAAGATTGACAAATCTGACTAAAAATCTGACTAAAATGAGGAGGGAAAAGACCCAAATAAGTAAATTCAGAAATGAAAAAGGAGAGCTAACAACAAATACCATGGAAATTCAGGGAATCATCAGGGACTACTTTAAGAACTTATATTTAATAAATTGGAAAGTCTGGAAGAAATAGACAAATTTCTAAATAATTATGACCATCCAAAACTGAACCAAGAAGTTATTAACCACTTACAAAGACCTATAACACATAATGAAATTGAAGCAGCAATAGAGTCTCCCATAAAAGAAAAGTTCAGGCCCTGACAGAGTCTCAGCTGAATTCTACCAGACCTTCAAAGAATAACTAATACTAACACTCCTTAAACTTTTCCACATAATAGAAAGGGAATGAACACTGCCCAACTCATTCTATGAAGCCTTTATTACACTCCTCCCAAAACCGGACAAGGACACATGAAAAAAGAAGAACTACAGGCCAATATCCTTAATGAACATCGATGTGAACATCCTCAATAAAATAATTGCAAACTGAATCCAACAATATATCAGACAGATCATTCACCATGACCAAGTTGGCTTCATGCCAGGGATGCAGGAGCGGTTTAACATACACAAATCAATAAATGTAATATAGCACCTTAATAAAAACAAAGACAAAAACGACATGATCATCTCAATAGATGCAGAAAATGTCTTTGAGAAGATTCAACACCTTTTCGTGATAAAAGCGCTAAGAAAACTAGGAATGGAAGGAAAGAATGTTAACATTATGAAGCCTATATATGAAAAGCCTATGGCCAACATCATACCTAATGAGGAAAACCTGAAACCATTCCCCCCGAACTCAAGAATGGGACAAGTGTGCCCACTATCCTCACTCTTCTTCAACATAGTCCTGGAATTCTTATGAGAGCAATAAGGCACGAAGAACAAATAAAAGGAATACAAATAGGTAAAGAAATAGTCAAAATATCAGTATTTGCAGATCACATGACCCTATACCTCAGTAACCCAAAAAACTCCACCCAAAACTTCTAGACACCATATACAGCTTCAGCTGTATAGGGTTATTATTGTAAGGTATTCACTGATTCATGTTTTCTTTTTATTTTTTTTTCTGGGTGAGTCTATTATTGATTTTTCTTTCCTTTTGGCACTGTTCACCTCAGATTTTGGTGATTTACTGAGTAATCATGCTTGACACTTTCCTAACTCTCATGAGTTTGCTGATTCCCTTTTTGACTTTTGTTCTTTCCTGACCTCTGTTGTTTGTGATTTTTTTCCCTTATTTTCTGTGTGAAGTAGTTCTTTTGTTCACTTTTTCTTACATGATGATGACTTTATTTTCCAGGTGTTGAATTTATTATCTAATTTCCTTCACCTGGTTATTTGAATCTACTTTGAGATCATTGAATTTTTTTTAACAGTAGGCTTCTAAATTTGCTATCAGCTATTTCAACAAATTCATTATCATTGGATTCAGTTGTTGAGTTCTTGTGAGGTTTTGGAAGAAAGACACTACCATGGTTTTTCATATTTAAATTTCTACATTGTGATTTGTGTATCTGTTGGGCTAAGTTTCTTTTTTACTTCCTTTTCCTTGTATATGTGGAGAACTTACTGCAACAATGTCAACCATTCAGCAATAAACCAAATATTTCTATGAGTAAGAAACAATTGGAATCCTTATTTTCTGCCTCACTAAGATTGTATGGGAACAAAACTCTGGTTCCTATGGGAATGATCTGAGAGCTGAAAGATGGTTGAATGATTTAAGAATAGAAGATTGAGTAATATAAAGAATAGCCATGGGAATCCCACTTCTGTGGATATACCCAAAGGAATGCAACACAGGTTACTCCAGAGGCACCTGCACCCCCATGTTTATTGCAGTGCTATTCACAATAGCCAAGTTATGGCTACTGACGAATGGATCAAGAAAATGTGGTATGTATACACAATGGAATTTTACTCAGCCTTGAAGAAAAATGAAATCTTATCATTTGCAAGTAAATGGATGGAACTGAGAACATCATTCTGAGCGATGTCAGCCAGACTCAGAAGACCAAAAATTTTATGTTCTCCCTTATATGTGGTTTTTAGATCTAGGGAAAATACAGCAATGTTGTAGGACTTGGGTTACATGACAAGGGGAGAACATACACGGGAGGTACAGGGTTAGATAAAAAACCCAAAACATGAAAGCATTTGATGTCCCCACTCCAGAGGAACTAATACAGAAACTTTAAAGCGACAGAGGTCAACATGAGAAGGGGATCAGGAACCAGTGTAAAGATCAGTTAGAGATGAATCAACCTGGGTTGTAGCACATTTGTACATGAAAGCAATGCTAGGAATTTCTCTGTATGGCTGTCCTTATCTCAACTAGCAAAAATTCTTATAATTGCTTATTTCTACTCTTCAATGGAACTGGAGAAAAGTGCAGAACAGGCTCTGCCTGGAAGAGGAGGGCAGAGGGTGAAGGCAGGGCCAGGAGGGGAAAATGACGCAAGCAATGTATGCACATGTGAATAAATGAAAAAAAAAAAAAAGAACCTTCAAAAATAAAACAAACAAACAAACAAACAAACAAAAAAGAATGGTCATGGGGAAGGGAGAGGAGTAGGAAGAAAAGCCGGAAATGAGGTAAGTATTCAAGATGACAGTATTAGAGAGTGCTATATATTTATAACAGAAAGATAGAGAATGGTGGGAAAATAAAGAGAAAAAATGAATTAAAAACAAAAAGAAACCACATTTAAAAAACAAAGGAAACAACCAAGCAAAACCAAATTAGATGAAAAAGAAAAAGTACATGTTTCTCACTGAAAAGAAGTATTGGTATTGGTGCCTTTTGTTCAAGTTGGTCTATCTTGTCACTGTGTTATGGGAACAGATTATTCAGGGTTGCAATTCTAGTTTCTTAGACTGGCAGACATGTTTCCAATAAGGAATTTTTGCAACAAGTGGAAATTCCTAGCTTAGGATGCAAGGGAGTTATAGGGAAAAGTTTCAGCTTGGGCAGCATGATTGTCACACTAAGCACTTTGCTGGAAGAGTTGTTTTAAGATCACATGGCCTCTGTAGAGAAGGGATGGGAATTCCTATTGAAATTTCAAGACATCTGAGAGGGTGGAGTCACTTGTTCTGTGAGTGTGGTTACAGTTCAGAATATGTGACTGACACCTTCAACCTAAGATTTGTGCTGCACTCTTGTGGTTTACTGCTTGGCATTCAGTCCTGTAGAGTGCACATCTCTCACCCTGTATTTACCTAAGACAGTGTCTGGGAAGTATCTAAATCACCACCAGTTTGGTTTGTCCACGCTGAGTCTCAGTTGGTCTGTGTCTCACCAAGCTACAGTACAGGTTTAAGGCTAGACACCTATAATCAGCATGCTTACTGAAGTTTTCCTTGGGGGTTAGATGAATTTGTTCCTAAACACTGCGCTGGCCTGCACAGCCATCAGGACTGAAACCAATTTGCCCACCTGGTTGGTTTCTATGCTGGTCTTTCAGGCCCAGGTGGTGGTGCACTGATGCTACTCAGCTTCTATCCAGTGACGTGGGCAAGGCTTGCTGATCTTTTAGACTTCTGGGCTGTTGATGCTCACAAGTTGCTCCTCTGGGAAGCAATTTTGGTTCAGAAAGAAAAAAAATAAAATAAAAAATGAAATGCCAAACAAAAAAATGAAATAAGTCAGACTGAGTGGGCCACAGTTGGAACAGGTCCAGGTCTGTGCCCTTGTGCCTATGGTGGATTTGTGCTTTAAGAAGTTCAGTTAGAGGTTGTGTATCAATCTACTCTCTGTCCTTATATGACCACCCTCTTTTTAGAGTACTAATTTTCCTACCTCTCCTTGAAGCCAAGTGCCTGAGGTTGTATTTCAGATTTTTTGAGCCACATGGAGGTGGGATCTGTCAGCAATCTACCACATTTCCTTCTTTCCCGATGTTCTCCTAATATTTTCTTATTTCAATCACTTTCTTTTAAAAAACAACCTAAAATATTTTCTCATCTTTAAATATTCATATATTTTGCTGAGCATGATTGTGCACATTCTATAATCTCAACACTCAGGAGGTTGAGGCAGGAGGTTCTTGAGCTTGAGGCCTTCCTGAGCAACACACTGAGACCCTGTCGCAAAACAAAGAAATAATAATAATAATAAATATTAATTGATATATAATTATTTGGGGCTTTTGTGAGTTCTTGCCTCATAAAATCTATGTAAGTTTGCATGGAAGTTTATTTTCATTTTATTTTTAAAATAATGTTTGAAATATACATCATCTGAAATTCATATTGGGACTTATATTTCACAAAAATTTTACTTAATGATCTGAGAAAGTAGTGGACATCAAAAGTGAAAAGTTTTTTGCTAGAAGAGGTGAACTATCTGGTCAGTTCAGAGTTTAATAATTTCTAGTTTTAATAATTTATTCCCATGACATTGTAACTGTTAATTGGGCAATAGCAATTGAAGATTTCAATAATATTCTGCTCTTCCTAAAATGTCAGGAGAAATGGGATTCTATAATTGTTATGGGGCTAACTGTTTTAATTTATTGAGGAACATTAACATTTACAAATATTAGAAACCAAACACATTTCTAGACAAATTATTCTGACTAGCATGAAGATGTAAATTTTTCATGATAAATATAAATTCAAAAGTATAATAAATATTAAATGTCATCAAAATGTAGTTTCCAGTCACCTTTCCATAGATAAAGATAATATTCCTCCTATGTGACAAATACTTTAATGTGCACATACATGCGTTATTTTCTTTCATAATACTCTAATTGGAGTAAATAAGCTATGAGTCTGTGCACCAAAATTGTCATTGCATAATAGGTTTAAAACATGTAGGTTTTGATATTCACATTTCCAGAAATTTTAAAGACATTAAAATGAAGTGGTATTCAAAGAAAAATATCATTGTGTTTTCATATTTTACCTTATTAAGAATTCAGTTACCTGCACAGAATTGTTATGATCCAAGTGTGCTTAACAGTCCTAAAAATATAAACAAGAGGACAGCTGGTAAGTGAGATTTCTCATATACCAAGAAGGAATGATCACACTAAATATGCCTGTTTTCTGAATATTTAATATATTTGAATAATCTCATATAAAATGAAGAAATATCTAAGATTTGAGGAAAATGAACTTTTCCCTTTATTTCCATTTATTTATGACTCTTATTCTTATAAAGATTTTTTATTCTAAGAAGAAAATTATGTGCCTTGTAGTTTTCTCCTATTTTTAATAACTTTTTAATTTACCTCTTTAAATTTTCAAACATCTTAAACAAAATTTTCTTTTTCTGAAACATAATCTAACTACATTCATGAATGTAGGCATTGGGAAAGTGAGAAAAATGAGATATCAGACAGTTCATGATTTAGTTGATAGGTGAGTATGTAACATGCTGGCTATAACAAAAATCAGAGATAAACATGCTGAGGGAATTTGAAGTATTAGAAAAGGCAAAAGCTAAAATGGATGGCTAAGAATTGAGGCACACAATTCTCAATTGAGTTGAGAAAACTCAACATCAATCTGTCATGTTTCATTGTTTTTATCAAACAATCTACTATAATTATGTTACTAATATATGAATAATAATAAAATAGAAAAATTTTGCAATAAGTGTTCAGTAATTCAGCCATTTATCATGAAAACAAAGAAGCTTGGTAAGCTATCAGATTGTAGAACACCAGAAACATGACAACTAGAAATATGACAATTAAATACAAGTACATCTGAATTGAAGACTTTGTTATGAAGCGTATTAGTGCAATGACTTTTTAGTTATGAAAGGTTCTACTTACAAGGTGGCAATAATGTACCAGTGACAATTTTCTGATTTTGATAGTCGAATTGTGTTATGTGAAAGAATGTCTCTGGTTTTAGGAAATATATCCTAACTACTTGGGAGTGATGATGTACCAGTAAGAGTTCCCCAGAGAAATTGTGAAATAGTATGGCTTGGATTTGCTACAATATATATTAGATGAATAATAGAAAATTCAGGTATATATAAATATATATTCTGTTTAACTAGAAATATTAAGAGGAAATATGAACCAGAAATATATATATATATGGAAATAAACGTATATATACATATATATGTATATATATGTTTAGATAGAGTATAGAAACTCTATCTAAACTTATGCACATATAAAACTATATATATAAACTCTTTATAAACATGTACAGGAATCCAGATTATTCACAGATTTATTGCATGTGGTTTTACCCAAGCACAGTCAAAAATAATTAGTAAGTAAATATATACAAAGATATTTTAAAAGCAAGGGTATTAAATTGAGATTAAAGAGGATAACCCCCTTTATACACCGATAAGCAATGGTAGATGTCTATGAGCTCTGCAAATTATCTTCACAGAAATATCTCCTGAGTATGTTTCGGACTGCATCTCATTTGTTCTTTCCATTGTGAAATCTCTTTTGAATCAAATTTATAGGTGTATTCCTTTTATAGCATTGTAATAATACACACTTCATATGTAAATATATCATATTCTGAAATAACTAGCATTTGTCTCCAAAGCATTTTGTTCTTTTTTTTAAGATAATGTAGAATCTTAGTGTATTTACTTAGTGTATCTTAGTACAGATATGTATTCTTAGTACAGAATCTTAGTGTAGAATCTTAATGTATTTACTCTTAGTACAGCATCACACACATTTGAAAAACTCTTAATAATTATAAAGTATTTATACATATGTGAGTATCATATGCACAGTAATTTTCTCAGTAGTCAATTGTAATACTGACTTTTTAAGTATGCATAAAAGGCTGCTGGAATATTGTCAAGATATTTTTAGTGAACAAAAAACATTATACTTTCATGACAGAGTTGCATGAGTATTTTGCATAAGGTTTGCCTGAGTCATGGTTATATAAACTGTAAATAATGTAATATTGAGCAATTTTATAAAGTATCTGTATGAAGACATAAATCAGTAAGAACTAGCATACTTGAGCTATGCATATAACCACCATATGAACAGCAAGCTCAGGCATCATCTTACAGTATCTTTGTGAGACAAAATAAATTGAAATGCCATTTACTTAGGCATTTCTCCATAGTTTGCACATACATACTAAAACTCTTATAATTTTATCAGTATAGTTTCAGGGTTAAATAGTTTGGCTTTCACATTGCTTTGCTGCATTACAAATTTCAAGTCTTAGGGTTAAATTGACAAAATATTAAAATCACTGCCAACATCACTTGTTTTATTACATGGCTACAATGTTTCAAGAATGTATTAGGCCTTTCATACTAATTATATCTAATTTTAGTACACTTGCAAGGTAGTTATTTTTGTTAATTTCTTTTACACCTACCAATTGGTTATCACAGAAGTTAATTAGTTTCCTTGACTTCTAATTATTGCCATGACTGCAGCCAGGAATAGAATATATGCTATGAAATGGCAATCACTTCTGTTTCCAGAATATCAAATTTTGACTTTGTTTTGTTTTACTCTTAGCATGCATTTACATGTACACAAATCTATATAAAGTGACAAATAAACATATGGGAATAGAATTTGAGAAAACTAGAAGGGTTACTAAAAATTTTTATTTTAAAAATGTTGTAGTCCATCTAGGATTTATAAATCAGGCTGTGTAAGTTGTTGGACTAAAATATTCTTGCATTACTTCGGAAGTTTTAAGGAGCAAACAATTTTAAGGGGGTGCTACTGGGAAGTGGAACTCAGGGCCTTAGATTTGCAAGGCAGGCATTCTACCACATGAGCCAAGGCCCTGGTCCTTTTACCATTAGTCATCTTGAGGATACGGTCTGGCATTTATACCCAGTCTGTCCTGGCCCACAATCCTCCTGCATTAAGTCTCCCATATATTTGGGATGACAGATGTGGTAAACTGTGCCAGATCTGGGCTGGGCTCCAAGCCTGATCCTCATGAGTTTCAACACCATCCCCCAACCTCTCTCTCCTGTAGCTAGGATTACAGGTGTAAACCACCACACTGGACTATGTTTTGAGCATATGTAATGCTAATTGTATTAACCCATAACCCATGCAATTTTATAATCCCTGAAATTAATATTGTTTTGACTACTTTCAACCTCTCGGCTGTAATTTAATTCTTGCATCCTCTGCTCTTGAGTACAGGGACTGGGACCTGAGTACATACTGTCAGACCACTCTCCTAGTTAATGGCCTTGAAAATCCTTAATGGAAGATGATGTGAAGATGGGAGAAGGGGGGAAGTGCATTTTTCTTGTTTCTAGCTATAGCAGCATTCCCACAATCCTTAGGTTTGTTTGGTGTTTTCTCACTTGTGTGTTTTGTGCTTGAATTACCTGTTCTGAGCCTCATCAGAGACCTAACCATGAGCCAACCATACTTCTTCAGTGGGCTTTGGCCAGGACATGGGCACACTCCAAGTTTGTAACTTTTCCCAACCAAATACTTTTTAATCTGCAATTATTGTTTTTTCATGAATTTTAATAAATTGTACCTATTATTTATGTTGTATGGAGCAAGGTTATTGTTCTCCAAGGTAAAGAGATTTTCAGATTTTTCTTCATTGAAACAAGGTAAATAATAAAGTACTACACATCTACACTTTTATAGCTCTCACCAGGCAATTAACCATGGTGTTTTAAACTTTTCTGCTCATGAATCCATCAGTGCTCACACCCCAGAAGCTAGCTAATCTTCATGACTCCCTTGCTGCTGTTGTTCCTCACACTGTTCTCTCCAGGGTGAAATACCCTTCTCTTCATCTGCTTGTACTCTTTGACCCTTCTCGAGCTCAAAGGAAGTTAGCCTGAGGCCTGAACATGAGAATTCACCTTTGATATTATGTGTTTCAGGGTTGCAAAGTTCTTTTCTTGATGCTTCTGCTAGGATTTAAAATAATTCCTTTGAATATATTGTACAAAAGAAGATATAAGGACCATTTTACTCATATGTTTTAATGCCTTAAAGTCCTTAGTAGGCTATATTATGTATTCATTAATTTCAATTTTATAATCAAATATAATACCTGTAAATTATTTTTGTAAACAATAGGCCTTCTCTATGTCACTAAAACTATCTACAGCCAAATTCCAACAGTATATTGTCCTAAACATGAAAATAAAAATAAATCAATCGATTAAAGCCAATTTATGAGCGAGTAATAGTGTAAAGTTTTTAGCTGAATCTTCAGTTCAATTTATTTAGCTTTCTATAAAAAGAAGAATGTGTTGAGTTTGTCCCAAAATTGATTGCTAAATTAAAATCATGGGCTTTCCTTTTCAACATTGAATAACTTTGGTAGACCAGGAAACAAATATAATCACCAGCAAAGTTCTCTGTAAGTACCAAAATAAAGCCTTACACAAAATATTACAAGAATATGTTACTAAGATTTAAGGAAATAATGTAATTTTTTTGGTTTTTTAGTAATATTGATTTTAATGCCATTTATGTGAATCAAAGTTGTAGCTAATCTTACTGCTTATCTTTTTTGCATTCAGACAATTTGTATCTTGTTCTGCGTAACTCTATTCTGCTGTAGTGTTATTTTAAAATTTGTTACATTATGCAATATGAAGAAAATAAATTCTTGCTCATGTAAAGGCCAAATTTCCCAAAAAGAATGTGACTGTCAAAAGTATATTCAGCTTATCTGGTTACTCCAACATTTTTTTCCTGAGGAAATGTTTATTAAGTTTCTGGTGTCATACTTTTCCATTCAACAAATATTGGTACTTACAGGTACAGGGTAGTCAGTGATATGACAGAGACAATTAAGGATATTCTTCTTCCTCTCCCCCATTTTGCTTACATAGTTAGGGAAGCTACATGTTGAAAAAAATGAATATGCAATTGAGTATATAATCTTAATTGTGATAAAGTACTATGAAGAATATGAGTCCTGATGCAGCACATTTTCCTGATTTTCCCTATGTCACATTTTAGGTACTAAGAAAAATGCTTTGCCTGACATAGAAAGACTGTAAGTATTTAAACTGAATGATTACAAAAGGTAAGGTGTTAATTTCCCTAAAAATATTAAGTCAAATATCTTTAATTACAAAACACCTGAACAAACTATGGAAACTGCACAAACAAAGAAAACTCAAGGACATAATAGCAAAATGTGAGCATAAGACATTCCCTAAGAAAGAGTTCCACATAAATTAGTTTGTAAACAATTTTTCCTGCATTTGTAAGATGAAGGTTTTTATTCAAATTCAAGACCTAAGGAATCGCTTGATACAAAATTTGGCATACTGAGTTGGAACATGACAGTAGAGTAAGAATTTATATGAGTGGAATGGTCTTGACCATGGACATTTTAGAAGTCTGAAATACAAGAAGAATGAACTAAAGATAAATTGACAAAATAATGTTAAACAATAAAACTAAGTGGTAACTGTTTATTCTGTTGCTCCTACTGGAAACAGGATTTCCTAAGAAATTAGAATTATTCATAGTATAAGAAAATTAAACATTTCACATATTATCCAAAACATCACCAAGGAAAGCATGAGAAGCAAATTTCTCATGTCCCAGAACTTCTGAAATAAACACTGGAAAATATATGCATTTCATTAGAGAAGAATCATAGCTCATCATTGGTATATGTGATGTACCACGTATACCAATAGCAAATAAATAGACTATGAAAATAAAATTCATCAATGCCCAATAGATAAGAATCTCAATAGAGACAGAAAACTAAAACACTGAAAACAATATTATTATTCCTGATGCAGAAACAATGTTATTATTTATGATGCAGAACTAGGGAGCAAAGGGAGACAGAAAGAGACGAGATGAAGCAGAGAATGGAAGAGTTGGAGGATAGCAGAAATTTTCCAAACTATATTTCATTAATAATACAGTTATTGACTGTCTTTAAATGATGATAATTTAGACATTATTCTGTTATCATACCTGGCTATGTGAAATATTTGTTTCAACTATTTACTTGCAAGTATTTTATACCATAATGTATCACATCCCCTATGAAAATAGTGATTTTATAAAGTTTTAAATTTTATAAAAAACAAACACGGACTTTGTAAAGGAGACATGCCTAAGCAGACGAATGGATCCAGAAAGTTGTACAAGGGATCCAAATTATACATTGGATCCAGCAGCATTAACATTTATGCTTAAGTCCTTGAGGAAGGACTTTAATTTGCTATAGAGAGAGACAAGTTTACCTGAGGTTTGTCATCTTGGAAACTTCTTCAAGTTTTTGAGCTTCAATAGCTTCATAATGAAAATATTTAAGATTAATAACTCATACTTCATAGTCAATTTGAGGAACATGCTCAAAATATATTTGATCTGGGAACATAACGAATGCTGATATTAAAGTATGGTATTGGCAACCAAATAAATTTTAAGAGAGTATAAAAGCAAATGGTGTTGGGAAGAAAGGGATACCACATTAGTTCCTGAGTTTAGAATATGCTTTCCTACAGAATTTATTATTTAGGATCAATGCTGATTTTTGCCATGTTCTCTTAAACAATTGTAGAAATAACTGCCAGTTAATCAGCAAATTTAGGCTCTTTTTAGGCCCAAGACCAAACCCAAATGTTCTAAAATGATGCTGGCCAATCCTTCTAATCTAGTACTCACCTCTTATGTTCTCTTGATTGTGTCTTTAGCATGTGTTAAAATTTAGAAATTTCTCAATTTTTAGAGTAAAATTTTAATTTTGATAGTAGGTAAAAACACTCAAGTAGAAAAAAAATAAACATGCTTTATTTTGGACGATTAGATTTTCAAATAGGTTTTTAAGACAAACATTATTTTAAAAACTTAATATCTGCCTATTATTAAATTAACCTATCATGTTTACTGTTTCTAATACTGAATTTTGTTTCTAAGATTTTCTGTACTACAATTTTGCTTGTATTTACACACTTCCAGATTTGAATCATGTATTATTCATATAGTTCTTCAGGGAGAAGTAGTCCATTAAAATAAAAGGGGAGTCCATAAAATCTAATTAGAAAATAATTAGCATGTACAGCTACAAATAAGAAATGTTTAGGCTTTGAAAATTGTGTCCTCTAATATGTCTTCCACCTCAGGGTGCTGTACCCTAATACCATAAAAACTGGATGTGCCTGAAAAGACAAACATTTTTTTCTCTAGCTCTGGAAGTTGAAGGGTAGGGTACCAATAGGGTCAGGCTCTTGGAGGGCATCCTCTTTCTGACATATGGATAGGCTTCCTTCTGTGCCTTCACAGGTTGGAAAGAACTAGTTCTGGCTTCTTTTTTGAAGAGTACCAATCTCATTCAAGTAGCCTCCAACTTCTTGCCCAAATTACCTCCCTAGGAATTTCCCTACATGTATAATCACATGGAGTAGTTTCAACATGCGAGTTCAAGAAGGCATATTTGATTATTTGCAATTTGTTTATGATTATTTAGTGGGAAATTCCATGTTTGATATCAGCTGTCTACATCTAATACAATAATCAATTCAATCTCCTTTTTTAGATGTGGCTACCTCGAGTTCCAGGAACTTGGGAGTTCATCATCATACACATTCCACCAGAGAAACACAGGTAAGTCCTTCAAATTGAACTTTGTTCAGTTTTTTTAAGGATTCATATATTTTGCTAATAAACTGGATAAGTATTTTAAAGTCAATAGGCTAAATTTATCTCTATAACAAAATTATTTTTCTTATGTATCCTTTTTACATGAGAAGAAAACATACTCAAAAAAGAATGGAATATCCACAAATTCATGGTCATGCCAATAACAAAAATTTTGAATGCATTATAATAAGCACCTTATATTTAGGTGTGTATTCAAAACTGAAAAATAATTTTTACAGATTTCAGATTTTTTCAATGTTAAAAAAAATTCAATTTCTCATAACTTATGCAAAGCTTGTCAATCTCATATAGTGATGAGATACACATAAATATTTTATGATAGACAAAATATTAACTTCATAAGACATGAAATTACCTAACTTTATCTTATTTTGTCTTACATTATATTTTTCCAGTTTATGTACATTGATTGGAATCAGTATTGAAAAATGTTACTTATATCCAAAATTTTCAAGACTATTGACTTTTGATTTTTATTTTTTATTCTTTTTTCACTTAAAAATTCTTATCTCTATTCAACATATAATACTTTAATTTTAGAGAAAGCAACTAGTGAGATATAGCAGTAAATTTTCATCAATTCTTAGTGTTCCTCATATGGTGACAATCTGCTATAGACTAGCAAGTTAATCAAACAGTGGAACTATGCTAAGCAACCCATATGTCTTTGTGAGATGTGTTTCCACAGGATGATTGTTCTACTCTTAAATTTCTGCTTTCTGTTTTTCAGTGATGTCTATTTAGTATAAACATAACTGCCTTCAAGGTCTGTTATTCATTCTTTCCACTCAGTTTCCCAGTAGGCATTTGCCAGTGTACACTGTTTGGACACTGTTTGTAATTCACCTTCATGGTCAATGTTATGTAGTATTATATTTAACAAGTGCAGCATTGAGTCTACAGTCTGCTTTGAACACAAGGGAGACAGTTTTCTTCCTCCAGAATTATATTATTTTAAGAGGATCTGTAGATCATTGCTCTGTAGTCAAATTTTCAGGATAAAGGTGTTCCATCTTGAAAAATGACTGAAGTTGTTAAATTTCTTACCCTAATTTATAAAATGAGGCTATTAATAATGTCAAAACATATTAACACAGATTTATATTTGTACCAGTTCCAATTAAGATTTCTCTTAGTCTATTCAAGTTGCCTTTGTCACCAACGACTAACCTCCTACAGTTATGAAGCTGTGACGTACAAGCCCAAGATGACACGAATTTGCTCCTGGTGAGAACCCTCTTTCTGGCTTCCTGTTGAGGACCCTCTTTCTGGCTTTTACAAAGCTGATTTCTTCATATGTTCTCACATAGACTTTGTGCATGTGTGTGAGGAGAAGAGGGCACGTCCAGCATAGGGTAGGGGATAAAATAAGAGCTGTCTTCCTTTTCTTACAATTCCATTAATCCCATCATGAGGACTCCACCTTCATGAACTGAATAACTTCCAAATCTTCCATCTCCAAACACACCACATTGGGTTTAGGGCTTGAACATATGGATTTGGGGAGGCACAAGCATTCAATCCATACTGGATTTAAAAGATTTGGAGAAAAGGTATAGTGCAAGTATTCTCATATTACAAATATCAGGTATTAGGTTTTCTTTAAGAAATTTAGAAAGTCCAATGATTTGTTTATTTATTTTTAAATATCATTTTAATATTTATCTTTGCATTCATCCTAACTCCTTACTAAAAATATAGAAGATTAGAAAGATAGAGCAGATATAGAAAAGTAGAGAAGAAAATGTGTTTAGACCAAAAATGAGAAGTTCTTTGTTATTTTTATTCCCATCTCTACCAAAGAGGGCAAGTAGAACATGATTCAACCTACTGACAAATTCCCTGGAATCTAGGACCCAATGGTCAATCCAGTTCATTTATGATTACCTTCTGTGGTTACTACTGATTGTTAATCTACATGGATTTGCAAAACACACAGAGAGAAAATACTTACAATTTTGGTAGCTACACTTGCATAAATTTGAATTGTTTCTCATGTACCAGACGTGTGCTATGCAAAGAAGGAGCCAGGATGATGACAATGAAAAGAGTTCACATCTGAGTGTCCAGGTGTTAAGAAAAACATAAACAGCCAGCCCAACAAAGTACATTGCTTCCATCAAGAAGCCTGAATTTAGATATTTTATCAGCAAACGAGTCTTCAAATTGAGAAACTTAAAATGTGCCCTGGTATAGAATTGTCTTTGGCAAGATGACAAGTCCCAAGAGATACAAACTCAAATAATTATGAACCAACCAAGTGAACACTTTGCTACCCTTTAAAGAACCTTTCTAACCACAATTTTTACTTCTTTCCCAGGGAGATCATTTTACGTGATTGATAAGCAGAGAAGAAAAAGTAAGACAGCAATGCAGGAAAAGAAAAATAAGTCTTCATGAAGTTCTTTTGTACAAGGATCTTCAGCCTGACATAGAGCCAAATCAGTGACATGAAGAACTTTTACTTTAAATAAAATTTAGAGTTTCAGTACTACACAAGATATTATCAATTATATTAGTCCTCCATGAGTCTGAAAATAACTAGAAGAATTTTTACTGTTGTTGTGGTACCACTTCTGTTATGGAAATTTGCTAAGAGTGGGTTTGTTCTGGTAGTAGGAGAGAAAATAATAACATGTGAAGTCCTATTCTCTTGATTCACAATACAGTGGAAAATACTGAACAGTTTTTCTGATACACTGAGACCTACATATTGTTTAATTATAACATCCATGAGCAATAGATAATATTCTTGGAGACTCAGATATCTTATAATTTGAGCAAATTGGTTTTGATTTCTCATTCTGTCCACTTTCTCCAGGAATCTGGACAATTATTGAACTTGAATAAGGGCTTTCCAAATTCTAGAAAGCTTTTAAGAACTTCCATGCGTTAAGCAGTTTAATCTCCACTATATTTAATATATTATAAGGAGACTGATAAGAGTGTGAAGAGTACCTTGGCAAGATCACAGGGTTAATGAATGCATATATTAAAAACAAAAAAGATTTCAAATAAATGACCTAATGCTGCATATGAAAATCCTAGAGAAACAAGAACAAGCTAAACCCAAAACTAACAGAAGTGAAGTAATAAAATTAAGGTACGAAATAATGAAATAGACACCAAAAAAACTACAAAGTATCAACAAACAATAAGGTGGTTCTTAGAAAAGATAAATTACACTGACAAACCCCTGGTAAATGCAACTTAAATGAAAAGACCCAAATTAATAAAATTGGAAATGAAAAGAGGAAGATAACAACCAACACCAAGAAAATCCAGGAGTCATTAGGGACTGCTTTGAGAATCTACATTCAAATAAATTGAAAAGTCTAGAAGAAAGTCTAGATACATATGGACATCAAAAATTAAAACAATAGTATATTAATCATTTAAACAGAACTATAAGATACAATAAAATTGAGATAACAATAAAGAACATCCCAAAAGGAAAGTACAGGATCTGAGGGATACAATGCTTAATTCTATTAGATGGTTAAAGAATTAATAATACCAATACTTCTGAAAATTTTCCACAAAATAGAAAGCAAAGGAACACTGCCAAATTCATTTTATGGAGCCAGCATTACACTCATCCAAAAACCTGGATAAGGACACATAAAAAAAGAATTACAAGTCAATCTCTATAATGAACATAGATGCAAAAATTATAAGTAAAATATTGACAAACCAAATTCAACAGCGTATCAAAAATATCATACACCGTGACCAAGTCAGTTTCATCAAAGGGATGCAGGGATGGTTCAATATGTGCAGATAATTAAATATAACACAGTCTATTAACCAAACCAAAGACAAAACCATATGAGCATCTCAATAGATGTAGAAAAATCCTGCAATAAAATTCAACACCATCTCATGATAAAAGCTCTGATGAAATTAGGAATAGAAGTAATGTACCGCAACATAACAAAGGGGATATATGATAAGCCTATAGCTAACATCATACTAAATGAGGAAAACCTGAAATCATTTCCTGTAAAGTCAGAAATGTGACAAGGGTATCCACTCTCTCCACTCTTATTCAACATATTATTGGAATTCCTAGCCAACCCAATAAGACAGGGGAAAAAAATGAAAGGAATACAAATTAGAAAGGAAATAGTCAAAATACCCCTATTGGCAATGACATGATCTTATAACTAAGAGACCCAAAAGAATCCCACCAAAAAACTCCTAGACGTCATAAACAGCTTCAGAAAAGTATCAAGATACAAACTCAATTTAAAAAATCAGTATCCTTTCTATAAACCAACAATGAACAGAAAAAGAAAGAATATAGGAAAATAATTCCATTTACAATACAATTTCATTTACAAGACGATTCTATTACAATAGGCTAAAATTAAAATATCTACAAATAAACTTGATAAAGGATGTGAAAGATCTCTACAAAGAAAACTATATAACATTGAAGAAAGAATGAAAAACTGTAGGAGATGGAAAGATCTCCCATGCTCATGGATTGCTAGAAGCAACATAGTGAAGTGGTTATATTACCAAAAACAATCTACATGTTCAATGCAATTGCCATCACAATTCCAGGGACATTCATTACTGAGATTGAAAAATCAGTCCTAAAATTTATTTGGAAGAACAAAAGACTGTGAATAGCCAAGGCAATACTGAACAAAAAGAGCAATGCTGGATGTATCACAATAGCCAACTTCAAACTCTACTACTGAGCTATAGCAATGAAAACAGCCTGGTACTCGCATAAAAACAGACATGAAGCCCAGTGGAACAGAATAGAAGGCCCAGATATGAATCCACGCAACTACACACACTTAATTCTTGACACAGTTACCAAAAAATAAGATAGAGAAAAGACATCCTCTTCAACAAATGTTTCTAGGAAAACTGGATATCAGCTGGCAGAAAACAGAAACTAGATCCATGTCTTACACTCTGTACATGTTATCAACTCAGAGTGGATTAAGGACCTTAATATAAGACTTGAAAACTTGAAGGTAAGACAGGAAAGAGAAAGAAATACACTAAAAGCAATAGGGATAGACAATGACTTCTAAATAGAACTCAAATGGCTCCAAAACTAAGAGAAAGGATTGACAATGGGACTACATGAAATTAAAAAGATTCTGCACAGCAAAAGAAATAGTTTCTAAATTGAAGAGGATGCCCACAGAATGGGAAAAAATCCTTGCCTGACACTTGACAAGGGATTGATAACTAGAATATATAGGGAAATCAAAAAACTAAACTCCCCAAAAATCAGTGGCCCAATGAAGAATTGGGCAAATGAACTGAACAGAGCCTGTCCAAAGGAAGAAGTACAAATGGCTAAAAAACACATGAAGAAATGCTCAACATCCCTAGTATACACATTCGAGTAAATGTAAAAACAATAAAATTTTAAAAAAAGGAAATGCAAATCAAAACCACACTAAGATTCTACCTCACTCCTGTTATAATAACTACTATAAAGGACACACAAACAACAACAAATGTTGGCGAGGATGTGGGTACAAAGGAACCCTTATACACTGCTGGTGGGAATGTAAATTAGTACACTATGGAAAATAGTATGGAGGCTCCTCACAACACTAAAAATATATCTGCCATATGATTCAGCAATTCCGCTCCAAAGGACATACACAAAGCAATATGAGTTAGGTTACAAAAGTCACATGCACACCCATGTTTATTGCAGCATTATTCACATAGCTAAGCTATGTCTCAGTACTGATTTATGGATTAAGAAAATGTCGTACTTATATACAGTGGGATTCTATTTAGCCACAAAGAAGAATGAAATTTTGTCATTTGCAAGTAAATGGATAGAACTGCAGAGCATCATATTAAGTGAAGTTAACCAGGTTCAGATGGCAAAAAGCCACCTACTTTCTCTCATATGTAGGACATAGACCTAATACAAATATAGCAATATTATGAAAAATAGGTCACACTAATGGGAGGTCATATATGACAGCGGGAGAATAAAAGAAGAAAGTTAAGAAGATGAATATGGTTGATGTACTCTCTATACAACAGAGAATATAGAATTTTTAAACTGGTTTGAAAATAACATAAGATAGGGACTAAAGTAAAATGAAGAAAAATAGAGGAGATGAACCAGTTCAGGCACAATACATCTAAACATGGAAGTGCCACAAGGAAACTCCCTGTGTAGCTATCATCTACAAGCAAATGTCAATTTTTTTCTTTTACGAAATTTGAGAAGAGGAAGATGGAACAGGTCCTGCCTTGGAGGTTGATATCAGTATGAGAGGAGAAGAGGTGAGAAAAGGGTATAGGAGGGTGAGTATGGTATAAATACTGTGTACATATATATGTAAATGGAAAAGTGATACCTGTTGAAAGTACTATAGGAATGGGAGTGGGGCTAAAGGAGAATGGTGGAGAGAGTGAATTCAAGTGTGGTTTATTTGATATATTGTAAGAATCTTTGTAAATGGGACAATGTACCCCCACATGGTCCAGCAATAAAAATTGCATGTAAAAAAGAAGAGAATGTATCATTAGTAAAGATTTGAGTAATGTATATGATTTACCTTCATGTCCTCAACTCTATATTTTATTTCAACATTTTGTGATATCAGATAAACTGATTAGACAACTATTTCCCAAGAACCAAGATTTACTGTCGCATTTCCCTATGGGAACTCTCTGTTTCAACTTCTTTCCATAAAATAATCATGCAATTTAAATTTAATAGAACTACAAAATTTTCCACACAAAAATTTTTCAACAGCAATTCTTCAGCTAGATCTTGCTTTGACAAATATCATATTTTTTCAAATTCTCAGTGTTCTCACACTTCTGTCTTTTTGTTTGATATGACAAATTGAAATATTTTCTTCTATTCTTTATCAAAAATTGTTATTTTTGACTCTTTTCCTAGTAGTGTGAAATAGTTTTATAATTATTGCAATTGCAAATGATTCATTGCTTGGAACTTAAACTATTAAAACCCTCTTATGAATTATTGCTTTTACTTATGCAAAAATAGCTCCCTTACTTTATTAAATGCGTTTTTACTGAAATTACTTGATTTATGTTTGTACTTGCCTGAAATATTTTAGCATATATAAATAAATTGTTAAAATGTCACTTTTTTCTTTTCTTATTTTTACAAAATCAGAGAAAAAGAGGGCAGAACAGATGCTTCCTGAAGAGTGCTGGTATCAGTGGTGGGGGAGGGAGGAGAAGAAAGGGTGTGGGAGAGTGAATATGGTGCAAATACTGTGTACACATATATGTAAATGGAAAAATCAGACCTGTTGAAACTATTCCAGGAATAGAAGCGATGGGAGGGATAAAGGAGAATGATGGAAGGGATGAATTCTACTATGATATATTTGTTATATTGTAAGAACTTTAGTGGATATAATGTACCCTAACTCAGCACAACAATAAAAAAGAAACTGGTTATGTATGGAAATATTACATATACATCTGTGATAGGTTAATGAGCCACCAGTCATGTGCACATACTAATCCCTCTGATATTTTAACATCACAGAGAAAATTAGCAATTTAAATTGCAGTTGGAAATAAATTTGGATAATCAGCTAATAGTCAAATAGGAAGATTATGATGAATTGCTGGGGGAACATGAGTCTAGAACATGAGATAGATGAGGAAGGCAGAAGTATGTCAGAGACATTAAAGAGAGGAAGAAAGAAAAGGAATTCAAAGTGCAAGAGGGACTTTATTCCATCAGCATCACTAGGTTTGAAGATGGAAGAGGGGAGACTTGAGCCACAGAAGAGACTGGGAATGTCTCTCAGGTATAGCCTACAGGAACTCAGTTCTGCAACAAGAATAGTACTAACTTCATCTAAATTTGACTTGATGCTGCTTCCATACTCTGAGTTCCTAACAGCAAACTACAACCTAACTTAGTAGGAAAGCAATCTGCAACCTAACTTAACTGCACATTCTTGTGACAAATAGCTGTGTCTCAGTCATAGAAGCTGAGCTTCAACCTACCTTGGAGTATCAATTGCTTAGACTTCATACATATAAGGCTAATACCTCATCCCAAGTTATCCAAATAAAGCAAATGATAGGTTATGATTAACCAAGCTGTTTCTGACTATCAGTTCTTTTTCTGTCCATAAAGACTGCCTGCTCTCACTGCTGGTCTGAACCCTCCCAGTTCTGAATGTTGCCACATTCATGAACCACTTTTCATGTTGAGTCTTTCTTCTTTCTTTTTTCTTTTCTCTTCCTTCCTCCCTCCACCCGTCCTTTTCATCCTTCCTTCCTTCCTCCTTTTACTTCTCTTTCTTCCTCCCCCTTCTCTCTCTCCAGTCTAGAAGGAATTCAGTTCTACCACTGGAAGGAAATGAATTCTTTCAACAAATTGAATGAATAAGAAATTACTGAACTTCTACATCCTCTGGTGAGGAACTCAGCTCTTGCTTTGATTTAGTAGTGAGATCCATGTTGGACTTCTGAACTATAATAACTATAAAATAATAATCTTCCACTGTTCTAAGGCAGCAAATTTGGTACAATAACAATATAAAACTAATACAGCTTCAAAATGTATTAAATATAACAGTATATTAAAATGGCTCTCTTTAGCTTATTTTAAATGCAACATAAACATGATAAACATAAAACACTGATGTAAATTTGAAAATCCTTATATGCAGAATTTACAGCTAAAATTGATGAAACTCATTATAAGGTAGACAGATCAAAAGCATAAAAAGTAAGGGAAAGGATTGAGAATTAAATTCTGGAGGATTCTTTGAAGAAAGCTCTGCTATTCACCCAGTTCCTCCTTTAGGGTAGGAGAGAGTCAAATAAATGAGGAGTCTTTCAAAGAACAGCTAAGAAAAAATAATACATGACCCCTGTATTTTCATGGGCAGTATAATAATTTTGGACGTAGTCCAGGGAAACTACTCGACAAGGAGAAAATGGCAAGCTGTTGCAGGAGGAAAATTAAATGGAGAAAAAACCTTCTCCAATAAGTGCTTATCAACCAGAACTGAAGAAATTTTGTAAAGGGAAATATGCCTCATCCCTGTTATGATATAGCAGTAACAATTCTCCAAAAAAATTCTCCACAAAAGTGAAGAAAATGTCAAAACGTATAAAAACAGAGCACAAGCATGCGTGCACACTCATTCATACATGCATGAAAAAGTTACTTTCTTTAAACTGTCTTTGAGAGCTAGAACCAATGAAGCCATCCATACAAGAGAGTATTTTCCACTCTAGAGGAAAACAAAATGTAAGTGGCAAATGAGAGTTGAGTTTCACTGGGATGTAAAGACAAACTGATGCATACTTTTCGTAGATAAAACATCAGTTCCATCGATAGATCTTAGGAGAAAGAAAGAGGAGAAGTTAGGAAAAACTCATGTAATTTGCCATGGGAGATTTAATGTAATAGAGGAGTGGAGAATGAGTAGGAATCTATATTAACTAAATTTATAGGATGATGGTGAATAGGGTTTAGCCCATCTATAATCCTAGCACTTTGGTGGCTGAAGCAGGAGAATCATTTGTGCAAGGCCACCATGGAATACATAGTGAGACCCCATCTTAACAAAATTAAATTAAAAAGAGTGACAACTAAAAGCAATTTTTCATTATAATTAAAGATCATGTTTGTTTTACATATTAGATATAATTTAGTAAAAAGTATGTTAACAGGTTTAAACAATTGAGCCAAAAAAATAAACATTTGTTGTTCATTTTCTGACTACTGCTACTTTTTAGTACATTTTTACTTTTTCTCCTCATTTAAAATACTATCATACTCATGTGTTTCACAGAGTGCATTTTTAAATTTCACAAATTCTCAAAAGTTATGTAAATGCTATTTTATTATGAATTCTGTACTTTATTGAATATTTTATTCTTCAGAGTCATCTATCTTGGTATTTTATCTGTAATACATTTATTTTTTAATAAATGTGCAGTATATAGTTCAAATCCACCAGACTTTATTTAATAATTCTTTTGCTAAAAAAAGTTGATGATTTCCTGTTGGTTTTTCCCCATTATAAACAAGGTTTCTATGAATATTCACATCTCTCAATGCACATACATTAATTTAATTTAGAATAGCCTGGCATATGCTTACTCATTTTCTTTATTAAATATTTTAACATATTTTACATCTATATTGTCTAAGAAAAATGTGTCTAGATTTTGTTTTTGAATCAATTTTAATATTTAAAACATTTATAAATCTTGGAACACATGATTTGTTTCTTGTCACCTTGGTCATTTTTGTTTGCATTTTGTCATTAATGTACTTATGAAAAAATCTGTCTTTGTGCCTTTTATTGTTTGGACTATAGTTTTCTAGTTTTAGTCCCTGTTTAATTATTATTATTTAAAATTCTCTGTTTTCAATACTAGGGGTTGAACCCACAGTCTTTGCTGTCTAAAATTTCAGCTATCCTCCCAGCCCTATCATTTTTATTTTGTTTTTGAGATGTGGTCTTGACAACTGTTCAGGCTGGCCTTGACCTTGTGATCCACCTTTCTTTGCTTCCCAAGAATCTGGGAATAAAGGCATGTGTCACCATTCTGGCTCATTTTTTGGTAATTTTTTGAATGTCCTCAAGATTAAGTGTGTCAAAGATGTTTAAGATTAACTGTGTTCCTTAAATTAAGAAAATATATTTAGGCCAAGCATGGTTGCTCAGCCATATAATCCTAGATCCTTGAGAGGTGGCGATAAAGAGGATCAGTTAGCAGCCAGCTGGGGGAAAAAGATTTACAAGGCCTCACTTCAACATCTATCCATGTGTGGTTGCACAGACCTATCATCCTTACGCAGAGAGACACCAAAGGATTTTCGCAGTCCAGGCAGCTTGAGCATAAAGCAAGACCCTTCATTGTAAGAACCTCTGTAAATGCCACAATATACCCCCACCCAGTACAATAAAGAAAAAAAGAATGTATCCCTTTTCCTCTCTGGCCATGTCTGATTCCATTGTCATATTTTACTTCTACTTATGCAAGGAATGCCTTAACAGGTTAGTTTCTCATTAAGCTATTATCTTTTTATACTTTTTCAAAATATAAGAGGCCTTCTGAAAGGGGGTTGCAAGGGAGAGACTGTAGAAATAATCCAACCAATATACAATGAATCCCACCTGAACAATGAATACGTGTTAATGAAAATGAAAGAAAACCAAAAAACAAAACAGAACAAAATACCAACACAAAAATGGCTGGCAGGATGGCTCAAGTGGTAAAGCAGCTGCTTAAGAAGCATGAGGCCCTGAGTTCAAACCCAGTATCATCAAAAAAGAGCAAAAAAAAAAAAAAAAATGAAGAAAGAAGTAGTATCTATTTTCTCTTAGATAGAAATATATTTTTAGCATTCTTTAGTAATTACCACTCATACTTCTGAGTACTTTTCCATATGATTTGGAGTTTTAGATAAACATGTTTACTAAATGTTATTATGTTTCTCATATCTTCTTTCCTAAAACAAATTATTCAGTGTGCACTTACCTGTTCTTTTTTTTATTATTAATTTATTCACATGTGCATACATTGTCTGGGTCATTTCTCCCCCCTGCTCCCTACCCCCATCTTCTCCCTTCCTTCCCCCATTGCTTCCAGGCAGAACCTGTTCTGCCCTTATCTCTAATTTTGTTGAAGAGAAGACATAAGCATAACAAGAAAGACAAAGCATTTTTGCTATTTGAGTTAAGTATAGCTATACAGAGAGATCTGTAGCATTGATTTCATTTACAAATGTGTTACAATCCAAGTTGATTCATCTCTAACTGAGTTTTGCATTGGTTCCTGATCCCCTTCTCATGTTGACCTCTGTTGCTTTAAGGATTTTTATTAGTTCCTCTGGAATGGGGAAATCAAATGCTTTCAAGTTTTGGGTTTTCTACCTAGTCCCTTATCTCCCTATGTGCTCTCCCCTTGTCATGTGATCCATGTCCAACCACATTGCTGTATTTGCCTTAGATTTAAAGTCCACATATGAGGGAAGACATACGATTTTTGGTCTTCTGAGCCTGGCTAGACTTACTCAGAATGATGTTCTCCAGTTCCATCCATTTACTTGCGAATGATAAGATTTCATTTTTCTTCATGGCTGAGTAAAATTCTGTTATGTATAAATATGGCATTTTCTTGATCCATTCATCAGTAGTGGGGCATCTTGGTTGTTTCCATAACTTGGCTATTGTGAATAGTGCTGCAATAAACATAGATGTGCAGATGCTTTGGAGTACCTGTGTTGCATTCCTTTGAGTATATCCCCAGGAGTAGGATTACTGGATCATATGGCAGATCTATGTTTAGATTTTTAAGAAGTCTCCAAATTTTTTTCCAGAATGGATGCACCAGCTTGCATTCCTACCAGCAGTGTATGAGGGTTCTGTTTTCCCCACATGCTTGCCAACACATATTGTTGGTGTTTTTTTTTTTCTTTTATTCATATGTGCATACAATGTTTGTGTTACTTCTGCCTCCTTCCCCCCACCCTCTCCCTCTCCCTTCTTACCCCCTCGCTACAAGGCAGAAACTATTCTGCCCTTATCTCTAATTTTGTTGAAGAAAGAGTATAAGCATTACTAGGAAGAACCAAGGGTTTTTGCCAGTTAAGATAAGGATAGCTATACAGGGAGTTGACTTGCATTGCTTTCCTGTGCATGTGTGTTACTTTCTAAGTTAATTCTTCTCAAACTAACCTTTTCTCTAGTTCCTTGTTCCCTTCTGCTATTGACCTCTGTTGCTTTAAAGTATCTGCATTCGTTTCTCTGCATTGAGGGCAACAAATGCTATCTAGGTTTTGGTTGTCTTACCTATCCTCATACCTCCCTTGTGTGCTTTTTAATGATGGTTATTCTAACAGGGGTGAGGTGGCATCTTAGTTTGGTTTTGATTTGCATTTCCTTTATGGCTAGAGATGATGAGCATTTTTTTATGTGTTTTTCGGCCATATCTTCTTTTGAGAAAGTTCTGTTTAGTTCACTTGCCCATTTCTTAATTGGTTCATTGATTTTAGGAGAGTTTAGTTTCTTAAGTTCCCTGTATATTTGGTTGTCAGCCCTTTGTCTGATGTATAACTGGCAAATATTTTCTCCCACTCTGTTCTTTTTAATTGCTTGGGTGTATTTGTCTATTGGCTCTACACTACTTTAAGACCATGGGCTGGGGAGTCTTATAGGAGAGGTCAAGACTAGTATGTTTTTGGAATTTCTGATGATTTCAGAATGCATCGTGTTTAATTTTTCACAAGTGACTCTTCCTCAGGTATGAGTTTCTTAGTTTATATTTCCATAATATTAAAATACTATCACTACATTGTTATCTGAAGATTAATGTGAGTGTAGCCATTTTGAATTTCTTTGCAATTAACAGGAATGTAAGGAGTGGTGGCTCCCTTCTATAATCCCAACTACTCAAGAGGTGGAGATCACATGGATCACTGGATTCCAGTCCAGGCAAAAAGTTAGGGAGACCTCATCTTGACCCCTAAAGCTGGACATGGTGGCACACACTGGTCATCTCAGCTATGTGGGAAGCTTAACTAAGAGGATTGTTGTGCAGATCAGCCAGGGGAATATGAAAGATGTATTCCAAAAATAGCTAAAGCAAAAAAGGGCAGGCAAAATGACTCAAGTGAAAGAACTCTGGGTTGAAACCCAGTGCCACCAGGAAAAAGATGCTATTAAAATAGATTTTTTTCTTGGATTTGTCATTTACATGTCTGTACAAAATTAAATGGAAACAATACAAAGCCTTTGATTCTTCATATACAAAAGTAAAATTTCCACTTAGAAAAAATTTTCAGATTATTTCTTTTAGCATTAATTAGATTTGGTTTGTATTTTAGGCATTGTTCTAATCGATGTTATTTATAATACAAAGATTGCATGACATTTCTTTTATGTATTTTTCTTTTTTTGAGATACTAGAGCTCGAACTCAAGGCCTACATCTTGAGCCACTCTGCCAGCACTTTTTTATGATGGGTTTTTTGGAAAGGGGGTCTTGTGGAACTGTTAGCCCGGGCTAGCTTTGAACTACGATCCTCCTGATCTCTTCCTCCTAAGTTGTTAGGATTTAGGTGTGAGCAACCGGCACCTAGCTCTTTTATGTATTTTTTATTGTCCTATATCATTGTTATTTTTGTTCTCCCTAATTTTTTTAAGATCTAAAATTTTAAATATTTTTACTTTTCTAACATTTCTAATACTTTTAGTATTTAATTTTCTTCAGTAATATATTACATATTCAATTTTATTTAACTCATACCTTATGGTAGATCAAGAAAATGTTTATTTACATTTAGTCTTATCTCCTTATAATTGAAGTTCAACTTACTTAGTATTTATCATGTGTTTGTACTGTGCCTTACAGTACTGTCAAAATTTTTTGTGAATATTTTCATGTGTATTTTAAAATGAAACTAAATTTACATATATCCTTTTGAAGATAACAAGAAAAACCATTGTAATGTTTAAATACAATATGTGTCTTTTAAAAATTAACTTCCAGGGCTGCAGACTGGCTCAAGTGATAGAGTGCTTACCAACACGTGTTGAAACCCTGAGTTCCGAATCCCTGTATCACCAAAAATAAATTAAATAACTAACTAAATAAAAATAAAATTAACTTCTATGTTGCAATGCTCAATTAGTAGCAAATATGTCCCAGTCCAGCTAATATTTATTCTAGGAAAGGCAATTTGAATAGGATTTTATAAAAAATGCTCTCATGAGATGATGAGTATAGTAAAGAACTATCCTCAAATTTTCAGTTGTGTTTTGGCTAGGATAGAAGTTCCATGGATATGCAATGGAACAGAAGCCTCTTATTTGTGGGTAAGATCATCTGTCTTCTTGCTGTGTTCTCACATGGTGGAAGAGGTGAGGGGCTCTCTTTGCCTATTTTATAAGGACACTAATCTCATTCATCAAGGCTCTGTCTTCATGACCTAGTGACCTTCTCAAGATCACCTTGTAACAGAACATTACCTTAAGATTAGGATATCAATGTATGAAGTTTGGAAGGACATAACCATTCAGACCACAACAGCTAGGGCATAAGAAAATAGATGTAACTCTGCAGAGACAGGAACATAGATTTTCTCCAGAGTGCAAGTCACATGCAGGGTAATGATTTTGTTAATTATTTTATGTTTATTTTATGCCCATTAGGAATCTTGATGTCAAATCACAAGGTTGTTTCCTTTATGTTTTACTTTTAATTTTACGCATTGTATATCTATTTTCTGTCTTCATAAATTTATTTAAGATATGCTGATTCAGTGAAAGCTTGGTAAGTTTTCGGGGATTTTTCATTTGTTTGTTTTTTTATTTTATCAATGGTATTCTGAAGTTTGAATTTGAGTCTCATGCTTGCTACATAGATGCTCTTCCACCATGCTCCTAGTTCTTTTTTTGACTTTGCTATTTTTCTGACAGGGTCTCACAGCATCTTGCCTGATCTGGCCTCAGGCTGTGATCCTCCTACCTGTGCCTCACAAGTAGCTGGGTTACCAGCATACACAAACATATCTAGTAAAATTTACTTTTTAAGTAAAAAATTTGAAACAAAAATAAAAATAGATTTTGAGGGTAGTAATCAAAACACACAGAAATTTCATGAAAAAAGATGCCTCTAAGAATATTAGAGAAATCATTTCAGGGAAATAATTGGCATTGTTTACATATCATTGGTTTTAATCAGATTAATATATGATTTAAAACAATGCATAAAGATTAATTGAGCAAAAGATTGTCATTTCTTAAGAATTGAGAAATATTCCTCCAGTGAAGAATGTGATGCAAAGGAATTTTAGTATTCGTTTAGAAATTTCATGAGATTATTATGCATCTAATGAGTGCTTCTAGATATCAACATTTCATACACCCCTTTAAAATAATTCCTACAGATATTCAATGACAATTTTTTGACTTATCATTTTGCCATTCAATATTTTTTAATACCTAAGAAATATAATTAATATCACTTGAATTTATCATAACAATGCTTATCTGTGGAAGACCATAGATTTTACATTATGTGTGACAACAGATACCAGGATGTTGTATAGTGTTATCAATTATTCAACCAGTTCATTTCCTTCCTTCTCAATCTCTACCAACAGAATGGGTTATTCCATTGTCAGAGTGGTTTTTCTAGTTAAAGGATGACACTGGAAGATAGAAGTAATGCATCAGATGCATCGTTTGCAAAGACGTGATTAGCAATTATAAAATTTCTACAGCAAAAAAAATGCTCATTTCTATTGTACAGTTGCTATGCATTTTAAAAGGGGAAAAGGATTTTATCTGAAAATCTTTGCTGTGTTTACAGCTGTCTACACAAATGCAGTGAGAAAGTAGATTCTGACATGGTTGTTAACAGAGATAAAGTGACTGGTATCAGCATAGACTGGGACATCTCTTTAAAATGTTCACATGTGTTATGTAATAAATATTTATTAATGTTCCTGCATTATGGTTCAAAAGCTGAAAAATAGACTTTTTTTTCATTGGTTGTACTGTAGTTTGAACTCAGGGCCTTCGGCTTGCAGGACAGTCACTCTACCACTTGACCCATATTAATTTTCAAATAAGGTCTCAAGTTTTTTACCCAGAGCTGGTCTCGGTCTGTGATCTTCCTATTTGTACCTCCTGTGTGGCTGGTATTAGAGATGTGAAACATTACACTTGGGTTGTTTTGTTGAGAGAGGTGTCTCATTAAATTTTTGCCTGGGCTGGCCTAGAACTGCATTCCTCCTTATCTCACTCTACCAATAACCACGGATTATAGGCATGTATGACCACTCCAAATAAAAGTAAAACTCAAAAACTAAGTTTTATAAATGTTTTATGAAATAAAAAGGTGTGATTGTAGTATATAATAAGACAAAAAGTAACTTCTAACTTTAAAACATAATGAAAATTTTGATTTTTAATATGTAAATTACAATATGAAAAAACATTTATTTTTATTTTAAGGCTTATTCAATGTTATACATTTTAAAATTATATTAACTTTTAAGTAGAGTATTAATTCTGCTAGAATAATTTTTACTTTAACATATTATATTATTTAGATAGAGATATATTGGTTCTTACACTTACACACTTTTGTTTCATTAATATATATCAAAGTTACATGAAAAATAAATGTGAAGTTTATCATTGTCTTAGCTTCTTAAATTATAGAACAGAATATGTCTAATGAAAAAGATCCATTATTATATATATATATGCCATATTTCCACCTAATATGTCTGTTTTTTCTTAAATATCTAATATATGACAATACAGAGTATCTATTACACAAATAACAATGCATATATATTTTTGAGGGCTGTATTTCATTTTTTTGTGATCAAAACAGCTTTTCATCAAGGCAAATAAAAGTTAGGTAGAGATAAAACTAGTATCAAGAAAAGTCAGGAAACAGTCAACAAAATTATCAATGAAGTTACCAGATAATTCTGAGTTATAAAGATTATAATTTATGCATGAAATATAATGTATTCACCAAATGAAATTAATAAATAACTTTGAAGAATGACATGATAGTGACACAGGGTTAATATATACCACATTAAGGAAGGAATAGGAAGATTTTAAAATTTGACAGAATTCAGGTTGCAGCATTGCACAAATGCAATACACTGATTTGTCCATGTGTAAGGCAATTTAGAACTGAAAGGCATAGAGTTTCCACCATGCATAGTGGCCTTGCGTGTGCTTCGATCCTAAAGGTTTTCTTCTACTTTTTCTGTTTTTGATGTGACTTGTGCTTAAACTCCTTGCAAAGAAGGTGCTCTACCTCTTGAACCAAACCTCCAGTTCATTTTGGAGGTGGGGTCTCAAAGTATTTGCCCAGGCTGGCCTAAAACCATGATCCCCTTGATCTCAGCTTCAGATTTGCAAGGATCACAGCCCTGAGCCACTGGCACCCAGTCATCCTAAAGATTTTGATGCAAAATATTGTGCTTGTTACGAGTGCAAACAGAAGCCAGATCCCAAAATTTACATACTTTCATTCTGTTGTTTAAATTTGAATAATAATGTATACAATTTCTATAGCTCAGTTTATTAATTTGAAAATAAAAAAATGCAGCGTTAACTAGCTCTCCTTTAAATGTTAAATTATGTAATATCTATGAGCTACTGAACTAAGTCCACACAAATAATCAAAAGGATAATTATTAATTTGTTACTACTGAATTTATTAAATTGTTATTTAGTGACAATGAGCAAAACAATTTTGGTCCAAATTAATAACTAGATATTTTAGAGCTATACCAATTTTAAATTGTATTTCAAAGTACTATTGCTTAATGCTCACAATCTAGAGAATTACGAATTTACAGAAACTACCAAATGACTTGAGCACACTGATGAAAATCACATTGATTCATAAACCTTGTTTGCTTTACTGAAATTTTGAAGATAATGCCTCTCTTTTTTTGTCACAGAGAACACAAACAGATTCTTAACATGTCCTCATCCAATCACGTCTAAATTATATGAAATCAGCTGAGAGTGTCTCAGAGCAAGTCCGGTTAGAATAAAGATATGTGTTCCCCATAGCATGCATAGTTCACCCCAGGAAACCTCATTTCTCTTTATCACAGAGCAAGACAGAATTGGGAGAAAATTGTCAGACCTATAAGAAAACCTAAGGCCATAACAAAAAGAGGTTAGGAACAGAGGGAAAAGCAAGAAAAAGCAAAAGGGAAGCACCAGCAAGAATACCTTATATAGGAAGTGATAAAAATGACCCTCTATCAAAAGGCATTAAAGATCTCAAAATAAACACGCTGTATTCACACAGATAACACTACATTCTAAATGTCAAAACGCCTTGTGATCCATTGCCTTCATAATAAAACTATTTAAGTTATAGGTAAAGAAGAGAAATGAATTTTTCTCTTCTAAATGAATTTCGCTTGTCATACTGCACAATTTTACTTTTGAACTGACTAAAGTAGATTTCTCAGTCCCAGAAGGTTCTGTATTAGTAGCTCAACCTATTTCTATTTCTGTTTTAATTTTTTCAGATTCTAGTGTTCAGTCAATTTAATAAAAAAATTGATCAGAGTAGAAAATGATTACTCATTTTTATGTAATTATTTAACAGATATTAATGAACATTGTGTTCTAGACACTATACATATAATGATGCAAAAACATTTTGAAAGCAATCAACATACATAATGTTAAATGTGCACTATGTTACATGGTCCTAATGCAGAGGAGAAATCAAAGCTGCTCCTGCTTAAAAAAAAAAAAAAAAGCGAATGTTGTGGAGGTGTTGCACTAGCTCCAAACATGGTAACTTAGCTAATGGAAGATCCATGCTGCATCTGTCAAAGTTTGAAAAACAGGAAAAAGCTGGTATGTGGGGAAGACAACAAGCTAAATTGTGGGTACATTAAGGTTTTGTTGCTTGTTTGCTGTTCACTGATATTCAGCAGTTTATGGTTCAAAAGACAAATCTAGGCTACAAATGTAATGATGTGGACAATTGTGCTTATATGTACATGGTATATTACAGCAGGAAAATTAGGAAACCATATGACATCACCAGTGGAACAATGCAGACAATAAGAGTTCGGTCCAAGGTCTCAGGTCTAACATAACTCAGTATTAAAGTGTGGGCACATTTACATGAGGATAATCCAGAAATTCTTTATGTGATTTTTGTAAATACAAATATTTGTAAATATAAATTTAAGTGAGTAATAGTGGCTACCGAGAGGAACAAAACAAGTTCAGTCTCAGTTCCAGTCCCAGCTGAAAGTGTTTCAGACCCAACACAGTCAAAATAAAGATATATACTCCCAACAGCACTCATGGCTCTCATGCTGAGAGCTGATTTCTAGGGAAATCTCAGCTCTCGTTTATTTTTAAATTATATAGCATAGTCAGTGAAATTCATTCAGGAGAAAAAAAGCATCCATTTCTCTTCTGTACCTTTAAGAAGTTGTATTATAAAGGTAACTAATCACAAGGATTTTTAACTAGTAAAACAGTTTATCTGTGAAAATATGATCAATTAGAGATTTTTATATCCTCTCAATTATTTGCATCACATATATCACACTTCTAAATATATATTGTATAGAATATATTTTCAAACATATTTAATAGGTAAGGAAAGATGAATTCTGAGAAAAGAAAATAGGGTTCAGGGACATAGGTAATTTAGTAAAGTTGATAAGAATAGATATGTCTTAGATCTGAAGTCTACATACGAAATAGAACATATGATTTTTGGTCTTCTGGGCCTGGCTAACCTCTCTCAGAATGATGTTCTCCAGCTGTATCCATTTACTTGCGAATGATAAGACTTCATTCTTCTTCATGGCTAAGTGAAATTCCATTTGTATAAATACCATATTTTCTTAATTGATTCATCAGTAGTGGAGTATCTTGGCTGTTTCCATAACTTGGCTATTGTGAATAGTGGTGCAATAAAAATGGGTGTGCAGGTGCCTCTGGAGTAACTTGTGTCTCATTCCTTTGGGTATATCCCCAAGAGTTGGATTGCTGGATCATATGGAAGATCTATGTTTAGATTTTTAAGAAGCCTCAAAATTTTTTTCCAGAGTGATTGTACTAGCTTGCATTCCCACCAGCAGTGTACAGGGTTTCCTTTTTCCCCACATCCTCACCAACACATGTTGTTGTTGCTGTTTTTAATGATGGTTATTCTAACAGGGGTGAGGTGGAATCTTAGTGTGTGTTTGATTTGCAGTTCCTTTATGGTTAGAGATTTTGAGCATTTTTTTCATGCTTTTTGTCCATTTGAATGTCTTCTTTTGAGAAAGTTCTGTTTAGTCCAGTTGCCCAGTTCTTTGTTGGTTCATTGATTTTGGGAGAGTTTAGTTTCTTAAGTTCCCTGTATATTCTGGTTATCAGACCTTTTTCCGATGTATAGCTGGCAAATATTTTCTCCCACTCTGTGGGTGGTCTCTTCAATTTACAGACCATTTCTTTTGTTGTTTAGAATCTTTTTAGTTTTATGAAGTCTCATTTGTCTATACTTTCTCTTAGTTGCTGAGCTGCTGAGGTTCTATTGAGGAAGTCCTTGCCTATGCCTATTACTTCCAGAGTGTTCCCTACTCTTTCCTGCAGCAACTTCATAGTTTTGGGTCTGATATTAAGGTCATTGATCCATTTTGAGTTGACACTAGTACAGGGGGATAAACATGGATCTAGTTTCAGTTTTTTTTCAGATGGAAACCACTTTTCCCAACAACATTTGTTGAAGAGGCAGTCTTTTCTCCATTATATATTTTTAGCACCTTTGTCAAAAATAAGGTAGGCATAGTTGTATGGATTCATATCCAGGTCCTCTATTCTGTTCCACTGGTCTTCATGTCTGTTTTTGTGCCAGTACCATGCTGTTTTTATTGTTATGGCTTTGTAATATAGTTTGAAGTCGGGTATTGTGGTACCTCCAGCCTTGCTGTTTTTGCTGTGTATTGCTTGGCTGTTCGCCGTCTCTTGTGTTTCCAACTGAATTTTAGGGTGGATTTTTCAATCTTCGTGATGAATGTCATTGGGATTTTGATAGGAATTGTATTAAACATGTAGATTGCTTTTGGTAGTATAGACATTTGTACTATGTTGATTCTACCAATTCATGAACACAGGAGATCCCTCCACCTTCTGTAGTCTTCATTGATCTCTTCCTTCAGGGATTTATAGTCTCCTTATAGAGGTCATTCACATCCCTTGTTAAGTTTACTCCTAGGTATTTGATTTTTTTTTTGAGGTTATTGCAAATGGAATTGTTTCCAAATATTCTTTCTCAGTTTGCTCATTATTAGTGTATAGAAAATCTATATATATATAGCTTTTTCTATATTATATTATATGTTTTCTATATTATATTATATTATTTTATATTATTTCTCCAAGTTGATTTTGTATCCTGCCACCTTGCTGTAGCTGTTTATGATGTCTAGGAGTTTTTGGGTAGATTTTTTTTGGGTCTTTAATGTATAGGATCTTATAGTCTGCAAATAGTGATATTTTGACAGTTTCTTTACATGTTTGTATTCCTTTTATTTCTTCTTCTTGCCTTATTGCTCTGGCTAGGAATTCCAGTACTATGTTGAATAGGAGTGGAGATAGTGAGCAATCTTGTCTAGTTCCTGATTTTAGGGGAAATGTTTTCAGGTTTTCATCATTAAGTATGATGTTGGCTATAGGTATGTCATATATAGCCTTTACAATATTGAGGTACTTTCCTTCTCTTCCTAGTTTTCTTAGAGCTTTTATCATGACGTGGTGTTGGATCTTGTCGAAGGCTTTTTCTTCATCTATTAAGATGATCAAGTGGTTTTTGTCTTTGATTCTATTAATGTACTGTATTATAGTTATAGATTTGCATATGTTGAGCCATCCATGTATCCCTGGGATGAAGCCGACTTGGTCATGGTGAATGATCTTTCTGATGTGTTGTTGGATTCCGTTTGCACAGATGTTCATTAAAGAGATTGGCCTATAGTTGTCCTTTTTGGAGGTATCTTTGTATGGTTTTAGGATGAGTGAAATACTGGTTTCATAAAATGAGTTAGTTTTCCTTACCTTTCTATTTCATGAAATGGTTTAAGGAGGGTTGGTATTAGTTCTTTAAAGTTCTGATAGAATTCAGCAGAGAGTCCATCAGGTCCTGGACTTCTTTTTTTTGGGAGACTCTTTATTGCTGCTTCAATTTTATTTTGCGTTGTAGATCTATTCAGCTGATTAATGTCTTCTTGGTTCAATTTTGGATGGTCATAAGTATCTAGAAATCTGTCCATTTCCTCAACATTTTCAAATTTATTAGAATACAGCTTCTCAAAGTAGTCTCTGATAATTTCCTGGATTTCCCTCATATGCAGACTTTAGATCTTGGGCAAATACAGCAATGTGGATGGACTTGGGTCACGTGATACGGGAGGTATGAGGTTAGGTAAGAAACCCAAAATATGAAAGTGTTTGATGTCCCTACTGCAAGGAACTTATACAGAAAACTTAAAGCAGCAGAGCTCAATATGAGAAGGGGATCAGTAACTAGTGAAAAGGTCAGTTTGAAATGAATCAACTTGGGTTGTTACACATTTGTTCATGGAAGCAATGTTAGGAATCTCTCTCTTTCTTATTATTGCTTATGTTTTCTCTTCAACACAATTGGAGATGAGGGCAGACAGGTTCTGTCTGGAAGTGAGGGGTTGGAGGGTTAGAGGGAGGAGGCAGGGGACAGGGGGAAGAAATGGCCCAAACAATGTATGCACATGTGAATAAATGAATAAAAAAAAGAAAAAAAGAAGAGTAGACTTGTGCATGGTTGAGGTAAAGGAATGGGGTTCAAATTAGAGTGGAAAGAGACAAAGTGGACATGTCAAATGTAAGTATCTTTCAAGGAATCTCTATAAAGGGAAGAATTGAATGTACAAATTAATGAAAAGTAGAGTCAGTAGTGCATTATATATTATATATAGTTATATGTATGTGTGTGTATATATATATATATATATATATATATATATATATATAAAATATTCCATTATGAAAGAAGGGAAAGAGATTCCTTCTTGGTTGGGAATTATAAATGCTTTCTCTGCTCTTTTGAAACGTATGAAAATCATATTTCTTTCAAAATCTTTCTGGAGAGTTAAAGGGTTATGTTTTAGAAAACCAAGCATGAAAACCAATGAATATAAAGAGAATAAAGTCATTGAGAATTTCAAGCAAGTTAATGATTACAGTGATTGATTGTGCTGTTTAAACTCTTAAAAATATTTCAGCTAATTTACACATTACCAATTGAAGAGTAGAGATCAGACACTGGAATAAAATAAAATCAACAAAATGTCCCTTCTGTTCTGGACAGATTTCAATGTAAGTTTATATGAACATATTCTTACTAAACTATGTTCAGAAATGCTAAGTGGATGAAAGACTATGAATTAAGATGTTATAGAGCATATGAGTTGTCTAATGGTCAGAGTAGACTTTGCTGCAGAGGGGACTTTTGAGTTGATACTTCAAACCAAAGGACACTGTTGTAGTAAGATTTAAGAAAATCACATTTCTGCAAAAAAGGGCAGTGAGAAAAGGTAAAACAAATTTGATATAAGTTGAGATATCAAGTGTCTATTTCATAGTCAGTGGAGTTTAGTTGACATAGGAAAATGAAATTGGAGAGGTAGATTAGAGCTAGATCAGGCAAGAGACTAGATGGGATTTGTTAGGATTAAAGTAAGATTTTCTAGTGGAGAAATTTAAGAGGAAGAGACATCCTTCAAAAATATACCCCTTGAGGATATTCAAAAGATATTAATGAAATTCAGAAGATCCTCTTGTCATATTTTGAAGCTCCAAAGGACTAGAAAATCAAGAAGAAATAAACAAATTCCTTTACATGTATGGCCAAAACCAAAAAATTGAGTCAAGAGGTTAAAAACACTTTAAACTAATCAATGAGAATGAAACAGTAATAAATTATTATCTACAAAGAAAATCCCAGAACAGATGGATTCATTACTGAATTCAGCCAGATTTTAAAGAATAACTAATATGAATGCTCCTGAAAGTATTCTAAAAAATGCAAAGGGAAGGAATGCTGACACACCCATGCTATGAAGCCATTATTATCCATAATGCCAAAACCAGGTAAAACACAACAAAATAGAAAGTTATAGACCAATTTGCTTGATGAACATAGATGCAAAAATTCTTAACAAGTACTTGCATGATAAAGGTGGTTTCATTTCAGGGATGCAAATATGGTTCAAAATATGCAAAAGAGTAAACATAATATAACACAAACAGAATTAAGGTAAAAACATATAATCATTATGATAGGAACAGAAAATACCTTTGAAAAATTCAACATCCATTCATGATTAAAGCTCTGAAGAAACTAGGACTAGAAGGAATACACCTAGTCATAATAAAGGCTATATATGAACACATATAGACGATAACATACTAAACAAGAAATTGCTGAACATTTCTTCTAAAGTCAGGAACAAGTATGTGTGTTCACCCTCCCTCTTCTTATTCAATATGGTTTTAGAATTTTCAGCTAGAACAATAAAGCAAGAGAAAGAAATAAAGAGGATTCAAATAAGAAAAGAAGTAGTGAAGTTATTCCTATTTGAAGATACGATCCTGTACTAAAAATAGGCTAAAAACTTCACAAAAAAGTTGTAAATATCATAAACATTTTCAGTAAAGTGGCAGACTACAAAATAAATTTTTTAAAAAATCAGTATTTTTCTATGCACCATCTATGAATATGCAGAGAAAGAAATCAGGAAAATAATATAATAATGCAAGAGTTTCTAAAATATAAAATAGCTAGGAATAAGCTTAACTAAGGAGATAAACAGTCTGCAATGAAAACTATAAACTTTGAAGAGAAACTGAAGATACCAGAAGGTGAAAAGACTGCCCATATTCATGGATTGGCAGAGTTAATATCGTGAAAATAGTGGTTATATAACCACCAAAAGCAATCTGGATATTCAGTGCATTCTTCATAAAAATTCCAATGAGTTTATTCATAGAACTAGAAAAATCAATCCTAAAGTTCATATCGAATAGTGAAAGCAACAAAACAGCAACATTGAAGTATCACAATACCTGACTTCAAACTATACTACAGAGCCATAGGAAAATCTTTGTCAGCTATATATCTAGCAAAGGATTAAAATTATGAGCATATACAAGGAGCTCAACAAGCTAACCTCCAAAAGCGCCCTCAACCCAATTAATGGGTAAGTGAATTGAGCAGACAATTCTCAGAAGTACAAAAGGCTAACAAATACATGAAGAACTGTCAATATCCCTGGGCATTAAGGAAGTCTAAATCAAAATAACATTGAGATTTTATCTCATCCCAATCAGAATAACTATCATCAAGAATTCAAACACCAACCAATACTGTTGAGGATGATGGAAAAAGGAAACCCTTATACACTCTTGCTCAGAATATAAATTAGTGTGGTGAATAGGAAAAGCAATATGGAAGTTCCTCAAAAAAAAAACCAAAAAATAGAACTACTATATGACCTGCAATACAACTCTTGGGCATATGTCTGAAATAACATAAGTCAGGATACAAGAGAGACACTTGCACACTCATATTTATTGCAGCACTATTCACAATAAGCAAACTTTGGATTCATCCTAGATGTCCTTCAACTGAAGAATGAATAAAAAAATGTGATATGTTGACACAATGGAGTCTTTTCAGCCATAAAGATGAATGCAAATATGGTGCTTGCAGGAAAATGAATAGAACTGAATATCATCAGGTTAAATGAAGACTGGTTCAGAAGGACAAAGGTCATATGTTCACTCTAGTAAATATATATATATATATATATATATATATATATATATATATATAATATACATAACCTCATTGTGATAGAGGATCTGTAGGGAGATGGGAAGAGAGAGAAAGAGAATGATAGGAGGGGGGAAATGCTTAAATACTTTGTTTCTATGTATGAAGCTGGCACGAGGCAATTCGCTGATGAAAATAGTGGGGGATACACACACACACACACACACACACACATATACACCTTGAATATGTATAATTTTAGTTGTGTGGTGAGTTAGAGAGGTGTCTTGAGTTCTGAACTTTGCCAAACACTTTAATAATAAATGCATGTAACAGCATGCTTTAATGGAAGTTGGGGCTGGAACAAAACAGATATTAGCAGTAACAGTTCAGCTGACTCCTAGAGAGGCCCTTCCAACATTCCATCCCCAAGAAACCAAGCTCTATCCTCAGGACTAAAGATTTTGATAAAGGTACAGATTAGAAGTCTCTTTCCCCCATTAGAATAAATACTGAAAACCAAAATCAATTATATTTCTTAGAAATATTTAGGCAAAATATACTAAAATTCATGTTATCAGTTGCCCCATTTCTAGGCATTTTAGGCATAGAATTGACAAAACAGTGGAATAGGAGATATTCTCACTCCAGTTGGAGTAGAAGGTAGGCAGATATGTTTTACCTCTACTGTGACAATGAAGAATGCAATTGTAGGCTATCAACTGTACTAGGTGTATAGATGTGTAGGTGACTGAAAGGGTTTCCATAAAGATGTACAAAGTGTAAAATGACAACAGGGAGGAGGTATGAGGGCATTTTATTTAGTCTTTTCCTTTATAAGATTTGATTGTTTATTTTGATTTGATTACATTCAGTGAGATATTTTGGTTATCAGTTCTTCTAGAAGCACATCCTGAAGTAAATACTTGAATGCAAGTAGTTTATTTGAGCAGTGATCCAGGAAATACTGGCAAGAAACAAGGACATGAGCCAGGGAAGGAAAGAAAGCCAACATTGAGGGCATTATCAAGCAAGCTACTACTGAGAGTAATTGGAGCTTAATCTTCCTGGCAAATTGTGAGAGCAAGTATGGAACAAACATTCCAGCATTACCTCTCCCATAGGACAAGGGAGCTGGAATATTGGTACATACACTCTTATCTCATTAATTGAGGCCACTCCTGGGGAACTTTGTCTTAGTATAGCTGGTTGGCTGTATGTGTGCTGAAAATTGGGCTCCAGTTGCCAAAGAAACACTTTAGACAAAAATAGTCAAATGCTAGCATTTGGAAGCTCAGCCAGGCTCAGATACTTTGACGTGCCAAGTGTGAGAAATTAGGGTAAACAGAGACTGTTTTTACCAGAGAAACCAACAAACTTAACTTTCTTGTGTCTGATTTATGGAGTTTCTAATATACACTACTGACATGGTTTTTAGTAGGCCTTTGAATTAAGACATCACAAATTTCTTGAGAAACATGATTGGAAATTCCTCACTTAATTGTCTTAAATAATGCAAAATGACTTTATCAGCATTTTAAAAGACAAATCAAATTGAAATGAACATGTTCAATTAGCATTCTAAAAGAATCAGAATGCAATCAAAATTTCACTTGTGTATGGGGTATGTCGCAGAAATTTGAAATTCATCTGAAAGATGAAGAAATAATTGATAACTTAGGGACAGTATTTAAAAATATTTTATGTCAGACACTATGGTCTTATTTACCTAATTAACAAAAGGCCTTTATGATCTGTTTCCATAATGAAGCTGTTATGCTGCTTATATAATTGAATTTAAATTATAAGCCACTCCAAAGGTTAATATGAGAGATAAAGAACTAATTCCAGTGCAGTAGTCCTTCCTTTGTTGGGTAATTGATTTGGAACTTTGTAGGGCTCTATATAAAGGAGTAGTTCTGAATTATGATCTCATGTTAGTGCTATCAGTGCAACCAATTTTTAAATAAGTGAAAGGAAACTGGGTTAAATATTTTATGAAGATCTTAAAAATAAATCAAAATATCAAATTATCAAAATACACTATGCATGTCAGTGAGAAATATGTTGTGTAAAGTTTGCTGCCTGAGTTAAAAAGTTCATTTTTTTCAATAAATACACATGCTTACAACATTATAGATTTTTAGGGATATTGTACACGGAGTATTAACAGTGACAGAGCCTGGCTTTTTTTTTTTTTGATCAAGCCTGGCCTTTTTTTTTATTTGACTTATGTGCAAATATAAACATTTATTGTAAATTCTATGTGATGTGATAATTTTTCTAGGGTTTAAATAATAACCCATGTTTTCTACTTACTACTTTGCATACATAAATGAATACTGGACATTTGATGTAGAAGTGATAAGTGGAAATAATCATAGTATTTTCTGCCTGACTACTTCCAGAAACAGTTGGATAAGAGATTAAGATGGTCATTTGCAACTAAAAGACTTGATTAAAACTTTTGATCTTTGATCAAAGAAGATAAAAGAAATCAACACATCATTATGGTATTCTACAACATTTATTAAGGCACATAGCAAAGAAAAGATCATTAAAAATATTTCACTTTAAAATTTTGCATTTAAAGTTACAAAATATGACTGAATTTTAGAATTTGGAGAGATTTTAAAAATAATCTTGCTAGCATCATTCTTTTTTGCAAGTGAGGAAAATGGAAGAGGTTCCTTGATATACCCAAGCTGAAATTAATTAGTGACAGCACCAACATTGAGAACAGATATTCTTTCTCCAGAGTTTATGTGCAATGTATCATTATTTCATTAAGAATGACAAGGGATCCTCTCTATCTTTCTCACCTATGACAGAGTCAGTATTTCTGTATTCCCATAGCTAGGCAGTACCAGTGATCCAGCATCTACAGCCCTGATTATAGTCCTATTGTAAATGGAGCAGAATATGTTAAATGTTTATTGGGAGCACAGCAGGGATTTAAGCTGTTTGTGGATGTGTATGTAGATTATAAATAAATCCCTACATAACACCACATAGCAACATAGCAACACTCAGCTCTCCCAGTGACCTTAAATGAAAAGCCCCAGGCAGCTCTACCCAGCAACTTACTCATTCTATTTGATAGCATATTGACTTATGGAATGAAAGAAGGAAAGGATCTAGCTATGAAGTTCACAGAGCCGTCATAAAGGAGAAGTAGGGAAAGGATGACTGTACTGAGAGTAAAATAATAGTTGACGATCCTTCCTTACTTAGTTTATTATAGTATGGGCAGTGACTTTTGTACTGTGTAATTATTGCATCGTATATACTAAGTGTATGAATTCTGTATGTATAACTATACCTTAAATACATTAGAATGGTATTAACAAATGTATGAATTAAAGATATCCTTTATGAAATATAGTGTATACTAAAAATGGAATTGGACATGCATGCACTTAGGAAAATATTTTCAACTTTGTACATAAACTGTATAATATCTGATTTAAATTGTAAAACTGAATAATTAGTTATTATCATCAACTATTAGGCTCCTCTCAATAAGAGAAAGAATCATATTGCAATGTTTTATTTGAGAGCAATTTGCTAGTACCTGCAAGATAGCTTTTTTCTAAAGCTGATTCACCAAATAACAGTGAATATGTGGACATTATACATGCATTCCTGAGCATAGAAAATTCAGCACATACAAAATAGGATTAAACCTTAGTCAATTTAACTCATAGTATTTTAATACAATGACAGCAGATAAAATATGTAAGAGCATTTTGAAAATGAAAATCAAATTAAAATGATTACTTTTGGTTAAGTGATTAAGATATAGATTTTTTTAAACATCTATTTGTAGAAAACCCAAAAGCCAAATGTTCACTGAGAAAAATGCTTTTCAAAAAAGTGCATGAATTGCTTTTTTTGTCTGATCTTTTATTCTAAATTCCAATACTGTAATTATACTTCCAAGTTCTAAATACATTTTATTTTGTGCCTATCACTTCCAATTGATCTCTTTATCTATTTCATGGATCTTTTTAGGAATTTATAACATAGGAGAACATAATATAGTGCCATTTCTAATTTGGCATATCCTTGATTTTAATGTGGGTTTGCTAACAGATTTAATATCAAAGAAATATAAAAATAAATCAGTGCCATTTTTGTAGTATTCTGGAGTTTGAGAGGGCATTAAAGATCATCAGGCATTACTTTCTGATGGGTGCAGAATGTTTCCAGTATTAAATACATAAGAAGTAGCAAGAGCAGGCTAAGATAAAGAAAGTCATATAAAATTAGGATGGATGTTGGAGTTTAAACACAAGTTTGGTTTTAGAATTTGCCATTTATTGAATAAATGGATTAGGATTTTTTAAATTTATTTTTTGCCCTCTACATGTGAGAAACCATATAAGCAAAAAGAAAATCAGGTAAGAAGAAATTTATAGCTGATCTCACAGTCTTATAATAGCATAAAACTTTCCAAATTCATTTGGAAAATAATATTGATGTCAATTTGTAAAACACAAAATCTTGCATTCACATTCAAATAAACTAACTTATATATCATATGAGCATTTTATGTTACCTTATTTAAATTAAAAAAAAACTCTCCTAACGGATATTTTTATTTTTAATTTCTGCTGACACATAATTCTTATACATGAGGTACAGTGTGATAATTCTGCATGTGAGCAGTGTGTAATGAACACGTGAGTGTAGGAAGCACTATCATGTCTTGTGTTGGGAGCTTTCAAACTCATTTCTAGTTCTATGTAAATATATAATAAATGTAATAGTAGTCGCTGTACAATGCTATAGAATAGTAGAACTCATTCTTTTCCTCTAACTACATTTTGGTACCCATTATCAATCTTCTTTCACCACCATCTTTATCCTTACTAGTCTTCACTAATCACTATTTTACTATCTTCTCTGAGATCAACATTTTTAACATTCCACACATGAGTGAAAGTGTGCAGTATTTTTCTTTGCTTGGCTTATTCCACTTAACATAATTTCTTCCATTTTGCTTCAAATTTCAAGATTTCAATTATTTTATGGATGGATAGTATTCCATTGTATATATACCACAGTCTCTTTATTCATTCATTCACTCATATGTATGTTCATCCATGTCTTGAATAATGTGAGCAGTGATACAGAGTGGATCAGTGTACAAGTAATCTCTTTGATATGCTAATTTCACTTTCTTTTTCTATGTACCTAGCAGTGGGTACCACATGATCACGAGAGATCCTTAGTTTTCTGAGGAATTTCCATACTGTTTTCAATTATGACGATACCAGTTAACATTCCTACCAACAATTATTGTATAAGAGTTTCCCTTTTTCTAAATCCTTGCCAGCATTTGTTATTTAGATGGGTGATATCTCATTTTAGTTTTGATTTGCATTTCCCTCATAATTAATGACATAATGTCTTCTATATGCTGTTTGACCATCCTCATATCTTCTTTTGAGAATACCTAATCAGATGATTTGCCCAATATTTAATTAAAACTTATTTTTGCTTTTGAGTTCGTTATATAATCTGGACATTAATCCTCTGTTAGATGAATTGTTTACAGTATTTTATTCCAGTTTCAGGTTGTCTAGAATTCTCAACTTCCTCAAGTTTCTCTCCAGATATTTCTATCAATTTCCAGAACATGATTCTTAATACATTTCCCTTCACCAATGTCTTAAAATTGCCATAGAAACAAGCTGCATATGAAGCTCAGAGGGGTTATCTGTCTCGAGAGCACCAGTAGCTATGAGGTTCTTTTAAGTTAAGATAGCAAAACAAGGGTGTGAATACCTTTCTTCATCACAATTGGCATTGTAATGATATCAGTACTTAGAAACCTGTTCAAGCTGTGGAAAAAATTTTTAGTATGTGTTCCTGTTTCTGTTCAGGTATTCTTTCTCTTAGACATATGTATGAGCCCATGATAGATATATGATACTCTGAGTGACAGGCATTTTATTCAAAAGGGCACCCATCCCAGTAAGTTACTAAACTCCTTATATGGGAAGATATGGGACAAACATATTGAAAATATTTGCCTAATACTTGTTAGAAATCTACTTGAGTATTTAAAGATTACACTTGGATAATATGGTCATAAAATGTAATATAAACTGATAAGCACAGCAGAGATTTACAGTCAGGTACCTGAGCTGTCAGATCATGAAAAAGTTATTTAGCTTCTCTAAGTATCGATTTCCTCACATATACTGATGAGGTTAAATAATGGCACAAAATTAATGTAGTTGATATTGGGACTTAATGAACTTTTGCAATTGAAATACCTAGTAAATGTACACATTGAACATGTAATAGGTGTCAGCTATTATTTTAAGCTTATTCTTATTGATACAAGAATAAGACAGATAATATTCTATTTCATTTGTGTTTAGAAAAATAGGTAATTTTCACAAAAAGTAATAGCATTGGTAAAACAATACATAAAAGGGAAAATGAGAAGAATAAACTCAGGAAAAATACCATTTTGGTCTAATTAGCCTTATAATTATGGTAAAAATATCATTTTCAAATCAGAATATACTAGAAAATAGTTAAGCACAAGTTCAAATTTATTCAAGCCATTTCAAAGAAAGTAATTTTCAATGAGAGCACAATAATTTTGCATAGAAAAAAATGCTAATGGGGAAGTTGCATTACTTCTGTGAGCTCTATCCAGCAAACGAATTTACCATAAATGATGTTCCTATCACAGAATTAGAATATTAGGATTTTCTTTATGTAAATGTTGCGAAGATTGTGAGGACCATACGAAGCAAATATGAGATGACATCACCAAATATAAAACTTGGTCAAAGCTGCTTTTAGAACACTATTATTAAATGTTTCTTTTAAAACATTACTCTGCAGCCATTGGGAATCAGCCTCTATCCGACCATTCTGAGCCCACACAGACTAACCCAAGTTTTCCATGACAGAGAATGTAGCACACCTGGGCAGGGCGCCCAAGTTGATAGAGGCTGCAGGAAAGGCGCTTATAGGAATCACGACAAGTTGGCCCAGATCTATTTTACCTTCATTTCTGTGATCAAAGATGTTGCTGATGCTATAGAACTACCTTTGGCCCAAAAGGAATCAATGAAATGATTCAAGATGAAAGAATGATGTAACTATAACAAATGAAAGTTTCACCATTTCAAACAAATCCAAGAATAACATCCAGCAGCTACAATGCGGGTGTAGCTAAGGCTCAAGTTATTATAGAAGCTAGAGTTGACAACACCTCAGTAGTCATCATTGTTAGCTCTCTCTTAAGCACTGTCCTCCTTTCTTCAGAAAGGGCTTCATTCAAAAATCATTTCTGAGTCATTGCAGCAGGCTTTGGAAAAGGGTGTTGAAATTTTGACTGACATGTCTTGATGTGGAAGAGTGATGGGGAAACTTTGTTAAATAGTGCATCCACCTCATTGAACTCAGGTTTTGTCTCAGTGTTCCAGTCAGCTTTTTTCCATGAGTATGCCTTTTTCCATGAAAGTGACTAACCCAGCCACACTACTAGTATAGATCTTAGAGATTTTAAAATAATTAAGATGCTAGGATGGACAATTGATGCCCATGAGTTGCTGGAAGGACTAGTTCTCATTGAAAAAGTGTCAAATTCTAACATAATTGGGCTTATTCAGTGTTGTTTATCTGCTCCCAAAGAAGATACAGATAATCAAATAGTATAGTTTCTGACTATGCCTAGATCGACAGGGCTCCTTGATGAGAGTCTATATTTGAAACTTAGGAAAGCAAATTAAAAAATCAGGATGTACTGTCCTCTTACAGAAGTCTATCCTGACAGATGGCCTTAGTGATCTTGCATTACATTTTCTGAACAGAACAAGATGAAAATGGTGATGAAGGATTTCGAAAGAGAAGTCACTGAGCTCATTTGTAAGACTATTGAAACCAAACCATTGCTCATATTAATCAATTCACTGCTGGCATGCTCAGTTCTGCTGAGTCAAACTAGGAGGTCAATTTAAATGGTTCTGTAAAACTACTCTTGAGATTATAGGCTGTGCAAGACCAGGAGAAACAATTACAGTTGTTGTACATAGTTTTAATAACTAGTAATTGAAGAAGTGAAGAAAAGAACTCTAATTGTAGGAGGCGGTGCTCCAAAAATAGAGTTGGCTCTAAGATTAACTGACTATTCACAAACACTGAGTAGTATGGAATCTTTCTGTGTTTGAGCTTTTGTAGATGTTACAAAGGTCATTCGATTGACACTAGGTGAAAATGCTGACCTGAATCCCATTTCTACACTAACAGAACTCAGAAACTGGCATGATCAAGAAGAAAAAACTACAGGTATTAGTGTCCAAAATAGTAGTATTTCCAACATTTTGGAGGAAAGGGTTGTCCAGCCTATATTGATTTCAGTCACTATTCTGAACCCAACAACTGAAACTCCAGAGTATTCTGAAAACTGATGATGTGGTAAACACAAAATAATCTAGGTATCACTGGCTGACCAGCATCATTGTGCCTACCAGGACTGTCACTAGAGTGGAAGAAGCTCACCTAAATGTTCCTTGTTGCCTGTATGTTCTGCTAATATGTTTCTTTAGAAAAAGAGAAGTACTTATTAGAAAAAATGTTCTAATGTGTTCATTATTAATAAATTCCCATTGGCACAAAATACATCAAAGCTTAACAGATATGCTGTTCTAAAAATGGACAATACAGAAAAATACAAAGTAAAAATAAAAGCCTCCCTTTAAGTCCTTTCCCTGACAGAAAATAAATGCTGCTTTCAGAAGCAAATAAAACGTTTTATGTGGGACCTTTTCCATACAAGAATTATTGTTCCAATATGCCTATGATTCTGAACTCTGAATTGATTATGACATTTTTTTATTTGAGGAATTGCACACTTAAACGACAGTATAAAGCTATCAATTGAGTTTACAAAGAACTGCCAGATAGAATTTGCATAATTTTTCAAAACCATCCCTGTCAATTAATTCTGACAAGGAAACCAATCAGGTAACAAGGATGCACAAGGAAGCTAGGAAAAATGGATTAATTTCCTCTTGCAACAGGATTCACATCTTAGTGAACAAAATTTATAGAAAATTTGATATCACAAAGGTAGCAAAGCTAATGATTCTCCCACTTTTAACTCATTTTAAAATTTTAGAAGTTAGTCCTTAATACAACTTATAGCAAATTAGAAAAGTCATTAATAAAAAAGTTTTTAGTAACGTTTTTTAAATATTTTTCATTTGAAATATAAAATAATTTGTATTATTTAATAAACTCATGAAAATTAACAAAATTGTAACAAAAAGTCTAAGAAGTAGAGCCCAAAACAGCAGAGCTTTTACTCTTATACACTTTAGCCAATTAATAAAATATATGAACTTTTATACATGTTAATATATGGTTGGTCAATAAAACCTAGAGAATACACTTTGGAAAGTGAATATATTCTGGTGGACAATGAGAAATAGTGCCAAGCAACATAAAAATACATACACACATGTTCATCCATACTGCAAATGTAGACCACAATCATAATTTTATATATAATAGGTATATATTTTAGGCAAATATGTCTGGTAAGATTTGCTAATCTTAGGCAAACCTTCCTGGTTAGAATGTTACTTTTGATAAACTTTCCAAATGAATGTGAAGTAATATTTTTTGTTGTTTTTAATTTTCACTCATTCTGTGAAAGGAAAATAGAAATACACCTTCAAAGACATGCAATAATCCTTTAAAAATGTCACTAGTTTTTGTTGGCATTCAACTTTCAATTGAGCATAAATAGTAATGGGAAGAAATGTGGACAATGATCCTTTATTACACATATTCTGGAAAGTTCTAACCTGGTGTTGTAAAATCCTTGACTTTGAAACATACTTTAAAGCCAGATATAGTGGCTCATGCATGTAATCCCAGCAATCAGGAGGAAGAGGCAGCAGGATTACGAGTTTGATTACAGCCTGGCCTGTGTGTTTGTGCACACATGATTTTGTACTTTGGAATGTCTTCATTTATAATTGTAGAGCTAAACATCTTTTTTCTAGTCCAATGTTTGCATAAACAGAAACTCCAGGGCATATGAAAGATTTTATATTAGAAAGCACATTTACATAAAGATGGTCTGGAAGGCTAAGAAGGGGAGAAAGGAGACAAAAGCAGTCTAATTTTCTCCTATTATATCCAGCAATGGTGGTACATGGTTTCAGTCCCAGATACAGAGTACTGACACTAAGAGGAGGCTAGAACACGAGGATCTCATGAGCACGGGAGATTAGATCCCCCGGGGCAATATAGCAAGAGCCCATCGGAAAAACATTAATTATATTTTATTATTCCTAATTAAAGATTAAAAATTTCCTTTGTACTGTGTTGTTCCATATGTCATTTGTATGAAGTACACCGTCCGTGAATTGTTGATTCTAGTTCCTCCCCATAACAAAAAGAAAACAAATGAATGAAAGAAAGAGTGGGACATACATGATTTCAGACCCATATTTGCGTTGTACAACATCTTTTGAAATCTTCATCTCTACCTTATTTACTAACTTATTTTCTTTAAAACCACTTTTGTTTTCTAAACAAAAATCCAAATGTAACTGGGGAGTAGTATATCATTGTGGTTAGGAGTATGGTAATTACAGTTGAGCAAACTTACCTTAGAATTTTTTGCTGTTATTTTTAGAGACCAGACAGATTTTTTAATGTAGTTGAATTTCTAAGACTTATAATTTCATAACTTGCTTCATATATGAAAAATAGTAACAATAACTCCTTTAATTGGAAAATCATGATAAATGAGAGTACAGTCAGAGATATCTCACATCATTATTCCATAATATAAATCTTTATTAAATAAAACAGCATGGTACTGGAAGAAAAAGACAGACATATAAACCAATGAAACAGAGTAGAAAGCCCAGGAATAAGTTCACACATATATGGTAAACTATCTTTGACAAGGTACCCAGATTACATAATGACGAAAAGACAGCATCTTTAATTAATGGTGTTGGAAAAACTGTGTCCAAGTACCATGAATGCATAAATGTTGGCAAGGACACATAGAAACTGGAACCCTTCACACTGTTTGTGGGAATCTGTAAGTGGTATGGCTACTCTGATACACAGTACGGAGTTTCCCAGAAGAATTAAAAATAAAACATCTGTGTGATTCAGCAATCTTGAACCTAGGGATATCTTTCAAATTAAAGTGGAAATCAAAATCTCAAAATATATTTTCATTTTCATGTTCATTTTAGTAATATTCACAATAGCCAAGATATTCCAACAATCCAAGTATCCATGGTCAGATTAAAGAAAAAAGAAAAGGCAGTATATTCATACAACAGTATTTCATTCATCCTTAAAAAGGAAAGAAATCCTACATTTGCAACACCAAGGATGGGCCTGGAGACATTGTGCTAAATGAAGTAAGTTGGTGACACAAAGACAGACAATGAATTATTCAACGTATATAAGCTATGTAAAATAATCAAAACTACAAATGAGAAAATATAATGTTGGTACCCAGAGTCTGAGGTGGGATTAATGAGAAGATCCTTCTCAATTGTTATAGAATCTCATTTGGTTTAGATGAATAAATTCTAAAGATCTTCTGAACAAGGTGGAATCTGTAGTTAACTTATATAATATAGGACATTTCAAATTTGTTAGGAGGGATGATCTCACATTAAATGTTTTTATCGCAAAAAAGAAAACAAAAATGTAACTAGGAGGTTTAGATAGCTATACTACTTTACTGTGGTAATAACATCTTTAGTGTTTGCATTATCAGTTTGCACACATTAAACAAGTGCAGTTCTTTGTATATACATTATATCTCAACAGTTATCAAAAATTTAAAAAATAAGTTAATGAATATGGTTATGAAATTCATCATTTTTCCATGTGCACAACTGAAAGAAAGGCATAGTCAAGGTTTAATGATGAGGGAGAGAACATGGTTAAGATTGAAAAGCAAGGAAAAGTCAACCATTAAAGAATAGCAATGGTCAGGGTGGGCTCTGGCATAGAAATTGCTCAGGAGAATGGGAGTAAAAAGATAAATGAAACATAGAAAAGCACAAAGTTAAAAATGGTAGCTCCAAAGAATAAAAAATAATCTGATTATTCAAGCATATCAGATGAAAGAAGATGTACCAGAAATATACTTCAAACTTTCTTTTGTCTCCACCACCTCTTCTCATACCTGATTCAAACTGACTTGTCATATTATGCTGAGACCATGGTAACACTTCCAGCCCTACGTTCCTGCCACAATACCAAGTGATTTGGCATGGTGGGAAGTTAAATTACTCTAAAGAAAATGTTTGAAGAAGGGGAGAGAGGGAGAAAAAGAGTAATAAGATTAAATTTGATCAAAGTATATTATATGCATCTATATAAATTTTGCAATGTAATACATTTGCAAAATTAATATATATACATATATATATGCATATATGTAAGAGAGTTAGAGAATGTGAAAGCAGTCACTAGTAACATTAAAAATCAAAGTAATTTTTAAAAATTAGCCTAGAAATTACTCATATTAAAACAGCAAGAAAAAAAACTATTTGTGGAAGTTCTTGTAAAGTACAAACTATTCCAACTCATCTTCTTGCAAACCAGATCGCATGATCACCCCAATCCCATGCAACAAGAGAAGAGGTGGGATGGAGAACAAAAAGAAAGGCAAAGAAACTGGCTTTATGCAAATGAAGGTAAATTTTCTTTTTTTTTTTTTAACATAAACATAACACCATATATAATAGTCAGATTGGGATACCATAACAAAATAACACAGAATGAGTGGTTTAAACAATAGAAATATAGTTGCCCACACTTCTGGAGGCTGGCAGTCCATGCCGAAAACTAGCAAGTTCCATTTCTGGTAAATGGCCTCTTCTTGACTGGCAGATGGTCACTGTCTCACTATGTCTCCAAGTGCCTTTTCCTTATGGTGTGCATATGGAGGCAGTTCTGTGTAACTCTCTGATAAGGACACTAACTCTTATCAGAAAAGGATTGGAACTGTATGACCTCATTTAACATTAATTAGCTCCTTATAGTCTCTACCTCCAGATACAGTCATTTGAGTGGGTAGGAGTTCAAGATTCAAATTTTGGGTAAGGGAGGACAATTTAGTCCTTAGTACCGAGTCATAATGCTCCTCCTGTCGTCTTGTGAGGAATTTATCTAAGTGATGGGTCCTAACTCTTAAATTTCTTTACCTATACTTAATGCTGTTGATTACCTACAGATTTTGTAATAATCATACCCTTCGTGATACTTCACTTACTACTCACATAAGAGTGTATTTAGTAGTGCCATTCTAATTTTACTATTAGAAACCTATTAACTTTAGAAGAAAACCTGTAAAGTGAATGGTACTTAAAATTGAAAATCTGTTTTACATCTTAGCCTATATTAAAATATTATATACTTATGCTTATCTGAGTACATGTATACATCTAGTTCTAAATCATGTTTACAAAAACAAGTGTATTAAAGTATACATCGACAGCTGTGTTCAGTCCAGTAATTATACTGATCTTGGTTTCATATATAAACATTTTGTATTGTCTATAAATGTATGATTAGTTCTCAAATAACCGAGTTATTTATAGAAAATATAATTTTGTAAAAGATTGCTTTCACATCTAGTAATTAGAATTTTTGTTATGAGTCAATGCTTCCTATTATATGTAATGGTTTGAGTAGAACTGTTTTATTTGTAGCAAATAAAAGAAATCCTTGCTATATCTATCTGAGTTATTTTTAATGACCAGAGTTTTGCATGAATGAATCTGTACACATGGATAAGACATAAGTACTTTGTATGACAAAAATCTTGGTTTTTCAGAAAATTATTAGTGAAAAATGATTTTATGTTAAAGATACAATTTATAAATAGTAAAATTTATTTCTGATGTTTGTGATAATATCTACACCTAATATAATCAAATTCACTAGAAAAATTCTCCAGCTGTAATCATATGAGCAAATAAAAAAATGACAAGCTGAATAAGTGAGAAATTGAAAAAACTAAGGAAAATTGCTAAACCTAAATGAAAAACAAGTACTTAGAAATCTTACTCAGTAAGGTTTGATATACCAACTATATTTAGCATCTATCAAATAAATAAAATGGTACTATTTAAAATTTAACATCTCCAAACAAGTATTTAATTTAGATTTAATATGATACAGTTGGAAACTAAAGGAAATGTATATAATATGAATTGACAGTTCATATTTTATTTAGTTATAATGACTGAATAGAGAAACAGCTCTTCTTTTAAATCTGTGTTTTGCAGATATCTGGACAGGTTTGTTGTTAAAATATCTGATGACTTTTGTGATAATTTTTTTTCTTTTTGGTGGTACTAGGGCTTGTACTGAGGGCCTCACTCTTGCTAGGCAGGCACTCTACCGTTTATGCTATTCTGCCAACCCTATTTTGTGTTGGATGTTTTTGAGAAAGGTCTTATGAACTATCTGCCCAGGTTAGTTTTGAACTGAGAACCTCCTGATCTCTCCCTTCTAAGTAGCTAGGATTATAGATGACAGCCACCTAAGCTGGGAAGTAGTACTGGGTTTACTGCTTAAGAAGCAGGTGTTCTACCACTGGAGCCACACCCCTAGTACAGAATATTCAAATTTTTGACAGTATAATTCATTTACAAAGTTATTTTCCCATATTACATACAGTTTAATATCTAGTGAATAATATTTAATGAACATTGCAGACTGTGATATGTTCATATGTACATGTACACACACACACATATATGTACACACATATGTATATGTGTGTATATATATATATATATACATAAATAAAGTGGAAATTATTTCCACAAGAATTTCAGATTCTTTGACAACTGGATTTGTCTCTCTCTCCTTTCAAATTTTAGAGACACCTATATATGTGGTTTATTTTGTGTGTGTAAATGGTATTCACAAGGTCCTACCTAATTCAAATAACTTAGTCATTTCATTCAAAACTCTTATGCTTCCATTTGTTGCAAAAGTTACCTTTCATGGTTTCAAATTTTAACTTTCTTTCTTTCTTCATGAATTAGTCTTTGGGGCTGATTGTGATAATTCCTTAGATGTGTGCAGCATACTTTGAGTAAGTTTCTCCATCCATTATACTTCCTGTCAGCATTCTATGATCGAATGTATATGAATATTTATTGGAAATGAACAGCTTGTATTTCCCACTCTCTGTGTCCACATATTTTTGATGTGTGTATGCACACAACACATAAACATTTTCCCATGATCAATAATCATGGGACTAGTGGCATTTGATTATTTAAAAGATTGCTATTTAAAAAACAACAAAGAGATCTGTTGCGGGCATGGAGGCACAAGTGCCTAAAATCTGATGTGCTCCAACAAGAAAAAGTCCATAAAGAGATGACTTCATTATTTGTTTTATATCTAGCCTTCTAAAGTAATTAGCATTGTCATTTTTAAACTATCCTAAAAATAAAAGTGATGAAACACTTTCCATATCACTTTGTAAGGCAAATAGTGTCCTGTCAAAAAAGCTAGTCAAAGATACCTGAAGAAATAAAAACTAAAAACCCATAGCAAAGCAGCTGCAAAATCTTCAACAAATTACAAGCAACCAGAAATCTAACAATATATAAAAAAGATTATATATTATGACCAAACACAATTTATCCCCAATGTACAACATGGTTTTAAGATATGAAAATCATTTAAGTTAATAAATATATCATATTAATAAAACAAAAGGGAAAATGACAATCTAAATTTATGTAAAAATCATTGGACAGAAAAATATTAAAATGTGTCATGATAAAAGCACTCCTTAAAGTAGAAGTAGAAGACATTTTCTTCAACCTGAATACTGACTAACATACAAAGTCCCACAGCTAACATCAGATGTAATACTAAAAGGAAAGCTTTCACCATTAGATCAGGAGTAAGAGAAGGATCCCACTCTTGCCTGTCCTTTTCTACATTGTATTGGGTGTTCTAGAAAAATGAAATAAGAAAACATAAAAGGTGCCCACATATGATTTTATGTACACAAAATCTTGAAGATCCCACCAAAAATATTTGAATAAACAAATGAGTGCAGGTATAGGCTTATTTTATTCATGTTGACAATGAACAATCCAAAATAAAATTTACAAAACAAGTGTTTAATCTCTGTTCCAATTTAATACTGTCATAAAATCATCTTTGCATTATTTTCTTGTGACTTCTGTAATAACTTTATTTGTACCACTAATTTAAATTAATTGACTACTACTACTTGGGTGGTTTAAACAACAAAACCTCCAAAAATTGTTCTTTCTGGATTCTGTAGGAAAAAAACAATTTTGTTCTAACATCTGACAAGTTCTGGTAGCTGCAGGAATTCCTTGACTTGTGGCTGAATAACTCTGATCTCTGTTTCATATTACTCCCTACTTTCTGTGTGTCTATCCAATCCTTCTCTATTTCCCTTTTATAAGGGTAATTGTGATGTATTAGATCCTACCCAGATAATGGAGAATAATCATCTCATTGCCCAGATCCTTAATTTCATCATCTCTATGAAAATTCTTTTTCAAAATGAGATAAAATTTATAGTTTCTCAGATAATTAGGAATGGACATGTCTTTGGGGGGGACTACTTAAAATTGACACATTACCTTTAATTGATGTTATTGTGAACAATTGTTTTCTAAATTAAATAACTTAAGTAATCTTTTTATTTCATTTTCTATTTTAATACATTGCTTAGGAATTCTTGTAGGATGCTGTATGAAAATACAGATGACAGTATTGCTTTGTTATCATTGACTATGGTTTTTTTTGGACTGAGTGGCCCTGCCCAATTACTTCAAAATGACTGTCCTCCTTTTTATGGGCTTGTTAGAACATATTCTGATACTTAATGCTATAAAATGATGATGACATTTATCATGTTTACAATTCTTTAACTTTGTCAAAGTTCAGTGTATCTCTTCTCTGTTCCACATGGGTTCCGGTGGGTGGCTCATGCCAGCATAATCTAAAGCCTTTCTACAGATCTGGCAATTCAGGATGGCTGTGGGCTGATATAAGCTGAAGTATAAATAGTGCAGAGCTCAGCCACACTATTTGCATGTGGTCTTCTAATGAACTTTGCTACAACAGAGTAGCTCCCTACCATAAACAAATGTACCAGGAGAAATGGAGTTAGGCTAAAGTTGCATCACTGCAAATGACCTGGTGTCAGAAATTATAATAGGCAACTGAATTAAATTCTATTGTTGAAACATTCCCAGTGCTGCAGCCAATTGCAATAAACAAAGTAGACTTCACTTTTTGATGAGCTACGGCAAATTTCTAGAAAAGAATAGATATTTCCACAGACATTTGTGCAAAATGCACTATGCTACCACAGTCCAATGATGTGTCATATGGATGTATTTCATGTATTCATTCTCTGCAGTTGGCTCTCCATACACATGATTTCTACATTCATAGATTCAACTAATGATGTGCCGAAATATTGAAAAAGAGAAGTGGGATCTCTCTTGAGCATGTAGATTTTTTGTCTTTTTATTTTTCCCTAAACAATAGAGCATATGAATTATGTCCATAGAATTTACATTGTATTAGGTGTAAGTAATCTTGAGATGATTTAAAATATATAAGGGCTTGAGCATCTGCAGGTGTATATCTTCCATGTATCCTGATGGATGACTGCACTAAACAAAATAATTAGAATCAGTAGGGACAAAGAAAGTATGTAATTTACAATGTTGTTTTATAAAGGTATTAAAAAGGAAATGACTCATCTTTCTTTCCATAGAATAATTTCCAAGTAAATAAAACAAGCTCAAAACAATGCTTACTTAATATCCTCTAACTTCGTTTTATCATGAAAGGATGAAAGGAATATAGATGAATAGGTGTTCTACATATGTAAATACATAAATAGCAACATAATTGCTAAATGATATGAAAAGTAGATGGTAGGGAGACAAAGGTAGAAGGAATAATCTAGATTTCTTAATTTTTGTTAATTTTAAATTCATTTAATTATACCTCATAATTTTATAGAATACATGTAAAACTAGGTGAGTAACAGTACAACTGGAAAGATAGTTGTACAAATATCATACAATGAGATAAATATTCTTAAAAAAGTATAATGTAGGAACTCTTGAGAATTCAATTCCTTTTGTGGGAGCTAAAGAGGACTTTACAGAGAAAATTACATTTGACTTGGGTGTAGTTTTTGCCTAATGTTGGATCTTTAGAGTACTCACCTGTTTACATCAATGATCTCATTGACATTCATTTTTGGTTCTTTTGTCTTTCCTTCCTGTGATATACACTGACTTCCTCACAATATCTTCTAATATATGGTGGTCAGCACTAAATATGAGATTCTTTAACTGGGCCAAAACTATAGGATAAGAATAAACAGAGGACATTAACCTCTAAATAGGAAAGAAGAAGGATAATCTACATTTTTGACTATCTGTGAAGAAATGTATTACAAACCTTCAACATTCATTTATTAATATGCAAATTTGTTCCTTTCAAAAGGTTTTCAACCAATAAGGAAAATCTTACAAAATACTAAAATTATTCATCTAAATAACCTGATTATAGGTAATTATGACTGAAATGTGTCTGTTCTTCATTTTGTACATCTGAATAGAGTCTATTTTGTAAAGCATGTAGTATTTATCAAAATATTTTTCATTAAAGAATATATAAACATTGGGCAATGTTAGTAAATAGTGTTTCAGAGGGAAAACATTCCATGCTTAGGCATTGATACAGTATGGAGTGAAAGTGGATATAGTCCAGACTTATTACTTATATGATAATTCAATCACATCAGGAGACTATAAGTATGTATTTCAGCAAACTAGAGCATTTGGCTCTTAAACCTGAAAGCTAAAAGTGTGATAACAAATCACAGGCATTGAATAGCTAAGCTCCCAAGGAGGATTCAATTTTCTTCATATTCATTCCTAAAATGGTTGCCATATTAAAGTTATTTTATTTAAGCATACAACTGAGTTTTGAATTCTATAACATGGTGATTTTGTACAAGGTTAAAGATGCACAATTTACACTGAAAACAGTTTCAGAAACTGGTCTGTAACTATTCATTTCCATTTAGCTTTGTTAGAAAGTCATGCCAGGCTCCCCAGGAATATGTTTGAGAAATCATTGCTAAATTTAGCACTTAGTAATTAGATTGTGTTATTAGAAGAGCTCTAAGTTTTAGTCACTGAAATTTTACACACTTTTGAAACCTCTTGCTGAGTGTATTCATTCCATTCCCATGGAGACAGGTTTCTTCCTTGATAAACAAACTGTAAGTAGATTTTGAAAGTGAGTGTATGGTTTTCTTCCTTGATTTAAGTACAACAATATATTTCAGTGTGATATTTTTCTCTATAATGAATTTTGTTTTTATATGAAAAATAGTTCCAATAAAACTGTCTTTTAAAAATGAATACTTGGTGTTTTATACTGTATGTGAAATGTTATAACATAATATATTTATTAGATAGCAATGAAATAGATATATAAAATGTAATTTTAAATAATATGCCAACAATGTAGATAAAATATAATCATAAAAAGATTTAATTACTCAATTAATTAAAAAACATAAAAATGTAAAAATGTATAAAGAAGACTAGATTAATTAGAAAACCACCAGAGTAACTAGTAAAATGATAGACTTTAACCTAAACACATCAAAAATTACACTAATTTAAAATATTACAAATATCCTGATTAGGAAACACGTACCCATTGCCAATTGTATATCTACTTATAAAGGTAGTCAACTTAAGAGGACATAGCAATCTGAAATGTTTGTAAACTTAATAACAGAATTTCAAATATATGAAAAGAACTGATAAAATTATATGAAGAAACAGAAGAAACCATCATTATATTCAGATATCCCTCTTACTTCATCAGAAAACAAATATACAAAACTCTGCAAGGACATGGAACATAGACTCAAATAATACTCTGAACTAATTTGACCTGTTGATATTTTTAGAGAACTCCCCCAATGCCAAGATAGAACACGTTCTGGTCCATTATTTCAGTCTTGATAAATTTAAATAGATTCAAGCCTCTGACCATATTGGGATTTAATTATAAACCTACATAAAGAAATCTGGAAAATTCTTTACTATCTGAATAAAACATCTCTAAATAATCCACGGGTCAAAGAAGAAACACAAAATAAAATTCGGAAACATTTTTAACTATGAAAATGAACATATACTATATGAAAATATATGAGATATCTCTAATACAATGGTTTCTGGAATATTCATAACATTAAACATTATTAGAAACTAAAATTATCTCAATAAACTCAACTTTCATGTTAAGAAGTTATGAAAAAATAATTAAGCAAAAGAAAATGACAAAGATCAGAAAATCAATGAAATAGAACAGAATCATTTTAAGAAAATCAATAAAATTGATCAATCTAGCTGATCAATATAGACAAAATAGAAGATGCAAATTTCCAATATTTTTAGTATTAAATTGATACTAATACATAATGAAGGAATATTACAAAACAAAAAGCCAAATGTATACAACTTATGTAAAATAAAAATCATTGAGATGCAATCAACTGAAATAGATGAATTGGATTCCATAAAAATTAAAACTTCCATGTATTACAAGTCTCAGCTAATGGAGTCAAAGACAATCCACAGAATGAGAAAGAATATTTGCAAAGAATACCCTCTGATAAGCCAACAGAAATAACAAACAAATGATTTTATATATAAATTTTAATAGCCAAGAAGTTAATGAGAAAATTTTCAGTACCACTAATCATTAGGGAAATGCAAATCAAAACCACAATGAGATATCATCTTACACCTTTGAGGATGGTACTACAAAATGAAAAAAAGGAAAACATGAACAGAAAATAACAAATGTAGTGAAGTTGTGGTGTTCCCCTTTCTTTGCTGTTGATTAGAATGTAAAATAGTAAGGCTCAATGGAAAACAACATGGGGGTTCTTCAAAATACTCTAAATACAATGTGATGTATCAATGCCACTTGTAGACATGCAATGAAAATAGCTGAAAGCAAATACTCAAAGTACTATTTGTACTTGAATGGTCATAGCAGAATGAGTGATAGTTGCCAAAATGTAGAAACAATCCAAATGTCCAGATATGAATGAATGGATAAGAAAAATGTGGCATGTATATTTACAAGGGAATATTATTCAGAACTTAAAAATATTTTCATATGGCTATAACATGAGTAAGCTTTGAGGACAGTTAAGCTAAATGAACTAGTCAGTCACAAAAGAATAATACTATTCGATTGCATCAATATGAGATATCTAAATTAGTCAAATTCACTCAGAAAGAAATTAGAATATTGAGGACTAAGGCTTGGAGAGTGGGGAGGGTCACGCGTTATTATTAAATGGCTATCAAGTTTTATTTTTATATAAGATCAAAAGTTCTGTGGATGAATAATGGTGATGGAGATACACACTGAACTGTACATTTAAAATGGTTGATATGACAAATCTTGTTTTGTGTATTTTTTCAAAATTAAAAGACAAAACCAGTATACTAGATTAACTACTTTAAAAATACTTTCTCTAATAAAAAACAAAACAATTTTTGTGTCATTCATTGTCAAAATGGATAACTGATCCTCCTGTATTTTAAATATTTATGTCACCTTTTCTGTGGATTTCCTTTACATTTTCTTCAGTGGGATAAATAAAACCACTGCCCACCCACAAAAACAAAACCCCAAAAACAAAAACAGGTAAACAACACAGCTTCCCTTTTTGGAAACTTCAGGGTCAGGTGAATTGGTTAATCTTCATGAAACATTAGCAAAAAATAATATATTTTTTACAAACTCAAAATTTAAGAGGGTATATTACTTCTCAATCCATTATGTGAAGCTAACTTTATCATGATACCCCAGTAAATAAAAACATTACAAGGAAACTAATCTTCAGCCAAAGATCCCTCACTAACTTAGATGCAAAATAAATACATTATTTAGAGAATTAAATGGCAATACATTAGTTTCATTGAGATTACCTCCATAACTATGAGTTTATTTTAGCACTCAAAAATGAATCAATGTAGTGTAATATTTTAAGAGCTTAAAAAAAAACTAAAACTGCATATGATTACCTTTAGAGAATGTAGAAAACACTTGGCCAAATCTAACATAAACCTGTTATGTTAACTATCAATAACTAGCAATGGAAAATATCCACCTGACATGAAATATCTTCAGTCTACATATGCCATACATTTCATGATAATAGAAAATATTTCCCCAGGAATTGAAGAGAAAATTCTGAAGATGTCCATGGTCACCACTAACATTGAACTCTGTGTTAAGGTTCTGGAGAGGATGATAAGATGAAATAACAAAATAAACCAATAAACAAATAATATTAGGATGATAATGCAAAGCCAGATTAGTAGAATGTGTTGGAAAAAAAACTATACAAATGAATTTGGCTAGGTTAAAATATACATCATCAATAAAGAAAGATCATTTATATCACTTTGAAGTCAAAATGAAGAAATAATGTCATTTAAATAACATTAAAATTATAGAATAGTGAAAAACCTGACAAGGTTATGCCAAATATGCATGCAAAATATACAAACTGTTAAGGAAAGAAGCTAAAGACCTGGAGAAAGAGAGTGATTTGTGTAACATGATTGTTTTAAAGTTCTGCAATTGACCCAGATATGAAACAATCAATATCTGATATTAAATAGAAATCCAGAAGACTTTCTGGTAGATATGGTTAAATTAATTCTAAAGCACACATAAAAATATAAAAAGACTAACTGGCTAAAACAACTTTGAAAAGGGAAAACACATTCAGGGCATTAGCATTACTTTCAAGTGTTATTTTTTAACTATTGCACTTAAAACATTATTTTGTTTTCATCAATATCAATGGGAACACGTCTCAAAAACAAAAACAAGTATCAAGAAAAGGAGTTAGTGTGTGGAAAACTAATTTTTTTGTCAATGATGCTGAAATAATTCAGTGGAGAAAGTAGTGTTTTCTTTATTGTTGTACAGGGAGGGGGCACATTGTGGTATTTTAAAAAGTTCTTACAATATATCAAATATATTATTCTTGCATTCACTCCCTCCACCATTCTCCTTTATCCTTCTCTCTCCCATTCCTGGAATAGTTTCAATAGGTATAGTTTTCCATTCACATACATGTGTACACAGTATTTGCACCTTATTCAACCACCTTATACACTCTTTCCCTATCTCTCTCTTCCCCCCTCCCACGAATACACAACCCCCCCCCAGGCAGGACCTGTTCTGCACTCCCATTCTCCAATTTTGTAAAAGAAAAAAAAATGACATTTTTGTTTGTTTAAGATAGATACAGGGAGTTTGCTTGTGACATTTCTATATATATATGTATTATAACCTGAAGTGGTTTATCTTCTCTCTTTTTCTTCTTTCTACCTTAGCTCCTTTTTCAACAAGTTTAAAAATTATATATTCATTCTGTGTACAGAGCACCTCAACCATATTGAACTTCTCATCTTCCTCGTATTTTTCTCCCTTTCTCATATGTGACCTCCTCTTAGCATGACCTATTTTTTATAATATTGCTGCATTTGTATTAGGTCTATATTCCACATCTGAGAAAAAATATGCAGCTTTGGCCTTCTGAACCTGGCTAATTTCCCTCAATACATAATACCAGAGCACTTATATATTCACATTCAAAATTTTTAAAAATCTTGCAGCTAATATTGTATTACATGCAAAAAGTAACACCCAAAAATATGTAAATTGCCTACTTGTTTGTTGATTTGAGATAAAGTCAAACATCTCAAAGCTATGGAAGATACACTATTTATTCTTGGAAGAAACTATAAAGGTTTTCTTTTTACTTTTTCCAGACAGTATATTTATTTAGGAAATATCTTAAAATCCATCTCTAGTATATTATCATTAGAAAGTATTATGGGTTTCCTATAATTGTACAAGAATTAGTGACTCATGTCTAACTATGATTTAGTTGACAGATTTTGTTTTGCATTCTGTCATTAAGAGAGCTCAGTAATCCAAGAAAACAAAGACAATGTGAAATTTTTACTTGATCAGACAATTTTAAGAGAGTAAAATATTAAAATATTTCTTGATGATATTTTCTTTTTTAAGCTATTATCTGATGACCAACTGACAATTCTTGGACCCTGTAAAAATAGTAGCATATTTTTCCTATACAAATATTTCCATCCCACAAGTTCCAAAAGGTTTATTAGGATATCTATTATGCTAAAGTATGAATTGTTAGCAGATACAATTTCTCAAAAAACAGTTATAGAAACACAGACACAGACTGGACTAGGATGATAACAGCAAAAATTAGGTGACTTAAGCCTAAATGATTTTCATTTATAAATTTCAGAAACATTTATCTCTATCTATCTATATGACACACAGTAATGTGATATGATTAGACATCAGCAATAATGTGCTATATATTTATATATACAATTAACTTACTTTAGCATCTAAAATATTTAATGCAAGCTGCAACAGTAAGTAACAACTTAACACAAAATTTGCCCTTTTCTGGAAGTTATTTAACCAGCAACTCAATGTTGCTAACTAATAAATGCACATGTGGAGAATAAAGTTTTAAGAATCCCACTTTCCAATGAAATTTTATAGTCTTCTTGTGCCATTTATTATTCTGTGACTTTTTGCTTAGCACATTCAAGAACCTATAAATTATGTTTTTAAAACAACATATAATATGAAGTCTCACTAACTTGTACTAGAAGATAATGCTTTTAGACTTAACTTACATAATTTTACATAAGCATTCATAATGTCATTTCAATGTAAATGGACTATCATTAGATGTCCACATATTTTCGAACCTCAAATGTGATCTGCACAATTAGAAAGCCAACATAAATGAGGCCATTTATTCAGAGGGCAGGCAGGTGTCATTTCACTAAGTCCCACTTATCCTAGCCTGAAGTCTTTCTTTAGGGTTGCTAATGAGAAAATTCAGCCCAGGTCAAAATGCACAGATAAGGAACAGAGAATTGTGAAAGCCACTGAAGAATTTCAGCACATTAAATGCATTTAGCACAGATGGAACTGTGGATTGACTAGAATGTATAGTCAATAAAGGCTGAGATTATGGTAATTTTTCCCCATTATTCACATCTTTATTCCAAGTGTCTAGAATAATTCCTGAAAAATACTATGTGTTTAATAAATATTTATTGAATAAATGAACATGGGAAATATCAGATAAGTAAATAAGTAAATAAATGCATCAAGGGAATACAATTAAGTGAATAAACAGAGAAAAGGCTCCTCCTCAGCTGTCATTCAATATATGTCAGGTAAAAGCTGCTGAATAAATGCATTTTTAACAATCAGATTATTCTTAAATTCTGTGTTCAGGGAAAATGCATTCATATTTCAGGACTAGAACATATGAAAGAAACAGCACTAAAGAATCACTTATATAATAGGAAAAGCATGATTTGAGGAATTTGGAAGACAGTTTGAAGCTAAATTCAACTTGTATTGGTACTATTTACAATGTGATATAAATGATCCTTTGAGGCTTGCTATTTCTGTTTTCCAGTATAAGTTGTAATTAGTTCTTTCACTCAATATTCATTGATTGTATAAAATGTGTTTTGTTATAATACAATGTATTTCTATTCCCCTCCACCATCCTCTCTTGTCCCCCTCACTACTGTTTCCCTTAACAATCTCCCTTGTACTTTCATGTCTTTTTAAATGTTTTTGTTAGCATAAATTAATTGTACAAATGGATTCCTTTGGAATAGTACAGCTTGCATATAATTACTTAGATCAAATTCACCCACGAGGTTCTCTATTTCTTAAACCAGGTTATGGATTCATATCTCCCATCATTGCTTTGATTTCCTGATACAAAGTGAACCTCAGAAGTGAGTTTTTTATTACATGAAAATCTTAAGTTCATAATTTTTAAAATGTAAGCTGGAGGATCATGTTATATAACTTGTTTTCATGTGTGTGTGTGTGTGTGTGTGTGTCCAGCTAAACCAAAGATATTCTATAGATGTCAACACAAATCTTCCTTTCTGTGGCCTACAACAAATCATTATGTAATTGGGAATGTAAATGGCAACAACACGATCTCATAACTATTGTCTGGTTGTATGTACGTATACTACTTCTTCAATCTGGAAAAAAATACACTTCTCAATTTTTATCAATTTTGTATATAATAATTCTGTAAAATAGTCTTGTCCTAGTCTGGATTGATACAGTTAAGGTATTCCTTTTTGACTCTTAAAGACAAATCCAAATAAAATGACTTAAACAAAAGCAGGTTGAAAATGGATTTCTCCCTTCCCTCCCTTCTCTCTCTTCTTCCTTTTTTTTATAACCACTAATTAGAGATTTGTAATTAGATCTATTTTATTTTTAATTTTTCAACCCCATACTTCTAAACTGCTTTATTTTCAATGGCTTTTCCAAACTAATATAGTTCAGTGTTCTTCCTTAAACTATAGTTAAAAACTACTCATTTGGAAAAAGATCTATTTTACAATATTTAAATTATGTCTTTTGTTCAACAATCAATTAAGCCTTCCATTTGATCTTAGTCTTAGTATGTTATGGCATAACAACAAAATACCATAAACTAGATGTTACAGAAAAGAAACCTTTAAGTCTTTACAGTTCTGAAGGCTGAGAAGTTTAAGACCAAGTTTCTAGCAATATCTGATTACTCTCTTCCTCACCTCGTGTTATAATTTTGCACTTAGATGGTGGAAAGGCTCAAGATGCTCCCTTCATTGAGTTTCCTTTTTAAGGCAGGAATTCCATTTATGAAGGCTCTACCCTCATAATTAATCACTTCCTAAAGGCTGCACCTCTTAATACTTATCACGTGGGGGGTTAGGTTTTATCATATGAATTTGGTGGAGGGAGCAGTAGAGGGTAGAAATCATAGCAGATATTAAAAATTCCTTGGTATTTGCAAAATGTAGATATGATTAGGCACCATAAAGTTATAGAAGCTATAGCAAGTTTATCTTAGAAAATGGAAACTCTATCCAGTTCTGCATTAACAAACTGTGTTTTGTTTTGTTTTGATTTGTTTGTTCCTACTTGGATCAGTGTACTTCGTGATGAAGTGTTTGGAGAAAACACGCTCCACTGCTTCTTGCTTTTCTGGTCAAGTAGTCATTAGGAAAAGCTGGAATCATATTCCTCCATTTTTTAGTTCTACCCACATCAAAGTAATCTTAAAACAATGAATTTTTAAAATAAAAGAATATCCCCTCTGAAAATTCTATCAGTTGGTCTTGTCCGTTGAGACTCTTATCTGACAGGACTGGCTGAAATAACTTTACTTTATGAGTCTAAACTCGGGATGATATTGTTGTGCTGGGTGGGGGTACATTGCTGCACTTACAAAGGTTCTCACAATGTATCAAATATATCATACTTGAATTCACCCCTTTCACCAATCTCCTTCATATCCTCCCCTTGGGATTATATTTTTTGTTGATAATGGATTCTTTCTTTCTCTGCTAAAGACTTCCTCTGAACCAAATGTGGATAGAGATGAACTGGACTTCAGGAAGCAACAGGAACAGCATAGGACATTAATGGCCATAACAAGTAGTACATACCAACATTGCTATACTCACCATATCAATGTCCATTTAATATTTTCTTTTCTAGATCACTCAAACAGAAGCTATCATCTTTACTTTCTCGTTCTTGGACATTCTTCATCTACTGTAGCTCCAGATAATGTAGTTCTGGTATGGTCAGGGTACAACCTTGCGACAAGAATGGTAAGATGCAGAGGTGCCTGAAGACAATAAATAGTGCATTCATTTTAATCCAATGCATGTTCTTTATATCTTAAAAACTCTACTTTTTACATGTCCAATCAAAGGGAAATAACCAATCTTGTCTGCTCTTTTCTTCCTCACAAAGGGACTCTAAGATACTGTCTGAATATTTATCCTTTTTCTGTCTGATTTGATCCACTGGTTGACCCTTTCTTTAGGATGTTTAGACTTTCCTGTTTATTCAATTTAGAAGAGGTTTGTTGGAGAGAAAATGCTACTGTACTTAAGTATTATAAATATATACTGCTAACATAATAGTGACAAGAGTAATGTAAACATATTCTCAATTTTTAAATCTTAAAATATACAATAAAATATAAATAACATATTTCAGGCCAAGGTGGACAATGCAAGTCACTATATTTTGGAAAAGACACAAAAACTACATGTAAAGATAAGCCTTAACTATAAAAGAAAAGGTAAATTTCATTTCAAGTATGGTAAAGTATTTTCTATTTAGAAATCAGAAAGATCTTATTTTTACACTTAAGGCCAGACACATCTTTGGTATTTTAGAAATGTTAGCCTCATTTATGTATATAATTAACAATACAATTTGTGTTTGTATATACTGATGTAAATGTACACATAATTATCATTAAATAGGCAATGTTAATGCTATCTGAATTTTAAAAAGCTAAGAGTGAATACTCTTAAAATATCTTAAAGATTGTCTATCGACAATTACCCTCAGAGTGCTCTGCTATGAAATCATTATTCTTATCATGTAATACAGGTGAAGAAATTTATAGGTTTAGTGCCTCCGCTAATAATATACAGAAAGACAGTTACAGCAGGGGTCAACAATCAGAATTTATTTGGAGATGTCACTTTCAAACTGCTGTTTCACATTGAACTCTGAAAGAAAATCAATTATATGAGCATACTGGCTTAGAGAATGTCAATGCAATGCAGTTTAATTCATCATTAAACCTGTACTGTCTATTTTACTAGTCTGTTATTTACTGTGAATAGTAATGCAAAATAAAAACTACATCCAGAGAACAAGAAGAGAGGTGTTGTGCCGTGACTTTACAGTGTAGACTATATTTCTAATTTTTTTCTCCCCACTAAATTCCTACCATATGTTCAGTACTAGCTTAGATAATGCTTTTGACTATGAAACAAATTCTGTGATTAAATGTTTTATAAGAAACTTTTCTAATAACAAACACTGAGAGAAAGGACAGACTTTTCTGGTACTTTCTTAAGTCTATGGACAGATTTCCTCTAGTATACATCTCACTAGACAGGAACTTTTCTTGAATTGTGTTGCTGTACAGTGATTTTGATTCTAATATCTGACCTGATTTGATCCTAATTTTCTTAAACTCATCTTGCCCTCTATAGACACTTTCTTAATTTTTTTTTGCTATTTAGGATTTATTTTTAGTTTGGCATTATATTATAAAATAATGAAGTGTTTTCATATGCTAGGATCAGTATATTTCCCATAAGTAAAGAAATTCTTAATTGTTTTTGGGAAATGCATTTTTCAGGGCATCTCTTTAAGACAATTTACATGACTTCCTGTCTGGACTAAACTTTTCTATTCAGCCCTGTGTGCTTTCCTGGCCACCATCACAATCACATGCACTTACCCATACACATGCATTCACGGGGACTATTTTTGGTGAGACTAAAGCACTTCAGTCTCTTGTTGTAAGGGATGTGAGAAGTCATACATTTCAAGCTCCTTCTTCTGATTAGAAAACCTGGGAAGTCTAGCCATTTCTTCAGTGTCATCCATCAGGATACAGGTGGACATCTTGTTTAAATACTTTGTGATCTGCAAGTTTAAAAAATTGTGGATGATTTTCTAAAGACCTAATATATTAAACAAACTTTGGAAATGTTACATCTCTCTAATGAAGTAGCAACAGCATTTCCATCTATGCGCACCAAACACATTTCCATTAAATTGAACTAAAAATAATAGTAAGAGGCATAAAATGTGCTAAATTAGTAAGAGACACTAAATGTGCTTCTTTCCTTGGCTTTTATTAAGTATAGCAAATGTTGGAAAATGGTGATCTCATGTTCTGTTTTTTTATTTAGTATCCCTAAGTGGCTCAAGGTATATTCACTTATAATTAAATATATTTTATTTATGTTTCACAATATAAATATTATAACAGTCATTGTAATCAAGTCCTAGTTTAATGTATAAATTAATTTTTATCACATGATTACTTTTCTAACTTACAAGTATTACTTAAAGTAAGTTCCTAATTTCTATCTCAGACCAGTGAATTAGAAATTTGGAGAATGTCTACTACCCAATTTTTACTCTTGATTCTTTGGCCTTATCTCAGTTAAGAACGAAGTACACAGGTTCTTAATGTTGTACTAGGCCTGTGTTTACTTATGCTTATCTTCTGAAACCCTAGCTAAATCCACCTTCTCCTTCTTTGGGTAATTCTATATATCTTCTGTGTTCCTGAAGATTCTGTTCCATCTCACACATACTTCCACCTTGTCAAGTTGCTCTCTGTCAATTGACAGTAGAGAGTTTATCTGACAGTGTTTTCCTTATTCCTAAAACTGAATTCAGATAGTACCTGATTTATGAAACCTTGTTATGATGATACCCAGACTAAAATTAAGCATATTCCCATTGGTTAACCTAACCTAGAATCCACAATTAAAAATCACAACCACGGAAATACGTATGTTGACCTTGGAATGTCATTTATGAACACTAGTCTTAATGATAGACAAGAGCTAAGTTGCCTATGTCTGTGTGGATTAGAGGATCCCCTGATCTCAGTCTGCATGTATGATGTGACCTGTGAGCCCATAACTACTAAAGGCCTGGGAAGTTACATATGTTCATTGTTTATTATTCTTTTCTTTTTGTCAGAAATTATATGAGGACAAGGAATGTTTCACAATCAACAAATCTAAGTTTGTATGAAAAACATTTTGGTTTTAAAAAAATGAAATTAAAAAAATAAAAACAAAAAATTAATTATCCCATCTCAATGTAAATTACTCTTACTTTCTCCCTACCGAGGAATCAAGATCTCATGATAGCTTCAAGGGTCTCTAGTCACTTAGTTTTCTTGCCCCAAAATAAAACACAGATAAAATTAATATTAAAAAAATCCTAAAATATATGAATATTTAATGCAGCTAAACAATTCAGCAATATTTTAAAATAAGCCCTCTAGAGAGAGCATGTTGAAAATAAATTTTAATGAATTACTTCTGGTATTCAGGATTTAGACAGCATTGTTTATGATTTTATCTTTTAGATTTAACTCATATATTATGATTGTGTTTCCACAATTGCTAACATGCTACATTGATTTAAGAGAAAAGAACAAAAGAAAAGGAAAGAAAATTAAAAGAATATAAAAAACATCAATCAAGGGATTCTGAGAAAAGAATTCTTAATGTTCTATTAATTCTATTTCCTAAAGCTAAGTATGATTATGACACTGCTATACCACTCTTGGGCATATATCTAAAGGAGTATAAATCAACGTACAAGAGATATACCTGCATATCCATGTTTACAGCTTCACTGTTCACAACAGCCGAGCTGTGGAATCAACCTAGATGCCCAAGAGCGAGTGAAAAGTGTGGTATGTATATACCATAGAATATTATCATGTCATTTGCAAGAAAATAAATATAACAACATCATCAAGTCCAGAAAGATAAGTCAAGTCCAATAAGTCAATCTAGACCTAAAATGATAATGATGATTATAATAATAACAATGAGACTCGAGTGTAAAAGGGGATCTCTCTGGGTGGGGGGAAATCAGTGGTGGGGGAGGTGGAAATGAGAGGCAATTGGGGAATGAAGGAGACCGAAGTATGTTACATACACATGTGAAGATAGCAGAATGTAACACACCAAATGCTATTTGAAAAAAGGGGGGAAGGGGGTGGGGGTTGAGGGACTATAACTGAGAAATAAATTTCTTCAAGTATACTATATGCATCTACAGAATTGTCACAATGAAACCATCTTCTACTATTAATGTATGCTAATAAATTGTAGGAAAATAATAAAAAAAACCACATACCAAAAAGAATACAGTAAAAGTAGAATTGTTCTCACCTACCTCAAACTCCAGCCCCTAAGAAACCTACTCAAGGAGCTATGACAGCTGGGAATTCTTACATACACACAAACAAACAAGATACTTTCATATCAAATCATCCATGAATTACCATTTACATATATGTGTATATTCTTCAAATGTTTTAAGGAAAAGAAAGCATCTTCTAAATATCATTGTTAACTTAGTTTGTGCTTAGCAATACAATGTAAACAATATACATTCTGCTGTTAAAAGGTATCATACACAACTATGTCATTGTAACAGATTCATAACAATGCATAATAAATCATTTTACAGACTTGCAAAACAGTAACTCCTTTTATTATTGGGGATTTAACTCATATATTATGATACCTTACCAATTCAAAAATATATGAATGTTGGACACAAAAGGTATTTTAATATATAGATAAGCTTAAAAGCAAGACAAGAAGATATTCGGGTAACAACAAAAAAGAGAACTCAAAGCCACAGTGGTAGGTTGGAATCAAAGTTGCATTAGCTCCTGGGTATATTTTGACTGTTTATAGGCTTAGAGACTTGAATTTTAAAACTAGTATGAAGATCAGAGACAAGGCCTTAGGACACATTCATGGCTACAACAAAAATTGATGAACACAAAACAGAGAGCTGAACAGACTGTCATATTTAAGAAGAATAACAGTGTAACCGTAGTTAATGAGCTCACATGCTTTGATCATAATGCATACTTAGAAACTTACTGCCACCTCTCAATTAAAAGACAAACGTAGACTTCGGTAAGGAGAGATTTTATTTGAAAAAACTATTTTGATAGTTAAAACACTCAGACTTCAAACATGTAAGTATCTTAAATAAAACAGGAAAGTAATTTTCTTCTATGAAGAGGGATAAGCAGAGTAAGCAAGATTTGTGGGGAAATAGATAGGCAAGTGGGTATGAACATGTACCACCACTGGAGTAGGTGAGCAGAAAACTTTCTTCTTCATCTTGGCTTGATTCTGAGACTGAGTTGTTAAGGGCCTTCTTCTGCACAATAGTTTTTCTTAACCCAAATTTTAGGGGCTTGAGTGGAGAAAAGGAACCAAGTCATTGCATAACTGTTTGAGATGAAGTGTATCTTAAATTTTATTAGGGAGTCACTGTAAGGTTAAGGTGGGGTTGAAGTTGTTCAAAACAGTAGTACTCAGGGGTAATTTGGCCTTCATGAATTTTTTAGGCTAGAAGAACAGGCTGTCTTTTTCAATTGGCTTCTGTTGTGAGCTATTAGCTATCACACAGTAGATAAAAGACCTGGCAGGAATAGAGTTAAAAATAGTAGCTATTAAAAGTTAGATAAGGGAACAGTACCGTGAAGGGAAGTGTTAGAAATGTGAATGGATTTTAAGACTGAAGTATACTTACATAGCAAAGAGAAAACCATGGCAACACAACAAATTTCCCAGATTGTAGTTAGAATGCATTTAGTGACAACACAGACAGCAGAGGAGTTGCAGAAAAAACATGTGTAACAATTGTTCACTGTACCAATGTCCTCTGAAGAAGGCAGTTGTGTGCATTACCAAACAATTTTTAAAAGACCACTGAGTATTTGCTTTTATCTAGTGATGATGGTAGTGGTTTTACTATGTTGCCACAGACTTGGTCTCTCCCCCAGGCAAAGTATAGAAAATAGATATTCAGTGAACTTTTTGAGAAGCCTACAAGGCAATAACACCAGGAAAAGAAGGGGTCCATGCTAGATCTGCAGCAGTGATGAGTCTTAAGGGCACATCCCATCATTGGGTTTCTGCTTGCAGTGATTCCTTAGATACCAATGAAGACACTGGGCAATCAGGGATTAGTTCTCAGTGACACTAAGTGAAGAGAGAAGGAGAAAAATTGGATGCATTTCTTGGAAGGTGTTGGCATATTTGAAAATAAAATTAAAGAATTGAACATTTGGTATGGTTGACATTTTGTATAAAGTGACAGGATCCAGTCCAATTGTGTTAGGTAACACGACTTGTTTCTCTACAGTGATGGAAGAACTGTAAACCAAGAGTATGTGCTATGATTTTCTACTGATATACATTTTGTAATTTGAAAGTCATTCCATCTTAATTACTTTTTGATCTCTGTGACATATACTTGAGAGATACAGTTTAAAACGAGGAATGATTTTAGCCCATAGTCAGTTGGGTCCACTGCTGTGATGAGGCAATGAGACTGTGGCAGAAAAAATTTGCTCACCTCATGGCAATTAGAAAGCAGAGAGAGGCTGGGATGGTTTGAGACAAGATATAACCCCAGTCATCCATAACCTTCATCTAAGTCTCACCTCTAAAATTTCTACTATTCTCAATAATGCCATTAATTATGAATCCATCAGTGGAGGATTAACTCAATGGTTAATTCAGAGCCCTCTTGATGCAAACACCTTAAAATGATCAGATTTACTAGCTAGATAATTCCACATGAGGCTTTATGGGACACATCATATCCAGCCATAACACTCCCATTTCAGTTAAAGGCATTTCAAAGACCTATTGCTCTTGAATACAAAATAACCTTGGCCTACCAAGGTTTTGTCTGCTCATATAGGTGCTAAAAGAATGGTATTGTATCTTTTAGGCTGGTTTAACTTTATTTTGCTAGGAATTTAGATAAGGAGTCTCATACTGGACTTTTAAAAGCTTGTTAAAACTAGTAAGAAAAATGATGAGCTCATCATAAGATTTTATGTATCATATCAATAGATCTAGGTGAATTCTTCTCTTATTTGTATGCTCAAAATATCCCATGACTTCTAGGTCTGAAAAGAAGTGACTTTACCCAACTCATCTGTCAGGCAGAGAACATCAGACACTTCCAGTGTTTTCAAGAAGGCTGAGAGTGAAGTTCAGTGGTAGAGTATATACATGTGTGAAGCCTTGGGTTAAATTCCCATCATCCAGAGGGGAAGAAAAAAAAAAGCTTTGTAGACATTGGTTCTTTCAAAGTGTCTGATCATGTTTGATTAAGTGAGCAACATTTTAAAATATGACATTGAAGTTAAAGCCTTGGTTGCATACCATTATTTCAGTTAACAAGGAAGATAGATTCTTAAGGAACTTATGCAAATGATTGTTTCATGAAGATAAGAATACCCAATGAGAGATTTCACATTTAAGAGCAATCAGGCAGTTAGAAATGCAAACATCTTATTTGTGTTTTAGAAAACATAATCTACCAAATTTTGTGTGTTATTTGTAGCTTATAGGAAAAAGAAATTGCTTATATATAGGAAAAAGATCAGTAAAGCATCACATTGTTTCACACCACAATTAACCTTTGCTAATTTATTCAGTTTTATGTCATTCTGTTATGCTCAGTCTTATGTTAGTACTCTCATTAAATCATTTGCTTTATTTTTTTTGACAAATATTCTAGATTTCATGACTTAGTCCATTGTTATGGTCTTGAAGTTACTTGATCAGAAACCTTTTTCAAGAATGTCTTACTTCCATAGTCTTTTTATGGGTCTCTGAGGTAGCCCTTTGTTGTTGATGATTTGGTCTACAGTTGTCCTGAAAGGGCTTCCAGGGAAGCATGTAATTAAAAATTATATGTACATGAGAAAGACTTCTAATGATGGTTCGTAACAAACATAATATAACTGGCAACGCAATTTAATTATTTCTGCTATATACAAAACAAAATTAAGTTAATTAAAATTTTTAAATAAAAAAATAAAATTAATTAATAATTGTATCAATCAGCTTTGTTACTGTGACAAAACACCTGAGTTAATCAATGTTAGAAAGAAAGGTTTATTTTTACTCATGGTTTCAGAGATTTTACCTGACAAAATCATCACTGCAAGAGCATAAGACAGAAAACCTGGTTTGCTTCTGGGAAGCAGAGTGAAGAAGGGACTGAGATTGAAACAACCTCTGCAAGGACACACTCCAGTAACCTAACTTTCTCCCATTAGGCCCCACTTCTTATAGGCACTACCCTCTCCTGGAATTCCTCAAGCTGGGAACCAAGTCTTTTACACCTGGGCCTTTGGTGACCAAGCTACTATTTTTTAAAATACATTATGATGGATAACACTATACTGTTTTAAGATACTAGAAAACATCAGTACAGGATTCTGATAAATAAAAATATGACAATAATGGCATCAATAAATTTCTAGGAACATTTTAGTTCAAAACTATTTATATTAATTATTTTTTAAAAATGTAAGGCAGCTAAGGGTGTCTTTTGATTTGACAGCATAATGGAATTTGCAATGTATCTTATAGACCTAATTTCTTGCATCTCCTTTTTTACAAGGTGAACTAATTCTTTGTGATATTCTAAGAGCCCTCTGCAAAATCTCAAGGATAATTTATATGCAAAATATGTATTTATTTTAGAATTTGCTTTGAGGAAGAATAAAATGTTAAATGTTGAGAAGATTTACACATTTAATTTAATGGAATGATAGGACAATAAGAAACAATACTGGGTTACCAATTCAACCAAAACGTGGTGTAAAAAATAAAAAAAGCAAACTAATTCTAAAGTATGAACAGCTCTTTGAATCTGTTCTTCAGTGTGAATGGTGAAAATTATTTTTTCACAAGATATCAGGAAAATAAGCTCACAAAAAAAAATGAGGAAAGATTTATTTTTTAAAAAAATAACTAAAACCCATTAGCAGAGTCTAAACTAAGTGCTAGTTAGCTCTGCGATGAAACCGCCAATGCAGTCTATGAGTCCAAAAAAGTAGAACTCCCTCTTTTTTTGAAGGTCCCAATAGGTAGGCTGTGTTCTGAACTGGGGAAAGACAACATCTCTCATCCTGGCCATACTTCCTATTGCTGAAAGTAAGTTCCTGGTGAACGTGGCTCAGATATGGATGTTCCTTTCTTTTACTCTGTGGCTGCTCTTGAGATACAGCCACTTCTTTGTGACACTGGGAATTCTGGGGTCCCATTTACCATTATTCTGAGTCAGTGATTGGGATTTTCAAACTATGAGAGGCAAAACAAGGATCATTCAGTTCTTAGGCATAGCGTGGTGATTGTGGTTCAGGGATTTTTTTCCCTGGGACACTCTAGTAGAAGTCCAATCCCTCTTTGAGGAAATGCTTGTATTTACAACAGAATGGAGATGTTCAAACCCAAGGAAGCTCTTGAAATAGTAGAAACTGTGATGAAAAACAATAGGGAAACATTGCACCATTTATTTAAGACACAGAATAAACTGTAAACTGGTTAGTTTAACAGAGAAGCAAGGATAGTGACAACCGAGAAATCCCTCTTGCAATCAGAGCTAATCTACAACAACGACCTCAGGAACTACCCTTTCAAAGTGCTTGAATTTGATTAAATTAGTCTGTGAGGCAAGTTATGTCCTAAGGCATTATTAAAAACATTGGAGCAATCAGTCTGCAGTTAGTGGCACTTAAGAGCTGGGAATGGTCAAGGAAACTGACAGTCTAATAAACAAACAAAGACAAACAGGGCAGAAAGGAACTGTGTTGGTAAGAGGGGCAAGTGGGTGGCCATGAGTAGACAGCATGATCAGGCAATTTTAACAGGAAATCTCTGTGGCACTATATTGATTGATGAAGCTTGAAGACAAGCCAAAATTCAAGTGTTTATAGGTAGGAAACAAAAATTCACTAAAGTTTATTCAAATCAAGTTATTGGGTAAGCTATTAGTAAATTGTGAACATTCAATAATAACTTGCAATTTATACATACAGGGGTTGTCAAATCCATACCCCAGGAGCCAAAAAGTAATAAAACAGTCTGAGAACTCAGATTATTTTCATTTAAGTGCCCTCAGAGACATTTAAGAAATAATGAAACTGAAAAATATTATGATGCAGAATATCCTGTCTAGAATATAGACAGGATAGACTCTAAAAGGTAAGAATTCACAGTATTCACAATATTATAAATAGAAAGCAGATCGGGTTTAAAGAATCAAACAGTTTCTAAAATAAAACTTTTTAGTCATATAATAAAAGGATAATCTAAAATAAGCTAAATAATAGTGAAGAGGTACATAATGAATTATTTTTAAAATGACTAGTAATTTGGGAGAAAATAATTGGAGCATATGTAACATGAAAAAGATTATTCTCTATAATATATAAAGTTTAGTAAAGAATCATAATACAGAAAATGGTACAAGAACAAAGTGGTAATTTAAGAAAATAAAATGTACCAAGCCAGTAAATATTTGGAAATTACAATCAAAGTAAAATTAAAGATACCATTGCTATTTAGAAAAAAATTATTGTATATTACAACTTTTGACAAAAAATAAAGTAATTGATTACAGCCATTAGTCAAGATTTAGAAAAATAGATTATGCCTGTACAATCTGTGATGGAAGGAAGATTATTAACATTTTGGGGAATAATTTGGCATGATATGTTGGAATGTTATATGTGCATCTGTGCCTTGTCATGTCTGATTCTAGGACTATATTTAATGTGATTATCTTTAAGACTGAAAACGTATATACAGAATTTACAAAAACATCATATGATCTAAATTCTTGACCACAGAAAAAATTTAAGAAAGAAATTAACAGAACATAGTTTTAAAATAAAGTTTACATAGCTGGAAGTTTTGTTTGTTTATTTGCAGTGCTGTCACTGAACAATACTCCTAACTAGAGTTTTTCGCCTATAATTTAGTCTCTCTCTCTCTCTCTCTCATTCTTTTTCTCCTTCTCTCTCATATGCATAAATTATTTCTCTACTGGGGATTGAAACTCAGGGCCTTGCACATGCTAAGCAAGTTCTCTTCCTCTTTTGCCATACCCCCAGTCCTTTTGTTTGTATTTTTTATTGACAATTTTATTTTAAAAAAGTTCATTGTACAAAAGTGTTTCATTATATTTCCATATATGCATACAATGTGCTTTGATCATGTTTACTACCTATACTATTCTTTCTTATCTCACCCCTTTGTTTTTACAATCTTGCTAATATTTGCTGAGGCTAGTCTTGAACTCATTATTCTCCTGTCTCCCCCTCCATAGAAGCTGTAATTACAGCTGTGACTCTCCATGCAGGCTTGTCTTTCTCTTTATAAATCAAGCTATTAAGAAAAAAATTTCAATAGGTTGTAGTAATATTCTTTTGAATCACACAACAAAATACATCTAGACTATAAAACACTAATTATTATACAAAGATTATTAGTTCACTTATTAAAGTTTTAAAATGTCCTTTAGAGACCATAAATATTAATGTAATATGCAATGTTTTATCTATTAAAACCAGTGAATGGAAATATTCATTTTAAGACATGTGGTTCTACATCATCTTGAGTGAGGTTAGCCAGGCTAACGATAAGAACAATTATCGTATGCTTTCCCTCATATGTGGACTTTAGATCAAGGGCAAATACAGCATGGTGATTGAACTTTAATCACATGATAAGGCAAGAGAACACAAGGGAGGTATGAGGATAGGTAAGAAACCCAAAAAACATGATAGTATTTGATGTCCTCAATGCAAAGGAACTAATGCAGAAACTTTAAAGCAACAGAGGACAATAGGAGAAGGGGACCAGGAACTAGAGAAAAGATCAGTTCAAGAAGAATCAACTTAGAATGTAACACATATATACATGGAAGCAATGCTAGGAATCTCCCTGTATAGCTATCCTAATCTCAACTACCAAAAACACTTTGTCCTATTAATTACTGTTCATACTCCCTCTTCAACAAAATTGTATGCACATATAAATAACCAAAAAAAAAAAAAAGTGATTGTAATCAGAAAACCCAAAGAAGTCAACTACCAATCTGCAATGACTATAGGAAACTCAAAACTATTATTTGTCATTAAAATAAGAAAGTAGTTATACTCTGATGGTAATACACCCTGTGTTTGCTTGTATGGTCTCCCCATTTGCACTCCATTTGTTTCCTGAAATTTGCTCAGAAACATTGTATTCTGTTGTTTTCACATTTCTCCTCTTCTCTTTATTCTCTTTCCTGAGAGCTTCACAATTGCAAAGAAGATATTCTATCACTTGAGTCACACCTCCAGTCCATTTTCCTCTAGTTATTTTGGAGATGGAACTATTTTCCAGGGCTTGCCTTGAAATATGATCCTCCTGATCTCAGCCCCCCAAGAAGCTAAGATTATAGGCATGAGCCACTGACACCAGACTCAGAAAGTCATTTTAAATGATTATTTATCATTAGGAGGAGATTAGAGATGTGAGTCTTTAGAACTGATTCAAACTATATCATTGACTTATATAAAATATTTTAAAGTAGCAAAATTATTAAAAAATGCTAGAATACAAAAGTTAAATGTTTAAGTACTATTCTTTTTGTTTATTAATACTTTATAAATATATCAATAAATTCTTAGAATGTTAATATAGAGATCCTTTCTTACCAAGTAGAAGTTATTGATGTCATATCCAAAGTCTTGAGTGGAAATAATAACGTCAGGACTGGCCACAATTGAAATATGACATTCACTTGCAGAGCTTAAAATAATTAATTGGAAAAATAAAAATTAAAATGTCAAAAGTTTTACTTTAAAAAATATAAAAGTCATATTTTAATAGTGTGAAAGTCAAATTGAAAGATTCATTGTCATATAAAGTTTAGTAGCAGGATATTTTGAAATATCTGACTTTTCTGTGTCTTATTTCTTACTATATTTAGATAGATATAAAGTGTCTTCTGGCTTAGGCAACAGATGTTAAAAGAAATTAGAGCAACACTTTTGTAATGGTAGAAGTAGCCCCACTGAAGAAAACTCAAAGCATGATACTTTCACAATGGATGCAAGGAAACCTAAACTTTCCAAGTCTGACAATCCTGTCCTTGGTGAATAGAACTAAGACCATGGAAGGAGAAACATTGACTCTTCTGTGTTGGTGGGTTCCAGGCTAAATGTAAATTTGGGGAATTTAACCATCAATTTAAGAAGCATGAGAGAGTAGCAGAGACATGAGACAATTTTACATGTTAAAACCTTAAAGGTGAGAAAAAGTCTAGGAAGATGAAATGTCTGGTGGGAATATGGTAGATGCAGTGCTGTCGACAGTGTCAGAATGTTTCCTATGGCCAATGAGACCTAGGAGCCAAATTATCATCCTTAGTACTAAATACTAATTGAAATGTCAAGAAAAACTGACATACCTACGTAGGTTAAAACACATAAAAAGATATTATTTCATAGAATGAGGAAAGTCATGTTAGTTACCTGCCATTCCTGTAATTGAAAACCCTGAGAGAAGATGAGTGTGTGTGGTAATGACCTCACATAGGTAGATGACAGACGAAACCCACAATACCTAACCCCCTCCCTACACCACCACATGTCTAAATATTGTGTATGTGAGATAGTATTTAAAAAGATAGCACTCATTTAATTCTCTGAAGATTTTATTTTAACTTGAGATGAAGAAGAAAAACAATACGTTTTCAGAGGCTATTTAGGAAAAACTAAAAGTGAAAAAATATAATTAGTGGTATTATCTTAGAGGAAAAGAGAGTAAAGTTACTCTTTTCTTTGTCCTCAAATTAGACAGACAGAATGACAAATAGACAGATGGGAGTAGCAGAGAAAGAGAGAGAGAGAGAGAGAGCAAGCAGACAATCAATGACTTCTCTTTCTGAACTCATTATATTTTCTTGCTGTATCCTATTGCTGCTGGTCTCATTACCATTCCTAAATGGACTACTTTCTTACATGCAGGGTTTTCTTATTCTTCTTAACTAATTCAGAGTTAATGATCCCAAATAATTATTCAAACTTGCTCAGTGACCATCTGCCAAATCCAAAGAGACATTCCTTCCTGGAAATGAAAATACGTCTGCATATATGTTGTATTTATGCCTCTTGAGAAGATGTTGCAGGAGGCCTGGGACCCATGAACTTTGATCATATTTTATAATTCTAACATTTTTTTCTATGACGATAATTATTGCGTTTTACAGAGCACATTTTATTTGATCCTGTACTAATGATCCTATGAGAAAGTGTTCCCAGCTTAATCCTCCAGAAGAACAAATTATATTTAGAAGAGATTACATCACTTGCCTCCAACCACTCAGATAATGGGTAACATAGTTATAATCATAATCAAGAGAAAACAACACAATTTCTACATACTCAGCAGAATACCTTTTTTTCTGTATTGTTGTAAGTAAAAGAGAACAAATCACTTTGTGAATGTTAATCAGTTTATATTTTCTATGTGATTTGAACAAATTGTAACCTTCTTTTTTCATACAGAATAATCTGCAGGGAAGTGACAGCAGAAAAAAATTAGTTGACACTATGATAATAAAAAGAATTCATTTGCATACTGGTGGCTTTTGCCTGTGATACTAGCTACCTAGGAGTCTGATATAGTGAGGATCTTGGTTCAAGGCCAGCCAGGGCAGGAAGTATGTGAAAGTTCATCTCAACTAATAGCTGGACACAGGGGTGCATACCTATCATACCAGACAGCAGGGAGTCTGATCTTTGCTCCAGACAAGCTCGTATATAAAATAGTTTGTGAAACTCCATCTCAGCAAATAACCTGGGATTGGTGGCATACATCTATTATCCCAATGGTGACAGGAAGTTTAAAATAGGAGGGTTACAGTGTACAGGCTGGCCTGGGCAAGACTAAAGACGGTATCTCCAATATAACCAGAGAAAAAAGGTCTGGAGTTATGATTCAAGTGGTAGTGTGTCTGACTCACAAATGTAAAGCCCTGGGTTCAGAACTCGGTATCACCAAAAAAAAAAAAAAAAAAAGAATTGAGACAGGGTTGGGTATGAGATGGTGCATGCCTATAATCCCACCTACATAGGAAGCAAAGGATTACAGTTAAAGATCAGCTCTGCAAAAATGTTAGTGAGACAGACAAGACCCTACTTGAGAATACAAGATGCATGTGGTAGCTCAAGGCTAAAGTCTACAGTCTCAGGCAAAAGTGAGACAGTATCTGAAAAATAACTGGAAGCTAAAAGGGCTTGAGGTGAGACTCAAATGCATGAAGTGGAAGAATACTACCTAGCAAGCTCAGTGAATTAAAATAAAAAAAAAAAGTAAAAGAAGAAAGGACAGTAAAAAGAGAGAGAAATAGAAAGGAAGGAAGAAAGAGAGAGAAAGAAAGAAAAGAGAAGAAGAATTGAAACAGTTCTGAATAGACCGTGGTGATAGTAGTGAAAACATGGTGAGATGTGGTCAGATTCTGGTGCATTTTTCAACAAGATTTATAATGAATTGGGAATGGAGAATGTGAGAAAGATGATAAATCAAGGAGAATTGTAGGGTTTGTGTCCTGATTGCCAAGACACATAAACTTTCTGTTGGCTGAGCTGCTATATTTTGGAAAGAGCAGGTTTAGATTATGAAGACAAAGCAGAAGGCAAGGGTAATTTGTGGCCTAAATTGTTGCTCCTAAATTGCCCAAAGCTTATTCAGGATAACAGAAATTTGAGGCCTATACCACATAGGGAGACCCTACCTGAAAAAAAAAAAAAACCACTATATATAATTTATAATAGCACTTGATATCCAAATTAGCATTTGTACTGATGTTGGATGACATGGGGGTTATGATAAAATGATCAGAGAAATCATTACTGAAGTTAGGAAAATTGTAGTCAGGAGGCAAACAGACACTGAACTCAGTCTTTACTTGTTCACTGGGAACATTTTTGAATCTCAAGACTTGCTGGTAGAGCTCCCACTAACTGTCTAAATTTGCAGTAACAAATGAAGTAACTATCAAATGCTCACATACTTGGCTGTGACTTTCATGTCTGCCCACATATCTGCCACTGACATTAGAGAATTATATGTTCCTTTCCTTTTACCAACCAACTGCTCTGAGGATTCTTTTCATTGGCAACTATAACTGAGAAGCAAAGATAGATATATCTATGAACTGTAAAATCTTAGCTTTTCTTCATCAGCGGGGAATTTAGATGGGGATATTGGTAATGTCAAGTTGGGAAAATTTCAGTATAACTTTCTGATGAAAATATCTAGTAAATAGTTGGATAGAAGAATCTGATTCTCACAGACCAAATTAATGTTAGAATTATAAATTTGGTAGTAATATTCATTCCCGAAGTCTGTCATAACAAATTACTAAATACTGGATAGCTTAAAACAAACAAGCAAGCTGGGCCATAATGGTTGACTCCTGTAATCTCAGGGATGTACGAGGTACAGATAAGAACACAGTTCAAGTAAATCTGGACAAAAGTTAGTGAGACCTTACTTCAAACGAAGCTGAGAGTGGTGGCACGTGTATACAATCTCAGGTAGACTGTCTAGGACTGGCCCTGACCAAAAGAAAAAGCAACAAGAAATATTTTGAGACCCTATCTAAAAAATAAACTAAAGCAAAATGGGCCCAGTGGAATGGTTCAAGTGGTAGAATGCTTGCCTACCAAGTGCAAGAACCTGAACTGAAACCCCAGTGATACAAATAAATGAGCAAACAAATCTTACAGCTTAGAGGGTGGAAGTACAAAGCCAAGATGTCTTCTGGGTCATGCCCCTTTGGCGACTCTGGGTAGAATCCTTCCTTATTTTGGTGGATGTGAATTCCTGTTGTTCTTTGGCAGCTATGTCACAATGGGTTAAAAAATAGGAATTAGCAGAGAAGACTGCTGTGGTTTGGATGGAATGCCCCCAAAGACTCATGTGTTAAAGTTTGAGCTCCCAGGTTGAAACTTTAATAGGTCAGGCCTAGAGAGAGTTCTTCAGGCCACTGAGGGCATAACTTTATAGGGGATTCAGGGCACTCTCACCTCTTCATCTTTTGCACTCCCACCATTAGGGGGAGCTTTGCTCTACCACATATTCCCCACCATGATGTGATGACTTGCTGTAGGTCTAAAAACAATGGCAATGATGGACTGTGCACTGAAACCTCCAAAATCATGAGCCAAAATAAAACTTTTTGCTGTATGGGTTGGTTCTTTCTCCTATTTGTTATGGTAATAGAAAGCTGGTCAACCCAGAGATTAGGAAATAATGAGGTAGAATGCTGTATTGTTTCTCTCGTTGCTGTAAGAAATCACCAAAAATTCATGACTAAAACAACACATTTTATCTTATAGTTCTGGAGATCAGAAATTTAAAATATGTATGATAGAGTAAAATTAAAATGTCTGATGGATTGTATTCTTCAACCATCTCTAAGATGAAATATCTTTCTTGCTATTTTTAATGTTTACAGACTGAATTACATGTCTAATGGACTCCTTCCATCATTAAAACCAGTAAGAGCCAGTCAACTATTTCTCACATGTTATCATTCTGACCTTGCCTATTCTGCCTTAGGTTTCCACATTAAAAGAAGCCAAATGATTAGGTTGGGCTTATCCAGGATAACATCCCTATTTTAATGTCTTCTTATAAGCAAACTTACTTACAGTCTGCAACCATAATTTCCCATTGTCTTGTCATATATCATGTTTGTAGATTCTATGGATTAGGATTTGAACATCTTTGGGTGACCTTATTGGGTTTACAATAAAGCGAATCTAGAAATTGTACTGTCCTTCAGCTTAAATGCTGTAAGGAGAAAATTACCAAGCCTAGCTGAATCTCACTGAAGGCCTTGTTAAGTTTAGCAGGTTACATGCTGATGATTCAGTTAGGTTGAAGAATGAAGTGAGCATTGTTCTCAGCACTTTGGACAAAGACCAGTTAATGTGCATAAGTCATGAAAAAAGCCAGATGCAAGTAATGCAGGCAACACAGTACTTATAAGAACATACTAATAATCCTTAATATCTCCTAGAGTTTAATAATGCATCAGTAATAGTTGAGTTTTTACTTAATCAACAAAACTACATCCACTAAAAAGGGGGCAACCCTTTCATTATTTATGAATTTTTATAACATGCTGTAGAAGTATGGAGCATGTTTTGATTGAGTTCTATCATGAATATAATTTCAAATACGTAGCATAAAAAGTATTATTGTATTGGTTTTAAAATATTTTGGATAATATTGTTATGGATCTGATGTTATTCTGCATTTTTTTAATCTGCTATATCTAGAATAATACTGAAATTTAACTTCCATCTTTTGGGGGAATAGTATTCTATAAATACAGATTATTTCTTCTTAATATAGTACTCAAAAATGGCCAAAAACATCTCAGTCTTTTAAAAATTTCCTTTGGCTAAAGGATATTAAAACAAAATAAATAGCTGAAGAGGGAATGATTCTGATAACTCTAAAAATGTTACATCATTTCAACATTTTATAACATTTATTTGGTTGGATATCACTTTTAAACTATGTTCTCTAAGACATTTACCTTATAGGTTCATTTTTGTCAATTAATGGTATTTTCCTTTTATAATGTATCTAAAGGTCTTATGCCTCATTTTTCTTATTTGGGAAAGAATAGTCAACATATACATATACATATTATCATACTGTACTTTATTCTGATAAAACTGAAGCTACCTTATAATTTCTAAAATCATATTTAAAAATGTATTATTTTATTTAAACATATCAAAAAGGAAATTCAGAAGACGTTGTTCCATAGTGTGTGGGAATCTCAGGCTGAGATAAGGGACACTGAGGCAATTTAGCAGGAAGCAACATTTTCTTGTGCCGGCACAGACTCAGCAGACTCCTGTCCAAAGGCTGAGCCCTGAGAACAAAGAGGTCTCACCTTATGTACCCTTGCAAACAAGTTACAGAAGCAAAAAGCAAAGCTCAACCCACATATGACTGCATGTGACATCTTTGGCTATTTCATTTACCCAGTGCTATGTGACCTTCTTCATGTTTCAGTTCTTTAAGTTTTATCTCTCTGGTTTGCCATCCGTTTCCCCTGAATCATTATCAGAGCACAAACTGTCTATTTCTTTTCTGGCCCTCCTCTGACCTCCTTCTGAAGTTATAATAGTACCTTCAGAAAAAACAAGTTTTTGCTATTATTATGTTAGACATTGCATTAAATCTGTAAAATCTTTTGAAACTTTTCACTAGACTATTGCTAAAGATGGCATATTGAAAAATTTATAAATAAATGCTTTATTTAATAAAAAATAAAACCTTGGAAATGTTAATTAATGAAAATGGAAAAATAAGTAAATTGATAGGATCTTTTAAACAAAAGTAATGTTGAATATTGTTGATTTATTTAAATAGTCACTCATAACAGTTCCTACAGCTATGTGTATGTGTTTGAATGATTACAGAGGTAGATGATGATAGATAATAGATATAGATAGATAGATTTATTATAAAAATGGGATTGTATGATAATGGTGACTAAGAAGTCTCAAGGTATACAGCTGCAAAGCTGGAAACCCAGGTGAGCAGATGGTGTATTCCTATTCAAAACCAGCATACTCAATACTCAGTAACAACCTATGGTTCAATTTGACTACAAAGGTCCAAGGCAGAGAAAAGATTAATACTCCAGCTCAAATCACACAGGTATAGCTTGCCTCCTATTCCCAAGAGGATAATTTGTTTTTGTTCTAATTCAGATCTTCAAGTGATTTGATAAGAGTCACATACATTAGGGAGAGCAATTTACTTTACTTGATCTGTTCATTATAAGTCAGCATACAATAGAGATACCTGTAAACCAGTGTTTATTGCAGCACAACTCACAATATCCAAATTAGGGTATCAGCCTAGGTGCTCATCAACAGATGAATGGATAAAGAAGTATGGTCCATATATACAATGAAGTATTATTCAGCCATAAAGAATAATGAAATTGTCAGGCTCTAGTGGATCATACCTGTAATTCTAGTTACTCAGGAGACAGAAATCTGGAGAATCATGGTTCAAAGCCAGTCAAGGCAAATAGTTCACAAGACCCTATCATGAAAAAACCCATTACAAAAAGTGCTGGTGGAGTGGCTCAAGGTGTAGGCCCTGAGTTCAAACCCCAGTACTTCAAAACCACAACAAAAATAATGAAGTTATGTTATTTTCAGGAAAATACATTGAACAATATCATATTAAGTGAAATAATTAAGGCTTGTTTTCTCTCATATGCAGAATCTAGGTTCATAAATGCAAGCACACAAACAAAAGGATGTGAACCTCAATTAAGAACTATTTAGGGGAAGCCAATAAGGAAGAACAGACAGAGAGGGTGGTAAGGAATGAATGAGATCAAAGTATTCTGCATAAATACATGTGTGGAGATGTCCTAATGAACCCCATTACTTTATATAATAAAATAATTAAATGAATAAAAATGTGTTCATCTCGTTGAAGACACCTCATGGACAAACTCAGAATAATGTTTGAACCCATACCTGTTATCCCCTGATACAGCCAAATTGACATATAAAATTAATTATCACAGCCTGTATCAAAAAATTACCATAGTGAGCTGAGTACTGCCATATAATCAGTAAGTTATATTATGCATAATATTTTCATTTGCTTTTTGGAAACATAATTGTCTTATTTTCAGGGTATTGAATGGTTTTCCATTACATATGCAAAGAATTTCTGAAGTATTAACTCTAAGTGTCATTGATTTATCTCTCTTCTTTGAATTCTTTTGAATATCAAATGAAGTATTACTTATTATTCCCTAATATTATAAATGATGAAAAGTCCATTAGTATGAACTTTTAGAGTATTACATCACTGTGTACTTCACAATTTTTTTATTTCCTTTATTCATATGCACATACAATGACTGAGTCATTACTCCCCCCTTCCCCTACCCCCTTCCTTTCTCCTCATCCCCTCCCTCTTGTCCCCAACCCCTTGCTTCCAAGCAGGTACTGTTTTGCCCTTATCTCTAATTTTGCTGAAGAGAGAGTATAAGCATTAATAAGAAGGACCAGGGGGGTTTGCTAAAAGAATAGCTATATAGGGAGATTCCTAGCTTTGCTTCCACCAGGTACATATGTGTTACTTTCTAAAGTGATTCTTCTTGAATTAACCTTTTCTCTAGTTCCTAGTCCTCTTCTCCTATTAACCTCTGTTGCTTTAAAGTTTCTGCATTAGTTCCTTTGCATTGAAGACATCAAATGCTATCTTTATTTATTTATTTATTTTTGGCTTACCTACCTATCCTCATACCTCCCTTGTGTGCACTCGCCTTATCATGTAATCAAAGTCTTATCCCCTTGTTGTGTTTGCCCTTGATCTAATGTCCACATATGACGGAGAACATATGATTTTTGGTCTTCTGGGCCTGTCTACCTTGCTCAGAATGATGTTCTCCAGTTCCATCCATTTGCTTGCGAATGATAAGATTTCATTCTTCTTCATGGCTGTGTAAAATTCCATTGTGTATAAATATCACATTTTCTTAATCCATTCATCAATAGTGGGGCATCTTGGCTGTTTCCATAACTTGGCTATTGTGAATAGTGCTGTAATAAACATGGGTGTACAAGTACCTCTGGAGTAATCTATGTCCCATTCCTTTGGGTATATCCCCAGGAGTGGGATTGCTGGATCAAATGGCAGGTCTATGTTTAGATTTTCAAGAAACCTGTACTTTTTTTCCAGAGTGGTTGTACTAGTTTACATTCCCACCAGCAGTATATAAGGGTTTTTTTTTCTCTACCTCCTCACCAACACTGTTATTGGTGGTGTTTCTAATGATGGCTATTCTAACAGGGGTGAGGAAGAATCTTACTGTAGTTTTAATTTGAATTTCCTTTATGGCTAGAGATGGTGAGCATTTTTTCATGCAATTTTTGGCCATTTGAATTTCTTCTTTGAGAAAGTTCTGTTAAGTTCACTTGCCCGTTGCTTTATTGGTTTGTTAATTTTGGGAGAGTTAAAGTTTGAGTTCCCCATATATTCTGATTATCAGTCCTTTGTCTGATGTGTAGCTGGCAAATATATTCTCCCACTCAGTGAGTGTTCTCTTCAGTTTAGAGACCATTTCCTTTGTTGAGCAGAAGCGTTTTAGTTTTATGAAGTCCCAATTGTCTATGCTTTCTCTTAGTTGCTGAGCTGCTGGGGCTCCATTGAGGAAGTCCTTGCCTATACCTATTATTTCCAAGGTATTTCCTACTGTTTCCTGCATCAACTTTAGTTTGGGGTCTGATATTAAGGTCCTTTATCCATTTTGAGTTAATACTTGTACAGAGTGATAAACATAGATCTAATTTCATTTTTTTTTTGCAGATGGATAACCACTTTTCCCAACAGTTTTTGTTGAAGAGGCTGTTTTTTCTCCATTATATATTTTTAGCACCTTTGTCAAAAATAAGTTGGGTATAGTTGTGTGGATTCATATCTGGGTCCTCTATTCTGTTCCACTGGTCTTCATGTCTGTTTTTGTGCCAGTACCATGCTGTTTTTATTGCTATTGTTTTGTAATATAGTTTGAAGTTCGGGTATTGTGATACCTCCAGCATTGTTATTTTTTCTGAGTATTCCCTTAGCTATTCGTGGTCTCTTGTGTTTCCAGATGAATTTAGGGTAGATTTTTCAATCTCTTTGATGAATGTCATTCAGATTTTGATGGGAATTTCATTAAACATGTAGATCGCTTTGGGGAATATAACCATTTTTACTATGTTGATTCTACCTATCCATGAACATGGGAGATCTCTCCACCTTCTGTAGTCTTCCTCAATCTCTTTCTTGAGGGGTTTATAATTTTTCTTGTAGAGTACATTCACACCTTTTGTTATGTTTATTGCTAGGTATTAGATTTTTTTTGAAGCTATTGTAAATGGAGTTGTTTTCATATATTCTTTCTCATTTTGTTCATTATTAGTGTATAGAAAAGCTAGTAATTTTTGTAAGTTGATTTTGTATCCTGCCACCTTCCTATAGCTGTTGATGGTGTCTAGGAGTTTTTGGGTAGAGGTTTTTGGGTCTTTAAGGTATAGGATCATATTGTCTACAGATAGGGATATTTTGACAGTTTCTTTACCTATTTGTATTCTTTTATTTCTTCTTCTTGCCTTATTGCTGTGGCTAGGAATTCCAGTACTATGTTGTGTAGGAGTGGGGATAGTAGGCACCCTTGTCTTGTTCTTGATTTTAGAGGGAATGGTTTCAGTTTTTCCCCATTGAGTATAATGTTGGCTGCAAGCTTGTTATATATAGCTTTTATAATGTTGAGGTACATTCCTTCTATTCCTAGTTTTCTTAGAGCTTTTATCATGAAGTGGTGTTGGATATTATCAAAGGCTTTTTCTGCATCTATTGAGATGATCAAGTCGTTTTTGTCTTTGCTTCTATTAATGTGCTGTATTACATTTATTGATTTGCATATGTTGAACCACCCCTGCATTCCTGGGATGAAGCCACCTTGGTCATGGTGAATGATCTTTCTGATATGTTGTTGGATTCAGCTTGCCATTATTTTATTGAGGATTTTTGCATCCATGTTCATTAAGGAGATTGGCCTATAGTTCTCCTTTTTTGGAGGTGTCTTTGCCTGGTTTTCAGATGAGTGTAATACTGGCTTCATAAAATATATTAGGGAGTTTTCCTTCCCTTTCTATTTTGGGGAACAGTTTACAGAGGGTTGATATTAGTTCTTTAAATGTCTGATAGAATTCAGCAGAGAATCCATCAGGTCCTGGACTTTTCTTTTTTGGGAGACTCTTGATTGCTGCTTCAAATTCATTTTGTGTTATAGATCTATTCAGATGATTAATGTACTCTTAGTTCAGTTTTGGATGATCATAAGTATGTAGAAATCTATCCATTTCTTCAACATTTTCATATTTTTTAGAATATAGTTTCTCAAAGTAGTCTCTGATGTTTTCCTGGACTTCCATGGTGTTTGTTGTTATCTACCCTTTTGCATTCCTGATTTTACTGATTTGAATTTTTTCTCTCTTCATTTTAGTTAGATTTGCAGGGGTCTGTTGATATTGTTTATTTTTTCAAAGAACCAAATTTTTGTTTCATTAATTCTTTGCATTATTTTTTTGGTTTCTATTTCATTGATTTCAGCTCTTATTTTTATTATTTCTCTCTTGTTTTTTGGGGGGGGTTTGCTTGTTCTTATTTTTCTAGGAGTTTGAGATATAACATTAAGTCATTGATTTGAGATCTTTCTGTCTTTTTAATATATGCACTCATGACTATAAACCTTCCTGTCAGGACTGACTTTGCTGTGTCTCATAGGTTCTGGTAGGTTGTGTTTTCATTTTCATTAACTTCCAGTAACCTTTTAATTTCCTCTTTTATTTCATCAATAACCCATTGGTCATTGAGCAATGTGTTGTTCAGTTTCCATCTGCTTGCATGCTTTTGTTATTTTTTTTTGTTGAGTTCTTGTTTTAATGCATTGTGATCAGATAGAATGCATGGTATTATTTCTGTTTTCTTATATTTGCTGAGGCTTGCTTTGTGCCCTAGGATATGATCAATTTTGGAGAAGTGTCCATGGGCTACTGAGAAAAATGTATATTGTGTAGAAGTTGGATGAAATGTTCTGAAGACATCAACTAGGTTCATTTGCTCTATGGTATGTTTTAAGTCTAGGATTTCTTTATTGATATTTTGTTTTGATGACTTATCTATTGGTGATAGGCGGGTATTAAAGTCTCCCACTGTCACTGTTTTGAAATTTATGTATGTTTTAAGTCTTTCAGGGTATGTTTGATGAAATTGAGTGCATTGATGTTGTGTGCATATAGGTTGATAATTGTCATTTCCTTTTGATGTATTTCCCCTTTTATTAGTATGGAATGCCCTTCTTTGTCTCATTTTATCAGTATAGATTTGAAGTCTACTTTGTCTGAGATAAGTATTGCTGCTCCTGCCTGTTTTTGGGGACCATTATCTTGATAAATCTTCCAGCCTTTCACCCTAAGCTTACACTTATTTTTATCAATGAGATGGGTCTCCTGTAAGTAACAAATTGTTGGATCTTCCTTTTTAATCCAGTTTGCCTATTGGTGTCTTTTGATGGGGAAATTAAGTCCATTAACATTGAGTGTTAGTATTGATAGGTATGTGGTGATTCCTGTCATTTAGTTGTCTTAGTTGTTTAAGGGTTTGATTTTGTGTAGCTAAATTGATGCTACCCTCTACTCTCTTGTCTTTTCTTCTCCTGTGGTTTGGTACTGTCTGTCCTTCCTGGTTATGTTGGCTATCACTTTTTTTCTGTAGAATCCTTTGAAGAATCTTTTGTAGAGGTGGCTTTGTGGTCATATACTGTTTTAGTTTCTGCTTATCATGTAAGACTTTTATTGCTCCATCTATTTTGAATGATTCTTTTGATGGATAGAGTATCCTTAGGTTGAAGTTATTTTCATTTAGTGCCCAGAAGACCTCACCCTATGCTCTTCTTGCTTTGTGTTTCTATTGGAAATCTGCTGTGATTTTGATGTGTTTACCTTTGTAAGTTACTTGTTTTTTCTCTCTTACAGCCTTCAATATTCTTTCTCTATACTCTGTGCTTGTTTTAATGATAATATGTCATGTGGTAGTTCTATTTTGGTCAAGTCTGTTTGTTGTCCTGGATCCTTCCTGTACCTGAATGAGCATAGTTTTCTCTAGATTTGGGAAATTTTCTGTTATTATTTTGTTGAATATATTACACATTCCTTTTGCTTGCACCTCCTCTCCTTCTTTGATGCCCATGATTCTCAGGTTTGGTCTTTTGACGGAGCTGTTGATTCTTGAATGTTCCTTTCACAGATCTTGAGTTGTCTAGCTAGTAGTTCTTCAGTTTTTCCTTTAATTACCATTTCATCTTAGAATTCTGAGATTCTATCTTCTGCTTGTTCTAGTCTGCTGGATTGGCCTTCAATTTTGTTTTGCATTTCTCTTTTGCTGTTTTTTCTGAGGTTTTCCATATGCTGGGTCACTTTCTCTTTAATATTGTCTATTTTTGTCCCAAGTTAATTTATCTTACTATTTATGGTGTTCTTTGTTTCACTTTGGTGTTTATACAGTGCTTCTATAGTTTCTTTTATTTGTTCTCATGATTTCTCAAATTCTGTATTTTTGTTGTCTTGATATTTCTTAAGTGTCTCCTGTACATTTTGGTTGACCATATCCAGTATCATCTCTATAAAGTTCTAATTGATTATTTTCAGGATCTCTTCTTTAAGGGTGTTCTTGTGGGCTTTGTTAGATTCTTTGTCATAGTTTATCTTTGTTTCATTGAAGTCTGGATCTGGGCTTCTGTTTTGTTTTCATTCCCCTCTGGTTCCTGTACTAATTTATTATTCGGGGGGGGGGGCAATGGTTTCCATCTTTTTTCCATCTTCCCATCATTCTACTTGCTGCTGTTACTTTCCTTGTACTGTGTGCAATTTAGTATTGTACAGTTAGTAATAGTAAAAATTATGGTATCTAGAGTGGAAGGGTAAGAGGAGAAATAAAGTAAAGAAGGTAATGAAAAAAGAAAGGAGAAGGAAAAAAAATGATACAGAGCCAATGATACAGAGCCAAAGAAATAAACAGGGAGAGAAAGTGTACTAATCAGCAGTGAGAGAAACAGGCATTAGAGAGTCAGAGAAAGAGGAAAAAGAAAAACCAAGGTTCAAATGCAATAGAGGTTCAGCCTTAATAGTTCTGTTTCTGGTGTTCCTTTCCCAGCATCCAGCTGGTGTTTGAGTAGTAGTTCTGTCATTGTCACATCAAAGGAAAAAAAAATAGAAAAGATATCTAAAAGTATAAAAGAATGAAAGTTTCAGGTCCAGAAACCACACCATTTCTGTCTCAATAGTGGTGGTGTTGTTCCTGCAGCATCCAGTGTTGGTGTTGGTAGTTAATTGGTAGCCCTGTGGTTATCTTGCCAGGTGATTGAATCTGGAGACAGCTTAGTGAACCTTTACCTGCTCTGTGTGAGGGTGCGGCTCACCTGCCACCTACTGTCAGCCAGCTGCTGCTGTGGGCCTTATTTATTACAGTTCTCAGGAATGAGGCATCACACTCACCTAGTCCAGCTGGCTTTGTTTATTGAAGATTCTTCTGGATGCCTGACCCTTTTCTTTTCTCCAATGTATGGTCCTACCAGCCTGCTGCAATTTCAGTCCTTGTTCATTTACACTCCATGTGGGGAAGTGCCCCTCCCCCACTCTCTAACAGAACATGCCTCATGTCAGTCACTGTTGGAAGCCTTCCCCCTCTGCAAGCACACTGGGAGGGGGAAGGCTTCCTCCAGCTGGCTTGTTTATATAGAGTTCATATGGGGAAGTGCCCCTCCCCCACTCTCCAGCAAAGTGTGCCACATGGGGAAGCTCTACTCCCCCTTACTCTGGAGCTCAGGGTGCCCCGCCCTCTTTGCTAAGTGTCATTTTTTTCAATTGCTTGTTTATTATTCATTTTTTCAGTTTTTTTCTTTTTGCAGGGCAGGGGTCAGTCTGTCCAGGGGGCTATGCTGATTTTTCTTGGGGGTGGCTGTGGGAGAACTGTGTGCCACTTATTGCTCACCTGTGGTTCTGCCAAGTGGGTTAGGAGCTGGTGAGTGGCAGTGGGGAAGCGAAGCCCTCTTTCTCCATATACCACGGCCTAGGGAAGCTGTGTGCGGGCTGAGGGTGTGGAGGTGTCAAAGTTTTGCGTCTTCTTGGTGGTTTTTGCCTCTTCTTGGTCCGGTGTGTCTCTAGCATCTCAGGAGAATTTTTACTTTAAGGAACACACACTATCTGCTTCCTCCCTCTAGTTGCCATGGTTAAATGATGTCCAGACTGGAGTTATGGACCATATCTAATGTCCACTGGGTCAAAATGCTCTCATGTACTCCAGCTCCAGGATCACTGCAATCACTGCTGGTGCTAAAGCCATGACTCCTCTTTCCATTTGCACTGGCTTTGGAAGTCTTGGTGAACTCTTGATGTCCCTGAAAGTATTTCTCTTCACAACTTTGTATGCTTTAGTTTTCATGAAATTAGAAAGAGCTTTTCACAGAATTTGTAATTAACCAATGTAGAAAATCACTTTCTCTCTGTGGTCATACTAATAGGATGGAATATATTTTCCTACTAAAATTGTTTAAGTTCATTCTGCCATATTTTAGCATTAGTTGTCTGATTGAATCCATTGTGAGTCTGGGATTTTCAGCAAGAATCTGCACTAATCCCCACCAAGCCCAAGTTAGACTTGCAATGGAAACTCTGAAGGACTCTGATCTTAGTTACTGCTCCCATCTCTCCAGATAAAGAACTCTCCTGGTGATGAGCAACTGATGAAAAATCTATCACCAGGAACTCTTAAAGTTTATAATCATTACCAATGATCTTTGCATGAACCAAATTTTAAGGACATGTTAAAGGAAAGACTGTGTAAGTGTAACATTTAACAAACTAACTTAATTAAAAGAACAAATATTCAAATCAACTTGTTGACATAATAAAGAATTTCTACCAAGAAACATCTCAGTATACTAAAAAGAGCAAGTTTTATTTTTGTTCTTAAACATTATCAACAAGGACTGTCTCTCTCTCTCTGTCACTCTCTCTCTCTCTCTCACTATATGTCGCTAGGAATGGAACCCAGGGCCCAATGCATGCTAGGCAAGCATTCTACATAACCAACTTTAAGAGAGACATCTTTATTAAAGCTATATCTGTTTTAAAAATGCTTTTTGAAAGACAAGTCACAGTGAACCTAAATTTTCTTTAATTAGAAATCAACTTTCAGGCTGAGAATAGTGGCTCACATCTGCTATCCTTGATACTCAGGTGGCAGAGATTGGGATTATCACCTTGAGAAAAACACCAGTACCACCAAAAAGAAAAAAAATTATATATATATAATATATATAATATACAAAATTTAAAAACATTGCTTATTTAATATGACCACCTTTAAATTTTTTCATAAATACTTCTGAATTTAGACAATCTTAAATTTGGTTTGCCTTGTCCTTTCCCAAAAGGATTTTGCAATATGGCAATGAAGGAACACATAATCTCCTCTGATTTGTTAGATTGCATTAGGTTTGACACTCATCACTCCTGACTTCAAGATGTATGACTTTTGACTTTTGTTGTTTTGGTACTATTTGTTTATTTGTCTATTTGCTTGTTTTGACACAGCATCTCAAGAGGTAGGCCAGAATGGGTCCTAAACTCATGATTCTACTCTCTGTTTTCTGAGTGCTAAAATGAGTAACTTCTTATTGCAATTTTTAAATTAAAACTTTTCCTTTGAGTATGATCAATGCTCTTGTAATTTGTTTATATTGTATACAATGATGTTTCAATGTTTTGTAAATGACCTGTAGTGTATGTGCTTTTTAAGTATGGTGAACAATAAATCTAGGAATTACTAGCTATTTATTGGTTTATTGAAATATTTATCAAGTCTTCTAGTGTCTAAAATGTATCTAAATGTTGCAGAACATGTAAATAATCCCAAATGATCTCACACCTCTGAGGAAAGAAAATAAGGGAAAATAGGCTTCCTCCACAAATAAGTAGAAACTCTGCTTCTGATAGTTCCCCTATTGGTTTTAGTAATATTGCTAAGACATTTTTTTTGCAAATGCCATGATTTCACCTACCATCCTGGTTTTAACTATTGTGCCCTTTTGGTGTCCCAAATTTCTTGTATTGAATCTTGTTAAACTTCTATTTTTTCTATTGTCCCCTTCCTGTTAATCAAATAGCAGAAAGTTAAATCAAAATGCTTTAATAAAAACAAAGGATATTAGGCATTAAATGGTCTATATCAGTAAATTAATGAGACATAAAGAAATTTGACATACAATTTAATTAGAAAAGAGTATAAACAGGACATAACTTTCTTTTAAGGATTAAGATATGGTTTGAATGATTCTCTAGAAAATCGCTCTATAAATTGGATCTGATCTACAACACTGGTGAATAAAAAGAATAAGCCAGATTTTGATGGAGGCACCTGCTCAGAAAGGAAGAGTTTTACATAGGAAATCTCAATTTATTGTGCATTGTATTTGGAAGTCATGCATATATATGGTATCAGTGGGACCTAGAGAATCAGAAAATTGAAAATAGGAAGTCCATGGCTACACCAAAGAGAGGAAAAAGGGTGAAAATGAAAGTTGCAGAAAGGGACTCATAAATTTTGTCTACTCTGTCTCTATGTGTTAGTATTTTTAGGCATGTGTGGAAGAGATTTTTTTTTTTTAACTATCTATTTGAAATGAGATGGCAGTTCACACCAAGAAATACTTTTTAAACTTTTTTCCAGTTAAGCATATTGAATGTTACAAAAGAAACCAGTGCTCAAAACAGAAAAATCTATTCTTCTGTCTTCACAAGTTAATGTTCATAATTTTTAGGATGCCACTTAAAATTACCTTATCTATGAAAACCAGATAAAAGGAGAACAAAGAGCAAAAGAGAAACTGAATTAAATAACATGATGTCCCAGATAATGCAGACACAGATGTTAAGTAGCTATTATTACTATCCTAAATGAAAATTAACACAACATGCTCCCAATTAAGGGAAAGACAGTAATTATCAACAGAGATATGGATATTATAAGAAGAAAGCAAAGGAAATTTATAGACCTGAAAATGACAGTATATAAAATCAAAAAAATCTACTAGATGAACTTAACTTAATGGTGATGGCAAAGAAAGGATAAGGTGAACTTGAAGGTAAAACAATAAAGATTACCCAATAATAAGAACAACAAAAATATATATAAGTGAATAAACAGAGTCACAGAGCTCATTAGATAATATCAACAGATTTAAAATATGTGTAATTGAAATCTCAGATGAACAGGAGAATCAAAGGAAGTAAAATATATACGTATACACATAAATTACAAATATATCTTATAACCTGAAGACACATAGACTCCTGGCACCTCAGGATACATAGACCCTAGGAGACTGCTTTTTAGGAGGCATTGAGTTTAAACACAACTGATGATAACATGAGGCTGACTGGGAGCTCCTCTGCATCACCTAAGGGACATAATGCATCTATGGGAATTTTTTTTTTTTGCCATACTTGGTGAAAACTGAGTGCAATAAATTTCGTGAATAAGGTAGGCTTACTGTATAATTTTGAATATTCTATCATCTTCTGTCAGATTTTTAGGCTCAGATCATAAAATTTTGTTTATTTTTATGTAATGCTCTGGATCAAACCCAGGGCTTTATGCATTGTAGGAAAGTGCTCTATCACTGAGCTACACTGTCAATGCAATTTGGTCACTTTTTGGTTTGCTTTAAAAATTTTTTAAACTCTGTGTGTGTGTGAAATGTATAATGTATATATATTATAAATATATGTGTAGATTTACAACTACTGATCAATTAAACAATATACCTTATATCAAGAACAAGAATGAAAGTATCGAAATATGGGAAAAATCCATAATTTTATGCTCAGCTTGTAATTGTTTCTCCTTGCCACTGACTTCTAACAGCTTAGGTTCTCCATCCACCACCACAAACTCCCAAGTTGCACCCATAAAGATAACACAGAAGTTGATGCTGTGATGGAGCCACCATGTGGAACTACTATTTCTACTGTGAGGGGATCTATTGCTTGTTTGTGTATTTCTGAAATAATAGGGTCATTTCTTCAACTTAAGTGTATGTTAAAATGACACCCTTCAAAACTGATCAATTCTAATTCTCACTACAAATATTGCTGATTCTGTCTGTCCACTTTTTTAAGATACTAAGTGTTAAAATTGCTCATTATAAAAGTTCATCTTTCTCTTTTCAGTATATTATAAACCAATGAATTATACCCAAACTTTTTTGTGTCCATTTACTATCCTAACTGGTCAACTTTTACAGTTAGTATACAAAGGTCGGTCTTTGTTGCTTTAGTTTTATTTTTACTTCTATATTTATTTTTTGACTTTTATAAAGCAGTTCCCATAAGAGTAAATTTTAAACTTATAAAAGAACTTGGGAAATTACTAGGAAACATACTAAAATTGAAAGCAAGAGATTGTGAAAAAATTAGAAAAAAATTCTGAGCAGTAGTCTTTATGAGTGAAAATTTAGAGAACTTTGTCATGCTGTAGTAATAGAATCAATACGAAGAGTTATCACAAAACCACTCAGTATTGATATGTCCAGATTTGAGAAAATCAATGAAGACTATTTCATACTTATTAAGGGAATTTAAACTGTATACAAGTATTCTAGTTGTGGAAGAATAAGTGACTAGTTCTGTAATCCACTTACCTGGGAAACTGACAGAATTAGGATGCTAAAGGAAAGAATTTGGAAGATGAGACCAAACATGTTAGACAGAAAAAGAGATATTAAAAACAGAGTTGTATTTTAGATTAATAGATTTGCTGTGGGGATCAAACAAATGAGTGAGAATAAGAGATAAAGATTCTCAGACCAATTAACAATTTAGAGGTGTTTGAAAAGAAAACATATCATTTAAAAGAGGAATATTGCTAAATTATAATAATTACTGTATACGATAATAAATAATACAATTTCCTGTGTGAAACAGGATTCTACCAACTGCTGAGGAAGAAGAAACCTGGGAGGAGTACTGCATCTACCCAGACAGCAAGAAAATCTAAAATGTAAGAATTTCCTAAAGTCATCAGCCATCTAAGTTTACAGAGAAATGTAATCAGTTAAAATCTAAAGAAAGGTGCATAGAAAGAGAGGTAACTGGCTTATGAATGGTGGATGGTAGGGAAAGACAATATTACCAAACAAGTAGGAAAACTTCAGTTACAATTCCTAATTACTAAAGAGTCATTGTGGTTTAACTTGATAATTTCAGACACATTGAAGATTTTGTATCCCCATTTGAATTCTTCATGTGTAAATTCCATAATGCACACAAAAGACATTTTAAGGGACTGGGGAACATTGGAGAAATTTACCTACATGATATGGACCTAGAAAGGTAGTAGCTGCCACAGGAAGGAAGCAAAAAGCCTTGACAAAACTCTTAAAGCCAAAAGCTGAAACTGAATAAAGAGGAGCAGCAAATCCTATGGACTTAAATTCACTGGAGAAGAAAAAGGAAAGTGGTTCTGTCCTAATGGTGTGGTCATTTGAAAGCATATTTGCCTCAGTTTAGCTATAGGTAGTGAGGATGTTCTCAGTTTGTCTCAATATCTTTAGCATTCAGTATACATTGTTTTTCTTAGTGCCCGAGATTCTGCATTTTGTCCAGCAGTATAGCACTCACTTAGTAAAAGTGAGTGTCCTGACTGAGAGATGAACAATAGCACAAGGGAACACGGGATTTGAAGAAAAGGTGCGCTGAAAAGCCATAAAGTTGAGAGGGGAATAAGAACACTGGGTGAAAACATCAGAAAACCTGCCCACACTTTAAGCATAAGATTGTTACAGGACTTTGAGACTAGTGTCAAACACATATTAACTCTCACAAAAGCAAAAACTAAGGCACACGTCTACTTGTGACTAGAATCGTTCAGTTCCCTGCATTAGTGACCTAGCAACAAGAGAGGTGTGAATATTTGAAATTATAAAGTTAATCTAGGTTTTAAGTGTTCTTCATTATATCTAGCATTCAAAAATGTAGATGATATAAAATTCTTATAGATCTAGTCTAAAATTGGGATAATGTATATGAATAAATGGGAAATTTCAACAGTGAGATGAGAACTATGAGAAAAAGTTCAAATAGAAGTGCTAGAAATGGGAAGTACAGTAATGGAAATGATGAATGATTTTGGTAGACTTATAATAATCTGTTACAGACAATATAATTTACCAAACTAAAGTAGAAGCAAAATGTATTGATTTAAAAAGGTGTAAAAGACAATATCCAAGACCTTTTAAAACTTTTTTTCCTTTATTCATTTATTCATATATGAATATATGTATATATTTATTTATTCATATAAAACTTTAAATAGTATAACGTACCCTCTGGTGAAAAAAGAGAATATACTTAAGTGTTTGCAAAAGTAATTTCTAATATTAGTGAGATTTCAAAGTACCTATCCAAAACACACAGATAAACTCAAAGAGAATAAACAGAAAATGAAGAAAAATAAAAAGAAAGAAAATGCACCTAGGTGGATCATAGTTTAATTGGTAAATACTCAAGATAAGAGATAATCTCAAAGAGAATAAAATAGCATTAGTGGAGAGACTAATCCATACAAAATAAAAATATGAAATACAGCAAACTTCTTATTAAAATAAATGCTAGAGAGAAGACATTGGAGTGCTGCCATCTTTAAAAGCTCAGTGTGTAGTCGGGCAGATAAACAGATGACAAAAACTTCAACAGCAAAACCCTCCAATCCAGATCTACATGAACAGTGGAAAATGTTTCCAAAACTTTTGGACAAATGTTTTTATTTGAAGAAAAGATTGACCATATAAAATATTTTTAAAAATTCCTACTGCAGAATTATAACTGGTATAAGAAACTTGATTTTCTATAAGTAAACAAACTCCATTTTAATTCAAAATATCTACTCTATCTATTTTCTATGAAAGACAGTTGATTTTCTAAAGGCAAAATAATAAGAATTTATGTTGGATTTATAGCATATGCTTCACTAACTTATTTGAAACAACAGTAGAGAAAAAGTAAGAAGACAATCTTGGTATGTGCTATACTATTCTTATACTATAAACCAAGTGATATATTATTTGAATATAAACTTTGATTATATACAGTCATATGGTATAAATACAAAGAAGGAAACATTAAAATATGTTGAAAGAAGTATAAATATCAATATGTAAATATTGGAGATAAAAATGAACCATAAATAATAACAAAAGCTGGTAGAAAAGGTGATAAACTAAACTGGAATAATAGACTTTATTCAATAACATCACTAGGTACTTTAAAGGTAAATGATTGTAGTATACAAATTAGAATAAGATTGAAATTAGATCAAAAGTCGGTAAATCCAATTTTCATATTTTGTAGAAGCAACTCATTTAAATTGTAAAGATATCAGCAATTTAAAATTAGCAGTATGAAAACAAGGAAAAGGTCTGAAGATAGGAAAGAAGTTGGAATTTTTATACATCAATGAAAAGCTGTGTGCTCAACAGGAATAGTAGCAAAAATTTACTTTGGAAACAAATGCAGGATCAAAGTTAAGTAGAAAATTCTTACGAAGTTTCATAAAGGTAATAAATTATAGTAGTGTTTCAATTTTTTAAAAAACTGTTCAATAGATGTTAACCCCATAGAAAATAAATCAGTTTTCCATATATTAGAGATTACTGTCCCTACTAAATGAACCTTGAATATATGCAGGGAGAGAGCGAGAAAGTTTTGTCTAAGAATGTGGAAATGAAAATAAACATATTGATTAGAGTGATACTTAACAGGTAAAATCAATGGAAAATAGTGGATAGTGAAAAGATATCACATGGTAATATTTCTCATTGTTTGGTATTGCTCTTTGTATAGCACCTTACATAGAGTTTGTTCTTGGTATTTACATTTTAAATGACTATGTGTTTTAAGGTACAACACTAGGAACAAAAAAGGGAAGAAGAACAATTGCATATGAAACAAATTCAGCTGAAAATCAGAAAGAACCATCTAAAAAATATTCTTACAATGAAACCAGATGTTTTGCCAGTAACCTCTTCACAAAAACAGAAGTGAGTTTTTTTGAGGTGAGAACCAAAAACAAACAACCTCCTCAGGAAAAGCACTGGCAGGCTCTATTCACATTTAGTGAACAAGAAAGGTTCATTTTAAATTGAGGATGGACAAGAAAGGTTTGTTATAAATTGAGGATTTGAAAGCAATGAGTGTTAAACCAATGTCCAACCCAGGGAACAAGTGTATGTACACCTTCTTCCTCCCAGTGCTTACCTGTCTTTATATTCAAAGAATACCATGGTAACACAGGCAGTAACAAGTGATGGGCCCACGGCAAAAATCAACAACATCTAATTTTGCATCCTATACATGTTGCTCACAATTCTCCTTATTACTATCATATCTATTTAAATACATTTATCTAAAAATAGGCACTATGTAGATGCTTCTGATATGACTCATTTAATGAGCAATTAAGGTTTTGCTTTAAAACCATACACTTTTTGTCATTAAATCAAGCTGAAAATTGATACTTGGCATAAAAACACATTGCTATTTCAATAATTTTTGAAAGAGTTATTAGGGACTTGATTAAAACTATTACCTACTGTGAAAATGAGAAAGGTTTTTAACTAACTTTATTGAAATTTTAGATAGTGATAAATCATGAATTCTATTTTTTTAACTTTTGTCTGTTTTTTATTTTTAGAATTTGTTTTGTGGAACTCATTATATAAGTAGTTCACCTCAATTGTTTAATTTTCAAAGTACATTTTACTGAAATATCCTTGGCTAGAAAATTTCTACTTTCAAAATAGAAAATCCCCTCAAATCCAAATGGCAATTAAATAAAATAGGTCAGGCTGATCCTCTGCCTTAAGAGAAAGGACAAGTCATTTTGAGTCAAAATATCATGGAAAAGGAAGTGAAGTGACATAAAGTCAGACAGAAGAATGTGACATGTGCTCATAAAGGTTCCATTAGAAACTTAATAGTAAATGTCTCAAACTTAATGCTCAGATATGTATATAGTTAGCACTCCAACAGTAGATATTATATCACAGTCATTTCAAAAATGGGCAGATGGCACTAAGCATTTTCCTTTCTGTGTTATTACTTTTCTTCTTTCTGTCTTCCAAAATGTTGTAATGACAGAATTAAACAATTTTTACAGGCATTCTTTGCTGGGATCGATAGTCTGGGTGACAACTGTCATAGCATACAGCCTTGGGGTCCAAAGTCTCATTAAAGAGGATGACTGGTCCTCAAAATGAAATGGGGACTCTCAGAATGGTATTTTAGTTTCTGGTGTTAATGGAATTCAAGGAGAACTATTTTAATCTGCCTGTGTCCTGTCAACCACCAGTACACATTCCCTTAGGTACAAGAAATCATAGACTTTCAAGTATTCTCTTCTGGGGACAATAAAAGAAGAGGTTTTGATCCACATATGGTTCTGAATCATCCTAATGACATGCCCAATTTCCATATGGTTTGTGGTTCTGATCAAGCTTCTTGGAGCACTTTTGACTGTGTTGCTCTCCAAAGTTTGTACATTGCAGTGACTTTTCCCTCTTGTTCTGCTACTTCCACCGATCTAATGACTACACAAGAGCACTGATGTGAAAAGCCACTGAATTTGTGATAAGAAATTCAAGCTTCCCAAAAACCCCACTTCTCTAGTCTGTGCTAGGGAATAAACTTTCATAGAAAGATTGAAAATAATAGATGATAAATGTGGCTTTCCAGAATGTGGTATATTTCTCTTCTTTTCTATTTGTTCGAGTAGATTGATCTCTGCCATCCTGAGTCAACTGGTCTACTACCACATATCACCATTTTTTTCAGATAACCTAACTAAGAATTCAGGTTATCTTCTTCTGCTTCCACCCTAAGCGATATAATATAGACACATTGAATTACAATTTTTCAGAGGTTCTTATATATGTACTTAGCTCATAATAAAAGAAATTCCAAGTTTGAATATTAATGTAATGTTAATGTGTTTATATTAATACATATCAAAATTAAGGTTTTCATGCTAATGAAGGGCAGCATACACTTTGGGTTTGGAATAACTTAAAAATAAGTTACTTTCAGGTTTCATGATGAAATTGTAAAAAACGCTAGACTCTCCTTTGACTGCATAAGCCTAAGAGAGACTCCACAACAAAGACTGAACACATAAATCTCTATTATCATGTTTCTTTGTGAGGTATTTGCATGTATCTAGACGTAGTACATTTCTAAACATATATTACTAAATTTTATTTAAAAATATAATTTGATAATGGATATTTTGGTTAAACAATCATTCACAAGTGGGTTAGGAACATTTTGCACATTTAACACTTTAACAGATTAAATGCTATCTTTCAAATTATTATTATAGAAATTCATCAAAATAGGAGTTAACTAAGATACTGTTTTCTACACAGTTTGAAAAAGAGAGTATTTATTAGAATGATAGATATAAATAAATCTTAGCAATATCCAGTTGATTCCTTTACTTTCCTTATACAAAAAATAGAATGAAGAGTGTTCTTGTAGTTACATAACTAGAAAATATGATCATGAGCATAAAAATGGAATGGTATTGATGCCTCACCATGATCCCATTTTAAGTCTAAGTGCACCCAACTATGAACAGCAGTGAGAAATTGATATTATCTATTCACAGTCATTTGTTCCTTCTCTTTCCAACCAACACTAGCCTCATCAGAAAATTAGTCACGCTTGATAAAAAACATCTTTTCTTGGGAAATTTCACTCACCCAACCTATAATCCTAGGTGGCTGATTGCCAATGACTCAAAATTCTATATCCACAATGGCCTGGCTTTCATTTCACAAGTGAGCCAGGTCTAACTAGCTGTTATCTGACCCAAACCTTCACTCTTACTCTTCTTCATTCCTTCAGTTGGATGGTTTTCAGATCCACTTTCTATAAATTTCTTATATGGACATTGTGCCTTGACACAAGGTCCTAGTGTTATAATATGCTTGAGAATGGGTCTCAGAAATTTAGTGAAAGCAGTGACTTACATTAAAGAAATAGAACTGTCATAAAAGAAGGATTTACAAGCCTCAGATAATTTTGAATGCTGTGATAGGGCTATTGCATAACACAGGAAAATTACAAACTTCTTCTGAGTGGAGATTAAAATCTCCATGTTAAATTCAATTAATGAGTAGTTTAAAACAAAATCAGGAGATCACATATTCTTTACAGAAAGCAAACACACACACACACACACACACACACACACACACACACACACACACCAAAAAGCAGTGAGGGAGGCATATGATGGTTCCCTGAGAAGATGAGTCATGTTTAATAACTGGTAGTCAGGGCTGATATTAAGAGATCCTATTACAGAGGTGAACTTCCTGATAGCAACTGGATACTGGCAACTCAAAGGCCAGGCAGCAGTATTAACAAATAGAAATAAGTAAATCATATTTGTCACAATGTGAAACTGATTGAAAACCAGAGATAAGGCTCCTGAGCAACCAGGATCTAAGGAGATGGGCCCTATAATATGGTATTCCTATGAGTAAGACAAGTAGGTACCAAGAAATATCAAGAATGAGTGAAAAGAGAGTAGTGTTTAGCTGCTACAATGGTAGTCATGAACCCTTGTAGTTTTCAGCCCTGTTGACTGAAGAAGAGAACTGGTCCAAGACAAAACTGAATTTTCATAAAGAGACATCCTTTTAAACTTCTAACAATATTGTGTTGATCTTTCTAGTGCCTCTCTAAAGAAAGGAGAAATGCAAGAACTCTTCTAAAAAGATAAGAAATTATATTCTCAGGAAGCCACAGTAAGAAAAGGGAACTATCTAAATCTTTTGAAAACTCTTGGTTACAAGGACATAGCTAATACTGATATGTGGGACCCAAAATGCTATCAGAGGTCCCCTATTAGATCAGAAAAGTGATGTGTTCAAAGAGTGTTGGTGCAAGTCTATCTTACAGTGGACCCACTAGATTCATGCATATACCCAGTAGTAATTTATTTAATATAAAATTGGAAGGCAAACACTTGACAGTTGGAAGATCAGTCAAGTGTGCTCCCTCATCTGCAGAGTAAAAGCTATTATAATGGGAACAGCCAAATAAAATATTTTAAAACAGACATGCCATCCCACCAAAATATGAAAAAAATAAAGACAGCATCATCATTGTGGAATAACAGAAATGAGTTATACCCCCCAAATCTTAAAGGTCACACAGGTTATATTTCTCATCTTATTCTCATTTTACTTACCAGTCTGGCACTTGCAAAAAACAGACAGCCTATGATACATGATAATAGAAAACTACCATCCTTATCATGCAGATGTATAAATTGTAGCTGCTATTTTAGATATGGAATCTTCACTAGAAATAGCTAACAGAACTTTGGACACTAAGACATGTCATTTGCTGGGTAAATGTATTTTTCTGTATCCATCAGTTGCAAAATTATTTGTAATTGCATTCATATTGTACAGACAACTTCACAGTCTTGCCCAAGGTAAGTTCATTTTTTTCTGTGTCATAATATAGCATGAGAAAATATAGAAAACCTGGAGATTTTGTACATATGTCATTGATCCATCATACAAATTACCATAATAATAAATGAAGCTGATCAAAATTAAATGACAATAAATCTGAATGTCTTATTAATGTACATGGTCTCCAGATGAAGGAAAAAACACTTGCAAAGAGTCAACAAATTGACACATTGGTTAAATTTTGTGAAATTGAGTTGTCTGGAAATTCTAGATCATCCAGTCTGAAATAAAAGACAAATTACCATGCTTTGCAATATCTACCACCAAAAAGAAGACTATATTTTGTAAGGTCTTCTATACATTTTTATTTGAATATGTTACTTTTTAGAATATTGTAATAACCTATTTAATAGGGGATAAAATCATAGAGGTTTTGAGTTAAGCTCAGAGTAACAGGTATGCATATTGACCTCTGAGAACATAGTATGGAAACTTTGAAGTACTCACTAACATAAACAAAAGAACATACGCTATTGCAAAAGATATGATCTACTCATGATGCGTTGATCAGTTCAGTTCATGAGCCTCTTTCCTTGGTCATCTTGTGAAGAAGGATCACGTATATACTCAGTAGTGTGAAAGACATAGAAGCTACAAATGTGAATAAAGTATGAGCTCTTCTTCTCCAAGGTTGATCTAGTTATTGCTACTTCAGAATGTATTACCTAACAGGAATAAGCATTTTTAATGTGCCCTCAAACTGTTCTAGTATCTTGAGGAAAGCAAGTAACAATGAGGTGGCAAATTTATTTTATTAGATATCTTTCATCCTGGAAAGAGGAGCTATCTATCCAGTGACTAATTATGTTATTGGCATATACCTTGACTATATGCTTGCTGCCTTCTCAAGGCTTCTTTCAGTATACTACAATGACTAATAAACTGTCTGATTAATTGAAAAACAATCATGCTAATGCACTCACTTTTCAGGAAAGGAGATGAGACCGTAAGCCCCTGAATATCAAGTCCACTGGACATCCTTGCAGAATAGCGCAGTGCATTTTAATGACAGAGATAATGTGCCAGTTTAAAGATTACAATCTGTTAGTATGGTGAGTAACCCTTCAGACTCATTGTATATTTTAAAGTAAAAGTCGTTTTGTATCCAGTTTTGTTTGCAATGGGTAAAGCAATCCTGGAAACAAGGAGTTAGTAGGATTATCCCTATCCAAACATCATTTCTTGGAACTTGGTACATACCATCCCTAAACATTTGGGCTTTGTGATACTAAATCATAATTATTGAGGTGAGACAGCAAAAAAAAAAAAAAAAAAAAGAAAGAAAGCCACACAATAATTGTACATTTAAAGTTAAAGTTTCAACTTCCACTCTATGTCCATAGAATATAGAGAAGAAAATACCATGCTAGCAGAGTTATTGACTATATATTTATTAGTAATTAGTACTGTTGCAATTGAGTAGGAATAACTATAACTGGCTTTTAGGATATACCCTAGGCAGGGTGTCTTTTGTACTGTCATTTTCAGTTTTAACCTTAAATGAATAAATGCAGCAACCACATCTGAATAAATGCATATTAACCAGAAACACAGACCCTTTAGGAATGAAGGATATCAACTCACTACCTAGGGGAGCAAAAGTGCTACCCAAGGAGAGACACATTCGTAATGAGTGTTCCAAGTTGAGATGACGTGTGATGTTCATGAATATAGAAATACTCTTAGCAGCAGGGGCCATCATTCATCTTAGCATCTCTTTTAAGTTTCAACAGAAAAATAAAGTGAACTAGCAATACAAAGGGTGGAGTATAGAAGATGTCATTTGCATGTCACTCAGGCCCTTTCGCCAGTTTATTCATCTTCTAACCACTATGGAGTGTTAGCTATCAGTGATTCAGTTACCAAGGTTATCCAGTCAACTAGTGGACTAGTCCAGTGGACTTGTGGGCATGACCTTGTCCAGCAGGGTATGTTGCCTTTCCCAGGGGCTGGCCTAGAACCAGCAAAAAAATCTGCAGCTACAAACAACTGTACCCATTGCTTCGACTGAAGGTGCAGTTTATGCTACAGATGCTACCCTTTGTAGTGGGCTCAAACTTAGACTTTAAATGAAAGCATGCCCTACAAGGCTCTTATCTTAGGTTCTTTCTTAAGAGGACTTAAAAATGCACATGTGCTTAAATCTCTGACTGACACTTTGCATATAGGTTATGCATCATAAGATCACCTGACTTCAAATGTGTACATTAATCCTTTTTCCATTAATAACCCTGAGTCCAAAATGTGTTAAATCTTGCTTTGGATATGCTAAAAATTTCCCTTCCATTCTAAAATTGATATGTATGATATAAACACTTAAATAAGAGATTTATAAGTCATACAATTTAAAAACCTATAAATTATTCAATTCTTTTAATAATGAAATGGTCAAAATGATTGACATATATATAGATATGCAGATAGATAAATATGCAAATGACAAAAGTATACTAGATATGTATTAGGATATAATAGAAATCACAAGAATAATTGTATAATAAAACTATCTGTTGTGTGTTGAAAATTACTTTAATACTTAAGTATTTAAATCCATCCAACTCAACTGTAAAGAATTTCTGCATAAATATATTTTTCTTTGGTGGCTCTCGATGGAGTAAATTCTTGAATGATATTTAAAATTTGTTCTGCACTTCATCTTCTATTCATGCTTTCTTCTTCTTTTTTGTTTTTTGATAACCTGTAAATTTCAGCAATATATATTCCTCAAAACATTGTCAATTTCTTATTTTGGAACTCATTTTAGCTTCATTATATTTATTTCTATTCATGCAAGTTGGATTTATATTTTTGGTGTGTGTGTATGTGTGTGTGTGTGTTTCAAATTCATCATGAAGTTGAATGCAGTTCTGCCTTGGTATCCATGGGTGCTTGATTCCAGGGCCACTCTCAGATAGCAAAATCTGAGGATGCTTAAGTCAATTATATAAAATATAATAGTATATTCTACATACATCTATACATTACTTTCAATACCTAATACAATGTAAACCATTGTTATATTTTTTAGGGAATTATGACAAGAAAATGTCTATACATGTTCAATACACAAACACTATTTTTTCTAAATATAGCATGTTTAATCCACAATAGGACACAGAGGCCCAACTGTATATTAGTCATTTCAAACAGAGGCATGTCTGCTTTAATACCTACCTTTTACTCACCAGTGTAAAACTTCCCACTTCAATAGATCCTGCTAGAAAATAAATGACAATGATTATTAATTCTTTTTCCACAGAGACCTTATTGTTCCTATAAGACTTCCTCATCCAAATATTGCTTCTGGAGTTCACCTAGTTTTGCAGGTAGATCATGTTTATCAATTGCAATGGAATGAATGTTCATATCTTCCTAAAATGCATATGTTGGAATCCTAACCTCCAAGGTGATGATGACAAGAGATGGAGCCTTTTGGAACTGATTAGGTCATGAGGGTAAAGACCTTGTGGATAGGATTAGTGTCTTTATAAAAGAGCCTCAGAGAGCTTCCTTATCACTGTGCCATAATAAATTATATGAGATGATGGTCATCTATAAGGAAATAAAGGCCAGCCCTCACCAGACACAAAATCTTTTGGCAACTTCCCAATTTCCATAACTATGAAAAATAAAATTGTGTTGTTTATAAGATAACTAGTCTATGGCATTTTGTACAGAACCAGAACAGACTTAAAAACTCTCTAATTTTTCATAACATTTAAAAAAATTTCTCAATCCATGTCTCTTCAGAATTTAATGGTTAGCTTTAAGTTCTATTATATATATATGTATGTATATATGTGTTTATATATACACATGTTTATATACTTAGATATTTATATTAAAACTACATTCAATAACTTGTTGAAACAGGATAATAAAAATACAGAAGATCTGTGCAATTGTTATATTCCTTGAGGGAATTCAAAATTAGGGTCACCTGTATTAAAATGAAAAGTGCATTTGAGTTATTATAACTATTATTATAATTTATAATAGTTATAATATTATAATATTATAACTATGTGTTTGAAAATATAGCAGTGTTAATTGAAAGAACATGTCCACTCAGAGAGTACATAATCCTAACTGACCCCAAATTAAATTCTCATGTCTGCAGTTGTGTGGTTTTTCATGGTTTAAAATCCTAGGAAATCAGTGATAAGTTTGATTATAACCAGAGGAGTATAAAATCATTAATTATCTGCCTTCGAGAATAATTCAAGAAGTAAGCATTGCTTAACTTGAGAGTAAAATTATAGTGCCTATAATAATTATATTAGAGTATTTGAATAAATTTCCTTGCAATTTTATAGTGTGTTACCTCAAAGAGAGGAACCAGTGATCACAATTGAAGTCACAAAGTGATAATGTCTACTTTACCACAAAGACATACTGTTCATTGTCAACAATTATAATTGTCTAGCAAGAGGTTTTTGGATTGTCTGGCAACTAAAGTATTCAGAGATTGGATGCCCATTTATTGAGATGATTTAGACTTAAGTGCTACTATTAGTGTGATTTCCTTTCTGGTCTTTTCCAATCTGAAAAATAGAATCTGAAAAATGTCTTTATTTTCTCTTTTAACTTTGAATCTTCTCGTATATTACTTTAAAAATTATCATAGATTGCTAAAAGAATTATAGAAGGGTTCTAATGGTATCTGTAAAACAGATGACTAACCTGTGTGTGTGTGTGTGTGTGTGTGTGTGTGTGTGTGTGTTTGTGTGTGTGTGTGTGTGTGGTTATAGAGCACCTTCAAACACAGAGATCCTACTATATGAGAGATTACACTATTCAATTCTATAAAGAGAGTGGACTTTAGAAATTCAAAATAATTTAATCCAATTTACTAAGGAGCAAGTGGTGGAGGCATTAGTGGTCCCCAGTCTTCTGTGAAGTGAACTCACTTCTCAGAAGCCTGATACTCTAGGTTACATGAGGAATAGTTTGCTGTGGGTGATTGGGAAATTGTTAGGATGTAGTTAATATAAGAGGAGGCAACGAAACAAATTCAAACTCATACATTTCTAAAAGCAGAAAAAATGACTTGGACCACTAAAAACACTAAATATGCCTTTCACCAAGTTTTCCCTCTCTTACTTTTCTGGTCTATCACTATCTACAGAAATTTAGTCAGGTAATATTCAGAAATAATCAATAGTGTATCTCCATTAAATCCTGTTTCTCAAGGTCAAATGATTTCACTCTCTTGTAGATAATCTTTTCAATTTTGCTAAGCTAAAAATAAAAAGCAATCTCGAATCTCTAAGGGTATAAAGCATCCAAGAGCAAATTAAACAAAGCCCTCCTCATGCAGCAGTACTGTGCTCTGAAAGAGTATCTCAAAGAAAGAAATAAAATTAACAGTCACAAGAGTAACTCTGAAAAGGCTATATACAAATATAGAAGAAAATGCAACTTGCAAAAACTTAAAAAGTCTAATCTAAAATAATTAAATCATTGGAAATTCACAAACGTAAATATGATGTGATAGAGAATTACTTGCTTCATTGAATAAGCAACTGTTTGATTTATGAAAATTAAAGTGATTGCTGCAGGTGAACACATTTCCTAATGTTCTGAGAGTTGACAAGTGGGGGAACAGCATGCCTTGGCACCTTTTGAAATTATCTTTTCAGATAATTTTTTTTTAAAGACTGAATTAAGGATGGAGTTGGAGTTATTCTTAAATAGATAAATAAGTAGATATATAGATAATTATTGACATTCTACTCTAAGTAAGACATTGATAATGTGGTATATTCTTTATTTTGACAACGCTCTAAGGAAGAAATTACTATTGTTATTAAACAAAGAACAAAACTTTGTCCCTCAGAAATGTTCCATGAATGTTTTTATAAGGAAGGGAGTAAAAGCCTGACAATATGACACTTCTAAATTATAAACATATAGCTTGAAAGGATAATTGAATAATCCATCTTTGGATAACTTAGATCTCACATTAGGTAAACATCATTTTGGTATTAGAAGTTACATGAATTATCTTTGATATAATGTAAGAACTTTTGTAAATGCTGCAATGTATCCCACCTAGCACAACAATGAAAAAATTAATGTATTCCCCTCAAAATAGAAGTTACATGAACTGGCAAAGTAGGTGAGAAGTCCTACTCTGGGAAATAAATAAACTGGAGGTAAATAAATAAACTCCACTTAATTGTGGAGTCTTGGAAAGAAGCAAGAATGTCTATAAAGAAACTTGAGAACCTTCCTGAGAAGAGCGCTGAATGAAACCCAGTGAGGGCCTTTATAGGAGGTCTTCATTGAAAATTATATACCACTGTTCAATGTTTCTAGAGTCAGATTTGCATTTCTATTATTATGTATTAAATGTGTATAACCTATGAAGCAAAGAACCCAACATTTGTAAGTGATTTTTAAAAATAATGTTATTACAAATTTCCAGTCATTACCACAGACTTAAATCATAATTTACTTCAATCTTTATTTTCCAACAAAAATAATCCCAAATGACTATTTTAGGAAGGAAATTAAAAATGTGTGCCTTTGGGCCAGTACAAATATATATTTTATATCTATAAAATAAAAGAATTACATAGTGATTAATGTGTCACCAAATATAATGTTAGCCTTATAAAGTAACTATTGTAAGAAAAATGACCTATTGTTTAAAGTTAAAAAGCAACATAACTTGAAGTAACTGCAAAAAATAAAACTGTATTTGGTAATTGTCCCTGTCCTCACACAAAGAAATTTGCATACTGGAAAAAAGCATCTCTGTTTTCTAGTAACTCACTCACTCCCTGCTGCATATCTTCACCTAAAGTAGCATTTTGGAACAATTAGTGACTATAGAGATGATTATAATGCCAGAAATGTGGGATTATGACTTTACCTGAAGAATAAACAGCAGGAGGAGAAGGGCTATTAAGGACTAAATATTGTAGAAGTATGGTTTACATTAGAAAGAAATGGGGACAAGAGTGAAAACAAAGACTCAATTATAAACACTTATGAATATTTTGCTGTCAAGAGTTTCAGTTGAAAAGCAGTCTTATTAGTTAAGCACTCTCTGAAAATAAAAAAAAATTAAAAAAACACTATACTTAAAGAAGTTCTCATTTGTCTTGGGAAAAAGTCAGCATTTTTATAATGACAAATGACAAAGATCAAAGGAAAAAAAATTACTAAAAAGTTTGAAAAATATTTCATATACACATATATATGTATATATTAACTTTTAATGAATAAATACACTTAATTTAATTACTTGGATGAAATGTTCTGCTAGAATTCATGTAAGGCAAAGTAGATATCAAGAATATGGAAATTTAAACTTCACCCCTTCTTCATAATGTAAACAATATTAAATAAGGAATGAATAGAACCAAAACCCCAACTGTGCAAAAGTTTATTTGTCAATTTATGTTGCTGTTATTTTTAAGATAATATTGCACAAAAAAGAGGTAAGTAGTGAGATACACACAGGGCAACAATGTAGGATGGTTAATTGAGGTGATAATGTTTTTAAGAACCTTGCTTCAAAAGCATAATTTCCTTCTAAAATGTTTTGCTTCTTATTTTTTGAGTAGAGTCTACCTTCCCAATACTTTAATTGGAAAAACTTGAATATAATCTGAACAAAAAATAGTTTATTATTAGAAAAAACAGGAAAAATACAAAATTTCTAACTTGATATCATTGTACATAAATGCAAATCTTTCACAGCAATAGCTATACACTATTGTGGATTAAATAACTAAGTTCTATACTGTCGTTGACCAGTCATCAACAATGATGTAGTCTTCTTGGCTATGTCATGTTATTTGGAATTTATTATAAATGCAATGAAATCGAGTGTGGTGGTTCATGTCTGTAACTTCAGCTACTTGGGAGGGGGAGGCTGGAGTATCATGAATTTGAGGCCAGTCCTGACAAAGTTAGTGAGACCCTACCAAAAAAACTGAAAATAAGAACAACATTGCTGGGGCCACAGCCTAAGTGGAAGAATGCTTGCCTAGAATGTGTATGGCCATTGCTTTACTCTCCAGCACTGCAAAAAAGAAATTGCAATGAGATATCTTTGATAGATAGTAGGCACATGGAGGAGGTATTAATTGTAAATCAAGGGCTTAAGAGCAATACCTTCATATTATCTTCTTATGATAGAGGCTTGGAACAGAGATAGATACATTCAAAGAAAGACAATAAAATAAGTATATACAATCTGAACCTATTTCTTTAATGAAAACTTCCCAAAGACCTGAATAAAAACCCCTATCAAAATAGCAAAATGCATGTTATTTATAAAACAGTTTATAAAGGAACTTTAACAATATACTCAAGAACATACACAAATATTTCCTTAGATTAGATTTTTACTTTGCTTTTCAAATGCTCAAAAGATTATTTTAAAAGTAATCTGAAATGCACTACTTAAAATACCTAACTAAAATGCCTTACTCTTTTCAAATTAATTTGCAGTGATGTTTTCTAGAAAATCATATTATACTGTTTTAGTCAGACTACTAAATATATGTATTACAATAGCTAAAACATGAAGTATATTGATATCTGAAGCATATCCAATTTATTTCACATCAATTTATGTGATAGATGATTGGAACTTGGAAACTAGACTTAATTATGGAACACAGGTATAGAATAATAATGTAATACTTTAAAATGCATCATGCTTTTATTCTGGTTTGTTACACAGTATCTCTTGCAGTTCATGTGTTTTTGGTGTGGTTGCCAGCAAACGGGCTTTTGAAACATGACTGGATGCTCAGGGCCCCGACCTAACCAATCGGTCCCTTGATGCATTCACAATAGGATGGCATTATTGGGAGAAAGTCAGTGGGGGATTTTTCTTGGGGGACATATCTTTCCAGGCTCCTTAATTTATTTATTTTTCCTGCTTCCTGCCTTGCATGTGATGTGTTGATTCTGCTACATGCTCCTTCATGTTGTTGTGCCTCAGCATGCATGGTACATAATCAATGGAGCCAAAGACTGTGGACCAAAATCTTTGAAATCCCAACTTAAAATAAACCTTTCCTCCTTTTAAGCTATGCTTTAGTAATTATATCATAGTAACAATAAAACTGACTAATGTAGAAAACTGGTACCAGGAATGTGGGGTTGTTGCTTTGATTACCTGACCATGTGAATCAGAAGCATTTGGAACTGTTTTGTGGAAGGAATTTTGAAAAATGTAGAGATGTGGGCTGCAAAAACCTTTAGAAAGTCATAGCATTGTTTAATGAGAAATTCTCATGGAAGCCCAAAAGATCCGAATGCCAAAAGGATTGCAGAAAATAAACTCTAGTTTCCTGAGGTTTCAGGTAGGAGTGAGTACTCTATGAGAAACTGGACAAGAGGCCATTCATACTACATTCTGCAAAGAAGTTTTCAACATTTTGTCCATTTCCTGAGACCCTGTGGGAGGCTGAGTTTAAAGAAGTTTAAACTAATAGATGTGGTAGAACACATTTCATGACAGTTCAGCATTCAGGATGTAGCAAGGTTTTTGCTGTCTGCTTGTCACCAGATTTTCAGTAAGAATCAGGAGCAAAAAGTAGAGGAGGACTTTAAACAATTGAAGTTTGGCCAGAAAAATCCAGTGTAATGTTGGAGTTGACTGACTGAAGCCTCTGAAACCAGAAGCAAAATCAGTAATTCCAATGATTAAATTTTCTCACTTATCTGTCTCAACAACAGAAAACTAATTAATACAGCTTTCAATACATTTCAATGTTGCATTCAGTTTTAAACTAAAATAAGATCTCTGAATCTTTTTGAATAAGCATAATAAAAATGTCCGTTCTTTAGCTCTTTTGCAATTATCAATTGCTATCATCACTGTCATTTTAATACTCATGAGATAGTCTTTGAATCATCAAAATTGCTGCCCCGGTATGTTATCTAGCTTATAAAAATAAGAACTCTTTGCATCTGTATTTAAGTATTACTTCTCAAAGAGCTCAGGAGCTTAGGTTGTTAGTTGATTGAACAAACAATTAGATTAATATAGTTTATAACATTTAATGACTTCCACTATTTTATAATAGTCTTTAATTGTATTGGTAACATTTTATTTTAATAGTATCTCTTTCTGTTTGGAATGCTTTGGGTCCACGTATCTTAAATGATTCAATATGTATTTAAAATATAGAATTTTTTGATAAAGAAATTATATCTTATTTTCAGATTTATATAGGCAGTCAAAACAAAACTTTTATTTGTATTTACAATCATGACACTATATTAAGCAGTTACATATGGTAAAAATGCACTTGGAAGTAGAAATACAGCATGTATAAAACATATGCTGTGATCTCTTATTAGAAATATAGTCAATCAAACAGGTATTTTTTTTTAGAAATAAAATGGAATCAGTCATTATGAGAAATTCGTGACTATTTTAATGGATGACTACCTCCACTCATAGAGTACCTACTTATATGTGTGTGTTTCTGTGTGTGTGTGTTTGTTTGTATTGATCAGTTGATATTAACTCTGTACTCTTAGAGAGCAAGTCCCAGGGAGTCTTCAAAGGATGACTCCCATGATGGAATTCAACTTATTGTGTGCAGCTATTCCCCACTGAGTCCAGCAATAGTGGTTATCATTGCTTTTGGATACCTTGCATTTCAGAAAGTACTATTCAGAAAAATCACAATTTTTCTAAGAGTGATAGTTGCTTCATAACCCATACTTACCAAAAGATGTCCTAGCTGTACACAGAACAAGCTACAATGTAACTCAAATCAATAATATTCTATTATCTTATATTTTCAAAAAAGAATTGCATCATTATAAAAATGTATGAGTAACTTGCAAATTATGCCTGCACTAAGACAGTCAGTGATAATTAAGAAGCCACATTATTACGAACACTGTCTACAAAACATAGTAAAGAATTTTCGTTTTCTTATCATTTTGTTTGGGCAACTGAGTTATTTCAACTTTATAGAAATGATATATTCCTTATTAATCCAATGTCATAATAAGAAGATAAAACTTTATAAATGGTTTAAGTTGTTTTCATAAAATAGCAGAGGAAGAGGCATGTATTCACTCATGCATTTAATAAATATGAGATTTCCTACTATGTGTCACTCAATGTAAGGGATAAAATAGTGAGCAAAAAGAAATGCAGTTCCTGCTGCTGGGGAACTTTTGTTCTAATGGAGTCTAACACCATTGGATAAAAGACTTAACAATAAATATATAAATAGAGATCATGTGTAAAATTGATAGAAGAAGACCAGAAAAGATTCAGCAAGGTCAATATGAGAAGCACAAAGAAGTCAGCTGTAGAAATGAAAGACAAATCTAAGATTTTTGGATTTAATAAATTGAACCAATTTGGGTTAAAATACATATGCACATGGAAACATTACTAGGAATTTCCTGCATTGCTATCTTAAACAAACAAAATGTCATTTTTGTTTTTGACAAAAATCAGAAAACAGTATGGTAGAAGAGATTCTGTGGGGATGCTGGTACCAGTGGGAAGGGAGAGGATCTAAGGAAAGGGTGCAGGAGGGTGCATATGGTATAAATACTGTGTACACATGTATGTAAATGGAAAACTGAGACCTATTGAAACTACTCCAGGAATTGGTGGAGAAAAGATAAAGGAGAGCAATGGAGGGGATGAAATCAAATATGATTTATTTGATATATTGTAAGAACTTTTGTAAATGCTACAATGTACCCCCAGAACAACAATTAAAATTAAAATGTGCTTACTTGAAAAGAAACTTATAATATGGTAATAAAAATAAATATGTACTTTTAAAGAAAAATATAACAAGGTCATTTCAAAAGAAAAAATGTCTATGGTTGCTGAATAAAAGAAAGGATCAAGGATGATCCATTGTCCTGTTTATGATTCAAAATATATAACCTCCATTACAGAATTTTTATTTTTTGATGAAGCTAGTTTTACAGGGATAATCAGAAAAATTTGGGAATGATTATATGGATTTATCTGGTAGTTAGTTAAGTGCCCTGAATGTGTTAGTAGACTGGAAAAGATATTGCCAACTACATAAATGTTGACACCATACCCAATAAGGATCATGAGAACTCTGGGAATAAGGAATTTCTACAAAAGGCAAGTAAAATATAATATGATGAGAAATATTTGGGGAGATAATTATTTAAGTGCTAGAAATGCAGCCTAGTGAAACAAGGTATTCAAATTTGGAAACATAGTTGGTAAGAAAGCACAGTATTCAAAGCATCTGCTGCAGAAGAGAAGTAGGGGACTAATAGTGGTATTTCTTTGCTATGCAAGGCATAAGTCTGTAATTCTATATTTGAAAACTAAATATTCATACATAAACATATGTTTTCCAACATGCTCATTCTTGGAACTCCCCATATGACCTTATTCGGGTTTATTTTCTCTCAGAGTAAATCTCATAGTTTGAGATATGGTATAATTTACATATTTAACATATTTACATTGCCTTTTCCATATACCAATGTAACTTTCAAAGTAGCAGAGGTTTTTTCACTTAAAATATATTGCAAAGTTTTTGACAATGCTCTCCACATTATAGGTGAATATTTATTGAATTAATGAACATACTGGAATGAAAGAATTGGAGGAGATGAATATGTCAGGAGGCATTTGAGGTACTGGGCTAACTACTGAAGAAGGGAAACATAGCATCTGAGATCAGACTGTCATAGAATCTTGCAGACTCCCTTCTCCACCTATAGAAGGGATTTTGGCATTTGCTAATTTTTATATAAGAGCATAACCTTTTCCACGGGGGTATAGTTCTTGTGTTCAATTCAAATATTCTTTCTGTGCTGCCTATTAAAATACAACTCCTGTTACCCTGGCTCAAAGGACATGGTATCGCTCAGTCATACCATCCTCATTCATCAGTGTATTGAGCTAACAGTGTATAATGATAAAAGGGAAAGAGCAACATAAATGCCTGTTCATACTTACTAAAGACTGGGTTATACAGTAATGGTGATAAAACCAGACACTAAAAACTAGAAATGAGACAGTTTATTAATAATCTCCATGCTCAATTACATAAAACTTCCAAGATGCTTCAACCAAAACTAAGTGTTCAAGCCTCTATACTAACTCAACCCACCCCCAACATCTCTAATCAAAGCTAACATGTGGCAAACAAATGTGAATTTGGTTCTTGCAATTTGGCATTCTCTTTTATGTCAATCTCTCATCATCATTTATTTATTTGGCAATTTCTAGTAGCATCTCTCTGATGCTACTAGATAGTATCAATTACCTTATAGATTTTCTTACAGGTTGACAAAGCCAGTTCCTTCGCTCACTATGCTATGCACATTTTTTTAACTGTTGCGTTGGACTTTGTCTCATCCTATGGTAAAGCTATGTAACCTAGATATGAATATAGATATGTTGTGCATGATGAGAGGACGACCACTGGAATTACATCAAATGTATTTGAACCCTTCTTATTTTCTATACACCTCAGTTTTCTGACTTTGAAAGTACGGATATCTGTAGAGTAGGATGCTTTTGAAGAATTGAACAAACAATGCATGTAGGGCACATAACATGATACCTCATTCATTGGGTGTCTTCAAAATGATTTGCAATTATAATTATTGGTGTACCAATTCTTAGTTTTTAAAGTACTACTTTGCAAATGTATGACTTAGTGGAGGTAAATATGCAATCACCCACCATCATTCAGTCAGGAAGGGTTCAGAGAACACTTTGTTTGCTAATTTTTATTCAATTTTTCTAGAAAATCTATTGCTTAACATATATATTATACCTTTAATTATTTTCTTGCTATGCCATAAGAAATATTGTGCATTTGGCTTGCTGTATTGACCATATCTCCTTCCACTATTTAGATGTGTATATGTTCTCTAGGATGGTAATTTTCTTAAAACTTACTAATAATTGTGAGCTAAATAAAATTTTTTTAGACCCTTTGGAGTACAAGATATTTATCTTTGTTTGTTGGCTAGAAAAAAAATATCAGCTACAAGTAACAGGGAACCTAGTTGATAGGGACTTAGACTATTTGGGGATGGTAACATGGAGGAAGAGACAGACTTCAGTTTTCTCAACAAAATTTTACTGGAATTTCTTCTCTTTTATTCTATTTTGTACTTCTTTTATCACCTCATGATTAACAACTAAGCCACCAACATACTGAGCATGAAATCTATGTATCAGGTAGAATAAATTGTGGAGTAGTAAGATAAAAATCCCCTCGAACTTCTGAAAGAAGTAAAAATTTTATCCAAAGCTTCCTGAGAAACTTTCCCTTGAGTTCCGCTGACTGAAACTGAGCATAGTATTGCTTAAAACAAAGTCAGGTAAAAAGAAAGGCTATAAAACTCCCTCAGCCAGAGTAAAACTTTTTTGTGTGTGTATTTTAGCAATTGTAGCTTCAAACGCTGTATGAATTTGGGCTTTTTAACCAATTTATCTTTATATGATTTTGTCTAGTATTGCAGAATAGTTTGAAATGGAGCTAAATTGGTTCATCTTTTCTATGCTTTAGCATAAAAATTAACCTCATATTCTGTTCTTAGACACTAACAATGATTGATTTTAAACAAAAGAATAAGGAGAACATATCATCAGTCCTTCTTAGCAGTGGTTCTGGATCGTTTGTTGAGTAAAACTATCTCTAACAATCTGCTGTTTATTTGCTAGGTTTCCATTTCAAATTTAGATACTGATAGCAAAGCCCTTATCTTTTTTCTTTTATTCTATTACCATCAGTGAATTCATAGAGGTTTTCATACTGCCAAAGACCCTAAATGAAGTACCAAGTTTTTATCTGATATTTAAAATGTGTGAAAAGTGATGAAGTACACAAGTTCTTTTGCAGATACAATAATTACAGCACATCTGGCATCATTTCTGCTGGCCCTGCCCTGCTGTTTTTCCTCAGTGGAGATCTGGGCTCCAGATGTTGCTGATGCACTTGGATGGTCACCCACAGTCTGTCACCCTCAGGCACAAGAGCTGGAGCCAAAACCACTCAAAATTCCTGATGGCAAAAATTTTCAGAACAGCAGAACTGCCTTGAAAACAAATGATCATGTCCTGAGCTATCAAAAGTCAGCCTCATAGAAACTGATTTAATTTATAGAAACAGGCAAAGAAGCTATAAATTGCTTTGCTTCTACAAAAAAAATCTACAGAATTTTATTATGAAAGTTCTTACTATTAGACTATAATGCCTTAACATCTCTTATTTACTGTAAAAGAAAAATATTTTCTTTAAATACAATTGGTATCTGTCAGTCCTTATTTAGAAAGCAAGACTGCTTAGTGTATTGATGAATCACATATCATGTGTTTTTCCTGACTTGATAGGTGTCTTTAAAAAATAAAATCTCTGAAAACACATTGAATTTTTTTTGTGAATGAGCTCCACTTACAGTATTGAGTTCCTTATTCTTTTTCACAGTTAAAGAAAATTTTATAAAAACTTTTTTTCCTAAAAAGACAAAAAATAATTCCTCTTACCTACCAATTTCCTGCTTCATTTAAGTAAGTCATAATGATCAAGAACAGTGACTTACTTCTGTAATCCCACCAACTCAGAAGGTGGAGATATGGAGAGTCGTGTTTCAAGGCCAGTTCTAAGACAAATGTTAGTGAGACCCCCATTTCAACAAAAAAAAGTATTTGTGGAGGTGCATGCCTGTCATCCCAGCTACATGGGAGGCACAAGTAAGAGAGTCATTGTGGTCTAGACAAAACTTCAAGACCCTACCAGAAAAATAACTAATGTAAAAAGGAGGCCTAAAGTTCAAAATTCCAGTATTGCCATATATATGTATGTATAGCTAGCTAGATATATGTTATATTTTCTGTTTTCTATTCCTTTACTTGAAATCAGAATTTATGGCACTACATTTATGTTCTATTTATTTCAATCTTCATATGTAATTACTCTTTATAGTTCTTAATGACAAAAGTTATTTATCACACTCGTTAATATTCTACTTCACTTCAGGTACTGTAACAATACCATAGAATGAGAAACTTAAGAAACATTTGTTTCTCATAGTTTTGGTGGTTAGGAAGTATAAGATTATGATCCTGTAAGTTTTAGGATCTTACAAAGGCCTGTTTCTTAGCTCCTAGATAGCTCTCTTCTGGCTGTCTTTCTATAGCACAATATTCAGAGAGCGCTCTGTGGTCTCTCTTAGCCAAGTGCTAATCTCACACATGAAGCCTTACGACTTTATAATATCCCACAAACTCTGCCTCAAAGTGCATAATGCAAGGAATTTGCTATCAATATAAATATTTGAGTATATATAAACATTATTTATTACAATAACTTCAATTATGTGCTATAAATAATTAGTATTGTGAAAAGAATAATTATTTGCTAATATATTAAAATATTACAGTTCATTTCATGTAATCTATCTATGCCTTCTGTAGTAGTGTTCCACTGTAGCTATGACAAATTACGTAGTCACTTAAAATGACAAAATTTGATTTTTACCTTTCTGGAGGTCAAAGTCTTAGAATCAATTAGTCCTTCTGGCTGTGGGCAGTGTTCCTTCTGGAAATTCTAGAGGAGAATCAAACTCCTTGCCCTCTCTGGCTTCTAGAGGTCTCCTGTGCTCCTTGGCTCTTGTGTTCTTCCACCATCTTGAAATCTAGTACTGTCAGATTTTCAAACACCTGTCTGCACTGGTCTCATTCTCTGTCTGTCCCTTCATCACCTCTACTTCCACCATCACATGTCCTTTGACCCTGGCCTTCCTGCCTCTTCTGAATGCACTGGGCCTGCCAAGACAGTCAAGGACATTCCCCTCATCTTTAGGTCCATAAATTAACTTCAGCTGCAAAACTTTTGCTATGACATGAACATATCTGAAGAGTTTAGGGTTTAAAACAAGGACATTTTTGAACATTTTTAATGTACCTACCAAACTTCCCATCTCAATTTTTACCTACAAATGAATACTTCATAATGAGCTGACCAGCTTAATGTCAACCATCTAGAAATGAGCAGAAAATGTGTAAGTAGAGGAAAAAAAACCTAAAATATAATGAGTATATTTTAAATTCTTTATACACAAAAAAACATATTGACCCTAACTTCATTAATTCCGATCCTTACTTCATTAATCATTCATGGTTTGATTTTCCTTAGCCTCAGAGATTTAGATGTGGAGCATTACCTGACAAAGGAAGTGCTCATATAAGAGAAGTTTGAAGAACAATTGCAAAAACTAGAAAATGAGGGCCAGATTTTCTTCCTGGATTAAATCCCGTGGGTTGGTGATGGTCTTAAGTCATGTGCAAAACTTGAACACATGTGAAAATCTTAGACCTTATCATGTAATTTTTTACCATATTTGTGAAGAGTTTAGATTCCCAAACCAGACTCAGCACTAATATGAAATTTAAAAAATTATCAAAGTTCAAATTTATTTGCCTTATTTAAAAAACTGATATTTGGAAACTTTTTCAATGCAAGATACCTAAAATAAATTGATTATTCTTCTTAAAGCAGTAGTAACATTCAATATCTGAAATATTTAGTGACATGAAAAATATTTTTAAGGAAAACAAATATTTGTAACTTTTCTCTGGTACTAAACCAAAAAGTTTCTCTACTCTTTATCTGGATTTTTTAATTAGCTAGTTATCTTGATTTTCTCAAGGCATCAGTGAACATAGTTTAACTAAGACTATAGTTACCTGTTGATTTCAATATGGCTTGAAACAGATTAAGAGTATAGAGTGAGACATTTAATAAAATGGTAAATTTTAATCAAGTCTAGAATTTCTGGAGTTTCTTCCTCTCTATATAGAAATAATTATAAACATTATCTTCAAGTCATTTTACACTTTACATCTTGAGGTGTCATTTTCCTATTTGCTCTTTCATAGATGTATAGTTGCATTATGCCATCTACTTTTGTTAGAAATTATGTTGTAAAATTTAACTCGACTATATATTTTTTCTTCAAAATTTGGAATATAAGCAATCAATCATTGTAGTACATAATGCTACCATGAGTTAAATTAGTTGTCTTGGACAACACTATCAGCTCAAATGAATGATTGTCCAATAGGCACATAATAATGGGAGAATTACCTTATTTGCTGCCCATCTATCATTTTAAGCAGTCTTTTAAAAAGACATAAGCAGATGTCAGACATCTGGAAGTTTCAGGTGACAAGTCATTTTGAGAGAAATAATTTAAGCCTTGAAGATAAAAATGGAAGTGTCCAATCACTTTATGCTATCATGAGGCTCTTAAAAATAAATTAAAAATTTATCTACACACATTCTGTGTTCTAATGGGTTATATTCATGGCAAAATGAAGTGAGAAAAGAAGGGAGAACTATGTAAGTGTTGACCAGTATTATTCCCAATAATTCTAATTTTGCCAAAACTAAATAGGTTGCCCAGCAATCATTGGTTTTAAAAGAATTTAATGAATTTGAACATAGGAAAGCAAAAGAACTTTGTTTTATACATGATAGAAAAGGACAATATTAACCATAGTTCAAGTAGATAAGAAAAAAAGGCATAAAGGAATGCATGCTAACATTTGTTAAAAGAGTTACTTTATATGATTTACCTTATGTAATTATTTTACAAACTTATACTAGTATCTAATATTTTCTGGATTTTATACGATTACTAAGGCTCTATATGTTAAATCACATGTTAATAGTTATCTATCCCATAAGTGCCAGGGATTTGGGATTTGAATATAGTCATTCATCCCGCAAATGTGTTAAGCCAGGACAATGAGAACACAAAGTGATACTCTCACTGATCACATATTTTATAGTATGATTCATACAAGAAACTAAGAGTAAATGTTTCAAATGGTAATGTGACAAAAAGAAATGAGCAAAAAGGGAGATAGGGTTCTTATTCCATTTTGTGCTGCCATAAAATAAATATCTGACAGGGTAATTTATAAAGGATAGAAATTCATTTTTCATAGTTCTGGGGGGTGTGAAGTTCAACATCAAGGCACATGCAGGTGTCTGGAAAGAGCCAGCAGTTGTCTGCTTCTAAGATGACACTTTTGACATTATATCTTCATGTAGAGGAAAATGAGAGAGCAAAAGGATCCAATGCTGTGTGATGCCTCTTTTATAAGGACATCAACACCATTCACTAAGAAGATTCCTCATAACTTACTTCTTGTGGTGATGGGGATCAAACCCAGAGCCTTATGGGTAATAGGCAGCCATTCTACCATTAACAAACATTCCCAGCCCTGAAGACTTTCTTCTTAAAGTCTCCATCTCTGAATACTATCACATTTGCACATAAATCTTTGAGTAGACATGAATATTCTTTCAAACCATATCTCTGATGGAAACACATTGCCTGTAGAGAAACTAGCAAGTATAAGAAAAAAAAGAAAAGCCATTACTAACACTGTGATGGTAATAAGCATAGAAATACATGAGATAGTGTATCAGATAATGTGTTGTTTGCTTTGTGTAGACCATACTAGGACTTGAAGTTTGGCATAATAGAGGAAACTTTGAACAATTTTTTTCAGAGAAGGGGCATGACTTGACTTAAATATTGAAAGGATCACCCTGCTGACTATTGGTAGAAAAAATCAATGGGAATAAATACAGGGTAGAGAATAGAAGGACCAGATGAGTTGCTCATTAATTGTGCAGGGGACAAATTATGCTTGCATGCATAGTTAAATGTTATAACTATGCTAAAAATGCTTCCTTGTTCCCCTTAGAAGGAACATGGTTTTGAAATGGCCAATCCACTTTTGTGGCTTGTGTTTTCAGTAGTCTCCATATTTTCTACTGCTTCAGATATTACTGGGAGGCAACTAAAAATAACAAGTGAAATTTAGTATTGACATCTGGAGTACTACAATATAAAAAGTCTCATAATAAAGACACAGGTTATAACTGGAAAGCTCGAAGCCCTGGGTCTAATGACAGTTCTTGGAAAAATAATACAGATATAATATAGAGTTAAGGCCAGACATTGTGAGTACTGATATCTAGGATTAAACAAAAAAACAAGGGTACTAAAATGGGAATATAAAGTTTTTGGGAAGTGAGTTTTAATAGGAAGTGCTATTAAAATGTCAAGGACAGGGATTTTACTCCCAATTGGATCAGTAAAATGACAGAAATTAGTTTATTTTCACTTAATATTTTCTTGGTTATGACTTGAGTAGTATCAATAGTAAAGTGGGAAGCATAAGAAGTTTTGAGGTGAGCTAAAGAATGAATGCGAAATAAAGAAAACAAACGGTTGGTACAGACAACCCTGGGAGAGGACAGTAGATGACAGGAGTGATAACTATAGTGAGACATGTTGTCATTTTTTAGTAACAGCCTTGTGTTTGCAGCTGATTGTTTTTATATTCAATTTGGTAAAATATGAACTAATGTGTTACAAAATGATGATTATTGTCACATGGAAAATGACATTAAATTAAGAAGCAATGTCCTGAAAGTTGGAAGAAGAAAAGAAATAAGAAAGTGAAAGCAGAAGTAGAATGATTATTTTCTAATAGATGAAGGAACATATTTTTTCTATTATAATAGGAGAGAAGAGTAGTGGTTAGAATGAAGATAGGCACATAGGTTTGGTGGTTTATTTATCACACTTCCTCTCCCCTACATTCCCATGTTGTAATCTCACAAGTTTGTGAATATATTACCACATATGTATGTGATTAAGTTAAGAATTTTGAGATGGAGAGATTAACCAGGATTATTCAGATAGGCCAAAATATGATCCCAAGGGGCCTTACAGGGAGGCAGGAAGATCAGAGTAAGAGAAAGGATTACCAAAATGAGGCAAAAGTAAGAGCGAAGCTATTGCTGGAAGTGGTCCATTGACCAAGGGATGCAGTTGGCCCATGGAAACTGAATAAGACAAAACAAACGAACAAACCAGAAGTGTTCCTCTAGAACCTCAGAAGGAACTCATGCCTTCTGATACTTTCAGTCCAGTAAAATCTACTTCTATAATCCTGTTGTCCAGTGCTTTAACAGAACAAACTGGTGTTGTTTTAATCCACTAAATTTTGGGTGATTTCTTACAACAGTGTTAGGAAACTGAAGCAATAGGCTTCATTGATGGATGATAAAGGAGGTCACAGCAAGCTTGTCTTTCTTAAGGTAACACTGTATCTCCTGAGATGATGTACAGAGAATGGGAGGGAAGAGGGCAGAAGAGCATGTACAGAATCACTTAGAATGGTGTACAAGTAGTAAAGAAAAGAAAGGCTTGAAGTCAGGGACAAAAGGTTTCATTCAAAGACTGTTACTAGCAAGTTTATGCATGTATCAAGAAAGAGGTATAGAGTATGGTGTGAATGGTATTTTTCAGACAGAACTAACATTTTGTAAAAGGAGAAAGTTTTTCAAGGAGAGAGTGATTTGGAAAGCTACAGTGGCAAATAAGGGTGATATCATTGCTGTTTATTCAGTTAAGAATGTCTGGATAGATTTGAAAGAAATATACAAAATCTATTGTTATAAACAATCATTAATGAGCCAATGAACTATTTAAAAACCTCTTGATAAACAAGACAGAGCAAAATAATAAGGCAGCAACAGTGTAACTTTAGCTTCCTTAAAGTATCAATCATTTATTTTCTAAAAATAATGAAGAAATTATTCTTCAGAATAATCTAGCAAGGATCTGCTTTAATCTATCAAATTAATAAAGTGTTCTAAAGGGATTATAAAATGGGTGATTATCTATTTTGACTTTTATAATATCACATAAGGGACCTGTATTTCCAGTAGCAATACAAAAAATGATGTTGGGGTGAAAAAATACACACCCTGAAGCCAGAGTCAAGAGCCCACAATAAAGTTTATCATACTCTCAGGTGGAGTGGCCTTGCACAGCATGGGGCCTGAAACCACTAAAGGAATCCTCAAGTGTAGGTTTTCCAACAAAGTATTAATCTCCATTAACTTTTACGATTCCAGGATTTGAAACTTGGAGATTTTTAGTGGACCATAGTAATTCTCAATTAATTATATCAAAGTATTTTAATTAAAGTGATCATTAGTCCTTGATTAAACATAAATCAATATCTCATTTCTAAACTGAGAAGTTGTTTACAACAAGAAGAGAGAATGTTCAATGAGACAAATTTTAACCTTAGCTCCTGTTTTGTTCTACAACTAAAATGAAGCTTTTTTGAATGTGATGCAATATTTGTAATTGTAATTGTGTTTGTAGGCATTGTTTTATGGTTGACATAACTAAGCATTTTTCCTAGTCTGGCGTTGTTACAGCCCTCACTGGAAATTAGCTTTGTTGTAATCATTCTCATTAAGTCGCACACTTATTTATGATAATACATGTGAATTTCCTTGATGCCTTGTCTGAAAAGACAATTTCAAGGTTATTTTCAGAATGGACATGTTGGAATTAACTTTTTTCAATTTCAGAGATATTTACTAAATTGATTAAAATTTTATTTGCTTTTACAAATAAAACGGCTCAAGGAGAATATGCTTTTGAAGGGCACCTACTTAGCAGAAGTACTACTGCTTTTTTAGAGTTTGATTGCTCTTAAAAGAAAGCATCATCCTTGACATTCTAAATACATTTGATAATTATGACAAAAAACAAAGAAAAATGAAAATAGACAATGATTTGAAAGGAACAGAATGGCAGCAATACTTGAGTATAGTCTGTCTACATTCCTAATCATATTTTTTCTTCTCTAATTTTCTGGGAGCTTTTAAGCATCTCTTTTGACATGACTTTACTTAACAGTAGATTCCTCATCATGTTACCACTTTGCCTTTTAAATCACAACATTCTGGCATTAAAATCATATTCCATAATAATCTTGGTACCAACTTTATACATATCTTACTTCAGTTTAGATAACTAATGTCACAGATAACTATTAAGCAACCTTTTTCGACAATATTGTATGCTTGTTCTTTTCAAATTGTTTGCCTCTTAACAACCAAAATAATAAAATTCACTAGCCACCAGCAGAATGAGATGAAGAGAGAAACATTATTTCGTGCATCTCTACTGAGTTTAGGAAACGAACTACATTAATTTATTTTACTTTATGTAACCTTTTTATAATATAATCTTTACATAATGCAAGGAGCTTAAGCTGCTGGAATTTTCCATAGCTACCCATAAAGTGGTATTAGCCGTAGGAAGCAATCCTTTCCTAAAGTGTTCTCCTCAACAGCCTCAACAGACTATCACTCTAGCTCTACAGCAACGTGTCTGCTAGCATCCTGGATATCTTCATTGCTTCACACGAGTGTGCATCAATGTGAGTTCACCGAGACTTTACTTTCCTTCTTTTTCCTGTGAAATCTGTGATGTAGTCCAGGGTCTAATTTTCCCCTCCTTCCCTAAAAGTGGACGCTCTCTCCCTTCAACTCTTTTTTGTTATATCTGTGTTAAATATATTTCAACATTTTCAGTTAATCCTGTAACGTCCTTTTTTTGTTCATTTATTCACAGTACATACATTGTTTGGGCCATTTCACCCCCCATCTCTCTCCCCCATCCTCCCCCCACTCCACTCCCAGTTCCAGACAGATCCCATTTTGCCCTTATCACTGATTTTGTTGAAGAAAAGACACAAGCATAATAAGGAAGACAATGCGTTTTAGTTGAGTTAAGGATAACTATACAGAAATATTCCTAGCATTGCTTTCATGTACCCATGTTATGACCCATGTTGATTCAACTCTAACTCAAGATCTTTACATTGGTTCCTGATCCCCCGCTCATGATAACTTCTGTTATTTTAAGGTTTCTATATTAGTTCCTGTGGAGTGGGGTCATCGAATGCTTTCATGTTTTGGGTTTTCTACCTGTTCCTATATCTCCTGTATGTGCTCTCCCCTTGTCATGTGATCCAAGTCCAACAACATTGCTGTATTTGCCCTAGATCTAATGTTTGCATATGCGGGAGAACATATGATTTTTGGTCTTCTGAGCCTGGCTGATCTCACTCAGGATGATATTCTCCAGTTCCATCCATTTACCTGCAAATGATGAGATTTTATTTTTCTTCATGGCTGAGTAAAATTCCATTGTGTAAAGGTACCACATTTTCTTGATCCATTTGTCAATAGTGGGGCATCTTGGTTGTTTCCATAACTTGGCTATTGTGAATAACACTGCAATAAATATGGGTGTGCAGGTGCCTCTGGAGTAACCTGTGTTGCATTCCTTTGGGTATATCCCCAGAAGTGGGATTGCTGTATCATATGGCAGATCTATGTTTAGATTTTTAAGACGTCTCCAATTTTTTTTCCAGAGTGGTTGCACCAGCTTGCATTCCCATCAGCAGTGTACGAGGGTTCCTTTTCCCCACATCCTCACCAACACCTGTCGTTAGTGGTGTTTTTGATGATGGCTATTTTAACAGGGGTGAGGTGGAATCTTAGTGTGGTTTTGATTTGTATTTCCTTTATGGCTAGAGATGGTGAGCATTTTTTCATGTGGTTTTTGGCAATTTGAATTTCTTCTTTTGAAACAGTTCTGTTTAGTTCAGTTCCTCATTTCTTAATTGGTTCATTGATTTTAGGAGAGTTTAGTTTCTTAAGTTCCCTATACATTCTGGTTATCAGTCCCTTGTCTGATGTATAGCTGACAAATATTTTCTCCCACTCTGTGGGTGGTCTTTTCAGTTTAGAGAACATTTCTTTTGTTGTACAGAAGCTTTTAAATTTATGAAGTCCCATTTATTTATCTTTTCTCTTAGTTGCTAGGCTGCTGGGGTTCTATTGCGGAAGTTTTAGCCTATACTTATTTGTTCCAGAGTGTTTCCTGGTCCTTCTTGTAGTAACTTCAGAGTTTCAGGTCTGATATTTAGGTCCTTGATCCATTTTGAGTTGATATTAGTACAGGGTGATAGACATGGATCTAGTTTCAGTTTCTTGCAACCACTTTTCCAGCAAAATTTGTTGAAGAGGCTGTCCATTCTCCATCATATATTTTTGCATCTTTGTCAAAAATGAGGGCTCTTTGCCAGTGCAATGCTGTTTTTATTGCTACTGCTTTGTAATATAGTTTGAAGTAACATATTGTGATACCTCCAGCATTGCTCTTTTTGCTGAGCATGGCCTTGGCTATTCATGATCTCTTGTGTTTCCAAATGAACCTTAGGGTAGATTTTCAATCTCTGTGATGAAAGTCATTGGGATTTTGATGAGAATTACATTAAACATGTAGATTTTTTTTGGTAGTACAGCCATTTTTACTATGTTGATTCTACTAATCCATCTTCTTTCCATATTCTGTAGTCTTCCTTGATTTCTTTCTTCAGGAGCTTGTAATTCTCTTTGTAGAGGTCAGTCACATCCTTTGATAAATTAATTCCTAGGTATTTGATTTTTTTTGAGGCTACTGTGAATGGAATTGTTTCCATGTGTTCCTTCTCAGTTTGTTCGTTGTTGGTGTATAGTGTAGCTAATTATTTTTGTAAGTTGATTTTGTATCTTGCCACGTTACTATAGTTACTTATGGTATCTAAGAATGTTTGAGTAGAGTTTTTGGGTCTTTAAGCTATAGGAACATGTTGTCTGCAACGAAGGATATTTTGACAGTTTCTTTACCTATTTTTATTCCTTTTATTTCTTCTTCTTGCCTAATTGCTCTGGCTAGGAATTCCAGTACTATGCTGAATAGGAGTGGGGATAATGGTCACCCTTGTCTCATTCTTGCTTTTAGGGGGAATGTTTTCAGGTTTTCAACATTAAGTATGATGTTGGCTATAGTTTAGTCATGTGTAGCCTTACAATGTTTAGTTACTTTCTTCCATTCTTAGTTTTCTTAGAGCTTTTATCATGAAGTGGTTTTTGTATTTGCTTCTATTGATGTGCTGTATTACATTTATAGATTTGCATATGTTGAACCACCCCTACATCCCTGGGATAAAGACAACTTGGTCATGGTGAATGATCTTTCTGATGTGTTGTTTGATTCAGTATGCCATTGTTTTATTGATGATTTTTGCATCCATATTCATTAAGGAAATTGGCCTTTTTGGAGGTGTCTTTGTCTGGTTTTGGGATGAGAGTAATATTGGCTTCATAAAATGAGTTAGGCAGTGTTCCTTCCCTCTCTATTTTGTGGAACAGTTTAAGGAAAGTTGGTATTAGTTCTTTAAACATCTCATAGAATTCAGCAGTGAATCCATCAGGTCCTGGACTTTTCTTTTTAGGGAGGCTTTTGATGGCAGCTTCAATTTCTTTTTGTGTTATAGATCTATTCAGGTGTTTAATATCTTCTTGGTTCAGTTTTGGGTGGTTGTAAGTTCCTAGAGATCTCTCCATTTCTTAGGGATTTCCAAATCTATTAGAATATAGGCTCTCAGTGTAGTCTCTGATGATTTTCTGGATTTCTGTGGTGTTTGTTGTTATCTCCTCTTTTGCATTTCTGATTTTCCTGATTTGAGTTTTTTCTCTCCTCATTTTAGTTAGGTTTGCCAGGGGTTTTTCAATCTTGTTTATTTTTTCAAAGAACCAGCTTTTTGTTTCATTGATTCTTTGTGTGGTTTTTCGTTGTTGTTGTTGTTTCTATTTCATTGATTTCAGGCCTTATCTTAATTATTTTTCCTTCTGCTTGTTTTGGGATTTGCTTGTTCTTGTTTTTCTCAGAGTTTGAGCTGTAGTGTTAGGTCATTAATTTGAGATCTTTCTGACCTTTTAATATATGTACTCATGGCTATAAACTTTCCTCTTAGGACTGCCTTTGCTGTGTCCCATAGGTTCTGGTAGGTCGTGTTTTCATTTTCATTAACTTCCAGGAACTTTTTAATTTCCTCTTTTATTTCATTGATGACCCATTCATCATTGAACAATGTGTTGTTCAGCTTCCAATTGTTTGGATGTTTTTGTTGTTGACTTCTAGTTTTAATGCATTGTGGTCAGAAAGAGAGCATGGAAGTATCTCTACTTTCTTGTATTTACTGAAGCTTGCTTTGTGCCCTATGATATTATCAATTTTGGATAAGGTTCCATGGACTTCTGAAAAGAATGTATATTGTACAGAAGTTGGATGAAATATTCTGTAGACATCAGCTAGGTCCATTTTATCTATGCTGTGATTTAGTTCTAGGATTCCTTTATTGATTATTTGTTTTGATGACTTATCTATTGGTGATGAGGGGTATTAAGGTCTCCCACTATCACTCTGTTGGAGTTTATATATGTTTTTAGGTCCTTCAGTGTATGATTGATGAAATTGGGTGCATTGATATTGGGTGCATATAGGTTGATAATTGTTATTTCCTTTTGGTGTATTTCCCCTTTATTAATATGGGGTGCCCTTTGTTATCTCATTTGATCAATGTAGGTTTGAAGTCTATTTTGTCTGAGATAAGTATTGCTACCCCTGCCTGTTTCTGGGGACCATTGGCTTGGTAAATCTTCTTTCAGCCTTTCACTCTCAGACAGTGTGTATTTCTGTCCATGAGGTGGGTCTCCTGTACACAGCAGATTGTTGGATCTTCCTTTTTAATCCAGTTTGCCAGTTGTTGTCTTTTGATGGGAGAATTTAGTCCATTAACATTCAGTGCTAGTATTGATAGGTACGTGGTGATCCCTGTCATATAGTTGTATATGTTGATTAAGAGTTTGATTATGTGTAACTGAATCAATGTTACTCTCTACTTTCTTGCCTTTTCTTCTCCTGTGGTTTGGTATTGCCTGCCCTTTCATGGTTTTGTTTCCTCTCATTTTCTGTATGCAGAATTCCTTGGAGAATCTTTTGCAGTGGTGGCTTGGTGGTCATATATTGTTTAGTTTCTGCTTATCATGGAAGAGTTTTATTGTTCTGACTATTTTGAATGATAGTTTTTTGGGTAGAGTATCCTAGGATTGAAGTTATTTTCATTCAGTGCTTAGAAGACTGCACTCCATGCTCTTCTTGCTTTTAATATTTCTGTTGAGAAGTCTGCTGTTTTTTTGATGGGTTTACCTTTGTATGTTATTGTTTTTTCTCTCTTACAGCCTTCAATATTCTTTCTCTAGTCTCTGTACTTGTTGTTTTAATGATAATATGTTGTGGGGAAGTTCTATTTTGGTCAGATCTGTTTGGTGTTCTGGAGTCTTCATGTACCTGAATGGGCATAGTTTTTTCTAGATTGGGGAAATTTTCTGTTATTATTTTGTTGGTTATGTTATGCATTCCTTTTTCTTGCACTTCTTCCCCTTCTTCAATGCCCATGATTCTCAGGTTTGGTATTTTGATGGAGTCAGTGAGTTCTTGCATTTTCTTTTCACAGGTCTTGAGTTGTTTAACTAATAGTTCTTAAGTTTTTCCTTTAATTGCCATTTCATCTTCAAGTTCTGAGATTCTGTCTTCTGTTTGTTTTATTGTGCTGGAATGGCCTTCCATTTTGTTTTGTATTTCTGCTTAATTCTTTTTTCTGAGGTTTTCCATATTGTGAGTTACTTCCTCTTTAATATTGTCAATTTTTGACCTTAATTAATTTATCTCTCTATTTATGGTAGTCTCAGTTTCAGTTTGGCATTTATTTAGGGCTTCTATGATTTCATTTATTTGTTTCTGGGTTTTCTTATATTTTTTGTTTTTGTTTTCTTGGACCTTCTTGAGTGCCTCCTGTACGTTTTGATTGACCATGTCTAGTAGCATCCGTATGAAAGTCTCATTGATTACTTGTAGGATTTCTTCTTTCAGACTGTCCTTGTGGGCTTTGTTGGGTTCCTTGGTGTAGTTTATCTTTGTTTTGTTGGAGTCTGTGTCTGGGCATCCATTTTCTTCATTTCACTCTAAATCCTGTACCACTTTATTTTTGGGGGGAGAATGGTTTCCCTCACTTTTTCTTCTTCTCATATTTCCACTAGGTACTGTTTCAATCCTGGACTATGTGTAATTTAGTAATAGCTAGGTAACAATATTAATACTAGCAAAACCAAGAAAGAAGGACAAAAAAGATAAACAGATGGAAAGATATAAGGAAGAGAGCAGAGAGGGGAGAGGAAAAGAGAAAAAAAAAAAGAAAAGAAAAACAAAAAAAATGGGAGAGATGGTGGGTGATTGAACAGCAAACCAGGCAGCAAATCCCTTAAAGAAGGGAGGAAAAAAAAATTCACCAGTCTGGAATAGGAGAATTGCAGTCTAAGTGGTTTTGATGTAACTCCTTTAGCATCCAGACCTGTCTGTGTGTGTCTCTTAGGCAGGTTGGAGGCCCTCCTGTGGTGGGTGGCAGGTGTGTGGGGTCCCATGGGCCTACAAGTGAGGCCTTTTGAGGCAAACTAGCATTTTTTCTGAGCATGGGCCTGGTGTGCCTGAAGGGCATGGGCCGGTGGAGTGGAGATCCTGCCTGTCTGTGGTTTGCCAGCTTGGTAGGCTTTAGGGGCACAGTCCCGGCAGAGATCGTGCAGGCCTGTGCAAGCCTGAGGGGCATGGCCTGATGGAGTGGATATCAGTTAGGCCTGTACAGACTTGGGGAGCACAGCCCAATAGAGTGGATATCAGTGCAGGCCTGTGCACACCTGGGGGTGTGGCCTGCAGAGCAGAGATCGTGTGTGTGTGTGTGTGTGTGTGTGTGTGTGTGTTCCTGGCTTGGCAGGCCATAGGGGTGTAGGCTTGCAGAGTGGATGTTGTGCAGGCCTGGGGAACATGGCCCAGCAGAGAAGGGATCACGTAGGCCTGTGCAGACCTGAAGGCATGGCCTGGCAGAGATCATGAATGTTTGTGGATCCCTAGCTTGGCAGGCCTAAGGGCTTGTTTTGCAGAGATCATGAAGGTCTTAGGGGTGGGAGTTTGAGGTAGCACAGCCCTGCAGGGGCTAAGGATCAGAGCTGGAGGATCGGCCATCCCCTGGTGTTCAGAGCATTAGCTTCGTGGGCCTATGGGGCAGGGCTTGGCATGAAACACCTGCTATTGTTTTAGTATACCATGGCCTGGAGAAGCCAAGGTAAGGGTTCAGAGTGCTGATGTTTCAGCTCTACCTTGTGCTTTACCTAAGTCAGTGTGTCTCCAGCCTTTCAGCAAACTTCCTGGATCACGGAGGTCAGGAGGTCTGTGGCTGTGTCCCAGTCGCCAACTTGGATTCCTCCCTTCAACTCTTTATCTTAATTTAAAGTCATATGGCACTTGGAGAATTGTTTTTCTTTCTATCTACTCAAGAACAGATCCCCACCCTTAACACACCTGGATCTGTGGAGTGAATGCCACTGCTCCTGTATCCCACAAACATATCCGCTCCTCAGAGGCCAATCTCAGTGGCTTTGCACTCCCCTCACTGATGTGTTCTTGGATCCTCAACCTCACTTCATGTACTGAAGATTTCAACTGCCAGCTCGAGTCCTTCAGTGACTTCTCATTATGCTAATAAAAATGTCTAATCCCCAATGCCAGTATAAAAAGGCCCCTACCTATCTTTGTAAGGTTTACCTATCTTTGTAAACCTTTCCTGTACCACTCCCTCTTTCTTTCTCATGTAAGGGCAGCTATTTCTTTTTCTTTAGCTCTCAAGTAAAATGTTATACTCTCAAAATTGAGGTCCTAGAAAGTTAATTTGTTTACTATTAAACAAATAGTAAATAGTAAAGAACTGTTCTTACCACAATACTAAAATGATTTTCTAAATACTATAATAATTTCATGAAGACTCAGATTAAAAGGCTTGGGACCTCTTAGGAAAGCAAAGTATGCATATAATGTATAGTGTAAATTGCTCCAATATTTAATTATTCATAGTCAGTATGCTTTACCATACAATAGTAAAAAATAAAGTGTTATACAAGCACTCTTGGCTCACATCTGCAATTATTGTCACTTGAGAGACTAAGATCAGGATTGTGATTCCAAGTCAGAATTGAGAAACAGTTTTTGAGATCCTATCTCAACCAGTAGGGCTGGGACCAGTGGCTTATTCCTGTCATTCCAAGGTGCACAGGAAGGTGAGATCAGGAGAATCATGGTATCCTGGAGAAAAAAGTTTGTGACACCCTCATTTCAATGGGGCACCCACCTGTCATCCCAACTATGGGAGGAACCTTAAAATAGCAGTCTCTTGGACCAGACTTTCATGGGAAAAAAATGAAACATTTTTTCCAAAATAACTAGAACAAAAAGGGCTAGAGATAGAGGAAATATTATGTTGTCATGTATGAAGATGGAAAAATGAGACATGTTAAAACTATTCAAGGAATGGGGGAGGGCAAGCAGAAAGTAGAATTCTGAAGGGGGTGAATTCATCTATGATATATTGCAAGAGCTTTTGTAAATGTCACAATGTACCCCTGGTATAATAGTAATATGATTATAAATAAATTAATTTAGAAAAAAGAAAGTGGAAAAAAAGGGGCTGAAATTGTGATTCAAGTGGTAGAGTGCCTGTCTAGTAAGCCTGAAGCCCTGAGTGTAAACCCCAGTGCTGCCAATAAATAATAATAATGCATAATGATAACAGTAATAATAATGTGCTTCTGATTGAAAGACATGTGAACACTTAACATAGATTCAGATGCCTTTCCTCTTAAGTAGTCTTTCATGGTCAAAAGCTGACTTATGCTTTTCACAATAGAGATCTGTTTGATTTTGATCATAATTTTCCAGGACTCAGATACATTGGCAAGATGAGACATTTAACTTCTAATGGCAGACACAGATACTGGTTATCCATCCTTTTCTTCTGTTTGCCTCCAGGTGTGAAATTCCTCAAGTATTGCATATTGAACCACACTTTGAAATTCTTCTTCCTGTTCCCTGATGCTGAACTCTCCAATCACAGTTCTGGTGTCTGATGTCTTGCAGCCTCTGGAGAAGAAGAAGTGCTTGTGATCAACTGAAGGGCTGGTCTTCAGGTGATTTTTGCTTTTGCAGTTAAAGCACGTGTGCTATCTAGATCAGCTAAGCATATCTAATATGAATTTCATTTTATTTTCTTAAAAATGTCAAATGTGTGTATTTAGACATGTATTTGAAGAATGTTTTTGCAATTCCTTCTATATTAAGCATTCTTGGATTTTTGTTTAAAACAAATACTCCCTAATAGTGCATGATCCAAACATAGATCTACTTAGTATCTGTCATGCAAGAATACCTAAACCCCCAAAGTCATTATACTATCTCAAAAAAATCTGGAAATTTCAGATTCAGGGTGTTTAAAAGATTGCATCAATTTAACATTAACCTTTACCCTTATAATAAAGTTTAGAATTTTGACTCACTTCAATATGCTGCTGAAAAGCTACACACACCTAAGTTTGACTCACTTTAGTCTGACTTAGTGAGCCTAGGAACTATGAAGCTCAGTTTTTAAACTTTACCTGGAATGATGAAGTACACTTGGCTTTAATTTCTCTTTCCAATCTCACATGCATGCCTCCCTAGGCAGAACTGTATGAAACAAACAGTAGAATGCATAAAGAAGAATGTGAATGTGAGAAAAGAAGAAAAGATGGGTAGTTTCATGAGACTTGTTTCCTTATTTTGTTAAGAGGATGTAGTTATAATTAGCAGCAACCTACTTCATTGCCATTTCATATTCATTTTTCCTATGTTTATATTCCTTGTTCTTCACCTGTTCTGAGTTAATTACCTGGAAGCATTTAACAAGATAAGTGTTATACTTCCAAGCATGACTCAAATCTTCATTTAAGGAAAAATTAAAAATCTTCAGTGATGCTGCCTACTTAAGATTCATATAGTTTTTTTAATTAATTTTATGACTCAAATAGCAATACTATGAGGTAAAGTAGAATACCTTACAAGTTCCTATTAATCATTTAATGATCGTCACACCCACCAAGTCGCAAATTTGGATTAGAAAAATAACCACTTCAGTCTATGTCTTAGGTCCTTTTTTATGGTCTCATGACATGAAACTACAATGTTTGATAGTCTAGGTTTCTAGAGCAATGGAAGCATTGTAGAATTACTTGTCAAAGCAAAAATTATACAAGACCAAGAAAAATAAGCAAAGAAGATCTTATTCAAGACCATTGCAACAGAGAGGGAGAAGATATAATTTAGTATGAACTCAACTCCTCTGATTAAAAAACACAGTAGAGTTTTAAGAACTGATGTGAGGGAATTCAATAGATCATCTGTGTTTGCTCACTGCTTTACTTAAAGGAAAGCAAACTTCCTAATGACAGAAAGATAGCTTATCATGATATAGGTAGTTTTTGCAGCTTAGTAAAAGGTACCTCCTTCTATTCCTCCACAGAAATTATTAGGTTCTTACTCTTCCAGAAATACTGGAGGATAGATCTGCCATTTCCCTTGATGCTTATAGTTCAAAATAATGGCTCTCAGTCTTGGAGAGACATTCCTAGACTCTAAAACAGGTAAGAGGCTTTTAAAAGATTTACGTCTCAAAGGGGTAAAGAAAGGATTAACTTTTAAAATTTTTCTGAAGTAAAGGCTTTAAGAAAAGGGATTTTAAGGCATAGGGTCAGGAACATGACTTTCTAAAGTTTGATATGACTGAGAAAAAGTTGAGGTTGTCTTGGTTTACTCCTGGTGGAATTATTTCTCCATTTAATACTGAGTCATTGATAGGAAAAATAATTTTTAATGTCTCTCCTACATCTACTCCTTGACTATCTGATCTCTATGCATTATGAGAATGGAAGAAACAGAATTATTTGCTAGTGATAGTCCAGTACATTTAGATGATAGGAATCCCAACTTGGCCTTGCTATCCATGACATTCACAGAGACCTATTCCATTATACCTAAAAGCTGGATTTATGCTGTTGCTGTCACTGAAATTTCAATGGCTATAATGCCCCACTTGTACAAAAGTCCTCTAGAAGATATTCTTTTGAACTTTGTTCCTAGGATTTTGATTCTCTTCTCTCTAATGAACTATCCACATAAAGGTGAAGAAAGTGAGTTCTGGGCTTTGCTGTAGAGTTTAGTTAATCATTGGATAAGCTTAATATACTTGCTAAATCAACTTGTATTGGTAAGAATGATGAAAATTGACAGGCCCTTGAAAGACAACCACCTGAATTGAGATCCAAATGGATTTCCAATTAGAGCAAGACAGGTTTCACCAGACAGTGAAAGAGTAACTGTCTCTACTAATTACAAAAGCTCTGCTGAATTTCAGGATTTTGAGTCTTAGAATTATCTAAATACTTCTAAATATCATCATTTCACTATCAGGTACCAGTTTTCCCAATGAATAGGCTTGACTAGAGAAGTCTGGGAAGTCTGTGAATTCAACTTATATAATAATTCATCAGACAACAGAAATAGAGCAAAGTCTTTGTATGGCTTTTGTCAGTATCTTTTTATGGTAGTCATAGAAACTTACAACATTTCTCTATATGCCTTGAGCATGGAATTGAAAAAATCCTGTTTTTCTCTTTCTTTGGTATTTCAGTATTTTGGCAAGCATTTATCCACTCCATAGGCCATGTCTTTTGCATGCCCAGCACAAATGTTTTGCTACCAATATTTGGGTCTTTATAGCTTTGGCTTCAGTAGGTATTTTAATCCTGATATCTATAGGTAATGATTTAAAATAGATTAGATTGCTAATCTCAAATTCCCAGGTTTTGAGAGTTGACTACTTGCAACTATGTCTGGTATTGATTATTGTATCACTTACATTTCAGTTATAATTGATGTTTTTAAACAAAAGAGAACTGAGTACAATGGGAAAATAAAAGAATGTCTACTAAGAACTGTTTACACTACCAAAAGAGAAGTAGAAACTAATTTTAGATAACATAATACAACTCCATTGGTATTTGTATTTTAGTGTATTTCTTATTTTCTATGAATTATTTTATTTTTTAAATTAATTTGTATTTATTGAATTTTTTCAGTGTCATGACTTTTGAGATGAGATGTGTTTTATTGGCATTATTCTCTTAATCATACAAGAACTATACAAGATCAATACTGTAAAAACGAGCTATATACTAATAAAGACATTAGACATAGGGTGGAGAAGCAACCTGGCTAACTTCAGATGATTATGGTCTGAAACACCATTTATCCATCATATAGCTTGAGTTCAGTCTCCCTCCCTGATTGAAAAACTTACATTTTAAACTGTTTTACATAACTCAGTCTCTCAAAATGTAAAATAACCAATACTATTTTGCATGTAGATAATGAAACTTTACTGGAATATTTAGGACTTACAAAGCTGACATAAAAAAGGATATCTAATTTTTTCTCTTAAGGTACATGTATAGGTTAACCTAAGAAGAAAAATAATGTTCAGATGGCTGTATGAGTGTTTTGACATACAGCCTACTCATTATTTTACTGGTAAATCTCAGCAAGTATTCTAGACAAAATATGAAGAAATTTTCTAACTTTTTGATTTGTATTGTACAAAACCTTGAAATATTATATTTTCAGGATAATTGGATATATTCTTCCTTTCAAGAAGTGAAACAGAGAATAGGTTTTCTTAGGATACTTTGGATAAATTTTTAACTTGTAACATTTTGAATCATTACACTCTATGCACAGATGTTTAAATTCCCTTACTGTGCATCTCAATGCACCAGTGAAAATTGAACCCAAGTGAACTCCACACAGGTCGAGTTACAGTACTGCTTGCACCTCAGACACCTTCCTCATGTCTCTACCAACTGCTGCCATTTGCTTTTTCACCAGGGAAGTCTCATGATTACTTTTAAGTTCATACACATCTTGTGCCTAATTTTGGATTTTCTATAAAAGAATGGTCGAATGTATATCCTCTGGATCTGGCTTCATTGGCTAGACATTCTTTGGGCTAAAATTCCTTAGATCATTGTTTATATCTAATGAGTTGATTTTCTTTAATACACAGCATTTTGTTCCATTATTTATCCTTTTTACTATTGATGAACTTTTGAGTTATTTTCAGTGTTGGGAAATTATAAATAATAGAGCAAAAATTTTTATCCATCACTTTTAATGAACATTTATACACCTTTCTGTGAGATATATATTCATATTTAATTTAACCAGAGTATTTTTTAGAATAAATTTATTTTAATGACCTTAAATGATTGAGACTGATATAATTTTCATTATGGGATGCAGAAAGACAATGGAGTAACTTCTCTGAAGTTACAAACTTCATATAAAATTTTATAAAAGGGAAATGATCATCAAAATGTAAAAAGCAGTGAGAAATTTTATTCAACTAGGTACCCAGAAACTTTACTAATTTTTCAATCCTTCTGAAAAATTCCAAGATGTATTCCTATAATGTATTATCAAAAAAGAAATATTGAACTAAACCCCAAGAAGTATAAAATATAAATATTAATATGAACAAAGTTTAATGAAAGTAATTTAAATATCATGAAAATAAGATAAGGTTATAAAGCCCTCAAAATATAATTAAAATTAAAGATATGGTAAATGTTTGAGATGATTAATTTTAGCAACTGGTAGAGTTTTTCAATTGTGAAACTGTATCTTCTTAACATTGCTAGACTTTTCCTTAAACCATTCAAATGAGTAAGTAGCAATATCTCATTGCTGTTTCTAAATGTGCACTTATGTGTTTGCTAGTCTACCTGATCAATTTTGCATATTTTCTTTAGGTAAGTAACTGCACAAATCTCTTATACAGTTTTTAACTTAATTTTCTTGATTTAGAGATGAAATTCATATATATCTTGGATAACAGCCTTTTATCAGGTACATGTTTTACAAATATATCATACTTTGTGACTTGTTTCTCAATCCTGTGTGTCTTTCAAAGAAAGAAATCCTAATAAAGAACATTTTAAATTCATGTTACTACTCTTAGAGAAAGTAAATGTGACATCTAAAGAATAGTTTTCATGAATGATTTGTCTAATAATTATTCTGTCTTTGACATTTCTATTTTATGTAAGAAAATTATCCACTAGCCCAAAGTGTTTCAGTTTCTTGCCTGTCATTGAGAAGTATCAAGGCTGTATGTTGCAGCACTTACAAAATCTAAATTGAAATGAAAGTCCTACAAATAAGCACCTATATTTATCTTTACCTTGAAGGTTACAGCTCATAGGTTGGTAGTTATGGTTGAATTTATGTTTAAAAAGTCTCTAGCATTCAAGAGAAATTTATTCACATAGCAACAGTATAACATATTGTGTTTATTATCATAACCTCATCCACTATGCACTTTAAGTTGTAGCTTGTGTTGATCTGTTTTACTTTTCTTGGTGAGCTGCAGAATATGCATTGCTAGATTTCACAAGAGACTAGACCCTATTGCTTTCAACATTTCTAACACTTGCATGGAGTTTTGAAAAGTACATTCCATTTCAGATTGCTTCTGGGGACCTCATACTTTCTCTTTTCTAGATACCTTTGTGGTAGTATTGTGCAGTACATTTCACATTATTCTTTGTTACAGAAAACAATGAGAAGAAACTCTTTGAGTCTTAACGTCTCTAATTTAGGCAACTTTATGCTTTTCTGGAGCATATTATCCTACATGAAACATGCATCAGGATATACAGAAAGGGAAATGCAATACAAAGGAACTCAATTATAACATAACTATGTCATTTCTTGCCAGTGTTCTCAAGTTTTTAAGCAGTAAATAGGTAACTTGTTATGGGGACTCTAGAGAAACTGAGGTACAAATTGAGTAAGAAAGAGTTTATTTGAGATGATCAGAGTTGCAACTCGATAGTCAAAGTTTCAGGCAGGCAGAATAAAATGAAAATTTTAAATTAGAACATGATCTTGTAAAACAAATGATCCCACCCATGCTGTCACCATATGCCTATGTAGGTGATTCCAAACCTGTTTAATTTGATCAGTTTAGGAGAAACCTAGTAATTCTTCAGTGGACATAGTCTGTCCTTTTATGACTAGCATCTGCTATTCCTACAGTATATTGTTGGAATACACATAAGAGTTCACTTTATGTAGCTCTCTTTGGACATGCAAATAATATATCAAAATTATATGAATTTGTTTAAGGATAAGCTTTATGTAAGGAAAAGGAAAAGTCAAAACCTGGTAGGGCATAGTAAATAAAGTATAATCCAAAGCCTGGTGAGTGTGAACCAGTTGATATTGAAATTACTCTTTTAGTCATCTGCTGTAGTTTAATGAGTGCTCCCCAAAGGCCCACGTGTTAAAGGATTGTCCCCAGAATGTCATGCTCCTGAGAGGTGGTAGAACCTATAAAAGGTGGGGCCCCCTTGCAAGTCTTCTATTCATATAAGGGAGCATATCCTAAAAGTAACCATTGGGACCTGTGACTCTTCTCTTTCTTTGCTTGTCTGGGTGCTAGAAGTAAGCTGGTTCCTCTGTCATGCACTCCTGCCATGATGTACTGTCTTACACCAGGTGGAAAAGCAATGAAGCCAACTGACCAGGGACTGAATCCTCTAAAACTGTGAGCAAAATAAACCTTGCCTCTTTTCAAAGTGATTGTCTCAGATATTTTCTTATAGTAACAAATACTTGAATAATGTGTCATGTATTCAGATAGCCTCAGGAAAATAAGCTATCCCCTAAATAGACATCAATAACTAAAACTATCATGTCTTTCTGACACAATTAAACTATGAGTATTTTGAAGATATTCTCTTAGTTAAATTCTTCAAATTAAAATTAGTGGATGTAGTAGATAGAATTTTAAGATGGTCCCCATTACTTCACAGTATGGTACTATTTCTGGACTTATGTTACATTATGTGACAATAGGTAGGTGTTCTCTCTTAGCCTAACTTAATAATCCTTTTAAAAACAGAATTTTCTGTGACTAAAGACAGAAAAAATCAGAAATGTTGAAAGTGTAAGAACAATTCAGTGGACCACGACAGACTTGCAAGCAGAGGAAGTCTCACAAGTCATCCTCAAAGCATAGCAGCAGACTGTTCATGCCCAGAGCAGACCCCAGCTGGCAGCCAGCAAGGAAACAGGTACCACAAGCACAAAGAGCTGCCCCTGCATCCTTAATGAGCTTCGAAAGGAATGCTCCAGAGCCTCCACTTAAGAGCACAGCCTAGCCAACAGTTTGAATTTAGCTTTCTGTAAGTCTTAGGGAGAAAACCTAGGCAAGTCTACCAAATTTAAGATCCACAAAACTGTGAGGTGAGGTGCTAAATTTAATTTTCTTATAATCTGCTAAATTGGCAGTAATTTGTTGCACAACAGCACATTAACACAAATTTTGGTGCTTGAAAACTGAGTACTGCCTCAGCAAACACCTACATTGTGAAATTGCCTGTGGAAGAGGTCAGTGGATGGTAAACTTGACAGAAAATAACAAAAAGCCCAGATTTCCTTTAATATAGTGTTAGTAGAAATGTCAAAAATTAAAGATGTCAAAAACTCAAAAAGAAGTCAGGACATGTTTTGGAAACTGGAGGGAGATCCTTGTTATACAGAGGCAGAAAACACATAGAAAGGGCATCATCCATTGAAATAGAAAGTACAACTTGTAAATGATGAAACTGGATATTTAGATGAGGAAAATTTTAAGCAAAGTGTTGAAGATACTACCTGGTTTCTTCTTTTGCTTATCTTAAAATTTAAGAGGAAAGCAATAAGTTGAGGGAAGAAGTATTAGTAACGTGAAATGAGGACTTAATTTAAAAATGTTTCTGTCTATCCAGATTTAAATTAAGAAACAGCTTCCCAACAGTGTGGTTCTGGAAATATACTGTACAAACTAAAACTGCTGAATGATCAAAAAGCAACTGAACATTGATACCATATCTTTCTTAGCAAAGAAAATGGCATAAACTTCTTTATTCTATCCTCCAAAAATTTAGGTTTTCTTTTAAGAAAGTTAGAATATACACAATGCATGAAGATAATCCACAGCCTGAAATAAAATAACAGTTTAGAAAAACCCAACAGTTAGGAGAGATGAATTTTTCAATAGCCCATCAATCACACAGTATTTGTGTAACTGTATAAAATTTAAACCTCCTGATATTATTAATATCTTTCACCTTACCCACAGATCTAACACATTTCAATATGGTTAGAGAAAAAATTTTGCTAACTAATTTTAAAATTTTTCTGCTTATTAAACTTGGACACTATTGCCTAAATTGTACAGTCATGCACCATATAACATTTTGGACAATAATGGGCAGCATATGTCATAATCAGATTTTCCCAAGAGAGGTAAAAGTATCTAAGTAGTGTAAAAGAAATTGTCTCTCATTCTGCTAGAAGAGGATAAAAACAAAGGTAGCATTATTTATATTTATTATTTTTAAAATATCTAGAAACAAGATGTTTCTCCAAATCTAATAGACCTACATAAAATCCATGCAGACACCACAAGCTCTTGTAAAAGTTTTATCAACATAAGCAATGCCAGCTTGTTCTGAAAGATCTGATAAACATGACATAAAAGAAGCCTTTTTAAAATTTTATTCTCACCCCCTAAATCAAATTATAGGAAGCAAGAGGTACACATTCTTATTGTGGCTCTAACAAATTTCCACATAATGGCTTAAAATGACACAAATTTTTAATCACCTTACAGTGATAGAAATCAGAAGCTCTAAAGTCAAGGTTCAAGCATGGCAGTGTCTCTTCCGGAAACCCTGGAGGTTAATGTGACTTTTCTTCTTTTTCACTTGAGAGGCTGCTTAATCCCTTGCTGATGGCTCCTTCCTCTACCTTGGAAATCAATAGTATAATCTCTTTTAATTTCTCTGTCTCTGTATCTTTCTCTTTTTCTCTATCTCTACCTCTACCTCTAATTTGTACTTCTGAAATTTCATTGGCTTGTCTGTGACTCTCATTTTCTCTCTTTCCTTATATAAGGACCCTTGGGATTACCTGGGCTTATTTAAACTATCCAGGATAGTTTCCTCATCACAAATCTTTAATTTAGTCAAAGCTACATAGTTATCTTTCCATTACAAACATGGACATATTGAGAGGGGTGGTTTTTCAGCCCACTACAAATTATCAACAGTCCCTAAAAACTTCATATTGATTGTACCTATAAAATACATTTACCTCAACCTCTTCAAAAGTCTAAAACCATTAGATCAAATGCCAAAATATCATCTAGACCTTAAAACTCAAAACTCTTGTCTCTCATCATGTAAGTCAGATAAGATTGAGATTTTGGCTACAAATCCATTCTGAGGTACAATTAATTCTGTTCCACATGTGGACCTGTAGACATAGAAAGAAGTCATTGCTTAAAATGTATGATGGCACAGGTATTTGACAGTAGTTACTAGCATTTCCATTCAAGAAGGGAGAAAATGGAAGGTGGTTCATCTTCACTAATTTTTAAACCTTGCCAGGGGAACTGTATTAGAGTTCAAGGCCTGCGAATAATGCCCTATGACTGATGGCTCTGCTGCCTGGGCCTCATACCCAACAGTTGTCCTTCTTTTCCCTTGAAGGATAGTGTGTGTATTTGTAACTGAGTAGTTTTATTTTTTTTAACTTTACTTTATTATTTTTACATTTAGTTACATATGTATACATTGAGCCTCCTCCACCATTCTTTCTCCAATTGTGAAGAGAAAACATAAAAGATTAGAGAAACATAACGTTTTGCTAGCTTGAGATAAAGATAGCTATACTGAGAGATTCCTAGTTGCTTCCATGCACATGTGTATTACAACCCACACTGGGTCATCTCTGCCAGACCTCTTCTCTGCTTCCTGGTCCCCTTCCCATAGTGGCCTCTGCCAGTGAAGATTACTATAGTCATCCCTCTAAAATGAGTATGTCAACCACATTCAAGTTTTTGATTTCCTTCCGTTTCCTTATTCCTCCTGTGCATGTTCTCCCTTAGTATGTGACCCATGTTCAATAATATTACTGCATTTGTTTTATATCTATAAACTGCACATTAAGGAGAGCATGCGATTTTTGGCCTTCTGAGCCTGACTAACTTCGCTTAAGATGATGTTCTCCATTTCCATCCATTTACATGCGAATGACAAAATTTCATTCTTCTTTGTGGTGGAATAAAATTCCATTGTGTATAAATACCACATTTTCTTAATTCATTTGTTGGTAGTGGAGCATCTTAGCTGTTTCCATAACTTGGATATTGTGACTAGTGCTGCAATAAACATGGGTGTGCAAGTTCCCTTGTTATAACCTGAGTCACATTCCTTCATGTATATCCCTAGGAGTGGTATTGCTGTATCATATGGAAGATCTATGCATAGTTTTTCCCATATTGTTTTCCATAGTTGTACTATCTTACATTCCCAACAGCAGGGTACCTTTTGGTTTTGGTTTTGTTGGTGTTCTTGATGGTAGCAATTCTAACAGGAATGATGTGGAATCATAGCATGGTTTTGATTTGCATTTCTTTTATGGCCAGGGAACATTTTGTCATAATTTTTTTGGCTAAATGGACTTCTAGCTTTGAAAAAGTTCTGTGTGTTCAGTTGCCCACTTCTTTATTGGTTCATTGATTTTGGGGGAGTTGAGTGGGATTGGGTGTAGTTTGTGTGTGGGAAGGATGAGGATGTGAACCATGGAGGCCAGAAGAGGAACTATGGAAGAGGCAATTTTAAAAAGACTTTGACTTTTATCCACTGCTGTTATACCATTTTTTTTTGATACTTTGTGTGTGAAAAAAGGAGATTATCCAGGTGGACTTAATTTTAAATATGCACTATGTAAAATCGGAGCTCATTCTCTGGATGGTGGCAGATGTTGGAGAGACTAGAGTCTGCAAATAGAAAGGAAATGCAGGAAGGGATATGAAAAACCTGTAGTCCCAACAGGTGACCCACAGTGACAGATAAGGACACAGGATCCTAGTGTCACAATTGTGGAGAACATTTAGCCGGTAAAATGAATGAGCTTGCAAGGGGATTCTTCCCTTCAACACCCACATAAGAGCCCAGTTTTGCCCTGTCCCTTGACTTTAAACTTTTGAGGATCTAAGTGAACTGTGCAGTCAAGCCCACCTGAATTCTGATGTAAAGAACTGCTAGGAAATAAAAAGATATTTTAAGCCACTTAGCTTGTGGTAATGTCTTGTACAGAAATTGAAAGCTAAATATGGGCACTAAGTCACTTCATTTAGTGACAATACAGATGCTATGCTCATGCAGTACTCACTTCAGATTCCTTTCATAGAGCACAGAGAATTGATAGAGATTTTTAAAATCATGATTGGCTGTGAGAAATTCTATAAAAATTTGGCTCTAAAAGTTTTAGGGTGTCTTATTTAGTATCCAGCATTTTTGTGTAACTGTGGGATCAATTCATTGTCCATTGTGTGTGAGAGGAAGAAAACATTTCTCAAAGGATAGAAATATTCAATATTGATGGCAAAGATTCTGGTAATTCCAGACTGACAATTATTATCCATTGTGAGGTGATAAGATGTTTAGTTCAATCATTTTGACCTCATTTTTGCTGCTAAAAAAAAAAAGGAGAAGTCGGCTCTGAGAAAGAACTTAAGAATCAACACCATGGGGTTAAACTTAAAAAATGGTTTAAATTTTCCAACTGTACTTTAATGGCATTGGTTAGAGATCCAATAGTTAACCATAATCTTTATTAAAAAGAGATAAAAGTACTGGTTTAAGTTTTGGGAAAAATACATTGTTTGAGGAACTATAGTGCTTGATGTAGTATAGCTACAAAAACTCTGATGATCCATTGATATCGATATCACTGGAGGTTTTTGGGGGGTTAGGTATTAGGTTAGAACTCAGCCTCATCTACCACTTGTGCCACACCCCAGTCCTTGGAGCACATGCATACTGCCAAGCAATTCCTAAATTTACCCAGTGGTAAGGTTTTAATTACTGTCAGCTGAAAATCTATTAGCAATATATAGGTATTTTCAATTAGTTACTTTGGTGGGAAAAGTTATTAAAATAATATTATTTTAACACTTTAAAAGCACAATCATTTTCTACTATTTAATACCTCACACTACTAAAATGTCCAGATAAGTTTAAAAACTCTAATAAATATAAATTATTTGGAATTTCTTTTTCAGTAGATTAAACTTTCAAAAAGTTATTAAAAACAGATTTCTGTGTTCCTTAATCACTCTGGTTTTATAATAAATATGAATTTTAATTTATTAAAAATGTCTAAGAATTTAATCTTCAAAAACTGAAATAATACACTAAAATTGAAAGTAATACATTAAAAATGAAAAGATACAATTAAAGGATTAAAAGGATTTGAATAAATTAGCAATTTTCTATAATGCTAACAAACATTCATTCAACTGAGGATGTGTTATAAACACAACAGTTTTTAAAATAAATTGTGCTTTTGTATTGGACTATCATATTTTTTATTATCTATAAAAATAAATCTCTGGTTAATATTCAAATGAGTTGTGAGATATGAAAACTCTCTCTCTCTCTCTCTCTCTCTCTCTCTGTATCTCTGTTCTGTCTATTTCCTTCTTACTATCACTCAATCACTGTTTCTCTCTTTCTTTTATCACTTATGAAAAAAAGTGACAAAGGAATAATTTAATTCCACAAATCAGTTCCAGTAATAACAATTATAAAAACTTGTGATAAAGAAATATTCATATGAGAAATAATTGAAATAAATTATATACTAGTAGTCATAAAATAAAATTTATTGGAACAACATTTTCCTTTTTTCTTTTTTCAGAGACTGTGTCTAACTCTTGCGGCAAAAGCTGACCTTGAGCTCACAATCCTCCTTCCTCAGTATTGTGAATGCTGAGGTTATAGGCATAAACCATCAGGATTGATTTGTAAGCAAAAATACTTTCTATACAAAAATTTTTATCACTCACAATAATTAATTAAATTAAACCATGAAGAACTAATTAAAATTAATTATACATACAAAATATATGTTTAGCATATGTATGTTTTATGTACATACATGAAAACATTTAAATGCTAAATGAAAAGTCAAGTGAGTTTTATTCAAAACATAACAGTCTAATATACTTTGTATTCAAAATACAGCATATTATCAATGAAATATGTCTCTTGTAATATAAAATTAGTAACTGCTTAATATAAATAATTAGTAGAATAAATTAAATTTTTTCTCCTTCCAGGTGCAATGATAACTCCAGCACTCAGGAAGATGAGTCGGGGAGATCACTAGTTTAAGGCCAGTCTGGGTTATTTTGGAAGATCCTGGTCAAAACACCAAAAAGCAAACAAAAAAAAAGGAGATATGAATTTGAAGTATTGTGATTCAAAAGAAAGTGAAGAATAATATATATAACTATTTTATATATTATATGCATTTTTCTCTTTAAGTTTTCCTTCATTAAACTACTATTTGCATAAGTAACCAGCAATTTAATCTCAATCGCATTTCATTATAAGAAATAAGTTTTTAATTTGATTTAATATGTACAACTGTGTATTCAACCTCAAATATGTGTGACTTTTTTTAAAATGTGAAAGAAAACTAAACCCAGAAGAATAACTTAAAATGATCACCTGCTAGTGACCTTGGAAATGCCTTGCTACCGAATGATAACATTGTTGACAAATATTGTGACAATTCTGACTTCAACTCTTAATTTTTCAATCATCTTCAACCTCGCAAACTAATATTTGTAGAAAAATTTTTATCATAATTATAGAAAAATAAATTTAGTGTTTCTCATTTCCATATATGAATAATTAATTTTTCTTAATAAAAATTTAAAAACCCATGACATCAAGAAGGGTAGTCTAGTGATTGGTGAAATATTTGTATTCACTTTTAGCAAATAGTAGCAGATTAATAACTATGTTGAACAAATATGCGAATGTATAAAAAATTACAAGTGGTTTAATTGTCTACCCAGACACATTTACTTGGTGTTTGGTAGCATCACTCCAAATGTGCATACAGCGCTTTGAATTTGTTTCATAACATGGTTTGCAAGACACAAATGGTGACTTTCAGCTCAGAAGAAAACATTTCTATTATAGAAAATTTCTGTTATATACTAAATCAGTACTCACAGTTTTTAAATATATTTATTGCCTAAAATTGCGCTGGAAATTCCATTGTTTGAATGTTTGTCTCTTTTGCAGGGCATGTGTTACGTGAGTGTTGGGAAGCTGGTGGAGTGAAAGAGTAAGTGCAGGTGACAGAACAGAAAAAAGGGAGGACTACATCTGTATCTTGGCTCAAACACATGGCAAACGTTTGTCTTTAATATTCTGGATATGCTGCCACTTTCACTCTGGGAATAGTACTGATGCCACAGAGTAGGAAGCAAGCAGACTTCTCTAAACCAATGCTGCTGAAGACCAATACATTTGTCTGCTGGGACTGAATGGATTCTGCCATTGCTGTCACAGACAATGAAATAAAATGATGACTGCTTTGTTTGATTCAACCATCAGTGCTTCTTGTCCTTATGCTTACTAACCTGTCATCTCATCTGGTTGAGTTTTATATGTTTGTTTTTTATTCAGCATTCTGAGAATGTTTAGCATGTTTTATTAATAATTAGTGTATGTAATGATTACATTTCTTGACTTTAGGAATAAATACTTTATTGAATAGATTCTTACTACCTTGAAATATCTCTAAATACACCATTATACTAAGTCATACAAAATAAAATAAAAAATTTATACTAAGGCTACCTCGTAATAGTAAGTATGGTACAGAGAATTAAAAGTGTTGACACAGTAGATAGTCATCACTGAGCAGGTAATTTTAAATATATCATCTACATGCTCAGAAGGAATCAGCCATCTAAAAATGGTGCAGAAATATTTTTAAGACCAGAGAATAATTAATGAAGATACAACAAAGTAGGAAAAAGCAGTCTCTGTCAAGGGCTATGAGTTGAATATTCCGATGCCATTCATGTTGGAAACCTAATCCCCAATGAAATGGCATTCATAAGTCTGGTTTGTATGGACGAGGTACACTTATTACTCCTCCTGCCATGTGCAGAAAAAGCATTCTTCCCTCTGGAGGATGTGGCATTGAAGGAACAATCTTGGGAGCAGGGACTGGGCCTGCTGGGGCTTTGTGTTAGGACTTCTAGCTTCCAGAACTCTGAGAAATTAAATTTATGTACTTTATAAATTATCCAGTCTCAGGTATTCTTTTGTAGCAGCACAAATGATCTAAGACATCAGGTAATGAAAAGAAAGTTAGTGTGACAATATTTAGGGATGAAGTGATTTGGAAGTTTTAGCAAGTCTAACAATATAAATCTAAAAGATAAAAATAACTCTAAAATATAAATCTAAAAAATATTCAATGCAATTTTTTATTTTAAACAAAAAATGATAAATAACAATCTTAAGTTTCCAGTAATTTAGAATAAAGCAGAAGTAATGAAATGTCTTTCAATATTAGCTTATGGAAACATAGCAAGTTTTTGTCTTGGAGTTCTTTCTGGTTTGCTTTTCAGGAAGCTGATTGTCATGTTTTAAGTTGCCCTGTGGGGAAACTATGTTATCGGACAGAGGGAAGCCTCTGACTTACAGATAGGATAAGAAGCGGGTCTCTGAGTCCTACATCAGAACTGAATTTGGACAATAATAATGCAAATAATCTTCTAATTAAATCCTTCCCTATTCTAGCCTTCAAATGAGACTTCAGCTCTGACTGACAGTTTGACTGTAGTGTCATGAGATAACTTGAGCCAGAAGCACCCAAGTAAGCTACATGGAAACTAAGACGTACTGCATGTTGTTTTCAGCTTTGATGTGATTTGTTACACAGAGAGAGTGGGAACAGACTCTAGAAATAATATTTTACCAAATAATGTAGTACAGTATTATATTTGAATTTCCTAAGCTATATGTAAAAATATGAAATATTTAAGAAGTTAAGATTCTTACATTGCTTATGAAATCTCAATGTACTGAATGGCCAGAAACTTAATGTCTTCCTGGTTAGAAGAAATTACTGTGCCATAAGATGCTTTGCTTCTTGAAAATATGAAAATAAAAAAACATTTTTAAAGATCAGCAGTTTGATCAGATGTTAAGTTAGAAAGAGAGATTGTGGTTTTGTTTATGCAATAAAATAATAATAAAGTTTAAAATGCTATGAAAATTAGAAACCAGAATGGGACAGAAAATATTGAAAATGTAAGAGACAGTTTATAACAGCAAGACAAGAACTAGATAGATAGCAGTGAGGTGAATCATATTAAGGGTAGAACATTAAGGGAAAGATTTATTAACTGCTGCCTTTACCAGTTGCTCTAAAATCATCTTAAATCTTCTAGCATCCAGGATTTATATGAATTGTCCATAGGCTGTGAAAATGTCATTCCCATATGAAAAATGTCAAACTAGTTATATAATGCAATCTTATGTGTAATTTGAATTTTATAGTAGCTACATCAAAAATATAGAAACAATTTAAATGTATTTTAGTAACATTTTACTAAACCTGTTTATCCAACATAAACTATATCAATATGAAGCTAATATAAATACCATTAATTTATATATAATACAAACTTTTTGTCCCACATGTAAATATGTGTTATTTACATGTCAATTTGAACTAGCCATGTTTTAACAACACAGTATCTACATATGGCCATTGCCCACCATGGCTCAGACCCTATGTCATTGCACATATATTCTTTCATTTATAATACACAGCATTATCTTAATATCATAATAGCAGTATGTATTATGACCGAAGTGGATTGTTGCTAACAACCTTGCATAAATAAAATATTTATTCATTATAAGTAATTAAATTAATATAGGTTATTTAAAACTGACATGTGTTAATGAAAAAGAGGATTGCAGTGTCCCTGGTTAAATCTTAGGGTTTTCATTTTAAATAGTTTTATAAATTGTTTGAGCAAAGCTGGAAGAAGTTGATGAATTGATAATAAAATTCTCCTTTGAAGATGAAAATTGAAGAATGGTCTAGTAAAGAATTCATAGGGACTCAATAAGGCCAGGTCTTTAATTGAGCTTCACAGTACCGAATATGAAAAGCACAGCTTATGGACATCAACCACACCAACTTGGAGTTGCTAGTTGTTGTAAAATTGTGAAAATGCATCAGTGTTATAACCAAAAGCTATGAGCATTGGTGGGGAAGAGGGGGTTACAGTTTAAGAATACACTATAAAAACATTGAATTTTTTTACTTTTTTAGGTATTTGAATAATTTTCTTTGTAAGCATTTTAAATATATTATAATTCAAAAGAAATATTATGGACTGGTACAAATATTTGGGACACTTTGATTATATTTATAATAGAGCTTTCCTGATAAAGTAATTATCTGATGACTGCAATTGTTATGGAAAAACATAGATGATTTGGAGGTAAAATTTACATAGGATTCTTTTTATTTCTAATAGACTCCTTCCTTCAAGCATGTATATATTAGCTTTCAAAATAAATAACTATCTCATTTAAAAATTAATCCTTATCACTGAAAAAAGAACAAAAATTAAAGTTAAACAAATGTTTCCAAAGTACACACTTGCTACCCATAAATAAAACTTGACATAAGTTTAATTCTATATAGTCATTTGTAGTGCTCCCAGTGTTCATTTATGTATATAAATGTATGTGCAAATGTGTATGTCTTTATGGGCAATTGTATATTACAAAAAAAACATAGTGATAATTTTCATATTATTTCCAGGTTATATTATTATTCTGTTTTTCAAGATATTTTATTTTTCCACATTATCATTTTCAATGATACCATCTCTCTCCAGACTAGTGTATATAAATTAAACTAACAGTTAAATGCTGTTCCAAAATAAATACCATAATATGTTTTCTCATGTCAATGTCAATAGACTTTTATGCTTATTCAGTTTTCACAAACTATAAGTCAACATCATTTCATACCTTCAAAGGATGCAAAGAAGTGGAATTATCCTGCCAAATAATTACAATTTAATATTGTCGTTGTGATATATTTATTTCCAAAATAACCATTAATTGATTTTCAACAGCTTTTCAGTATAAAATATGTCATATGAAACCCATCTCTAAGTAGGAACATCCAAAAAATATATAAATCAGAAAACATTAGCTTTCTAAGTATCTTGATGTTTTCATATTTCTGTCTCCTAAATGACAGAGGAGTTCCCTTTTCAAAGGTAAATAAATGTGTTGGTGGTATGGCTCAAGTGGTAGAGAGCCTGCTTAGCAAGTGTGTGTTTCTGAGTTCAAACCCTAGTAAAGTTGATATTAAATAAACAGTACTTTATTCTTTGCTTGAATGAATTAGTGAAATTCAACTCATATCAGCAAATTAATGATACCATAACAACTAAATATTCATTATTATTTTCCTGAATATAATATATGTTGATAAAATTCTGTTAATATTGATTTTGTTCTATTAAAATCTTTTTAATTATCACACACACACACGCATACAAATGAAAACATGCAGCACTCATATATGTGGACACTTATGCCATGATTTCAAATAAAAAGATTCCTGAATATCTTAACACTTTTTTTACATAAACTTGATCTCATAGAAACTGAGTGGAGAGATATATCCAAGATGATGACTAGGGTACAGAAGCAGAAAACCTAACCTCTGTGACTCCAAAACCTCCCTGAGAAGTTGGAGCCCACCTGGGTAACTCTGACTTCCTCTAGCCAAAATGATAACTGCCATCACACTAGGTGCAGGAAAAAAATTCAAATACTGATCCACAAATTTGCCTTTAATTGTACCTTACAGCTGCAACCTGCTGCACTGCCAGCAAGACAGGTCTAGACCTGGGGAAACACTCCTTCCTCATGGCAATTTTTTTCTTTTTTTCTTTCTCTTTTCTTTTTTCTTTCCTTCTCTTCTTCTCCATCAAGTGGAAATAAAGGACCAACCAGAATCAAACCTTCAACACTCCAAACCCCTAGACCAGGAAAAGCTTCCCTAGAATACATTACACAGAAAATTTGAGGGGGTTGTCACAGCCACCACCACACAGCTGCCACTGAAGACTCCAAACTTGCCTGTGAGACATTTGACAGAAAAAACAGGTGAGTGCCATTCGTCACACAGAATTCCCACAGCCACCCCCTGGATAAACCAACACAGCCTCTGGGTAGACAGACGCCCCCTAAACAATCCTGAATAACAAACAGAGAAATGTAATCTAGCACAACAGCAGAGAGGGCAGCAATACTGAAAACACACCAGATAAAAAGCACACCAGTGTCAAGGAGATAATCTCAGTGCAAACTATCAGTAAACAAAAACTGGAAAGGCAGGCAGGCCAAAAGCAGGCAAGCAATAAGCCAATCCCTGAAGCAGGGCAGGTAGCAGATCACAGAGCTCATCTCCTGAGCCAGTGAGCAGCACCCACCTCCAAACTGCCTTGGAAAACTAAAAACAAACAGCAAACTTTCATAACACAGTGACAGCAGATGGGGCTGATGGAACATTGAATGTGCCCCAGAGAAAAGGGGTGGAGCAAAGAAATAACCCCCCAGCACAGGTAATCCCAGTAAGCAAGCACATTGAAAAGCCACCTCCAAAGCAGGCAGGTAGTAGACTACAGAGCTGATTTCCTGAACCTGAGGACAGCATTCAAACTTGAACTGCCCCATGTTGCTGGGGCAGAAGCTGACCATGCAGCTGCAGCTGAAGTGTAACACAGCTATCAGCTGAGGAAATCAATATCTCTGACCACCCTGCATGATCTAGAGAACCTACTTCACCTCACAATTTCAATTTAACTGGTAGACAGAAGAACAAAACACTACTCACAAGCCAATCACTTAGTGAGATCACATCAGAGCTTCTACTTATAAGCCAATTCCAGGACTGGATGCCAAAGGAGTAACTCCAGAACTTAAACTAAGGCTGAAATTCTTTTGTTCCTGAACCTGGTGTTTTTCTTTTTCTTTTCTTTTCTTTTCTTTCTTTCTTTCTTTTTTTTGGTTTCTTTATGGGGTTGTTTGTTTGTTTCCCATTGATTTTGTTTTTTGTTTTGTTACTGTGGGTTTTCTATTTTTATTTCTAGTCCTATTGTCTTTTTTCTTTCTATACTATCAACTATACCATCATCTCATTCCTACTCTCACCCCTTTCATGCTCCCTCCTTCTCCTGTGCTTAAATCCATTGTTCTCTTCTCCAACAAATCATTCAGCCCCTTCTCACCCACTCTCTCCCCCTGCCCTCACCTTCCCCTCCCATTCTCCAAACCTGTCACCAGACTACCCCTCCCTTCTACACATTCATCACCTGCTGGCCAACTTTACACAACCCCAAACACCTGCAATCCCAGACAGAAGCAACCTCCACTAAAACAACAGAAATGCACGCAAACACACAAGGACCACAAAAACCAGCAGCCCCCTCACTGCTTCCTCCACTCACACACCCCACTTCCCAACTCCCCCTTTAGTGTCACCCTATTCAATTCCCCAAATTTCTATACCTAACCTGACAAATGTTAACCCCCAACTCCTATTGCTGATAAATATTGCCACCAAAGGTCTCCTATATAACATATAAACTACTGGTTAGGTATTAAACCTGTGAATTAGTTATTACTAAATTACACACAGATCAGGGACAGAAATAGCACACCAACCTAGCTAAAAACTCAAGAAATCCACAAAACAAAAATTAAATCAAGGGAAAGAAAACAGGTGACTAAAACCACCAAGCAGTCTATCAAGAACGTAGTTGCACAGTATCAAGTGGAGTGATAGGAAGAAAAAAAAGGAATGGAAACCATTCTCCCCCCTAAAATAATTAAATACAGGATTCAGAGGGAAATGAACAAAGTGGATACCCAATTTCTGACTCCAACAAAACAGATAAATGATAAGGAACACAGTTATGCCCACAAAAACATCCCCAAAGAAGAAATCTTGCAAGTAATCACTGAGAATTTCATGGAGATAAATATTAGACATAGTTAACCAAAATGTACAAGAATTCAAGACACCCAAAACAAAGAATAAGAACAGACACAGAAAAAAAACAAACTCATAGGATCCCTAAATAAAAACCTAAGTGAAACAGAGAAAAGTATAAATAGAGAGACAAATGAATTAAAGATGAAAATAGAAAATATTAAAGAGGAAGTGATCCATGATATGGAAATCCTTAGAAAAAAGGATAAAATTGTAAAACAAAACCCAGTGGAAGACCACTCCAGCAGACTAGAACAAGCAGAAGACAGAATCTCAGAAATGGAAGATAAAATAGAAATTAAAGGAAAAACTGAAGTACTGTTGTAGTCAAAAAACACAAGACCTGTGAAAAGAACATACTAGAACTCACTGACCGCATCAAAAGACCAAACCTGAAAATCATGGACATTGAAGAAGGAGAAGAGGTTCAAGTAAAAGGGATCCACAATATATTCAATAAAATAATAACAGAAAATTTCCCAAATTGACAAAAATTAATGCCAATTCAGGTACAGGAAGCCTCCAGGACACCAAACAGACTTGACCAAAATAAAACTTTCCCATGAAATATTATTGGTAAAACAACAAGCACAGAGAATAGAGAAAGAATATTGAATTCTGTAAGAGAGAAAAAATAAATAACATACAAAGGTAAACTCATCAAAATCACGGCAGATTTCTCAATGGAAACCTTAAAAGCAAGAAGGGCATGGAGTGAGGTATTCCTGGCATTGTATGAAAAGAACTTCAAGCCTAGGATACTCTACCCAGCAAAACTATCATTCAAAATAGATGGAGCAATAAAAATGTTCCATGATAAGCAGATACTGGAATAATATATGACCACCAAGACACCACTACAATGATTCTCCAAGGAATTCTGCACACAGAAAATGACAGCAAACAAAACCATGAGAGAACAGCAATATCAAACCACAGGAGAAGAAAAGACAAGGAATCAGAGAGTAACATTGTTTCAGCCGCACACAATCAAACCCTTAAACAACAAAAATGATATACTTATTAATATTAACACTGAGTGTCAATGGACTGAACTCCCCAATCAAAAGACACCATTTGGCAAACAGGATAAAAAAGAAAGACCCAAAAATCTGTTACTTACAGGAGATCCATCTCATTGACAGAAACAAACACTGGCTTAGGGTGAAAGGCTGGAAGAATGTTTACCAAGACAATGATCCCTCAAAACAGGCAAGAGTAGCAATACTTATTTCAGACAAAGTAGACCATCAACTCACATTGATCAAATGGGATAAACAAGGACACTTCATACTAATAAAAGGGAAATACACCAAAAGGAAATAAAAATTATCAACTTACATGCACCGAATCCCAGTACACAGAAATTCATCAAACACACTTTAAAAAGGACTTAAAAGCACATATTGACTCTAATACATGGTAATGGGTGACTTTAACAATCCCCTATCATCAGTAGATAGGCTATACAAATAAAAAATCAATAAGGAAATTCTCAAACCAAATCACACTATAGATCAAATGTACCTGGCTGATGGTTACAAAATATTTCTTTTTTTTTTTTTTTTGCAAAGTTATTAGCTTTTATTTTTATTATTTTTTTTTCATTTTTCTTTTATTATTCATATGTGCATACAAGGCTTGGTTCATTTCCCTATCATCAGTAGATAGGCTATACAAATAAAAAATCAATAAGGAAATTCTTAAACCAAATCACACTATAGATCAAATGTACCTGGCTGATGGTTACAAAATATTTCTTTTTTTTTTTTTTGCAAAGTTATTAGCTTTTATTTTTATTATTTTTTTTTCATTTTTCTTTTATTATTCATATGTGCATACAAGGCTTGGTTCATTTCCCTATCATCAGTAGATAGGCTATACAAATAAAAAATCAATAAGGAAATTCTTAAACCAAATCACACTATAGATCAAATGTACCTGGCTGATGTTTACAAAATATTGAAACCAATATCCATACAATATACATTCTTCTCAGAAGCCCATGGAACTTTCTCCAAAACTGATCATATTTTAGGGCACAATGCAAGCCTCAGCAAATATAAGAATGCAGAAATAATCCTACACATTCAATCTCATCACAATGCATTATATTAGAAATCAACAACAAAAACAACAGCAGAAAATACACAAATAATTGGAAGCTGAAATTGTTATTCAATGACCAGTGGGTCAATGAAGAAATGAAAGAGGAAATTAAAAGTTTCCTGGAAGTTAATGAAAACACAAACTAACAGAAACTATGGTAGGTTTAAAAGACAATCCTAAGAGGAATGTTTAGAGCCATGAGTGCACATATTAAAAGAACAGAAAGATCTCAAATGAAAGACCTACTGCTGCATCTCAAATCCTAGAAAAATGAGAACAAGCAAACCCCAAAACAAGCAGAAGGAGAGAAATAACAAAAATAATGTCTGAAATTAATGAAATAGAGACCAAAAAAACCAAACAAAGAACAAACAAAACAAAAGGCTAGCTCTTTGAAAAAATAAACAAGATTGACAGACCCCTGGCAAATCTGACTAAAATGAGGAGTGAAAAAATGCAAATTACTAAAATTAGAAAATCAAAAGTGGAGATGAAGCAAACACCACAAAAGCCAGGAAATCTTCAAAGACTACTTTGCGAACCTATATTCTAATAAATTGGAAAATCTTGAAGAAAAGTCCAGAATCTGATGGATTCTCTTCTGAATTCTATCAGACCATTAAAGCAAAATTAATACCAACACTCCTTAAAGTTTTCCATGAAGTAGAAAGAGAAAAAAATACTGCCTAACTCATTCTATGAAGCCAGCATATACTTATCCCCAAACCAGAAAAACATCAAAAAAGGAGAGCTATAGGCCAATGTCCTTAATGAACATCAATGCAAAACTCTTCAATAAAATAATGGCAAATTGAATCCAACAACATATCAGAAAGATCATTCACCATGAAAAAGTTGGCTTCATCTCAGGGATGCAGGGATAGTTCAACATACGCAAATCTATAAATGTAATACAGCACATTAGTAGAAGCAAAGATAAAACCCACTTGATCACCTTAATAGAATCAGAAAAATCCTTTGATAACATTCAACACCACTTCATGATAAAAGCTCTAAGAAAACTAGGAATAGAAACAATGAACCTCAACAATATAAAGGCTATATAAAAAAACAACCCTATATCCAACATTATACTTATTGGAGAAAAACTGAAACCATTTCCCCTAACATCAAGAATAAGAGAAAGGTACCCACTATTCCCACTTCTGTTCCACATAGTCCTGGAATTCCTAGTCAGAGCAATAAGATAAGAAGAAATAAAAGGAATAGAAATAGGTAAATAAACTGTCAAATTATCACTATTTGAGATGATGTGATCCTATACATCAAATACTCAAAAAACTCTACCCAAAAACTCCCAGACACCATAAACAGCTTCAGCAATGTGGTAGATAGAAAAATCAACTTACAATGATCATTACATTTTCTATATACTAACAATGAACAAATTGAGAAAGAATATATAGAATCAATTACATTTACAATACCCTCAAAAAAAAATCAAATACATAGGAGTACACCAGACAAAGGATGGGAATGAACTCTGCAAGGAGAACTACAAATCTCTGAAGAAAGAGATTGGGGAAGACTACAGAAGGTGGAAAGATCTTCCATGATCATGGATTGGCAGAATCAATATAGTAAAAATGGCTATACTACCAAAAGCAATCTACATGTTCAATGCAATTTCCAACAAAATCCCAATGATTTTCATCACAAAGATTGAAAAAAATCTAACTTACAGTCCATTTGGAAACACAGGAGACCACGAACAGCCAAGACAATACTCCACAAAAAGAGCAATGTTGGGGTATCACAATGACAGACTTCAAAATATTACAAAGCAATAGCAATAAAAACAGCATGGTACTGGCACAAAAACAGACATGAAGACCAGTGGAACAGAATAGAGGATACGGATATGATCCACACAGCTATGCCCACCTCATTTTTGACAAAGGCATCAAATATGTATGATGGAAAATAGTCTGTTCAACAAATGTTGCTGGGAAAATTTGTTATCCATCTACAAGAAACTGAAATTAGATCCATGTTTATCACCCTTTACTAGTATCAACTCAAAATGGATCAAAGACCTTAATATCAGACCTGAAACTCTGAAGCTAATACAGAAAAGAACAGGGAACAGTGTGAAAGCAATATTTATAGGCAAGGACATCCTTAGTAGAAACCCAGTAGCTCAGTTACTAAGAGAAATGATGGATAAATGGAAATAAATAAAATGAAAAAGCTTCTGCACAACAAAAGAAGTGATCTCTAAACTGAATAGACCACCAACAGAGTGGGAGAAAATATTTGCTAGCTATACATCAGCAAAGGACTGATAACCAAAATATATAGACAGCTCAAAATACTAAACTCCCCAAAATCAATGAACCAATAAAGAAATGGTCAACTGACTAAACAGAACTTTTTCAAAAGAAGAAATCCCAAATAGCCAAAATACACATGAAAAATGCTCACTAACTCTGCCCATAAATGAAATGCAAATCAAAACCACACAAAGATTCCACCTCATACCTGTTAGAGTAGCTATCATCAAAAACACCACCACCAACAAATGTTGACCAGGACATGGGGAAAAAGGAACCCTCCTACACTGCTGGTGGGAATGGAAGCTAGTACAATCATGTTTTTTGCAACACTATTCCCAGCAGCCAAGTTATGGGAACAGCCAAGATGCCCCACTATTGATGAATGGATTAAGAAAATGTGGTATTTATACACAATGGAATTTTTCTCAACCATGAAGAAGAATGAAATCGTGTCATTCACAAGTAAGTGGATGCAACTGGAGAACATCATCTTATGAAAAGTTAGCCAGGCTCAGAAGGTCAAAAGTCGTATGTTCTCCCTCATATGTGGATATTGGATCTAAAACAAATGCAGTAATATTATTGGACATGTGTCACACACTAAGGGAGAACACACACAGGAGGAATAAGGAAAGGCAAGAAACCCAAAACTTGAAAGTGTTTGATGTCCCCACTGAAGAGGAGCTAATATAGTAACCTTAAAATGACAGAGGTCAATATGGGATGGTGACCAGGAAGTAATGAAGAGGTCAGGTAGAGATAAATCAATTCAGGTGGCAACACACTTGTGCATGGAAGCAATACTAAGTAAGAATCTCTCTGTATAGCTATCCTTATCTCAACTACCAAAAATGCTTTATCATTTCTATTATTGCTTACTTCTTCTCTTCAACAAAATTGGAGAAGAGGGCAGAACAGGTTCTGCATGGAAGCATGGGAGATGTGCGGGAGAGGGAGGGGGTAGGGGGCAGGGAGGAGAAACGACCCAGTGTATGCACATATGAATAAATGAATAAATAAAGAAAAACAAAAAAGAAACTGAGTGAAAAGGTAGTTACCAGAAGCTGAGAAGAGTAGGAAGGAAACGGGGACAGGCAAAGGTTGCTCAGTGGCTACTTAGTTCTTTAAAGACATGCTGGTTTCCTGTTGCCTAAAGGGATACTATACGGGATACTATACTATACAGAGATCAATCTTGTACTCTGCATTTAAAAAGTAAGACATAGTATTGAATACTTTTGCCATAAAATAGTGATAAATGATTAAGAAGATAGATATGTTTAATCTGGTTACCCAATGTATGTACGTGTAAAATCACATGATAATCTGCTAATATGCAATTTACTGTGCTTTTATGTATTAAATCAAGATAAATGTAATTTAAAACAAAAAGAAAAATATATTGTGCTCAGACATGTTAATTTACTAGATTAAGTTTTAATTTTTTTTTGAAACAGGGTCTCACTGTGGAGTCAAGGGTGGACTTGAGTTCTAGCCCTCCTGCCTCAGTCTCCATAGCACTGGAATTGAATTCCAGGTGTGTGCCACCTACAGTTTTGCATTTCTTTGTCTTAAAAGTTCTATTGAGTAAAACTAATTCCATAGGAAAATTTACTTAAATGATTTTTCCTTTTGAAATAAATTTTCATTTTACAATGTTTTTTGATTTATTTTTTATTCATTCAATCACATGTGCATACATTGTTTGGATCATTTCTCCCCCCACCCCTACCCCCACTCTTCTCCCCTCCCCACCTCACTTCCAGGCAGAACCTGTTCTGCCCTTATCTCTGGTTTTGTTGAAGAGAAGACATAAGCATAATAAGAAAGACAAAGCGTTTTTGCTAATTGAGTTAAGGATAGCTATACAGAGAGATTCCTATCATTGTTTTCATGTACGAATTTGTTACGACCCAAGTTGATTCATTTCTAACTGATCTTTACACCGGTTCCTGATCCCCTTCTCCTGTTGACCTCTGTCATTTTAAGGTTTCTGTATTAATTCCTCTGGGGTGAGGATATTAAATGCTTTCATACTTTGGGTTTACTACCTATCCCCATACCTCCCTTATGTGATCTCCCCTTATCATGTGACCCAAGTTCAACAACATTGCAGTATTTGTCCTAGATGTAAAGTCTGGATATGAAGGAGAACATGATTTTTGGTCCTCTGAGCCTGGTTAACCTCTCTCAGAATGATGTTCTCCAGTTCCATCCATTTACTTGCAAATGGTAAGATTTCATTCTTCTTCATGGCTGAGTAAAATTCCATTGTGTATAAATACCACATTTTTCCTGAACCATCTGCCAGTAGTGGGGCATATTGGTTGTTTCCATAACTTGGCTATTGTGAATAGTGTTGCAATAAACATGGGTGTGCAGGTGCCTTTGGAGTAACCTGTGATGCATTCCTTTGGTAATATCCCTAGGAGTGGGATTGCTGGATCATATACCAGATCTATGCTTAAATTTTTTTCCACACTGGTTGCACTAGCTTGCATTCCCAGTGTACCAGGGTTCATTTTTCTTCACATCCTGGCCAACACCTGCTGTTAGTGATGTTTTTGATGACAGCTATTCCAACAAGGGTGAGGTGGAATCTTAGTGTGGTTTTGATTTGCATTTCCTTTATGTTTAGAGATGGTGAACATTTTTTCATGTGTATTTTGGATATTTGGATTTCTTCTTTTGAGAAAGTTCTGTATAGTCAGTTGCCCATTTCTTTATTGGTTCATTGATTTTAGGAGAGATTAGTTTCTTGAGTTCCCTGTGTATTCTGGTTATCAGTCCTTTCTCCAATATATATGTAGCAAACATTTTTTCCCACTCTGTGGGTGGTATCTACAGTTTACAGACAAATTCTTTTGTTGTGCAGAAGCTTGTTAATTTTATGAAGTCCTATTTGTCCATCTTTTCTCTCAGTTGCTAAGCTGCTAGGGTTCTACTGAGGAAGTCCTTGCCTATACCTATTACTTCCAGAAAGTTTCCTGCTCCTTCCTGTAGTAACTTCAGAGTTTTGGGTCTTATATTTAGGGCCTTCATCCATTTTGACTTGATACTAGTACAAAATATCAAGGTACAGGCTACAGGGTACAAGGTACAGGGTGATAAACATGGATCTAGTTTCAGTTTCTTGTAGACGGGTAACCACTTTTCCCAGCAACATTTGTTGAAGAGGCTGTTGTTTTTCCTTTGTATATTTTTGGCTCCTTTGTCAAAAATAAGGTGAGTATAGTTGTGTGGATTCATATCTGGGTCCTCTATTCTGTTGCACTGGTTATCATGTCTGTTTTTGTGCCAGTGTCATGCTGTTTTTATTGCTACTGCTTTGTAATATAGTTGGGTATTGTGATACCTCCAGCATTGCTCCTTTTGCTGAGTATTGCCTTGGCTATTTGTGTTCTCTTGTGTTTCGAAATGATCATTAGGGTAGATTTTTCAATCTCTGTGATGAATGTCTTTGGGATTTTGATGGGAATTGCATTAAACATATAGATTGCTTTTAGTAGTACAGCCATTTTTACTATGTTGATTCTATCAATCCATGAGCACGGGAGATCTTTCCATTGTCTATAGTCTTCCTTGATCTCTTTCTACAGGGGTTTTAAGTTCTCCTGCTGGAGGTCATTCACATTCTTTTTTATGCTTACTCCTAGTTATTTAAACTTTTTTTTTGAGGATATTGTGAATGGAATTTTTTGCATATAGTCCTTCTCAGTTTGTTCATTGTTGGTGTATAGAAAAGCTAATGATTTTTGTAAGTTGTTTTTGTATCCTGCCTTGCTATAGCTGTTTATGGTTTCTAGGAGTTTTTGGGTAGTTTTATGTGTCTTTAGGGGATAGGATCATATCATCTGCAAATAGGGATAATTTGACAGTTTCTTTATCTATTTCTATTCCTTTTATTTCTTCTTCTTGCCTAATTGCTCTGGCTAGGAATTCCAGTACTATGTAGACTAGGAGTAGAGATATTGGGTACACTTATCTCATTCCTAATTTTAGGGAAAATGGTTTCAGTTTTGTACCATTAAATATGATATTGGCTGTAGGTTTGTCATATATAGCCTTTACAATGTTGAAGTACGTTCCTTCTGTTCACAGTTTTCTTAAAGCTTTTATTATGAGTGGTGTTGGGTTTTGTCTAAGGCTTTTTCTTCATCTATTGAGGTGATCAAGTGATTTTTGTCTTTGCTTCTATTAATGTGCTGTATTACATTTATAGATTTGCATATGTTCAACCACCCCTGCTTCCCTGGGATGAAGCCAACTTGATCATGGTGGATGATCTTTCTGATGTGTTGTTGGATTTGGTTTGCTATTATTTTATTGAGGATTTCTGCATCTATGTTCATTAAGGAAATTTTCATATAGTTCTCCTTTTAGGAGGTGTCTTTGTCTGGTTTTGGGATGACAGAAATATTGGCCTCATAAAATGAGTTAAGTAGTGTTCCTTCCCTTTATATTTCATGGAACAGTTTAAGGAGAGTTGGTATTAGTTCTCCTTTATATGTCTGCTAGAATTCAGCAGAGAATCCATCAGGTCCTGGACTTTTCTTTTTTGGGAGAGTCTTTGTTGCTGCTTCAATTTCTTTTTGTATTATACATCTTTTCATGTGATTAATATCTTCTTGGTTCAGTTTTGGATGGTGGTAAGTATCTAGAAATCTGTCCATTTCTTCAAGATTTTCAAATTTATTAGAATGTAAATTCTCAAAGTAGTCTCTGGTGATTTCCTGAAATTCCATTTTGTTTGTTGATATCTACCCTTTTACATTTGTGATTTTACTGATTTTGGTTTTTTTCTCATTTTAGTCAGGTTTGCTGGAGTCTGTCATTCTTATTTATTTTTTCAAAGAACCAGCTTTTTGTTTTGATTCTTTGTATATTTTTGTTGTTATTGTTTTTATTTCATTGACTTCAGCTTTTATTTTTATTATTTTTCTCCTTCTGCTTTTTTTGAGATTTGATTTTTCTTAGTTTTCTCAGAGTTTGACATGTAGCATTTGGTCATTGATTTAAGATCTTTCTGTCCTTTTAATATATGCACTCATGACTATAAACTTTCATCTTAGGACTGCCTTTGCTGTGTCCTATAGGTTCTGGTAAGTTGTTTTTTCATTTTCATTAACTTCCAGGAACCTTTTACTTTCCTCTTTTATTTCATCAGTGATCCATTGATCATTGAGCAATGTCTTATTCTGCTTCCAATTGTTTGCATGTTTTTTGCTGTTGTATTTATTGTTGATTTTTACTTTTAATGCATTGTGATCAGATACAATGCATGGGATTATTTCCACTCTCTTTTATTTGCTGAGGCTTGCTTTGTGCCCTAAGATATGATCAATTTTGGAGAAGGATCCTTGGGCTGCTGAGAAGAAAGTATATTGTTTAGAAGTTGGACGAAATATTCTGTAGACATCAGCTAGGTCCAATTGATCTATGGTGTCATTAGTTCTAGTATTTCTTAATTGTTTTTTTGTTTGGATGACCTATCTATTGGTGATGGGGGTTATTAAAGTCTCCCACTGTCACTGTGTGGGAATCTATATACGTTTTTAGGTCCTTCAGAGAATGCTTGATGAAATTGGGTGCATTGACATTGGGTGCATATAGGTTGATAATTGTAGTTTCCTTTGGGGTATTTCCCTTTTTATTAGTATGGAGTGTCCTTCTTTATCTCATTTGATCAATGCAAGTTTGAAGTCTACTGTGTCCAAGATAAGTATTGCTACTCCTGCTTGTTTTCGGAGCCATTGTCTTTGTTAATCCTCTTTCAACCTTTCACCTTCATCCATTGCTTGTTTCTGTCTATGAAATGAGTCTCCTTTAAACAGCAGATTATTGTATCTTCCTTTTTATTCCAGTTTGCCAAGTGGTGTCTTTTGATGGTGTTATTAAGTCCATTATCATTCAGTGTTAGTGTTAATAGGTGTGTGGTGATTCCTGTCATTTAGTTGTCTTTGTTGATTAAGGGTTTGATTGTGTGCAGTTGAATCAGTGTTACTCTCTACTTTCTTGCCTTTTCTTCTCCTGTGGTTTGGTACTGCCTGCCCTTTCTTGGTTTTGTTTGCTTCACTTTCTTTTTTTTTTTGGTGGGAGCTTTGCACTTTTTTGGCCCTCTGTTTCCCAAGGGTCTGCTGTTTCTCTGTCTCAGTGCCTCAGCACTGTGGTGACGTTGATCTCAATATACCACTTTGCCATCCACAATGGTCTTTTGGATGCTTTGCACAGAGCTGCTGCTGTCCAGGACATCATTGAGATTGAAGTCCTCCTTGTCTTCCAGTAGGTGGCAGTAGGTTGTGATCTCAGTTTCCAGCTTGACCTTGATGTTTAGCAGGGCCTCATACTACTGGGTCTGGCCCTGTCCCTCAGCCGGGGTCTGTGCTAGCTCTGACTCCAAGTGCAGCAGAATGTCATTGATCTGTTCCATCTGCATGGTGTAGATGGGTCTCCACATCTCAAAGCCTGTTCTCCAAGCTGGCTTTCAGATTTCTCATGGAGTCCAGGTCAGTCTCTAAGGCCTGAAATGTGTGTCTCAGCTCTGTGAGTGCTATCTCAGCAGCTCCAGTCTTGGCAGACTGATAGGTGACCACTGTGGTGCTCTCCTCAATCTGCTGGGACCAATACTTGCCCAGCTCTTCTCAGTTCTTCTTAGACGGCTCTTCACTCTTGGACCACATGTCTGCCATGATGAGATTTAGGGGCATTCACCTCCCCTGTCAACCCAGAGCTGGCAACCTGGGCTTGGAGGCCTTTGACTTCCTCCTCGTGGTTCTTCTTCATGAATAGCAGCTCCTCCTGTAGTGCCTCAGTTTCTGACTCCAGCTGCAGGCAGGTGACATTGGTATCATCTGTGACCTTTTGGAGCCCATGGAGGTCAGCTTCCACAGACTGGCACATTGCTAACTCTGTCTAACTCTAAAGTCATCAGCAGCAAGACAAGCATTATCAATTTGCAGGATGATGCAGACATTGTCTACAGAACTTGCAAAGATCTGGGCTCTCAGTTCCTTGATGGTTTTGAAATAATGCCCCCAGTCTTTGACCTGAAGCCCCCTCTTCTCCAGACGTTCTCAGATTTTGGTCTCCAGCCTCCTGTTATCAGTCTGCAGGCTTCTCACTCTATCCTGGTAGGAGGCCAGTAGTCATTCAGTCCTTCATGGTCTCCTTCTCACTTTGGATGCTGCTTATTCCTGCCAGACCCCCAACAGTTCCCCCAGCAGACCCCCAGCTACTGAAGCTGGACACAGAGATCTGAGATCCTGAAATTCCAGCCCCTGAATAGATGCTGGCCATGCTGCTGGCCAGTAAGACCCAGTGGCTGGGCAATTGGACTAAGTCCAGGGACCAGTAGTTGGAAGAGAAGGTAGTGGAATGGGTGGTGAAGCTCATGCTGGAAGGGGAGGAAGGCGAGAGAGCATAACTCAGGTTTGGCTGCTGCTTTCACTTTCAGTGTGTAGAATTCCTTGAAGAATCTTTTGTAGTGGTGGCTTGATGATCATATATTGGAAGAGTTTTATTGCTCCATCTATTTTTAATGATAGTTTTGCTGGGTAGAAGATCCTAGGGATGAAGTTATTTTCATTCAGTACTCAGAAGACCTCAGTCCATGCTCTTCTTGCTTTTCAGGTTTCTGTTGGGAAATCTGCCTTAATTTTGATGGGTTTACCTTTGTATGTTATTTGTTTTTTCTGTCCAACAGCCTTCAGTATTCTTTCTCTGTTCTCTGTGCATGTTGTTTTAGTGATAATATGTTGTGGGGAAGTTCTATTTAGGTAAATCTGTTTGGTTTCCTGGAGGCTTCCTGTACCTGAATAGGTTAAATTTTCTCTAGATTTTGGAAATTTTCTGTTATTATTTTGTTGAATATATTATGAATGCCTTTTGCTTGCATATTTTTTCATTATTCAATGCCCATGATTCTCAGGTTTGGTCTTTTGATGGAGTTGGTGAGTTCTTGCATTTTCCCTTCACAGAACTTGAGTTGTCTGACTAATAGTTCATCAGTTTTTCTTTTAATTACCATTTCATCTTCAAGTTCTGAGATTCTGTCTTCTGCTTGTTCTAGTCTGCTGGAGTAGCCTTCCATTTTGTTTTGTATTTCTGTTTCATTCTTTTTTCTGAGTTTTTTCATATCATGGGTCACTTCCTCTTTAATAGTATCAATTTTCAACCATAATTCTTTTATCTCTTTATTTGTGGTGTTTTCTGTTTCATTTTGGTATTTATTTAGGGCTCCTATGATTTCATTGATTTGTTTTTGTGTTTTCTCATATTCTTTATTTTTGATGCCTTGGAATTTCTTGAGTGCCTCCTGTATATTTTAGTTGACCATGTCTAGTAACATCTCTATGAAATTCTCATTGATTACTTGCAGAATTTCTTCTTTCAGGTTGTTCTTGTGGGTTTCATTGGGTTCCTTGGTATAGTTTATCTTTTTTTGTTGGAGTCTGGATTTGGGTATCTCTTTTCTTCATTTCCCTCTGAATCCTGTACTAATTTATTTTTGGGGGGAGAATGATTTCGATCCCTTTTTCATCAGTAACTCTGCTTGTTACTGTTTCTGTCCCTGGTCTATATGTAATTTAGTATTAGCTAACTTACAATAGTAAAATTAACAAAAACAAGTAAGAAGGTGAAAAAAGAAAAAGAAAAAGAAAGAAAAAAAAGGAGAACCAAAGAAATCAACAGGGAGAGATGGTGGACAATCAAACAGTGAACAAGACAAACAAACTCTTAAAGAATAGAAATAATAAAAAGAAAAAAGAGAAAAAAATATTTCCAGTTTAGGACCAGTAGAATTTCAGTGTTAGTAGTTCTGGTGTTTCTCCTTTAGCATCCAGTCCTGTTTGCATCTCCTAGGCAGGTTTGGAGCCAGTGTCTGGTGGTGCTGGAGCCCTCTTGTAGTGGGTGGCAGCTCGGCTAGCCTGTGGGGCAGCAGCCATTGTACCCACATGCTGGTGGGCAAGTGGAGGCCCGGTAGGCCTGTGGGGTGGCAGCCTGGCTAGGTGGTTTCCCGACTGTTCTTTCAGTGTATTGTGATGTGGAGAAGATTTTCATGGGCTAGGGGTTCAAGGTGCCAAAGTTTCATCTCTCCCTTGTGCTTTACCTCAGCCAATTGTGTCTCCAGTGTCTCAACAGGGTCCCTGATTCCCAGAGCTAATGCAGTCTGTGTCTGTGTCCCAGTCACCATTTTGGATCCTCTCTCATATTACCATTAATATGTTGGCATGGAAACTTAAAGCCTAAAATCAAACATTTTTCCTCTAAACACATATCTAATGTGCAATTTAATTACCTGTAGAATTTTGAGTTAATATTAAAATGCGTGTCTCTTTTGTATCTTAATTCACACTATGCTTTTAATTTTTTTTCCATTACAGTACAGCTTTTATATATCAAAAATTGATTTATAAAATAAATCCTATATAGATTTTAGTATAAGTCAATTCCTATCAGGATCTGCTCCACATCCCTCAGCCTCCATACCTTGTTGAAATATCTTTCTTAGTAGTCTCTGTTATCTCCTTCACAGGCATTTTAAATTATGTAGGGCCCATATCAATTACTCAGAACATTCCAAAATGGTTGTATGAAACCAGTTTTATGATATTATTAAAACACAATCCATTTTGTTTTAGCAACTTAATTCTTTGTTTACTAAAATATTCAGTTCCCATGTTGGTAAACATAATTGCTGACAGACAAACTTGCTAATCCCTGAAATACGCAGCTTAGTTTGTTATATCCATACATAAGTATATCTGGATGATTGTGTCTGAGTTACTTTGAACATAGTGTATGTTTATAATTTAGCATACATCTCAATTTTTACTTTTAAATACATATGTCAACAATTACAGATAATTATAATGTACTTTGTTAAGATTTTATATTTATTTACAATGTAAACCTTATAAATGTTTGAGATGAAGGTTTATAGCAATTTTTGCATTGTGGGTATTATTATTATAAATAACTGGGTTGCTAAATTGTTATTATTTTGAGTTTTTTTTTTTTTTTTTTGCATAACAACTGTGCTCCCTATTTTAAAGGAAAAAGCAAAAACAAATGGGAAGGATGAACTGGAATCCTTGGAACAAAATTAGTATCTTAAATATTTTCCTTCATAATCTCTTTCTCATAACACAATAAATATGAAACAATGATCTATTTGTCAAGTCACTTCAAACAGACAAAATGTGGAAACCAAATGGCACAAGGGAGTCATTAGGCATAAATAGTTAATTACAAAATTGATTCCTGTCCATGCAATCTTTCTTTAGTTAATTTTTTTTCTTGTTTTTACTCTAAAAATATCTTCTCAAGAGTATGTGAGGAGAAACAGAAATAAATAATACTAAAAGTTGTTTAATTTTTCACAAAATAAACTCAAAATGGATAATATGTCAAAATGTAGGACACAAAACTATAAAATTTTTGGAAACCAAAACAATACACAATGTAGGTAACCTTTATAAGGAACTGCCAAACAAAGACCATGCCACATGTGGAAAAGAAAGATTTATTGAAATACAGACTGCTGGGCTGTCTCCCTTGGGATCAGGGTGCAGCAGCTTGGTTGGAATGGGTAGTGGGTTTTTTAGAAGGGGCCAAGCCATGAAGGAGGCGAATAGTTTCTGGTCTCCAATTATCTGTGATCACCAGATGAAATGGGTTGACATGCCTAGCTAGTTGAGAAACTGAGAGTTCCTGAGACTTTGCAAGCAGGGAAACAAGCAGGGGAGTTTGGCAAGTGGTCATAAATCAGGGGGTCTGGTTTTGGTGTTAACTTTGGGACTCTCTGCCTGCCCCAAGAATGCCTGGGACCTAACATTCCAGCCTTTTGTTGGTATTATGGGTGCTGATCAATCTAGCTGTATTGTGCTGAGTGGGGGTTCCTTAAGGGGGGTTCAGCTGGAATTTGGAAATTTGTGAGGTCCCTGGGAGTGGAAGCAGACAGTTTTTCCCAGGCTTCATTTGATGATAAGGCCAGTTGTTGGTAGGCCAAAGAATGTTGTAGTAGCATCTGGTGGGAAGTCTGTCTGCTGAGTTCCCCAAATGATCCTGGAGGCATCTAGGGCTAAAGAGCATTTTCCTGGTTTAAGGGTTTGTATTTCCATAGCATCATTATATGTGCAGGTGTTTTGTTTTTTTTTTTCTCTTTGGTAGCCTCTATGATGGACCTAATAGATTTTATAACCAAAGGAAGGAAGCAGGGAAGTATTGTGCATGGTCCCAGAATTAGGCCCACTGCCCCTACCAGTGTTTTAAACCTACCTATGGCAGAAGATTGAGAGCCAGATGAGGACTAAGAACTTATGTAAGAGTGGAAGAGGGAGAGAATTCGCAGGAGAGGCATAGTCTCGTGGGGCTCAGTGGTACACAAGAGTATGCATCCTTTGTTGTAGTGGAAGAGTCTGAAGTTGGTAGATAATGTTTTATCCTTGAGAGATGCTGCCACTGGGGGATCCCATTGAGCTTGACAATGGTGGGTGTTGTGAGGATGACTAGATGAGGTCTGGTCCACCAAGGTCCCAATGGAGAGGGTCGGAAGATCCTCTAGGAGAACAAGATCCCCTGGTTTAACAGAAATTGTTATAGGGCCCTCTGAGGGGTGGGGCAGGATCTGGTCTGCATGCTCTCTGAGAAGTTCCCAGAGAAGGTAAAGATAAGGTAGATAGTCAGCCAAAGGAGCACAGTCTGTTGGAGGCAAGTTTCCAAAGAGAAATGGTCATCCATACATTATTTCAAAGGGGTTCAAGAAGGAAGAGCTTCAGAGGGTGGTCTGGTATGGTGGGTTTTTCTCATTGCCCACGGGTTTGTGGGCTTTCTCAGGTGAACTGGTTTGGTTTGCACCTTTATTGGGGGAGGAGAAACAATCTTGAGAACATTTATTTTGTAAGACCCAAATAGGAATATTAGAAGGAACATAAAAAGGTGTTTGCATATCTAGGGATCCAGATTCTGCAAAATCCTGTAACTCCCAAGAAAGCTCTAAGCTGCTTTATGGTATGGGGGCATAGGAAATGGAGGATTGGGTTGATTCCCTCATGACTTGAAGAGTGAGTCTGTCCCTTTAAGACCACACCTAGGTAGGTGACCTGATGGAGACATGATTGAGCCTTCTCCTTAGAGACTTTGCATCCCCAGGAGGCCAGAAAGTTTTTAAAAGGACTCAGTCACCCTGCAGATGAGGGGCTTTTTGGCTCTTCACAGGAGTACATCATTAAAATATTGATGAAGGGTGGCCTCTGGGTAGTGCCAACCTAATAAGTCTCTTGTTAGGGCCTGTCCACAAAGATGAGGGCTGCCTCTAAACCCTGTGGCAAAACTGTCCAGGTTAGTTGCTGTGAAGGGTTTGTGGGATCTTCAAAGACAAGCAGGGGCTAACTGTCAGGATTTAGGTTAAATGTAACCCTTTTGGGTAAAAGAGAGCTTTAGGTTAAATGTAACACTTTTGGATAAAAGAGAGCTTTAGCTCATTATTTTATAAAATTTACACTTTTAACTTTGTAAATGTACCATGTTTAGATAAAGTATAGACACAACATTGTTATAAGGTGGTCATTTAAGATACATGAGCAAATATGTAAATGAAGTCTGATTTAGTAGCACTTAAAGCTTGATAAAATCAACAGAAAACAGAAAACACAAGTAATTACTTTGATAAAAATCTTTCCCTATAGCAGTTTTTGTTGATGTTACTCAGAGCAGAACAATATTAAGATAGCCTTGTTATTTCACTGACATAGAGAATTAGATTTCAGTTTGATATGACCCTAAAAATGTTTTAGGCAACACTTAGATTATAGTTAAGTTTAATTTTATCACACACCAGAACTTACAGTTGTTTACTTTGTAACTTGTATTTTAAAATTAACTTTTATAAGAATTTTAAATTTAAATAAAACTATCTTTCTTTCTTTTTTTGGCTGGTGGAAGAGACCATCCACCCCCACCATGGAGATCTGTGAAGGATAAAGCTTACCTGAGAAGTCAGGCAGCACCAAGTAAGTTATTGAGGGCTACCTGCTACTTTGACAGTTACCCTTCATCCTGCAAAGTCATCTTGAAGGGGGCTGAGGTCCCAGGGCCACATCAGTCTTCTGCTGCCAGGCCCAAAAGGTCCCTGAGGACTTCACTGTGTTGAGAGTGGGAATGGGAGACTGACCTACTTTGCAGAGACAAAGAGGGGCAGGTGACCACATTGTGAATGGGGTGAGGTGAGGGGCAGTTTCTTGCCCAGTGTCCTGTCTGGTTGCACTTGAAGTAGGCCCCTGGAGGCATGCATTATTGTCCAGCCTGTCTTGGAGTCAGAGGAGGTAACATCAAGGCATCCGTCAAGAGCTGGGCCTTTTGCTGGTTTCAAGTCTCATCTCAGTTATTAAATACCTTAAATGCCATTTTCACAAGATCTCACTGGGGGGTTTGAGGGCCATCCTCTGTCTCTTTAAGTTTTTTTTTTTCAAATATCAGGGAAAGATTGGGAAATAAAATAAGAGTTGAGAACAATTATTCCACCCTTGGAAGATGGGTCTAGCCTAGTGTAGCGGGTTAAGTCTTCAGTAAGTTGCACTAAATCAGTGGGGTTTTCAGTTGGGTGTTGGATAATTTCTCTAAATCTGTCAAAATTGACTGCCCTATAGGAAGCAGTCTGTAGCCCCACAAGGAGGCAGGTGAGCATATAATTTCAGGTGGCTAGCATGACAGAGTCCTGATAGTCCCAATGTGGGTCCTCCCATGGCACAGCCGTTGATCCCACTGGGAGAGTGAGATCTGTGCGGTGGACGTAATCGGCATGTGCCTGGGCTGCCAACCAAACTCTTTCCTTTTCATCTGGAGTTAAAGTGGAGGAAAGAATAACATATATGTCATGCCAAGTCATATCATATGCTTGGGTTAGGTATTTAAATTCTTTAATATAGGAGGCTGAGTCATTAGAGAAGGAGCCAAGCCTCTTTTTAATTTGGGAGTGGTCAGTCATGGAAAAAGGCACATGAACTCTGATAATGCCATCAGCTCGTGCCACCTCCTGGAGTGGGTAGAGATGGGCTGGGAGTGCTTGGGTGGAGGTATGGGAGTGGGTATGGGATGCAGGTGGGGAGGAGAAGGGTGAGGGTATAGCAGGGTCTGAGGGCAATGTTGGCTGAGGAGCTGATGGCTCAGGGTCAATAGTGACTATTGTAGAAGGGAATAGGGTAGCAGATGTTTGGGAGAGTTAGCATGGGTAGAAGAAGGGGGGGTCTGAGTCAGGGGAGGATGGGATGAGAGAAGAGACTGATGCACAGGACCAGTGGGAGGGGTTGGGAGGTGGGCAGACAGAGTCCATGAGGTCACAAGTAAAAGAAGAGTTTTCAGAAGAAGGGTCAAGAAGAGTTTTGAATTCTGAGGGGGGTTTGCTGCTGGCAAGGAGGATTTGAACAGCATTACAAGATTGGAGCAGGGAGGGTTGAGAGCAGAGAGAAGGAAAAGCTTGGACCTATGGAATTTTGGACCACTTGCTATTGCGATGGCAGAAATTGTCAAGATTTAGAAGTTTGAAAATCAAAAGTACTGTTTTCAGGCCACTGGAATTGATTGTCTAACTTGCACTGGGGCCAAATGGTGTTGCAGTAACAGATCAATCGCTTAGGTTTTATATCATCCTGGAGGCCAAGGGGAGTGTGTGTAGAAGGCATCCCAGTGGATGCGTCTAATTTAGAATGAGTGGTCCCCATAATGTAGAAGAAAAAGACAGAGAGAGAGAGAGAGAGAGAGAGAGAGAGAGAGGCAGGTGCCTTGGTGAGTTTATTCTTCAGGCCAGTATAGATCTAGGTCAAGATCTAGCCTCCTTTATGTGATTCAGGCAGAGAGCAGAATTGTCCTGTTGCTATTTGGTCAAAGTAAGCTGGAGGGGCTGTTGAGCTCTCACCCTAGGTGGAAGAAAGGAAAACAGAGAGGGAGAGCAAGAGAGAGAGAGAGAGAGAGAGAGAGTGAGAAGGAGGAGAAAGTGTTACTCGAACGGGTTCCCAAGGGCGGGTGTCCCTGGCCTGGATCACCATCTGACGAGAATGCCCAAATGGTTAGCCAGGCATCCCTGTGCTGAGCAGAGGGCACCCCAGCAGGTGTGAGAGGTGTACCTGGTAGACTGCTATGACTTCCAGACCAGAGAGAGCAGGCAGCCCTGAGAAGGGTGACACTTACTGAATCTGAGGAGAGGAGCAAGTCAGGTGGAGAGAAGTGGAAGAAAGACTAATGATGGATGGGAAAGCTGGCAAGGCAATAAAGTCTGAGATCCACAGTCCGTAGGCATGTGGGGTCAATTCAGCAGTCTGGGTCCAGGAGAAGGCAGGACATGAAGGCCAAGAGAGCAGCTCTGGGCAGGAGCATCCTGTCAACCTCTTCCAGGTTTCTGCACCAGATGTAAGTAACTGCTGAACAAAGACCAAGCCACATGCGGAAAAGAAAGATTTATTGAAAGCACAGACTGCTGGGCTGCCCCTCTCAGATTCAGGGTGCAGCAGCTTGGCTGGAATGGGTAGTGGGCTTTATAGGAGAGGCCAAGCCATGAGAGAGGGAGAGAGTTTCTGGTCTCTGATTATCTGTGATCACCTGATGGAATGGGTCAATATGCCTAGCTAGTTGAGTAACTGGAAGTTCCTGCAAGCAGAGAAACAAGCTGGGGAATTTGGCAAGTGGTCATAAATCAGGGGGTCTTGTTCCGGTGCCAGCCTTGGGACTCTCTGCCTGCCCCAAGAATGCCAGGGACTTAACAACCTTGGCATAGGTATGACTTTTTAGATAGAACATCAAAGTTATATTCTGAAGAAGAGATTTGTAAGTGAACATGAATAAATTAAAAGGTTATGCTCTGAGAATACTGACAAGTGGACTAAAAGATGAGCTGCAAACTGGGAGAAAATATCTCCTAAACACATCTATAAAACCACACATAGAATTCTTAAAACTTATCAAAAAGGAAACAAACAATCTGTTTGGCATGTTAACACATGCCTGTAATTCCAGCACTCAGGAGACTGAGGCAGGAGAACTCTCAGTTCAAGGCCAGTCAGGGTTGCATCACAAGTTCCTGCCAACCTAGGATACATAATAGACCCTATGGCAAAAACAACAACCAAAACCAAAGCAAACAAACAAAAACTCTAGTTGTAAGTGTATAAAAGAGATTGTTAAGGTATGTCCTCCACACTGCAATGACATTTCCTTTTGATACATACAGTCACCAGGCAAACACCTTCTCAAACCCTGAGACACAATTCTTTTTGCTTTTTCCTAACCACTATTCTTTTTCAGAAAAGGGACTCACTTGGTCAGTTCTGGAAACTTCAGGATATTTGCTACTGTATAAAACCAGACCTAGGATAGAACATGATAAAACTTGTTTCAGACTTAAAGGACACCATTGTGGAGACAGGGTAGTAACAGGAAAAAAAAAAAAAAAAGCTGCCATGGTACTTAACATTCCCCAGCAAAATGTCACTCCATTCTGAACCCCTTCCTTCCCCACCCAGAACCATCTGTGGAATCTCCTCCAATTGTCATTTTATGATCAGTACTGTAGTTGTAAATTCCCCCAAAACAGGGATCTCTCTGCTGTTTAAGACTGGAAAACAGTGCATCCTGGATAAAGGAAAAACTGTCCTCAATTTGACCTGCCAGATACAGCCTTCTATGAGTATTGGTTGCATGTCATACATACAATTAAAAACCTGGGAATCAGCATAAGTGCATGCCCTGAAAACCCCATGTTATATGACAAGACCTTGTTAATCAAACATATCAACCAGCCTAGCTCCTCCTGCAAAAACTGCCCAGATTTTTTCTGAGGCTTTCCCTTACAAATTATAAATTGCTCTTTGAAGAACCATTCAGGCTTTTGCATCTGGTCAGAGCCTACTGCCCATCCTCTTAAAAGATGGAAAGCCTATCTGCTGTGAGGCTTATTTCTGACAGTGTCTCCCTATTCTCTGACCAATGAATAAACTTTTCTGTAATAAAAAACTTCTCTCAAGTTTTGTCATTGGTTCTAAGAGGAAGAAGACCTAGTTTAGGTCAAAAATTGATTTCTGATTCATAGGTTAGTTCTACTTTTTATTTTTTGAGGAACCCCTATATTGTTTTCCATAATGTTTGTACTAATTTTCATTCCCACCAGCAATGTATAAGGGATCCTTTTTGTCCACATCCTTGCTGACACTTGTTATCTTTTGTCTTTTTTTTTCTTTAGTTATTTTTTGGAAGGGGGCTCACCTTTTGGCCTAAAGCCAACCTCAGACCTCTATCCATTTATCTATGCCTACCAGTAACTGGGATTACATGTTTGGACTACTATACTCAGTTTGTTGATTAAGATGAAGAAAAACTGGTTAATGTTTTGCCTGGTCTGGCCTCAGACTGTGCTCTTCCTCATCTCCACTTCCCAAGAGTGTCTGGAATTACTGGTTTACACGCATGAGTCACAGTGTCTGGCAGTTAATGTCTTTTTGCTAATGGAGTGAAGTGATATCTCATTGTGATTTTGATTTGCATTCCCCTGACAGCTAACAATAGTGAGCATTTTTATTTTTATACACCTGCCAACCATTTCTGTGTCTTCATCTGAGAAATGTCTATTTAGTCAGCTATCCATTTATTAATCAGGCTTTTTGTTGTTCTTCTCTGTTCTTTGTTGTTTTTTTTTTTAAATGCTGTCCTTTCTTTTGGTTCTTGTTCTTTTATAGTTTTTGTTATTTTGCTATTGAGATTTTGGAACCCATTAAGCATTCTACATATCAACCCAATGTCAGATGTACAGTCTGTAAATATTTTCACCCATTTCTATAGGCATGTCTTCACTTTGGCTATCATTTTCTTTACTGTGCACAGAGCTTTTAGTTTTTTGAATAGTGCCATTTGGCTATTTTTTTCTTTTGTTTCCTGAGCCTTTTGGATCATATCCAAAAAGATCTTTTCCTAGCCTATGTCCTGAAGCATTTCCCCTATGGTGTCTTTTAGTAGTTTTGTATTTTAGGTCTTACACTTGAGTCTTTTGTCTATTTTGACTAAATTTGCTTAAAAAGCTAAACAATCTTACTGTGTGATACAGCAATCACACTCCTAGATATTTATGAAATTAGTTAAAAACTTATGTCCACAGAAAATCTGCATATGAAAGTTTTTATCAGTTATATTCAGAACTTGGAAGAGCTGGAAGCAACTAATAAGCAAATGGAAAAACAAACCCTGATACATCTGTAAAATATTATCTTATTCAGCAAAGAAAAAGAATGAGCTATAAAGTTCTGAACAGTCATGGAAGAATAGTCCATGCTCTGGACTGAGAACATCCACACAAAATGATTTCAATTACATGACGTTGCTGGACCCAGCAAAAGTATGGAAGCTATAAATTTCAGTGGTTGTCAGTGGAAAGGACTGAGGATGAATAGATGGAGCTCAGGTTATGTTCAGGGAGGGGAAACTATTGTAGAGGATACTGTAGTGGTGGACACATGACACCATGCACTTGCCAAAAAACACATAACTGTACAGCATAAATTAAACACTAAACCATGGATTTTAGATAATAATAATGTATCAGTATTATCAGCCAGTTTTAAAAAATATGCTACACTAATGCATAATGTCAACGATACAGGAATCTGTGGTGAGAGGAGTGGGGAGACAGTTATTAGGAAATGCTGTAATTTCTGCTTAGTTTTCTGAAAAATACACTAAAAGTATATTGACTTGAAAATTATGTACATCATAATGTAGATTTCACAAAGTTACTATGAACTTTCACAGGGGACAAGGAAAAATTCCTTGTAGAAAATGTTTTTATTTAAAAGTGAAAAATAAAGGATAATCTTTCAAATTAATTGTGGGACCCTCCTGAAAAACACACAAGAATAAAAAGAAAATGCTGCAAAAGATGAGGCTCAGCTCAGGACAGGGCTTCTGCTCACAGGTTTTTCACTCTCCACGCTCTTTGCTGGACCTCAGGAAAACTGTTGGAGACTTTGCGGGGAAAGAATTGAGGACAACCGGGGAGAAAATAAGTGGATAAAAGGTATCTTAAAGACTCCTAAAGGCAAGGCTACTTCAATTTCTCTGAAGGGGACTATATTTTAATTTGTGTTATGCAAGAAATATTAGACATTTGAGAACATGCCAAAATAGGAGTCGATTCTGTACTTCATTTGATGCCCAAGTCACAAGTATGACAGAAAGTTCAACCACAGTCTAGGTGCTCTGAGTGAAAGTGGAAATCTTCAGCTACCTCATGAGCCCTGAACCCCAGTGCAATGAGGGCTGGGTGACAGAAGTAGGAGAGATCCATTAGCCTGCAATCTGGAAGCCACTACAGGGAATGCAGGACAGGGATTTTAGTAAGAATCTTTGTACATTTGTATCTCTTTTCCTTGATCAAAATGAGGTAAAACAGGTACATGTTTCTCCTTAGCCTATGGAAATGATAAGAGAAAAAGTAAGGCAACAGGATTACAGCCAACAATAACGGGGTAGATGCTTTAAGCAATGGATTTTGCAGATGTAAATTATTCGTTCAGATTTAAATAAATGTTACAAAGCACTTTGACTAATTTCTTAAAAACAACAAATATCTCTAACAGTACATTCATACTTATGTTGAAGAAACAAAAAATTATTAGATATATCTTCATGTCTTGTATATTTGTGGGTTTTCTTCAAAATGTATGAAATCAAGGATTTAGGCATTTACCTTCATTATGTGTCTGAATAAATCTGGGAAAACATGTAAATATTAATATACTTATTATGCAAAGCTAAAATATCCAAAAATATCTACTAAACAAGGTCACTGTATCACACTTTTAAGAAGAAAAATATGCTTAGCATCTACATTGCATTTTTCTTTCTAACATGTGGGTCATTTTCTTTAATATAAGGAAATAAATTGGGTAACGGGCAACAAGAAAGAGTAGCAGCACTGTGGTGCTTACAGAATAGCAAAAGATGAGCCATTGACTCATTACTCAACTTAATTATTCAATTTCCCTTTTACACCTTAAATTGACTTACTTAACTTTCTAGCATTGGTACCAAAATATAATAACTATCATTGTGGCTAAAGTGTTGGTTAGGCACTTTAATTTTCAAATAGGAATGCAGACTTTTATATTATTTGAAGAATATAGATCCCATTCATTCTTGATATTACAGGGTTAATTCTTAATTCATGTGATATTACACAAGAAACTTTTTACTTTAATCAATTTATGCTGATATACCAAAAATTAGTAATTAGGAGGTGATTTGGAGTCATGGTCTTTGAGTTCCTTGATGTAACTTACTTGAAGAAATAACTTTATGAAAATTATTATTCCTTTGACTTTACAAATATATTGACAATATAAATTTTTAACCCTAGTGAATCCAGTATAATGGTCTAAATGAAAAAATAAAACAAAAAGGATTCACAGCTAAATATCTGTATAGCCTTGTATTTCCTTTAAGGTAACATTATGATTTCTTCTCCCAAATGATGCATGCTGTCCACATTCACATGGCAGTTTGCTAATTGCGACAAAGCACCAGGAGTTTGCTGTATAGAGAGAAAATTAGGTAGAGGTATTTATAAATAAATAATTAAGCAGTGTTTTCTGTCAGGGAACATTTGGTATAAGTTTTTTGGTGAAAAAAAAATCCTGAAATCTAACAATTCCATTTTCTCCCTAGAAAATCTTCTGAGTATTCAAAATCCAGTTGTTTCTCAACAACTGGAGAGGTTCCACATATTTCAACGTTTTCTACACCTCTGTGATAGCTAACGTAGGAGAGCTGATTTAATACTGTGGAGGTCTTTTGATGGCCTAGAGCTGCCTGAAATGAGCTTTCACACTCCTGAACATTAAGTGCAATGTGCAAGCAGATCGACTCTGGAACGTTGAGATGAAAAAGCTAGAAGACTGAATGAAGTATTCAAAAGGGATTCACAGTACTAACACAAAGATTTGTATTTTTGGAGGTTTTGGTGACACCTTTGCATATATTCATTTTTTCATAGATTCATAATTTAGGGGCATTTAAGATACTATCTTAGAAATATTCCATTTGGGAAAGAAGGATGGTTGCTTGTAAAAGCAATACTGTTATCCTTTAACCTGCATTCCTTTGGAAACTACCACTCTATACAAATTTAGTCAGTCAGTTGTTGATAATTGAATAATATTTATTGGGCATCCTATTCATAAAATATATCTGTTACTCTCTGGTAAATTGCTTGATAAAATGCAGTTTCTACCTTTGGTAGTGCAAATACTTGACTAAAATCCAATAAATTAATTTTGATTGTTATATAAAAGCAATACTAGAATTAGGAATAAAATATAGGAAGTGTAAATTAAGGTACAAACTATAACATATCACAATGGAAGAGGTAGTTCTTCTGCTGAAAAAACAAGGATTTCTGGTTGTGACAAAACTAAATGTGCATACCAAGAGGTACAGAGCTTCAGGATGCCTCTGGGGAAGATTTGTCAACTCAAGAATGCAAGTGAATGAGTAAAGATGAAGGAAGGTGGTGAAAAGTATAAAAGTAAGAGTCTGGAGTGATTGTAACAAGCAGAGACTACATCGTGAGAACTTCATTCCACATTCTTCAAATTAAATATGAATATTTCAGATAATAAAAAGGTGCAGTGAACTCTGGCTGCTCAATCATGGCTTCTTAGATCAGCAGACAGGGTGAGAGAGACAGACAGAGACAGAGAAAAAGAGAAAAACTTGCCTTCTGTAAAGTTATCCTAAATTTTTCAGTCTTCTACATCTACCATGAAATAAGACTTAAACACCTAGACTCAAATGATATAATTCAGTCAAGCATTCTTTTTATTTGTGTGAAATAAACAGAGCAAATGACAATAGAAAGAAAAAAGTTAAAAATGGGGAACCTGAAACAAACAAACAAAAACAAAAGCACCATCAGTAACACATCTTAGCATACACGATGCTTGCTTGGAGAGTAAGGAAGGATGTGAACCTACACTGACTATCTGCACAATTATTAAAAATAGAAGCAAAGGAAAAGGAACTACAATACATCATATGCCTGTGATTGGGTGTCTAGAACAGAAAAGAGTTAGACACTAACGACAACAGAGGATCATTAGAAAATACAGTGAAAGTAAGACAAGATAATGGGCTGCAGAATTTAGGCTACATGCATTTTTATTTCATTTTTTGGTGGGACTGGGGTTTAAACTCAGTGCTGTAAGCATAGAATTTAGGCTACAAAACACCCTTATTTGAAGCTGTTTGTTACATGGGACAAACAGTTTAAAGGTCAAGTCTTGGCAGAGACAATTTACGAAGCATTAGGAAAATATTGTTTAAATTATGAGATTCATAAGCAGAAACTGTGCTTCACTTATCAATTTTAATTTTTTTAAATTTCACAAAATCTAACATCTTTATTTACATCTGATAACCTTGTATATTTTAAGTAATGACCTTAGAAGTAAAGTGTTGCAATTTAAGACTGAATGCCTAAGAATGAGGATAGTTTCCACCAAATACAAACAATGATTTCTAGAAAGACCTAAATCACTTCTAATAGGAGAAAGTGAAAAAACAATAATCTTAGCCTAGAGGAGTAATTGTTCTCACTATGGAAATTTTATCACATAGAATGAGTTATTTACTGTAATATATGAAATCTTATATTCTAAGTGAAGTCTTTTTATAACTTACAGCAGATTTATTCATTTGACAAATATAATGTAAAATAAATATTCATCTTAATTTGAGGGTGTTGGCCTTGAACTAAAATAAATGGTTACTGCAGAAAAGCTTATAAAGGAGCATATATGTTAGAAGATTTGCCTGAGCAAATTTGAGAACTCTGGAGAAATACAAACTATTTTTATTTTCCAGGTTTGTGGCTGACAACATCTCATGGTTGACAGGTCAATCCTAATAAAACTACATATCTGACAATCTACATGGCAGGCAGAGGATAGATATCAATCTTCACCTAGAAAAGCTGATGGAATGTGTCATAAACTAAGAGGACACAATAAAATTTTGACCTTGTATTTAATAAGTAAATGACCCTAAAAGTTTAGTAACTTAAATCAGTTACATGTTATTAAATATCAAATATGTTTGTCTGAATATTGAATGAAATTGCATGAAAATACTTAAATGGACTGAGATTTTAAAAAACAAAATATAAACATGGTATTAAAAAGAAATAAAAAATGAAAAGATTATTTTTAATATATTTGTTTTATCTAATATATACAATAATAATACAGTCTTGATGAATTTCTTTCATTCTTTATATTTGAATGCTTTAAAATCTCTCAAAAAAACAACAAATTAAATATCTATACCTTAGTAAAATTACATTAAAATTTTTTCCAATGGGATAAAAAGTGCAATTTAGGTGGAATTGTTCTTTTTTCCTTTTTGTTTGCTTTGTTTTCTATAAAGCACCATTGGACTATTGGCTTATTAGAATGGGTAACTCACGTAACTCAGGTTGCAATAAAGAAACTTGCACACAATAGCTAAGCTATGGAAACAGCCAAGATGCCCTGAAACTGATGGATGAAGAAAATGTGGTATATATGTACAATGGAATTTTATTCTGCCACACAGAAGAATGAAATTTTGTCATTTGCAGGCAAATGGATGGAATTGGAGAACATCATGTTAAATGAAGTTAGCCTGGTTCAGAAAGCCGAAGACCACATGTTTTCTCTCATATGGAGAATATAGGCCCAATGCAAATAGAAACAGTTCATGCTAAGGGGAGGTCACTAACAGGAGAGGGAAGATAAAAGAAGGAAGTTAAGAAGGTAAATAGGGATGCTGTACTTTTATATAAGAATGAATATAGATTTTTTAAACCTGTTGAAATCACCATAATAGAGGGACTAAAGTACAAAGGAGAGAAATAGAGGAAATGAACCAATTCGGGTTACAATATACATAAACATGGAAATGTGACAACCAAACTCCCTGTATAGCTATCTTACACAAACAAAAATGTCTTTTTTTCAAAAACAGAGAACAGCAAGTTCAAATAGTTCCTATCTGGGGGTGTTGGTTTTAGTGGGAAAGGGGAGGATATAAGAAACGGGTGTAGGAGGGTGAATATGATGAATATATTATGTACTCATGTATGAAATGGAAAAAATGAGACCTGTTGAAACTCTTCCAGGAATGTGTGGAAGGGGGAGAAAAGAGAATGATGAACGGGAGGAATGCAACTATGATATACTGTAAGAACTTTTATAAATGTCACAATGTACCCCCAGTACAAAAATAATAAAAAGAGGGAAAAAAAAGAAGAGTAAACTCATCTTGACAATATCTAATAACTTTCCAGATCAATGATAATTCCTTGTTTGTATTTACTCCTGTAAGACATCACTAAAATATTAATGTTGATAATCAAGTTATATTTTGTCATCTGGAATGTTTCATAAATTTATTTTTAGGTTATGTGGCAGAATGCTTTTCTTGCAAAAATGGAGTAAACTTGTGTAAAAGCCACCTAGAAAACCACAAGTCAATTGGATTCTAATTGTTTTTACATTCAGAATACTTGCTATGTTTATAAAAATATTCAGTACTTTCAAGAAGTGCTACTTCCTGTTCATTCTCTAGAAATACTTCAAATTTTTTAATGATGACAAATGAAAATTAGAAAAAAGAAATTGCCTGCTATGTGGTATCTTGAGGACTTCTTAGACAGAAACTCATTGATTTTGTGTGTGACTGTGAAAATGGCAGAGAAGTACAAGCCAGGAGACATCAATACCACAAAAAGATAGCTATGGCAAACATGATGAAAGAACTTGATTTTAAAAACTCATTTTCTTTCTTTGAGAAATTAATAAATATAATATTGGCTTGCTAATTTCCAAAATAGACAAATTATTTGGCCTAAAAGAAAGAAGTTACATATTTGACAGTATTGATCTTGACATCTTTGATTTTAGGAAAGTCCAAAAGGAAAACACACTATTATTTCAGGAAGAAAAAAATTAAATATGTGACTATCAAGATTCATTTCAAAGACTTCAGGTGACTCATAATTCTGTCACTCAGGAACAAAAACATGTTATATGTGACTGGAATCTTGAAAGCTAAATTGCTTATATTATATTCAGAAAGCTCCTTTGGGAGAAAGTGAATTTATGATAATAGTAACTGTGTGGCTCACACCTGTAATCCTAGCTACTCAGGAAGCAGAAATCAGTAGGATCACAATTTGAAACCAACCTTGGCAAATAGTTCACGAGACCCTATCTCGAAAAACCCCATTACAAAAATGGTGAAGTGACTCAAGGTGTAGGCCCTTTGTTCAAACCCAGTACCACAAAAAAAAAAAAAAAATTTGGTTTTATCAGGAGAGAACATAAATGTGTATCTAAATAAATGAGGTGACTGTAACTACTTTAGCATACTCAAATTAAGAAAGAATTTATTTTCAACAAGTCTCAAAGTAATTGTCAACTGAGGGTTATATTTTATGAAGAAATATTGCATTTTTGTTTTTTAAATCTAATAACTAGACAGAGAATGATGCATCCATTGCTTTAGATAGATAACCCTGAAACCAGGTAATAAAAGCAAAGAAAATCAGTTATTCTTACTTTTAGAAGACCTCTTTTGTGATATAGGACTTGACCACCATATCTATAACTAACAATTTACCTGGAATAAGCTATTTAAACTTATTTGCCAAATAAACATTTTCATGTTAGGTGATTATTTGCACAGAATTTAGAATCATTTAGAAAAGTGATAGTTATAATTACCTCTTTGTTCACACTATTATACCTTGTCCTCTTCGTTTCTTATACTTGTAACCCTGCTGGTGCCCAACTTTCCTGGAAGTTCCAAGAAGCTGGAGAAAAATACAAAGATGTCATTTGGTCTCATTTTATATTTATAAAGGAAAATTCATGTGGGCATCTTGCACTCCCTAAAATGTCAATCTTTCCTTATCTTTTTATACTTCATTTATTTTGTCTTCACTAATTCAAAAGATAGTTTCACATTCATTCCCATCTTTTCTTTTTTTTTTCTTTTTTTTAGCAATACTGGGATTGGAACTCAGGGTTTTACACTTGCCAGGCATGTGCTTGACCACTTGAGCCACTCTACCAGCTCTGTTCTATACTGGTGTTTTTTTCGAGGTAGAGTCTCCTGAACTATTTGCCTGAGCTGGCTTAGAATCTCAGTCCTCCTGACCTCTGACTCCTGAGAAACTAGGATTACAGAAGTAAGCCACCAGCACTTGGCCCATCTTTTCAAATCTTCAATTTTTTCCATGTCTCTTTCTTATTCTGACTTCACTGCCATTACTCCCATAACCTAGAGTAAGTAGAAACTTTTGGATAATTTCCTCTATTTCTCACATCAAACCTCCAAGTTTATATCTCCCCATAAATTCTCCATTCTTCTTAGTTACTAAAGACAGTTTATACTTGTTTCTCTTAAGGTGAAAGCACTTGTGTCATTGCTGCTGTTTTCCCTTGCCTGCTCTAGAAATTTCTTGTGAGGACATACTTCTATCTTCAATTCTTTTTCTCCAGGGCTGCTTTGTCATGGAGAAATAAGAAAAAAACCCTACCTCACATGCTAGAGTTTCTTCTGACTGTTTACCACATAACATCTTTCATCTACTCTAGAAGAAAAATAAATATAATTCATAAACACTCATGAGATAGGCATGTTTCTAAAAAAGTGTGGGCCACCTTGATTGTTCAAGACATGTTTGCATAATTTATAGCAAGATTGAGGGAACAAACCATGACATTGCTCTTTATGTAAACAGAAATATTCATACTTGATAATGTGAAATACTTCTGTTAAAGGACACCAAAATCCCACAATACAATGTAACAGGAAATACTATAATTATATAATATCACCAGCATTTACTTTAATTATAAAATGTAGACAAGTCTTATCAGTACTTCTTGTGAACTAATGTGTTAAAGAAGTCACTCCATTAATGCTTGACTATGTGAAACACAGTAGCACTCATTATCAACAAGATTTTGAAACATTCAGAGAACCTCATTAGTAAAAATATAAGAAAACCAGGCAGATATTTATAAATTTTAAATATTACTTTGAGAATGCAAACATATAAATGTGTTGAAAGTGTTTTATTGCCTCTTGGAGTACTTAATTTTAAAAGTAATTTATTCTAATAAAAATCTATTAATTCCCTGAAATTAATTCCCTTCCTTCCTGCTAGCTTTTTGATTTAAAAATCTTGTAAACACATTACTGTTAGCATACTGCTTGCTATCATATTAGAAAAATTATATATATATATATGCATATATATACATATGCTTATATATATATATATATGCATATATATACATATGCTTATATATATATATCTATATATCTTTTTTTCTTTGAACATCATTGTTTTCTGACTACTGTTGGTTAACAATAAACTTATCCTCCTATGGAACAACTTTATCCACTGCACATTCTCTTCACTTTCAAAGATTGTGAAACTATAGCTGGATATTTTATCAGTAATTTAGCATAAAAGATCTCTTACCTCTTTGGTCTGGGTTCAATTTTCCTAAGTACCCTAGATATAAAAAGAACATGCATGAAATTAAAAGCTTCTGCACAAAAAAAGAAATTGTCTCTAAATTGAAGAGGCCACCCACAGAATGGGAGAAAAATCTTTGCTAGCTGTACATCAGACAAGGAAATGATAACCAGAACACATAAGGAGCTCAAAAAACTACACTCTCAAAAAGTCAAAGACCCAATGAAGAAATGGGAAACTGGACTAAGCAGAACTTTTTCAAAGGAAGAAGTCCAAATGGCAAAAACAACACATGAAAAAATGCTCACTATCTGTGGCCATAAAGAAAATGCAAATCAAAACCACACTAAGATTCTACCTCACTCCTGTTAGAATAGCTACCATAAAGAACACCACCAATAACAAATGTTGTTGTTGGTGTTGATGTGGGAAAAAGGAACCCTTATACTCTGCTGGTTGGAAAGTAAACTAGTACAACCACTATGGAAAACAATATGGAGTCTCCTTAAAAAACTAAAAATAGATCTGCCATATGATCCAGCAATACCACTTCTAGGGATATACCAAAAGGAATGCAACTGCACACCCATGTTGCAGCACTATTCACAATAGCCAAGCTATGGAAGAAGACATGACCCACTATTGATGAATGGATTAAGAAAATGTGGTATTTACTCAGACACAATGAATAAGGAAATTTTGTCATTTGCAAGTAAATGGATGGAATGGGAGAAAATCATCTTAAGCAAAGTTAGTCAGGCTCAAAAGGTCAAAAATCACATATTTTCCCTCATATGTGGATCATAGACCTAAAACAAATGCAGCAATATTATTGGGCAAGGGATATACTAAGGGGATACTGCACAAAGGAGGGATAGGGCAAGGCAAAGAAATTAAAAACTTGAATGTGGTTGATGTGATTACTGGATAGGAAAGAATACTGTAATCTTAAACTAGCCAAGGCCAATATGGAAGGTGACTAGGGATTAGTGAAGATATCTGGTACAGATAAACCAATTTGTATTGTAATACATATATGAATGGAAACACAAAGAATCTCCTTATATAGCTATCTTTATCTCAAACTAGCAAAACTGCCACGTTTTTCTTATTACCTTTTATGATTTTTCTTCTACAAAATCCTCAGAACAAGAGGGTGAAAGGGAGAGAAGGTAGCACAAATTATGTATAAGTATGCAAATAAATGCAAAAATGATACCTGTTGAAACTGTTCCAGGAATCAGGGGAGGGGTTGATGAAAGAGAGCAGCATGGGGTGAATTCAAGTATGATATATTTGATACATTGTGAGAACTTTTGTAAATATTCCAACGTACCCCCATCGAGGCCAACAATAATAATAACAATAAAAAACAGAAAAAAAAGAACATGCATATGCACGTATATGTGTGTGTTTATATGTGGTGTGGTTTAGTGCATCTTTGGCATGTATATTTATCAAGTTTGAGGTATTATTAAGTATCATTGAAGAGTTATGTGTGAGAAATAATATTGTTAATGTAATACCTTAATAAAAAAGCTGTACATATGAAATGTATATTTTACAGCATGTATTTTATCTGTGGAAAATTCATATATAATAAGATAGTACAAAAGTGTATCAATTTATCAATATACATCTTTACCACTTTTTTTAATTGTTTTTGTCAATTGTATTTGTTATAACTGTAAAAATCATTCTATTTTCACATCATTATTAAAAAATTAAAGGTATTTGATTCTTAGATACTAAATAATTCTTATAATTAGAAGAGCAAATATTAAATTCCAATGTCAAGTCTTGCAAAAGCACTAATATGTTCATTTATTATTTGTATACATTTCTCAACACCTATGTCATCCTACTTAACCAAATCAATAAGTTCAGAGAATTTCTCCACTTAAATTTTATTAGAACTACAGTCTTCATATACTTCTCTCATAATTACTCACTGCTGTTAAATGACAGCCACTTATTTTCTGATTAAAATGTTAGAAGTAATAGCACAAATATATTGAACATCAAATACATGCTGAGTTCTTATAACATCTTTACATTCATTCTCCACTTTCACTGTCCCAATATCCTACATAATAATGGTATTGCTGTAGATGTTTAACATGCAAGGAATCACAGGTTAAGTGAGTTGCCAACATTTACATGGGTTAGATAGAGTAAGGATTCAGTCTAATTTAGACTTTCTTAATATTTCTTTAATATGTCTTTGGGATTACTCATTATGCATAGTTATATTTTACAAATGTATTTTACAATTCTTTTTTCATAATGGCATATTACTTTTGTATTCAAGTCCACCACATCTTGATTGTGCTATGGAAGAGCTAATATTGATGTAATGCACACATTAATCAACTGTGTATTGAGTAGACAATAACAGAAAGAGAAATAGTTTTTAATTATAATGCATTATATTACCATTTATATGGGCAAATTTAGGGATCAATTTTTATTGAATGTATATCTAGAATAGAATTTCTTACAAAATTAAAAGTAAGAATTTGAATAGTTTGCCTAGTTTATTCATAACCAGAACAAGAAGACATACGATTTTAGCAGTGTATGAGTAATTTATAGCTACTGAATTAATGAATATTAAGAATTCTAATTTGCCTCCTTTGGCCTTCCCTCTCCTTCCAAAAAACCTGGAAATTCTAGAAATTTGGAATTATACATACATACAAAAAAATCAATAAAAAATGATAGTTTAGAAAATAAGGTGATGTGATGTTCCAGTTTCTAGTCAATGAATGCTACCTTAATGTCTTTTAATGAGACATTAAAATGAGGATCATTTCTGAGGCAGTAATTTTATACTTTGATTGACACTCTATAAAACTGGCAAAATCTGAATAGCCATGGACTTCCAAAGAAAAGTCCATCCGATAAACCTGAGTGCTTGTGTATCATTACTCACTTTAGAGTACATGATGTGAGTTTTCCCATCATCTCAAGGCCTCAGCTTTTAAGAAAAATGCATCATGCTGTGAAAGAACCCCCAACTTATAAATTTATGATTTCAATAAAAGGGAAAACAACCAAATTTTTTAAAATGGAAAGAGAATTAAACACTACAAACATAATATACAAGTAGTAAGCCAACAAACACAAGATAATACGCTAATCATCAGATTTAACTATCAGTTCGGAAGCATAAAACCTCTGTTGGGTACCATATGATATCCACTACAACAATCAAACTTTAAAATTAGCAGAAATGCAAATGTTTTTGAGTATAAAGAGCAACAGAATCTCACAGCCATTGCAGGTGGAGAATTAAATGGCCAAGTCACTTTGCAGAATTGTTTGTAATTCCTTACAAAATTACAAGTATATCTATCATACAGCACAGAAACTTTCTTAAACAAGAAAAATGAAATCATAGTGGAACATATGTATAGCAGTCTTGATTCTAATAGTGAAATCCTCCAAACAACAAAAAGATGAAGGTATTTTAGCACATTCAGATTGTGAAATAAAAGTTAGCAGTACAAAAGGAAGGACTATTGATGGATGAAATTGAGTACAAACGTCAAAAATTAAGCTGAATAAAAGAAGCCAGATTCTAAAGAACATTTATTGCATGAGTTCATGCACCTTTTCAATAAAAGGCAATCTTTTGAAAAGATTATGGTATGATTAACAGTATACATGGATCAAAGCATTACAGGCTATTCAATATGTATGATTTTTACGTTTTTATATATCACACAAAAATAAATTTAAGTAAAGGAAAGAAAAGTTCTCTTGAGCAGCAGTGAGTAAGGAGAATTGTTTGCAAAGGAGCACAAACAAATTTGGTGAAGTGATGGATGTTTTCTTCCTGTATCTTGGTACAGGTGATATTGAAGGTATACAGACTGTAGTCAGATCTTTAAACTGAATATTTAGAATCTGTGAATTGATGATACAGTCTCTGGTTCCTTTTTGGGTGACACTCCTCACATTTCTATCTTCTTACATTTTCTTTTAATAAACTTAAGAACATTCATAAAAGAAAAGAGAATCTGACAAAACTGAACATTATAGAAGACATAGTTAAGGAGTATACGTTGCTTTAAAAACTTGTGAACAGTGTGGCACAACTTCTGTTGTGAGCATTTCCTCCATCAGGAATGTAAGTTGGAGATAGCCCACATGTGTGAGACACCACTGTTCAAGATTGTTCAGAATGATGTAATTGAGTACAGCAGAAGCAGCAGAAAAATGTTATTAACAGGAACATGGAGGAATAAAAAGTGGAATATTTAGAAGCAGATTTTTTTATTGAAGGAAAAACAAATGAATTTTAACAAAACTCTGAGTCTTGGACAAATCTATGATATTTAATGTTGTATGAAACAATAGCATAAAATTAAAATATTTTTAGAAAGCTTAAAAATAACCTAACCTAAATATTATAATATTTACAGATGCACAGATGTGTGGTGCAATAAACATATACAAAACATAAAGAAAGGTAATGACAAATATTAAATTCAATTTTGTAATTGTCTCTTGGGTTACACAGAGGATTAAATGGAGGGTACTCACAGTTAACAATAGGGTTTTGATAATGTAATTTTTAAGCTGAGTGATGGTTTTATGGCTGTTCATTTTATTATTATGCTCCATGGCATGCAAATGTATTACAGGTATTCTTGGTAATGCACATGGTATAATTCAAATATTTGAAATATGCCATTGATTCATAATGTGTAAGATTTTTATGATCTGACTGACAATAAAAGTAGTAAAATATTCAATTGGTGAAGTAGTAAAATATTCAACTGGTTAGAGGTTGTGAGCTGATTTATGTGTAAAGAATGTATAAAGGAAATTAGAAAAAGAAAATTTTGTTGTCACGTAGCTGCACATGTGGTTTTGAGAACTGAGAAGAAAAGTTAGGCATTACATTTTATGTTAATAATTCTTCTGACCAAGTAGGTGTCTCTTTCCTGTGGAATGCTTAGAATTGTGTCACCTTCCTGATGTTCATATTTATTAAGGCAAATGTATAAATTCTATTTTTCTGTCTTTTGATGTTTTACTTAATGCTTAGTAAGGTTAAGTCTGCAAATACTGCCACTGTCAGAAATCCTAAAATAGTATTGAATTTATCTGGAAGAAAACAGTCTGGCTAAGAATAAAATAATTTCATCCAAACTATTTATATGTTATCTCACTTCTTTTTTTATTTTATGGTGGTACTAGGGGTTTGAACTCAGGGTCTCATAATTGCTAGGCAGGTGTTCTACAACTTGAGCCACTCTGCCAGCCTTATTTTATATTTCTTAATGTTTCTGAAGAAATGATTGGTTTAGTAATAATTCTGATACATGGATTAATTTAAAGTTTATATTTTCTTTTGACTCATAGTTTATATGGCATATTTTTATCCATTTTAATTGAAATAAAGAATTGCAACTAAGGATAAAATTTGTTTACCCATTGACATTTTATTATGATGTTGTTTTGTTTTTATTATTATTTTGGTTTTTTGTTTTATTTATATTATGTCACTCTGTGGAAAAAGACGAACATTATTCTGTTTGGGTGAAATTGTGATAAAACTGTACTAGTGACAGTAAACTTCTGCTGCTTCTAACCTGTTTAAAAGGCTATGGCACTCAAGATAAATGATATTTTAAATAATACTGAAAGTTTTGTATTTTAGGGCTAAAAGTATTACTCAATTTTAAACTTCTAAAATAGTTTCATGAACTTGAAAACCATAGTATTGTCCATTGAATATTAATGCATGGCCCCAAAGGAGTTCTGAATTCATAAAACTAAAAAAGAGGCCAAATATCAAAGGGATATCAAATAAGATGGCAGCTTTCTCCCTGCCATTGCTGACAATTGTTTCCAAATCCTTTCAGTTCTGAAGCTTTAGAGATCAAAGAGCTATCTTCAGGGCTCCTGACAGGTAAGTGTGATCTTTTTAAACATTATTCTAATCCAGGCAAGAAATATATAGTGCAATGATCTATCTTCTCATATTCAGTGTTGTTGGCAGATATATCTGCTTATTAAAATGATATCACTGAGCAGTTTTCAAATATTCACATCACTACTTATATCAGATATTTTTTGAGAAAAAAATGGTAGTTTTGAGTAGCTTATGTATTAAATTCACCACATAGTTTTGCACTTTAATTTTCTCACATTATTGTTTAAATATAATCTGAGGCTAATATTCACACTATTGTTGATTTTAGAATTTTGTATGTGTTGAAAAATCTTCTGTCATTAAGGTTAATTTTGATCCTAAATTTGCAAATACATTTAGGCCAAATCTGATGTTTTCCTGTCTAAATGACTTATTTCCTTGCATTTTTACCAGATACATTCCCTGAACATCATCCCTCCCCCCATTATTTTCAGCAACATTTTCTATTTGTATTTAGAAGGGACTTTACTGCATACTTGCAATTCAAGTTTTATATGTTAATACTGGTTTGACAACTTATATTATGATTTTTAATTTTGTTGTCAGATTCTCTAGCTCATTAAATGTGACCTTTTATCAGTTCTAGTTTTCTCTTATCTTGGCTTTTTTACCTGACATTATCTCCTGTATAAGCAATCAGTTTTTTTTCATAAAACCCAAGATATACTGAATATTATTTATTACTTATACCAAATTGTATCCTAAAAGTATCATCTACTTGTTACTTATTATAGTAAATAATTTCTAAAAAAAAAATCATTTTAATTTATCATTTTGTTTGTCACCACATTGTTATCTTGGAATTTTTTATAATCAAGTGAGGTGAGAAGAAAACTTTCCAATTCCTGTGTTCCAGGAGAACTTTATGAAGATTATACCTGCCCCCATCCTGAGTCCGATGAGGGTTAAATTAAATCCGTAGTAGATCCATGTGCTAAATGGAAAATTCCTGTCCAACATCCAAATTTGAATGTTTTTGTTACTCTACTAAATTGTGATGAATATGCCATTTTTCTTCAATATCTTACTCTTTGACAATTGTATGAAATGATAGACATCAATGATAGACATCAATTTTTATTTCATTCAAACCTCATTTTTTCCCTCATATGTAGCTCTTGTATTTTCTAAAATGTAATATGATACCACATCCTACCAGCAGGTTTGCTGACAGTTGCACACGTAGGGGAAAAAAATGGTCTGAGGTGTTGTAAGTAGTGAGAAAAACTTCAGTTTGCTTTAAAGAGAGTCACTATAAAATGAAACAAACATATCCTTTTATATATAATATTTCTCATTTTGAAATGGGGAGACAATATTGTTGGTTGAAGTGTTTAAATTTGAGTTACTGATTTATAGCTCATTTAAAAAATATCTTAATTCATTTTACTCCTTATTAATTAGCTGATTAACAATTTGTTTCTTTCATGTCCATTGAGACAGGAGTAAGTTGACTATTAATCCTGGTATCAAGTGTTACTGCAGCTATTTTGTTTTCTTTTCTTGAAAAACTAAGTAATGATTGTGTTATATTGAAAACTTCTGGTCACATGACTTTAAATGTAACTTAAATGTAATTTTCCAAAGTTTTTTTATAAACCTCCACCATTTGGGGTTTATACTTTAAACACCATGAAGCCAAATATGTGCAAATATTCATATACAGCTTATTTCTTAAATTATGCAAATATTTTCCTTCCCTTTACATTTGGAGTGAACTCTTCCATTCTAGCAATTTAAACTATTTTAACTGGTAGTTAATTCTCACATCTTTTTAATCTTAAGAATCCAATGTTTTCCTAAACTTTTTATTCATGAGCATATACAAAGTGTGTTATATTTTTCTAATTGTTCATTTGCTTCCTTTTTAATAAATTTAAACATTCTGTCAGAGAAGAAACACTGATATTATGTAGAATAGCAGATACTCATAAAAAAAGACTCAATGGTGTCATTAAACAATTGCTGGAGTTCTTCATTCTTGAACTTTAAATAATATATAAAAGACAATATTTCCAAAGGCACAGACATATATATGAAATATATATATATATATATATATATCTGTATCTATATCTATCTATCTATCTAATTTCTAAGGTAATAAAGTCATGTTTCCTGGTTTCTATTTATATTTATTCCTTTTTTTTTAACCACAGAGTGCGTTTTATTAATTCTAAAACTACCTTTAGAAATTTTTGCAGGTTTCTATTTGAAAACTCTTGAATTTATGTTTGTGTCATAACCATTCAGTATTTCATTCAAATATTAAGTTTGTGCATTTAAAAATTCTTTGGTTATAATACATGAAGGAGTAGCTCCCTTTTATTTCATTAAGCAAACAAATAATTACTAAATGAATCCAATTTGAGCCTTCCTGTTGTTATATTCTCAGAAATTGTCATTTCAGGAGTTTTATTGAGCATAATTTTAATTCTATGGGTTTTACTTAGGAGTAAATTAGGAGAAATAAAATACTTAATAGTATGTTCTTTGCTAAGATTTCAATAATAGCAACAACTTTTTATCTCATTTGAAAATGAAATTTTGGTTTACTTCAAAGGAGAAGTTAAATGTTTATCTACTTATCTATTCATCTATCTACCTTTCTATCTACCTATCTATCTATCTATCTACCTACCTATTTATCTATCTATCAATATTATAATTTTTCTCAAATATATTTTAGATTTATTCATTTAGGAAGTAAAATAATTTCATAGAAAAGTTTTGTTCAAAAATTTTTTATCAGCTTGTATTTAAGGACTTTCTGTTTATACAGTTGCCATGATTCTTGCCCTTTTATTCACCATAAACAAATCCAGAATCATTTGTGATTGCTGGGAATAAAATTGAACAGCTTTTGTTAGTATTTATTTTCAAATTATCTACCTCAAATATTTGTTAATTACAAAAGAAAGGCTTGATGTCTTTATCATGAAGAAATCTTACACAAGTACCTCAAACAATTAAACACAGTAAATGTGAACAGTAATAAGAAATACCAACATTGTGCATTTCCTTACGGAGTTAAGTAGGAGTGTATCACTTCTACGCTGTTTTTGCCCAAATAAGCATAATCTATATCTAACTTTGAGAAAATAAACATAACTCCCATGTAAGGAATATTGTACAAAAAAACGCAAAAACGAAAAGAAATGAAAAGAAAAGAAGAAAACAAACCTGTATTTTTCAAAAGTGTCAATGTCAAAAATATGAAGACTCATTGTGGAATGGCACAGATAGTAGACAAAGGAGAAATTACAATTACGTGCAGAATGGGAATTTGCTTTGGATTTATTCTGGAAAAAAAATAAAAGTTCATGAATAAAAACATGACAAAAATTTGAATAAGTTTGATTCAAATTTGAATCAAAATTTGAATATTTTAATTATATCAGTTTTATTTTTTGTTTTGAAAATTATGGTATGGTCATTCAAAATACTGAAATTAGATTAAGACTTATAAAGAAATTCCCTCTACTGTGCTCCAACTTTTTGTACACAGACAGCTACAATTCAGTTTCATAGACTATAAAGATTTTGTACATATATATGTATGTGTGTATATATATATATCTCCCTTTTTATAGTTTTAATTCCTTGGTTGAACTGTAAGAAAATGTGACAAAAGAACAATGATTTCTTTATTACTTAAAGAATGAGCATGGCTACGTCAATACTTGTCCATACATGCCCTCTATCTGATGTTTGATTACTGAAGCATGAGTTTCACACTAAAGAGAAAATTAAATTATACAAATCAAGTTTAACAAGGGAAACACGAACCAAGAAAAGTATTTGTGAGGATGAGGGTTGAGGAGTGAAGGAATGTGTTATTAGGACTGCTTAAATAATAAAACTGACAAAAAAAAAAAAAAAGAAAGTGCCGAATTAGTGGTGTCAATTTTCTTATTCTTTTACTTGCTCCTTTTATTATAGCTATCCTTATCTCAACCAGCAAAACCCCTTGTTCCTTCCTATTATTGCTTATACTCTCTCTACAACAAAATTAGAGATAAGGGCAAAATAGTTTCTGCGGGGTATTGAGGGGGGAAGCGGGAGGGGGTGGAGTGGGTGGTAAGGGAGGGGGTGGGGGCAGGGGGGAGAAATGAACCAAGCCTTGTATGCACATATGAATAATAAAAGAAAAATGAAAAAAAAAATTATTGCATATATTTGTGGGTCACAATATATTATGGGAAACATACAATTAATGAAAATGTTTACAATAGTCAAGTAGATTAGAATATCTACACTCTCACTATATTTGTTACAAGAATAGCTAAAATCTACTTAACAAAAATCCTTAATACAATAAAATTTTATTACTTCAATCTTCATATTTTACATTAAATATCTGAAATTGTGCATGGCACTCATTGGCTATTCTGTTTTCTTTGATGTACAGCTCCCATTTCCTCTTTTCTTATTACCTTTTGTTTTACTGTTGTGTATTTAAGATTATTTAAAAAATATTCGACATGAAAGAGATTGTGCAATATTTGTCTTTCTGTATCTGGATTATTTTATTTAGTACAGTGGCTCCCAGGTATCCATATTGTATCTGATTGCAGGATCTCCTTTATGAAAGCTAAGTAGTATTCTTGTGAGTGAGTGTGTGTATGTGTGTGTGTGTGTGTGTGTGTAAACATCACATTTTCTTTATCCATTCATCTGTCAATTAAGTTGTTTTCATATGTTAGCTAGTGTGAATAATATTGATGAAAATGAGAATACTTTATGAAATAGTGACTTTATATTCTCATGGTAAATATTGAGAAGAGGGTTTGTGGGGTCTTATGGTAGATTTATTTTTAGTTTCTTCAAGAACTTCAACACATTTTTTTTGAGACAAAGTTTCATGATGTAGCCCAGGCTGGCCTTGGACTCAAACTCTTCCTGATTCAGCCTCCCACGTGCTGGGGTGACAAAATTTTACCACCATGCCTGTCTACCACATGGTCTTTGATAATGACCTTCATTCCCAATAATTGTTAATAGAATTTCCTTTTTTTCACATCTTCACTAGCATTTGCTACCTGTTGACTTTTTGATAATCACCATCCTTATGGGTGAGAAGTGATGTAGTGGTTTTTTCATTTCACTTATGATTAGTGAGGTTTATCAACTTTTTAGGTATTTGCTGATTAGCTTTATGTCTTCTTTAGAGAAATAGCTGGACAAGTTCCTTTCTCATTTTTTCAATTGGTATATGGATTTTTCTGCAATTGATTTGTAGTGGTTATTTATATATTTTGGATATTAACCAGTTAACAGATATGTGGTTTGCAATGTTTTTTTTTTGCAATCTGTAGGGTACCCTTTCATCTTGTGGATTTTTCCTTTAGCTATGTAAAAACTTAAGTTTTATGTAGCCTTATTTATTTATTTTTGTCTCAGAGCATGAGATTTTGGTGTGCTACCAATAAATAAATAAATAATAATTGCCAAAGCTAATGGTGGAGAATTTTTCCTGTATGTTCACATCTAGGAGATTTATGATTTCAGGTCCTACAATTATGGGGTTTTTTTTTAACCATTTTGAGTTGATTTTTATGTGTAGCATAAAATATAGATCCAATTTTATTCTTTCTCACATGGAAATTTAATTTACTTAGCACAATTTGTTTTAAAAATTATCCATTTGCCATTGTTTCCTCTTGGTGACTTTGTTGAAAATTAGTTGAAGTATGAATATTTTGTAGTCCCTACTTCCTGTTTTGAGGTATAGAAAAGTTTCAGATAATTTTGGAATAGAATAATTATAAAACACCAAAACAACCCTATTTTGTAATAAAGCCTCAAGATATTTCTACTGTTCCTATCACATACTATTGTCCATGTTAACCAGGCAAAATCCCTGCGATATTCTCCCAAACCTATTAACAGCAAAAGGACTGTGAATTCATATATTTTTAGAAATCACTTAGAGGAAACATAACTGTTACCAGTGCAGTTGGTTTTTCTTTCTTTGCATGACTATGTTAGCAGAATCCAATATTGTTTTAAGTACAAATAAGTTTTGATGATTAGTAGAGCCACCATTCTTATTCTGAATAACTCAAAATCACTAAATTTTAAATATTTTTCTCTCATTGGATGAGACATAATTTGTGTTGAGAAATTTTCCAAAATAGACTGAAACTTTAAAAATCCAACATATGCCAGATAATTATATACTGATCTCACTTAGAAATTAATATATGAATAAATCCATATGTATAATAATTATATAATATATTTTAAAAATATTTTCCTAGCTTTACAAGGCAATTTAATATAAACTCAGTATTCAAATATTTATATAAATTTAAAAGTAAATAGAATGCAAATGTGATGGTAGTTTACATTTTAATTATTCAGATTATGTTACTAATGTGTTGATTTTATTTGGTTTATAATTATTTATTGTTCCACTTTAAATGTATAATTTAATCATTATCAGTATTTTCTCATTTCTGATTCCTTAGAAAGGAAACAGTAGAAGCTACTACATATTCCAGTCACAAATGTTTGCTGACATGATCCATTTATGTTCAATAATTCACCTCTTTTGTGTCACTCATACCAACTTGGTATTCACATCTCTTAGTTACTTGACATTCATCAGGTCTAGTTCTGTTCTTGGTAAGCGATTGAGGAAAGAAAAATCGTCATAAATTCTTGAGGCTCTGGCATGAATACACAAAGAAGAGCATTTTTGGCAAAATGCTGTGTGCCTGAAACACCAGATGCAAGATTCTTATAAGGAGCACCAAGAGAGAGTGATACAGTAAAAGATTGGAATGTTCCATCTGGGAGTGAAAAATTAACTGTTTGAAGTGGCTTAATGCAGGGGACAGTGACAAATGGGGGTCCCTATAAATGCTGTTCAATTTAAGCATTTTTTACGTTACAGTTCTCCATTACACTATCCACCATCTCTTCACATACTATCATGGAGGAATGAAAGGGCATACTTCTGAAAACAGTGAAAGAGTCTCTGCCTCCTCCTTGGCCTAACATAGGACCTCAGTCACAGAGGCAATAAACACATTTTGTACTTTTCCTTCTGACTCTCAGGTGACATTTTTAAAACCTGCTTAGGAATCCTTCATAGCCAGAAAGGGAATACCATCTTTCAATTAGTAAATTCGTACCTTTGGAAAACAAGTTGCTCTCCACTAAGAAAACAAAAGGAATGCTTTGGACGGCAGCACTTAAATGATTTTTATGATCAATAATTTAGTGGACACAATATAATGCATTCAAATTATTTAGTCTGTGGTACAATTACTTGAAAGAACTTTGTTTTCATTATTTCATTAAATCTTCAAAGCAGTCTTTTGAATAGATATTAATATAATTATGCATTTCTGAGATAAAGCACCTGAAGTTCAAAGTAGCATAGCTAATAATTGATGAAGGCAGTTTTCAATATATTTCTGTCTGATATCAGAACCTAATTTAAAATGTGATTGCACCACTGCTTTAATAGTCTTTTTAAATGACATCACTATTTTTTATTTCATCTCATAAGAAGATGATAAAAGTGAAAAATATTCATTAGAACAAATTTCAAATTAAAAATTACCTGAAAAAATTCTATTCTATGTAATTCATGAAGTTCTAACATTGTAATATATTTTAAAATATGTTATCTGGAAAATAGTTGATAGTTCAAAATCTGAGAAAAAATTCAATATTTCTAATTAGAATCATCATTTAATGAAGGCAGTTAATAAAATAAGAACCCGACTGACAAAGTACAGCTCACTATATTGTGGTTTTGTTAGGATGAACATTTTTATTTGGAGGGGGACAAAAATACAAATACATTTATAAAATATACTTTTAGTAAACAATTGCATTCTACCTGTATATACGAAAAGTGAATTTTGCATGTTTTTTGAAAATGTTATCTGTTACACATATATCTTTTGCCTTTTTAACATGAACTGTATTTTGAATGCCTGATTTCAATATTATATTGGGCAGCTAAGTTTTTACATATCCTGATAAGATGTTGTATTTTACTTTGTAGGATAGAAACTATCATTATATAATCTATTTCTAAATTCACTTTTCATGCTCTTTAGCCAATTTTACCTCATAAGATATAGAGATTAAATTGAAATAAATACATTTGATATCTTATGGTTAGCAATAAGAATGAAAGAGACAGACAGATATACACTCTACATAAACATGCATGTATATACACACTATAGGGTATGTCTATATAGCAACACTAATTTCAGATTTGATACATAAACATTTTTGAAAAGCTATTATTTACTATAGAACATGCATTATAGTAGCAAAGGATAATCAAAGAATAAAGTTGCCTGAATGGATAGAATTAATTTCAAAAACTTTAAATTACACATTAAATTTAAAGAGAAAAATTAATTAATTTAATTAAATTAATTAATTTAAAGAGAAAAATAAATTAATTTTTCCTTTGACATATACAAAATATTTTCATAGTTTCTTGAATCCCATAACAACTGAGAGAGCAACAGAACAGTCATCCTATTAGATCACCAACCGCACTCTCTATATATCCCTAATTTCCAGGTCAAATTTTAGATGAAATAAGTAAGAAAACTCTTATGGTTTGCTCAAAATTCAGTTCACATTGTTCTAAATAATTTGCTAAAATCATCCTTTCTACTAGAAAAGAAGGGAGGGAGAGAGGAAGGAAAGAAGGAAGGAAGGAAAGAAGGAAGGAAGGAAGGAAGGAATGAAGAAAGGAAGGAAGGAGGAAGAAAAGAAGGGAAGAAAGAAAGGAAAAGAAAAATTGCCTTGAGTGCTTATACATTCTATGGTCAGTTACTGTATTTAAGTAAGAACTGACCAAAAACAATAATCCAGCAACCTGTAATGAAAGGAAGGCATAAAGGAACAACATAAACTAACTGGACTGTATTATTGAGTTGGTTATTGAGTAAATTAGTTGCACACACATGCAGTGATTAATCTACAGTGAGGTGTACATTATTTTTTTCTTTTAGGTACTCTGAACTTCTCGGACTTATATATATATATATATATATATATATATAACTCTATACCCCACTCAACTCAGATGAATAGTTGTTAGACCAAATTGCCTGACTTAATTCTGAATTTGTCAGTAACACTTAATTGCCTTAGAGATTAAGATAACAGTTCTAAAATGCTTCTTAAAAAGATCATTGCAGCACAAAATCTTTACACATTTTATCATGAAACTTGATTTTGATACATTGTTGTCTGGTTAGCTATTAACCTGTTCAAGCATCACAATCACCCTTTCTCTCTATTATGTAGTCTACTTGCTCAAATATTATAAGTTTGATGGGAGAAAATGGTGAAAATTAAGCCATACAGACAGAAAATTTCTCCAAAGGTGAACATCTGTGTTTTCTGCATGGAGATAGCATTAGTGGCAGAGACTATTGTTTACCTAATTGTGATACTTTTTAATCAAATTCTGTATTCAAACACAGGGGATGTGATCACTTGTGAAGTAATTCCTTTTCTGTGTTTCTAATAAAAACTGTGCCTTTAATTCTTATTCTAAATGGGATCCCCAAAGGCAGAGTTGTTGTCTTCACCAAATATATATGTACATCCATGTAGACAAAAAAGAAAAATTACATTTTATCTTGAAGAAACAATCACAATTTTGGGTATCATCTTCCCTTCATTTCTCCTTCTCTCCCTCCCTCCCCCCTTTTCTCTCTTCCTTCCTTTCTTCTTTCTATGTTCTATATATTTCTTTTTTTATGTCTGAATTTAAAAGCTATATTACCTTTCTATCTTATATTGCGAAATCAGGTGTGAGAGAGAGAGAGAGAGAGAGAGAGAGAGAGAGAGAGAGAATAAGAGTTGTTGCTTGGATCCTTATTGTATTCAAAATATGTGCTCATGATGACGGTCATAAATGCACCTCTTACATTATATATGACCCCAATGAAATTCAGTGAGACATTAGCATTACAACACCGAATTTTGAAAACAATATACAGGAAACTGACAATTTGAAGTTGCAATAAATTAATAAAAACACTGCTGCACTAAATGAGTGACCATAGCAAAATGAGGTACATCTAAAAGGGGCTGTAGAAACTTCTAACAGTGCTCTCACTAGATACTTCAGGGAATTATGTCTTAACTATGCTTAGGGTGTTAGAATACTGCAAATGTCACTGTTCCTGTATTAATTTCCTGTGGCTAATATGACAAAGTGCAATAAACTGCGTAGCTTAAAGCAACATTTGTTGTGTCACATTTAGAGATGCTAGAAATTGAAATCAAGTTGTCCATAGAGTTGTGTCTCTGAAGGATATAGAAATATAAGTTCCCTTACCTCTTCTGAGCTCATGGATTGCCAGCAAGTTTTTCCTCCTGTTACTAAGTCGGAAGTAATAGTACTAGGATCTACGTGTAATTACTCTGACCCCATCTTGACTTGACTGTCTTTGCAATGAAACTATTTTTAAATAACATTATATTCACACTATCTGGGATTGTGGGTTCAACCTGGTTTTTAGGGGGAAACACACTCAACCCATAAAAGAGGTCTGTAATTTAAAGAATCAGTTAGTCTTTCTGTGAGGGAAATCTGAAGTATAAGAAGATTTTTTGTGTGATCAAGCCATCTTTTGTCCAGTGCCCCACTTTGCATTGCAATGGATGATGGGAGTAGAACCTTAAATTGAGTGGCAAAGGGGACTGTTGATATTGAAACTCTAAGCAAATTGGCTCTAATATTGGGATCTCAGGGTAGGATTAGGTGGGGATGCTGTCCAGAGAGGATTGAAGCATATTAAATTAAAGCCTGTGATTAAAGCAATGACAAAGGAAATGTTCTCATATTCAAAATCAATCAATCTGTTTAGTTGCCAGAGAATACACTGGAAAAAAAAGGAAAATTAAGTCCCTTTGTCAAGAGAGAAAAATAAATTTTATTTAGGGAACAGTGCATAATAGGAGTGAAAAGTTTTGTTATGTGACCTAGGATGCCTGGCCTTTACTTTGATTGGATATTATTTTGTGCATGATCTGATCATCATTTAGATCAGATAACTCTCAAACTACATTTCAATACACTAATATTTTTACTTAGAGGATACATACAGGCACTAACATTACAAATGAACACCCTAATGAAAAGCTTTGTTCAATGATTATTTTTCCCTTTTAAAAATATTTTTATTAACCTACATTAATAGTAAAGGGAGGTTTCATTGTGATAATGCCATAGAGTTGTATAGTGTACTTCGAACAAGATCAGCCCCTCAATTATATCCCCTTCCTTTTAAAATTTTTTTTCCTTCTTTTATTTTGTTTTTACATTTGTTTTACATTTCCTTACATGTGTATACATTGTTTGTGCCACCTCCCCCCCATTGCCCCACCCACAACCCCCAATGATGATTTTTTAATTAAAAATAAAACCACATTTTCAGTTCTCTCTTGTACCCCTACTTTCTAGTCAGTTGCAAAATTATTTGGTTTCCCTTTCTGTTCATCTTTTCCATGTCACCATCCCAAATCAGCTTTTCTGTACCTTTCTGACTCTTGTAAAACTTGATAATTGGTTTGCCAACATCAGTTGTTGTTTCTTCTCTAATTCATTCTTTAGAGTTCCACTTACAGATGCATCTCCTTAAAACCTATCTCAGATCAAAATCCACTGATCCAATTAAATAGGAAAAAATCTAGTGTTTCAAAATGTGACCTTAACCTCTTTCCATTCATATTATCCATGCACTATTTATAACTTTTATGAAAATAAATATGTCTCATGCTTTCCCCTCCTTGTGTATTTTCTCCTAAAATTACCCCTGCTGGAAGTAATGTGTCCTCTACACTTCCATTTGTTAAAATCCTTCCTGTTTTCCATAGTTTGTTCAGAAAGCAATGATGTTTTATTGTTCACTGAATTGTAGAGGGAAATTCCATCAAGACCACCCATGTAATAATCTGCCCTACAAAATAAATCCAGTTATTCCTGCTACAGAAATCAATCTATCATCTGATAGAAGTGTTTCACATGCAGGCCACACAGACAATATCCTGCAGTCTTGAACTACTAACCTAAGATTTGTGCAATATTACATCTAACTCAATCCTGATTGTTTGCTTTAATATGATAGACACATTCAAAGCTTATTTTGTTATTCATGGAAATTATTTGTCTTCTCATTTGTTAAATATGATGGATTTTCTTATGACCAACCCCACAGAGGTTATCCTCAAGAAAAAGAAGAGGCATATTTCTTGATGAACATCTTAAAATAAATGCAACAAAGATGTAGTAAGGGACTGGGAGAGTTGCTTAAGTGGTGGAGCATGAGTTTAGCAAGTGCAAGGCCCTGAGTTCAAATCCAGTACTGTCAAAAGAAAGACGTAGGTAGTATTTGCAACACGTCCTCTTACTTTTATGAAAGATGTATGCACATATTCCTGTATGATGACAGTGACAAGTAATGAAAACATTTTGATGAGGAAGAATGATCACAAAACAATATTCATTTTAGAGTCATAGGAACTTTTAATATCTATTGAAGATAGAACAATTTGTAATGTCATTTGGAAGTAAGGGAAGGCTGACTACACATTTTCATCTTATTTTAAAAATTTTTTTCTTAATTCATATATTCATATGTGCATACATTGTTTTGGTCATTTCTCCCCCCCTGCCCCCCAACCCTGTTGATCCCCCCATCCCCCTTGCTTCCAGGCAGACCTGTTCTTCCCTTTTCTCCAATTTTGTTGAAGAGAAGACATAAGAAATAATAAGAAAGACATAGTGTTATTGCTAGTAGAGATAAGGATCGATATACAGAGATTCCTAGCATTACTTCCATGCACAAGTATATTACAAACCGAATTGATTCATATCTACCTGACCTCTTCAATACTTCCTGATGATCTTCTCATATTGACCTGTCACTTTACGGTTACTGTATTAGCCCTCTGTAGTGGGGACATCAAACACTTTCAAGTTTTGGGTTTCTTACCTATCCCCATTCATCCTGTATGTGTTCTCCTCTTAGCATGTGACCCAAGTCCTACAACATTACTGCCTTTGCCCTAGATCTAAAGTCCACATGTGAGGGAGAATATATGATTTGTGGTCTTCTGAGCCTGGCTAGCCACACATAGGATGATATTCTCCAGTTGCATCCATTTACTTGTGAATGATAAGATTTCATTCTTCTTCATAGTCGAGTAAAATGCCATTGTGTATAAATAACACATTTTCTTAATGCATTTGTCAGTAGTGGGGCATCCTGGCTGTTTCCATAACTTGGCTATTGTGACTAGCACTGCAATAAACATGGGTGTGGAGCTGCCTCTGGAGTAACATGGTTGCATTCCTTTGGATATATCCCTAAGAGTGAGATCTATGTTTAGTTTTTTAAGAAGCCTCCATATTGTTTTCCAGAATGGTTACACTAGCTTTCATTCCCACCATAGTACAAGAGGGTTCCTTTCTCCCCACATCCTCACCAACACTGCTATTGGTGGTGTTTTTGATGATAGCTATTCTAAAAAGGGTGAGGTGGAATCCTACTGTGGTTTTAATTTGCATTTCCTTTATGGCCAGAGTTAGTGAGCATTTTTTTCATGTGTCTTTTGGCCATTTGAATTTCTTCTTTTGAAAAATTTCTGTTTAACTCAGTTGCCCATTTCTTTATTGGTTTATTAATGTTGGGAGAGTTTAGTTTTTTGAGCACCTTGTATATTCTTGTTATCAACCCTTTGCCTGATGTATAGCTGGCAAATATTTTCTCCCACTCTGTGGGTGGTCTCTTCAATTTAGAGACCATTTATTTTGTTGTGCAGAAGCTTTTTAATTTTATATAGTCCCATTTGTCCCTCCCTTCTCTTAGTTGCTGAGTTGCAACTGTGAATGTCATTGGGATTTTGATGAGAATTTCATTAAACATGCAGATTGCTTTTGGTAGTATAGCCATTTTTACCATGTTGATTCTACCAATCCATAAGCACAAGCGATCTTTCCACCTTCTGTAGTCTTCCTTAATCTCTTTCTTCAGAGATTTGTAGTTCTCCTTGTAGAGATCATTTACATCCTTTTTTAACATTACTCCTATGTATTTGGGGTTTTTTTTTTGAGGCTATTGTAAATGGAACTCTTTCTCAATTTGTTTGTTTTTGGTGTGTAGAAAAGCTAATGATTTTGTAAGTTGATTTTGTATCCTGCCACCTTGCTCTAGCTGTTTATGGTGTCTAGGAGTTTTTGGGTAGAGTCTTTTGGGTCTTTAAGATAAAGGAACATGTTGTCTGCAAATAGGGGTGTTTTTGACAGTTTCTTTACCTATTTGTATTCCTTTTATTTCTTCTTCTTGCCTAATTTCTCTGGCTAGAAATTCCAGTACTATGTTGAATAGGAGTGAGGATAGTAGGCACCCTTGTCTCATTCCTGATTTTAGGGTAAATGGTTTCAGTTTTTCTCCATTATGTATGATGTTGGCTATAGGTTTGTCATACATAGCTTTTGCAATGTTGAAGTACATTCCTTCTATTCCTAGCTTTCTTAGAGTTTTATCATGAAGTAGTGTTGGATCTTATCAATGGCTTTTTCTGTATCTCTTGAGACCATCAAGTGGTTTTTGTTTTTGTTTCTATGAATGTGTTGTATTACATTTATAGATTTGAATATGTTGAACCACCCCTGCATCCCTGGGGTGAAGCCGACTTGGTTGTGGTGAATGATCTTTCTGTTATGTTGTTGGATTCAGTTTGCCATTATTTTATTGAAGAATTTTGCACTGATGTTCATTAAGGAGATTGGCCTATAGCTCTCCTTTTTGGAGGTGTTTTTGTCTGGTTTTGGAATGAGTGAAATACTGGCTTCATAAAATGAGTTAGGCAGTATTCCTTCCCTTTCTATTTCGTGGAAAAGTTTAAGGAGAGTTGGTATTAGTTCTTCTTTAAGGGTCTGATAGAATTCAGCTGAGAATCCATCAGGTCCTGTACTTTTCTTTTTTGGGAGGCTATTGTTGCTTCAATTTAATTTTGTGTTATATATCTATTCAGATGACTAACAACCTCTTGGTTCAATTTTGGATAGTCATAAGTATCTAGAAATTTGTCCATTTCTGCAAGATTTTCAGATTTTTTAGAATATAGGTTCTTAAAGTACTCTCTGATGATTCCCTGGATTTCCGTGGTGTTTGTTATTATCTCCCCTTTTGCATTTCTGATTTTATGGATTTGAGTTTTTTCTCTCCTCATTTTAGTCAAGTTTGCTGGGGGGTCTGTCAATCTTGATTACTTTTTCAAAGAACCATCTTTTTGTTTGGTTGATTCTTTGTATGATTTTTTGTTTGTTTCTATTTCATTAGTTTCAGTCCTTAATTTTATTATTTTTCTTTTCTGCTTGTTTTGGGGTTGCTTGTTCTTGTTTTTCTAGGCATTACACTTTTGCATCCTAAGGGTAATGAAAACTTAAAGAATACAATTTCCTTGAGTGGTTGAAAGAAAGTCAAGGATGTGAGAGAATGACTGAGCTTAGAGTTTTAGGGGAGATAGCCTAAGGGTTAAATTGTCAGTGGAAATATAGGCAATTCAGACACAGGTGAAGACATGCAGAAGTCTTTTCAAATGCAAGTTTTGAGAAGGAATAGTTACTAATGATGATTTATTTTCTGATAATCAAAAGTCAGTAAGGATCATCTCCACAGTGAAATAATTACATTCATGAAATAGCCTCAGGTGGTGCTATAATGGAATTTAACTTTCTGAAATTTGAGAGAATCTCTTTTTTTGTTACTCAGTGATAGAGAAGAAACCCAAAGATCAGTCCTTGAAGAAAATGCTTACTCTCTACTCCTCATATCCTTTTAAATAATCCTGAAGGCTTATGTTTTAACACAGTGCTCCATGTGGCCCCTACCAAGGGATCTCATTTAAAACTATTCCATCAGTACATCTACTTTCACTTTCTTCAAAGTTATTATTGTGACCAAATGAGAAGAAAATTATGTAGTAAATGTCATCAAGCATAAATAATAAAAAAAGCAAATATGATGACTAAAAATCAATTAAACATGTGTGTTACAAAGGATAGTATGCCCCATTAAAACAAAAAAGTCTCTATGGCATTATTTTCTATCCTCTATCACCAAATCACCTCATGTGATGGATAATATTTTTAGCTTGCATATTCTATGCAAATACAGCCAGTGAGGGAGAAATTAGCACCATACATAGTCATTACCACTGATTAACTTTCCAATGCATAAAAAATGGAAAATAAAATTCAATCATGTTTTTAGTTAATTTATCTGCTAAAATTATTGTTATAATAACTGAGAAAATATTAACAAGATACCTTAAGAGGAGAGTGAGATAAAAAATAATACCAGGAAAGGGTAAAATTAGATATTCTTAAGCATACAGAAATAGAATATAGAGTAGTTGTTCTTGGTTGTCAGTCACTGACTCTTTTCAAAAAGTGCCAATGTGTAGTTCTATTATAGTAGAGTTACTTCACTTTAATTGTTATTAATCCACTGAAGAAAGGAAGAAATTAGAGAGGGAATGATTAATAATCTAGGTGATTTCAAGATTGGCATCTGGTTGGTATGGGGCTGTTTTTAAGATATGCTAGCTTTGTGCTGGTGCACATGGGAGAGGGAGCTTTGGTGAGGAAGTTGTCAGTCTTAATAAGGCATCTATTTTAGTTAGTTCCCTCTTAATTTCCAGGATCAAATACACTCTGGAACTAATAGCTGAGTAATTTTTGTTTGTTCTTGTTTTCCTTATCCTTGAGAGGTTTTCTTTGTTTTGGGTCTCATATTCAGAACAAAACAGAATCATAACTCAGTAATTTAATATTTATGAAAAGCAATGGCAATTTTCTTTTATGTAATGTGAAAAGAAGGCTATATATCTAACATGCAGTTGAAAAGATTAAAAGAAATACTACCCGTAAAGTCTCTGGAAAACAACACTCTCCAAATAGTTTTTTATACACATATATATAATGTATAGCATGCATCCTAACATGTATAACATATATACTATAGAAAAATGTATTAGTCATTATTTTGTGAAAAAGTATATAACATAAAATCATTGTAATAAAACCATAACAGCATTTATTCTACCTAATACAACAATTTAACAATTGATTTATCTTCTATCTATGTCTATTTCTGAATATATGTATGTTTATTATATCAACCTGCTTTTTTATATATTGTCTCTACTCTTTTTCTAATAATTTTTTTCATATAATATGTTTTTGAGATTCACATAATTTTACTTTGTAGATCCATTCATTATTGTCACTAATGAAAATATACATATTTTTTCTCTTTGGTTTAATACAAATACTGTTTCTATAACTATTATGTATGTATTTTTTGTATATATATGTACAGATATACATACTTTTGATATATAACCATGGCTAATTAGTTCAGCTAGTATATATGGTAGAATTAGCAGTTAAAACCAGGCCAATGTGTACACAGACAGTAATCTTAGCCACAGACTACACTTTTTCTCACTGTGCATTAACTTCCCATAGAGTTCTTAGTTAAAAAAGAAAAGTAAATTTTTTCTATCTTTAAAGAGTCATATATGACATTTTTAGACAAATGCAAAAATTATCAACAAATGCCCTAAAAGAGGTCCAAACAAGACTTTGTAAAGTGCCAATTTAAGTGAAATTTATGGAGTAGATAGCATTTATTATAATTTATCATAGATGGTTCATTTTTCCTACTTCATTCCAGTGCATTTGAGTCTATTGCTTATTGTGAAATTTATAGTTTTATGGTGAGATTTAGATTGAGATGGTGATAGTAAATAAATGCAATTCAGTAATAATGATAGAACAATGTAGAGAGTGGATAATACAATTGCTTTTTATTAAAAATATACTTTTCCATGATAAGGCTGAGTTATTTGTGTTAGTGGATGAGAATGAAGAGCATACTACAATTTGGAAAATTAGATACCAGAAATATTTCTCTAGTAATTTACTCTAAAGACCCCAAATCCTCGATAGAGGATGCTGACAGTGGAGAGAAGTATCAGATGCTACAGTACTTGTGTGGTGAAGAGAGTACTTGCCAAAGTTTCATATAGACCATTTGTTTTGCTTAGCCTTTATGACCCTCAGTTTTCTTAACTGTAATACTGTGCTGATTCTATAACTGCTTTATTATAGGTATTAAATAAAATAATATGGAGCTTATTTCAGAATCTAACACATAATAAACACTTAGAGATGGTAAAAATTTGATCATATTACAAATTAAAGGGAAGAAAACCTTGCCATGGATAATTGATTTCTTGTGGTAAAACCTGTGCAAAAAGATCACCTTGATTATCTTGAAATGGCAGTTTTCCTGCTGTTATGAAATAGAACTCACTAAAGGATATTCAGAAAAAAGTACAGAATTATGTAAGATTATTAATGTCCTCATTTTATAATCTCACATTTCAGTCTACTATATAACCTCATTCTTCTTTGCTTGCAATGGACCAGCCACCTCTCTGTCCATTGATCAAATTAACAATTCGTACACATTGTTACCTACATTTCAAATCTTTTTTCTCTGACACAGTGTTCCTGAATCCTACTCATTTTTAAGCCTCAGTAATATGTAATCTTCTTATTAAAGCCAATCCTGTTCAACCTGTTATTAGACCTTCTCCAACAAATATTCTCTATCACATAATCCCTTTTACTTCAAAGTAACATTTTTCTAAATCTACACATTATCTTAACAATTAAGTTTTTCGATCTAATAACAACCAAAGTCTCCTTAGAGTTCTTCATCTTTTAAACTCAATACATGTATTACTAGTGACTTAAATGGTACTTGAAAATGCCACTAAGAAAATTTATCATTAGTTTCATAGCAGAAGACATTGGCCAGATCTTTTCTAGTAGTTTTGATCTAGAATTCTCAGAAACTGATTATTTCATGAAAATGAAAGTAATATCTATTTTAACCTGTATAGAAATAATATAAACATATGTACATGCTTCAAATTGTTTTTCAATTCTTTTTAGGATTATATTTGACATAAACTATTAAAATTTAAATTTAATTAACAAACCAATTACAATTACATATTTCATATTTCCTAAAAAATTATACTAGTATATTTGCATATATGTTATTAATTTGTAGGCTTTTGTAATGTGTGATATTTTAGATGGCATACCTAAGCAACAGATTTTAAATGTAGGATGCACTTTGCAATCTGCCTTTTAAGAAAAATGTTACAGAAGTTTCCCAAATCATATGGAATTATATTTTATATCTGACACATAATTGGTTAAGCATATTCATTTTAATATTGACATTCCAAAACCTCCTAGAAAATATTGAATTAATCTTCATTCACCACAGTGTAGTTTCTTACTTAGCAAAATTAAAATATTTGGTTTAAAGAAAAACTTAAGGATAATGTTACATGAGTGGTATGGTGTGGCAGGTAGTCTGAAAAACATAGTGAAAGTAAGTCTCAAATAGATAAATTAATTCGTGGTTGAGTATATCAGGATTTTAAAATCACAATTAAACTTAAAATAAATGCACTGGCTCCCTAGAAAAATTCAATTCTTTTCAAAGGTTAGATATAATTTATTTCTGATTGATTTCCAGTTAAGCAATTCTGAAACTTAAAATGACATAGCAGTGGTTATCTTCTCATATATAAGTAATGTTTTTAATTTATCTAACCTAAAACTCACCTCCAATGACTCATTCCACTGCTTTATATTTTGTTGGTGGGGGATATGAATAACAAATCATTTTTTCTATAAAATAATTAGATCTCAAGTTAGATGTGATCTTAAGATTAATATGAAGACAAGTAGTGGAAGTAATGAAATTTTCCCTGATAGATGTAGAATCTAGAGTTCTTGTATCAATATTGATTTCCTTGAAGATACAACAACAGAAAACCATGAGGTGAATGTGGAGTCAGCAACTATTTTGGGCAAGGCAAGGATTTCTGAAAAACTCTTAGTTATCAAATGTTCAACTTAAATGTTAGCCTTAAAACTCATGAACAACTATATCCTCAGATTTTTTTAAATACTACTTTTTTAAAATAAAATGTTGGCATTACTTTTACATATTTTTATTAAGTATAATGCTTTAATTTTGTTGTGAGACACTCATTGGTGAATGTAGTTTTATTGTGTTTAATGACTGAATTTTCTCTTTTTTACAGTTAGAATTGTTTATTTCCATGTTCCCAAACATGTTAAGAAATGAAGAGACTCCAGTACAAATAAGCTATTAATTTCATAAGGAAATAATGATATCTGTATGATCATTTGTTTTTCACACCTCGGTTGTGAAAGGGCAAATCATATTCTTATTCTTTGGAATTCCTTCTAACCAGAAACTTTGCCCAACTACTTCAGGAAAATTCTGCTTTCTCTCTTTCTCTCAACTGAACCTCTACATGGGGGTAGGAATATTCTGGTCATTTGGTAGATCAATCCCTGACTGCATTGTTCAAAACCATAGATTATCAGGATGATTTTTCTGTTTGTTTGTTTTTTTTTTTTTGCTGTTATTCCCTTCTTTCTGAGCTTAGCCTAATGTCATTAGCCCAGTCCCTAATGATACATGTGAATCTGATTTGTGAAAGAGTGGATGGCTTCATTTCACTTGTATCAAATAGGGAGATCATTTTGTCACTGAGACCCAGCTGTACTCTCCAAACTATTCTCAAGACACTCAATTTATGTGGAACATGTGGCAGGCTGCCTGTGAGATGCAATCATCCATATACTCTCTTTTGGAATCCCTGCTATGGAGTACTTTGCTTCTGATACATAGAATATGGAAATGCTGAGACCATATTACCTCCATGATTACATTACAAACAATTGACTTCATCCTTGCTCTCAACTCTCTATATAGAACAATTTAAGGATAATATTGCTTGCCATGTGTGATTGTCTGTAGACTATGTAGGATTTAAAAGGATCTAGAATGTTTCAGTTGATGTCTAGCCTTCTAGGTCACTGGATCATTTTTGTGCTTTTATTAATAAGAAATGAAGAAAACATTAAATTTGAAGAAAACCTGAATAATTTTGGTTTCAAAATTATTACAGTTGATGTGGCTGTTGTTATGCAAGTAGATTATCCAACAGGTTGATTAATGTTTGAGTTTGAATTATGGAAATGAAACATCAAGTGAAAAGATGAGAATTTTGAAATGATGAGAATGTGTAACATTAGGCCATAAGAGAGCGAAAGAGTGATGTGCAACAGATCAAGTTGTGAGAGTTATCACTGGAGAACAGATTCACACAGGTATTAAAGTGCCTTGAATATAAGGAAAAGGCAGAACAGTAAACATTAAGGAAGTAAGGCAGTATGATTCAAGTAGTGGTAAAAATACTATCATATATCTTTCAAAAATTGTTGTATAATCATGTCAGAGTCTTAGAAGTTTATATCCCAATTATAAATTTTTTTAAATAGCTTCAGTTAACTTATGAGTTTGTCTCTAATTGATTTGAGCATGATATATTTGGTTGACATCAACATCTTTTGAAACAATGAAAGGGGGTGTGTAGTTTGGAAAAGATATAAATGACTGCACATACAGTAGTGAATGTACATTATACTCATTGGAGAAGAAATGTTTAATAAGAGAAAGATTAAATGTTGAAGGAGGTGCTGTTTCTCACTCTCCCTCCGTTGCTGGAGTGAGGTTTTCTCTCTCCCTCCTTGGTTACTACTGGACCTAACTGGGCTTAACTGGAAGTGACTGGAGATTTTAAAGACAGACAGACTGAAAGAAATTTGGGGTCAGGTGTGTTGTACGCACGACTGGAGATTCACAACTCTCATTGCTTCTTTTTCTCTATCTTGATTCTTTAAGATCTTGCTGCTTGCAGTTCGTTAAAACCTTGTTTCTAAAGCTTTCTTTAAAACCTTGATTAAAACTGAAAGGAATAGGAGGTCTCAGCGGGCCCCAACCCCCTTGTTGGAGAAACCAGTACCAAACATCCCATGTAGATAAGATAAGCAATGCGGCAGGGCTCAGTTAGGGCATATAGAATGTGGGGAATGTGAGTGGGGGGTACATGCAAGATGTGAAGTACGTGCAAGATGTGAGGTACGCGCAAGATGTGCTCTGCCTGCTTGCCCAATGTTGATAACGAAAATATGCATGCCACCGCAGTCTATATAAGATTTCCCCTAAAGAGGCTCAGGGTCGTGTTTTCCTAACCGGTCCTGCGTGTCCGTGTGGGAGCTCGACCCTGGCTAGCCAGCCCAATAAACTCTGCTTTGTTGATTGCATTCTCGCCTGGCTCTCTGTCTCTCGGGGGAATAGGATTCCGGGTCCTAACATTTGGAGGTCCCACCGAGATTTCATTTTCTCGAGAGACAGAACCTGCCTGCGAGAAAGCAGGGGCGATCCCAAGTCCTAGGCGTTGGGAGGGGATCCCAGACCCTCATTTGGAGGAACTTGAGTGTTCCATTTGGGCCGCGGCGGGGATTCGGCCAATCCCCAGGGAGATTCATTCTGGGAATCTCGCAAGGAGGACCACAGGGTCCTATTGGGAGAGGCTTTCCTCTCATTTGGGCTCGAGCATTTTAGGAACCCTGGCGCCAGGTGAAGAACTAATTGAGCTAGTCGACCGACCACCCGTCAAGTGGACGCCTTTCGGCCTGATATCCCAGTTGGACGGTGAGGAGGTTGAATGGGGTGCGCACCAGTGTGAGAGAAGGACCGGTCCGAGCGAGTGCTGGAGAGTGTTGTGTGTGTGTGGAATTATTGTTGCCTTTACCCTTTTTGTTCTATCTCTCTTGGTGTTTGAGTCTCCTTCCACAATGGGACAGGGACAAACAACCCCAAAGTCTCTGATCCTTTCTCACTTTCCAGAAGTTAAAGAAAGGGCCTTAAATGCGGGTCTGGTCATCAAGAAAGGTAAGTTCGACACCTTTTGTTCTGCAGAGTGGCCCACCTTTGGAGTCGGGTGGCCCATTCAAGGTTCCCTCTCCCTAGACCTGATCACTAAGGTTAAAGCAGTCATTTTTCAGCCAGACAATCGAGGCCATCCAGACCAAGTTCCTTACATTTTGGTTTGGGAGGATCTGGTGAGGAACCCTCCCCCTTGGTTAACAGTTTTTCTGACCCACCCCTCCAGTTCGGCCCCCGGGGCTAAAACCCCAGTCACGCCCGCCTTGGTCATAAAGGAGGAGGAAAAACTTCCTCTTCCCACCTTGACCGGTCCTCAAATTAGGGCATCTCCTTCACCATCTCCGGTCTTACCAGAGAGTTCCCCCCTTTACCCATCCCTCGCAGGGGCAGAGGAAGATCGGCCGCCTCCATACGTGACTCCCCCTGGCCAAGCCAGTGCCCCGGAGGAGGAAATTTCCTCATCCTCCTCAACAGGACTGGCAGCAGGAGGAGGAATGGGTCGAAGACTTCACCCCTGAGGGATCCGGGAAAGGGAGGGGGAAGACGGGCCCCCCTCATCAACACAGGGGGAGGAAACTGTCCCTACACTTCCAGTCCGGATGGTGGGCCAAGGGGGACCGGGAGGAGGGCAACAGTTTCAGTACTGGCCCTTCTCCTCCAGTGATCTATATAACTGGAGGACGCAGAACCCGCCCTTTTCTGAAGACCCCAAGTGTCTCATAGATCTCCTGGAGTCCATCATGCATACACACCCACCACAAGGAAAATTTTTTCAAACTCAAACTTCATACTGGACCTCGGTAACTTTATTCCTTTTTCTAACCCTGTCCACCACTTGCTGGGGGCATACAAATCCACATCAACCTTTTAACCTGACCTGGATGATTGTAGATGTGTCCACAGGAGACATTCTTAACCAGACCTCCAAGGTGACCCCTCCCAGCACCTGGTTCCCAGAATTATACTTTGACTTAAGGGCCTTATTCACTGGCAGGGGACAATGGGATTTACGCCAAAGTTACTTCTATGTCTGCCCCGCTCCCCAACCCAACCACAGAAAAAAATGTGGAGGAATCGCAGACTATTATTGTAAGTCATGGGGTTGTGAGAGCTCAGGGGATATATGGTGGCCACCCCCCGAACAGGGGGACCTTATTCAATTAAGTAGAGTCTCTCAATCTGGCATTACATACCACCAACCTAGACCTATAAATAAGGGATGCCCAACTCCCCCCAATTGTAATCCCATTATGATAAATTTCACTGATTTAGGAAAAAAGGCAACGAATTGGGAATTGGGTAAATCCTGGGGAGTCAGACTCTACAAAACAAATCATCCAGGAGCCCTTTTTACTTTGCGGCGTGTGCAACAACCAGTCTCTACTCTAACAATAGGCCCTAATAAGGTACTTAGGCCACCCTATGTAAAGCCACCTCCCCGACCTCCCACAGCTCATCACCTTCCCTCAACCATAGCCCGGGCTAATGTTACAACTCCAAGACCATCAGAAACCAGCCCTCCCCTGGTGAGGCCCAGTCTCATGACCGCATCTAAAGACCCCCTCTGGGAGCTAGTGGGTGCTGCCTTCCTGACGTTAAACCACACCAACCCTAACATGACTAACTCCTGTTGGTTATGTTATGATGTGAGGCCCCCATTCTATGAGGCAATAGGGCTAAACACCACTCACGATACCTCATCTGAGGAAAACCCTACTCAATGTTCCTGGGGAGACCGTAAGAGAGGTCTGACCATACAGCAGGTAAGCGGCCAAGGAACCTGCTTAGGAAAAGTGCCAAAGAACAGACGGGACTTATGTACTGTTATTAACGCCAGTTCTACCTGGGAAAATGCTATTAAATGGGTAATTCCAAAGGACAATGGGTGGTGGCTATGCTCGTGGTCCGGACTCACCCCGTGCCTATCAACTAAGGTGTTTAACAGCTCTAAAGAATTCTGTGTTATAGTGACTGTGCTGCCCCGCATCCTCTATCATTCGGAAGAGAGTCTATATTCATACTGGAATACAAAAATGGTTGAAAAAAGGAAAAAGAGAGAACCTATTTCCACAGTAACTATTGCTACCCTACTCAGCCTAGGGTTAGCGGGAGCAGGAACCGGCATAGCTTCTTTGGCCACCCAGCAGAAAGGGATGTCTTCGCTGCGTGCAGCCATAGACGAAGATATAGAGAGAATAGAAACCTCCATTAGCCACCTAGAAAAATCCCTCACTTCCCTGTCTGAGGTAGTACTTCAAAACCGACGAGGTCTGGACTTGTTGTTCCTCCAAAAGGGGGGACTATGTGTTGCTCTAGGGGAAGAATGTTGTTTTTACGCTGACCATACCGGAGTTGTTCATGACTCCATGTCTAAACTTCGAAAGAGCCTGGAACAAAGAAAACGAGAAAGAGAGGCCGGGGAAAGCTGGTTCGAGTCTTGGTTTAACCAGTCCCCATGGTTGGCTACCCTTTTATCTGCATTGGCAGGGCCAATAATAATCATCCTATTACTTGTTACCATAGGACCCTGGATTCTAAACCGACTTATGACTTTTGTCAAAAGTCGAATTAATACTATCCAACTTCTGGTCCTCCGCCAACAATATCAGGCTCTTCATCCCCTTGAGAATGATTCCTCAATTTAGGCCGTAAGAAAAGGGGGTAATGAAAGGAATAGGAGGTCTCAGCGGGCCCCAACCCCCTTGTTGGAGAAACCAGTACCAAACATCCCATGTAGATAAGATAAGCAATGCGGCAGGGCTCAGTTAGGGCATATAGAATGTGGGGAATGTGAGTGGGGGGTACATGCAAGATGTGAAGTACGTGCAAGATGTGAGGTACGCGCAAGATGTGCTCTGCCTGCTTGCCCAATGTTGATAACGAAAATATGCATGCCACCGCAGTCTATATAAGATTTCCCCTAAAGAGGCTCAGGGTCGTGTTTTCCTAACCGGTCCTGCGTGTCCGTGTGGGAGCTCGACCCTGGCTAGCCAGCCCAATAAACTCTGCTTTGTTGATTGCATTCTCGCCTGGCTCTCTGTCTCTCGGGGGAATAGGATTCCGGGTCCTAACAAAACCTCTTTCCTTAGGCTGCACTGTCCCATGTTTGCTCTCAGCTTATCTTTAGCTTAGTTGCTCTTAAAGTCTTTTGGCCCCAGGCTCGCACTCTCTCATCTCTCTTTAGCTCTTTTAAAGCCTTGGTGCTACAAATTTACAAACTGCTGCGCCTACAACCTGCATAACTCTTAAGGTCTCGGTCCTTAGACTTGCACTGTGCACTGTACCGTGTTCTCTTTGGATTTTCTTTAGCTTTAACTTTCCTAAAGCCTATGTATGAAGTTTGTTGTCAGCTTTGCTTTCTGAAGCCTATGTTAAAGTTCTCAGTTTAGACTTTCTTTCAACCCCTCTTTAGCATTTTCCCTTCAGCAATTATTCCCTTTTCCCTTTGGCATTTTCCCTTCAGTAATTCTTTTCCTTTCAGCAATTTTTCTCTCTTCCCTTTAGCATTTTCCCTTCAACAATTCTTTTGCCTTAAAGCTTCCCACAACAAAAAGCCCAAAATAAAGCCCCAAAAGGCAAAAGCCAAAAGCCAAGAGCAAAAACCCAAAGCCCCTCTTCCTCCTTCATGTGTCTTTTATAGCAGCAAACAGGTAGAGCCATGGGGAGGGGCATGACATTTTAACAGAAGAAACCTGACTTCCTGCTTTTCTGAACACAGTTTAGCAGATGTACTATTCTGCCTTTCCCTGTTTTGTGACTGAGGGCTGTGCCGATCTCGGCCTACAGGTAAAAGCAATTAACTGCATCTCGCCTTGCTCATGTCCAATTCTCATAGGCTTTAATCCGTTCACCAAAAAAATGTATTTTAAAGGAAAGAAGAAATAATGTAGGCTATTTAAAACCAAGGACATAATGGGGAGGCTCCAGGAAAAGTTGAGTTTCATTTATCCACAATTTAAAGACAATTATAGTTAAAGATATATTGGTAGTGATAAATCAAAGTCTTAGATGGTTTTTATAAAATGGGAGACATTTGAGTTTTTTATTCACATATCAATAAAGAATCACAGAGAATAAGAACAACAAAAAGTCACTAGAGAGAAGTAGAAATAATGACATAGCAGGTACATCAAGTAATGATAGATGAAAACTCCAGAAAATTAATGAAAGAATATTTTCAGAGTTCTTGATGAAAATGATTTTTTTTCTAAAATATAGGGCACATTCATAAACAGGGTATAATTAATTAAGTATATTACACAAAACAAATACTTAGGTAATACATTTTCAGCAATTCAGCATATAGGGCAGGACATTGTAATATCATAAGCAAAAATTGGATTAAATGTTAAAAATTCAGATTGAAGGTTAAAAATTAGTTTAAACCTAAGTGCAAGAACCTGTACCACAACATAAACCTGATATATCTGAATTATAACATATAGTCTCTTTTTCTTAGTGAAGGATAAGACAAAATTGTGACTGTCCCTAATTATCTGTCAACAGAGTGAAAAGAATGTAAGGATGAGAATGAAAAGGTAATTTTATTTTCAACCTCATTCTCTCCTATTGACAAGTAAAGTACTTATTGACAACTATTTTATTTCAATTGAGGCTGATTTCTCACTGTTGATTTCAATTATTCAATCTCATGTTTTGATAGAACAATAATCTCACCATTTTGTGAATAGGTGGCCATTTTATCCTCAAGCCCCACTTCTTGAGAAATGGAGCCACCCCCAAGGGCAGCCCCACCCTTTACAGAAATTCCTGCACTCTAAGGCTCCCACACACAAGCTAACTTCCTCAAGCTCCCTCTTCTATAAAAGCCACTCTTAGCCCAGAGTCTGTTCCATCTTTCCCTGGCCAGCCTGGCAGTTCGTGTCTGCCATTAAACCTTGCTCTTGGACGTGAGACTTTTATCATGAGCTTTCTTTGTGAACAGCATTTTTCCTAACATGTCAGAGTAGACTATATGAAGTCTTATATTTTCCATTTATATTAGCCTTATATGTGTATCCATATTATCTAGAAAATTTTTCACAAAAAGATAAGTAATATATTCTTTGAGTGAAATTGTTGTTATTCCATATTGATTTAGCAAAAAGGAAAGATTATAATAATAAAAAAACTAATTTATATTAGCATAAGTATTCAAAGATTATAAAAAAAATACAAATAAACTAAAAAAGAACCTGCTTCTGGCCAAGATTTAGAACAATGGACAAAATGAAAGACATGATCTTTTTTAAGATTTTAAGTATCAGGAAATAAAGGAAAATGAATCCATGAAACAGGAATCAAATGAGATTAGTTTTCTAATGGTAGTAAGATTTTCCAGGCCATGGCTAAGTCTGAAAAACTCAAGGATTTTCACCCAAGATCCTTGAATTTAAAGTAACTGGATATTGCAACTGAGTATTCAAGAAGGAAGATGTACATACAGGAAGACTTTGAAATAAGCAGAGAAAGCCACTCTCAAATATTTAGTGGAAGAGCAACACATACCCAAAACTGAGAGAGATAAAGAAAACTACACAAGAAATATTTGACTATATTCTGTAATTTTATTAACTGTATGTGTATATTATATCACTTGAACATACAGTTTGATAAGGCAATATTGTATACTCTAAATTCTGAACTAACAACTAAAATAATACAAGGACACATAGATTATAAACCCACCACAAAGATAAAAAGATATCATAGAAAATTCTCATTTTCATTTTCTACTGGGGCAGAATAACAAAGAATAGACATATTCAGTTACTTTTGTAATTTGAAGCAACCAGAAAAAATAAAAGTAGCAGACAATGATTTTTCAAGGCATTCAAGATCAAGAAGTGAAAGGCAGTGGTTCCTGAGAGAAATGAATTTACACAGCTTCACAGTTGCAACACTTGATTCAAGAACTAAGGCAGATCCTCATGGAATGATAGAAATGGACTGAAGTCTGGGGAGCCCAGGCGGGAGAGTTCACAAGACACAGCACATGAAAGGGCAGAGCTTCACAGAGACATGGCTCTGGAGATGTGCTCAGGTGTCCTGTTGAGCATTCAGCTGAGTACTGATCAGCACAAGCACACGAGAAAACTAAGCAAGGCTCAGCATAGAACCCCCAACAGGATTAGAAGAAATACTGTTCACACTGAAACAGAGCTTCAAGTGTTACTTACTTTTATTAGCCCATACGAAACAACTGTAAGTGCATAGGATGTTGGGTTGAGTATTCAGGACTAAGGAATAATTAACAGCAGCCTCAGAGCTCTGCTTCTGAAACACCTAGCAAATCACAAAAACAATATCCACATGAAACTATTCCTCAATTATTAAACATCTCAGAACCATAGTAAAGAGTAAAGCCTTCTCATCAAAAATGGTGCAAGTGAGAAGACAGCCAAACATCCTTAAAGTAAAGAAACAATTACACAATCTGTCAACCTAGAATTCCGGTTTCAATTAAAATGTCTTTCAAAATGAAAATGAGATAAATATATGTATTCAGACTTTGTAAAACTCAATGAAATTATCACCCCGAGAATTACCTGAAGGAAAACTCATTTTTCTATTTACAATACTTCTGAGACCAAACGTGTAGGTTTTCAACACCAAGTAATTGTCTATTTCTCTGTGGACACCAATTGGATATCTTTTGACATCCAGTTTAATTTAATTCTGACACCAACTACCCCAAATTAGCACACACCTGGCAGGACAAGAGCACAGTGTCATAAGACTATCCTTATTTAATATGTCAATGAGAAATAGTGGGTCCCAAAGTTACCTACACTTCTGTTTGCCTTGCCTACACATCTGTAGTCATTCTCACCTCCTCCTCAGATTTTACAATTTGCTAGAACAGCTTCTGGAACACAGGAGGACACTTTACTCACATTTACTGATTTATTATGAAGGCTTCAACTCAGGAACACATGGAAGAGATGCAAGGTATGAGGTGGTTAGATAACCTCCTATGCTGTTTTATTTCATTGGGGCTGCTGTAAGATCGATATTTATAAAAATAAGAAATATTCTTTTTATAGTTCCGGAGGCTAGAAATTTCAAGCTCAAGTACAGCTGTAGGCCCTTACAAATTCAGATTTACTGCATGGGTTATTTCTTTTGCCCTTCAGAAATGTTTTAGTCTGATGCAATCCCACTTGTCTATTTTGATTTTTGTTCCCTATATTTTGGGCTCATATCTGAAAAGCCATTGAACATTCTGGGGATTTTCCTATATTTTTTTCTTGTACTTTTAGTTTTCATGCCTTATAAGTCTAGTATATGGGTGGTGGATATGTCCAATTACATTCTTCTATGTGTGGATATTCAATTTTCACAACACTTTTGTAAAGACTAACTTTTTTGTGCTTTTGTCACCCTTTTGAAGACCAGCTGACTATAACTGAGGATTCATGTCAGGGATCTCTTACATTGCTATGTATGTCTATTTTTAAGCTTATAATACAATGTTTTTATTACAGTAGCATTGCAACATATCTTGAAATCAGAAATTGTGATGTTTCCACCACAGTTCTTGCTGAAGATGGACTTATCGTTCTTATTAATTTTAAATTTTTTTTCTAGTTCTGTAAGGATACAATTAAGGTTTTAGCAGGAGCTATGCTAAGACTACAGATTACTTTGAGTAGTACGGACATCTTACTATTATTAATTCTGAGCATAGATGTCAACCCACTTATCTATGTCTTCCTTACTTTCTTTCATCATTGTTTTGTAGTGTTTTGAGGTAAAAGTGTTTTCCATCTTTAGTTAACTTTTATCCTCAGGAATTGTATTCTTTTTGTTGCTAAAGTAAATGAGATGCTTGCTTGATTTTTTTTTTAAGGTTGAGAAATGCTTCTGGTATTTGCATGTTGATTTCGTAGCCCCCGTCTTTACTAAATTCTTTTACTAGTTCTACCAGTTTTATTGTGGAGTAGCTAAGATTTTCTGGACATATGTTCATGTCATCTGAAAACAGATAATCTTGCTTATCCCTTTCCAATCTGAATGCGTTTCATTTCTTTTTTTTTTTTTTTTGTCTATTTGCTCTGTCTAGCACTTCCAGATTATCCTAACTAGAAGTGACAAGAGTGGGACATTCTGGCCTTATATCAGATCTTAGATGAAAAATGATTAGTGTTTAGTTTTTCCCTAGGTTATGATCTTAGATGTGGACTGTTTCCTTTATACATACTTGGTTGAAAGGTTTTATTTTTCATTTTGTTAATGTGGTATTATGGTACTGTATATTATGGTATACATGGTATATATACATGGTATATATAGTAATGTATTTTATGATATATTAATGTTAATGGTTGGCATGTATTGAACTATCCCTGCATTGGAAGAGTCAGGGCACTGAATGGAAAATGCAGACTATGTTTGTTATTATTTCCTTAGCAATGCAGTATGACAACTGTTTACATAGCATGTACTCTGCATTGGGTTTTAACACTGATCTAGAATTCATTTAAAGAGGAGGACATGTGTGGGTTATAAGCATCAAATATTACAACATTTTACATGAGAGATTCAGGCCAGGGATTTCTGAAACCTACTCAGAGATGATTGATTTTCTCTTTTGTTTGTTTTAAATGTTTAATTTTGTATTCATTGATGCTTTTAGCCTATAACTTCTTTACTAGTGAATTTGTCTGACTTTGCTATCATACTGATATTGGTCTCATAAAATAAGTTTAGAAGCATTTCCTCTTTTCTGGATAGTTTAAAAGGAATTAGAGTAATTTTTCCCTGAATATTTGGTAGAGAGTACCTGTAAAATCACATGGTCCTATAATTTTCTTTGCTGGGAAGTTTTTGATTAGTGATTCAATTTCTATTTGTTATTAGTCTATACAACTTTCTGCTCCTTTTTCATTTACTCTTCATAGATGTATGTTTCTAGGAAAGTTTTCATGATTTGTAGGTTATTCAATATTTTGGTGCTTAATTATTCCTAGTAGTCACTTGTGATCTTTTTTATTTCTGAAATATTCATTATATTGTTTCTCGTATCATTTCTGATTATATTTATTTGATTTTTATCTCTCTTTTCTCCAGTACAGCTAAGGGTTCATTAATTGTATCTTTACAAGAACTCAAGAAAAAGTTTGTGAAATATAATTTTGTAACTTTTTTTGAAGTGTTTCTTCTGTAAGCTTTATTTATATTTCTGTTGACTTTGGGCATGCCTTCTTTTTTTATAGTTACTTTCTTGTTTTTTAAAGCAGGCATTTATGGCCTTTAACTTGTCTGTTAATGTCATCTATAAGTCTTTGAAAGATATGTTTTTATTTTCATTTTTTTCAAGGTATATTTTTAATTTCTTTGACTCAATGATTTTGCTAGCTTGTGTGGTTTACTTTCCATGTGTTTATGAATTTTCTCATTTTCTTATTGCTATCAATTTATAATTTCATTCAAATATAGTTGGAAAAAATACTGAGTATGTTGTTAATATCACAAAATTTGTTAAGATTATTTTGTGACTGAATATGTGATCTATCCTGGAGAAGGTACAGACAGCACTAAAGAGAATGTGTAGTCTTGCTATTGGCTGAAAAATTCCATACATGTCTGTTAGGTTCATTTGGTCCCTAGTGCTGTTCCAGTTTGATATTTATAGATTTTCTATATAGGTTCATTATTTAAACTAAAATATTGAAGTTGTGTACTATAATTATATTATTCTTAATTCTTCCAGATTTGTCAATGTGTACATATGTATATAGGTAATACATATTTTGCTGTACTGAGAGCAATGTTTTCTCAATTGAATTCTCAATTGTTAAGTCTTTCTCATGAATTATCCTTCAATGTTTATGTAATAACTTTGTCCCTAAAGAAGGATTCCCATTGAAAATTTGTTTTGTCTGATGTAAACATATCAACTCTTGCTTCCTTTATGTTGATATTGTCACAGAATATCTTTTTCCATCTCTTAACTTTCAGCATCTGTATGTGACTGAATCTATGGTAAATTCTTTGTAGATAGCCCATAGTTGAAATTTTGTTGTTGTTGTTTTGGGTAGGGGTACATTGTAGCAGTTTCAAAAGATCTTGCAATAAATCAAACTTATCATACTTGAATTGACCCCCTCCACTGCTCACTTTCATCCTCCCTCCCCTGATACCTGGGACAATTTGAACAGATATCATTTTTCTATTTACATACATGTATATACATTATTTACACTGTATTCGTCTTCCTACCCTTTTCCCCACCAACTCCCATTTAGTAGAAGAAAAGACAAACATAGCATTTTTGCTAGTTTGAGATAAAGATAGCTACAAGGAGTTTCCTTGTGTTGCTTCCATGCATACAGGTATTACAGCCTCATTGATTCACCTTTTCCAGTCTTCTTCACTCCTCTCTAATCCTGCTCCCATGTTGACCCCAGCCAGTTTAAGATTTCTATAGTCATTCCTGTATTGTGAGTTCATCAACTATATTCAAGCTTCTGGTTTCTTTCCCTTGCCCTTTCCATCCCATGTGTGGCCTCCTATTAGGGTGTCCTGTGTCCCATAATATTGTTGCATTAGCTTTTTATAATCCATTCACCCATGTCACGTCCTTTGCCTGGATAGTTTCATCAATTTTATTTTAAATAAATCATGGATAGGGAAGGATTTATTATTGGAATTTGTTAACTGTTTTTGGTTTGTGTCATAGTATTCTTGTTCTTCTTTTTCTCACATGTGTCCTTCCTTCATGTTTCATTATTGTGATTTTTGTTGTTGTTGAGGCACTTTGACTCCTTTCTTGTTTTCTTTTTTGATCTTTGTATAATTATTTTCTTTGTGATTATAATAGAGTTTATGTAAAATATGACTCTACACTGAAGTTCTCATGTACTGTTGATGTCAGTATAAAATGGCAGACTTTGGAATCTATGTCATATGTTTATTAAAACGAGAAACAATTTTCACACATGATGCCTCAGTAGATTCTAAGTTCTATTTGTGTCAGGACCAGCTCTCTCCTAAATATAAACATGGTTATATTCACATTTTTCAACTGTCTTAATATACTTACAGATTTATAACAGACCTGTGTCAGAATCCTTTTCTGGACGAGGTTTCAAGGTTTTCATTTTGTTATTGTGGTTCATTTGTGCCACTGTCTCACTGTGATAATTATCCAAGTTTTAAATTAAATGCTGATAATGAGGAGGGCAATTTCCAGTGACTTTTCATAGTTTTTATTCTTCAAAATGCTTTCTTTTATCCTCAGCAATTTACATTTAAATACAAATTTTACAAATAACAAATTCAAATGAAAATGTCAGGATATTTAAAATCAATTTAGAGAAAATTTGCATCAATGTAATATTGACATTTATAAAACAAAACCCTGACAAATGTTTTTCAGATATTTCAATCTCTGTACTTATTTAGTGAAGTTCTTTTTTTTAATTCTTTTTTCTCTCCTATGATTGTACATGTGTATTGTTGACTTTGTTTTTATATTTTGTTGCAATTTAATACAATGTTTATGTATTCTTTTGCTTATTATCATATCTCTCCTCCAGTAGACGAAAGAACCAAGAATGCAGATGGATTCTCTAATAACAGCTTCTAGGAGGTGTTCTATAAGTATTAGTTGGATATATTATTGCTTCATTTAATCTGTTGATATGGCAAATTCCTTTATGAGCAAATTTAATGTTAAACCTTTCTAGCCGTCCTGCAAAAAGTCCCATATATACAGAATTTATCTTGCAACACATTGTTGAATATTTAAGCTTCCTTCTTACATGTAATTTTTAAAAATGTGAATGCAAGTTTATTGCTAACTGCAGCTTTTTGTATTTTATCTGAGCTCGTTGATTCCTACTTAACATTTGTTGTAAGTTGTTAGAAACTGATATATCTGTAGTCTTTACTTTGGGAGGAGGTTGCAATTTCATTCTGATATAATTGAATTTGGATTTATTATTTTAATTTATCATGTTATGACATTTTGGATTTCTTGAATCAATAACTTTTAGATTTGTCAATAATTATAATTTTGAAGTGATTTGTTTATTCTTCCTAACAAAATTATTTTAGAACTAATTTTCAGACAAGTAAATACATATGTATATATTACATCTAGAAGATCTACTCATTCATAATTTTCAAATTCTTCTTTTTGAGAAAGGGTCTTGCTACGTAGCCCATGCTGCTTTGAACCCATGATCCTCCAGTCTCAGTTTCGCAAGTACTGGAATCGTAGGCATTCACCACTCAACCAGCTTATTTTCAAATTTTTACAGTGGTTTTTCTTATATAACCTTGATTGTTTCCTTTGGAGTTGTTTAATGTAAGTATTACATTATTATGGACATGTTTATTATATTTTCTCTTTCAAATACAATATTGTATTATCTTAAATATTGAAATCTTGATATATCTTATTCAAAATACCTCCTGATTCCCATCCATAGTCAATCATTTCTTCCTGAACTTTAAGGCTTTTACTTTGGCCTCATCTTCACTTGGGCTATTTTTTTCCTTTTACTTTTTTCCCTGAGGTACTGAATATTGAAACCAGGGCCCTGTGATTTGTAGGCAAGTGCTCTACCACTTGAGGTGTACATACAACCACTCACTAGAGGTTAATAATAACTAAGTCTGTTAGTCAGTGCCTTCTGTCTAGCTATAAAATTCTTTCTCAGTAGCATTTTGTGTTTTTGTCTTGTAGACTATCCAGTGTTTTTATGTTAATTTCTTAAATTGCACACCCTGTAGCATATACAATTTCAAACTAAAAATGGATGTAAAGCAAAGAGTTAAGGTTATACTATCTCATGGTTGGGATATATTTCTTTCTCCAAACTGCAAACAAAAATAAACTTGCTTTTCAAATTGTCATGCAATTAGCCCGAAATTATAGATATGTGTGAGTATATATGTGTGTATGTGTGTGTGTGTATTGTCTTATTTATAGTCCTTGAAGAAAGTCTGAGTTTTCAGTCCCATGGTTTCAAGGTCTTATCTCTGATCCTCTCAAAATCATAAATACTTTCACCCTTACTAGATCCAACAATTGTATGTCCAATGCTGTTTCAGAATTCATTTTCATGTGTATGATCCTTTATTTCTCAGTCATGGATTTCATTTAGTTTATGTGAGTTTTAGCTGTGTGCTGAACTTTTCTCTGTTAAAACTAACATTTAATTAGAAAACTATACCATATTCCTGTCTGTTTTGTCAAATTACAGGTAAAAATATCTTAAGTTTCTCATCATTTACTTTCTGTGATGACAGTAGTATTTGAAGTCTCGTGTGGCATACCTGTGAGGACTGGTTTCCTATTTGTGCTTGCAGTCACTGTGGCACCACCTACCTATCTCTTCTACCCTGGCATTCAGATCACACCTTTTTCTTTTGCATATGTTTTGTTATTTTCTACCATTATTTTCTTGTAAGAATGTCAGTCCTACTGCAGAATTTGGTTAGAGGCTATTTATACACTAGTCTTAAAGGTGGTCTAGATCAAAGTCTATCCATCTGTGCAGATTCACACTGCATCTGCTACCTATTGGCTATGGTGCTTTTTCCTTCCCTGAGATGAGGAATAGGCTGTGATTCTTTGTAAATTCCTGACCCTGTCATTCAACAAAGAGTGATCCAGATGGTAACAGCACAACTGTGTGAATTGGGTTGTGAAAGAAGAATTTCCTACTGCAAGAGCCCTAACAGGTTCCAGTAACACAGTTTTGAACCATGTTTTTTCAGTTTATGTAATAGGCCTCAATGAGGAAGTTTATCCAATACTGAACTTCAGGAAGTCAAACGTGTTGACTAATGAAAGGCTATCATTTTGCTAATAAAAAGCTTTTGCTATTTTTCTCAGACTTCCTTTTTTTTTTAATTTTTATTTTATTCACATGTGCATACAATGTTTGAGTCATTTCTCCCCCCTTCCCCCACCCCTTCCCTTAACCCCCTCCGCCCAGCTCCCTCCCTCTTCCCCCCACCCCCTCACTACCCAGCAGAAACTATTCTGCCCTTATCTATAATTTTTTTAAAGACAGAGTATAAGCAGTAATAAGAAGGAACAAGAGTTTTTGCTAGTTGAGATAAGGATAGCTATACAGGGAGTTGACTTGCATTGATTTCCTATACATGTATGTTACCTTCTAAGTTAATTCTTCTTGAACTAACCTTTTCTCTAGTTCCTCTTCCCCTTCTCCTATTGGCCTTGGTTGTTTAAAGTATCTACTTTAGTTTCTCTGCATTAAGGGCAACAAATGCTATCTAGTTTTTTGGGTGTCTTACCTATCCTCATACCTTCCTTGTGTGCTCTTGCTTTATCATGTGATCAAAGTTAATCCCCTTGTTGTGTTTGCCTTTGATCTAATGTCCACATATGAGGGAGAACATCTGATTTTTGGTCTTTTGGGCCAGGCTAACCTCACTCAGAATGATGTTCTCCAATTCCATCCATTTACCTGCGAATGATAACATTTTGTTCTTCTTCATGACTGCATAAAATTCCATTTTGTATAAATACCACATTTTCTTAATCCATTCGTCAGTGGTGGGGCATCTTGGCTGTTTCCATAACTTGGCTATTGTGAATAGTGCTGCAATAAACATGGGTGTGCAGGTGCCTCTGGAGTAACCTGTGTCACAGTCTTTTAGGTATATCCCCAAGAGTGGTATTGCTGGATCATATGGTAGATCAAGGTTTAGATTCTTAAGTAGCCTCCAAATTTTCTTCCAGAGTGGTTGTACTAGTTTACATTCTCACCAGCAGTGTAAATGTGTTCCTCCCCACACCATCCTCGCCAACACCTGTTGTTAGTAGTGTTGTTAATGATGGCTATTCTAACAGGGGTGAGGTGGAATCTTAGTGTGGTTTTAATTTGCATTTCCTTTATTGCTAGAGATGTTGAGCATTTTTTCATGTGTTTTTTGGCCGTTTGAATTTCTTCTTTTGAGAAAGTTCTATTTAGTTCACTTGCCCATTTCTTTATTGGTTCATTAATTTTGGGAGAATTTAGTTTTTTAAGTTCCCTATATATTCTGGTTATCAGTCCTTTGTCTGATGTGTAGCTGGCAAATATTTTCTCCCACTCTGTGGGTGTTCTCTTCAGTTTAGAGACTGTTTCTTGTGTTGAGAAGAAGCTTTTTACTTTTATGAAGTCCCATTTATCTGTGCTATCTCTTAGTTGCTGAGCTGCTGGGGTTCCATTGAGAAAGTTCTTACCTATACCTACTAACTCCAGAGTATTTCCTACTCTTTCCTGTACCAACTTTAAAGTTTGTGGTCTGATATTAAGATCCTTGATCCATTTTGAGTTAATATTGATATAGGGTGGTATACATGGATGAAGTTTCAGGTTTTTGCAGACACTAACCAGTTTTCCCAGCAGTTTTTGTTGAAGAGGCTGTCTTTTCCCCATCATATACTTTTAGCGCCTTTGTCAAAGACAAGTTGGTTATTGTCAGACTTTCTACATGATTTCATTGCTGTGTATAACTCTGTGATTTTCTCCTCTTCTACAACTTTCTGAGTCAAAATCTCCCATGTCTCAGTCCTTGTCACGAGAGTCACATATCTTGAAGATATTTCCATCTTTTTGAAGCAGAGACTGATTTTTTTTCTTGAGATACCATCTTAATTAAGAGTTAGGAAGTTCCTGCTTCTTATTTTCTTCATAAAGGAATTTAATGAACAAAATAGGCCCATAAAATGCCCTGTCCTTAAGAGAAGTTTTTATGAATAGAAACCTTCCACCAGACTATAAAATTACATTCACTTAGGCAGAAATTAAATTTTTAAGCAAGCATTCTATTGTTTTACTATACTCTTAACTTTTAGAGAGTAGATGATTTAGAAAGCCTAGCAAATGCTCTTTTGAGCTGGAAGATTGTAATGACTCCAAACTGATACTTCTCTATATAATAAAGCATTTGACATCCATATCACTCATGTATTTCAGATATCACAACACAAATGGGAAATTTTAATGCAAAACAACTTTTTTGAAACAAAGGACACTTGTTTGAGAAGTTCTTTACATTTCAAGTATTTTTTATTCTACATGATTATGTCCTGGGGAGAGATGTATATATCCGTGTGAAGGTTCTTGTGATCAGCTCAATGATGCACACTTACAGTGGGTGATTGTGGTTTGTCAGAAGGATGCAAATGACAAACACATCTTCACAAGCATGTCATTTATGTCCTATTTTGCTAATAAATCTATTGCTATCATTTTTCCAAGAATTATTCACAGATACTTTAGAAGAGGGAGGAAGAGGGAGAGAGAGAGAAGGAGAGAGAGAATTATGAATCAGGTTTTATATTGCTTGAAATTCAGCTCATTTTGGGTGCTTCATTATTCTCATTTTGATTTGGAGCATGATATTTTAGTTATTGTTTTGCCAGTTTTAAATGACCTCATCATATAGTTAGACAGATTGCTGAATTCTAAGAAATAGTATAAATAAATAGTGGGCTGCATCCAGTTTTGCAACTATAATAATTCCTGCCTTTTACTTTTGATATCATAGCAATGTCAATGATACAGTACATGATACAGTAACCTCTTATCATTTTACTAAGGAAAGAATATTCGATGAGCCTTTTAGGAGCCATATATTACATTATAAATGCAAAAATGAAGGTGGAGTTTGGGTCTGTGTATCACCACGGAAAAAACAAAACAAAAAAAATCCTAACCAACTCTATAATCAAGACTTCCACTACATTATCCTGTAATTGGAAAATGTACTTCTTTAGACCCTGTTTGATGCTGGTAGCTCATACCTGTAATCCTAACTACTCAGGTGCAGGGGTCAGGAGGATTGCCTTTTGAAGCGAGCCTGGGCAAATAGTTCACTAGACACTACCTTGAAAAAACCTATCAGAGGAAAGGACTGGGGGAGTGACTTGATTTCAAACCCAAGTACATTAAAAAGAAAAAAGACCCAGTTTGAGTTGTCATAAACTATTTTGGTTTGTTATGGGGCTCTTACTACAATTTTTCAAATTGACAAGACTGAAATATGATATTATGGTAGACTTATTATACTTGCTATGATTTAGAAAACTGAGATTCATTGTGTAATTCAACAAAGAGTAGCAAACTTCTCACTGACTAATTATATGCACCATAGTTTTAGTAATTCTATTACAGACTCTTGAAGTTGTTGAGCAAGATGTCAAACTTTCTGAACCACATTCATATTTTAAACAGAAAATGCAGCAGTTAATATACCTGGATACTTTTGGTATGTATGAAATAATCTCATCAGAAGGCCATTTCTGAAATCCAAATATGGAACATAACTATTGTCATGTAAATTCTGTGCTTTTGGTTGGCATGTGGGGAAAAGATTATAAAAAATACCACTCCCTGATGGCTATAATCTGTATGCATATCATGGAGTTGTTTCCCCACTGCTTTCTTTAACATGAAATCGTGTCAGTAAATTTCCTGTAAACATTAAATTTGAAAAACAGACTTATGGAAAATAACAAGTGATCCTGTTCTCCCTTAGCTATGCTACTTCCCATTTTCTTACTTCATTTAAAATAATTAAATCTAGGCAGGAATAAGGTTAGAATTATCTGCCCCACTTGTTTTGTGCATATAGCACATAAACAGGGATATTTTCTTTCTTTTCAATATATCCAAATTCATTTTGAATATTATTAAGTAATTCTATTGTTCAGACAAAAATGACTATTGTATAACAATACAAAAACTATTCATGAGCATAGTAAAAAAAATGCATTGGTTTTCATGAATTGTATCTATCTAGTTTTTAATTTGACTCCATGTTTTTAGAGTTTCTGAAAGTCCAGAAAAATATTTTTGAAGTTAAATACTTTAATATAATGCATCAGAGTGAGAGACTGGAGCACCTTTGAAATGACCTTCACAGCCTTTAATTGTTTCCCCATGATGTCATCTACGTAAGTTATTTAACAGACACCTTCATAAATTCTTTGGAGCAGGTCTTCATCTACTTTCTAAGAATGCAAAGTCCTTCAGAGAAGATCCCTAAATGTAACCATTCATACTATCATATGTAGCCAGCAAGTTGCTGACAACAACCTGGGAGCATATTATTTTGTTTGACTGCAGACTTGACTTTCAATAGAATTACCACCATTCATTTGAACCAATGAGTTGGAAGTAGCCTTATGGTAATAGACCCTCTAAATGAGTGAACAGTGTTACTTTCCCAATTCTGCCTCTTGGTCAGGATTAAAGAGCCTAAGGGTAGTCAATATCCTAGACACCATTTAAGTGGGATTAAGAATATAATATTGTATTACAATACTGTTATTCAGTAAAGTTTCATAAATTAATGTTCATTTTTTGATTCTGATAATTTCTGATTTCCTTTTTCTATATCATCAGTGGTGTTCATTGTCTCAAGATAAAGAAGGAAAATAAAGGAAGAGAAAATAATACAAATAGATCACTTAATGGATTTTGAACATTGAAGCTTATGGCTATAACAAAAGTTTAGAAGACAAATGTCACATCCACAAATTTAGTGAGCTGACATGTTTGAAGAACAAGGTTTATACCTTTAAATATGGATTAAATAAAATGTGATAGGGAAGCAGTAATCCCTACTCAAATTGCTCTGTCAGAAAAGAGGAAGGCTGTTGAGTCACATGAAATGTCTTTGACCTCACACTTACTTCAATTTAAATAAAAAGTGTGGAAAAAACACTTTCAAAAAAAGCACAAAGATGTAAAAATAATGAATTAGTAGATCCTAAAGACATCATGTCCTAAGGCTTACCTACTGCATCTTACACTGATGTCATGACTCTGTACAGTCATCTGCCATTCATTGAGAAAAAGGAGTGAAATCCAATTTGACTACATGAAATTGAAAATTTTCTGCACAACAAAAGAAATGGTCTCTAAACTGAAGAGACCACTCACAGAGTGTGAGAAAATATTTGCTAGCTATACATCAGACAAGGGACTGATAACCAGAATATACAGGGAGCTCACAAAACTAAACTCCCCAAAATCAATAAACCAATAAAAAATGGGCAACTAAACCAAACAGAACTTTTTCAAAGGAAGAAGTCCAGATGGCCAAAAAACACATTAAAAAATGCTCACCATCCCTAGGCATAAAGGAAGTGCAAATCAAAACCACAGTAAGATTCTACCCCACCACTTTTAGAATAGCTAGCATCAAGAACAATACCATCAACAAATGTTGGCAAACATGCAGGGAAAAAGAAACCCTCATATACTTTTTGTAGGAATGTAAGCTAGTACAAACACTTTGGAAAACAATATGGAGTGGCTTCTTTAAAAACTAAACATAAATCTGTCATATGATCCAGCAATCCCATTCCTAGGGCTATACCAGAAGGAATGTGACTCAGGTTGTTCCAAGATGCCCCACTACTGACAAATGGATAAAGAAAATGTAGTATTTATATACAATAGAATTTTACTCAGCCACAAAGAAGAATGAAATTTTGCCATTTGCAAGTAATGGATGGAACTAAAGAACATAATCTGAAGAGAAGTTAGCCAGGCTCAGAAGGCCAAAAATCACGTGTTCTCCTTCATATGTGGATTATAGACCTAAAAAAATTGCAGTAATATTATTGGACATGTGTCACACATTAAGGGGAGAACTAGCAGGGGAGGAATAAGGAAAGGGAAAGAAACCTAAAACTTGAATGTGGTTGATGTGTTCACTGTAGAGGAGAGAGTATAGTATTCTTTAAATTGGCAGTGGCCACTATGGTAAAGGGAACAGGAAGTAGTGAAGAATTCTGGCAGAGATGAACCAATTTGGTTTACAGTACACATATGCATGGAAGCAACACTAAGAATCTCTCCATATAGCTATGTTTATCTCAAACTAGCAAAAATGTTATGGCTTTCTTATTGTCTCCTATGTTTTCTCTTCAAAAAAATCAGAGAAGAGGTTGGAACAGGTTCTGCCTAGCAGTTGGGTCCAGGGAAAAAGAAGGTGGTGGGAAGGGGGCGGGGTAGGTCACTCAAACAATGTATATAGATGTAAGTAAATGTTAAAATGATAAAATAAAATGCTCTGGGTTTCTAGATTAATTTAAGTCATTTCAAGTTTCTTAGATAACTATTTTCAATTATGTAGCTTTGTTGTATGCATTACCAAATTGCTATCACCATTTTATATAGTAAATTTTTATGTAGCAAATTTTGACCAAATATTTATATCAATTGAATATTTTAGGTAAATATAAATGAGAAACAAAATATTTTGGTATTTATTTTTAAAACTTAAGATACCAATTACCTCAGTAATATTTAAATAACCCCACCCAAAAATCCTACAGTTTACCGAGAAAGATAACATATCATTGGATTAGGATGAACAATATAGTAGAAACAAGAAGGGAGTGAAGGATTCCACCAATTCTTGTAATGCTATACCTACAGACAGAATTAGGCTTCCTAGTTACTTAGAAGAGAGGTCATAAAATTTGATATGGTACTGAAAAAAGAAAGTGTGACTACACCAAGTCCCATTTCTTCTTTGTTTTATTTTTTTTGGTTTTTGGTGGTACTGGAGTTGGAACTCAGGGCCTCACGCTTCCTAGGCAGGAACTCTAACACTTGAGCCACTCCACCAGCTCCTTTTCAGTGTTGGATATTTTCAAGATGAGGACTGCAAGCTTGTTCCCTGAGCTCACCATGAACCACAGTCTTGCTGATTTCTGCCAGATCTATGTCCCATTTCTAAAGTTTACCCAGTACTGTCATTTAACTTAACTTTTATGTCAAATGAAGAGAATTTTTCATTCAATTATGAACATTTTTTATCTCTGAATGGCAGAATAATGTGTAATTTCATTTTTTTTTCAAAATTTTTCTTTTCTCCAAGTAGATGTTACAATATGGGGTCTCCCATAAACAGCAGATTTTGGATCTTACTTTTTAATCCAGTTTGCCAAATGGTGTCTTTTGATGGGGAAGTTGAGTCTGTTCATATTCAGTGTTAGTATTGAAAGGTGTGTGGTGATTCCTGCCATTTAGTTGTTTTTGTTGTGTAAGGATTTGATTGTATGCAGTTGAATCAATGTTACTCTCTGATTCCTTGTCTTTTCTTTTCCTGTGGTTTGGTACTGCCCGTCCTCTTATGATTTTGTTTGCTTTCATTTTTTGTGTCAGAATTCCTTGAAGAATCTTTTGTAGTGGTGGCTTGGTGGTCTTATATTATTTTAGTTTCTGTTTATACTGGAATACTCTTATTGCTCCATCTATTTTGAATGATGATTTTGCTGGGTGGAGTATCCTAGGGTTGAAATTATTTTCGCTCAATGCCCTTCTTGCTTTTAAGGTTTCCATTGAGAAATCTGCTGTGATTTTGGTGGGTTTACCTTTGAATGTTATGTTGTTTTATTCTCTTACAGCTTTTTATATTCCTTCTCTATTATCTGTGCTTGTTGTTTTAATGATAATATGTCATGGGGAAGTTCTATTTTGGTCAAGTTTTTGGTGTCCTGGAGGCTTCCTGCAGCTGAATTGGCATAACTTTCTCTAGATTTGGGAAATTTTCTGTTATTATTTTTTAAATATATTATGAATACATTTTGCTTGGATCTCTTCTCCTTCCTCAATGCTTATGATTTTTAGTTTTGGTCTTTTGATGGAGTCAGTGAGTTCTTTTATATTTCTTTCACAGATCTTGAGTTGTTAGGCTAACAGTTCTTCCATTTTCCCTTTAATTTTTATTTTATCTTGAGTTCTGAGATTCTATCTTCTGTTTGTTCTAGTCTGCTGCAGTGGCCTTATGCTGTTTTGTGTTTCTTTTTGATTCTTTTTTCTGAGGTTTTCCACATCATGGGTCACTTCCTTGTTAATATTTTCTATTTGCATTTTAATTCATTTATCTCTTTATATATACTGTTCTCTGTTTCATTTTGGTGTTTATTTAGGGGTTCTGTGAGTTCATTTATTTGTTTCTGTTTCTTCTTGTATTCTTTATTTTTGGTGTTTTGAATTTTCTTGAGTGCATCTTGTACATTTTGGTTTATTGCCTCTTGCCATCTCCATAAAATTCTCAGTGATTACTTGCAAGATTTCTTCTTTGAGAATATTTTCGTGGGCAAGGGGAGGTGGGAAGTGGGGTGCATGAATGGGGGAAGCAGTGAGGGTCTGCTGTTTTTTGTGGTCCTTGTGTGTGTTTTGATGTATTTCTGTTGTTTTAGTAGAAGGTGTTCTGTCAGGGGTTTGGGGTTGTGTAAAGTTGGTATATTAGGTTGGTCAGTGGGTGATGAGTGTGTAGGAGGGAGGTGTAGTCTGGTGACAGGTTAGTAGAGATTGGGAGGGGAAGGTGAGGCTTGGGGAGAGAGTGGGTGAGACAGGGCAGAAGGAATTGTTTAGGAAACCATTGGATTTTAACACAGGAGAAGGAGGGAAAGTGAAAGGGTGAGAGTACAGATGAGAAGATGATGATGGTATAGCTGATGTATAGAAAGAAAAAAGATAACAGGAATAGAAATAAAATACAAAACTCACAAGAACAAAACAATCAATAAAATTTAAAAAATCAATGGGGAAAAATGAACATACAAATAAACAAACAAAAAGAAAAAATAAAAGAAAAACACCAGGTTCCAGAACAATAGAATTTCAGTCTTAGATTGAGTTCTGTGGTTACTCCTCCAGCATCCACTTCTGGTATTATGCATACAAGCTGAAGTTTTGATGTGGTCCCATCAAGTGATTAGCTTGTGAGTATGTCTTGTTCTTCTGTCTACCCATTAAATTAAAATTCTGAGATGAGGTAGCTTTGCCAGATCATGCAGGGTGGTCAGAGATATTGATTTCACCAACTGATAGCTGTGTTACCCTTCAGCTTCAGCTGGTTGGTCAGCTCTTCCTCCAGTGAGATGAGGGAGTTCAGGTTTGAATGCTGCCCTCAGGTTCAGGAAATCAGCCCTGCAGTCCACTACCTGCCCTGCTTTGGAGGCAGCTTTTTGCTGTGCATGTTTATTGGGATTTCCTCACTGGAGGTTTATTTCTTTGCCCTGCCCCCTTTCTCTGGGGCACATTCAGTGTTCCATTAAGCACCTCTGCTGTCAGTGTGTTATGATGGTTCACTGTTTTTATTTTTCAGTTTTGTTGGGCAGTTTGGCTTTGGGTGCTGCTCACTGGCTCAGGAGATGTGCTCTGTATTCTGATACCTGCCCTGCTTTGGGGAGTGGTTTATCGCTCTCCCACTCTCTGCCTTTCCAGTTTTTGTTTACTTATAGTTCATGCTGAGATTGGCTCCTTGCCCTTCCCCTTCTCTCTGGTGCAGTTTCAGCATTCCTGCCCCCTCTGCTGTTGTGCTAGATTACAGTTCATTGTTTGTTATTCAGTTTGTTTTTAGAGGGGTCAGTCTTCCCAGGGGCTGTGCTGGTTTATCCCAGGGGTGGCTGGGGGAAATCCACATAATGCGTGGTGCTCACCTGTTTGTTCTCTCAACTGTCTCACTGACAGGTTTGGAACTGGTGACAGCAGCTATGGTGGCTATGGCAGCCACCAAATTTTCTCAGTGTATTATTTGTGGGGAAGCTTTCCCTGGTATAGGGGTTCAGGGTGTTGAAGGTTTGATTCTGGTAGGTGCTTTATTTCCACTTGATGGAGGAGGAGGAGTAGAGAAAGAAAGAAGAAAAAAAGAAAGAAGGTGCAATTAAAGGCTGATTTGTGGGGCAGTCTTTAATTTTTTCCTGCACCTTATGTTATGGTGGTTATTATTTTGTCTAGAGGCAGTCAGAGTTATCCAAGTGTGGCTCCAACTTCTTAGGGAGGTTTTGGAGTCATGTGGATTAGGCTTTCTGCTTCTGTACCCTAGTCACCATCTTGGAAATTTCAATAATTCTCTATTATTGAAAAGAAATAGGGAGGCAGAGATGGGAGAACCATGGATCAAAGCCAGCTCAGACAAAAAAAGTAATTAAGAATGTACAGTTAAAATAAGCCAGCTATAAGGTTGACATGTATCTGTTATACCAGGCAAAAAGTGTGAGAGTCTATCTGGAAAATAACTGAAAACCAAAAGGCCTGGAGGTGTAGCTCAGGAGGTAGAGCACCTGTCTAAGCAGTACAAGGATGTGATTTCAAAATCCAGTACTACCAGAAAAAAAAAAAGTAGAAAAAGAAACAGACTTTGTTCTCCCTACCTGTCTCCCTCTTTTTCTTTATAGTAATTTATCCAAATTCATAATTGAATATTTTGTCAAGCATGTAGCTACCAAAAATTATTGTAATCAAAATATGGAAAATGAGACAGGTGAATTATTCATAAAATATTAAGTCTCAAATATCAGATTAAGTTCTAATGGGAAAATGTTGTAATCTTACATCAGTGATGAGAGTTGATATTGAGTATATTTCTTTTCTCCTAATGTACACTCAAGAATGACCCACTGATTTATGAAATGCTAATTCTGTCCCTGAAATGGGAAATTTTATGGACCAATATATTAATAAATGTCCTATTATCCCTTACATGTTCTTCCTTCATGGGTAGCCTCTCTGATGAAATACTCCAAGGGTTTGCAGAAACCCTGTACACTTCTCCTAATGTTTATCTGTTTCTCTGACAAGACATTGCTCTAATATGATACTTTCTTCTTCAGGTCCTAGAGAACTTTTACCTGAGTAACTCTTATCTTCACAAAGTTTTGGAAATCCCAATCAATATATGATTTGGTTTCCAAATGAAATCTAACATGTTCTTTCAACTTATCACTAGAAGAAACACAAAACACATATAAGCAAGGAGAAACAATGTAGAATCCAGTGTCTTTTGTCTTTTGGTAATTGTCATCCTGTCCATACTTTGCAGTGATGCTAAAGACATCTGAAAATCAAATCTTAAGAATTTTTGCCCAATTAACCAGAGTGCAATTTCACTGTAATTTTTTTTTTAGCTTCTTCTGTTTGGATGAGTTCTAATGTGTGCAAAATAATACTAATTTCTTACTCCTGTGCTGGCCTTAAACAGTGATCCTCTAGATGTCTACCTCCTGAGTAGTTGCTATTTCAAGCATGAGCCCACTGTGGCTAGCTAGGGTGTGTCTTTTAAAGGTTTATTGGAGAAATTTTTCTAAGAATAAGATATTTGAGTGGAGCTCTAATGGATGATCAGGAGGCCTCCTTGTAAACAAGGAAGAACATTTATTCTTGTGATAATACTGTTGAGAAATGATAAAATGATAAAAAGAAAACCCCAGAATTTCATGGAATTTCATATTTATTTAATTTTCAGTATATCCACATTTTTGCTGTAGAATTATTGTAAGAAGTTTTTTAAATGACACAATGTACTCCTACCCAGCACAACAATAAGAAAAAAAACCCAAAATTTAAAAAAACTTAATTGACATATGTGGGCCATATAGTAGGTAAAATGTTGATGTCATGTCACATGTGTAAAATTATGCAAGAAGTCTTTAAAATTGGCACAGAAGTTATACTCTATTCATTCATGAATATTAAGCATTATCTGTTTTCTGAGTTTTCATGGAGTGTGGGAATAAATATATAAATAAGACATATTTTCTCTGATTATTTTCCCATTTTCACTGAAACATTTGTACACAAGCTTGAATCAGTTCAAATTCAAGTAACTTTATTGATATTGATTTTGGTGGTAAAACAGTAAGTTGTTAAATATCAAATGTTTTGGGAAATCCATCCAGTTTGTGAGTCTATTATTCTTCTCTATGCAATTTGTAAAAAATAAGGTAGATTTTCTTGATTACATTATTTTTCTCATTGAAAATCTGAAACAGCTTTATATATTGTCCTATTCGAAGAATTTACATGAAAATCAAGTGCTACTAAGAAATTGTTCTGAAGTTTACTGAAAGTTTCACCATAAGTATGTTAATGTCTATATTGACTTAGCATTTTTAAGAGGAGTTAAAAAGCACACAGCCTACGGGGGATACATTTCTCATAAATCTCCTACTTCAATCTTCACAGACACTATTTTTGTGGGTACTTATATCTACTTTCAAATACTATTGATTTTTTTCACTTTCTCCTTTGGATTTTGAGACATAATTTATTTTCAATGTTTGGTGTTGCTGATTTAACACCTTCATGGCACAGGTGAGAGAGCACTGATCAAAAGACATACTGTCTGGAGCACATTCATTCCCAATGTGTACAAAAATGAATCTGATTTTTTCTATTCAATAGCAAATGATATTTTAAAAATCTCATCAACAGTTATGAACTTGACACACAGGAAGTGTCCTAATGTTTACCTTACATCTATTGGGAGCATTAAGAATTAAAGACACTGATTTTCAAACTTTAAGCTAAAATATGCACTGGGTATGAAATGATCCAATAGTCCTCTGACCAAGACCACATTTTCAAGCCATATTTTGCCTTCCCTGGAGTAGATGAGAATGTAGTTATAAAAACAGTAACTATTGTAAATGAGAGGTCATGGACATTGGGTTACAAAAGAAGGATTTAAATATTTTATGCTTACTATTTAACCATAATAGAGTACTAGATCATCCCCTGGTCATAGTTCTTCTTATTATATATAGATCATTCTTATCCTTATATTGAGTACTTCATTTACAACTATTTAAAATCAAGAAAGTATATGGTGTTTGGTATATAAAAAATCTATCACATTTTTACTTAAGTCATTTTGTTTGTAAATGACAGAAAGTAATCTCAAACAAACATAGAAGAAAGAAATCAAATGAATATTTAAAATATAACACTTTGATTTAGCCTTTAAACAATATACATGGAGAATAAAGTGTGCTATTACACTCCATAAATATAAGAAATTATTATTTGATAACTATGATACATTAATTTTTAGTAGAAACACACATCATGAAAACAACTGCTATTCACTTAGACTTCCAGAGCAGCATGCAGCACCCCTTTCTCAATCTGCTCACTCCTTTTTTCTTTATTGTGTTGGGTGGGGGTACATTGTGGCATTTACAAAGGTTCTTACAATATATGAAATATGTCATATTTGAACCTGCTCCCTTCTATTATGCTCTGTGATTTGCTTGCTTCCTCCTCCCCTTAAAGGCTTCCTTCTCATTCTCTTGTCTCCATGGAAGACAACTGACATGATTTCATTTTATATCTCTGACTGCAACTGGTGAAAGAACTTCCAATTAGCTTGAGTCAGAAAGCAAAATTTGAAGGATTATGATAGCCTTTGTATTTATAAGTAAGTCTTACATTTAGTTTTACCTGAGATAATTGAGATCTTTGCATATTTCATCACATAATCATTAATACACTCCTTACATTCTCAATAATGTCTAGTTTGAACAATAATCAGGTTACCCTAGGTATTTAGCATGTACTTGAAAAAAAAAGGCTCTTGGAAAAGAGGTGCTGGGCTGATGCAGTCAAGTATCCACTAGAAGAACTTAAAGTAACAAGTAACTTTTAAGCACCTATTGCTATTGAAGTTTAAAAAATTTCTTTTGTCTTTTCTCTGTCAATTGAAATGAATAAACTGTATTTTACTTTGCAGATTCATTTAATTAACATTTTTCACCTTGTCCCATATTGCATATCACAGAGTACTTCACAAAGTTCTAAAAAGTTAAATGTCAGAGAATAACAGAGCTTCCACTTTGATTAATGAGAAAGGACAGACACCATGGAACTTTATTTTCCTGATGCTGTTGTGATTTTTTAATATTAGTTAGGGCAGGAAATTAAGTTACCTGAGTCTAATCTTATTGTAGCTTATTAGGCAAACAAGGAAAAAACAAATATGGGATAAAAATGCCTAAAAAGTATTTGCAAAAGTGAGTATCAAATAAGAAAAGCAAGACTGCAATAGGAAGCTTCATTTTTCAACGTTACAGTGACCTAGGTGCACAGAAGGTCTTGTTATTCAAGTGGAGCACTGCGAAAATTCTTTATTCTATAGCTACATCACTCATGCTATTTCGTCTTCATTTGAAATTACAGTTCTTTTTCCTGCAAGGGATGTACTAATTGCATCCCTAAGTGTCTCAGAATGGCATGAAGGTGCGGCCATGCAATGAAGAGCTTTTTAAAAGGGCCAATAAGTGTAGTTTATTTAACAATTCTGATGGCTGAAAGCGAGGCAGCAGAAATCATACAAGGACATGGCTAGAGGATAGATAGGGTTTCTTGAAAGACTGATCTACATTGTGACTGCTTAAAGCTACTTCAAAAGTGTTTAAATGGCAATGTGTGTCAAGGAATGATTAGAGATTAAAATTACCCATATCATACCACCATAATGAATATGTCAGTGGGTAAAATATATAAAAAGCAAAGATACAGCTAAGACAGCAACTAGATGGTTTTATCCAGTGTTACAACTCCTGGACGAGTTTTTCTAGTAGAATATAGAAATTTTTCATGTTTCCAAACTAAAACTCTGTGGGAAGGGTGCATAATTGTGTTAGGAAGGCTAGCATAAGGCAGGACTTACTAATTTCTTATATTCTGCCTAAGACTTGGGAATCACTGCCTTAGAGTTTAACTTTAAAATACATGAATATTGGTTCTGAGTGCTATCTGTCAAATTATTAGAATGCTTAAGATTTACAGACATAGAAGACTTAATATAATTTACAAAAAAGAAATTCTTTTAGATAAAGGGTGGCTCTTCTACAGAAAGGAAAAATGAAGCCCCAGAGTGAAACACCAAGTTTGTCCATTAAACACTCAAAGTGTGAAGTCTTGGCCTAGAGCAAAGAGCTTTATTCTACAGTGGCAGTTATGTTAATGATGTGCGGATGGATGAATCATAAAAAAGCACCACAGTACAAACACTACCAAGTTTTATAAAATTGAAATAACTCCAATGATAATTTGGCTTTTCACATAGCACATACAGAGTGAGAGCTAGTACTCTGTAAATGTGTAAGGATATAGGTTTATTTAACATTTAAAATTTGAAAAATGGTTATTCAGATTATACCTAAAAGTTTGTTAAAATTCTTCTGTCATTTTGTGAGATAATTATGTGAACAGGTTCATTTCTTATTACGTACATATATTTGTGTATATGTATAAATAAAGAAACAAAGACACTCTGATTTTTTATTTAGGTTGCCTACAAGGTTAGTGCTCTCAGCTCTGCCCTGAATGATAAGAAGATGTTGGATTTGTAATCATTTAATGTTTCTGAACCTATATGATGATTACCATTTTGAATCTCATTGATTTGGAACAGCAGTTCCATAGTATGGTGCCGTGACTTGGCTTCTTCATCTTACTCTAAGTAGCATCCTGATGTTATCTTTTACCTTTTCCTTCAAAATTATTATACAAGGAAATTATAATGTTTCTAGACCTGGGATTTTAAAATGTTTTACTGTTTGTTATAGAAAGTCTCTAAAAAAATCTCTGATTGGAAAAATTCTCTATTTCAGAAGAGTTAAGGGGTAAGGGAATCTGCATTTTTAGTTGCATCACAGATAGTTCTCAGAGGATAAAAATTAATGTTCTATGAATTGATACAAAAAGGTAAATAAGGACTATCAAAAGTTTTGTAATGAAAGTCTCATGTAACATTTGCAAACTATATACATGAATAAATCCTCTACAACTTTTAGGAAGATGAAGTGCTGGAAGTCAAATACAGGCTTCGGGGGAGTGGGAAGTAGCTTATGCTGATACCTCAGTTTTCTGTAAGAGTTGCTTTCCAGGATGTTTACCAGGATTCTATATCCAATGCTGCAAGTGGTTGGTCTCCTGAGAGCATTCTTGATACAGGAAATGTTAAATTTATCAGTATGTTGCATCTTTCTTCCCTGAGAAGCAGCAGTAGAAAGCCAGACGTCTACTTAAAATAAGAAATAGCTTTAGGGAAACCTGCAGGAAGAGGTGACCTTTGGGGTCCGAACAATTTTGTTGCTACAGCTTGATTTTTTTACCTTTGTTCTAACTTAAAATACAAGTTTCAAAAGATGCAGCTGAAAATGTATCTAAATCTTTAGTATAGTTTTGTTTTACTTTCTTTAAAAATCAGGGCACTTGACTTATCTTAATTCTTAAAATGATTATATCCTAATAAAATGAATTTTATTATTGTCAATATTATAATGTTCTTATTTGTCAGTTTCTCACATTTTAAAATTGTAGGACAGAGACCAACCTGTACTTACATAACAATGTGAACAAGTATCTTTCTGTATTGCCCACGCAGATTTATGACTCAAGAGAGTCAATGTTGCAAGTGTTATGTTAGGATGTTCAGAAAAGCATGGTTCACAAGAGATAGGAGACTTGTAGGACAATACTGTAATGTATGGTGATAAAGCTATTTCGCTCTGAAGTCTCTAGTGTGGCTATGATTTTTAGAGTTCATATCTCCAGTGTGTGTAACTTTAAATGACTGGCTTATACTCATGAACTTTATTTTCCTTACTTGGAATTTGGAGAAAATAATAAAATATTACAAAATAATGTTGTGGGAAGTAAATTAGATAATTCAGATGAAACATGTGAATTGGTATATTGCATACAGTAAATGCTCAATAAAGGTTTACTCTTATCGTGATGATGATTGCTTTCTCTTTCTCGACATAGGATTATTTACAGGCAAAGGTGAGTAGGAGAACCTTTGTGTGCCAAGGTGAGCCAAGTGTACTGAGGGATTAGGGAATGAAGACTACTTGCCAATATCATCTAGGAGAGGTGATCAAGTACTGAACTAGAAAATTGCATTAGTGGTTCTGGATATGACAATGTCATAAGCCCTGAGATCTGGTCAAAACTCACCCTGCACTCTATAAATTAACACACGGCCAAGATTCTTATTCAGAATGGTGAGTGGAGTATAGAGTCAGATAGATGACTGAGCAGTAGTAATAGGCACAGATCTGAGGAACCACTCTTAGAAATGAGTAATTAGAGATTCAAATTGAAAGAAAAAAATGAAAGGCTGCTCCAAATACCCTTTGTTGTAAAAATAGAGTACTCAGGTGGACATTACTGTAATCATAGGTGATCTTTTGGGAGATTTAGTAAATACCATAATTTCTAAGTAATGAAGAACATGAAAACGTCATAAGTATCCTGAAATGACCACATGTTATAGGAAATAATAATGATTTCTATTGGTGATAAAGTCACAGATGTCACTGTTTCTCAACTTTGCTGCCTACATTCATAATAGACGGAAATGCTACATATTACAGAATGCTCAAAATACAAATGTAATAATTTCTCTTCCGAGCTAAGTTCATTTATCCCCTAAATGTTTTTCTGCAGAATTCTTATGAGATTAGTGGATGCTGACCCATTGTGCTGCATGGAGCTGAGGCATTGACCCTACAACTAGCCATTTCTTTAACTCTCCAGTTTGATTGTGATGGTAAGAAGAAAATTTTCTTTTTTACGAGCCAACAAAAAATTAGAGTTACTACAGAAGTTTCTACATGCCTAATCTAGTTATTATTTATTTATTTTTATTCTCTCAAGGAAACTACTAGCAAAATAAGGGGAGAAATAAATGAGTACTTGATGACTATTTCATATGGAATGGATAGTAAAATATACAATTCTAGTCCAATGGAATATAATGTGCAAAAGACCTGTGGTGAGATTATAATGGGTGTGTAATGCATAGCACAGATGTCTGAGAGGCTAAGTATTAAAACAGGAAAGAAGAAAATGAGGAACAGAAAAAAAGCACTGTGTGTGTGTGAGTATGCCTGTGTATGCCCAGTTCAGGGATACTGGGGATGGTCAATGTAATATTTAGGTTATCAATGATCAAGCAAGAAACTATAAATGAAATCCTTAATGAGTTTTTGGTGTACTGTATTAATTAAATAGATATAGATGAATACTACAGTTTATTTTACTTATTAATCACTTTGCTTGCTATATGGACAATAGACTTTAGATGATAAAAAAAAAGAGGAGAAACTTAAAAAGTTTCTGAAACCTCTTGAACAATAAAGGGTAGGGGAAAAAAGTAAGAAAGAGTAATAGAAGAGGTTAGGCTGATCAAAGTGCAATAGATTTATAGGTAAAATACCCAGGCAAAACTCCACTGAGCAATGAACAGACACAATGAAGGACAGGAATGTATAACAGGTCATTTTCAAGTAAGGGCACTAGTAGGAGAAGGAGGGTAAATGCAGAGAGAAAGGAGAGTGAGTATGTTTGATATATTTTTACACATGTATGAATATGGAGCATTGAGATCTATTGAAGCCATTTTAAGGAGGAGGAAGGGAAGAGGGAGAATAACGGAAGGGATGAACCAAACAGGGGTATATTGCATGCATATATGGAAATGTCACAGCGAAACCTCTTGTACAACTATTATGTAGTAATAAGAACATTAAAAAAAAGGAAAAAGAAGTTTCTGAAACAATTCAGATACCAGGGATCAGAACAATGATTAAGTTTCAGCTAAATGAGTAAAGTCACCATTTGTTAATGTAAGGAGTTCTGAAAGCAGAGTAGGGTGTCTAAAACAAGAAGTTAAGTTCTGAACAATTACTTTATAACAAACAAAGATCATTTAGGTCATTCGAGGTCATTGCATTGTTCTTGGTGTATGAGATAATCTTCTAACAGGGATGTGAAGGATGTGAGGTTGCATTCAATACAGTATTTTCTCCAAGGAGTATAAACGTGAAAGCCAAAATTCTTAGGCAGATTCTGACAGAGACTCAAGTATTTGTTATGTAATTATAATTACCAATGTCAGTATGTTTTTAGGATTCTGTGTTAGTTTTCCATCACTGTGACAAAATACCTGAGAAAATTAAAAGAGGAAATGTTTAGTTCAGTCATAGTTTCAGAATTTTCAACCCATAGCTGACTCTACAACTTTTAGGCCTATGGTGAGGCAGAAACATAATCTTGGATGAACATTGCAGAGAAAACCTTATCACCTCATGTCAGCCAAGGCAGGGAGGAGCCAAGGACAACATGCAACCTTAAAGGCACTCGCTTAGTCATCTAGATCCTTTAACAAGGCCCTACCTCCTAATGCTTACAACACCTTACAACACCAAAACACCACCAGCTAGTGACCAAGCCTTTGACATGTGAGCCTTTGTAGTATGTTTCAGATCCAAGTATAATACTTTTAGTTTCATTTTGTGCAAAGCAATAGGCAACCTAAATGTAATAATATATTAGATGCAAATACTGGCAAATTTGTAGTCAAACACAGATAATCACTAATCCATTTTTAGTAAGCAATTCTATTTCAGAAACAAAACATTAGGTGCCAGATTATAGAATAAAAGACTTTGTGGTTTTATTGTCAATAACATAATGGAATACTTACATTCTTATCCATACAGCTTATAAATCACTAATTTTATAATAAAATTATACCGAATATCCTTTATATTTTTAAAGAACTTAACTTGGCCTTCTTAATAGCACATAAATAAATCAACAGTTTTGCTGCAGAGTAGAATGGATGCCTTTTATAGGTCACATGGAATATTGAACTGTGGAATTCCATTACAATGACATACAAGTTGGCAAAAACATAGGAAATAGAAAAGAAAATTAACCAATAAACTAGGTTCAGTAGTTCTAGTTCTTGAAGAAGAATAATTTGAAGTCAAGGAAATAATTATAAATATATATACATAAGAAACATCAAGAATGTAAAGATTGCTTAAAATAATCTTTCACAGATGACTTAGATTACTTTTCTTTGAATTAGAATGACTTTCATGTCTTTATTGACTTTGTAGAAAATAGTAGATCAACAATTTAAGCTTGCAAGGAAAGATTAACTCGAGCCTGGGTTTAATTTCCCAAACAATTTAATATTTACATAGATATATGTACATATAGATGTATATAAAATATTTATACATAAAAGACATCACTTATTCCAACCATTTAGTGTTCACCACCTCATCTCAAAGTTTGAAATTGTAAAATTTAAAACAGTAAAATCAGTAATATTTGATTAACAAGATATGATTTTCCACCCTAATATTAAAAAGAATAATTGGAATTTCTTTAAAACAACAGTTATAGGATTAACATTCAACTGTGCCTTTTCTGGGTGAGGGTATTCAGAACTTACCACTAAAAATGTGCCAGTCTAGCATATTGACTACTGGAGCCAAAGACATTTATAGAAAGCCAATCTGACTCTCCCATTTCTTGAAAGCAAGTGTCAAGACTCCTGTGTGAAAGATGTTCTTCCTATACCAGAACTACAGAAGATTCTTTTCCCCCGAGTTGAGGTGGGAGCTGAGGTGGAGAAAAATCCCTACCAGCATACTTTGTTGTATCTTTTTTGTATCTTCCTTTATTATTCTGATATATTATGCTTTCTCACTGTTAGAACACTTATTCAACCTTAGGCCTAATTGCCCTTTATACCCTCATTTTCCTGTAATGGGTCCCCTATATACATTAAAATAGTAAATGAAATTTACATTTTTTCTCTCAATCTGTTTTATATCGAATTATTTCTCAGGCCCAGTTGAAGACCCTTAGAGGGTAGAGGGAATGTTTTCCTTCCCTTACATATGCACCACCATTAGCAACAGAATATTTTATGAAATCAGTCTCTTCATAAGAGCAATGCTATTTTTAAAAAGAAGAATTTCTCGAGACTGTTTAAGAATGCAATAACAATATTATTTACAGACTCAAATAAAATGAAATATGTATTATATTTCTGTGGTAAAGAGCCAATATTACAAATAGTTCAACTCTCCTCAAGATTTTTCTAGAAAGATATGTGAAAGGATAACTAGAAAACAATATATAAAGTGTGGTCAAAATTAGATAACTAGATCAAAATTGGCACAGGAATTTATCCTTCAAAAAGGTTTTTAATATATCAGTATATAGATCCAACTTGTGAATCCAGATGTTAACTTTATCACTATATTATTTATATTAATTAACCTGAAAGGAAGACGTGAAACTGCTATAAAATGCTAACAGATTGTCAAATATCATTTATACTATTTCTACTTTTTTATTATTTTTCTGAGGTTTCCAAATTATTTACAATGAGCATCAATAGTCCTTACAAAGACAAATTGAAGATTTACTAGTTTCTGTGCAACAGGAGAAGCATATTACCTGTATGCTGTATTTAAATCTCACAAAATTCTACATGGTTATTTTGAATAAGCTTTACTAATGGATGATAATATTGTGGGATGAAAATGTTAACTTCCATTATTTGCAAATTCTTTTAAGTTTGGATTTAAACATAGCATAAATTACTAAAAAGTAATCCCTATTGAACAATTGTAAACAGATAAAAGTTTAAAACAAACACAAAATCTTTGTGGCACTTGCTGTAAAGGATAACAGGGAAGTAATAAAATCTGGCTCCTTGTTATAAAGATATAGTTTTCTAGGTGAGATTGAGCTGGGAGAGTAGTAGGCAGTATAAAGACAAATTTAAGAGCTGTGTACAAGGTAGATGAATGGAACTGTTAGTGTTGTAGGTATTGCTTATTTATTGTTGAAGAAGAATCCCCTGGTATTTCTACAATTATCAGTATGAGGAAGAAATAACCTCACAATGACATACAACTAAAACTTTGAGAACTGCAAGAACCTTAGAGTGCTGAGGTCCAAAATGAAAGGATATTTTTGTGTGTTGTGAGTGTATGCATGTGTGTGGTGGGAGGTAGCTCTTGAGTTCCTGTGTTTTGTAATCTAAAGTGGTTTTTGAAAATATTTTGAGTTCATTTTGCTTCAGGGAAGATTTTAAGTGCCTGCTTGAATAAAGAACTATTGGTAAGAAGCTATTTTCAATCCTCCTCCTTCTCCTTGTTCCTTTCTGTGTCTCTGCCTCTGTCTCTCTATGTCTCTGTCTCTCTCTGTCTCTCTGTTTCTCTCTCTCTCTCTCTTTCTCTCTCTCTCCCTCACACACACACACACACACGCAAATGAACATATATACTCACAGAACTATCTATTCTTTGGTACACAGCAGTATCTTGTCTGGTATGATGTTTATTGGTTTCATAAGAAAAATGGTCCAAGTGAAAAATGAAATAAATGTCACCTGATAAATCAAAGAACATATTAACATTTATTTGGAATTTTCATTTTTGTTTTAAACTATTCAACTGTCAAAATTGTACATATTCAAGGTATACAAAGTGAAGGTGTCATACATACAATCATTATAAAATGATTAATTGGTAAGATTTCTCATCTGTAGCCTAACTGTATAATCTAAGTACTATGAACAAAATCTACTTGGATTAGAATCTTTTTTCTTTCTGTAGCATTATTTTATTTATTTGAAATACAGATAGTTTCATTTGAATCTGTTTGCTTTCATAATATACATTTTACATAAGATAATTTTAATTCAAAGTAACACATTAGGATGAGTATTACATATAGTATACTTTGAAATGATCCCTTTATATACATATATATCTTTAAATATTTTTATATTTTAGATGATACTAAGCTCATGACAAAATGTTATACTTCAACTTTCTAATATCGCCTTTGATAGTTCCATAGAATGGGTGACTCATCTAGGTGATTGATAGTATAATTTTTGAAGCAACCTGTACACATTTGATTGACTTCAATTCCTTCTCCAGCTAGAGTTTTTAAATTTCAAATTGAAGGTAGAGTCTTAATTTGAAAATTTGTTTCACTTTGGGCTTACACATATTTCTGGAACTTTTACATACATGAAACTAATTTTTGCAATATTTTTGTGTGTAAATTATGATTAAGTGGTTCCCTATAGCTGAATAAGGACAGATGCATGCAATGAATATAACAAAAACAGAAACAGATGGCTTACCACGTGTATAACACCTTAATTAATCTCTTTTTATATAAGACAATTACATAGCAAGTACACTATATTTAACTGATTCTTTCAGAATTTGACAGTTCCCCAAGGAGAAACAAAATGGCTTTTTGAAGTGTGCTATACACATTTACACAGACAGCATTTTCTTATTATTTTTGGCATGGACTAATTTTCCAGTTAACAAACATACACATACATATATATATATACACACACATGCACAAAATATGGCATTTATCTAATTTTTGTAAGGCAATGTAGGTACTGGTCTTCCACTAATTAAAGCAAGTGCTAAATAAAGTAAATTTCATGGGAAAATTAAAGTTTTGCAAGCAGAAAAGGAAATATTTATATGTATAAATTCTTCTATTTTGTTGTGATCTATTTTCATAAACATGTTTAAAAGTGTTAATTTTATCACTTATTCTGTCAGAATAATTTCTACATTTGAAGAATCAATTTAGTGAAGAATAAGTTTGGCTTTGAATGTGAAGAAAAAGCTAAAATTAAGGCAATTATATAAAAATACAGACATCTAAAATGCTCTTAGGCTATGGAGGAACAAAAGGGATTTGAATATGGAACATTCTGATTGATAAAAATAAACTTCCTAAATTTCCCATTAGATTTTTAGGTTGTTATTATAGACTTAAATCAATATTTGTGACATATCTCAATAATTCAAATTACCAAATTTTCTTTCATTCCATAGATATGTTCACAAATGCTTCAAATTTGTCTTTGCTCTTTCTTTTAATGAATAGGTGTATTGATTTTTTATCATCATATTATTTTTGTACTGGGGGTACCTTATGACATTTACAAAAGTACTTATATTTTGTTAAACCTACTCCCACAATCAATCTCCTATATCCTCCCAACTCCCATCTTTAGAATCGTTTCTTTTTTTTTTCTTTTATTATTCATATGTGCATACAAGGCTTGGGTCATTTCTCCCCCCTGCCCACACCCCCTCCCTTACCACCCACTCCGCTCCCTCCCTCAATACCCAGCAGAAACTATTTTGCCCTTATCTCTAATTTTGTTGAAGAGAGAGTATAAGCAATAATAGGAAGGAACAAGGGTTTTTGCTGGTTGAGATAAGGATAGCTATACAGGGAGTTGACTCACATTAATTTCTTGTGCGTGTGTGTTACCTTCTAGGTTAATTCTTTTTGATCGAACCTTTTCTCTAGTTCCTGGTCCTCTTTTCCTATTTGCCTCAGTTGCTTTTAAGGTATCTGCTTTAGTTTCTCTGTGTTAAGGGCAACAAATGTTAGCTAATTTTTTAGGTGTCTTACCTATCCTCACCCCTCCCTTGTGTGCTCTCGCTTTTATCATGTGCTCAAAGTCCAATCCCATTGTTGTGTTTGCCCTTGATCTAATGTCCACATATGAGGGAGAACATACGATTTTTGGTCTTTTGGGCCAGGCTAACCTCACTCAGAATGATGTTCTCCAATTCCATCCATTTACCAGCGAATGATAACATTTTGTTTCAATAGCAGTACAGTTATATAGCAACATTTTCCTATATAATATAAAGTATCTATAGCCTTGGAAACAGGTAAATAATTTTCAATTTTTTGTCAAATTCTTTGCAATATTATTAAGTTACAGTCTCAATTTTTAACCCACTAAGGTGAAATATTTTTGTAAAAATTAATGAGCCTGTTGTTGAACTGTCTAACATAAAGATATGTTTGGTGGTCTCATAATTGTAGTCTCACTGGGTCAGATGTTGTGATAATGTATTCTTTGTTTTTATGCCACATATCCATTTGGCATATCTATCAATGTATTCTCACAGATTTCTTTACTATAAGTTGATGAAAATACAGAAGAACATACATGTAAGTAAACCTGTAAGAAAGATAAATATATGAACATATAAGGAGATGAACGTATAGAAATATTCTTGAGACAAGTTTTTTCTGAATATGTTATAGATTTTGTTCCTAATAAAATATAGCATATTAGAAAAGAAGTAATTATGTCCATCCATAGATGAACATACAAAGTGAGTCCAATTATTATAAAATAATATTTTTTATTATTTTATTGACCCAAAAATATGCATATATGAATAACTGAATAAAGAAAAATTAATAAAGAATTAAAAATATACTTTTTAGATTAATCTCCAACATAAAAGCCAACCTTGTACTTTTTTTCTATTGTCAATCGTTACTTGGAAAAATCTTGACTTTGTTGTCATTTCAGCTAAAGTTTAGTAGAAAAATAAAGTTATGGCAAGCACTGAAGCAGAAGGCTTATGAGCCCAATTAAAGAGTAATTAAACTAATAATTAAATTATCTGTCCATGATTATTTTTTCAATGTGGGCCTTTCTTTACATCCTCAGTGCATAATATTAATAACTTTTCTCCTAGAGGAACTCTTGTAATTACAGATAAGGTATACAAACATAGTTGTATCCCAGAAAGGTCTTTAATCAGAAAATAATGTGGTAATATTATTTTGCTAAAGAATATGGAGTGTCCCTAACTTGCTATTCATTGTAATGTATAAAAGTAATTAGTCATGACAACCTAGTGTATAAAACATAATTATACAGTCATCCAGCAAGCCAATCTTTTTCATGTTAGTATGTTTTCCTAAATTAAAATATAATGGACCTTGGAGCATAATTAGGATGACAATAACAAAGGCAAATCTCTCTCTTTATCTTTCTCTCTCTCTCTCTCTCTAGTTCTCTTTCTCCTTCTCTCACTCTTCCTCCCTTCCCAGTACCCCCTCTCTCTTCTGGCTCTCTCTCTCTCTCTCTCTCTCTCTCTCTCTCTCTCTCTCACACACACACACACACACACACACGCACATACATGCACACACACATGCAAATGCACACACACACACACCTAAAAAAAATACTATTTGTGGATAATGAGTTCTGCATTTAAAATATGACTGCATTTGTGCTTTTACACAAAACTTGTGTAAAAAACTTGTTTTTAAGTTTCCTTTAAGATAAAATGCTATAACTGATATTCCTTCTGCAATTGTGGCAAAGTTGCACAGTAAGCCACTATAAAAGATATGCGTAAAGTAAATGACTTAGTCACCTAAATTCAAATTAAATCATATTTTGTTTCGAGAACTGTGTCATACCAAGGATTATTCTGGGGTTCTGATATATATTACCTAATTAAATGGTAGAATTCAGTCATAAATGGGACTGCAAATAAGCATAACAGTGGGAAATAAAATAATTACATGCATTTCTTCATAAAATATTTATTGGACTTTGCTAGGTCCAATGCACTGATCTCCATACCATGTACATTATAGCTAGATTTAGAGAAAATTAAAACTGCAACATTACCAGGAAGTAGTGTTTTAGTGACAAAAGTGAGGGATGGGCGTATGAGGTATTCAGGGGAACCAGATCAATGAAATTAATGATAGAAATGGATGAAGAAAAGTCTGAGGGGAAGCAAGCAGAAAAATTTGTATTACACTGAGAATTGGAGATTCTACTTCCTTGGGAATAGGAGATATTGATATATCAGTGAAGATGGATGAAAGGGAATACATATTAAAGACAACATAGATGTTAAGATGCAAATGTAAAACCTCATAGTGTTTATAAAGAAGAATGATGTATGATTCATGTTATGCATTATTATTGATTTAGGTTTGTTTTTTAAGTTTAAAACTGTTCAAAATTTAAAAGCACTGGTTGGAATTAAAATTGTGACAGGTAAATAAAAGCTTGCATTCCATTCCTATATTGATATATGCTATTTTGCCATGGAGAATTTATGCACTCCTGTGGCTAATCAACACTTGAGGATTCAAACACAGGCATCCAATCAGTTCAGGAGAACAGGACCTCTGCTTTGGGCTATGCTTGTTTGAATGTTCTGCTTTCACTGTTCAGATATTCTTTTTTTTAAAAACAAGGGATCCTATAACTTTATGTGGCACTGTTCCCAACATATAGAGTGATGAATCCTGTCATTAAGTCTCCTAGCAAGCAGAAAGCCTGCCCTCCTTTGAGTGAGCCCTGACTTAGTTTAGAGGGTTATCATAATCACTTCCCCTTGGGTAAAGATTAATGTGCAAGTACTGTGTGCACATGTATGTAAGTGAATAAAACGGTATCTGTTGAAAATATTCCAGGAATGGAGGGGTGGGGAGAAAGAAGGAGAATGGTGGAGGGAGTAAGTTCAAGTATGAAAATTCTGATATATTATAAGAACTTTTGTAAATGTCAAAATGTACCCCCAGCTAGCACAACAATAAATAAAATATCTAATAGGAACACCCCTCTGAGTCATGGAAGTAAAAACCAAGCCTCAGCTGACTGATTATTTTTTAACTGTTCAATGTTCTGAGACTTTTGAGCTACTTTTCTCCACCGAATGAAAAGTAAGAGGATGTGAGGTCTAGAATAATGCAATTGTCTTCAAGTCAGGAAGAAGGAAAAAAGAAGTTGAGACACACATCAACATTCAGAGGAGAGGAGCCCTGAGTGAGAACTTGAACAGGTTCCTGAAGCATTTTTTGAACTCTTAGAATGCATAGCACTTGAAGCCTGACAAATTTCTCAACATTTTAAATCAATACAATAAATTTCCCTTTAGCTTCAGCCAGGTTTAATTACATTTTTTGACTCTTAGAATAGAAATGATCTTTATAAAACCATTCAAAAGAAGTGTGGTAGAGCAAATGTTTCTTTTTCATCTTAATATTTACCATATTTTTAATATTTACTTTATCTCTTACATTCATGGCCAAATTATAGCCCAAGCCCAAAGTCTTTATTCCAATGATACAAGCATAAGAAATAATTGCTGTGGTTGAAGAAGCATGTTTCAGTCATCCTACCTGTGCCTTCTCCTTTGGTGACCTTAGATCAATATGCCTGGGCTGTTACAAATCCAGAGAGCTTAGTGACAAAAGTAGCTATATAGTCACACCCTGTGTATTAAATAAAGCAGATGTTATTTTATGGGTGATTATACGTATACGTGCATATATATGTATATACATATATTCAAATTTTCTCATATTTCTTTACGTACATTTAGTGATACGTTTTATTTTGTACTGACAGAAAGAAAGACCTAGCATTTTTGCTAGTTGAGATAAGGATAGCTATACAGAGAGATTCCTAGCTTTGCTTCCATGTACAAGTGTATTACAACCTGAATTGATTCATCTCTACCAGACCCCTTCACTACTTTCCGGTCACCTTCCCATATTGACCTCTGTCATTTTATGGTTACTGTATTAGCTCCTCTTTAGTGGGCACATCACACACTTTCAAGTTTTGGGTTTCCTACCTTTCCCTATTTCTCCTGTATGTGTTCTCCCCTTAGCGTGTGACCCAAATCAAATCATATTATTGCATTTGTTTTAGATCTAAAGTCTGCATATGAGGAAGAACATACGATTTTTGGTTTTCTGAGCCTGGCTAACTTTACTTAAGATGATGTTCTCCAATTCCATCCATTTACTTGTGAATAAGATTTCATTCTTCTTCATGGGTGAGTAAAATTCCATTGTGTAGAGATACCACATTTTCTTAGTCCATTGGTCAGTAGTGGATTTGGCTTTTTCCATAACTTGGCTATTGTGAATAGCACTGCAATAAACATCAGTGTGCAGGTACCTCTGGAGTAACCTGAGTCACATTCCTTTGGTTATATCCCCTGGAGTGGGATTGCTGGATCATATGGCAGATCTATGTTCAGTTTTTTAAGAAGCCTCCATATTGTTTTCCAGAGTGGTTGTACTACCTTGTATTCCCACTAGCAGTGTATGAGGGTTCCTTTTTCCCCACATCCTTGCCAACATTTGGTGGCGGTGGTGTTTTTGATAATAGCTATTCTAACAGGGGTGAGGTGGAATCTTAGAATGGTTTTCATTTGCATTTCATTGATGGGCAGAGATGGTAGGCATTTTTTCATGTGTTTTTTGGCCATTTGAATTTTGGAAGCAGAAATTCTGTAACGTAGAATTTTTAAATTTTTTTCTCATATTTTATGACTTCTTTAGCTATTTGTATCATCTCTCATTATTTTACATAACACTGAGACAGTTTGAAATAGTGCTTATTAAAGCTAGATCACTTGTAATACCTTTTAAATGTAAAAAAAATACATATAATCAATTCAGGGAAATATTAGTGAACATGGAATATTTTCCAATAAATAGAAATATATAAAGAGAACCAGTTTTTGTTTGTCTAGTTCTATACTAGAGGTCATGTAACATTAATTTGGTCAGCTTGATCCGTGTACAATTATGCTTCATTTTAGCTATATTTACATTTTTCTTCTTACTCAAAAATTAAAGCATATTTTCACGTTCCATAGTCATACAAGCTTATTTTACTGTGAATTACACATTTGCTTCTGTGTATTTTATTGACATGTTTTTTTCCTTTTCATTTTGCTTGAGCTTCTATAGTTTGGAATTATTATTTTTGTTTTACATAGAGGAGTTGGAATTATTAATGTCATGTTTTTGAATGAACTGTTCAGCCTCTTTTGATTAATTAATTTCTTCATGCCAAGTTACTTGTATTTTCTGTGTGGGTTTACCTTGTGTTTCATTTATATCCTAAGCACATAAAATATTATCCTAAAGAAAAATATTAATTTTGTCAATGTATTTAAAGGATTAATCTCTAATATTATTTCTGTTTATGTATGATGTGAGGTAGAGATTGATTTTTGTGTATTTTTCTCTAAGGGCGAATCAATCACACTATGACCATTTGCTAACTTATTCATCATGCTTCAGTGATATGCCATTCCATAAGGTTTGGATGTGCTCTTTACTTTCCATCATATTCCATTGTTGTAATTATGAATACATGTGACAAATTGAGCTATTTTGTATTTTCACTCTTAATATTGATATCTGTAAAGCAAGCTTCCTCATCTGATAATCTTCAGAAATATATCAAGGCTTTTTTGCTCTTTGTACTTCACCATAGATTTCAAGTTCCATGAGTACCATTTTCAGAATTTTGATTGCAATTTCTCTAAATTAATAAATCAGTTTGGAGAGAATGGGAGGCCTATCAAAGTATTGAATTTTGTTGTGTACCAATATTATATTCACCTTTAATGTCTTCATAAATTTAATATTTCTTTCAAAAATACCTTATTTCTTTCTTCAAAAATCATTTCTACATGCTTGAAATGTTTTTGTATTTATCACAAATTGTTTTTGTATAAAAATTTTAGAAGCAATTTTTACAAAAAACTATTTTATTAAAAGGGTGTAAAATTCAATGAATTTATGTAATGGTCCCAAATTCATTAACTATGCTGAACTCTCCTATGAATTTTAATACTTCTGTATGTGAAAAGTCTTACTTCACAAGAAAAGGCATGCAAGAATTATTACATTTTTAGGAGTCTTTCATGCATGGGGAGCAGGAAATGCTCTCTCTCTCTCTTCTCCCCCCTGTTCCTCTCCTAATAAACTTCACTGTTACTTTTACTAAAAAAAAAAAAAAAAGAATTATTACATTTTTAATATTAAATAACTATCCTAAACCCAGAAACAAATATCTACACCAAATAGCTGAGAAAACATATTCCATTGATTTCTATGAATACTATTTTATCTCTATATTTACACAGAATATCTGGGAAGTTCATATGTTTTCTACAAAATAGAAGAAGGGTATCAGGTCCTCAGTCCACTATAAACAACAGCTTTATTTTCACACCTCACATGAATTCTTGAAGGGCTTTTGTTTATGACTCACGTGAAGGCTTGAAAATTTCCACATCTTCAAAGTTCTGGCAGTAGCCTTCACAGAGATGGCACACAACCTTTCTCTATGGGCGATTTCTTCTTTCTTCACTTGCTGCAGGAAATATAGCGAATGCTTGGGTAAGTTACAAGTGTTTTGGAATCTGCCATCTCTCTCCTTTGTTGTCTTCAAAGACACTGTTTTCCTATGCTGCACAGTATCCCTATATCTGCACTGCATCCTAGCATGAATTCTTTAATGGCTTCAGTTTTATTAAAATATGCCAAAGGTGCTTATTTTAAGCAATAATTTTTCCAGGAAGACGTTATCAGAGAAGAAAAGGGATTTGAGAGACTTGCTACTTATAAATCAAATCGGGTTTAGTAGACAATAGATTTATATCTTAAACTCTATGACCAAATTTATAATGGGGATTTATTGGTGGGTTGCAAGTGCATTAAGATAAGAATCATCCATTTAAGTATCCAACTGTCTGGATCTGTGCTCAAACTCACACACATATAAACATCTGTATTCACTTCCTGTTACAATTATGACAAATCTAGAGTTTACAACTTATTTCCTTGTATTGCAAAGATCATATTTACAAAATCAGTCTCATCAGGTTAAAGTCAAGGTGTTAGCAGAGTTAATTCCTTCTCTGAGGGAAGAATGTTTTCCCTCACCTTTTTTAACTACTAGAAGATGTCTGTGTTCCTTGGCTTATTGTTTCTTCAGAGTGTCATACCAACCTCTTCTGTCTGTGGTCACATTTCTCCATACATACATGCTCTGATCTGTCTCTTCTTTCTTCTATAGATCCTTGTGATTTTATTGGGACCATAAAGATAATCCAGGACGATTTCCCCATCTTGAGATCTTCAATATAAACCCACCAGCACGTTCCCCTACACCATGCAAGTTAACTTTCACATGTGCCTGGAAACATGAACATCTTTGTGCTGAGGGACATTATTCATATATCACTCAGTTGAAGAAAGCAACTTGCTCAAGTAAATAGCTAATCATCTCCTTTCTTCACATCCAATAGATTTAATCAATTATTTCTCCTTCTAAATCAACCATTGAATTGAATTGATCTTTTGCTTTTCTTCCCTCTGAATTTTATTTTTCAATTTTTTCTCTCATTGCTAACACATTGAACATAGCAGCTTTCAAAAATTCCCTGCTCTTAGACTTACCTTTCCAAATCATTTAATCTATTTGATATATTTTATCACATTAGACTGATTTTCTTAAAACATAATACAGTCAAGTCTCCTTTCCTCCCAACAGAAACTCTAAAAATCTGAACCTGAATTGGGCAGTTACCTACCTGCCGTGTATAGGATAAACTGAATACCTGAGATTGGCTGGTACTGCCTAGACCACATACTCCACAGTAGTGCTTACTCATATGATGGTATAATTCAAGTGTGGGTTCCACAGAAACCGTGCTTCCTTTGGGTCAGTATTGAATTTCCGGTGACTGGCACAGCTTGTAACAAAACATGCGCAAATTGTTGGATAAAGGATTGAAGGGCTTTTAGAAACTAGTCTTTTGCTTTTAATCTTTTGTTTCCGCATTTACTCAAAAGTTGTGTGTCAAATGATTTGTTGTGCAGCCAGTTTGCTCTTTATTCTCTTGCACATCCACTATCTTCAAGTAATCCCACCATATCTACCTGTACCCTTCCGTCTTACTGAGTGAATGAACAATATTTGAGCCTATTGACTCATGTACATGTGTGTGTGTGCGTGTGCAATAAATACATAAGAAAAGATGGTCGAGAGCTGAGAACGTTGGCACAGAATGAAGTGTAGGATTTTCAAGTTTGTATCAAATTTCCACTGTTGCCACAAAAACTCACCACAGATATAGTGCTTTCAAATAATACAGATTTAGTGTCTCACGATTCTGTAATTCATAAGCCTACGATGATTCAACTGGTAGTTTTGCCAGTATCAAGTGGAATTCCAGCTGACGGTTCTGAAGAGAATCTGTCTCCAAACTCAGAGGCTGTTGACAGTTGTAGGACAGAGGTCCTGCTGTCATAAGGGCTGTCTTTGCTGATAGAGCCTGCCTGCTTTCCTTGTCATGCCTCCCACAGTCCTCTCCACCAACAGTGATTTCCTCTTCTTTGTCACCGCTCCTGACTCTTCTGCAGTTATATCTCCAGGAATCTCTTGCTTTTCTAGTTTTGTTCTTTATGTTGGTGGCACTGGGGTTTGAATTTAGGGCCTCACACTTACCAGGCAAGTACTCTACCACTTAACCCACACTTCCAGCCCCTTTCGCTTTAGGTTTTTCCTCAGATAAACTACATGTTTTGCCCAGGCTGATCTCCCATCCACTACACTTCTGTGTAGTTGGGATTATAGTCATGCATCACCAGGCCCAGCTTATTTTGTTGAGATGGGAATCCCCCTAACTTTTGCCTATGCTGTCCTCAAAATGCTATCCTTTTAACTCTGCCTTCCAAGAATCTGAGATTACAGATATGAGACACTGCACCAGGATCCTTTTCTGCTTTTTAAAGGTACTTGTAGCTAGACATAGTGGCATATACCTGTAATCTCAACATTAGGGAGGCTAAATCAGGAGGATCATGAGTTCCAGGTAAGCTTGAAATATATTGGAAAAATCCTGTTTCAACACACTCACACACACACACACACACACACACACACCCCAAAGCAAAAAAAGTTAAAGATATTTGCGATTATAGGGGATCTGCTCAGATAGTATACAATGATCTCCTTACTTTATTGACAGATGCTTAATAACCTTAATGTCATCTGCAATTGTACCACATTAGAGTTTGATTGATTAACAAAGGAAAACTCCTATGCAGATGTGGACATCTTTACAGCTTTGCTTTCCATAGTACTGTTTTTGTTTTTTTGGGTTTTTTTTTGCTGTTTTGTTTCTTTTTTTTTTTATTATTGTTGTGCTGGGTGTACATTGTGACATACACAAAATTTCTTATAATATATCATAGCTAAATTCACCCCCACCATCATTCTCATGGTACTGTTGAAGAAGAAGAAATCTTAACCTTTCAGTTAATAAACTGGCATAAAGAAATCTTTGAAACATTCAGGATACTGTCCATAAATACAAGACAGGGACTAGAAGCTATAGATATAATGGGAGTTTTGTTAGACACATTCTGTTTTCCTTCTGTATGCCTTATCTTTTAAGTAAACATAGTATTTGTTTCTTATCTAGTCTTTGCAGTTAAGTCAACATGGGTCATAACACATGTGTACACGAAAGCAATGCTAGGAATATTTCTGTGTAGCTATCCTCAACTCAACTAACAAAAACACTTTGTCTTCCCTATTAGGCTTGTGTCTTTTCTTCAACAAAATTAGTGATAAAGGCAGAACAGGACCTGCCTGGAACTGAGTGGGGAAAGGGGGGCAGGCAGGAGAGCCGGGGGGAGGGGGGCAGGGGGGAGAAATGACCCAAACAATGTATGCACATGTGAATAAATGAATAAAAAAAGAATAAATTGGTTAAATTAAAATTATGTCTGTGTTACATTAATGTACTAATAAAAGTTGAAAAAGTTCAGGACATAGCATCCTAGTCCATGGCAAGCTTGTGCAGAGAAGGAAGCCAACTGGAGCTGTCTGTGTTGGGGGCTAGTGAAGAATGAAGCAACCAGATTGCATGCCCGAGGTCTGCAGGCACAAAGTGGGAGCTGGACTGGCAGGAAAGTCATGGAATATTACTTAAGAATAGAATCATATTTTGTTACTACATATTTAATTACTTTAAAACCAAAGTCTAGAGTTACATTAATTCTTTACTATCTTTTTAGTTTGGTTTGTTTCCTCAAAATTCCATTGCATACATAATCCAAAATTATATTTTGGATTTTTGTAAAAACCAATAAATTTAGATATAATAGAACATTATCTCAAAAGTGCATTCATTATGAAATTTGGTATTTATGTGTAGGGCAAATACTTTCTTTTTATATCACTTTGAAATTTCTAAATTCTCATGTTAAGTATTTATTGCAATAAATGTTAAGATAAATGTAAGTTTAATTAATGTGTAAATAACTGTTAAGACATTTGGTATCTATGCATTTTGGAAGCATCTTTTTTTCTGTTCTAATTTATTTTCATACTTTATTATTTCATTGAAAAACAACTAAAATTTGCCACATGTTGCAAAATAAAAATGAATGAAAGCTCCTAGGCTTTTCATAAAATCAGTTTGTAATGAAAGACAGGGAAAAAATTCAATTCACTGAGTATAGAAAATGATACAAACAGGAAAGCTTCTGGAAGCCAACATGAAAAGATGAGGAATGTCAGCTGGATGCCACAGTTGGACTGCCCTGAGGGTAGGCTTAATTTTACATATCAGTCCTTGAAAGGTGATTTAATCTACATATTTTTAGGTTTAATTTTGACACATTTTACTTGGAGAGATTCGTTGAGGTTTCAGATCCTTCTGTCTTACAAAAATAAAGTGAATTTGCTTAGCTACATGGAGGATTCTGGCATTCGGTTGCTTATCCAAAAGATAAGAGGCATGTCATTGCTTAATACCTTTTTATTGTTTTTTTCTGCTAATAGGGATTGATAAAAAAATAGCATACCTTATCTTTAGTACATGAATCTTCATGACTGTTAGCACAGTCCTACATTCCTCCTTATAAATAACATGAATAAAAACATTGGTTGCTCTGAAATATGGATTTATATGCAAAAGATCACCATTTCTTCCTGCCATCATGTAACAACATCCCAAGTCCAAATGCTGTCATATACATAGTTTCCCTGGTCCTCTAGTCATTTCCAATCATTTTGCCATTCTAGAGCCTTCTGTTAGAGAAATTCTGGGTCAGTAATCACTTTTACGAGACAATGATCAATATTCTTAGGCCTAGGTGGGATGACTCCAGGTTTATTATTGGTAAGGACATGTCAGTTTGGGATTGGTATGAAAAATCATAAACCATAAATGTCATCATATATTATTGTACTAATTTTTTTTTCTTCTTTATTGTTGTGCCAGGTGGAGGTATATTGTGGCATTTACAAAGGTTCTTACAATGTATCAAATACATATGATTTCACTCCCTCTAACATTGTCCTTTATTCCCCACCTCTGATTCCTGGAATAGTTTCAACAGGTGTTGTTTTTACATTTACATACACATGTGCACATTTTTTGCACTGTATTCATCTTCCTACTCCCTTACGCAGGTACCTCCCCCTCTCACTGATATCAATCTTCCCCCACTCCACCACTGGGTAGGACCTATTCTGCCTTCCTGTTCTCCAATTTTGTAGAAGAAAAAAGAGAAAAGAGAAAAAGAAAAAAATGACATTTTTGCTTGTTTGAGATAAAGGTAGCTACATTTTTCTCAAACAGTGGGAATCCAGTAACATGATACAAAAAAATAATGTTGATAAGAATTTAAAAATCTGCTTGATTTTTATAACAAGAAAGATTATACTTGATACCATTTTGGGGATTCTGGAACCAGTTTTAAGGAAGGGGCAATTTAGTAGCATACATTATAATACAATCTAGTGTGTATTCAGGTATTTATTTCTGCCTAGTGTAATTTCTAATTCTTACTGAGTTTTCTATACATTTTCTAGGGATAATTTATGATTTAACTGGGGAAAATATTCTCCAACATCATGAGTTCATTATAAAACTTTTAAATAATTCAAGCAAATTGCATGTCATGAATTAACTACTAAAACATAAAAAAATAGAACTTTACTTTGTACACATACAATGAAGATCATAAGAAATAAAATTCTGGTATAATTGTGTAAGACAAATATTACAAATATAAACTATCATGGAATGTATTGACTATTTCACTTTTTTTATGCACAATGAAATTTTTATTGTCAATTCTAAAATGTTGGATTATCTTAGAAAATTGCTTCTTGGGAACAAAAGTACATAACATGGTAAATTTTACCCAATAACTACTTTTAGGGCATGCATTTGTTATCAAAATCAATGTTTGACTAATGTTGTTTTCAATGAGATTCTTAGTTAAGTTATCTAGTGTGTGATATTACTTTAGGAATGTTATGTTAAACTCACAATAATTTTGACAGAAATTCTATAATCTAAATGACTATTTGTCAAATGAATTGTTCTACCATGGATTGAAAATTATTTAATCATTAAAAAAATGGAAAATGAAGACTCATTTCAGGGTAAATTCAACCAAAATAAGGATGAATTCACATGAAATAAGTGTATTTTCTAAGAGATGTATACATTATGATAAACTTCTGATATTCTTTTGAATTCAATGACAGTGAGAGAAAAAGGTATGTTTCCTAAGATTTAGTTTTCCTTTAACCAGCTTATACCTGATGATCCAAGTGCTCATTGTAACATAGTCAGAGTTTAAGAGTAGTTGCTTAGGCTATTGATTTCCATGATTAGGAATATTTATTTAGCTAGACATAGCAGCACATGCCTGTAATCCCAGGTATATGGGTCCAAGGCTGGCTGCAGACAAAAGGGAAATCTGATCTCCAAAATAAACCAATGCAAAAAAGTGATGGTTGTAGAAAGCTCTTGCCTGGTAATCAAAAGGTCTTGATTTCAAAACCTAGTATCACCAAAATAAATAAATAAATGAATAAACAAATAAATCAATATCATTGAGTCATTCTGGACTGAGTTAAGACATATGTCTTCTTTTTTACAGTAGAGAAATGAAGCATAATGGAGATCAGATATCTATATATTGAGAGATAAATTCAAGAACTTGAACATTCAACAAAATTTCTGTAAAACCAGGAAGAAAGAAGTTACCTTAATTTTCTTCTTGCTCCATGCTTGAGCCTAGAACCTAAGGAATTTGTACAAGAATGCAGGGTAGGATGAGCCCAGTCTATGTCTTCCCATTGCATCCTGAAACAATGTGCACTGTTTTCTGACTTGTGCTATTATGACATCTGCAATTACGATGTGTTACAAAAGCAAAGAAGAACATTCAAAGTCAAGTCTTGCCCTTTCTTGCAATGTTGAAAACAAAATGTTTGTTTTGGTCATGATTGTTCACTATAGTGCTGAAAGGAATATGCTTTTGTATTTAACTTATTCTACTAATAAATTAAAGGAAATAACAAGAATACTTCAGATGTAACCAAACACATATACAGCATACTATAGTTTTTATCTGTAATGCTCCCCAAAGTCCATTCATCTTTAACGTCACTTAACAACATTGAGAGGGGTAGGACCCTTAACAGATATAGCTCAGTGAAAGATCTTAAGTCATAGTTGAACTACTCTTTCTTCTTTTTCTTTTATATTTGCTTCTCAGCCACAACATGAATGGTTTTGCTCCACTCTTCATAGTCCTCCATGGTGAGCTGCTTTCCCATAGGTCCAAAAGAAGCAGGGCCAACCAACCAGGGCTGAACAGGTTAAAACTTTGAAACAAAATAAACCTTTCCCCTTTGTAGGTTGATTATCAGGTATTTTGTCACAGTAAAAGAAAGCTGCCTAATACACAATGTAGTTATTATACTTTATATTTTTGCTTGGATTATGACTTCTTTCTGGCTGCTGTAACAATATGTTATACCTTGAATAACTTATATGTTTTAGGAATTGATTTATTACATTTCTGAGACTGGTATTAGGAAATTCAGGTAAAGGTTCTCCTCCAAGTTGCAGACTGCCAACTTTTCTATGTTCACATAATAGAGCAGAGAGAGAAACAAGAACTCTTGGAACTTGTGTAAGGTCACTATTCCCATTTGCCATGGCTCTGCTTTCATGACTTCATTTATTCTAATTGTTTCCCAGCATCATCCTGGGGAGTAGTTTCAGCATAAAAATTTAGGCAGATGGGTGATACCAATATTCATCCATAGCAGAGTGAAAAGGAAAACCATTAGAGGGTTTTAAACACAAAATAATACTTTCCTACTAATCGACATTAGGATAAGTAGGGGAAACTCAAATCAGAACTCTGGAATTTGATGGAGAAGTCTGGGTTGGGGAAATAAATACAGACTTTAAAACTATAAATATATACCTTCACTCATATTACACACACATTAAAATTTTTAGTTGAATTACATTTATATAACTATATTATTAAAACTTATTAAATAATGATTTCTGAACATCTGTGGAAAGCTATATTATTTAACAAATTGATGGATACAGCTTCTATAGCTACATTTAAGTTACAGCATAAATATTTGCTTTTTTCAACTTTCACAATGAATGCATACTAGCAAACTCTTACCCATTTTTTTGCTATGTTATTTTATAGTGATTGACTTGATTTTTGGTTTTTTTGTCCCTTTTGGCATTTTGATTTTCTTCCCCAGCTGAACCTTGTCTCTTCCTATGTGACCATTTCGCATACCAAGCAATGAAATGTTTTATCAATAGAGTAAATACACATTAACAAATAGAGCATGGAATTGACTGAGAGTACATATAGAACTTTTTAAATTAAAAGCTATGGCATAAATCAAATAGAAAAAATGTATAATAGGGATGTTTCTATATTTCTAGAAAACTAACAAAATTGGCTCAACTATGAGAAATTCCAATTAACTAGACATCTGTTAAAAGCACAGTAGAATAGAATACAATCTGTTTCAAATATTTTAGCATAAGGTAGCTGCTTAATAAAGAAAACAGCAAGGGGAATAAGGTTAATACTTTATTGACAAGTATGAATAGTTGATACTTGTAAGAAAAAGCAATTCAGAAAATCAATCATACACAGATAGTATAGTTATTTAAAATAGAGCTTTAAGTAAAAACACAGAAATTAATAACTTTAGGAAAATATAGTACTTCTGACAACATTAGAAATATTTATTTCATGCACAAAGGAGAAAGTTGAAAGAAAAAATCAAATATTATAAAAACTGATTTAACAATAGTATAGGAGCCTAATATATTATTCTACATATACATATATAATACACACTATTTAAGTATATATACTATGTATATACTCTGAGAACAATATGTTACATGTATAAATTCATACATGTGGTGGCAATATATATATATATATGTACTCACATTAAATGTGTACATGGCACTGTTCAGATGCAGAAGCACTAGGGTTTATGCTGATTTTATTTAATATATTACTACATTCCTGTGGCGTGGAGATTTTCTTTATTTTGTGGTTCTTATGAACTCAGGGCATAAAGTTTTATAAATATAACACTAAAATGAAGTGTTTGTTCATGCATTAAGAAACTGGGTCTTCTGGGAAACTGATGTGCTGAAGTCACGGGAGGATTGTGGAAAAGCTAGAATTGTCAGGTGCTAATGTCCTAAAATGTTTGATTTGACCCAATATTAATGTTAGTTTCTTTTTTTTTTTTTATGTTTTGCAGCTTAATATCTTTTTGACCTTGTTTCTGAGTTAAGGTTTCAAATTCAGAATTGATAGCACAAATGAGATTTTCAACAGGGAGAAATGCATAGTGAAACCTTCTCTTCAGACTGCTCTGTGTTTAGTGGAATGAACTGGCTCAGGACCATTGGAGACAACCAAATCCAGCTTGAAGCACCTTCCACAGCGACTCACCATCAAAAGCAGAAGTGACTGAGGAGAGATTCCCTTAACTTTTATTCCCTGCTGTCTTGTTTTTGGTTTTAAAAAGTCAGAAATTTGCACAACATGTGTAAGTAAATGCATTTGTAATAAAATGTGAAATTCATAACTTGCATGTACAGAGAAAAAAATTTGTATAGATTTCACACTACAATTCACATATACAAGAACTAAAACTTATTCAGCATATAGATATTATGAGAAATACAAAATATCCATAGAATGTGAAGTTATGAAGTAAATAATATATGAGAGAATTTCAAATATGATTATAATAAATCATGAATAAAACATATACTTCTGTAAAATAAAAATATAAATATTAAATGAATGTATGACAAAATATCACAAAATCCTGAGAGTATTTTAATATATTCAGTTGTAATTTCAAAAATTCTTTAATGATGAGTAAGACACCTAAAAAATTAGCTAGCATTTGTTGCCCTTAATGCAGAGAAACTAAAGCAGATACCTGAAAAGCAACTGAGGCCAATAGGAAAAGGGGACCAGGAACTAGAGATAAGGTTAGATCAAAAAGAATTAACCTAGAAGGTAACACACACGCACAGGAAATCAATGTGAGTCAACTCCCGGTATAGCTATCCTTATCTCACTCAGCAAAAACCCTTGGTCCTTCCTATTATTGCTTATACTCTCTCTTTAACAAAATTAGAAATAAGGGCAAAACAGTTTCTGCTGGATATTGAGGGGGTGGGGGGGAGAGGGAGGGGGTGGAGTGGGTGGTAAGGGAGGGGGTGTGGGCAGGGGGGAGAAATGACCCAAGCCTTGTATGCACATATGAATAATAAAAGAAAAATTCTTTAATCCATCTACTTTAGTAAAACCTTTATGCTAACATTGAAAATTGTGTCACTACTTTTCTGAGTATGAGTTCTTATGAAAAAATGAAGACATTTTTTAAAATAACTGCTGTTTCAAAGAAAAACAATGAAAAAGTTAATTTATAGTGAATGGTATTTCTATAGTATGATTCATGTTAGTAGTTTTGAAATAAAGTATATTATGTCTCTCTACTGACATATTCCTTTAAAGTCAGCAGGGTTTACTTCATACTGTCTATATTTTGTTATTCATTTATTATTCAAGAAAACTTGAATGCCAGTAATATCTGAAAATTTACCTTGGTAATGGAAGTAAAAGATGAATAAAGAAGTAAGAGACCCCACTCTTATAGAATCTTCATTTAGAATGAAGGTGAAGTATAAGCCAGTAAATTAAAGACATGTATATTTTGCAGGTGATGTGTTGTGGAGAAAATGAATATTATCTGAAAAGATTAAAAAGGGATGAGGTGTTAAGAAATTCCTACTTTTATGTGACTCCAGTGGGCCACACAGCTATCTGGAGAAAATGACATTTCAGCCAGAGTTAATAGCAAGTGCAAAGTCTCCTAGTTGACAGTTTCTTGATGACCTTCAAGGTGTCTGAAATGCAGAGGTAAGGAAGAGAAGAAGGGTGAGAGCAGGGACAGCTGTGCCTGCAATTATGTTCACCTGCTCAGATGCTGAAAAAGTGGGCTTTGAGCTGTGATATAGGAAGTCATTGGAGGACTTGATTAATGTTACACCATGCTCTTGCTTAATTGATGTATAAGGGACTATTATAAGATACATCCACATTTAAATATATAAGTAACAGTTAGTATAATTTTACACTGGTATAACTATCCCCATAATCCCATATGAGTATTTGTCCTGTTCACACCAAAATATTTCCTCTGTGTTCATTTTTAATGAATTTCTGCTCTTATCTTTCTGTCTAAGAAACTACAAGTCTGTTTTTCTCTGTAGTCTGTCTAAAGAAATGTAATACGAATTGCTTCCTACCACACTATTCTTCCATGTTTGACTTTGTTCTTTTGGGATAATGTTTTTTTAAATATTCTATGTGCATATATGTTGTTTCTTGGTATTACTGTGTATTCTCATTTTTAAAATAGATTTGGTGTAAGAACCAGATACAAACACTGAAATCTACTAAGATAATGTCTTACATTCTATATTTAGAAGTCACGTACTCAGTAGGGTATGTGACTTACAAAATGTACAGACCTAAATGCTGGCCTAACTGACTGACACTTGGTAGCAGTACCTGACATTTCAATAACTGTCTTCTCAACACCGTTCTTCTTTTTACTTCCTGTCTTGTATACTTAATTTTGTATCCATTAGTCACTTCTTGATATATTATTTCTATATAGCCATATATCAAGATTTTTAATTTATCATAAATGTATTGATTAGAATGGAATTATATCAGTGCTTATCATATAGGCCTACCCTTATCCTTTTTACTCCTATTTTATTTGATCTATGTCATATTTTCCTCACCCTATACCAAAATCTCTACATGATATCCTACTTCTTTATACATTATGAAATAATGTTAGTTTTTATAACATATTTTTAAGCAATTTGTTATTAATTTTCTGATCTTTTGTTATTTTAATAACACATCTTAAACCCTGTATTTGGTGCATGTTAAATTAAATTTATTTTCTAATTATTTTTATTTTTACCTGTCACTCTCATAAATTAAATTCTCTAGTTCATCTCAGATTCTTAATTACATAGTCTACATATCTTTCTCTTTTTATACCTTCACTTTTTTTATTTTTTCTTTGTCCTTTTATTTTATCATTTTTAGATTTGCTTACATGTATATACATTGGTTGTGCCATTCTTTAGATGGCAATATTGACTTTGACTGTCTTAATGGTATTTCTAGCTCACAGGTAGTTAACAGTAACTCAAGGGATGTGAGTGCCACCATTCATCTCAGTATTGTCAGCATCCAGCACATAATCCTGCCTAGTAACCATCTTCATGCATGTTGATATGACCTTTAACTCTTAGTTTCTAACAAGTTTCCTTTGTTGAATCTCATTCTCAAGGGTTTCTTCCATGGGTGTTATGGAAGGATGACACACACAACCTTTTATGTATGAGACAATAAATAAAATTATAAAACTGTTTCTAGCTGAATATCTATTGAGAGAAGACATATTTAAAATATAATTAGGATAGATTAAGATTATTATAATTATAGGTCAATATTTAGGATAGTAAGATATTCACATATCATTAGGTTATATAAGCAAATATGTAACCACTGAAACTAAACAAAGTCATTTTTAAAAATTAGAATTATATTTAAAAAACTTTAAGAAAACTATTATGGATGACAAGAGCAAATCACCCTTCAAGTAATTAAGTACAATGCAGTTTAAAATATATTAATGAAAATGCTATGCTTTAATGTTCTAACAAGCAAAAGGAAAAATAAAGTAAAAAGAAATACCATACATAATACAATACAAAATACTAATAAAATGAAGTAACAAGGTTATCACAAATTAAGTGTCACTTATTTTTTTCTGGAGGTACTGTGGATCCAACTCAGGGCCTTATGAATTTCAGGCCAGCACTATGAGCTACATCCTCAGCACCAGCTGTCACAAATTAAATTATAAATTCTTCTTCTAACTTCTTATCTAACAAATTAATTGAAAGTTGTGTTAGATCTTTGTTTTGAAATTATTTACTTTCATTACTATAAGTAAAATAGAAAAATTATCCTTAAGTGTAATTTTTAAAAAATTTATGGTTTAAAATAAGTTTTAAATACTGGAAATTTTAATATAGATATAGGAACACTTAAAATTTTTTAATTTGTGTGATAACATAATGCTACATTTCCAATAATAATTTCAAAATCATTCTATCCAGATATAGATTTTATTCATTGGACCTATGGACCATATTTTTCATCTTTTTTTTCTCAGTTTGTTTAAAATGTTTATATCTCATTTTGAATACTAACATTAATGACTTTAAGATTTTAGTTCCACAAATACCAAAGGAAACCACAATATAATAAATATTAGGTAAAAAAACAAGCTTACTGTAATTTACATGTCTGTTTTCATAGCTATTAGGGAGATGAAGGTAGGAGGATATTGGTCTAAAGCTGGCCTTTGGCAAAGGTAAGACCTTATTTGAAAAATAAACAGAAGGCAAAAGGACTGGGGTATAGCTCATGTCTTAGAGCACTTAATTAGCAAGTGAAAGGCCCTAAGTTCAAATATCAGTACTTTCCAAACCGAATATATACAATCACAGTAGGGGAGGTGGAAAATAACCTGCTCTAAGTCTGACACAGACAAAAAGTTGCAAGGATTTCATAAACCATGTGAACTCTTGACCTGAACATCATACGTGTTACAGGAAGCCCAAGTAATAAAACGATGTTGAAGTACAAGAAAAGATTTTCAATGTTCTATTGCCTCAGGTCCTAGTCTTATTCTTTTATGAAACACATGTACTCCTTACCAGCAATGGCACTAGCTTGCCTTTCTGCCTAGGGGAGTTTTACAGGAGCCGTCTCTAGTTTCCTGTAGTGCCATCAATTCCTGTCCCTGTCACCTAGTCAGGAGCAGCACTGCTTATCCTTCTCTTCCCGATCGTCTTCTGTCCCTTATCTTTTGAGCCATGCACTTATGAATGTTTAAACACACCATTATTTCTTCCATTTTGAATAAGAAAATATTCAAACAAGTGCATTTTGATTTCATTTTCCTCAAAAACCGCAGGCCGATCTTTTTTTTGGCTATTCTTTACCCCTCAACAAGAAAAAGAAAATCAAAATTGTCTATAAACTCTGTCTTCAGTTCCTCTTGAATACTGACTATAACGTGGTTTGAACTCCCACTCCAACTTCCTTTCACTTGGCTAAATCCTATCAATTTTTAGAACTCATCTGACTTGGCACATCAGCACCATTCAAAAGAATGCATGATTCTCTTCTCTTCAGCAGAAAGTCTTTGGTTTTCCTTTTGCCTCACATGTCCATACTATCTGTCTTGCTGGGTCTTCCTCTTTATCTTGTTCTTTAGAGAGATTCCAAATGCTCAGGCCCTAGTCTTCTTTTTCATACATCTACCCTTCTTTATGTTTTCATCTAGAATATAGCATATTTTTTTTCTAATTTTTGAGGTTGGGGATTGAGCCTGGAAACTTTCAGTGCTCAAAGTTGCTGTAGAACTGAGCTACATAACCAGACTGACTATATTCTCAACTTCAAACTCAGAAGTCAGTTTACTTGCTATTTTCATTAATATCAATATCATATTTAAAGCTTATATCCAAATATAAAAATTTCTTCTTTGTCACCCACCCATACCCAAAGTTGTTTCACTCTGTTCTTCTCTCAACCTAAAAAATGGCAACTAAGTCCCAACCTGCTCAAACCAAAATCCTGGAGATTTTCTTACTCACTTTCTACAGTGTTATCTATTCGACTCTATAAGGAAACACAAAGAAATGTCTTTCTCATACCTTTGGCTCTTATCCTTCCCTCTACCTGGAATAATCTTCTCAAGATATCCAACTCACAGCTTCACATTCAATAAGTCAAATACCACTTTTTATAAAAGCTTCTATCTTATGCAAAAGGGAAAAAAATCACTTCCATTTCTGGGAGCTTCCTGCTTTCCCCCTGCACTATTATTCTTCATGTAATTATTGAATACATGTTTCATTCAAAGAAATAAGAAGTAGAATAACTTACACAAGCTTCCAACCAATTTAAGTATTTTCATGAATTCTTCTTTTATTTTTCTCAGTAAGAACTAGATTTTGACTCCATGGTTTTACTTCACATTAACTAAAATCATGCATGACAAAACTGAGATTTTCTTTGAATAAAAGCATCATAGTTGACTGTATGATCACTTCAATACATCACAGAAGACATTAAAGAATAGTAAAATGTTAATGGTGACTCATTAGGAATAAAAATGCAAATACATCACTATATGTTTGGTATTTTGATTGACCACATTCAATACTTCCTTACCCAGGTAAACATGTTGTATAAATAAAAATGTAGTGTGTGTGCGTGTATGTGTGCGTACAATAGGGAGACTCCAGTCTTTCATGAGGTTTGCATTATGGTTCAGTTAACCTTATAAGATTGGCAACATTTCTTTCTTGGTATGTATTTATGTGAGATGATAAAATAAGATGCATTTGCATTTTTATTTCTTGTTTCTTTTAATTTTCTATTGATTATCCTTTGTATAGGATTTATGATATGTATTTGAGACAATGGCTAGAGGGCACAAAATAGAGATTCATCTAGGTAAACATATAGAATTATGTTTGAAAGTTTTGAATAAACAGTTCTGGGAAAACCAAAAGGAACTACTGCCACAAAGCTAAATGTAATTCTTGGCATACAAACAGTGCTGCCTCAAAGATGCTATAGAGAATGAGAGAGAAGACTACAGGGAGAAGGAGGAATCCCCAAGTTTTTGACACAGCAGAGTGAAGCTCTGTCATCTGAGGGTTGGAAGAAAGCGGTATTTTTGTTGCATTTTCAATGTCATGGCCTTGGGCAGAAAGCAGTTAAGTATCCCACATGGGCAACTGTGATAGAAGCAATGGGCAAATACCAGCAGAAAAAAACCAGTGCTCAGCAGAGAGACATTAGGAAAGCACAGCAGTGCACAGCTTAGAAAACAAAAGAACTTGAAAATTTTCAGGGTGTAGGGAAATAGTAAAAGGAAGAAAATGTGTAATTTTGAAATTTTTAGTGTATAGATTAGTGTTAAAACACTGGTTAAAGTTAATGTATGCTGCGTGTGGTGGGCAGGCCTGTAATCACAGCTATGAAAGCATGAGGCCATAGATAGGAGAATTGTGGCCTGGGGCAAAATTTGAGACCCTATTCCAAAAATAACTAAACAAAAACAGGACTGGAATCACAAATGCAAAATGTTTATTCCATTATTGCATAACTTCTTTTGAATCCTACATATTTTGCTGCTTATTACTTGTTCTAACAACATGATCCAAACTACTTTTAGTTTTAACAGAGAATAGAAGATAAAAAAATAAGTTTGAAAGTATTTAGAAAAATAATGGTAACAGGAGGCAAAAATAGATACAAGAATAGCTTGAGTAATGTCTGAATCATCTTCATGTTGACTTCCATACAAGATCAACTCTTTCTTTCTATCATATATTTCTCTTCCTTCTCAAATGTTTTGTTCTTTGAAAGAATTCTTATCTTTAAAATCTGAGGCAACACGACAAAAGTCAAAGTTTTAGATACACTACTTTGGGATGGATAGGATTTTTATTCTCTGATACTCTTGTGCCTTGAATTGACTTTGGTTCTATTCATGGAATATAAACCTGGAAACTACAGTCATGCCTGTCTGTTCAACCATGTGTGTCTTGAACAAAATAACTCACTAAATATGTCCAAGCACTTGCAGTCACACGTGTTACCTTAAAACAACATCAGGATTGATATTGAACAAAATAAATTTTTCAAGATCTGACCAGTGAGGAAAATCATTGAAAGTAAGTCAAAGGTTGTTATATGAGTCTATAAGGAATAAGCAAAACACTCAGGATAAATAAAAATGTGATAGAAGCATGAATATTACCCGTATTTTTTTCAACTTGATATTGAGAAAAGTAATGACTACAGACAAAGTGACAGAAGCCTGCTATGTGGAACAGAATGAATGACCTTAGATTTAGAACCGACATTGATTTCTTTTCATAGACATTGAAGGAATTGCGCTGCAATGGAGGCAAAAAGGAAGAAAAGAAGAAAAGTAACAGATTGTTTAGATCTGCTTCATGTCTGAAGTGATCACAAAATAGAAAAATGTGGCAAAACTTCCAGTGACCACCAAAGCTTAAGATTTAAAAAAGAAGAAAAACTAAAAATTGAGAATTAGTACTTCTCAAAATGAGAAAAATGGGTTTAGAAATTTAATTTTAATTTCAAACCTCTTTTCCATTCTCTTCATATATATTAATAATATGTAAGAATATTTAAGTATATATTTAAATATGCATATGAAGATAAAATTTATAAAAATAAATGGACAGAATTAATATTTTAAAAAATGATATTGAATAATTTTATCATAGAATTAAGAAACCAAAATGGATTTTAGTATTTACTGTTTCCTGAGAAGTGGTGAGATCATATATATGAATAGTTAAAACAGAATTTTATCACACTATTTGCATATAAAACTTCTTTCAATAAACACAGTATGTAAAAAATTTACATTCTGTGTGTAATTCTTTGTGGATATCTTATAAACCAACTGTAAAACCTACCACTAGTAATATTGTTATGGTTTGGACATGTGCCCTCCAAAGCCCATGTGTCAAAGCCATTGTCCCAGCTTATGGGGCTATTGGGAGTTAGTGGAGCATTTAAGGTTTGGAGTTTCTTGGGAAACCTTTCAGTCATATGGGACTATGCCCTTCGAGGCATACTGAGACTAGACCGCTCTTTTTCTCTTTAGTTCTGACCATCAGGTCAACAGTTTCTCCCCACCAGAAGCTCCCATTACAATGTGCTACCTTGCCACACGCCCAAAAAGGAAGGGCTGAAAGGACAAAAATCTCTAAAACCTATTGTCCAAGTAAACATTTCCTCTTCTTAACTTGATTATCTTAGGTATTTGTCATAGTAACAGAAAGCAGACTAATATACCTAAATTTCCCTTTCCTTGAAAGATAATCAGTAACCCCTTAAAGAATACCACAGGTTTTCCATATATTCAAGTAATTACCTTTACATACTTACATGTGAATTAATTAAAAGTAAATTAATTTCAAGATAGGGTGAATTCTATGAATCAAGTAATATAGTTTGTTCTGTTTAAAAAATATATGAACTTTATGAGCTCATTCTCTAGATGAAACCATCAGAAAAGACTCTCTCTGAGGAAGGAATAATTTACAAATCTCAAATATCTATTATGAAAAAACAAGTGTGGCAAGGGAGGGACTTGGTTGCAATCATTGAAGTGGTACATGCAGGTAGAATCAATATGGCTTACATGGACTTTTTCAGCATCACATAATTTATTGATTCACAATGTAATGAGAAGCTGGAAGAATTGTATGGAATGCAGATTCCAGGAAGTTCAACCAATTTTAGTGCATGAGTCATTCCAACATAAGCGAAATATGACCTTGTAACAGTGTGATGTGAAGTTGTGAAATATCTCTATTGAATAGATGTTCCCACTTGAAGAGGGCACTTTTTCTCGTGCTCCCTCCTTTGCTGGAGCAGGCTTTCTCTCTTTCTCCTTGGTTATTACTGGACCTAACTGGGCTTAACTGGGGAAGACTGGAGATTCAGAAAAGACACAGGATAGACAGACAGACAGATAGAAAGTTGGGGTCAGATATGTTGTACGTTTGGCTGGAGATGCACACCACTCATTGCTTCTTTTCTATGTCTTGATTCTTTAAGGCCTTACTTCTTGCAGTTCTTTAAAACCTTACTTCTGAAGTCTTCTTTAAAACTTTGCTTAAAACCTCTTTCCTTAGGCTGCACTGTCCCATGTCTGCTCTTCGCTTATCTTTAGCTTAATTGCTCTTAAAATCTTTTGCCCCCAGGCTTGCACTGTCTTATGTCTCTTTAGCTCTCTCAAAGCCTCAGTGCTCAAACTTGCAAACCAGCAGCCGAGTCTAAAAACTACTTATACATAACTCTTAAGGTCTTGGTCCTTAGATTCTCACTGTGCACTGTCCCATGTTCTCTTTGGCATTTCTTTACTTTAGCTTTCCTAAGACCTATGTATGAAGTTCTTTCTCAGCTTTGCTTTCTGAAGCCTATGTTAAAGTTTTTGGTGCAGACTTTGTATCAACCCCTCTTTAGCATTTTTCCTTTACCAATTCTTTTCTCTTCAGCAAATTTTCCCCTCAATAATTCTTTTCCCTTCCAAAAGTTTCCCACACCCAAAAGCCCAAAGTAAATGTTTCTTCCCCAAAACCAAAAGCAAAAGGCCCAAAAAGCAAAAAGCCAAGCAAAAGCCCAAAAGCCCAAAGTAAGCCCCCAAAAGCAAAAGCCCCTCTTCCTCCTTCAGCTGCCTTTTATAGCAGCAAGCAGGGTGGAGCCATGGGGAGGGGCATGGCATTGCAACAGGAGAAACTTCGTTCCTGGTTCTCTGAACACAACACAATGGCAGCTGTTCTGCCTTTCTCTGTTTCATGGCTGAGCTGTGACTATATCGGCCTGCAGGTAAAAGCAATTAACTGCATCTCGCCTTGCTTGTGTTCAGTTCTCATAGGCTTTAATCCACTCCCCACACCCACTGAAGCAACTGATAAAGATATAAGTTGCAGTTGAGATCTGTGATCATGTTTGTTGAAAGAGTAGGCATATGGACACTGATATATATCATGAGTACATTAAAATATTAATGGAGAGCGATCAAAAAGTTGATTACTATGAAAGAATAGGTGCTTTTATTGGAAAGTTCACTGGTTCAAATTAAGAAATACAACAAGGGATAATAGAATGCTTCACCAATTGCAGTGTATTGGGTGTGAAGCACATGGTAGGGACATACAACTATCTGGGGCACTAGGACTGGAGTTAAGCATTATTAGCACCATCAAATACAGTTTAAGCACTGTAAGTGCTAATACGAAGCAATTATTGTAATCACCCTTTTTAATGTTTATTTTTTCCTGAAAATAAGCCAAGAAATGACCCCATATCCATTTACATCCAAGCCAAAGGGAGGAACTTCACTTGGCAACTTGCAACTAGTGCCATCGCAATCCTTCATTTTCATCGGGGACTGATATGAATGGTGACATGAGGAACCATGACATGTTTGGTGCAAACATATTCTTTATTTGCATTATGGTCTGCATGATTTGAGCAGACACCCTGTCATAGCCCCTTTCAGTCTGTGTAAGTGGGCCTTTTGGTTCACATTCTGAGTCAGCCAGTAAACATCCTATTTTTGCAACATTAGGAATAATAAAGTTTTCCCACAAGTAGCCTTTCTTGCCTACCTTTGATTTTCATCATTAGTAGAGTGGCAGTAGAAACAAGAACCAGCAGCAGTGTAGGTCAGAGCAGTGGTGGTACAGACAGAGTAGTCCTGGCAGGAAGAGCAATGGAGCTTACAAGCAGCTCCAGAGAAAGCAGGAACCATCAGCAGGAGCAGCATCAAGGTTGGCAGTAGCTGATCAGGGACTCCCTCAGTGGTGCCAGCTATGACACTTGCCATGTTGAGGGAGCAATTCAGGTCTGACCACTGAGGTAGGGGCACTCTTGCTACTACCAATGCTGTGAAGTGCCCAAGTGATCAAAAACCCAAGACTTGAGAGATGTAACACTTGCTGTGGTAGACTTAAGTATTTTGCCACCCAGGGTCAGTATAGGAACTGCAATACTAGGTGCTGTCACCTGCTTTTGCCTGCTGTCCTCTGCTAGTGCTGCTCATTGTCATTAGAAATACTTACCAAGGGCCTGGAATATCTGGAGGAGCTTTTGCTAGCCTGCTAATGACACCTATCTGGGTGACTACATGCATGGTAACACACACACACACACACACACACACACACATGAGACAGTAAGTTTGATTCAGGAGATTGCATCACTCTGTAGGAATTATAGACAATGATGTACCAACATCGTTTAAGTTATAAATCAAGAAGAAAATCCATGATAATAAAGGAAGTATCTGTGACAACAACTAGGAAAAGGAGGCAGAAGACTCCCAGCTTTCTAGCTGATTCAGGCAGACTTTAATGCATATTTTAAACAGAGAGAAGTGGAAGGTGGGAGAAACCATACTAACATTCACAAAAACCTGCCAAGTAGAGTCTGACAGAAGGACCATACACAAGGGAGCTTGATCAAAATGGTGCATTTGAAAATTCACATGAATTTCTATAGTGATAATAAATTAAAAGATGGATAGTAGAAATGTGTCCTTGTAGAAAAAAAATATTATACAATTAAATATGTTATAAACTAAAACCTTTATAGGTCACAGGATAAGAATAATAAAATTTCCTTGGCCAGTAATGAGACTGAATGAATAAAATAATACAAAGATATTCTGGAAGAGGAAACGATCAAGATATTCATATTTCTTTTAGCAGTGATTAAAGGCAAGAGATAGATTTAAATGAAAGTGAAAATAAAATAGACATAAATGTAGGCTCACAATGCTTATGTACAATCGTTGGTAGCATTCCAGTTTAAATAAAAGTTTTGCCATGGCTAGGGGAACTATGGCACAGAGTATTGGAATGGCAGATTGAGGACATATTGTATGTGCCTTGCTTCAATTTAAATGAATTTAGTAAATAGCAGGAGAACAAATGATGGTTATTGAGCAAGAGTAAGACAGAACTTTGGTTTAGAGGATTAATCAGAAGCTGTGAGAGGTCTCCTTTGAATATTTGATAAAAATGTTTCATTGCTTGTAATTAGCTATCATTGTTGAAACTTTGTCTTGCTCTAAAGCATTTTCAGCAACAAATGTGTATATTAGTGCACCTATTTTCTTTCTAGTTTGCATGTTAATCATAGGTTTGTCATTTTAAAAAGATAAAAAATTAAAAGTGTAAGATTTCTGAAATAGTCTTACTAAACAATAACATGAAAAATATAGTATCTACTTATAACGCCTGTCCCTATTATAATATCATCTTATGATCTCATAAATCACATGTATGGGTAAAACATAATGGTACTTGATCATAATAGGAATAGTTATTTGCATAATATTTGGTCAGTGGGTATGTGTTTTTACTCAAGTTAAGGTTAAATGCAAAATCATGTCATTAGCTAAAACATTATCATTAAAGTGAGTGCTTGAAGAATGCAAAACTATGAGCCACAATGCAACATAATTGCCACTATAGTGTATGAATTCTGCATGTTTTGAGACTAAAAGAAAAAAGTATGTTGGGATTATGACATTAAACCATATATCTTTTTTACTTATTTACTATTATTTCATATAATAAAATATATTTCACTTTATCATGGAATTTGATTGCATAATTATTTCTGACTCTAAAAATCTTAGCTTCATTATAATGACTAGTATATCAGTGATGGAAAAATGTACTTCATCAGTTATATCTACATGAGAAATATAATAAAAAGTATACATCTTTAAGGGTAGAAGTGATCATCTCCGGGACTGGAAGGATTTGTCCAAGGAAACTTGTGAACTTTAATTTTTTATTTTAATTAAATAAATTTTTTTTGTTTATTGATTAATCTATATTGGCAGTACTGCAAATTGAACTCAGGGCCTCATGTTTACTAAGCAGGCACAGGTAGGGTCTTACTTATTCTGCCCAGGCCAACCTGGACTGAAATGCTTCCTATTCGTACTTTCTACATCATTGGTATGACAAGTACATGCCTCGTATTTTGCTTGTTTTTTTGAGATAGGGTCTCACTAACTTTTTAGCCTGAGCTCATCTCAAACTGGATTTTTCAGATCTCTGCTTCTTAAGTAGTTATAATTAGAGTTGTGAGCCACCATGCCTATCCTAGAAACTTCAATTTACATTTTTGTATAAACATTATTTTATATGTTGAAAATTTGAATTGCAGAATATTTTGAAAAACACTTATATAAAATGTTGTAGTTGCAAACAAAGCACAAAATATTGTCTGCATATCGCAATTTATATTTTAAACCTCGTTTCTCTAAAATAAAGCTGCATACAATAGGAAAATGGTACCAGAATTATCTGTCAACCGATTATATAATGTCTTTTCTCTAACTTCCATCATTTGCCCTTAGTAAGTATTGAGTCACACAGTCAATTTCACTACTGAATGAAGTAGCAGGCTTTGTGTCATTAAGCTTATTGAGGCACTGCAGCATATGGCTGGTTGAACACCATCTGGTGGCAAAATCCTGGACAAGAAACTTCTCTGGCACAGTACTTATGGAATATTGCCTGCTAGGCTAAATGATATTAAGTTAAGCTATGTTTAAAATGCCCTATCAGCCAGCTAAATGTGATACAGCATCACATTTACTCTTATTAAAAATTGTTAATGCAGAACCCAGTAAGGCATTGGCCACACATGACACCCAGAAGTGAGTCAACTTAATGCATACTAGCCTATCATACAAACTTTCCTTGGGATTGTTGCTATGGTTGACTAGGTTCCAATTATTCATAATATTGATGAAATAGGACAATTATGGACACAATATTGCACTTCAGAATAATAGTAAGATAGAGCATATAATGATAATTTCTTTAGGAAAGTAATTTCCAGAGATTTTTTGGACATATAGTCAAGTCTGTGAAAATAAGTACACTCATATATACTATATATGTATGTGTGTATATATATACATACATATATGTGCACATATATATTGTTATTCATTGTAACCAACTTTAGTGAAATTGTTAAATAATATAGAATAAAATACTATGGAAAATAATTAGAATAAAATAAAATAATATAGAATAATAGTCTATCAGTAAGTACAGGCAATTCTTACTTTTCATGGAAGTATATTAAATTAAACTCATGTCAGTCAGAATTGTGCCCTCATTTTGCATAGTACTGTGGAAACAAATTAATGTAATCGACTCTCTCCCATCTTATAACTAAACACCTTGTTCTAACTAATAACCTGGGAAATCAATGTATATGAACACAATTTAGACCCTAGCAGCTGCAGGCACCCATTTGTCTAAGAGATTTTCTTTAATGCCACAGTAATTTAAATATACTTCTCTCTCTATTCTGTTAGCCTGTTTACATAATTTTCCTTACTTGTCATGAAATGAAGTTTTATTCATATTTGATTGCCTACCTATTCATTGGATTATTCATATTTGGGTGTTTAATTTTTTGAGTTCTTTATATATCCTGGATATTGATCCCCGGTCATATAAATAATGTAAAAAATTTTTTCTGAATCTTTTGGCTATTTCTTCACTCTGTTAATTATTTTCTTTGATATGAAGAAGCTTTTGAATTTGATGTAATCCATTTGTCAAGTCTTGCTATTACTGAAGTACTTTGAGAACTGAAATCCTATTCAGATACTGATTGTGTATGGCTATATATTGAAATGTTTGCTTATGTTTTCCTCTAATCGAGTCAAAATTTCAAGTCTTAGATTGAGTATTTGAGTAATTTTGAGTTGGTTTTCCTGTAGTGTGAGAGTTAGGAAACTAGTTCTACTCTTCCACATTTGGATATCTACACCAACACCATTTGTTAAAGAAATTATCTTTTCTCCAGCTTATATTTTGGAATCTTTGTCAAGAATCAGATGGTTATAGAAGCATTGGTTTAATTCTGAGTTCACTGTTATATTCCATTGGTTTATTTGCCTGTTTTGTGTCAGTATCATGCTATAAGTTTTGTATGGCTCTGTAGTTTAATGTGAGATCAGGAATTCTGATACCTATAAGATTTCTCTTTTTGCATAAGATTATTTGAAGGTTGAGAGTCTATTATGCTTTACATATGAATTTTAAGATCATGTTCTTTTACTTTTGTTAAGAATGTCTGGAAGTTTTGGAAATTTCATCGAATCTGTAGAATATTTTTGATACTACAGCCATTTTAACTATATTAATCCTACAGATCCATGAAAATAAGAGGACTTTCCATTCTGTAGCACCTTCTTCAATTTCTTTCTTTGGTGTTTTATCATTTTCACTGTAGTGGTCTTTAACATACTTGGTTAGGTTTATTACTCATTTCTTTTTTTTTCCTTTGGTGGATATGGTGGGACAGGGCTATTATGAATGGGATTATTTTCCTGTTCACTTTCTAAACAAATTAATTATTAATATAAAGAAAAACTACTATCTTTTATGTTGATTTTGCATCCTGCTACTTTGCTGAAAGTTTTCTAGGTGTTTTCTGGTGGAATATTGAAGGTATTTTTACTATTTAATTATCAGCAAATAGAGAAAATCATATTTCTTTTTTTTTCCATTCATATCTGTTCTATTTCTTTACTCTTACTGCTCTGGCTGGGATTCCAAGCACTATATTGAATAGGAGTGGTGCAAGTATTGGAAACACTTTCAATGCTTTTCCTGTTGCATATAATATTGGCTATTGTTTTGCCATTTATAGCCTTTAATATGCTGAGATCTGACCAGTCTTTCTAGTTTCTTCAATGCTCTTCTCATGAGGGAATATCGAGTTTTGCCAAAGGCTGTTCTCTATCTGCTGGGCTGATCCTGGGACTTTAATTCTTGATTCTACTTACTATGTTACATCTATGAATTGGGATATAGTGAACCAAGCTTGCATCTGTGGGATGAAACCAACTTGATCATGGTACATGATGCTTATTGCACGATGTTGAATTCAGTTTACAAGTATTTTATTGAGAAAATTTGTGTCTCTATTCATCAAGGAAATTGGTCTATGGAGTTATTTTCCATTGTGTCATTTTCTGATTTTAACTTCAGTGTAACATTGGCATCATAGAATGAATTTGGGACTGTTTCTTTGTCTTTTATTTTATAGACTAGTTTGAGAAGCATCAGTGTTGAGTTACTTAAAGGTTTGGTAGAATTCAGCAGTGAATCTGTTTGGTAGAATTCAGCAGTGAATCTGTTTGGTCCTGGGTTTTGATTTATTGGGGAAGTTTATTATTATTTCAAGTCTCATTCCTGGTTATTGATCTGTTTAGATTTAGTATATACTCTTGTTTCACTTCTGGTAGGTCATATGAGGCTAGAAATTGATTCATTTCTTCTACATCAACCAGTTCATTATAATGTTAATTTTCAATGATCTTATTTAATTAGGCAGTATCTGTCATATCATGCCTTCTCTTTCATTTCTAATTTTATTAATTTGGATATTGTCCCTCTCTATTTTGGTTAGTTGGCTAGGGGTTTGTCTGTCCTATTTATCTTTTCAAAGAACCAACTATTTCTTTCATTTATTCTTCGTATTGTTCTTACATTTCCTTCTAACCAATTGCTCCTCTGATCATTATTTCTTTCTTTCTATTCATTTGGGATTTTTTTTGTGTGTTTTCTAAACTCTCTAGATTATTATGTTATTTATCTGAAATATATGAGCCTCTTCTAATTTTGGCTTAAAATATGCCTTGTCAGATATGAGTATAACAACTTTTACTTGCTTTTAATTTCCATTTGCTTGGAATGCCATTTTCCATGCTTTCACTTTCAGCTTCTCTGTCTCTTTAATAGTGAAGTGGGTTTTTGAGTCCTGTTTCTAATCTAATTTGTGAGTCTGTGTTTTTTAATTGGAGATTTAAGGTCATTTATATTTGTGGTTGTTATTGAAATACATGTATTAATTTTTGTTCTTTTTTTGTTGTAAATACTCTGTTCTTCTTTCTCCATTATTCATCTTAGAAGTATTCTAGTAAGACTATTTAATAGTGTTTCTAATTCTCATTTGTGTATCTATTTCACTTATTTTCTTCCCCAACTCTCATGATTATCTTTCTTCCTCTTCTGCATGCAGTATTCCTTTAAGGATCTTTTGCAATGCTGGCTTGGAGGTCATGAATGGCTTCAGTTTATGCTTATAATAGAACATCTATTTCTTCTTAGAACTGAAGGGATAACTTTGCTGGATATGATAATCTTGGTTGGCAGTTATTTTGCTTCAGGGTTTAAAATATACCAATCCATGCTATTATTGCTTTTATGATTTCTGTTGAGAAATCTGCTTTTTTTGAAGGGAATTTCAGTCTTTGAATAATTTCATCCAGCCTTCAGAATTCTTGCTTTACTTTGTGTTCTTGTCATTTGAACTATAATATAAGGTAAAGAAGCATTTTTATCATTCTGTCTAGTAATATTTCTATATGCTTCCTGTTCTTGTTGTCCATATCTTTCTCTAAATTTGGGAAACATTTTCCTATTACTTCACCAACTAGTCTTCTATACCCTTAATCTGTATTTGTACATCATTTTCCATTCAAAGAATTTGGAATAATTGTCTCTTAATTGTGTCCCAGAATTCTTGAATGTTGTGACCATATTTTTTTCTTTTATGCTATCTGAATGTAATAATTCCTCAGCCTTTTCTTCATTCCCTGACATTTTTTCTTCTGCCTGGTTTAATTGGTGATGTTTTCCACTGAGATATTTACATAATTTATTGAGCTTTTTATTTACAAGATTTCTGGATTTTTTTTCAGGCTGTTTTTCCTGAATTTTTCAACCAACTTGCATAATTTCTCATTCAAGTTTTTGAATTTCTCTTCTAAGTCTTGAATTGACTTTTTTACTTTATTCATTTGTTTAGCTGAATCATCTTTGAGACCAGTGATCATTTTTAAAACAAGACTTTTGAATTATTTCTCTCGTATTTTAATCATTTCATTGTCTTTGAATTTATATATTGAATATTTGTAATATTTTGGAGGAGTCATATTGCCTTACTTTTTCATATATGTTATGCTTCTTTGTTGTAATTTACACAAATTTTGGGTTGGATATTCTTTTCAGTTTTTCATGTGAGGCTGGAATTCTGAAATCAAACACAAATACCAAATTTAAAATAAGAAAGAGATAATTTTGGGAAGGATATCAATGGTTTCTAAAAATAAAAATGTAAGAAATGCAGAACAGATAATCAATAAATAAATTATGCTAATGTGTTCACCTCAACACACAGCAAAACAAATTCATAATTTGTCACAGTTCATTTATCAAATTGGTAAACATTTTACATAATAATGAGCAAAGTTTTTGTGTTCAAGAAATGAATAAATATTATGAAGCTGCTAATAAAATAATTTACATATAGTGACTAAATAATATGAGAAATAGAAGTTAGACTAACAAAAACTAAACAAATAAGATGCTCAAAATTTCACATCTTAGTCTATTTCTATTGATGTATGCTGAGGAAATAAGGAATGTATATCATGTATTCTTGAGAAATACTTTAATTGGTAAACATTCAAATTCCAAACATGGAGGTTTACTTAATAAATATATGAGCTTCCCCTATTAAATAAGCCCTTTTGCAATTAGTAGTAAAAAAGTGTTACATGCAAGAATAGTATGCAAGAATTTCACAATTTATTAAAAACTATGATGGATCCTATCTGGGCCCAGTTTTAAATAAAGCAATTATTACCTTCAGTAACAGAATTTTAACAATAATCATATTGGAAGTTATCACAGATCTACAAAATTTGTAATTATTTAAAATGTACACTTTGTGTTTTCCACAATTTCCAAAATTCCTATTTAATAATTTTTATAAAAATATATATTTTAAATGTCTTACGAAAAGACTGAATGTGAGTTTTTATTCATTTTATTTTATTTTGGTACAGTGGGGTTTCAACAGAGCCTCACTCTGTGCATTTTAATAAAGCAGAATGGGAGGTACTTTTTCTCCCACTGAGAAAGTACCAACCTTGTCTCATGTCTTCTCTTCTTCTTTTAAGAATCATGCTGATAAGAATACTTAGTGTATGTGTCTCATCGACCTTCAGAGATTAATTTTGAAGAAAAGTTTTATGTCAGCACATAAATTCCTTGTCAGTAAAAATGAAACTATGTGTCGATGTATTTCTATTCCAGATGACTGAGCAAATTACCAGCTGTGTGACTTTAATATCGTAAATTTATTTCTTGAGCTTTAAAACGACAAAGTTTGAGAAGATAATCTCTAGAATTTCTAATACCAGACTCTCAAGCTTGCTAGCAGGAGAGGAAAACTTTCCAGTTCTTTGACACCTTAAATAGGGTTTTCTACATGGATCTTTGCCTGTCACGGTGCTGCTCTTTGTGGTATATGCTTCAGATTTCAGAGTCACAGGAGATTATATTTATGTATACACACATGCATCACATAGGGCACACATGATATGTAATATTATTAATATAATGAAATTATGTTAATATTAAAAATATCTATTGTGTTAGAAATCCATCTGAAAAGGCTGGAGCCAATCCAAAACCTGCTAATATATATATGGGAGAATCCTCTCCCTTACATAGACTCTGGAAATTGATAAATTGTTATTTTCTCCAATTGTTGCTACTTAGATAACTATACAATTGCATCATATATGTATGCTTATTTTTATTTATTTGTTGAATAATGACTGTGAATGTTTTTTTATAATTTTGGTTTTGGTTTGGCTCTTCTCTGAATTGTATACCTATATCTTTCCTAATTTCCCATCAAGAGTTATGGGACATTTTCTTTGAAATAATTGTGAAAGCACTAAGGTCCTGGTTCACCTTATAAACCAACTCATTTAAGATAGAGCTTTACAGAGAGCAGATTGGTAGTTACTGAGCATGTATAATGGGGAGAAGAGAGAGATTTTGGTAATTCAATGCTTGAGGTTAGAGCAGGAGTAACGGGTATTCAAGGTGATAGATATGCTTTTGAGGTTGACTCAATTATTCACTGAGTATACCTGTACCCCAACATCACTTTGTGTCCCATAAATATGGACAATTATAATTTTTTCACTATCCAAAGGAAAAATGGTAGAATCTTAAAAGTTATTATAATTATTTCATTTGCTTAAAAAGCAAAGTTCTATTATAGGTATAAATGAATTTTACTCAAAGTATTTCCGGCATATATTGGTTAAGTACCTGTTCATGCCGGGACACACACATGCATATACACACACACCATGAGGCATAGAAAATGATTTAAGTAGCTTGAACTAGTTTACTTTAGAATTAAAACCATCTGTAATGTCAAATCATATTTTAGCAAGCTGTTGCATAGTATGTGGAAAGAACACAATAGAAATAAAATGTGGCTTGAGATACTTTTCCAGTTGAAGAATTTTGAAATGACTCAATGTCAGACAGCAATAAAGTGTTTAAGAATAGTGGGGAATAAAGGAGAACTACACAACCATGCATAAATAGTTAAAATCTGTGTATAACCAAAGTGTGGAACTGATCAAGATCTAGGACAGGGAAGGAGAAAAAAAAAAAACAGGAGTTAGTGGGAAAAAATGGAAAGATAAGCAGAATATGGTCACAGACAGATTCCCAGCTGCTGAGTTTATAACTGATTTTTTGATTCTTTGGTTGGTTGTTTTTTTAGGCACAGTCTCTCTATGTATCCCAGGCTAGCGTCAAGATCATGATCTTCCGGACTGAGCTTCCCAAGTGCTGGAATTATAGTTGTGCATCAGCAGACCCAATCCTCTAAATTGATTCCTAAAATGTAATTCTCTAGAGAGCTAGTACATTTTGAGTGTTTTGCTTTTACAACACAAGCCTTCCCTGGTGTATCTCTTGCCATACACATCCTTTCAGTAAATGATGTGAGGAAGAAAACAAAGGAAAAGACCTGTGATCTGAGTCTGGACTAAGAGCAAAGAGAAAGTATGTTGTGAGAGCAGAGTGAATATCCTTTTTGCAGAACCAAGAAATTGAGAGTCAGAATTAGTTAATTTTTTCTAAGTCCAAAAATCCTCATATATTTTGAGAATGACAAAGAATTGCCTATAGGCCATTTTCTCCTAAGATTAGAAAATCGCTGATCTCTAAGTATCATAAAATTATAAACTTGTTTTTGAATATCCAATTACTTTAATACCAGCTATCTCATGTTAATCTTTGTCATTCTGTTTTCCTCACTTTTTGAATGTCTTTTTGACCCCTCTTTACCTTGCTATATCCTTTCTGATCTTTGAGGCACAGCTCAAATATATCTCTAATGGACTTCCCTACATGAGCATATATTTTATGGGGAAATAATGATGATTGCCATTTTAGGCAAGTCATGTTAAAATTTAGGTGCAAGAAATCTTGGCTGTTTAAAGTGTAGAAGTAAGCTTACAATAAAGATGAAGATAGTATATATTGATGTGGAAATGTTTTATATAGAGGTGATAGTTGAAAGTGCAATTGGAAAAAGATTTTCAAGAAAGTTAAACCCTTTTATCATGATGGGACTTGAGTTTGAACTCAGGACTTCACTCTTGAAAAGCAAGTGCTCTACCACTTGAGCCAAATCTCCAGTCTACATTGCTGTGGTAATTTTGGAAATGAAATCTCACAAACTATTTGTCCAGGCTGGCCTCGCATTGTGATCCTCCCAAATATCTAGGATTACAACCATAAGTATCCAGCTGAAAGTGAGAAATTAAGGGAAGATACAGTGCAGGAAGTCATTTTTTTTTCATTTTTATTAGCATGCATTCATTATATAGGGGGTATTCATTGTGCCATCTCCCAATAGACTTACATTGTATATTGGTTAGATTGTCCCAACCATTCCCCCTGCCTCCCTGCCCTACAGCGTTCTTCCCACCCCACTTAAAACAATTTCGAGAAGTTTCAACATTTTATTTCATATAAGTATATGAAGCCCATCAACAGTATACCCTCACCTTCGCTTCCTCCATTCACTCTCTCACAGCCACAATTATCCCCCCACACACCATACCCATTTCACAGTTTTGTCTTTCATTATTAGTTCCAAAGTCAATGTTCAAAAGGGTTTCTCGATGTATCCCAGCTGTAAAAATGCTTTACTTCATTCAGTTCAACTCCCTCTGTTACTCTCCCTTCTCTCTCCCTTCCCATTAAATGTGTACAGGGTCATGTTTGTTTTGGTTTATACATTTATCTTTTGGGTCTATCTTCCACATATCAGAGAAAACATGCAAAGGTTTTGTCTTTCTGAAACTGGCTTTCTAACTATGACTAACATTGTTATGTGCCTCACTACCACTTGCTGTAATTTTTATTTTTGTAATGTTACAATATTTATTTCTATGCAATGAAATAAATATTTTCAGTATGTTATTTCATGATCTTTTAATCTCAAAAGGCTAAGATTGTTTTATTCATTTTTACAGCAATAACTTTAGTGATTTAAAGAATGAATATATTACATTAAAATAACATTTGCTAAGTATTATTTGGTATACTATTTTTAAAATGATTGATTTCTAAAAGTACAATATAAATGTTCTACTTTTCCCTGAAAATGATGGGAATACAAAATAACTTGGGAAGGTAAGATTTTTGGTGAACAAGTTTTAATAACCTAATGAAAAATTTTACTGCTGTATTATAATGTAACTAAAAGTATATGGCATATATGCTAAATGCAAAATAATCATAATTTCAATAAGTAATATTTCATTTAATAATATTGACAGCACTGATAAATATTAGCCCATATAGTATAAGAATATGATTTCATAAAGTAATTAATATTATACATCAGCTATACCAATATAAGTCAGTTTAAAAGACAAAATAATATGAAACCGCACTTTTTTTACATTATATGAGTTATAACAAAGAGACAAATTTCAAATATGATGCAAACCTACAACCTGAGATTAAGATGTGAGCCAACAGAGAGAGAAATATTGAGAATACCCAGAAAAATTATTTGTCTGGTAAGCTGATTACTGGGTAGAAATTGTACTCTGTCATCACTTTTGAATAGCTCCCTTTGAAAACATGTAAAACACCTGTGTTTCACAAGCTTTTTTTCTAAGTATACTCTTAAGCCAATGAATATGTTTTGCTTAGCAGGGGGGAGGTATCTAAAATGTAGGAGAAAAATATACAAAACAAATAAAATTTAAATACTGATTTTGTTGATATTATGTTAAAATTTTATCTTATGAAATAAATATTAAATATTTTAGTTTTTCCATAATTCTAAAGTAATTATTAAAAACTGTTATTACTGCTATCAATTCATAGTTTCATAGTACTACAGATGGTATTTAGTACTTTGCCTATTCACATCTCTAATGTACACATTCACCTAAGCGAGGGTATACCATCATGACTGATTTATCATTAGACATTTTCATTTATCAAAAAATTAACTTGAGACTCACACTGAAAATATTTTTTATTCATATATCATTTACTCATGTTTTAATGGAAGTGATTTTGATATTATGCAATGCAATTTGTGACATGACAACATTTACTTAATTTAAGAAAATTTTCTTCTTCATCTCCCTTGAAGTCATAAGTCACAATTAACTCACAAGTAACTTGCAACTATAAAATTATGCTACACTGAATAATATTTTTGTTAACATATAAGTCTGTGCATTTATGGTCATTAAACAGAGCAGTAAGATTTTCATGACAAGGTTGGACAGCTCTTACTCAATATATTATGTTGTCTAAATAACTTCCACTTGCTTGCTTGGTAAGTACCACATGCCTGTTCCACAGATATGATTTCCAACTTGATTAAGTAGTTCAAATTTCAATTAGAAAGGACAAAATAAGGAAGGGTACTCTAAGCTTATAGTATGTAATTTTAAGAAATAACCAAATGTAAAAAGAAGGAAGACAATTGAAGATGTTCAAATTCATTTTCTTCCTGAAAATTAATAGTTCCCATGCTTACAAACTCATTCCCTCTTCATAGAATGTGAATACAGACCAAGACTTTACTTCAATCATGGAACACAAATGGTGGAATAATGACAAGATAAAATCATTAAAATATGATTAGGGTCACTGATTTTGCATAATCAATCTGAATATTGAACTTTGCTAGTATTCAAGATTTTTTCCATGTAATGTGTAATTTACTGAAGAAAAGTAAACTTCTCTTAAGACAAATTTTAGAAGGAGATAGTTTTTATCTTATTATCTGAGCTAAGAATAAGATTCTGAAGTATGGGTTCTAATAACCCTGACACATAGCAATAATAATTATTTGAGAAGTCTTTGAATCATTGCTTTAAGAAAGTTTTAAACGTCATTCCTGAAGTTATTTGTTTGGAAAGGTAGTCTGCCTAAGGTTCTGAGCAACCTACACTTGCTTGCTGAGTGTGGAGGCAGAAGGTTTATCTGCCTTTTGATACTGAGCAATTTCTCTGAATACACAGCACAACCATCTGGTAGCTCAATACAACTATATGATGATTCCTCTCCAGCTGCTTACTTCACAGGGTAAGGTAGACTGGCTTATTTGCTGCTTGCTTAAAAACTGCAAAACCCCACACTTCTTCACCTATTCCACACTTATAATTTGTACAGATTTAATTGGTGCCCATCAAATCTCCCCGCAAAATTTGAGTACAGGTTTAAAAATGTCTGTATTCTGAAATTCCAGCTACTACTTTAACAATGTTTTTTATCTGATACAGGAGTTTTCATAAGCATCCATACCATTATGCTAGTTTTACGTATCAGCTTGCAAGTGAGGTAAAATGTCAGCTTCCACAGTTCTTGAAGTGGTTGAACTCTTTATTAAACACTTTATCAATATTTAATTTTACCATAAAATATAAATCTAAGCTGGTTTTATTTTACAGTTCTGATTACAATTTCAATCATCCTTTTACTTGTTTTGGGGGTATCGGTTCACTAGTGGTACTAAGTGTGAGAACTATCTTCATGTGATTGGAACTATCTTTTTCACTTCCAAGTCTGCCAAGTTTCTTTGCCTTTTTCCTTTTCTTCTTCTTCCTCTACATTTGTAGAATTTTTCTTCAAAATTCCTCAAATTTCAGTCTTTTTATTGGTGAATACTTAAAATTTATTTTTAGATATTCCTAAACAGACTATATCTTTCCTGTTGGTTTATCTATAACAATGCACTTAATATTTTAATGTGTGTGCTAAAAATCACTTATAATTTCCTGATCATGGAATGTAAGTACGCTTTGGATTTGTGATTCAGATGTTTTATGTGATCTACACCATTGAATTCTCTCCTTCATGGTTCAAACTTTGCAGATTAGTCTTTTCTCAGAAGCTAAGGCAAAAAACAAAATAAAACAAAAACAAACAACAAAAAATCCTTATCTGTAGTAAGATGATCTTTCTAAACTCTTTCTACCAAGACCCACATGAAGTGTTGTTTTATCCTAATATCAAAATGTTGAAATGAAGCTATGATCATACACAATATGTATATGGCTCTTATGATGTAGAAAATGCAATTTTGACTCCTTTATTATTAATAATTCACATCATTCATGATCACCAGAAATGATCGAGTGACCCCTGTGAATTTGTCTAAGAGATTTTCTTTAATGCCACAGTAATTTAAATATACTTCTCTCTCTATTCTGTTAGCCTGTTTACATAATTTTCCTTACTTGTCATGAAATGAAGTTTTATTCATATTTGATTGCCTACCTATTCATTGGATTATTCATATTTGGGTGTTTAATTTTTTGAGTTCTTTATATATCCTGGATATTGATCCCCGGTCATATAAATAATGTAAAAAATTTTTTCTGAATCTTTTGGCTATTTCTTCACTCTGTTAATTATTTTCTTTGATATGAAGAAGCTTTTGAATTTGATGTAATCCATTTGTCAAGTCTTGCTATTACTGAAGTACTTTGAGAACTGAAATCCTATTCAGATACTGATTGTGTATGGCTATATATTGAAATGTTTGCTTATGTTTTCCTCTAATCGAGTCAAAATTTCAAGTCTTAGATTGAGTATTTGAGTAATTTTGAGTTGGTTTTCCTGTAGTGTGAGAGTTAGGAAACTAGTTCTACTCTTCCACATTTGGATATCTACACCAACACCATTTGTTAAAGAAATTATCTTTTCTCCAGCTTATATTTTGGAATCTTTGTCAAGAATCAGATGGTTATAGAAGCATTGGTTTAATTCTGAGTTCACTGTTATATTCCATTGGTTTATTTGCCTGTTTTGTGTCAGTATCATGCTATAAGTTTTGTATGGCTCTGTAGTTTAATGTGAGATCAGGAATTCTGATACCTATAAGATTTCTCTTTTTGCATAAGATTATTTGAAGGTTGAGAGTCTATTATGCTTTACATATGAATTTTAAGATCATGTTCTTTTACTTTTGTTAAGAATGTCTGGAAGTTTTGGAAATTTCATCGAATCTGTAGAATATTTTTGATACTACAGCCATTTTAACTATATTAATCCTACAGATCCATGAAAATAAGAGGACTTTCCATTCTGTAGCACCTTCTTCAATTTCTTTCTTTGGTGTTTTATCATTTTCACTGTAGTGGTCTTTAACATACTTGGTTAGGTTTATTACTCATTTCTTTTTTTTTCCTTTGGTGGATATGGTGGGACAGGGCTATTATGAATGGGATTATTTTCCTGTTCACTTTCTAAACAAATTAATTATTAATATAAAGAAAAACTACTATCTTTTATGTTGATTTTGCATCCTGCTACTTTGCTGAAAGTTTTCTAGGTGTTTTCTGGTGGAATATTGAAGGTATTTTTACTATTTAATTATCAGCAAATAGAGAAAATCATATTTCTTTTTTTTTCCATTCATATCTGTTCTATTTCTTTACTCTTACTGCTCTGGCTGGGATTCCAAGCACTATATTGAATAGGAGTGGTGCAAGTATTGGAAACACTTTCAATGCTTTTCCTGTTGCATATAATATTGGCTATTGTTTTGCCATTTATAGCCTTTAATATGCTGAGATCTGACCAGTCTTTCTAGTTTCTTCAATGCTCTTCTCATGAGGGAATATCGAGTTTTGCCAAAGGCTGTTCTCTATCTGCTGGGCTGATCCTGGGACTTTAATTCTTGATTCTACTTACTATGTTACATCTATGAATTGGGATATAGTGAACCAAGCTTGCATCTGTGGGATGAAACCAACTTGATCATGGTACATGATGCTTATTGCACGATGTTGAATTCAGTTTACAAGTATTTTATTGAGAAAATTTGTGTCTCTATTCATCAAGGAAATTGGTCTATGGAGTTATTTTCCATTGTGTCATTTTCTGATTTTAACTTCAGTGTAACATTGGCATCATAGAATGAATTTGGGACTGTTTCTTTGTCTTTTATTTTATAGACTAGTTTGAGAAGCATCAGTGTTGAGTTACTTAAAGGTTTGGTAGAATTCAGCAGTGAATCTGTTTGGTAGAATTCAGCAGTGAATCTGTTTGGTCCTGGGTTTTGATTTATTGGGGAAGTTTATTATTATTTCAAGTCTCATTCCTGGTTATTGATCTGTTTAGATTTAGTATATACTCTTGTTTCACTTCTGGTAGGTCATATGAGGCTAGAAATTGATTCATTTCTTCTACATCAACCAGTTCATTATAATGTTAATTTTCAATGATCTTATTTAATTAGGCAGTATCTGTCATATCATGCCTTCTCTTTCATTTCTAATTTTATTAATTTGGATATTGTCCCTCTCTATTTTGGTTAGTTGGCTAGGGGTTTGTCTGTCCTATTTATCTTTTCAAAGAACCAACTATTTCTTTCATTTATTCTTCGTATTGTTCTTACATTTCCTTCTAACCAATTGCTCCTCTGATCATTATTTCTTTCTTTCTATTCATTTGGGATTTTTTTTGTGTGTTTTCTAAACTCTCTAGATTATTATGTTATTTATCTGAAATATATGAGCCTCTTCTAATTTTGGCTTAAAATATGCCTTGTCAGATATGAGTATAACAACTTTTACTTGCTTTTAATTTCCATTTGCTTGGAATGCCATTTTCCATGCTTTCACTTTCAGCTTCTCTGTCTCTTTAATAGTGAAGTGGGTTTTTGAGTCCTGTTTCTAATCTAATTTGTGAGTCTGTGTTTTTTAATTGGAGATTTAAGGTCATTTATATTTGTGGTTGTTATTGAAATACATGTATTAATTTTTGTTCTTTTTTTGTTGTAAATACTCTGTTCTTCTTTCTCCATTATTCATCTTAGAAGTATTCTAGTAAGACTATTTAATAGTGTTTCTAATTCTCATTTGTGTATCTATTTCACTTATTTTCTTCCCCAACTCTCATGATTATCTTTCTTCCTCTTCTGCATGCAGTATTCCTTTAAGGATCTTTTGCAATGCTGGCTTGGAGGTCATGAATGGCTTCAGTTTATGCTTATAATAGAACATCTATTTCTTCTTAGAACTGAAGGGATAACTTTGCTGGATATGATAATCTTGGTTGGCAGTTATTTTGCTTCAGGGTTTAAAATATACCAATCCATGCTATTATTGCTTTTATGATTTCTGTTGAGAAATCTGCTTTTTTTGAAGGGAATTTCAGTCTTTGAATAATTTCATCCAGCCTTCAGAATTCTTGCTTTACTTTGTGTTCTTGTCATTTGAACTATAATATAAGGTAAAGAAGCATTTTTATCATTCTGTCTAGTAATATTTCTATATGCTTCCTGTTCTTGTTGTCCATATCTTTCTCTAAATTTGGGAAACATTTTCCTATTACTTCACCAACTAGTCTTCTATACCCTTAATCTGTATTTGTACATCATTTTCCATTCAAAGAATTTGGAATAATTGTCTCTTAATTGTGTCCCAGAATTCTTGAATGTTGTGACCATATTTTTTTCTTTTATGCTATCTGAATGTAATAATTCCTCAGCCTTTTCTTCATTCCCTGACATTTTTTCTTCTGCCTGGTTTAATTGGTGATGTTTTCCACTGAGATATTTACATAATTTATTGAGCTTTTTATTTACAAGATTTCTGGATTTTTTTTCAGGCTGTTTTTCCTGAATTTTTCAACCAACTTGCATAATTTCTCATTCAAGTTTTTGAATTTCTCTTCTAAGTCTTGAATTGACTTTTTTACTTTATTCATTTGTTTAGCTGAATCATCTTTGAGACCAGTGATCATTTTTAAAACAAGACTTTTGAATTATTTCTCTCGTATTTTAATCATTTCATTGTCTTTGAATTTATATATTGAATATTTGTAATATTTTGGAGGAGTCATATTGCCTTACTTTTTCATATATGTTATGCTTCTTTGTTGTAATTTACACAAATTTTGGGTTGGATATTCTTTTCAGTTTTTCATGTGAGGCTGGAATTCTGAAATCAAACACAAATACCAAATTTAAAATAAGAAAGAGATAATTTTGGGAAGGATATCAATGGTTTCTAAAAATAAAAATGTAAGAAATGCAGAACAGATAATCAATAAATAAATTATGCTAATGTGTTCACCTCAACACACAGCAAAACAAATTCATAATTTGTCACAGTTCATTTATCAAATTGGTAAACATTTTACATAATAATGAGCAAAGTTTTTGTGTTCAAGAAATGAATAAATATTATGAAGCTGCTAATAAAATAATTTACATATAGTGACTAAATAATATGAGAAATAGAAGTTAGACTAACAAAAACTAAACAAATAAGATGCTCAAAATTTCACATCTTAGTCTATTTCTATTGATGTATGCTGAGGAAATAAGGAATGTATATCATGTATTCTTGAGAAATACTTTAATTGGTAAACATTCAAATTCCAAACATGGAGGTTTACTTAATAAATATATGAGCTTCCCCTATTAAATAAGCCCTTTTGCAATTAGTAGTAAAAAAGTGTTACATGCAAGAATAGTATGCAAGAATTTCACAATTTATTAAAAACTATGATGGATCCTATCTGGGCCCAGTTTTAAATAAAGCAATTATTACCTTCAGTAACAGAATTTTAACAATAATCATATTGGAAGTTATCACAGATCTACAAAATTTGTAATTATTTAAAATGTACACTTTGTGTTTTCCACAATTTCCAAAATTCCTATTTAATAATTTTTATAAAAATATATATTTTAAATGTCTTACGAAAAGACTGAATGTGAGTTTTTATTCATTTTATTTTATTTTGGTACAGTGGGGTTTCAACAGAGCCTCACTCTGTGCATTTTAATAAAGCAGAATGGGAGGTACTTTTTCTCCCACTGAGAAAGTACCAACCTTGTCTCATGTCTTCTCTTCTTCTTTTAAGAATCATGCTGATAAGAATACTTAGTGTATGTGTCTCATCGACCTTCAGAGATTAATTTTGAAGAAAAGTTTTATGTCAGCACATAAATTCCTTGTCAGTAAAAATGAAACTATGTGTCGATGTATTTCTATTCCAGATGACTGAGCAAATTACCAGCTGTGTGACTTTAATATCGTAAATTTATTTCTTGAGCTTTAAAACGACAAAGTTTGAGAAGATAATCTCTAGAATTTCTAATACCAGACTCTCAAGCTTGCTAGCAGGAGAGGAAAACTTTCCAGTTCTTTGACACCTTAAATAGGGTTTTCTACATGGATCTTTGCCTGTCACGGTGCTGCTCTTTGTGGTATATGCTTCAGATTTCAGAGTCACAGGAGATTATATTTATGTATACACACATGCATCACATAGGGCACACATGATATGTAATATTATTAATATAATGAAATTATGTTAATATTAAAAATATCTATTGTGTTAGAAATCCATCTGAAAAGGCTGGAGCCAATCCAAAACCTGCTAATATATATATGGGAGAATCCTCTCCCTTACATAGACTCTGGAAATTGATAAATTGTTATTTTCTCCAATTGTTGCTACTTAGATAACTATACAATTGCATCATATATGTATGCTTATTTTTATTTATTTGTTGAATAATGACTGTGAATGTTTTTTTATAATTTTGGTTTTGGTTTGGCTCTTCTCTGAATTGTATACCTATATCTTTCCTAATTTCCCATCAAGAGTTATGGGACATTTTCTTTGAAATAATTGTGAAAGCACTAAGGTCCTGGTTCACCTTATAAACCAACTCATTTAAGATAGAGCTTTACAGAGAGCAGATTGGTAGTTACTGAGCATGTATAATGGGGAGAAGAGAGAGATTTTGGTAATTCAATGCTTGAGGTTAGAGCAGGAGTAACGGGTATTCAAGGTGATAGATATGCTTTTGAGGTTGACTCAATTATTCACTGAGTATACCTGTACCCCAACATCACTTTGTGTCCCATAAATATGGACAATTATAATTTTTTCACTATCCAAAGGAAAAATGGTAGAATCTTAAAAGTTATTATAATTATTTCATTTGCTTAAAAAGCAAAGTTCTATTATAGGTATAAATGAATTTTACTCAAAGTATTTCCGGCATATATTGGTTAAGTACCTGTTCATGCCGGGACACACACATGCATATACACACACACCATGAGGCATAGAAAATGATTTAAGTAGCTTGAACTAGTTTACTTTAGAATTAAAACCATCTGTAATGTCAAATCATATTTTAGCAAGCTGTTGCATAGTATGTGGAAAGAACACAATAGAAATAAAATGTGGCTTGAGATACTTTTCCAGTTGAAGAATTTTGAAATGACTCAATGTCAGACAGCAATAAAGTGTTTAAGAATAGTGGGGAATAAAGGAGAACTACACAACCATGCATAAATAGTTAAAATCTGTGTATAACCAAAGTGTGGAACTGATCAAGATCTAGGACAGGGAAGGAGAAAAAAAAAAAACAGGAGTTAGTGGGAAAAAATGGAAAGATAAGCAGAATATGGTCACAGACAGATTCCCAGCTGCTGAGTTTATAACTGATTTTTTGATTCTTTGGTTGGTTGTTTTTTTAGGCACAGTCTCTCTATGTATCCCAGGCTAGCGTCAAGATCATGATCTTCCGGACTGAGCTTCCCAAGTGCTGGAATTATAGTTGTGCATCAGCAGACCCAATCCTCTAAATTGATTCCTAAAATGTAATTCTCTAGAGAGCTAGTACATTTTGAGTGTTTTGCTTTTACAACACAAGCCTTCCCTGGTGTATCTCTTGCCATACACATCCTTTCAGTAAATGATGTGAGGAAGAAAACAAAGGAAAAGACCTGTGATCTGAGTCTGGACTAAGAGCAAAGAGAAAGTATGTTGTGAGAGCAGAGTGAATATCCTTTTTGCAGAACCAAGAAATTGAGAGTCAGAATTAGTTAATTTTTTCTAAGTCCAAAAATCCTCATATATTTTGAGAATGACAAAGAATTGCCTATAGGCCATTTTCTCCTAAGATTAGAAAATCGCTGATCTCTAAGTATCATAAAATTATAAACTTGTTTTTGAATATCCAATTACTTTAATACCAGCTATCTCATGTTAATCTTTGTCATTCTGTTTTCCTCACTTTTTGAATGTCTTTTTGACCCCTCTTTACCTTGCTATATCCTTTCTGATCTTTGAGGCACAGCTCAAATATATCTCTAATGGACTTCCCTACATGAGCATATATTTTATGGGGAAATAATGATGATTGCCATTTTAGGCAAGTCATGTTAAAATTTAGGTGCAAGAAATCTTGGCTGTTTAAAGTGTAGAAGTAAGCTTACAATAAAGATGAAGATAGTATATATTGATGTGGAAATGTTTTATATAGAGGTGATAGTTGAAAGTGCAATTGGAAAAAGATTTTCAAGAAAGTTAAACCCTTTTATCATGATGGGACTTGAGTTTGAACTCAGGACTTCACTCTTGAAAAGCAAGTGCTCTACCACTTGAGCCAAATCTCCAGTCTACATTGCTGTGGTAATTTTGGAAATGAAATCTCACAAACTATTTGTCCAGGCTGGCCTCGCATTGTGATCCTCCCAAATATCTAGGATTACAACCATAAGTATCCAGCTGAAAGTGAGAAATTAAGGGAAGATACAGTGCAGGAAGTCATTTTTTTTTCATTTTTATTAGCATGCATTCATTATATAGGGGGTATTCATTGTGCCATCTCCCAATAGACTTACATTGTATATTGGTTAGATTGTCCCAACCATTCCCCCTGCCTCCCTGCCCTACAGCGTTCTTCCCACCCCACTTAAAACAATTTCGAGAAGTTTCAACATTTTATTTCATATAAGTATATGAAGCCCATCAACAGTATACCCTCACCTTCGCTTCCTCCATTCACTCTCTCACAGCCACAATTATCCCCCCACACACCATACCCATTTCACAGTTTTGTCTTTCATTATTAGTTCCAAAGTCAATGTTCAAAAGGGTTTCTCGATGTATCCCAGCTGTAAAAATGCTTTACTTCATTCAGTTCAACTCCCTCTGTTACTCTCCCTTCTCTCTCCCTTCCCATTAAATGTGTACAGGGTCATGTTTGTTTTGGTTTATACATTTATCTTTTGGGTCTATCTTCCACATATCAGAGAAAACATGCAAAGGTTTTGTCTTTCTGAAACTGGCTTTCTAACTATGACTAACATTGTTATGTGCCTCACTACCACTTGCTGTAATTTTTATTTTTGTAATGTTACAATATTTATTTCTATGCAATGAAATAAATATTTTCAGTATGTTATTTCATGATCTTTTAATCTCAAAAGGCTAAGATTGTTTTATTCATTTTTACAGCAATAACTTTAGTGATTTAAAGAATGAATATATTACATTAAAATAACATTTGCTAAGTATTATTTGGTATACTATTTTTAAAATGATTGATTTCTAAAAGTACAATATAAATGTTCTACTTTTCCCTGAAAATGATGGGAATACAAAATAACTTGGGAAGGTAAGATTTTTGGTGAACAAGTTTTAATAACCTAATGAAAAATTTTACTGCTGTATTATAATGTAACTAAAAGTATATGGCATATATGCTAAATGCAAAATAATCATAATTTCAATAAGTAATATTTCATTTAATAATATTGACAGCACTGATAAATATTAGCCCATATAGTATAAGAATATGATTTCATAAAGTAATTAATATTATACATCAGCTATACCAATATAAGTCAGTTTAAAAGACAAAATAATATGAAACCGCACTTTTTTTACATTATATGAGTTATAACAAAGAGACAAATTTCAAATATGATGCAAACCTACAACCTGAGATTAAGATGTGAGCCAACAGAGAGAGAAATATTGAGAATACCCAGAAAAATTATTTGTCTGGTAAGCTGATTACTGGGTAGAAATTGTACTCTGTCATCACTTTTGAATAGCTCCCTTTGAAAACATGTAAAACACCTGTGTTTCACAAGCTTTTTTTCTAAGTATACTCTTAAGCCAATGAATATGTTTTGCTTAGCAGGGGGGAGGTATCTAAAATGTAGGAGAAAAATATACAAAACAAATAAAATTTAAATACTGATTTTGTTGATATTATGTTAAAATTTTATCTTATGAAATAAATATTAAATATTTTAGTTTTTCCATAATTCTAAAGTAATTATTAAAAACTGTTATTACTGCTATCAATTCATAGTTTCATAGTACTACAGATGGTATTTAGTACTTTGCCTATTCACATCTCTAATGTACACATTCACCTAAGCGAGGGTATACCATCATGACTGATTTATCATTAGACATTTTCATTTATCAAAAAATTAACTTGAGACTCACACTGAAAATATTTTTTATTCATATATCATTTACTCATGTTTTAATGGAAGTGATTTTGATATTATGCAATGCAATTTGTGACATGACAACATTTACTTAATTTAAGAAAATTTTCTTCTTCATCTCCCTTGAAGTCATAAGTCACAATTAACTCACAAGTAACTTGCAACTATAAAATTATGCTACACTGAATAATATTTTTGTTAACATATAAGTCTGTGCATTTATGGTCATTAAACAGAGCAGTAAGATTTTCATGACAAGGTTGGACAGCTCTTACTCAATATATTATGTTGTCTAAATAACTTCCACTTGCTTGCTTGGTAAGTACCACATGCCTGTTCCACAGATATGATTTCCAACTTGATTAAGTAGTTCAAATTTCAATTAGAAAGGACAAAATAAGGAAGGGTACTCTAAGCTTATAGTATGTAATTTTAAGAAATAACCAAATGTAAAAAGAAGGAAGACAATTGAAGATGTTCAAATTCATTTTCTTCCTGAAAATTAATAGTTCCCATGCTTACAAACTCATTCCCTCTTCATAGAATGTGAATACAGACCAAGACTTTACTTCAATCATGGAACACAAATGGTGGAATAATGACAAGATAAAATCATTAAAATATGATTAGGGTCACTGATTTTGCATAATCAATCTGAATATTGAACTTTGCTAGTATTCAAGATTTTTTCCATGTAATGTGTAATTTACTGAAGAAAAGTAAACTTCTCTTAAGACAAATTTTAGAAGGAGATAGTTTTTATCTTATTATCTGAGCTAAGAATAAGATTCTGAAGTATGGGTTCTAATAACCCTGACACATAGCAATAATAATTATTTGAGAAGTCTTTGAATCATTGCTTTAAGAAAGTTTTAAACGTCATTCCTGAAGTTATTTGTTTGGAAAGGTAGTCTGCCTAAGGTTCTGAGCAACCTACACTTGCTTGCTGAGTGTGGAGGCAGAAGGTTTATCTGCCTTTTGATACTGAGCAATTTCTCTGAATACACAGCACAACCATCTGGTAGCTCAATACAACTATATGATGATTCCTCTCCAGCTGCTTACTTCACAGGGTAAGGTAGACTGGCTTATTTGCTGCTTGCTTAAAAACTGCAAAACCCCACACTTCTTCACCTATTCCACACTTATAATTTGTACAGATTTAATTGGTGCCCATCAAATCTCCCCGCAAAATTTGAGTACAGGTTTAAAAATGTCTGTATTCTGAAATTCCAGCTACTACTTTAACAATGTTTTTTATCTGATACAGGAGTTTTCATAAGCATCCATACCATTATGCTAGTTTTACGTATCAGCTTGCAAGTGAGGTAAAATGTCAGCTTCCACAGTTCTTGAAGTGGTTGAACTCTTTATTAAACACTTTATCAATATTTAATTTTACCATAAAATATAAATCTAAGCTGGTTTTATTTTACAGTTCTGATTACAATTTCAATCATCCTTTTACTTGTTTTGGGGGTATCGGTTCACTAGTGGTACTAAGTGTGAGAACTATCTTCATGTGATTGGAACTATCTTTTTCACTTCCAAGTCTGCCAAGTTTCTTTGCCTTTTTCCTTTTCTTCTTCTTCCTCTACATTTGTAGAATTTTTCTTCAAAATTCCTCAAATTTCAGTCTTTTTATTGGTGAATACTTAAAATTTATTTTTAGATATTCCTAAACAGACTATATCTTTCCTGTTGGTTTATCTATAACAATGCACTTAATATTTTAATGTGTGTGCTAAAAATCACTTATAATTTCCTGATCATGGAATGTAAGTACGCTTTGGATTTGTGATTCAGATGTTTTATGTGATCTACACCATTGAATTCTCTCCTTCATGGTTCAAACTTTGCAGATTAGTCTTTTCTCAGAAGCTAAGGCAAAAAACAAAATAAAACAAAAACAAACAACAAAAAATCCTTATCTGTAGTAAGATGATCTTTCTAAACTCTTTCTACCAAGACCCACATGAAGTGTTGTTTTATCCTAATATCAAAATGTTGAAATGAAGCTATGATCATACACAATATGTATATGGCTCTTATGATGTAGAAAATGCAATTTTGACTCCTTTATTATTAATAATTCACATCATTCATGATCACCAGAAATGATCGAGTGACCCCTGTGAATTTATGTAGATAATTCAAAGATCAGACAGGTCTGAATATTCATTCTTAGCTGTTAAGCTAAGAAGCACACATTTGAATAATAATTTACAGAGTAATAATTTAATTGATGAAAGTACTATGTATTTGTATACACACACATATACATAGGTAACATGCTAAGGCAAAATCCCTCTGAACAATGAACAGGCAGTGAAACAATAAAGGACTGGAATACAAAGCAGGTCATGCTGATGCCAGGGTAAGAATGGGAGGGGGAGGGTAAATGGAGAGGATAAAGGTTGATGGATATGGTTGAAGCAATTTCTCTACATGTATGAATATGGAACACTGAAATCAAAGTCATTTCAAGAAGGGGAATAGGAGAAGAAGGAGAATAATGCAGAGGATAAATCCAACTAGGGTATAACATATGTGTATATAGATATAGAAATGTCACAATGGAAAAACCCCATATTACTATTGTAAATTAATAATTTTTTTTAAAAAAATCATGAAACAATCAAAAAATATAATAAAACTTACATTCTGATATCAGTAACAAATTATTTTAGTAGTACTATCAAGCTAGGATCATAATTCATAAAGCTTGAAATCCGGTAACCTATCACCATCACTACCAAATTCCAAATTGTCCCCATTATGTCACTAATGAAAGCACTACTGCCAACAGGTTGTGGTGATATTTTTCAAAATTTTTGTCATTATTGTTCTTTGTGAAACTAACAAAGTAAGCAGCTTAGAGGAGTGTGATGGAGATATTTTGACAACTTATAGATGAAGGTATACAATCACCATCTTGAATTTCCTTGATGATCTTGAACTAACTCACAAGTTAGATTTGAGTAAACAGATTGCAGGATGGTTCCATCCAGCTGCTTCCTGACACATTATTGCCATAGATAATAAGTAAAAGTTATCAATGTCAAATGATCTTCTTTAATAAATGAAAGTATTTAGCATCAACTGATCCTATTTATCCATTGCCATGGAGGGTGGAGGATGAAGTAAAACATACATGTCTACAAGAGATATGAGAAAGTTCCTTGGAACTTTGTTGGAATATTGATGATTTTTAATAATAACTTGGGATCTTATGGAATTTTATAATATTGAGATTCTACTTTTTGGCTTGAATTACATGAAAAAGTTACAAAAACTCCACTTGTTGTCTACTTTTAAATATCTAAAGCTCCACAACTGATTGAATCACTGAAACCATCCTTGCTGATAGTTAACTCTCATTGACATGTTTCAAGAAAATGCCAAAGCATTTTGAGGTTCAGTTCCCTGCCTGAGAAAAGAAGATAGCAATATTTTTCCCATACTACAAACATCATAAATTTTATGTTAGATATTATATTTCATATTACAAATATTGGATAGTATACATAAGCATTGTATATAACCTGGTATGTAATATAAATAGATAAAGACTACATATATATATATATAATTATATAATTTATATAATTATATAATTATATATATATATATATAATTTGGTTTATACACAACATGTATTATAACCACCACAGTTGATACATATTATAAACATTTTATATTGTAAACACTTGTATAAATATTTTAATTCAAGTAATTCTTACAGCAATCATATGAATTATGAATCTTTATTTTCTAAATCTTATATTTAGTACTTTTTAAGTCATATCACCTTCCCTTATATTTTTGAAGAACACTTAGGGTTAAAATTCTATTAGCCATATCCAACGTGGAAATGTGATGAGGTTATCTGTGAATTTCTTTGATAATTTTTGTGTCAGAAGTTAACTAGTGACAAGGTGCTTGTAGGGTGTTTACAGGTTTCATTTCTTCCCAACACATCATAATTTTCTACTGTTTAAAGGAAATCTATACCCTAGGAGAGAATTTTATGGCTTTGAACATGGCTTCCCAGGAACATAAAAGATTAGGAGTGAAGCTCTTGCTAACTTGAATCAGTAGTATTTGTTATTCGATCCTGGCTTTACTGGATCAGTGTCACTATGTCCAAAAGAAAAGTACAACCAAAGATCCTACGTTCCTTTTATTAGGGAATTCTTAGCATCTTTCCCCTCAAGACAAGTGGTAGCCAAGCGGTTGACATCAGGAGCTTGTCCTGAGTTCTACACACAGTGGGTCTTACTCTTAGACTTCAGAGCCCAGAGTTCAGGATGGCTCTGTCCACTGGGATGAAGCAATGTAGACAGAAAGACTAATCAACACATCAGCCAGAAGGGCTTGAGTTTAAATACAGAGGTAATGGAAAATATTAGAGGTCAGAAACCATATATGTTTAGAGTTTTACAAGAAAGTACAGAATTAAACTTGGTATCCTTAGAAACTGATGGCTGCTGATCGGGGGAGAAAAGTTAAGAGAATTAATCTGGCCAATAATGAATTGAAACTATGATTAAGAAGTGTGAAAATCATTCAAGTTTTGGCACTAAACTTGCAGAACCATCTATAAGTATAATATGTAAAATCATTTTAATATGGAATTACTTTTAATTAGTAAAATTGTTAGTATATAGTCAATTATTTTTTATATAATCAATTTTAAAAATCACATGTAATTAAAGCATAATATTACTTCAAGACGTGCATTAGTTTTTGAGTGCAAAGGTTTCTTATTAAAATTAATATGCAATACTCACTCCAAAATATGAGAGTAAGGCTTTTCTAACTCTTGACCTTGAAAAGCTCAACTTGCCCATGTGAAAATTGTGTTTATTTTTAAAATAAATTCTGTTTATAAAGTGTATTCAAGGATTTCTAACATCTTTGTAATTTACATTCCTTGATTTATAAAAGAAGATGTATCCATATAACACATTTTCAATTGAAGTGATATTGTATCCCACCTAAATGAAACACACAAAAAAAGTATTGGTTTTAAGTGTTCAATACAGAGTTTTCTCTTATTTGTTTTTCATCCTGCTGTACGAACACAGCTTAACAACTGTGATGTTTGATGGAAACTGAAGATATTTTTAAAATCAAAAATAAATAAATTAGATGGCTTATTCAGAATTGCAACAGCTGTGTTTGTATGTTTACAGCCACAGATGTGAGACATATCCAGATGGAAACAAGGTTGTCGGTTGTCAATTCCCTTGAAAAAGAACTACGTAATGTTAGGTATTAAACAACAGTCTTATGGTATTTTTTTGCTATTCATGGAATTCTACAGTTTACTTGACATATATGCCTAATGTAGCTTTCATTTTGTTGTTTCTATTTAGTTTGATCATTTAAAATGATTGTCTTTTTCAATTACATTTCACATAAAAATCTGACAAAGATGCTCAAAGCAGTGTTTCAATTAATGTTGACATTTTTAAACAATCTGATAAAATATCTAGCAAAGTTATAGCTGTGGACTCTAAAAATAATAGCAAATAGAATATGAACTTTTAAGACAGAAATTCACATTTTACAGTAATTGCTCAAATCTCTGTCTAGAAGGTTTTCATAAATGATATTTGCATTTCACTTTGTGCCCGGAACTGAAGTAAACATTTTGTGCATAATTTGATTTTGTTTGTAAACCTTGTGAGAAATCACTGAAGAAAGGACCACAGATGCTCCTCACCTTATGATCAGCTATATCTTAGTTCACCCATCCTGAGTTGAAAATATTGTAAGGTGCAAATCCATTTAATCCAAAAATCTCTTGAACCCAAGCTTATCACAGATCAGTTTAGGGTTGTTTGCCCTTGTGATGGTGGGTAAACTAGGAGCTCAGCTCACTGCCCAGCTTTATAAGAGAACATCACTATCCCACTAAAAGATCAAAATTGAAAATTTTAAAGTCATAATTTTTATTAAATGTATATTTCTTTCGTCTCATCATAAAATCAAAACATTGTAGGCCAAATCATCTTAACTTGGGGACCCTGTGAATTATTGTCCTCCTTGCACAGGTGAATATATGAAGCTTAGAGAGGTTAAGAAACAAAAATACAAAACAAACTTGCCAATGTTTGTATGAATAAGCAAATGATAAAGCATAATTCAGATCTAGAAATTCTGATGACATAGCCCATATCCTCCAGGATAAACTGACCATATGACCTCTAATTATGTCATGTTCTTGCCACATATGATATTATTTCATAATCATCACAATATTGTTATAGTTTAATATAATAATATCATTCTTAAAATGCTGAAGAGGGAAACTGAAACATTGAGATAACAATTGGATTAAGATCAATAAATAGTTCTTCAATGTACTGGAATTCAGAAGATTCTAGAAGTTCTAAAATCCAAATACACTGCAGCCACAGAGTTTCACTTCATGGCCTATTACTGAGGAACAAATGAAATACCTTCCTAATACCAACAGCTGGCAAAGAGTGCTTAGCCTCCTTGGACTCCCCCACCCTGGATCAAATACTTACTCACCCCACTCTCCCTACTTTTGCATTGAATTTTACAGTAGAATAAAGACAGTTTACAAACAAAACTTCTAAAAATTTACCTGCCATTCATTCTTTCTCAGGAAACTACTGGCAGTTACTTACCACTAAAATGAAGATGCAAATCAGGAAAAAGAAAAACAGAATCATAGGTGACACAAAGTGGAGAGAGAGGAAGAGATGAAAGAGACAGAGATAGAGAATATGACAGTGGAAAATAATGTGAAGAAGATAACAATCCAAAATGTATTAGAAAAGAACTTTCATGGGAGGGTCTCTGAGGTTATGACATTTCTCAAATATCAAAATGAGATTGAGAGATTGCAGGTACAGTTCTTTAGTCTAATTTGGTGACAAGTGTTTAAAATGAGAAAGAAAGAGAATCAAAACCAACACACATAACATAATAATATTTAATGCCAATAGAAACAGTATATTTGTAATATATGTACAAATGATATCTATTATCCTACAAAGTAACAAGTGAATACATACATAGTGTCAAAATGAAAAAATAATAAAGTAGCAATGCAAACCTGTAACTTAGAGACACTCCTAAAACATTCAGTAGAAACTTAAAAATTATTGTACCAATGAATGAGAAATTAGCTATTTGTCACTATTTGTCTTCAGTTTTGGAGAACAAAAATTCTATCCATTCTATTTGGATAGAATTAAAACCAATGGATAATCAATTACTGTCTATAAGTTTTAATTACATATTGCCTATAGGATTTAAATATTACAAATAAAAGGCTTACTCTATTCAATTTTTAATACTGAACTCGCACAGGAAGTCAGTCACATTATCATTGATTTGTAGTTTTATTATCTATGTTCGTGTATACTGTAAATTACAAGTTATCTTTACTCCAGATCTCTTATCTACAAATAATAGCAAACTGTATTGAGAGTAATAGCATGGTCTCACTTTTTCCTACAGGGGATTAGTGAAAGGAGTAAATGAATCCCTACCCTGGTGTGGTAGGCAGAATTCTACCATAATCTCCAAGATTCCCAGCATCTAATGTAACAAATACTTTTTCTCAGTGATTCACCCAATGTTTATCTGGGCACTGCTGTGAAAGCATTTTGAAAATATAAATAAAGCCTCAGATCAACTGATTTTATGATAAAGAGATAATCCTCCCCCAGTTTGTGTAAATCAGGTAAACCCTTAAAAGAGACAAGAATCTTCCTGGTGAGAAGCATTCATCAATTCCTGAATGGGATTTGATGCAAGGCAGACTCTATCCTGCTGTCTTAAAGACAGAAGGCGAGGAATACAGAGGCCAGTAGGAGTTGAAATTAGGCCCTACTGGCAACCAGCAAGAAAATGGAAACTAGATCTATACCTAGGAGAAACTGAGTCCTGCCACAGACATGTGAGCTTTAAAAAGGATTCCAGTATTCACATGGAACACAGAGCTGTCATCACCTTGATTTCAGCCTTGTGAGATTCTGAGCAGAGAAACCAGTGTCTGGACTTCTAACCTTTAGATAATAAAATGGTTTGGTTTTAATCCACCACATAAATCGTAATTAGTTGAGCAACAAAGAGAAAATTAATAGACCTGGGAAAATCAAAAATAGGTTTTTGGCATTTTTAGGGAGATGAATTTCTTAAAATAAATATTAACTAAATGTTTAACTGTGAAATTGTAAACTGTTATACAAATATTTCACGTTTGAGGTCTTAATGTAGATATTTGGTGAATAATTGTATACTACAATTATAAACCACAACATACAATGTTATAACAAACTAAAAAAGAAAAAATTGTTAATTAGGAAAATGACGTAAAAGAGAGGACCAGTATTCAGGAATAAATGTGTTCTGAGTTATTCTTTCATTTAGAGTTGAAAAATAGTGAGGACACTAAAAAGAATTAATGAAAGACACTGCATAAGTTGAAATCCTCTCAGCTTCATAGAACAGGCATTCAGAGAAAGTGAAAACAGTCTTAGAATTTCCACATAATATTAGTTGCTATTTGAACACATAACAAAGTAAGGGAGAACTGAGATATTTTTAATCTTTCTTACTTAATGTCAATTTCTTCAAAACGCTTACATCTCTTACAGATATGATATAAAAACTGGGTGGGGAGTTCCTCTGTTTGAACTCAACATAAGAATCAGAGAACCAGAATGAGATATTCAATAAAGAAATTTTTATCTTTTTTGTGTATCATGAAATATCAGAAACCCAGAATGTTGTAGGGAAAACTTAGACATCCAAATTTTGAGTTAAATTCTATTTTCATAGAAGACAATTTTTAGTGATAATAAATAAATATTCAAAGATATTTGAACTTATGGAGAAACTAGTCACCTCTTAGAGCTGCTCAGCAATGTGTGATAGATCTTCATGGAAAAATGTAAAGATACATTATATCCCTGCTAATACCATAAACAGTAAAAAGAATAGGAGAAAAATAGTTTCCTTATGGATTGAAGTACAAAACACTGTAAGCAAAGATGGTGTAAATGGAAAGATAGTTCCATTTACAGAAGGATTGGGTATTAAGGGCTGTCCTCTTGAAAAGTACACTTTATTAAAAACATCATTTACTGGAACAAAGATAGCCTGTACATTACTCTTATTTCAGAAAGTGAAAGATGAAAGATGGGAAGACAAGCCAGGGAGGACAAGGGGCCCGCTTAGAAGCTCTGTAATGTCTGTAAATAAAGAGTCAGTGAGTGACATTTCTTCCACTCACACGTGTGTGTGCATATGTTTGTGTGTGTGCATGTACATGTGTACTTTGCTTTACATTTCCTCTATTTCCTTTATACAAAATTCATTTTCATAAACCTGACTAGACTTTCTGTACTAGCATATAACTGAATTAACCTGGGAAGAAAATCAGAAAAGACTGATGTAGAAAGAATCTTGAAGACATTCAATTTCCTGGTTCCACTCAACCTCAGTTTCACCCTTGCCCTTCCTGGGTACTTGGACCAATAAATCTCATTTTGAACCTGAGCTAGTTTGCATTGACTTTCTGTCATGCTTCGCTAGAGAATGGTCACTACTACAGAGAACTTAATTCAGTACTTGGACACTGCGACCATGACTATATAGACTTTCCAATAAATTACGTGTGTGCTGGGGAAAGGAGTGAGGAAGAATCTTTCAGCCAGCTCCTTGCCCAGACAGCTGGGAAAAACTAAGTGATCTGGAGAGTCATCAATAAATTTGATCATCAGCATAGAGTTTTACAGTATGTAAAATAAAGCCATGCTTTAGTGACAATGCTAATGTGTTTGAATTATTCCCCTCATACAAGTAGATATTAAATTAGGACATAGTATCTTAATTTTTTATTTGCACATGCTTTCTTTTGGACCTAAGATAGTGTAAGACACAGTACTTAGACTACACAGCTCTGAAATTGTTCTTATCCCAGTCTTGGTAAATGTTATATAGATAACACTTCCAAAAAATATGGGGCCAAAATTTTCCTACAGGGAAGAACAATCCTGAAAATGTTCAACCGTCTCAACAGTCAAAAATACTTCTTTTTAAAAGTTTGAAGTTTATAGAAGTATATTTATTAAATGTATAAGAGAGTGTATTTATTTGAATAAAACATATGCACTACAAAGAAATACAACATGTTAGACTCTTCATTCCTGTCCATATGCACTCCCAATTTATGCTATTTGTATTTTGGTTATTCTGAGGTCCTATAATTTCTTGTTTTATATATATATATATATATATATATATTTTTTTTTTTTTTTTAGTATTGGGATTGAACTCAGGGCCTCAAACTTGCTAAGCAGGCACTCTGCCGCTGGAGCCACTCCTCCAGCCCAATTTCTTCTTATATAGACTCTGTGGTCTCTAACCTCTTATCTTTGTCAAGTAACATCATTTTTGTTAAGGCCACACATCTGCAACCATCCCTCATTTCCGTTTAGATATGCACATGCCCACACAAACACACAGAGCTGACTCTGGTTAGATGGCTAAGATGCTTATGGTAGGATTAGAGGTGTTATTTCTCACTGTTCTGATAGAGCAATATGAACACTGCTTTCATAAAATTTATGAAAACACAGCACTGCCCATACTCTTGCTTACACACCCTGCAAATCCAAATGCCTTTTGGGAAAAGAAATTTAGCATATATATATTTTTAAATATCTGGAGTGTTTACAATATTCTACTATCTGCTCAAAATCATGGATTTCAATAACAAACCAATCAATATGTTCTGTATTCTTATGTACCAACACCCATACCATAAAACCATTTAGCAGATATCATTAAAATGTAATCCAGCTGGGTGGTTGGTGTCTCATGCCTGTAATCCTAGCTATTCAGGAGGCAGAAATCAGGAGGATTGCAGTTCAAAGTCAGTCCAGGCAAATGGTTAGTGAGACCCTATCCTGAAAAAACCCATCACAAAAGAAAGGTCTGATAGACTGGCTCAAGACCTAGGCCTTGACTACAAGCCCCAGTACCATTTAAAAAATGCAATCCAAAGGATGTGAGCAAAATTCATAAATTGAAACCCTTCTAACTTCCTGTCAATGGTTTTACCAATAAAATACTGAATATTAGAAAATTCCTTTAACCTTCTGAGTCTCTTTTTTAACATACACATGCATTTGCTCATGGATATCTCACATTATTTTGAGAACTAGATACAAAACATATGCAACAGATACTCTCATATTGGCTATTGGCATGTAGGTGCAAGTAAATATCCTTCTTTATTGATTGGGATATATATATTCTGAATCCTTCTATTTATCTCAGTTGAACAAAACTCTGAGAAGGAATGCAGTGGAGTGATATAGTTGGGTATTCTGACCACAGCCTATGGCTGTCAATCAGCTTTACAGTCCCTTAAAAGTTGACCTAAGATTAGTTTTACTTACATGTTGGTTTTAAGGAATAAAAAATAATGTATTATAAATATTTAGAAGTGAAAACCATCACTTTCCTCTATAGAGTTTATTCATTGGTGATAAACCTATCAGCTACTCTTTGTCCTTTCTTGACAGTTAAACCCTAATGGTGTTTAGAACCACTAAGTATTTGATTAAGAAGATATATCCTGATAAATTTCAGACAGCCATAGTAAGGCTATGCTCTGTTCTACCAGTTACTTGTAGTTCCAGTTTTCCTTATACCCAGGTGTGTCCATATGGTAAACTTCTGGCCATTCCAGAATAAAAGAAATCTACAGCAATATTGAGAATGGTTGGTGGGAAAACTTTACTTTCTGAGAACAGAGGTATCATGTGGGGAACTAACTTAAGATGCCTACACTTACCTTCTTTTGGAACAAAATCAAGGGTATGATGTCAGGAAGTATGGCTGCATCCATGTGATTATGAAGTAGCAGGATAGAACACCTACTTTACAAATATTTCAGAATAAATAAATATGATTTATCTTTAAATCCTTAACTACTTCCTGAGATTGCTGCACTGAAAGTGGAAACACCTACCTGAAAAACTTAAGTGTCTGTTAACCCATTTTCCATGACTTTTGATGAAAGCCTTCCTACCTGATATAACAATGAAATAGAGAAAGCACTGATGTAGAAAAAGGAATGGGATGAAGAATTGTCAGGAAGATAATAAATTCCATAGAATTTTTAAATGTTGCATGTTTATGAATTAGATTGGCTAATTGCACAAAATTACATTTGTACAGAGATATTGAGTGCGTGTTATCTCTGCCTTTTCTAGAATTTCTCTCCACCTATGTCAACAGTGTTTGCTTATTGTTCCTAAAAATGAATCAGGAAACTAGGAAAATTTTAGTGAGATAATAGTATTTTTATCTGAACACTGATCTCTATCTTTCTGTTTTTATTTTCAACTGCTTCATGTTTAATTCTTGATGGATTATTGGGTGACTGACTGATATACTGTAGCTTTCAAAGGCACACCTGATATTTACATTCTTGCAACTCCATCTTCAACTGTTTGGGTCTTTCTAATTCTTCAAAAAAAGGCATTTTCAGGGAAAAAGATAGCATCTTAAATGATAGTGAATAAATGACTTACATAAATGTGCTTATAAATAAATGCTGTGTAATTTGAGTAAATGATTTTAAAGATTCCAAACATTAGTCAAGAGGAATAGTGAATTTTTTTTGGTTTAAATGAAGTTAGCCTGCTTGTTACCTTGCAAATAATTCTTAGATGGTAGTTTCTCATGGGAAAAATCATGCTTGGAGCAAGTGTCTTTGTGATAAAGTGTCATGGCATAAGGATGAAAGATGAGGACACCTAAACATTTTGGATGATGATTCAAAAAATCTGAAGGAAAACAGGTAGTCCCAAAGCATGAGTATTTCTGAAAATAGTTTTAAAAATGTATGAAACTGTTGCTTCTGCATAATTTCAACACCTTTTGAAGTAACACAATCAAAGGGCACCATTCTTTCAGATTAAACATATTTTATTGATTTTTATCTTCAATAGAGTGAATGCTATTGAGGTTTCATTTGTACAAGTTTGAAATACGTGGCTTAAAGTAATGTTTGGCCACTGTGAACCTCTCCCGAGTGTACATTGATCAAGTAATGTTTTTTTCTTTTTTCTCTTTCTTTTGATTTGCTTTTCCATCAAAGAAGCAGTCTGTTCAGATGGGTTCTGTTTAGAAAAAAGTAGACTATATTTTGGCATGCATACTTGATCATGAAAAGTTATTCTAAATTTAAGTAAAATGAATTAAACCAGAGAAAACTTTGAGTAAATCATACCTGAATTTAATAAAAGGATGAAGTCAGTGGTAATATGAGCAAAGAATGAATAAATACATGGTTTTGACAACATATCTGTCATATCAGTCATATTTATTCTGACAGTGCAGACTATAAATTTGAAGCTTCTAAACTCTTCCAAAATGCTCTTTTCTCATCTATAAAATGAAAGTAACCCAAAATAATTAAACTATTTTTGAATACGAAAATGTGTTGAAAGGGATATAATTCTTAAATTTTTGTTTTAATAATTCTGTTTTATAAGTCCTTTGAAATCAGGCTCCTCTGTCTTTTTGCTAAAATTGCTTAAAATTTCAAAAATGACCTTTGGCTTAGTAGAATTAAACACGGATATTTATTCTAACAGAACACATATTTTATTTTTTAATCCCAGCTTGCCTTTTAAAATTGCATTTGGTGTTTTCTTTACATGGCCATTCTTTTCCTCCCTTTCTTCCTTCTGCTTTTCAAACTCTGAGTTGTAGATCAGTCAGCACTTTTAGAAAACATATAAGAGTATATATTCAAATGCAGTGAGGGAGCATTACTGCCAAAACACACACACAACATGAGAAGTCAGTTCCAAGACAGTGATGTCACTGGTGATGGACACAAAACAGGAGCCAGTGCAGACAGCAGTGTTCTTGACCTCAATCCTGAAGGGGAGCTCCTCAGTGTCAGCCAAGACATGAGAAGCCAACACTGAGTTAATTACATATTCAGAAGATACACAAGGAATACTTCCTTTATCCATCTCATCCCCAATTCCACTGCTCCTTGGCATGACATTTGATTTTTGGCACCATAAATTGGATTTAGTACCTCAACAAATACCACTCTATATCAACAGTGTGTGTTCCAATGTGCTGATCTTGGAGATAACTTGAGGGTTAAATATACCTGTTGCAAGTCTGCTGCTTATGGCCTTACCATATCTCTCTATACTTCTTACAGTAGTATAATTAAAAGTCCAAAAGTTTGCTTTCTTCAGCAGATGGGAGTTTATGTTTTAATACTTTTGTTTTACCTAAATGTTCCCATCAAAATAACGTGTATGTAGTACTCATTCAAGAGAAAATGAATTTGTTGAGTTACAAATTACTTGGCCCTGATGCTTAAAGTAAAATAGGACATCAAAAGTTGCAACATATTTTAGAGTCTCTCCTAATGGTATTTGCTAGTCTCCTGATTCCACTTATCCTGCACATTATTACAGTCATGATTCTAATCAAGCTCTAAATTCCCCTATTCATTTTTATTAAAAATCAAATCTCAGCTGGTTGCACTGGCTCCTGCAGGTAATCCTGATACTCAGGAAACACAGATAGGGAGGATCATGGTTTGAGGCCAGCACAGGCAGAATGTTAGCAACACCCTATCTCAATGACTAAGACAGCCTTAGTGACACATGCCTGTAATCTCAGCTACATGGATGACATTTGAAGGTATCTGTTAGCAAAAATATAAGACATTACCTGAAAAAAAATGTAAAAAGCAAAAAGATCTGGGGAGGTGTGACTCATGTGGTAGAGTTCTTGCCTACCACTGAGTTCAAACCACAGTACCACCAAAAAAAAAAAAAAAGTTTCTATTCACGCAGATGACTTTGACTTCAGGCCAATTGTCCCAAGAGCAGAATATCAGAACCCTAGGAACTGTTGTGATAAGAGGCTTTTTCTGTCTCAGAGACTCAGAAGAGAGTCTCAGGACACCTTTGATGTTCTCTTGTCACGTGGCCAGTCACATCAGATCAATGAAAAAGAGCCTTTGTCAAACTGGCACTTTTTCTTCAACAGGACTTAAAAAGTGCTCAGACCCTTTGAGACAGCTCCTATTCCCTACACAAAATTGGAGTGTGGAGAAGATGACAAATGATCCCTTCTCTTCTATTAGGGCTATTTCATTCCATTAAAGGAATGCCTGCCTAAAGAGACTGCTTGTCTTGAAAGCATCATTTAATCATTTAATATAAGGTGAGGGGCAAACCGGGCACTGGAGCAAGTGCAGAGAGCATGAACAATCTCTTCTCCACCGGAGGCAAGTGTGCTTCTAGCTATGCCTGTCTGCTCACCCAATTGCGGTCCTTAGGAAAAACCATTTTCAGTCATCCATGCCCATTAACTAAAGTAATTCATTATACTACCACTTCTGTAGCTACAAGTAATAATTTTTTGTGCATCCTGGATTATTCTAAAATAATCACAGTTAAATGATTTTTATTTATGTTGTATTTCTCACTACTGCTTTACATTGAAATTCTTACATAAAAAGCAAATAAAATAAATAATTTAGTCACAAGTTATACAAATGTTAATTCAATTTTATTTGTGTTTAATAAATTTGAATTCTTCATCACTGAAATAAATCTATGTGATGGTATAATGGCTATATGTCTAATTAATTGGATAATTTATTACAACTTCAAATAATTGTATAATTATTTGCTCAATATCTTATATAAGAGTATAGGCTGCATTTAAGTCATGAATCAAGTTTCTTTCATTCATTGTTTTGTGTATGGCCTTGTACTTACATATTCATAAACACATACATGTATACATACATGTATATGTGCACACGTGTGTGCTTGTGTATTTATGCTCACTGCAGTAAGGAATCTCCTCTAAATTTGCAAGAGCTACATTAGTATATAGGATGAAGCAAATCAACTTATTCACACAGATGTGTCTATGGCCACATTGTCATGTGGATAAATTGGTTGTCACAATGTAGACATTTATCTTTCCTTCCACTGAACAGCATATTCCACTGAGCTCCCATGAAAGCATGCTGCTGTTTTGAAACAAATAGATTTAAGAAGTGTGACAGTCCATTATTGTTAACCAAGATAGCAGTTATAAAAAGAAAATTAAGCACTGTGTCTAGAACACAATAATTTTAATTATCTTAAAGTCAGATCCTTTCATAGAGAATTAAAAGTTGTCTGTCTTTATCTTTTTATACTTGTAAGAAAACCTATAAGTTATTAGAGCAAGAGCTAAGATGGTTGACTAGAAGTACCCTTTGTGTTACTTTGTAAGGAAGAGGAGTCAGAGCAACAAAGGAGAACTGCATTCTGAGGAGAGGAAAAGGAAGAGCGCCAGGAATCAAGAAAGAGGTGATGGGAAAGCAAAAGGTAAAAATAAGAAAAATCATAAGAAGCTAACAGAGAAAAGTAGAAAGCTTTCTTTAAATTTGGCCCCAGTTGGGGAGGAGAGTAGCATGAAGGCAGGATAGTGCAAGTAAACTAAAAGATAAGCAATAGACAGATAATCTTCATCTCAGGAGACACCCATCATTTTTACAGTCTTAAAGTGAATGAGGGATAGGGACTTGAACTCAAAAGAAACACTTCCTGCATGGCAAGCTAACTTTGGAGAAGAAATCCATTACCTTGTTTTCCGTAACTCAGTGCTGTTGCCAGGAGCTATCTTGAGAGGGGGCTTGTTATTTAGGATGGAAGCTACTGTGAGGATCAGAAAACATGAAACAATGACAATTCAGGGTCCTCGAGAACAGCCCAGTGCAATGACTGCATGGGTGATTGCTGCAAGGGAGGCTCCAGGGGCAGGAGGAGTCTACCGCAGAACCCCCGAGAAGTGTAAGCAATGGGGGCTGGTCTGCCATGTGTGTGGTGATGGCCAGTGGGCAAACTTCTTTGGTGAAGACTAAGCTCTATCCTATGTGGTGTTCTTGGAAGGCCAGGGCTGAGAGCATCAAAACTGATTGCTCTTTCCCACAGCTCCAAACCTCCAATGCAGGACTCAGTGATCTGTTTGCTTATCTCACTCTTCAACACATTTGGCCATATTCCTTGGCTTAGACTTTCATCATGGCCTAGGGTGCACAGAGCAGGAGGCTTCTGAAGCAAAAAAGCGACTTGGACTAGCAGCAGCTCCAGATTCAGATTTGTTTAAAAAAAGAAAGAAACCTCTGTAGTGAATACAGCCCTGAAGCAGACAGCATACCTTTGCTGGCCTATCCTGGCAGGAAACATAAGGCAGGGATCAACATAGATACAACATGGACCTGCATGGTGGAAGCAGACAGCAGTTATAGCAGGCCTCAGCTACAACGCACTGCACCCTTCATACCTGATGTATTCCACATCAAAGAGTGCCAACATTAGAACAGCTCGGGAAAAGCAACTTTTTCATTTGCTTTTCTTTTTGTTTACTTTAAAAAAAAGTTTATCTAATTTTACTTTTTTATTCTTTAGTTGGATTTTTATCTTTCACTCTTTCTTTTTTCTTACTTTCTTCTTTTTTTGTGCTTTTATTTTTAAGCAGTTTCTTTTTTATTTAATCTCTTCCAAAGCTCCCTTTATTGCTTTGTTATTACTATTACTTTAGCCTTTACTAATTTTTAACATTTTAGATTATTCCATATTAATTTTGGCTTTTTTTTCCTCTTGTTATTTGTGATGTAGTTAAATTTTGTTTTCTTTTGTGTTGTTTTGTTTCTATGAGTGGTACTGGGTATTGAAACCTCAAAACAAAGGTGCTTACTAAGAAGGTGTTCACATAAAATAAGAAGAGATAACCATCCTAACATATGTACAAATGTCAATATATAAAAACAATATGAAAAAATGCAATATGACCCCTTTAAAAGTTCACAAATATTTAGTAACTGAATCCAAAGATATCAAAGTGGATGAAATAAAAGGGAAAGGTTTCAAAAGATTGAATTCAAAAGTTGTCAACAACTTCAAAGACAGCACAAGTAAGCAGCTCAATGACTAAAAGAAGTCAGGAAGACAGTATGGGACAAAAAACAGAGTATACATACACATAGACACTTATACATACATATATAAACATATATACATGTGTGTGTGTATACATAATTTTTGAAATAACAAAAATAAACTCTTGGAAATGAAATGCCCCATAAGTCAAATAAAATCTCATTTGAAATCTTCCCTAATAGAATAGATCAAGTAGAAGGAAGAACATCAGTACTGAAAGACCATATTTACAAATTGTCACATTCAGACCATAGAAGAGAAGAAAATAAGCAATTATTAACAGAATATACAAGACCTATATGATGTTACTAAGAGAAGAAAACTATGAACAATAGATTTAGACAGAGGAGCCATGGTGCAGGCTAAATGCATAGAAACCTGTTTAGTGAAATAAAAGCAGAACTTTTCCTAAATCTTGGGCCAGAGTTGGACATCCAGGTAGAGAAAGAAATTAGAATCACAAATCAACATGTCCAAAAAGGAACCTCTCCACATTATGTTACAGTTAAACAGTCAAAAGTATAGAATAAGAAAGAATACTGAAAGTCACAAGAGGGAGGTACCAACTTATTTATAAGGGTAAATCTACAAAAATGACAATATACTTCACAGCAGGAAGTCTAAAGGACAGAAAGTTATGGGATGTTGTATTTCAAAACCTGAAAGAAAATAACTGCCAATTTAGATAACTACCTCCTGCCAAATTACCATTCAGAATCAAAGATAAAATAAAGACTTTCTAAGAAAGGTGTAAACTAAAAGAGCTCAGTACCACTAAACTGGCTCTACAGAGATAGAGAAATCATAAACATGGAAACAATATGAACACATTTGTGAGAGCATAGGAAAGAATAGATCTAAATGGAAGAGTTAGATAAGCCAATGAGAAACAGTAAGGGCTTGTACATGACTGATTTAGTAAACCATCAAATAAATCTGAAAGAATTACATATGGATAGTTTAAAAAAGAAGAAGAGCATAATGAAGGATGTAGTAAACAATTTTCAATAATAACCACACATTTGTGTATTGTTAATTTGAAAAGATTCAGACTGGTTGCTTGTTTTAAAAAAACCCAGGACCAAAAATGTGCTTTAGGCAAGACACTAGTCTCATCAGTGAGGCCATGTATAAAAAAAGCAGAACAAAGGATGAAAAGCCATATTCTGTGAAAATGGAATCAGAAAGCAAGCAAGAGTAATCATACTCATATCTGACAAGGCATACTTTAAGCCAAAATTAGTCAGATGAGACAAGATCAGTGCCCATTGCATAGGGAACGATCTATCAAAAAGATATAACAATTGTAAATATAAATGTGCCAAGAACCAGAGCACCAAATATTATAAAATAAACACTCCTGGACAAAAAGCAAGAGATAGGACAAAACACAATAATATGGCAAATTTAACATGACATTCTTACCAACAGATAGATTATCCAGAACACCCTCTGAAAGAAAACAACAAAACAACATCAAAATTAAATTACTCTATAAGTTAGATGAGGTAGTACATGCCTGTAATCACAGCACTTCTGAGGCTGATATAAGATAGCCACAAGTTTGAGAAAACCTGGGCTACATAATGAGATCCTACCTTAAAAATTAATCTATAAATCAATATCACCAAATTCAAACAATTAATAGACATCTATAGAATACTCTATTCAGCAGCAAAGGAATGCACAATTTTTTTGTCAGCATATGGAAATTTTTCCAAAGTACATCACTTTCTAGGGCCATAAAACAAGAGAGGGAGACAGGAAAAAAGAAATTAAAAAGAAAAGACAAGCTTCTTTCATCTTATCAGCTCATAACAGAATGAAACTTCAAATCTACAGGAAGAAAAACTAAAGAAATTACACAGTCACATTCAAATTGAACAATACACTTGTAGATGAATAGTAAGTCATTGAAGAAATTGGGAAGTAATGTTAAAAATACCTAGAATCAAAGTCAAAGGCAAACTCATTATACCAGAATCTGTGGAATATAACAAGTCATTCCAAGAGGAAAGTATGTAGCTATGAATGCCTACACAAAAGAGAGCAATTTCAAATGACCTAACAATGTGCCTCATGATCTTAGAAAAATGAAAACATAACAAACCCCAAATTAGTAGAAAGAAATAAAAGAAGTATATAAAACAGAGACTAAAGGGACAATACAAAGGATCAATGAGTCAGGAAAAGATAAATAAGATTGAGAAACACTTAGCAATACCAAGCAAAAGAAAAAGAATATCCAAATTAATAAAAAAAAAGAAAAGGTGTATATTACAACATATGCTACTGAAACCCACAGAATCATTCAGAAATATTTTTAAAAATTATATGCCAATAACTTGGAAAACTCAGAAGAAATGTGTGAATTTCCAGACACATCTAATTTACCAAAATTTAATCAAAACCATATTAAGACTCTAACAGATTGATAACAACTAATGAATTTGAAATAAACACTCTCCCAACAAAGGAAAGTCCAGTTCCATACAAATTCTGTGCTGTTTTATAGAACACCAGTACTCCTCAAAATATTCCATTTAATAGAAAAGGAAGAAATGCTTCCAAACTCATTCTACAAAACCAGTATTACCCTGTCCAAAACCTGATATGAGCACAACAACAGAAAAGAAAATTACAGGTGAATACTTTTGACAAGCATACAAGCAAAATCCTCAATAAAACACTTCACAGTGCTGGGTGTGGTGGAGTATACCTGTAATCCTAGCACTTAGGATTCTGAAGTAGGATGATTGTGAGTTCAAGGCCAGCTTGGGCTACATTGTGAGACCGTGTAACAAAAACCAAAACAAACAAAAACAAAGCACCAACATTTAAAAAAAAAACAAACTTCCAAACTGAATTTAAGAATACAGAAAAAAGATCATACACCCTTGCTCAAGTTGGTTTCACTCCACATATTCAAGGATGGTCACAATAGGCAAATCAATGAATGTAATGTAGCACATAAAATATTAAAGATCAAAACCATAGGATCATCTCAAAAGATGCAGGAAAAGCATGTGAAAAATTCATCATCCCTTTATGATTAAAAACCTTGCATTAACTACACATAGAAGAATAATGTCTCAGCATAATAAAGGCTGTATAACAAAACCAATAGCAAAGTGAATGGGGAAATAAATGAAAACATTTCCTTTATAGTCAAAAAGGAAACAAGGATGCCCATTCTCACTACTCTTATGTAATGATGTACTTAAACTTTTAGCCAGAGCAGTCAGGCAAAAGAAAGAAACAAAAGGAACAAAACTGCAAAGGAGAAAGCTGAATCCCTGTTTGAAGATGGTAAAATTCTATACTTAGAAAACCCCTAAGACTCCATTAAAAGACTCAGAAAGTTAAGCAAAGTAGCATGTTACATAATCAACATATAAAAATCAGTGACTTTCTGATACACAAATAATGAACTCATTTAGAAAGATGTCAGGAAAACAATGTTCACAATAGCCTTAAAAAAGTCAAAACAAACAAAAACACTTAGGCGTTAACTGAGGAGTTACAAGAATTACAATGATAATTACAAAGCACTGAAGAAAGAAACTGAAGAAAATACTAGAAGATGGAAATGCCTCCCATATTCAAAGATTTCTAGAATTAGAAATTTTTAAGTACTCAAACCTCAGAAGCAGTGTATATACATATATGGTGCATATAATGCCCATGAAAATATCAATGACATTCTTTGGAAAAAAAATTCTAAAACTCTTATGTAAGCACCAATGAACTCAAGTATCCAAAGCCTTCTTGAGCATAAAAATTCAATGCTTAGAGGTATCACTGTTCCTGCTTTTAAGACATACAACAGGGTGGTAGTATTCAAAACTGTATGGCATTGCCATAGAAACAGACACTTAGACCAAAGGAATAGAATAATGTGTTCAGAAATAAGCCTACATGCCTATAAACCAACTGAGTTTTGACAAAGGAACCAAAAAAACCTTTAAATTGAATAAAAGACAGCCTCTTCCACAAATGACATTAAGAAAACTATATCCACATATAGAAGATTGAAATTAGATCCCTCTCACCCTATACAAAAATCTACTCAAAATGGATCAAAGTCCTTAATGTAAGACCCAAATCTTTGAAACTCAGAGACAAACTAGGTAGGAAAAGCACTTCAAGAAAAAGACATAGGCAGCAGCTCTCTTACTGCTACTCAAATAGCTCAGGAAATAAAACCAAGAATTGGCATATTGGATGACATCAAATTCAAAAGCTACTCACAGTCAAGGAAAAAGATCAACAGAGAAGAGAGACTGCCTACAGAATGGGAAAGGAACAATCTTTGTCAGCCATTCATGGGACAGAGGAAAAATATACAGAGTATATAAAGAACACAAAAACTTAACAAGTATGAGCAAGTAATCCAATCAATCAAGGGCACATGATCTGAACAGACACTTCTCAACAGAAGTACGAATACTCAGTAAATATATAAGATGTGCTCTGTATTTGCAGTCATTAGGAAAATGCAAATCAAAACTATCCTGAAACTCCATCTTAACCCAATAGGAATGCCTATTATCAGAAAAACAATGAGTTCCAGTGAGGATGTGGGGAAAAGGGAATCCTTATACATTCTTGGTGGGATTGTAAATTAGTATATCCACCATGGAAAACACTATGAAGTTTCCTCAGAAAACTAAAATGGAACTACAGTATGATAGAACCATATCACTCTTGGGTACAAACCTAAAGAAAATGAAGTCAGCATACATAAGAAATAACTACATTTCTGTGTCTATTGCAGCACTACTCACAAAAGGGGCTATGAAACCAGTCTAGGTGCCCATCAACAGGCTAATGGATTAAGAAAATATGGTGCATATGTATGCAATAGAGTATTATTCATCCAGAAAAAAGAAAATTCCTGTCATTATCAGGAAAATAGATGGAACTAGTAGCCATTATGCTATGTAACATAAGTCAGATACAGAAAAAACTAGTATCACTTGTTTTTCTCATATTTGAAAAACAGAACTTTAAAAAAAGGCAACCTGAAAATAGTAGAAAGATTAATTAAGAAGGGTAATGGGACTGGAGGAAGTGAGAAGGAAAAGGGGGGAAAAAGAAGACAATTTTGAAGGTGGATATCATGAATATATGACAGATGTATACATAGAAATGTAATAGTGAAACCCATCAATATGGACAATTAATATGCTTTTTTTTTTTTTGCAGTACTGGGGCTTGAGCTCAGGGCCTTCACCTCAAGCCACTCCACCAGCCCTTCTTGTCATGGGTATTTCTGAAACAGAGTCTCATGAATTATTTACCTGGGCTGGGCTTCAAATTATAATCCTCCTGATATTTACCTGTGTCAGTTACAAGCAATAAACAATTTTCAAATTATAACCCCAATAGACAACTGAATTTGTAAAAACTAGACATGGCTTAGCATGGTAAATGTATTTCAAATCACATCTCTTGTCTTACCTAATAAAATAGAGAAATCCAACAGTCGGTATTTAAGATGTCATATTTGCTTTTCTCATTAGATGAAGAACACTTTCACAGTTACCTGTGCAGGAATGCATTATGACATAGATATTTGTCAAGAAAAAAGTAACTTTTATTACTCTTGCTCTTGGGTCTGATTCTTTATCTGAGTGGATGTATTATTATGTGTTCTACAACTAAACCTCATTACTTTACATTTCTCTTAGAATGACTGTAATGAATACTACTTTCTGATAATTTGAAATATTGATTATTGACATATTATTTGACAAGAACCAACAATTTCTAATCATAGATACTTGGAGTAGTTATTATTTAATTAGTGGGAACATATAAATTTATTCATTTAAGAAAAGTTTTGTTTGGATTTGAAATTCAAAACACATATATTTTGTAATCATAAATTATCTAAACATAGTGACCACTTTTCAAAAGCTTCCTGTAAGGAACTGCCAAAGACCACACCATGTGTAGAAAAGAAAGGTTTCCTGAGGTACAGACTGCTGGGCTGATTCTCGGGTTCAGAGTGCAGCAGCTTGGCTGGATTCAGTAGTGGGTTTTATAGGAGGGGCCATCAGGTAGAGGAGAGAGGGTATCTTTCCTAAAAAACAGCAAGTCCTTGGTTCCTGTTTGTCAGTGATCACCAGGTGTAACCTGTTTGTCAGTGATCACCAGGTAGAATGGGCTGATATCTGTGGTTACTTGAAAAACAGGAAGAGGGGGATGTTTTGCAAGCAGGGGAATTTTGCAAACAGCCATGGGTCAGGGGATCTGGTTAATGATAGCCTTGAGACTTTCCGCCAGCCCTGTGCAGGCCAGGGACCTAACACTTCCACATTAAAAGCAAAAGGAACATTAGCAAAAAACAGACAATAACTTCAGAAGAAAACCAATTGTGAGCCAAGAAATATTAGTTCTACAGGACTATGTTCCTACCCAACACATAGCTCACTTTGACATATCAAAGACTAGAGAATGTCTCATAGGAAAGGATGCTCTGTGATTTTAAGCACTTTCCAAGTTTATCTGAGTAAAGTATATCTTCCTACATAAATTCACCATTTTAATTCCAAACAGGAATCATTATTATTAATTTGAGCAAAAACTGTATGGATGTTTCTGTGTATGTGTCATTTTGTTTCATAAATTGAGAAGATATTTGTCCCTACTCTGGCAGTTGTTGAGAAAGGGAAGGAGAGAGGGATACTAAAGGTATAAAGAGGTAGGATAAGCCACAGATTCTGAAAGCTAGAGATTCTCTGCAGTATGAATAAATTTTGAACAAAAGTAAAAATAATCTTCAATTTTATGTTTTAAGTTTTGTTAGACTTCTATATCACAGCCCACTGTTACTCATGAAATTCAATAAAAGTACATTATTAAAATTAAAATACAATCCACAAAATATCTATTTTATCAGGAAAAAAAATAATTGCCTGCAGGCTGAAAATAACTAGATATTAACATTTAAAATTGGGTATTATTCTCACCAGTGCAAGCTGATGGAAACTTTTCAGATTAGATTTTCTAGGCACAAGGTCATTTTTAATGCTTTTCATTGAGAATCCTGGGGACATTTTTTGAAATTCCTCCCATACATTTCAGTCTTTCTAACATAACTGACCCTTTGGAAGATGTCTCTCTCCATCTACATGTGAAAAGTGCTGAATATTTCTTTTAACAATTTAAATTGCTTTCAACAGTTCAGGTCATCTTGTTTAATAGTTTCACATTACTTTGCTCAGCTTTCAACTCTTAGAAACACACAAAAAAACATTTCTTTCCAATTCTTTAAAATGGAGCTTTATATTATGTTTGTATAGTTTACAAAATTACCTGAGACATATGTTCATCTTTCTCACTTTTTTAAGCATTATATACACTTGGTTTTAAATTCAATCTTGGGTAAAATATTAGACATTTAGGCTTTAAATATGTCTGGCACTCATAAAAACTCTTGTTCAGTATGGTGTTTGATACCCCACAGAGATGTTTTCAGTTATTGCCATTTAATCAGTAATATACACTAAACAATGATTACCGCAAGATTATTTGGAATAATATTTGTAGTTTGAAGACCTGACTTACCTTCCCTTTTTCAGACATTGCTTCTTTTTCCTTCCCCCTAAATGTTAGAGGCAATCCCGTTAAGTGACTACCCATTTTAGACTGTAAAATCCTGTTTGGTTTCAGTGGGAATTCCTTTGGGAAGTATCTCTGGCCTAACATAAATACAGATCTCCAAAGGCCGTTAACCCAGGCCTGCCTATCTTAAATAACATTTTCTGAAATCTCCTCCTTTGGGGATTATCTGGACATGGCCTTAAGAACTCTGTTTACTTTCCATTTCCTATTGCTATTATCAACATCCCTTTGTGTCTTCTAGTCAAAACCCTGTGAGGGGAGAGGATGCTCCTATTAAAAATTGTTCTTTTTATTATATTAAGCAAAGGTGAAAGGTGATAGTGAAACTGGGGTTTTGGACCCAAGGCACAAACTCCTGGGATTCCACCTGCCAGGTCTAGCCTCACTAACTCCTACATTTCAAATAAAAAGGTATGGCAAAGATAGAGAAAGGAGATTTATTACACGGCTCAGGACATGCCCTAGGAAGAGGCAGAGTAAGCACACAGCCCATCTTCAGCCATCTTAAGGGTACAGACAGCACCATAGATAGCCTAAGGGCAGAGGGCAAATGTATTCATAGTTTAACAATTCCAGTCAAAGGTATGGTCTGGTTGGTCATTGCCTCAATTCTTGTTCTGGGAGAAGTTCTGGCTTTGTCATCTGATGGTGCCATCCTGTGGGGACTCTACTATTGGGGGTAGCTTATGTCCCTCGTCATGAAGATGTAACAGTTTGGTCTTTCCTGGAATCCAAGGTGATTGCAAAGTGCCTGTAGAGATAATGGCTTAGAGCAAAGACAGATACAAAATGAAGGAGAAATGGAATGTTTTTCTACTGTTTTCAGTTAATTCGTGGATCTGAGTCCATGTTTTTAAGCAAAAGCAGTTAGAGCACCTCTTAGAATGATAATAATAAAATAATCATAAATTATTTTCCATACTCTTACATAAATTTTGTGACATTTAAGGCTTTTCTAATTTGAATAATTTATGTTTATATAATGTAAAAGTTCCTCTGGTTTATATTAAAAAGGAATGATTAAATTTCTATCATACATATTCTTTATGATGATGGTGATGATCATTATTAAAGACTTAATTTTTAGGGCAGTTTTAACGTCATAGCAAAACTAAGAAAGATCAGAGATTTTCCACATAATCCTTAGCCCTACACATAAGCAATCTCCCGTATTATCAGTGTCCCCACAAAAATGGTATATGTAATACAATGATAAAACTACATTGACATAAGTTAATCACCCAAGTTCATGGTTTATGTTTGGATTTATTCTTACACATTGTGTGTATTTAACAACTTACAATAAAGGGTACACAGCACTATAGTATAAACAGAGTAATCGCCTATGCTGCACTAGTTCATCCTTATCCACATCCCCCAACTTTCGACAATTGGAGATCTTTTTGCTGTCACATGTGTTCTTAAATTTAAAAAATCATCTAAATTTCAAAACGAACTGTAGTTAGGAAATAAACAGAACACAAATTCTATGATAACAGTAGTTGTTAGAATGTTTGCTATTTCCATCAGTTTAAAAATATTTTCTAAAATTCTACAACACACATTTATAAAACAATGCTAAATAAGTCCATAAAAAAGAAAAAGTAAAGAGTTATAATGTGTTACTATAGAAAATAAAGCTGGGGAGAAGATGGTGTTTGCATAAAGACATGGAAATAGAAGGGATTTGAAGGTCACAGAGGTGTAACATGTAAGGTCATGTGAAAATACCAACAGGGAGCCAAAGTATGGCCAGGAAATTGTAAAATGAAAAACAAATAAAATAGGAAATCAAATAAGCATGACAAAAATGAAAACATATCCATGATACATGAGATTTTGCTGTTAAATTTCCAATGTAGCAAAGATCAATGAGAATGTATAATCAACAACCATGATAGGACAGGTGAAAATTGCTGTAAGACATCTGAGATAAAAGGAGCACAGGAATTCTGGATAAACAAAACTGAGCTAGCAGGATTCTTGCAGACCATAAGGCAGGTTATCACATGTCATCTGGGATATATTAGAAGACAGGGAACCTGAGGGTGATTGTGTATGGAAGATGTGGGGGGAGGGTCTGGGTAAAGTAAATTAGCAGATTCTTGCTAAAACTGGACAGTTAAGAGATGAATGTGGAAACCCAAAAGACAAGGCCTGGCATAGAAGACAATATAGAGGAACCTGTGAAGAATTTATTCAAGAAGAGAAACTGCTAGTATTCTGACAGAGAAATGATAAAAGAATTCATCCCTTTGAGATAAAAAAAGGCCTGTTAGGTACTTACTTATGTATCTTACTTACATAAGTATGTGTATAAATATATTTTATATAATATATACAAATCCTTAGCATTTCATTTTTGAATAAATATCACCCCTTTACATATCTAAAAATCAAACATTGAATTTGCCTGTTTTTATATGTCTTATCAGTTTTCTTTTAAAATTTCTTTTAGAAATTTTATTATTTGTGAGTGCAAGAGCCAATAAAAAAGCAATTTCTGAAAGAAGTTGGAGGTTACTCTTGGGTTGTAGTTATGTGTAGAAGGGAACTTGTAAAACAGACTTGTCAAGAACTGAGGGGAAGTAATGATGGATAATGTGCTTATGACATCTCCCTTAATCAAGACCTTCACTTAGATTGTGAAAAAATAGCAAAAGCAGGAGTTCAAATTTCTGTATTTCTGGTCTTTTTTTTTCCCCCTCAGTGATAGTCAACTTACTAGTCTTTTTTTATTTCTTTCGAAAAATTCTGAGAGTATTAGAATGTATAAAATGAGAAATATAATTTCTGTGACTATTATTTTTAGGAGTTCTAGAGATGTAAAAATAGGATAGGGAGTTCCCACTTAGCCTACACAGAAATTAACCTGATATAAAAATGTTATCTAATGTTGGACTAAAAACAAATCTTGACTAAGGTAAGGAAGGACTTTATTTGAAAATGCTATTGCTAGAATGGAGGTGTGGCTCAAGTGGTAGATTACCTGCCTAATAAGTGAAGGCCCTGAGTTCTAACCCCAGTGCCACCAAAAAAAAGAAAAATTTGAAGAAGGAAAAGGAAATGCCATTATTATAGGGATAGCTTTTTAAATGTAAGATCTAGAAGTGGCTCAAGAATAAGGAAAAAAGATTTTTTTTTTAAAGACAGGAATAACCAATGGTAGAAAGAACAGGTGTGGTAAGACAAAAGAAAGGATGGTATAACTGGATAATAGATGAGGAAACATTTTGTCCTGTGGTCAACAATTAGGAAAGACAATTCAGCAGGGAGGCTATATGCAGGTTGTGGCTGAGGGTACACCACCTCTCAGGAGGAGGAGCAAAAAAATTAACAAATTTTTGGTTAATAAACATTTTATTCCAGTTAGTAAGTGGAGACAAAGTAATAATTTGTGATATGAATAATGGGAATTTGGGAAGTCTATGTCTGACCTTGTCATAGGTAAACCAAGGAGTTATGTCTCACCTACATATCAGAAAAAAGGGCAATTCCTTGCAGCATGAAAGGACATGGCTGGTAAGATTCTTTAGTCTAGGTGGTATCACAGGATGGCAGGGATCAGGTAAACCTCAACATTGTTAATAACCATGATGTAATATGAAAAAGATTGTAAACCAACAAAAAAGTAAACTTTAGCATAAAAATTTTAATGGGTTTTAACCCACTGCAGAGGAGTTAATACAGTAACCTCAAAACAACAGAGGTCAATATGGGAAGGTGTCAGGGAAATAGTGAAGAGGTCAGGTAGAAATGAATCAATTTGGGTTGTAATACCCTTGTGCATGGAAGTCATGATAGGATCTCTCTGTATAGCTACCCTTATCTCAACTAGCAAAAATGCTATGTCTTTCTTATTATTGCTTATGTCTACTCTTCAACAAAATTGGAGAAAAGGACAGAACAGGTTCTGCCTGGAAGCAAGAGAGATTGCGGGAAGAAGGAAGGGGTGGGGAGCAAGGGAGAGAAATAGCCCAATCAATGTGTGTGCACATACGAAGAAATAAAGAAAGAAAAAGACACTACTATGCTTTGTTGTGGTTGAACTATTACCTTATTCAAATAAAAGTTACATCAACAACAAAATGCCACTATAATATAACATCATCTTATTCTTATTTCCTATACATACTGAGCCAAATTCTAAAACCAACATTTTGCCAGATAATAGTAATAAAAATATAAAATCTTCTTTCCTCAGAGGCCAAATAACTACTTTTTATCTAAAATATCCAGATGTTTTGTAAGCTTTTATTTATAGTATGCATCTAATTTGGCTCTCAGCATTTTATGAGATTTTAAAATATTTATTTTTATTGATTTATACTCACCATGGCATTTTTCATTTTGCAAATGCCAAATGACACAAAGTTTAATTAAAAGCAAACATTTAATATATTGCCAGTGAAAGAGTCCTTTTTCCCTCTAGCTAGCTTTCAATGGAAGGCTTAAGGTTAAAACTTTTCTGAAATATTCTAGGTAATTGGAGTTGATTAATGTTTCCACAAAAGTGCCACTTAACTAAGGGCAAATGTTATGTCAGGCATTTTACTTAAGGAAAATCATCTTTCTTTCTAGAATTCTATGTCCTATAAAAGTAATTGGCAAAATATAAAAGTGTAATTGGCTATTGTAAGGAAAATTAGCATTACACAGAATACATACATATATTACACTGAATATATACAGGTATGTATGTATACATAGTGTCTGAAATCTTATCCATATACTTATATTCATTTTTCCACAAGAACAAATATAGCTAGAATAGTTGGAGTCTTCTTTTTAATTAGTGAATAACTTCTACACAAGTTTCCAAGAGTATTTTTCAGTTTCATGTTCCATAATTTCAGTTCAAATAGTATGTCATAGACAGATTTCCAAAGATGAAAATAATAGAAAAAAATAGAAAATCGAGAGGAAGCACAGAAATGGTCCTTTTTATTTAGGTTGTTCAGGGTACTTTGATTAGAAAGTAATTGAAATTGGTTTATTTGTGAGGACTAAGAGCAGGACAGATTTCAGTTTTATGATACTTCAAGTTTCTACAATTACTGAAGTTGTTTTTTAAGAAAAACTACAAAATTAGTTATGAAAGTAAACATTTATTTAGATAGAGGTAGGCTGGCATCAACCCCTCAGTAAACTGTCAAACTACTTACTATTTAACACTGTGTAAGGGTCTAGAGCAGAAAGGATAATAAGAATCTTTGTCTACATCTTACCACTCAGGAGTCCACCTAACCAACAAGGATAGTTACTGTAAGATTATCAATATGTACATATGAATAAAAGAAATAAGAAAAAGATTATCAAGCAATACTTGATACAAAAAAAATGGTTCTAGAAAGCTAAAATCATTCACTATTAACTTCCAGACATTGCTCCAATATCTTCTAGAAAGCAAAAACAAAACAAACAAACAAACATAATTCTTTACTTACTATTGAGAGATTTTAGGGAATATGACCAGTCATTGGGTTTAGATTTAGATTTTCCTCTATGAATCCTGGCTCCCACTGACAAGCAACATAGGAATTGGTTTAATTTGTCACAGAATTAAAAAAAAAGGCCAAATCAATCAATCCAACTGTTTTTGAGATATAAAGGATTTCCCAAGTAGTAGAAACCTTGAAAACTAGGAAATACTGTAAGTATTTTCATATTCTGTTAAAATGAAAGACAGATTGAATAGAGTCATTCGGAAAACACATTATTGAGGGATCTTTTCCTACAGATCTTAGTACAGTACTCTTTCTAACTCAGCTTTTGTTTGCATAAATAAATGTGCAGCAACCAAACATATAGTATTCCTTAACATCCATGCAATTTGCTCTTTTAGGTTTCTCAACAAGCTTTTCTAATTTTGGAGCCATACTCTAAAGGTATATTTATGACTCATACCAATGCCTCATTGCAAGGTCAGCTTTGGTCGCAGTAGTTCTAGTGATGCATTTTTGTACGATATCATCACAGTAGTGTCCCAGCAATGATTTATTAGGATACTGCATCATAGTGTTGATTGGGAATAGGAATTGTACACAGAATAACTTGGTTATTTGTAATATTAAAACTTACACATTATGTAAGGAAATGGTCTTTATTTGTAGGAATAGAACTGTTTTATATGCTGTTTAAATAATGTATCAATCATCGATAATAAGGCAAACTATGTTTAATAAAAATCACCATTAATTGATATTTATTTTCCTTGAGTGTATGTTACACAGCAATATAGATTAAGCATATATACATATATATATATAAAATTTCTCAAGTGATGCTCGTATAAAAGAAGACCATATAATATTGTTTAGCTACTTATGCTTCTATGCTCACTGGGTTCCTTTCTATTTAAAAATAATTTTCAGGGGAGTTGCTGTTTTCTAGAAAAAATAAGGGACTGTGTTTTGTTTATTGTTATGAACTAGAAATATATTTCATAAGTAGTTACTAAATTTATTGCTCAGATAGTAATTGGGCCTTTACTTGTTGGATAATGCCATTTTTAGTTAAGTAAAAATAATCACATATGATTAATAGTTGTGCTGTTTTAGATTTATTTCATGTTTGGAAAGAGACATGGTGTCATGTACTTGTAATCCCAGTTCTCTGGAGGCTGAAGGTTGAAGTGGGAAGGATCACTTGCATCCAAGAGTTAATTCAGCCTGGTCAACATAGTCAGATCCTGTCTCAAAAAAAACAAAAATACTGGCATTGGGTTCAATTTCCAGTTCTGGGGGAAAATGTTTATAAATCTATATGTGTTATATACTTTCTAAGGAATCAAAGTATCTTCCATGTATGATAATTTTTTTTAACTTCAACTTTAAATACTCTGATAACTATACTTACCAGATCAATATTTCATTTTTGAAAGGAAATCTGGTCTTGTTTCAGGCAAGAAAATTTAAACAAAAAGGATATCAACAATTTTCAAAAATTTAAAGAAGTAAACAAAAGATCTTTTCAATAAAAGCTATAAACCACTGAAAAGAGAAAGCAAAAAAGTCATTAGAAGACAGAAAGATCTCTCATGCTCATGGATTAGAGAACCAAAGGTGTGAAAGTGGCTACACTTCCAAAAGCAGTCAAGATGTTCAACACAATCTAATAAAATTCCAATTATATTCTTCACACATAAAGAAAAATCAATCCTAAAATACATATGGAAACACAGTAGACCTTGAAATCCAAAGCACTTCTAAGCAAAAAAGTTCAAGGCTAGAGGTATCACAATTTCCAACTTCACACTATACTATAGAGATTTAACAAATAAAAATAGCATTAGGTACTGACACAAAAGCAGACATGAAGACCAATGAATTAACATAGGAGAGCCAGACATAAACCCATGTATCTACAGACAACTGATTTTCAACAAAGGATCCCAAAACACATGATGAAGAAAAGACAGCCTCTTCAACAAATGTTGCTGAGAAAACAGGATATCCACATATAGAAGACTCAAACTAGATTCCTGTCTCTCACTCCATACCAAAATGAACTCAAAGTGGATCAAACACCAAAATATAAGGCCTGAAACTTTGAAAGAACTATTTGAAGTAATAGGAAATATGCTGGAATATATAGGCATAGGGAATGACTTCCTAATTAGAATTAAAAAGGCCCAGCAACTAAAAGAAAGAAGGAACAAATGGTACTAAATCAAACTATAAAGCTTCTGCACAGGAAAAGAAACAGTCACTAGATTCAAGAGACTGGCCACACAATGGGAGAAAATCTTTGCCAGTTATTCATCTTATTAAGGACTAATATCCAGAATCTACAGGGAACTCAAAAACCTCAACCCCCAAAGAATCAACACCCCAATGAATAAATGGGCACATGAATTAAAAAGGAAATTCTCAAAAGAACAGATATAAATCACCAGTAAATACATAAAGAAGTGTTCAACTTCTCTGGCTATAAAAGCGATGCAAATCAAAACTACACTAAGATTTTATCTCACCGCAGTTGGAATGGCCATATTAAAGGGCAAAAACAATGACAAATGCTGGTGAGGAATGAAGCAAAACAGGAACCCTTATACACTGGTGGTGGGAATGCAAATTAGCAAAACCACTATGATAAACAGTATGGACATTCCTCAAAAAGCTAAATATAGAACTGCCATATGATCCAGTGATACCACTCCTGGACATCTACCCAGGACTTAGATCAGGATACAGTAGAGACACCTACACACCAATGCTCACTGCAGCACTATTCACAGTAGCCAAGCTGTGGAAACAACCCAGATGTCCTACAATTGATGAATGGATCAAGAAAACATGGTTGTTCTAAGGTAAGTGGATGCAACTGGAGGACATCATTTTAGGTGAAGTAAGTCAGACTCAGAAAGACAAGGTCACATGTTTTCTTTCAGACTTTGAAGATAGATTCAAAACATAAACATAAACACAAAACCAAGCATGATTATATACAAACTCATATTTAGTACATGCTTGTAATAGTGGAACTACTCCATAGAACTTAGAAAAAGAGGGAAAAGAAAAGAGAATGATAGAGCACCAACAATATCATAAAACAACATCTGTGAAGTTATAGAATTTAGGGATGTGTATTGAAAGCGATTGCAAAATGGGAAGTGAGAGTTAAAGGGGTAAGGGAGAGCAATGGAAAGGGTTGATTGAACCAAAGTAAAGTATAATCATAATGGGGATACATAGAGAAACATCTTTGAACGTAGACTTAAATATTAATAATGAAAGACAAGACTGTAAAATAGGTACAGTTTATGTGTGGGGGTACTTGTGGGAAAGGGGAAGGTGAATGAAGGAGAGTAAGGTAAGGAAATATGGTTGATAGATATCATACACCCGTATGAAATGGAATAAAAAAACTTGTTGCAATTGCTTTAAGTGGGTGGGAAGGAGTCAAGGGGGAGAGATGATGGGGTTGATCTAACCTATGTAAAATATAAGCCCATTTGGAATTGTCACAATGAATCCCCCCTGCACAAGAAATATATTCTAATAAAAAACTTTTTAAAAGAATATCTATAATTTTCATGGTCTCTATAACTTTAAGACATAGATAACTGGAAATAACATCTTCACAAAATCATCTTCCAGCCCATGAAGACTATGTATAATTATATATAAATTTTCTTAAGCGTATTTCCAAACAAATACATTTTCTCCATATATTTCTTGCATAAAAGTTAAATATATTTTTATAAATATCTATGTTCATATATTTATTGTAAATATGTATTGTACTACATTCTCAAATGACTGGCTGCAAAAACAAAAAAATAAATTTTTTATTTTGCCATTACATATCCATGAAAACTAATGTTTCTAATTAATTTTATCAATTCAGTCTTAGAATTTATTCGGGATTTTATATGAACAAAAATTACTTAATCTAAGATTAATGCTAATTTTGTTGCTTTTCTTCCCTTTACATCTTTATTTCTTGAGTAATGTCTATAGAGGCTAAAATATTCAGTTAGATGTTGGAATGCTGGAAATACAAACCACGAAAAGCTTCTTTTCTAGACACTGACAAGTTTGGATCAAAACTAAAGATGTGAATGGATAAAGCAGGCAGAAGGATGAGAATATTATCATCTAGGTGGTCAAATAATTAAGAAGCCCAGTTTTTGTCAAGTCTAGGAAGAAAGTAAAATCACACACATAAAAAAATGTTCATAGGTTTAGTGACTGAGTAAGTCAATTAGAATTCATGGACTAAAACTTGAATGGCCCTGGAAATAGTAGATGACTTCAACTAGAAATGGTAGACCACAGAATAATCTATGAATTTATTAAATTCAACCCTGAAGATGTTTAGAGTATGAGACAATAGTCTAGAAACACTGGTGACAATTTAAAAGGACACTTACTGCACTCCAGGTATATGAGGTTATGTGTGAGAAAACATCCAACACTGGAAAGGATATAGGAATGCAGCAGTAGAAAAACTGAATTTCAGTTAATAAAATAAAGGAAAATTTCAGAATTATTTTTCAGATTATTAGCTCTAAATTTCAGAAGGGAGAATGCAAAGTTTACCAAAATGATCATGGCTAGAAAATAGGGTAGGAGGAGAATCACAAAGCCGCATGAAATTCAGAAACTTAGTCATGAGATTACATCTTTTTTTGTGGTCATTGAACACAAGAAGTTAAAACATGATCTCAATAGTGACATGGCTGTGTATTTTTATCTTAAGGGTAGAGAGGAGCAGTGATTTTGTCACAATAATCACTGTGTTTGCACTCTCATTTGATTCCTTATTTATTAATGTGTGGAGTGGATTTATTTTGGAGGAAAATGTTCTTAAAATGCGTATATAAGCTAAAAGAGGGGGGGAGCAACTAATTAGAGAAAGCATATTTTACTAGGTGTTTTGCATTGAATACAAATATATTAGCTGTTTAAGCCATCAATTGGAGCAGGAGGCCTGACTCAAATGGTAGACTGCCTGCCTAGCAAATGTGAGTTCAAACTTTAGTATTGCCAAAATAAAAAAAGAAAAAGAAAAAAAATCACTTGAATGCTCTTAATAATGCTAAGACAAATTTTAATTGCAACTTTTATTTGCATTATTATTAAGAATGAAATATTAAACATTTTTTCAATGTTACTTTTTCAGATGTTTATATTTTTGTTCTAATTCTTTAGAAATCAGAACTTGAGGAAAAACTTTCATGGTAAAACTTTAATGTAGCACGAAGTCCCATGGAAGCAAGGATATAAGGTCAAATTAGAAGTATAAAGATCAAAAAAGAGCAGTGCATTATCTCTTTTGTTTTCTTTGTTTTATAATGAACTTGACCTATTATTGGTCTCTTAGGACATTTTCAGAGGTCCAATGAGCTTGCTCAGAACATCTGCCTGAAAGGAAGAAGAGTTAGATCCATAGCAACTTGTTTCCAGGAAAGTCAGTCCAAGAAGAGCTACTCTTCTATGTCTGAAAGTCTTCCCGTATCTTTGATCAGTTGAAGGAATGTAAGATTTCTTGACGGAAAAGTGTAGTGAAGGGAGCATCAGTGACTTATTTGGTCCCTGAAATTGAGTGAGTCATAACCAATACCATTTGGGCAAGACAGGAAGGGAGATGTCCAAGACCTGAAGATGTGGATGTGCTGAGTGAAATAGCTTGTTTGGGGGCCTGTAATCACACCAAACCTCTTTAAATATATGTAGGTTATATGAGAATGAAATTTCTTCCTTTCTTTCTGAAGAAGGTCAGTAAAAGACAAATCATTCAAGATCAAAGTCAGTTGCCTTTTCCTAAAAATTAAAATGGTGAGCAAATGAAACTATAATCTTTGCTAAGAATCAGGGACCTGAATTTACTCATCACCTTACCTCTGAAGTATTTCAACTGGCATGATCTGCCTTACATTTAGGCCGGAGTTGCTGTCATTGTGCTGATGTCATTACTTCAAAGTATAAAAGTAAAAAATCATGAAAGCATTCCTCAAAGAACTGCTTAGGTTCTGTACATAACCTTCCCTTTTCCTTCTCCTTATAAGATAACATAAATCCTGAAGGCATCTAAAGTTGTTTTCTCTAAGAACTATAGTAATTCCATTCTTTGAATGTTAGCCCTTTGGATGAAAGAATTCAAAATGACCTGGTTTCATGTGTATCTTCTATTTTAGTGAATTCCCCACATGGTTTCTTCAGATAGGAGAGTTTCCAAAGGGGAAAAAGGTTTTCTACCTCAACATGCATAAGGTTATGGAGACATATTTCAAAAGGAGATTACTGGAAATGAGAGTTATGAGTCAGTCCTTTTGTTTTGGTTCCAGATCCAGAGTATTCCTGAAGATAAACCATCCACAGCTTGCTGCTCAATGCTGGGACATTGGTGTGTATGGTACAACTGTGAATTCTGGAAGTATGCAATTATTGACCTTATGCCAACTAGTAAGAGATACTAAGTAAATACATAAAGCATTCATTAAGTATAGTAGGAAGCCTAGTTCACAATGAAGGCAGAACCATGTCTAAAATATTTGTTTTGTTATGGAAAATCACTGCTCTCACCAACATGGAAGTCATCCAGAGTAGTAAACTTTGTCACAGGTTCTTGGCTGATATATATGAAGAGTGGTGACACAACTAGGACTCAGTGTTTGTCTGCTACTGTTAATTTATTATTTTTTTCTGCAGTTGTTTTGGTTAGGTAAATGTTAATGGAAGGAATTGACACCGTTGAATCCACACTCAGCTTCCCATCTCCTATTATGCCACTTTCTGCATGAATTCATTGTGCCAACACAAGTGTTGCTTTTAGTGTTTTCAGGATGAGTCAGTCTGTCGGCTGGGTTTATAAGCCATCATTTTTAGTGAATATTACAGAAAGTGTTAAAATAAGACAAAAAAACTCTCACACTTTGTTTCCATTCTCCCGTTCTATCTCTGTACTTCTTCCCCCAAATTCAGTATTGGATCTTCTAGTCTTGTTCCTTTCATATTTGTGAACCACAAGAGCATACATGTCCCAGTCAGGACACTTTTTATGATGCAAATTAAGTTGCATTTGTACCACTTGCAACTCTAACCCCCAAGAAGATTCCCTTTTATCATATTTATTTGGTTCAACTCAAAATGGAATGATGATGTTGCAATTGTATAGTTCATTTAATGCAAATGAATTACTCCAACTTGCTTTGCGATCTAATTTATTTTCTATTCAGTGTTATCATAGGCAATTATCTGTGGTCTGAAGACAAAAGAAAAAAGTGCCAGTGTGACACAGCAACATAGGTATAGCAATCCAAGGCATTTTTCATGAAATTTATTAACTTCTGGAATAACTCAGGATGACAAGAATTATACAGAGTGTGACTTCATAAGTCATGATCTGATGACTTCTATCTCATGGATGACTGAATGCATAATCTGTTGGAATTTGATGACACTATGAAACTCTTTTTACATAGAACGTAGTTCTCTGCTGTAAAAGAACAGCATTTTCCCAAATTCATTGGGGTCTATATATATCTCTTTTGTTAGAATTTCCTTAAATTATCACAAATCCTTTTTATCTGCTAGAGTTATCTTAAACAATTATTATGTTGGGTTATCTAGCAAGAGAAGCAAAACCACTTTCATCCTTTTCCAGATAGGCTTAAGTTCATAAGAAAGCTAAAGTTCATCTTTTAATTCAACAAGTGTGTTTAAAAACATTTCCTATTCTCATGCAGTATTTTAGACACGGGGATAAAAAAGATCAAATCTTTTCCACTTTCAAGATATTCACACTAGTAAAAGCCTATTGTAGTTTGATAACAATTCTGTTGATGTTACTGTAATACTTAAAGTTTTTCATTTTTTGAATTGTGGCAAAAAAGATCACACAATAGACCTATCCTCCTATCAGTTTTAAGTATACAGCACACACAGCATTATTAACTAAAGGACAATGTTGTACAGCAATTCTCTAGAGCACGCATGCCAACATTTTATGCCCACTGAACAGTTAACTCCTCATTCCCAGTTTCCCTAATCCCAGACAAATGTGAGTTGCACATTCTACTTTTTGCAAATTTGAGTTTCACAACTTTAGGTATTTAATGCACATGGAATCATGCAGTGTTGTCCTTCTGTGGCTAGTTTCATTTAATTTCATTTAGTGTAATGCCCTGGAAGTTCATTCATTCTGTCACATATGGCAGGCTTTCTTTCCTTTGCTAGACTAAATAAATATTACCCTGTTGTATATATACAATATTTTTCTCAATTCATCCATTGATCACTATTTAGTTTGCATCCACATCTTGGTTACTATAATTAATTCTATAATGAATATGGAGTACAAATATCTCTTCATGATCTCAATTTCAATATTTTTGTAAAAGTATCCACAAAGCAAGATTGATGGATCAAGTCACAATTCTACTTTTAGTTTTTCAGGTGCTTCCATATTGTGTTCCATAGAAGCTACACTATTTTACATTTCTGTCCATAGTGTACAGGAGTTCTGATTTTGCCAAATCCTCAACTAATGTATCTTTGAGGTATTCTTTTCTTTCTTCTTTTCATTTTTATTTGCTTTCTAAAGACTCTTCTAACAGGTGTTCTTGCTTTAGTACACATTTTCGTGATTAGCATCTTTTCATGTACCTGTTGGTCATTGCTATGACTTTTTTGATGATTTGTCTGCTCAAGTTGTTTGCCTAGTTTTTAAACTTAGATGCTGATAATGATTATCATCATCACTATTATTATTATTAGCTATTGAGTTGCAGTTCCCATATATATATATATATGCCTATATATTCATATATAGACACATATATGGATATTAACATATCATAAGATAAATAGCTTCCAATTTTTTTCTCATTCTCATTCTGTGTGTCCCCTTTTCTTTTCCTTCCTTCCTGTCTTCCTTCCTTCCTTCCTTCCTTTTTTTCTTTTCTTCATTTTTGTATGTATGTGTTACAATGGATTGAACACAGGGCCTTGAGCTTGCTCGGCAAATATTTTACCAAACGCCCACAGTCCTTTTGTCTTCATTTTGTTTTAAGAGAGGGTTCTGTAAACTTTGTCAAGTCTGACCTTGAATTCATGATTCTTGTGCCTCTATGTCTCAAGTAGTTGGGATTACCAGCTTATGCTACCATGCCTGGCTTCTCTCTGTTGATTCTTTCAATGTGCAGAATCTTTGATATAGTGTCACTTAATTATTTTTGATGTTTCTTGGTGACATATCCAGAATATCTTTCCAAGGCCAATGTCATAATTTTTTTTCTATCTTTCTTTTCAGGAAGTGAATAGTATTTCATCCACTTTTAGTTGAATTTTGTATACGAATAATGAATAAAATAAGAGTCCAATTTAATTATTTTGTGTATGTACGTCAACATTTCCCAACATTATCTGATGATCCATTTAGCATTGTGTGTTACTTGCACTCTTGTCTTAGAGTAGTATAGATCATATGCATGGCAGTCTATTTCTACGCTTTCTGTTCTCCCTCAAATAGTACATGGTCTTTGTGCCAGGGTCAGACTGTTTTAGAAGTTTTTAATATGCTATGAAATAAGGAAGTGTGAAACTCCAATTGTACTCCTCCTTGAAATTGTATTTGAAGTCTATTGTACTTCTTATAAGTTATGGATTTAATTTCAAGTTTCACAAGGATTCCATTGGACTTTTGCTATGATTTGCACTAAATTCATAGATAACTTCTGAAAGTATGAAGAATAGTACATTTTCTAATTCATGATTATGGAAAGCAGTTCCAGTTATTTATATCTTCTTCAATTTATTTCATCAGCATTTTTTTTTTAGTTCTCAGAGTAAAATATTTTTGATTCTGTGGTTAAGTTTACTTCTAAGTATTTTATTCATCTTGATGTTATAGTAAATACGAGTCATAATTCCTCCTTCATATATGTTATTGTATAAACATACTTCTGACTTTGTTCATAAAATTTATCCCAAAACTTTATTGAATTCATTAATTCTACTGGTCTTTTAAACATCTCTAAAAACAAGATCACATTATCCCACAGAACAGATAATTCTACTAACTCCTTTCTGCTTTAGATGCCTTTTTAAAAATTTTCCTTCCCTATTGTCCTAACTAGAACTTCCAGTAGTATGTAGAACAGGGATGGCAAGAGTAGGCTCCAGTGCCTTCCTCATGATCTTAGAGGGAGAGTGTTTAGTTTTCATCATTGAGTGCAACATGAACTGTTATAAATAAACTACAAACAAATACAGATTTATTTGTTTTTATTTATGTTTGGTGATAGTGGGGTTTTAATTCTGGGCCTACCACTGGCCAGGCAGGTACTATACCACTTTAGCTACCCTTCCCACCCCTGACTTTTTTGCTTAAGCTATTGTTTAAATAAGGTCTCACATTTATGCCCCCACTGGGCCTGGGTGATGATCTCTTCTTTAAGTTTCTTGGGAAGCTGGGATGATTGGTGTGTACCACCAGCCCCAGCTTTTCATTGATTGCCTAGGCAAAACATCTTGATCATCCTAACCTCTGCCTGTCAAGTAGCTAGGTGTTAGCCATCACACCTGACTTATATACTTTTATAATGCTGAAGTAGTTTCCTTCTATTCCTAGTTTTTGAGTGCTTTCTTCATAAATGTTTGTTGACTTCATCAAATATACCTTCTGTGTCTATTGAGGTAAGGACATACCATTTATCTTTTGTTAATGTGATTTGTAACGTTGACTGATTTTCCTATGTTGAAATATCCTTGGATGCCAGTATGGCTGGATAAATCCCATATTTTTATGGTCTATGATCCTTTTGAAGAACTGTTGAATTTGGTTAAGTAGTATTTTATTGAATCTTTTTACATTGGTGTGTTCAGAATTATTGGTTTGTAGTTTTTCTTTTCCTTATTGTGTCTTTGCCTTGCTTTGGTTTGAGAATAATATCAATCACATTAAGTAAATTTACATATACTCAACTTTTTGCTAGAATTTATAAAGAGTTGGTTTCATTTATCTTTCAATGTCAAATGAAATTCATCAGTATAGTCATCTGATTCTGAATTTTTCTTTGTTGGGAGCTTTCTTTGTTTTTTCTTTTTGTTGGGAGGTACTTGACTACTAATTTACTTTTCTTATCAATTATAGGGCTCTTCAGATTTTATGTTTCTTTATGACTTGGTATTGATAGGTTTTATATTTTTAGGAATTTGTGTATTACTTCTAGGTTATCCAATTATGTGATATATAATCAAAGTTTTCTCATGAAATTCTTTATCATTTTAAGAAATAATATTTTCCAAAATTTACAAAAAGACAAATGTAGTGTTTGTGATTTCAGGTAAACCAATAGTTTCATATATTTAACTTTAGAAATGAAGTTTGAATTCAGGTTCTTTTGCTATAAAGAGCAATATAATTCCACTGTGCCACACTATTTCTGGCTTTAGGTTTTCAAGATCAGTGTTTCTGATGAACATAGTACCCAAGATATAATAGCTAATAATAGGCCACATATAATTATAAAATTATAATTTACTGAATGAATATATTTGATTAACCTTAGGTATTCATAAAAAGTTTCTGAGCCATTTAAAATCTCACTCTCCCCTACAAATTCTGTTGAATTTTCTCTAATTCATTTTACTCAAATCTAAGATAATTATTCTAAATGCAATTATATTTATGAGTATGTTTGGATAATGTTTTTAATTCAACCAAAAATTATCTGTAATTAATTCTTAAATTTTAAAATGATAATTTTTATTGCTAAGTCTTTAAAATGGAAATCAAGTGAAAACATTCTTGAGGTTTCATTTTTGAAATATTAAGTTCAATATTATTGAAATATTAAGTTCAAGGACAAGTATTTTTTAGTATCTCTCAAATACATATTTTTCTTATAACGCTCCCTTGCTTTAATGAAAAAGTTTTAAGAGAAGATGAACTCTGTCCATTTCTCCTTTATCATTTCCCCAGAGTCTCTTTAATCTGCTCAGAATTCCCTCTTATCCATATCTTCAGTGCTCACATGGAAAAGAGTGAAGAGCTCTCTTTATATCTTACCTTCGATTCAAATTTTATATTCATAACATTCTTGGTCATTTTGTACTATTTTATTGTTCTTGTTAAGAAATAAACTTCTTTAATTGTTTCTTCAAATATACCAGTGGTAAATGATATTGTACACTATTTTTTCTCCTTCTCTTTTTGTTTTATTCCTCATGCTTTGATTTCCTTTGTGTGCCCTTTAAAAGAGGCCTTAAAAAGCACTTATTGAGAGCTTCAAGATATATGAAAGTATAGTGTAAGTTCTATTAACTGGTTTTTTTCTCAGTTTAGAGACATAAAGTCTAAGCCCACTACTTTTGTGGCTGAAGAAATATCTCCTGAGACCCATAAAAGTTGAGTATGCTAGATTGTGAAGTCTAACTTGGAAGCATTTTGGCTTTTATATCTCTATGTTGGCATATGTTTTTCCTATTAACCTACTTATCTTTTTTTAAAATCTAGTAAAGATGATTTCTTCATCTGTAGACTCATCTTCAAAGAAAATCTTGTTAAAAGAAATTCCCAACAGCAGTAATGAACTTTGTCATAAGAAACCAAGACAGAAAAATTTTAACATTGATGTATTCCTGATTTTTATAAAACTCTCCTGCATATTTTACATTTAACTCCATTTTAGTGAAAAGCACATTCATGTTTCATTTCAAAGGCAAATTTTTAAATTCTTATATGGTTAGTAGAATTTTTCAAAGATGTTTCAAAATTTTGTCTTTGCCACTTTAAAGGTAAGGTCAGTTTTAGGATTGTATTTTTGATATGCATTTTGTTTACTTTGAAAAAATGAACTTTAATGGTTTTAATATCACTAGATGGAGTAAATCAGAAAGATAAAACTACTGCTTTAGAAGTGATTTCTTTCTCCTACAAATAATTCAACCAGGATGTGCTGCAGTCCGTTGACATCACCATAGGTCAAACCAGCGAGGCTGTGAAGTTAGACTTTGACCCTCTAAAACCAAGGGTGGAATGAGTCTTCTCTTCATAAGGAAGCTTCTTCATTATAGTAATGCAAAGGTGACTACTACAAAGGTTTCTCAGAATTGTTCCTTTGTTAAAAAGAAATCTGCTATGTTACCTCATTATTGCCCAGAAGATTGTCAAATATCATTATTACAAAATTCTTTAATTTAAAATATTTCACTAAGAACTTGACTTTTTTCATATACCTTTGAAAATATTGAAGAGAGTGATAAGCAGGAAAGAAGGTCTACATTATCATAGACCTGCAATTGTAAAATATAAAATGACATCAATGTACAAATGCTTTCTTTGTTTGTTAAATTTCACATATATCATTATCTAGTATCTCGGAAAAATTTAAGCAAAAAAAAAACATATACAATCCCAAGACATAGATCAATGAAAATATAGTGGGTAACATTTAAATTGTAAAATCTCAACCAAAACATTACATAAAGATTTTGTTTTGAAAGACATGAGATTAATGTAGATACAAAAAAATACATACACAGTCTTTTGAGAAAACTGTTTTCTGAATGTATTATGTTTTCTCTTTGCAAGAAATTCTTATAATATTTTTATGTTTAATATTTTTTAATATTTTTATTGACATAGAGATGCATGTGATACAATGCATGTATACAGCACATAGTGTTTAAATGAGCTTCCAGTTCTCCAGTTTGGTCATCTTCATTATGGCTGAAAAATATCCCATTTTTGCTATATGTACATACATACATACAACCCATTTTCTTCATCCATTCATCCTTTGATGGACACCTAGCTGGAGTCTGACTCCATATTTTCACTGTTGTGAATAGTGCCATAATAGACATAGGCATAAAGGTATCTCCTTGGTGCATAGATCTTACTTCCTTTGTTTATGTCCCAGAAATGGGATAGTTGGATCATATGGTAGATCTGCTTTCAGTTTTCTGTGGAAGCTCCATGTTGTCCTCAAAAAGCCTGCACTAATTTATACCCCACCAGCAGTGTAGGAGAATTCCTTTCTATCCACATCCTAGCCAAATTTGTTATTTCTATATTTTTGATAATAACCATTCTAACTGGGCTGAGATGTTATCTCATATTACTTTCTTTTTGATTTGCTTTTCCCTTAAAGCTAATGACACTGAGTATTTTTTCTTTATTTTTCTTTCTTTCTTTTTTTCTTCTTTTTTGGCAATGGGATTTGAATTCAGGTCTTGTACTTCCTAAGAATATACTCTACTACCTGTGCCACAGTCCTAGACCTTGCTTTTCAAATGGGATCTTGCATTTTTCCTAGCACTCTGATCCTGCTACGTATGTCTCCCATGTAACTGGAGTTGCAAGAGTACACACCTATGCCCCCAGTATTTGTTACAGACAAAGGGATCTTGCTAACATTTTTTTGCCTGAGCTATCCTCAAACTTCTATCTTATCTCCCGAATGGGATTAAAAGCATGAATCACCTCATCTAGCTTAGACATTTTTTCATGCATTTATTGGTCATTTGTCTTTCTTCTTTCAAGAAGTATATGTTCAAATGAATAGTTCATATATTTAATTTAGTTATTTTTGTTATTTTTTGTTGAGTATTTGAGTACCTTTTTTTTGCTTAAGTTTGAACTCAGAGCCTCATGCATACTAAGCCATTGCTCTACCACTTAGCTATATCCCCAACCCTATAGAAATTTCTTAATGACAGAAACAAAAATTGACATACAGTACAAAATAAATTAATGTAAAATAATATGTTTTGATATATGTTTGAATGTAATATTATCTAACATATTACCTTGTGACACTTTATATCACACATTAATATGTCATTTCATATGAAATTTCTTTTAATTCATGAGTTGTTACAATGCAAAGGAATTATATATGGACTCAAACTTTAAAAGCAAAATTAAGAGACTAGATTTACTGCTATTATATATATATATATATATATATATATATATATATATATAAATTTCTTCTAATCATACAGGATAATTTTGAGTACAGTTGAAGATGCTCATTTTGCATGTTAAAACACAAGCAATAAGCACCATATGATAAGATAGAACAGAGTAATCAAAATTTGAAGTAGAAATTTAAAATACAAATAATAGATTTGTCAAGAAAATAAATCCAATCAGTTCAAAATAAGTAAATGATATAGTAAATCTCCAAAATAACATTTATAAAACTATCTAGTATTTTAAGTAATACAGTATAGTTTTATGTAAATTTTCAACACTAAATCTATGCACTAATGAAATTCCAACCAAAATTTCAGCATAATTATTTTATAACTTGGCCAAATGTTACCAAATTTTTCAACACTGAAGATGTTGATCCAAGCTATATTAACATCCAGATGTGATAAAAGATTTGTTCAAAAGTATAAACTGTTTAACAACTGGAGAAAATAACAACTATAAATAAATAGGCAATTTATGGGTTAATCAGTTTAAGTCAAGTGTATCCTGACTCTTGTGAGTCCTATCAACATGGGTCATAACACATGGGTACACAAAAGCAATGTTAGGAATCTCTCTGTATAGCTATCTTTAACACAACTAGCAATAACACTTTGTCCTCCTTTATGCTTGTGTCTTTTCTTCAACAAAATTAGTGATAAGGGCAGAACAGAACCTGCATGGAACTGAGGGGAGGAGAGGGGAGAAAGTGGGGGAGGATGGAAGGTGGAGAAATGACCCAGACAATGTATGCACATGGGAATAAATGAATAATAAAAAAAGAACACAACAGAACAGGGGATAAAGTAAACTATCTACAGTTTAGTGTCGTTTACCCCAATTCTTTTCCAATATATGGCTGTAATATACTTTACTTAAAGCCTCAATCTTCAGGCTTTTCTTTCATCATTTCTTTTTCATTTGATGTTAAATGAATATATGATTTAACAGAAAAAATGACAAATGGTCTTATAATGAAAAGCAGAAGTCCCTTGCTGTGCCTTCCTCATCTCTGCATGGGAATTACCTCCAGATAGCTACATAATGCTTATATTACCATTATTTCAGTAATTTTGACAGTAGACACTGCCCTTTCTCTTCCTCATTGAATAAATATTGAGTTCACTTAAATTATTCCATATAAAGCTTTACTAATTTTTTGAAATTATTCAGTTCATATCAAATAGCTGGAAACACTCTACGTATTCATCAAGATTTTGGGATTATAGTATTTATGAAAATTTGGTGATAAACAGTGACTTTCAACTGGAGCCATTAATATGGTACTGGAGCCATTAATGTGAAACTAAATGATTTTTAAAAAATCATTGGCTATTTCTTAAGAAGCCTAACAGGTATTTACTGTGTGACATAGAAATATAAAATCGTATGTGCTTCCATGAGGCACATGAAAATAATAGTAATTTCTTCTGTTGGAATACTAAGCAACACTGTTAAAATTGAGCATAAGTAATTCAGTTTTTGCAGATGTTTTAGAAAGGACAAAGTGATATATAGAGAATATAGTATCAATAGATGATATTAATGAAATTATAAATTATTATATTTATGAGACTGTAAGCCACCAATAAAAAATCAAAGAAAAATTTAAATTAAAAAGTATACAATATGCAAAATTTATTTGCAATAATCACACACAGGAAAATTATTGGTGAATCAGTGACTTGCATAACATGGTTTAAAGAGCTCCATGAGATACTTTCAGAAGATTCACAACCTCAGATTATTTCCATATTAACCATAGGGCAATATATGTCTTTTCATGAAATTAAAGTGGATAAAACTGCTTAGACCTTGACATAATGAAGGTAGTCTTTCCACGACAATGTAGCAATTACATTCTGCACTGCCACGGATTCATTCAGGTGGATTCACTCAGAGCCAGTTTTACTTAAGAATGTTTGTGAACATTCAGTTTATTAATTTTGGTACATTTCAATTTGTGATTCCTTTAAAAATTAAAAATAAAAGTATTTCAAAATTAGCAATGATTGTTTTGAGGGAAAGCATTTTTAGTGATGAGTTATGAGCTAAAGTAGAAGCTTTGTCTAGTTTTTTACAATGTCAGCCTAATTTAAATTACTGAAAAACTATACATGTTCAGAATAAATTGGGTATTGTGCAATTTTGGGAACATCAACTATGTAAGATAACAACCTAAAATTGATATCTGTTATCCATTATAAAATCCAAGATTTGTTGGAATTATAATTTTATAAAGCTGGTACCAATTATTATAATGTTGAAAGACAATATTTGAGACACTTGTATGAGATGGGCAAAATTTATATATCAAATATTAAAGCGTGTTAATTTTACAATACCCCAATAATTCAACCAATATACTCTATGTGACCCACTCTTGAGGATAGAAAACATGCATGGGGAAAAGATTCTTTGAAAATTCAATAAGGTAGGTGAAATTTAAAGTAATATAATACAAAAGCGCATTGCTTTGTTTTCAATTTCAACATGACATTTAAACTTTAAGAATCTACCATAATTTGTTTTCAGGTAAATGGATGGAACTGGACAACATCATATTAAGTGAAGTTAGCCAAGTTCAGAAGATCAAAGGCTGCAATTTTTCTCTCAAATGTGGAATATAGACCGAATACAAATACAAAGAATATTATAAAAAACAGATCACGCTAAAGGGAGGTCACTAACAGGAGAGGGAGGGTAAAAGAAAGAAGTTAAAAAGGTGAAATTAGTAGATGTACATTTTATATAAAAATGCATACAGAATTTTTAAGGCTATTGAAATAACCATAAGATGAGTACGAAGGTACAAAGGTGAAAAATAGAGGGAACGAACCAGTTTGGGCTATAATACATATACATATGAAAACGTTAAAACAAAACTCCTTATGTACCTATCTTATATAAACAAAAATGTCTTATTTTCAAAAATGGAGAACAGGAAACGTAAAACAGTTCCTATCTAGGGGTTGGCACCAGTGAGAGGTAGGAGGGCATAAGGAAAGGATGTAGGAGGGTAAATGTGATGGAAATATTATGTACTCATGTATAAACATGGAAAAACAAGACCTGTTGAAACAATTCCAGGAATGGGGGGAGAGGAGATAAAGGAGAATGATGGAGGTGGTGAATTGAACTAGGATATATTATAAAAACTTTTGTAAATGTCACAATGTACCCAGAGTACAACATCAATAAAAAAAAAAAAAGAAGAACCTACCACCTGCCAAGTTTTGGCATAATGCTGAAAAAAATCCACAATTATCTGAACATTATTATAACATTTCATTTTTAAACTATGTAAATTTTCAAAGCCATTGTTCTCATGTATATCAAACCAAATTATCACTTTATGACATATCAATTACAGTTTTTAGAAGACATTAAAAAGATCTTAAGAAATGTAGGGTCAATTCCAACCTTCCCTTTAGTTTCTGTTTTGATGTGGACATTTTCTTAAAATATGTTTTTATGGCGACATGAAATGGGTTTATTTTTAATTGATACAGTATTAACATTTTTGAGTTTTATTTTTAGTATAGTAAATGCACATAGAAATAACTCATTATATCAAAGCTTTTTAAAATATTCAACACCTTTTTTTCATACTGCTGCTACATGTATGAGACTAAATGTTTGAGAATTGGTATATATAAAATCAGGTTCTGATAAACTATTGAGTGACAGAGTTTTCAAAAAATATCTTTTCTAAAATAATTCTTTAAAAATTTCACAGTAGTTGTCTTGTAGGTATATATGTGAAAGTAGAAATATCATTATTATAAGATGGGAATTTTTGTAGTGTTAGCCATGTCAAAATATACTTAGTGCACATCCTGCTGATCAGTTTAAGAAAAATTCCCCCATAATCTAGGTGAACAAACATATAGGTATGGATGGTTTAAATTTGATAAGTAAGAACTCATGCATGAATATATGCCCACACAATATTGTTATACACACTCAAAACCACTCCTACTCTATGGATTTATGTGCACTGATTTGGGGTAAACAATATTGAAAAGTAATCCACAAGCTAATTAAAATGATTCTTAAATGGAGCTGAGTGTGTGACAACTATGTAGAGTTAATAGGATTGGGATTGAGCCTTCTGGACTTTAAAAAATATAATCTTAATTTTAAACCAAACACATGATTTTCCTATTTAGAAAATAAAAATGAATCAAATATAAAATAAATCTTAAAACTGCACATTGAGGTAAATTTGCCTAACTGAAAGTCAAAATTGTAACATAACCAACTACAGAATATTTTTCAAACTTTTGAATACAGTAATCTTATTACTAGGATATATCCTATAACTAAAAACAATTACAGAGAAATATTGAATTTTCACAAGAAACTTTACTTTTGGAAACTTTGAAAATATTTATGTTTTTATAATATAAAGAACTGGATTAAAATTATGAAAAGCTAAGCTGTTTTTTAACAAGATTTTTAAATGGTATAAAAAGAATTCTAAGAATAAAAGAAGCTAAGAAAAAGTTCTTACGATGTTCAGCTTGGTAGTATTGGGGTTTGAACTCAGGGAATCGGGCTAGATAAGCACTCTACTATGTGAGCCATGATCCTAGTATAATGATAAGTTCATTACGAAAATATCAATTGTAAATTGACAGTAATGAAAGATCTGCCAAATGAACCATATATCCAGGGATATACCCAAAGGAATACAACCCAGGTTACTCCAGAGGCACCTGCACACCCATGTTTATTGCAGCACTATTCACAATAGCCAAGTTATGGAAACAACCAAGATGCCCCACTATTGATGAATGGATCAAGAAAATGTGGTATTTATGCACAATGGAATTCTACTCAGCCATGAAGAAGAATGAAATCTTAACATTCTCACGTAAATGAACGGAACTGGAGAACTTCATTCTGAGCGAGGTTAGCCAGGCTCAGAAGACCACAAATCATATGTTCTCCCTCACATGCGGACTTTACAGTTAGGCCAAATACAGCAATGTTGTTGGACATGGGTCACATGACAAGGGGAGAGCACATATGGGAAATATAGGAATAGGTAGAAAATCCAAACCATGAAAGTGTTTGATGTCCCCACTCCAGACAAATTAATACAGAAACCTTAAAGCAACAGAAGTTAGTATGGGAAGGGGATCAGGAACTAGTGAAAAGGTCTGGTAGAGATGAATCAATTTGGGTTGTAACACACTTGTGAGTGGAGGTAACGCTAGGGATCTTTCTGTATAGCTATCCTTATCTCAATTAGCAAAAACGCTTTGTCTTTCTTATTATTACTTACATCTTCTCTTCAACAAAATTGGAGAAGAGAGCAGGACAGGTTCTGCCTGGAGGCGAAGGACATGGGGGTAGAGGGAGGAGGCAGGGACAGGGAGGAGAAATGGCCCAAACAATGTATGCACATATGAATAAGTGAATAAATAAATAAATAAATAAATAAAATAAAACTGCAAAGCACATATGAATAAGTGAATAAATAAATAAAATAAAACTGCAAAGAAAAGAGGAAATGCACAGATACCACTGACTCATGGCACTCTGAATTCTTGCCCAGCCCATGTTGCCAGGTCCTTAGTTAGGACTCAGTTTTATTGCCTGGAAATGATTTGCCATCATTTCTGGTTCTGTCACTTGTATGTTATCTTTCTCTCTACCATCTAAATCATCCTTATTTTATTAACAAGATTTTTCAAGCTGCATAATTTTCTTCAGCCTGCATATAACCTATTTTATCTGCAGCTCGTAGTGGGTAGAAAGGACTCTTTTTGAACAAGTTTCACCATTTTTCAGGCCAATTTGATATGATTTCTTCAAAAGTATTGACAGCTTCCTATATATTAAATTACTATGCGTGCTTGTTGATAAAACTAAGCACATAATTCATTAAAACAAGTCCTTTAATACCTTAAAACTCCTGAAAAATCTGTGATGATGCTGCCCCTTTATGATTCATCAAAGGTTTGTTACTTAATAGACTTGGGCTATAAGTTTTCATGCTTATCCTTAGAAAGTTTCATGTAGCTGAGACAGTCTGTGAGGCATTGCCTTAAATCTTTGCGTCTTGGATTAGAGCTCTGTGTTTCACTCACATATTCAGCATCTCTATCTTGCTTTGAATCCCCACCTCCTTTTCTCCCTCTTCTCTCCTACCCTCCCTCCCTCCCTCCCCACAGGATGCTTCTTAAGACTGGGATTCTCATTTTTTTTAAGCTTATTAGTGACTGGTGTTCTCAGGAACAGAACAATTCTTATATATTTGCTGCTCATAGTCAGAATAATTAAGTATAAATAAATTAAAAATTTGAAAATCATATTAGGTAATTATCTTAAAATCTGAAGAACAGGAAGTAAAAAATTATGAACCCTAAATGAAAGGAACTATAAAGTGAAACCCATCATTGACTCAGATTTCTTACAGAGGACACATAATTGACAGAAATGCAGAAAGAGAATGGTGTGTTTGCATTGAAGTGAGGAGACAACGATTGATATGCAGGATACTAAGGTTTGTCAAGGAATCAGAGAAGACGGAACTGAGTTCCACAAATCTACATGTGGATGCCTTTGAGTTTTAGTCAAATATTAAGCTGAATGAGCTCTGGTTGAAACTCTATGCCTAAAAGTACCTGGAAATGGAGAACTGAAATCCTACAGAAGTTAACTAGGGCCAAAAGGTCCAAAAACCCAAGTATAAGAAAGCTCTTTGAACATTGTAGACATTCAGTAAAGATTATGGATATTTTATATTAAAGGTAGTGCTGATCTAGTCCTAAAGGATTCTCAATATATCTGTGTCCATGAATAAAGTTATAAACTTATTTCAAAAGGGTCATACTGATCTATAGGCAGTTAACTACCCCATGAAAAAAACAAAACTTAGGAAACACAAAACTAAACACTTTATTAAAGAAGACAGTATAATCCAGACATTCAACAGCATAATATTCATAATGTCCAGCAATCATAATTTACCATAATTGCAAAGATGCAAGAGATTGTGACAATAAACAGAAAAGTGTGAGGCAATAGAAAAATAATAAGAAATGGAAAAGAAAAATGAGATTATAAGATGGGACTTTGAACTTCTCTATGCCTATATTAAATATATTAAATAATATAAAGGCAAAAATGAAAGAAACAAAAAGTGTTGAAAACTACATTGGGAAGGTACCAGGAGGGAATTCTGGAATGAAAAGTGTAACAACTGGAACTATAACCTCACTGCAAGCATGGACATATTAAACCTACTCTGACACACAAATGAGCACTGAACTTAGACAACACAGTAGACAATATTAAAGGTGGATATGCATAAAAATGATTGGACAAAAATGAAATATTAAAATATACAGTGAACTAAAAATATTCTGAAGTGAAACACATTATAAAATAGACATATCACAGGCAAAGAAGAAATGAAGGACCCTGTTTTACATGTAAAATGCTATAACATTGCATGCTATAAATTTTAGATGTAGTAGTTTTATATTGCTTCCATAACAAATTAAAAACTTAGAAACTTAAAACAGCACAAATCTCTTGTCTTACATTTCTATGAATTAGAAAGCTGTTAGCAGGGCTGTGCTCTTTTCTAGACATCCATAACTGAATACATTCCTGTTTATTCTGATTGTTGGCAGTTACAGAACAAAGGACTCTTTGTTTTGCTTTCCTTTACTCCTGGCCCTTTTCCAGCATCTCCAAAGCCGGTGAACGTGAGTTTTTCTTACACTGCATCTCTCTATCTCCTCTTCCATTGTTACAACTTTCTTTCTGAGCCAGCTGAGAAAATTTCTCCTCTAATAAAACTTCACTGATTAAATTGGACCCACCTAGATAATCCAGAATAACTTCACTATCTCTAGGTCTTTAATTATAATTGGAAAATCCCTTTCCTCATGTAAATGAACACACTCATAGAACTTAGGAATTAGGGCTTACACATATTTTCTTACTTTATTTTTTATTAGGATATATTCATTGTACAGGGGAATTCATTGTGACAATTTCAAATAGGCTTATATTAAATTACCCTCTCCATCTCTCTCCTTTGACCTCCTCCCCACCCCAATTAAAGCAATTTTAAGAGGTTTCATTGTTCTCTTTTTAATAAGAAGTCCATCAACCATATTCCCTCACCCTAATCTCCTTTGTTTTTAAAAGGGGCCTGTATTCTCTCTACTTCACTAGATAAACATTAAAACTATAGAGTTGGTTCTCAGTGTTCAGTGGTTCTGTGCCCACAAATTCAAACACAAACTGAAAATTCAGGAAAAAAATATTAACTTCTGAACTGAGCAAGTCAGTTCCCTAAACAACACAGTATAATGACTATTTGCATAGTACTCATATTTTGCATTACTTATAACTACTTATAAATAATTATTACATTAACTATAATAAGAAACCTGAGATGAATTAAAGTATTTATAAGACTACCATATCATTCAATGATGCCACTACTTGGTATATAGCCAAAGGAAATAAAACCAACATGTGGAACAGACATCTGAACTCCAATGTTTATTACAGCAATATTCATAATAGTCAATGAATGCCTTCAATTGATTAATGGATTAAGAAAATATGGTAGGTATACATAATGCAAATGCTATTCAGCCATAAAAATAGTAATTCCATCATTTGTGACATCAATTGTGGAACTGGAGATCATCATTTTAAGTGAAATAAATAAGGCACAGAAAGATACGTACCAGTATATGATCTCACTCATATGTCGAATCACAAATGTTCATCTCAGAAGTTGACAAGATTAGGAAAAGAAGCACTAGATTCAGTATTGTAACTCAGTCTTGTGCATGCCCAAACCCACGTACATTGCAGTAAAGTCACATTAAATTTTAACACATGCCATAGATACGATGAAGGTAGCATGCAATAAGGGGAGAGAAATATGGTAGGTGCGATGATTAATAGTGATTGTCAGCATGATTGGATTAACAAACACTTGGAGATTAGTAAAGCACACACTTGTCTGTGACAGGATTTTCATAAAATAGATCATGAGGGTTCTGATCAATGGACTAATCTCTTGATGGTTTAATAGGATGGCTTTAGAGATGGGGCCTAGATTAAGACAAGAGATAACTGGGGTATGTCCTGGGGGGCTATATCCTGCCTTGGCCCCTTCCTTTCTTCATTCTTCTCTGCTTCCTGGCTCTCATGATATAAACGTCTCTGTTCTATCACACTCTTCCAGCTATTATGGACCAAAAATAAATCATTCATACTTTAAGTAATTTACTTCTGGCATTCCATTACAGTGACAAGAATGCTAACACAAAATTGGTACTGGAGAAATTGGGTCATTGTTGTGACTAAACCTGAACATATGGTTTTTATGTCTTTGGAACTATTTTTTGGGAAGAATTTGGAAGAGATTGAAGACATGGGCTAGAGGAAGCCTAGGAAATGGAAGCAGAGTTTAATGACCATTCTGAAGGGAGTTCTCAGATTACCAGAATGCCATTAAAATTCAAATGGTGAAGACTATACTCATAAAGATTAAAATGGGAACAAGGTCCCTACTGCAAACTGAACTGGAGTCTATGTTACAGTCTGGCAAGAAGATGCATACATTTTGTCCATGTTATGAAACTTCATGGGAAGCTGAGTTTAAAGCTGCCATACTAATTAATTTGGTGCAGAAACTATAAAGACAACATAGAATTCAGGATGTAGTGTGGTTATTGCTGGCTGCCTTTAGTCAACTCTATAGTGAGAATTGGGAGCAGAAAGCAGAGCATAAAGATTTGAAACACAAGCAGTCTGGCTGGCAAACAAGAGTTCAAAGTTGTGGACAAGAGGTGTAGGTATTGAAGAGTTTAATGTCACTATAGAAGCCAAACATTTTGTTCTGCTTCAATAGAACGGACACTTTGAGGGCATCCCAGGAATTGGCTGGACCCCTCCCATTTCAAGGGATAAAATTATAAACTCATTTGAAAATTTTTTCCTTGAGAACAGAGGCTACCAGGGTATGTTGCTTGCATGGGGTGATCACGGGAAATGGTTTCTTAGCTTTTGCTTCACAGAGACTCACAATCCACTGCTGTCCCAGTCCAATGGGTCTTGATACTGCTTGAGCAAGCAATATACCTTGGTATTTTCCATGTGATTTTGTTTTTACAGGCATGTAAAATGCAAAAATTATAAGATGATGAGTCTTCCACTTTGATTATAAAAGAGGGCCTGGATGCCTGATGATGTGTGACAAAGTCAAGTTCCCTGAATTAAGACCTTGAGAGAGCAATTCATGAAGCTGTAAAGGTGAAGTCAAAGGTGCAATGGAGATCCCACGAAGTAAGAGATATCAGAAACATGAAATATGTGCTGAGCAAAGCCACAGAAAATTAGTAGATATTGAGGAGGTTGGGGGGAGAGGGACGGGGTGGAGTGGGTGGTAAGGGAGGGGGTGGGGGCAGGGGGGAGAAATGACCCAAGCCTTGTATGCACATATGAATAATAAAACAATAAAATAAATAAATAAATAAATTCAAAAAAAAAAAAGAAAATTAGTAGAAGCATTAGAGGATAGAGGCCATGTGGATTGCAGCTAGGAAGACCACAGGAACATGGGTGCTCTACACAATGGAACACACATCATGGACAGCATATGGAGTTACAGGATTTAGTGTTTGCTCATTTTCATTCTTGCTTTGGTCCAATCCTTCCTTGTTATTTTCCTGCTCCTCCCATTATGAATGAGTTATATATATACTTTATCGTTGTTGGGAATGTATAAATTACTTTTGGCTTTTACAGAGGCTCAGAGCTAAGAAAAACATTGAATCTCACAGGGGACTTTGTACTTGAACTTTTGGATAATACTGAAACTATAAAGACTATGGGGATTCATGGACATGGACTGAAAGCATTTTGCATTATTAGATGGACATGAGTCTTTTGTGAGCTAGGGGTGGAAGGCTTAAGGAGATGTGTTTTCCTGTTACGTTGACAAGGGTGGTGGAATTGTGATGATTAATTTTGATTGATAACTTTATTGTATTAAGAAACACCTAGGAGATTTGTAAAGTACACCTTCTGTGTGTCTGTGATGGCATTTCCAGAGACACTTACATCATGAAGGTTCTGACCTAATGAAAAGATTAATCAAAATTCATGGATTCATATAATGAAATTATTGGGAAGGAGGGAAAAGTAGGAGCTGGAGCCTGGGTGAAGGAAGTAGGTCATGGGAGGTGTGTCCTTAGGGACTATATCTTGCCCCAATTTCTTCCTATATTCATGGCCACAATGATGTGAACTGCTCTGCTTCTCCATACCCTCCCAGACATTAAAGGACCAAATTTTCTGAATCTATGAACAAAAATAAATCATTCCTTTGTTAAATCATTTAAGTCAGGCATTGTGTCATAGTGATGAGAGAACTAACTACAGTAGATGGATGTAATACTAGGAGTTGGGCAATAAAACTAACATATAGCTTTCGATGTGGAAAGATAGGAGGTAAATGAGGAAAGAAATACTATGTAAAGATATTTCCATCTTAACTGTTATTTCTCACACTATCTACATATGTATACTTGTTTCCTAAGGTCCAGCTTGGGGGACAAAGGTAATTTCAATTTTCTGTGTTTCACATCTTAACTGGTTTTTTATTTTGTTTTGTTTTTTATTTTAACCATTGTGAAAAATTTATTTTTTTATTCACTTATTCATATGTTCATACATTGTCTGAGTCATTTCTCCCCCCGACCCCCACCCCCTTCCTGTATCCCCACTTGCTTCAGGCAGAACCTGTTCTGCCATCTCCAATTTTGTTGAAGAGAAGACATAAGCAATAAGAAAGAAAAGGCATTTTTGCTAGTTGAGATAAGGATAGCTATACAGAGAGATTCCTGGCATTGCTTCCATGCACAAGTGTGTTACAACCTGAATTGATTCATCTCTACCTGGCCTTTTCACTAGTTCATGATCACGTTCCCATACAACTTCTGTCACTTTAAGGTTTCTGTATTAGTTCCTCTGCAGTGGGGACATCAAACACTTTCAAGTTTTGGGTTTCCTACATATCCCCATTCCTCCCTTATATGCTGTCCCCTTAGCATGTGACCCAGGTTCAGCAACATTGCTGTATTTGGCCTAACTCTAAAGTCCACATATGAGGGAGAACATATGATTTTTGGTCTTCTGAGCCTGGCTAACCTTGCTCAAAATGATGTTCACCAGTTCCATTCATTTACTTGAGTATGTTAAGATTTCACTGTTCTTCATGGCTGAGTAAAACTCCATTGTGTATAAATACCACGTTTTCTTAATCTATTGGTCTGTAGTGGGGCATCTTGGCTATTTCCATGACTTGGCTATTGTGAATAGCACTGCAATAAACGTGGTTGTCCAGGTGCCTTTGGAGTAACCTGTGTTGAATTCACTTGGGTACATCCCCAGGAGTGGGATTGCTGGATCATATGGCAGATCTATGTTTAGATTTTTAAGAAGTCTCCATATTTTTTTCCAGACTGGTTGTACTAGCTTGCATTCCCACCAGCAGTGTATGAGGGTTCCTTTTTTCCCACATCCTCACCAATACCTGTGGTTGGTGGTGTTTTTGATGATAGCTATTTTAACAGTGGTGAGGTGGAATTTTAGTGTGGTTTTGATATGCATTTTCTTTATGGCTAGAAATGGTGAGCATTTTTTCATGTGTTTTTTTGGCCATTAGAATTTCTTCTTTTGAGAAAGTTCTATTTAGTTTATTTGCATTTTTTTTATTGGTTCCTTGATTTGGGGAGAGTTTAGTTTTTTACGTTCCCTGTATATTCTGGTTATCAGTCCTTTGTCTGATGTATAGTTGGCAAATATTTTCTCCTACTCCGTGGGTGGTCTCTTCAGTTTAGAGACCATTTCTTTTGTTGTGCAGAAACTTTTAATTTTAAGAAGTCCCATTTGTCCATAGCTTCTCTTAGTTGCTTAGCTGCAGGATTCTATTGAGGAATTCCTTTCCTATTGCTTCCAGAGTATTCCCTGCTCTTTCCTATAATAACTTCAGAGTTTTGGGTCTGATATTAAGGTTTCTGATCCATTTTGAGTTGATACTAGCATAGGATGTTAAACATGGATCTAGTTTCCGTTTTTTGTAGATAGATAACCACTTTTCCCAGCAACATTTGTTGAAGAGGCTGTCTTTTCTCCATAGCATATTTTTGGCACCATTATCATAAATATCTTGGCACTGTTGGGCATAACTGTGTGGAATCATATCCAGGTCCTCTATTCTGTTCTACCACTCTTCATGTCTATTTTTTGTGCCAGTACCAAGCTGTTTTTATTGCTATGGTTTTGTAATATAGTTTGAAGTCAGGTATTGTGAAACCGCCAGCATTGCTCTTTTTGCGGAGTATTGCCTTGGCTATTCACGGTCTCCTGTGTTTCCAAATGAACTTTAGGGTAGATAATAATCAATCCCTGTGATGAATGTCTTTGGGATTTTGACGGGAAGTGCATTAAACATGTAGATTGCTATTGGTAGTACAGCCATTTTTACTATGTTGATTCTACCAATCCAAGAGCATGGGCGATCTCTCCACCTTATGTAGTCTTCCACGATCTCTTTCTTCAGGGGTTTGTAATTCTCCTTGTAGAGAAGAACTACATTCACACCCTTTGTTAATTTACTCTCAGTATTTGATTTTTTTATGAGGCTATTGTAAATGGAATTGTTTCCATACATTCTTTCTCAATTTGTTTGTTGTTAGTGAACAGAAATGCTAGATTTTTGTCAATTGATTTTGTTTCCTGCCACCTTGCTCTAGCTGTTTATGGTGTCTAAGAGTTTTTGGGTAGAGTTTTTTGGGTCTTTAAGATAATAGGATAATAGGGTAATGTCATCTGCAAATAGGGATATTTTGACAGTTTCTTTACCTATTTGTAGTCCTTTTATTTCTTCTTCTTGCCTAATTGCTCTGGCTAAGACTTCCAGTACTATCTTGAATAGGACTGGGGAATAGTGGGCACCCTTGTTTCATTCCTCATTTTAGGGGAAATGGTTTTATTTTTTCTCCATTAAGTATGATGTTGGCTATAGTTTAGTCATATGTATCCTTACAATGTTGAGATACTTCCTCTCATTCTTAGTTTTCTTAGAGCTTTTATCATGAAGTGGTGTTGGATCTCATGATTGTATTAGGACTTAGAAGAAAGTAGTGACTCCTCTGATTTCAGTTGGCAAAATGGAAATGTTAGTTACAGACAAAAAGAGAGACAGTTGCCATGATTAAGCTGGTTGGTTGGCAAGAAATTAGGAAGTTGTGGAAAATGAGAATGCCCAAGAGCAACCTGAAGGTATTTCTCTGAACTCATAGGAGACTAAATCTTTGAAAACCCATAAATTGCTACAGTAGAAATTACTGGTGAGATTATTTTTGATAAGAAGTATGTCTGTGGCTTAGATATTAATAACTTGCTCATGAGATAAAATGGAAGTTTGTTTTCTAATTTTAGAGAAATGGCACCTGCCATAGACACCATCTACATTATCTTCAGTTATCTGTCTTCTAGATAATTCTTATCTATCTATCTAGCATCTGTTGTAAGTCACATTTTGGAGACAACTATATATATTTTCTTCTTCCTACAACAAATCTAACTCTTCCTTGTGTTTTGTGAAACTTGGGTTTGAGTTCATGACATATACCTAGAGCCACTCCACCATCCCGTTTTTGTGAAGGGTTTTTTCAAGGTAGGGTCTCACAAAGTATTTGCCAAGACAGGATTTGAACTATGATCCTCCTGAACTCTGCCTCTTTAGTAGCTAGAATTAATTGTTCCTAACAGTACAGGTGCCTGGCTTGTTCTTTTTACCATTCATACTACAGTTACAACAACCTTTCTAATCCCGCACTTACATTATTTGTGTTTCCATAATATATCATGAAAACAAACTTGTGTGTTAAGAAAGAACTCTGCAGATCCCTGACAATTATTCAGCCTCAAATGTTACCTGTCTCTAACTTTTATCATTAGCAGATGGCTATCTAGTTTCACTGCAATGCTTTGAATATATTCTCTCTCAGTTTTAGATCTTTTCAGACATTATGCTCTCAATCTCCTTCACTTAAAAAACTAGTAATTGATTTTCAAAACAAGTCGGCTCATTTTCTCTGAAAACCTTTTGTTACCTTACAGATTGAATTAGGTAACATTTCCAATGATTTCCAGAAGACTTAAATTTAAATATATCAGATTATGCTACAGTCACTTGCTTACTTCACTGATATCTCATTAAAAATAAATTTTAATTTAGTAATAATAACAGCAAGCACTGCATTCAATATATTTGAAGGTTCCTATTGTAGAAATCAATATGTGGTTGGAAGAAAGGACTCAGTGTATGTTTTATAAATAAGTGAATGAATAATGAATAAAAATGAATCTGCATTCTATTATTTAATTAGCTGTTGTACAAAGGGAAGTAACTCTGTAGGCTGGCTCAGAATCCAGGCCTAGCTAAGGCCTGGAACTTTAAGGAATTTTAAGCAATGCCATAATCCTCAACTCTCATGTCAACCTTATTTCTAATTTTGCCAGTGCAATTTAGGCTTTACCTATCCATATTTAGGTTTCCTTCTTCATGTCTGAAAGGTCCTCCAGTTGGTTATTCATAGTATTTCATAATTCTTGATATTCTTCCTCAAAAAGATTGTGTCCTAGGCCATCTAGTAAAATTCCTCATAATATCTGACAGATTTTCTTCAGCTTCAAATACTTGTCTTTTTGTATTTTCAGTTTTAAAATATCCCAGCAATGGCCATCACTGTAATATTTTATAGAAACAGCATCATTTCCCCAAGATACATATATAAATGTTCAAGGAGAAAAGACAAACTCAGGTCATTCTAACAACATCTGTGCTAATATGGGTAATCTTTAAAAGGTAAGATGTTAAAAATGAAAGATGAGAAAAACAGAAAAATAAAGAATGAGGGGAGTGAGAAGGAGAAAGAGGAATGGGAGATCTGATCTTATGTAAAGGAAAAACAGTTCATCATAAAGCATTAGGAGTGCTGTTACTTGCTTATATTCTTATCTGTGTGAAACGTGCAGGAGTGTATCTAATTCCTGACTCAAACCAAGCACTGAAATAACTACAGCTCGCTCCTGAAAACCAATTAGTAATTAATACATATATCTAGTCTCTTGTGATAAAAATTCATCTTACTCTGAAATATTAGAAATTAAGCAGCCAATTAAACACATGAAGCTTTTAGGAAGGCTTTTAAAATCTCATACAAACACTTTAGAATTAAAATTGGAATGGTAATTTTATACATACAGTTTAGAATTGAGGAAATTAATGACATTGATGATGATATGGCAATGTTTGACTTTATTTAAAAGATAATTTGGAAAAATGATCCTTGAACATATGCTATATGAGTTGCATTGAAATGTGAAGATCTTATTTGCTTATGAAAAAAAAATTAAATAATTTAATATAGAACAAAAATGAATGTTTTATTTGTGAGGCATCAAAATTTAGAATGCAAAACTACTTTCAAGAAAATATTTAAAAGTAAAACTTGTTATAGAGATCCAAGATGGTGACTGGGACACAACCGCAGTCTGTGTGCGCTCCACGAACCAGGGACTTAGCTGAGATGCTAGAGACATACTTGCCTGAGGGAAAGCACAAGGGAGAACTCAAACATCAGCACTCTGAACCCCTAGCTCGTGGAAGACTTCTCTGTGCCATGATTTACTAAAAGAACACCTAACGCTACACACTAAATCCCACTCCATACACCCACGGTGCCACTGCTGTGCAGGCCATTAGATCTCTGATCCTCCTGCCTTGCTCCTCAGCCCCGCCAGGGCTGTGCTACCCGAAACTCCCACCCCTCAGACTCACATGATTTCCTCCAGACTGTTCCTCAAATGCCTGCCAAGCTGGCAATCCACAGGCACCCACAACCTCCACTCTGCCGGCCCCTGCCCTTAAGCCTTGAACAGGCCTACACAATCTCTGCTCTGCAGGGTTGAGCCCCTAAAACTTGCCAAGCTGGCGATCCACAAACATTCAAGTTCTCCACCAGGCAACGCCCCTCAGACCTGCACAGACCTGCACAATCTCCCTTGGGCAGTGCCCCTAAGGCCTGCCAAGCCTGTGATCCACAGACATTCACAATCTCCACCGGGCAGCACTCCTTAGGCCTGCACAGGCTGGCACCTGCTGGGCTGCGCCCCTCAGGCTTGCCTGGTTGGCGATTCACAGGCACACATGATCTCCACTCCACCAGGTCCATGGCCTCCAGGAATACCAGGCCTATGCTCCAAAAGCCTGCTAGATCACCTCAATGACAGGTATCCAACCCCAGTCCTGTGGGACCCACCCACCTGCCACCCACCACAGGAGGGCTCCAAATCTACCTAGGAAACACAGACAGGTCTAGATACTAAAGGAATAACAGCAGAATTACTAAGACTGAAGTTCCACTGTTACTGAACCTGTGATTTCATTTTTATTTTATTTATTTATTTATTTATTGTCTGCCTTCCTTTAAAGATTTGGCTGTCTGGTTTGCTCTTTGATCATCCACCATCTTTCCCTGCTGTTTTCTTTGGTACTCACTTTTTTTCTTTTTTCTTTTTTTTTTTCTTCTACTTCTTCTTTCTCTATATTCTCCCTCTTCCTTGTTTTCCTTAGTTTCACTATTGTAATTCAGCTAGCACTAAATTACACATAGTCCAGGGACAGAAATGGTACCAAGTGGAAACATGGGAAGATGAAAAAGGGATCTTCCTTTTTCTCCCCCCAAAATAAATTAATACAGGATTCAGAGGGAAATTAAAAAAACATATACCCCGTTCCAGACTCCAAAAAAAACAAAGGTAAACTACATCAAGAAACCCACCAAAGCCCACAATAACAACCCAAAAGAAGAAATCCTGCAAGTAATCACTGAGAATTTCATGGAGATATTACCAGACATGGTTAACCAAAACACACAAGAGGCACTCAAGGAATTCCAAGAGGACAAAAATAAAGAATATGAGAAAGCACAAAAACAAATAAATAAATAAAATCATGGAGCCCTAAATAAAAACCAAAATGAAACAGAAAATACCATGAATACAGAGATAAATTAATTAAGGATGAAAATTGACAATATTAAAGAGGAAGTACCCACGACATGGAAAACCACAGAAAAAAGAATGAAACAGAAATACAAAGGAAAATGAAAGGCCATTCCAGCAGAATAAAACAAACAGAAGAAAGAATTTTAAAACTTGAAAATGAAATGGTAATTAAAGGAAAAACTGAAGAGCTATTAGTCAAACAACTTAAGACCTATGAAAGGAATATGCAAGAACTTACTGACTCCATTAAAAGACCAAACCTGAGAATAATTGGGCAGGTGCTGGAGTTTCTCAGATCTCTGTGTCCAGCTTTAGCAGCTGGGGATCTGGGGGCCTAGCTGGGTGGACTGTTGCGGGTCTGGCAAGAATAAGCAGCATCCAAAGTGAGAAGGAGACCATGCAGGACTGAATGACTACCTGGCCTCCTACCTGGATAGAGTGAGAAGCCTGCAGACCAATAACAGGTGGCTGGAGAGCAAAATCTGAGAACATCTGGAGAAGAGGGGGCTTCAGGTCAAGGACTGGGAGCATTATTTCAAAACCATCAAGGAGCTGAGAGCCCAGATCTTTGCGAGTTCTGTAGACAATGTCTGCATCATCCTGCAGATTGATAATGCTTGTCTTGCTGCTGATGACTTTAGAGTCAAGCATCAGACAGAGTTTGCAATGCGCCAGTCTGTGGAAACTGACCTCCATGGGCTCCAAAAGGTCACTGATGACACCAATATTACTCATCTGCAGCTGGAGTCAGAAATTGAGGCACTAAAGGAGGAGCTGCTATTCATGAAGAAGAACCGTGAGGAGGAAGTCAAAGGCCTCCAAGCCCAGATTGCCAGCTCTGGGTTGACAGGGGAGGTGGATGCCTCTAAGTCTCAGGACCTCGGGAAGATCATGGCAGATATCTGGGCCCAGTATGAAGAGCTGGCTAAGAAGAACTGAGAAGATCTGGGCAAGTACTGGTCCCAGAATATTGAGGAGAGCACCACAGTGGTCACCTCTCAGTCTGCTAAGACTGTAGCTGCTGAGATGACACTCACAGAGTTGAGATGCACATTTCAGGCCTTGGAGATTGACCTGGACTCCATCAGAAATCTGAAAGCCAGCTTGGAGAACAGGCTTTGAGATGTGGAGACCCATCTATGCCATGCAGATGGAACAGATCAATGACATTCTGCTGCAGTTGGAGTCAGAGCTAGCACAGACCCGGCTGAGGGACAGTGCCAGAACCAGTAGTATGAGGCCCTGCTAAACTTCAAGGTCAAGCTGGAAACTGAGATCACCACCTACTGCCACCTCCTGGAAGACAAGGAGGACTTCAATCTCAACGACACCAAAGTGCTCAGACACTGAGACAGAGAAACAGCAGACCTTTGGGAAACAGAGAGCCAAAAAAGTGCAGAGCCCCCCCCCCAAAAAAAAAGAAAGTGAAGCAAACAAAACCATGAAAAGGCTGGCAGTACCAAACCACACAAGAAGAAAAGGCAAGAAAGTAGAGAGTAACACTGATTCAGCTGCACACAATCAAACCCTTATACAACAGACAACTAAATTACAGGAATCACCAAATACCTATTAACACTAACACTGCATTTTAATGGACTTAATAACCTCATCAAAAGACACTGCTTGGCAAATTGGAATAAAAAGAAAGATCCAACAATCCTGTGCCTAAAGGAGACCCATCTCATAGACAGAAAAAAGAATTGGATGAAGGTGAAAGGCTGGAAGAGGATGTAAAAGCCAATGGCCCCAGTAAACAGGCAGAGGTAGCAATTCTTATCTTGAATAAAGTAGACTACACACTTACATTGATCAAATGAGATAAAGAAGGACAGTCTATACTAATAAAAGGGGAAATACAACAAAAGGAAATAACAATTATCAACCTATATGCACCCAATGTCAATGCACCCAATTTCATCAAACATACTCTGAAGGACTTAAAACATATATAAACTCTAGCACAGTGATAGTGGGAGACCTTAATACTCCTTATCACCAATAGATAGATTATCCAAACAAAAAAATCAATAAAGAAATTTTAGAATTAAATCATACCATAGATCAAATGGACATAACTGACATCTACAGAATATTTCACCCAACTGCTGCACAATATACATTCTTCTCAGCAGCTCATGGAACCTTCTCCAAAATGATCACATCTTAGGGCACAAAGCAAGCCTCAGCAAATATAAGAAAATAGAAATAATCCCATGCATTCTATCTGACTACAATGCAATAAAAGTAGAAAGCATTTGTTGTCTGCACTCTAGAGGAATTAATACAGAAACCTTAAAGTGACAGAGGTCAATACAAGAAGGGGATCAGGAACCAGTGTAAAGATCTGTTACAGATGAATCAACTTGGGTTATTACACATTTGTACTTGAAAGCAATGCAAGGAATCTCACTGTATAGATGTCCTTATTTCAACTAGCAAAAATGCTATGTCGTTCTTCTTCTTATTTATTTCTACTGTTCAATGGAACTGGAGAAAAGCTCAGAACAGGTTTTTACTGGAAAGCAGCGTTGATGGGGAAGAAGGTGGGGGAAAGGGCAGGAGGAAGAAATAACCCAAACAATGTATGCACATGTGAATAAATGAATAAAAAAAAAAGTAAAACTTTTGAAGGATAATTTTAGTCATGATTACTATAAATAAATGTATCCCCAAGCAACAAAATATAAGTGATTTTTACTGAAAGTTTATTTCTATTTATGTTCTTAGTTCAAAACATGAAAGTTATTTTCAACATAATATTAAGATTTAATCTTTGTTAAGTCATGCTAGCTGTCAGCCTTGAGTTATTCAATTACATGGAGAAAATCCTTAGTTAATAAAAGTTTAATGCAATTTAAGCTTCCCAAGACTATTAAATCTCACAGTCATAATGTATCAAAAGCACACATCACTGTTAGATATTCAAAGGAAATCTGTTGGCATTCAATGATAATGATGAATGCAAATCTCTGTAGGTATAAAAGTAATGCAAAAATCAGGTAGAACACATTACAAGTCAGGAGGTGCAAAGTTTATCTTCACAGAACAGCTTCTGTGCATCTGAAATAATACCAGAAAATGAATTAAGAATTCGTGATGGCTAGACTCTTACCTCTAATAATGGAGAGTAACATGCTTATACAGATAAAATAGAAACTGGCTGAATGTGCACACTTGGACAATTTAAATATTTGGCAGATGGTCTCTACTGTATTATTGTGGTCTTGTTCAAAGATAAACTTTTTAAAGATCAAATATATGTTGACCATGGCAAAACAGATGTTTGATAAATTACAGTGAGTGCCATTAGGTAAGAATAAAATGTAATCTAAGTAATCCAGATAATGATCTTTCTCAGTGATTAATACACCCTTAAAAAGAACTCATTTTTCATGTTTGCTTTCAATAAGGGGTGATTATGCTGATTAAATGACTATATTAAGCATTGTTTTTACTAAAACTTGTATTTTGATTCTACAAAAGGTATCTATTTATATAAGCATGTACACATACAGATAGATATAGGTATCTATATTTATTTATACAAAGAGCAAAATATTACCTATAATATAATCATATTTATATTACTTAAAATATAATTGAGATCCTCATAACATGAATTATTCAATTTACAGTTCTGGAGTTTTCCTTATTCAGGAAGTTCATTTTAAAATACTTTTTTATAAGGTGAACTGTCAATGATTCTTATGCTTTAAAAAATAAATAAATAAATGACTCTTTCTGGTACTAGGCTTTGAAATCAGGGTTTTGTGCTTGCTAAGAAGATGCTCCACCATTTGTGCCATGCCAACAGCCCTTTTTATTTCAGTTATTTTTTGAATAGATCTGGACAGGCCTAGATTGGAATCTTCCTATTTATACTTCTTGAATACCGAAGATGACAGGCTCATACCACTATCCCCACTTTTAATTGGTCAAGATGGGGCCTCTCTCACTGATTCCCCAGGCTGGATTTGAACCACATCTTCCTGTTCTCCAACTTCCAAATAGCTATTATAAAAATTTTTGATTAAAAAAAGGAGAATATAAAATGCCTCTTGACTAAACATGATGAAAATCATGGAAAGTTACAGTATTGGTACTTCAGTTTATCAGTAGTGAAATCGTAGATCATTATAATTTCAAAATGTAAATGCTTCTTTATAGTTTTGTTAAATTGAAAGGAAATGAGAGGAAGAGGGGAGTGAAAAAATGTAAGAGACAAAAACAAAGAAAGAGAAGAGTTAAGACAGAAAGGTGAAAAGGAGCTAGAAGAAGGACGAGAAAAGGAGATTTAGTACTGGTAGGTATCAATATTTTTTAACAAACAAAGACTGAAAAAATATAAACTCCTATTTGAGTTCTACACCAACATTAAACTATGTGACCTCATATCCCCCAAATACTTCTTTTATCTCAAAATAACTCATTAGAATTTGTGATCATTTTATAAGACATCAAAAATAAAAAGGAGACAAGAAACATGGAAAAGTAGGTTATATCAATAATCACATGCAAGCCATGAACTAATTAGAACAGCAATTTTTATCACCAGAATGTTGTGTTCCAGAAGCAAAAAGAACATACAAATATTGCCCTCATGGATCTTATAGGTATTATGGAATTACTGTAGTCCCATCTTAACCAATTAAAGATATATTGCAACATTTCCTTTGGATGCTCTCTCGAAATGCAAATAACACATTAACATATATAGATTTTTTTCTTATAAATAAATACTAATGATAAGTTTTAACTTATAAATTAGAGACAGCAGGAGATTGGCAACAATAACTACCAATAAAATACAATAATTACAATAATGCACTATCATAAAAGTGATACAGCCTATACAGTGTGGATTTGCTGGCCAAAGAGATGACTCACATCCCTGGAAGGATGGAGCAGGATGGCACAAAATTTCAGGCTGCTTCTCAGAATTCAATTTAAAACACATGTGATGTTTATTTCTGGGGTTTGGCACTAACATTTTTGGCCTGCAATTTACCACAAAACTGAAGTTGCAGAAAACAAAAGTGTGGATTAGGGAAAGCAATTGTATTCATATTTTAGGACTGCTATCAAAAAGCTCCACTAATGGAGTGACAGAACAAGAGAATTTTTGTAGTATATAAAGAATTACTTATTTACATTTAGACAGATTTCAACCTTTAAATCTTCTGCACATGTATAATAAAAAGGTCTGAATTTTTGCATTCTGGGTCCAGTTTTTCTGATTTATTTTCTTTTTTTAAATATTTTGGGCAGCACTGAAGTTTGAACTCAGAGTCTTACACTTGCTAGGTAAGTGCTCTATCACTTGAACCACATCTCCAACTCTTCTAAATTATTTTCTAATTATTATTGTCAACCATATTTCTTTCCATACAATATAGTACTATGTGACATTGAAGCTGTTGATGATGTAGCAATCCTTCTCTTGAGGAAATCCTTTTCCCAGAATCCTTTTCCAAGACATTGACCTCCTATTCTATAAATTTGAATGTTGGCACTTTCTTATTTCTGAAATCATCTTTTCATCTTTTCTTAATACATTCACATAAATCTCAAAGGTATGCACCTACTGCTTAAGGCACAGGATGTCTCTGACAAATTGATATTCATGTCTTAATGATGATCCTGAGCAATATGTGATCAGGCTCTCATTACTTTAAAATGTCTTTCATCTCTTCTGTGGGATTTAGCCAATTCTCATGTCTACAGCTCCTTTACTCAGTATGTAATAGAGAATATTTTTGCACAAATCTCAATAACAAAATATATCAAAGTCTCACCTGCCCATGCATCATCTTCAATTTCCATTAAGAACTCAATCATTTTTTTGAAATAAATTATTAAATTGTGATTATTGTTCTTAGAATGATGCTATCACCATGATTCTGTTTAGTATACCTGAGCATAAAATGACTTAATGTTCCAAGTGCATTCATAGCAGCATTGTTAAGCAGAGATAACATGCACCAATACTAATCCCTATGAAGGGAATATCATGCACTCATTAACAGCCCAGGGTAGGACCTGAACACTTCACTAACACGTATTAAGTTCCCCAAGTCTGGCAGCTGTCTCTTCGTCATACAGAAGCCAGAGTTCTGCAAAAATTCTTGACATGTCAGAATTTTACTTGCCTCACAGAAGATCTAGCTTCCATAGCAGTCAGATCTCCACAACTTGCGTTTTTAGGTCAAATCTAAGGAGAGAAATACTGGCAGAAGGAGTTAGGCAAAGTAACTTCATGACTTGCCAACAAATAACAAATAATTAATAGAAACCTAAAGTCCATGGTGAACCAGCACACCAGGCTGATAAGGGCTGTGTGGGGGGAAGTCTAGTCTGCCCAAGCCCCCCTTCACCCCAGAGCTGAGAACGCCCAAAGCACTCTGAGAACCCTGAGCTCTGTATCCTTATGAGGGAAATGAAGAAAATGTTTGGAAAATTCTGGAAAATTCCTCTTGCTCTCTGGATGTGGCCTTGATACATTATGACCAAGAATTTAAGGAAAAGGGAGAAGTGCTAGGCTAGCCCAGGACTCTCAGGTATCTATTATCCTTTAGTAATCTTTTCACAAATGTTAGAAAATGCACATAACTCAACTGAAATGTCAAAACTATGAAAAGTTATGACCAAATTCACACATCTCACATATACACGCTTGCATAACAACAATTATGTCATGACTAACATTTTCCAGCAGCAGCAGTTACGTGGCATGGTGGAGTTAAGATGAATCTCATTTTCAGAGATGCTAAAATATGAAAAAAAATATACATCAGAAAAATTAAGAGGAATTTTTCTCCATTTAGGATATAGAAAGATGCATCAGACCATAGTTTGCAGTGAAATAGTAGCTACTTTTTACTCCTTTCAGCCATAAATGATGAGAAGATAGACAGAAATGGATTTCTGAAAAACAGAGAAGCCAGAGTTGTTTAGACAACAAAAACTGCCCTTTAAGGTTCTCAAAGCAGACAGTAGTTGAATGACCGAGATTCTGGAAGAAAGTAGAGAAGGAAGCTGGACATTCAGTATCTGTTTTCCTCTTCAAAAATTTGGCAAATTAATTTTCAAATAACAAAACTTTTAAAGAATCTAAGTTTACTCTTGTAAACATGAAATTTATAGTTTGATGTCAAAGTAATAGCTTTACATCTATTAATTAATATAACATATGGTCACATGGTAGATTTCCTCAGAATTTATTTTTAGTAATGCAAAATTTTTAGTTTTATTTTTAGTTGATAGTAATTTTGTATATTTGTGTAGTTCAAAATGATGTTTCAATACATGTATACAGTGTAAAATCATCAAATCAGAATAACAGCATACCCATGATCTCAAATAATTTTTATTTTTGTTGTGAGAAAGTTTCACACCTGTCTTTCATCCATTTTGAAATAGTGTAATTCATGGTTTTTAGCTTTTGTCACTTTGCCTTACAATACAACTTCAGCTCATATTCTTTCTATGTAATTAAATTTATACCCAAGTCCTGTTTCTCTTCCAGACTCTGGTAGCCACCATTCTACTCTCGACCTCTATGAGTTTGACTTTTTCAAGTTCCTCATGTTTGTGAAACCTAAAGTAAATGTGCCTAATTTATTTCACTTCACATTGTGCCCTCTAGGCTCAACATGCTATTGCAAATAATGGAATATCCTGGGTTTTTTTTTCAGGTGAAATGACATTTCATTTTGTATATATAATGCATGTTTAATCCATTCATCCATTTATGGGCACCAAGTTTTTATTTTAATAGCTTGACTATTGTGAATAATGCTACTACAAATATGGGAGTGCATCCTTTCCCCGAGTGATTTCATTGCCTTTGTGTATACACACAGTGTTGGAATGGCTGGAACATACGGTAACTGTAGTTTTATTCATTGTTTTCTTTTTTTATCAGTACTGGGATTTGAGCTTGCTAGGCAGATGCTATACCACTTGAGTCACACAGACAGCCATTTGGTTTTAGGTATTTTTTGAATAGTGTCTTGTCATTTATGCCCAGGTTGGCCAGAATTACAATCTATTTATATTTCCAGCTCAGATGACAGGTTGAGATGGAGTATCATGAATTTTTTGTTCAGGCTGGCCTTGAATTGTGATTCCTCCTAATCTCTGTCTCCCAAATAGCTAGGATTTCAAGAATGAAGCACTGTTCCCAGTATATTCTTGTTTTTTGAGAATATATTTTGCAAATGGTTGTAGTAATTTACAATAACAGCAATGTATGTATCCCATTTTCTCCACATCCTCCCCAACATTTAACTGTTATCTTTGATATAGTACTGCTTTTATCCAAAAATGAAAACTCTCAGAGACTAAACACTCAAGAACATATAGTCTTCCCTTTTCTAGCCTTTTGCTATTTATTTATTCATTTTTTCTTTCACTTATTTGCTTATTTTTTCGATCTATCTGTCTATCTATGTATCATCATCACTCCATTGACCTATTGTGCAGGTGAGAATTTTTGATCAACATTGAATAGAAGTAGTATGTACTCACCCTTACCTTTTTCCAAAATTGATGAGGCAATTAAACTAGCTGCCAATGTTTTAGTAAATACCCTGCATCATCATTAAGGAATTTGCTCATTATCCTTATTTAAATGAGATAAATTGGACTTGAAGACAAATACTATTTTCAAGTAGATTAAAATATATATACCTAGGCAGACCCATGTTTGAAATATTATGGTTCTATTTTAACTTATCTGCAAGTCTTGGTTTTCCACTCACAATCACAAGAAACTATAATAGCTCCAAAGATAGTTTATGCCATGTTATCCTCAACTAGAATGGGAAATGACTTTGCTTCAAGAATCTTTATACTTTTAACATGGTAAAAAATCCATATATATGGCTCCTGATCTACTCCAAATATGTACAGTTTTTATTTTATAGATAATGACTAGATTATGTGACCACTACAGCCATAAGAGAAGTTGGAATAATAACTACCTTGGATTTTCAACTTTTATAAGGACAGAACTGAGTTCTTCTAACAAGAAGCAAATGAGGTTTGAAGTAGGCAGATATTTGACACTGGTTCCTCACTACAAGTTACTTTGAAAAAACAAACCAGAGATTAGATAATGTCATAGTCTGCTCTTTCTTTCTTCAACACAGGAGTGACAAGTCTAGTCTTAATATGGACCATTGTTGAGATTTAGCATTGCCTGATCTAACTGTAGTAAAGAAGTAAAGAACACAAAGCTACTTGGAGACTGGAACCAAAATGATCAAGATGTCTGAAGCTAAGGTCATCATTAGAGTTCCATCAGCTCTTCAGAGTACTAGAGTGCTAGTTCCTGTTGTGGTCATAGTCATAGTTTTCACACTTAGATGTTTTTTATTCAACTAGAAGCAAATAGCTTATGCCATCATTTTACAGAAGAAACTAGAAATTGTGAAACAAATTTAAATTAATGTTGTATTATATCTACAATGGGAAAATAATGAATAAAAACATAATACAAGTCCCTGTATCAAGAACAAAATAAAATATGTAATTTTTATTTTTATTTTTCATGGTACTGGGGTTTGAACTAAGTCCAAACTTGCAAAGTAAGTGATCTACCACTTGAGCCAGAACTCTAGTCCATTTTACTCTGGTTATTTTGGAGATAACCAGATGGAGTCTCATGAACTATTTGGTTGGGACGGCCTTGAGCCATATCCTTCTAATCTCAGCCTCCCAAAGAGTAGGAATACAAGTGTGAGCCCCCAGTACCTGGATAAGACAGGTAAATTTTAAAATGGATCAAATGGATTTCAAAATGTAAAGATGTGTTCAATAAGTAGACGTAAATAAAAAGACAGTAACTAAATTGATTCATCAACCTAAGAGAAGATGTAAGAATCAGAATAAAGCATTAAAATGGAAAATTTAAAGTATTAAAAATAGAGCAAGGGTGCGATTTACTGTTTAAGTACTTGCTTAGTACATGTGAGTCTCTGGGCTCCATCTCCAGCATTGCAGAAATTAATTAATTGATTAATCAAAACTAAAAATCAGTTGAGAAAGGTAGATTACATGCTAATTGAATATTCTTCGGTAAGAAACTCAAGTGTTGAGAATCAATTTTTCCTAAACTAATTTCTATGTGAATCACACTTATAGACTTCTTATAGACTTGAGGCTTGCCCTATGTATGTAATATAGCAGATGGAAATATTTATTTCATAACAAAAATTTTAAGCAAATGTTAGAGTTCATCACAACCCCTACTATTATGAGCCTTAGTAGAAATAATTTGAGTACAAGATAGAATCTTTGTTCTGAAGTACATGCATTAAAATAAGTCTGTAAGTGAATTATAATTTTAATTGTGTAATTGCTGAAATCCTAAATAAATTCTAATGGATAAATTAAAAAATTTTACACATAAGAAACTCAAAACATTATACATAAATATATATTACTGTACACTGTTGCTACATAGGATATACTACAATTATGAAATTATGCTTGACAGTTACTGGTTATTCTTGAAAACACTGTGTTAAGTGAGTTTGTTCATACAATAATCATACTAGGTACATTTTGCTATTGTCTTTGCTTCATCCTTGAAAATTGAAATTTAGAAAAATATAATAAGTGAAACTTTAATTTAATTTGAATTGTTATGCACCCTTGCTGGTAAACATGATATACAAAGTGCCATACTTTTTTTTTTTCTTTTTTTTGGGGGGGAGAACTGGAGCTTGAATTTAAGGCTTCACACTTGCAAAGCAGGTGCTTTACCACTTGAGCCACACCCAGTTCATTCTGCTCTAATTATTTTGGATATGGGAGTCCATGAACTATTTCTTCAGGCTTTCCTGGATCCTCCTGATCTCAGTCTCCTAAGTAGGTAGGATTACAGGCAGGAGCCACCAATACCTAGCTATCCTAGTTTTTTTTTGGAAGAAATTGATTTCTATCGACTCTCCTAACTTTACCTCATCTTTTAGGATTTTGGATTATCTTTGAGGTACAATAATAACTATTTTTAAAATTTGGATTCTTAGAAAAGAAATCAGAATAATGAGATGTGTCAAAAACAAGATAGATTAGCAAGAGCTGAAACTACAGATGATGTATAATAGGTAATAGAGAAGAGTTATATATGCGGAGGCATACTATGTTTTCAATTAATTAAAGTGCTTTCAAAAAAAGAGTTTAGATTTATTGTACGACACTCCAAAGAGCAAAACTAGTATCAGTGAAATGAGAACATCTATTTTCAATTAAACAAAGACATTTTAAGCAGTAATTCTCTACCTTAATGCAATTTTTAGCCCTTGGAAGCATGATGTCTCACTCATCCTTCAGGACACATATGTAACACACACACACAAAGTACAGTGAGGGAAATTCACAGCATTACAAGGTGCACCTGCCTTCTGCACTAGATTGATCACCACAGAGAGAGGGGTTTTATAAGTAAAACTAAATAGCTTGCTTTCTTCCTTGTGATGAGCATCACAAGGAACCACTGATTTAGCATACAGATAGACAAGCAGATCTTCTTGTGGACACTCTTTTGACCCATTCCCCCTGCACACGTGGGAACACAGTGACTCCTTCATACTCCACATACCCAGGCATTCTGGCTCAGCCCACTCTCATGCTTGCTTATATTGTCCTCTTGACCTGCCAAGACTCTTGGGAACAGAAATGGGTGCTTCAAGGACATAGTGTTCAATGTCCTCCTTTTATCACTGATCATATAACAGCTTATGTCTGACATTTGTGATTCTTGAAAGTAGAGTTATTAAGGAGACAGCAGGTATCTGAGTTCAGAGTGCAAAGAACATTTAGTAGATTAATCTCATTAATACCATGTTGAGAAAGACTTTGACTCCCAAGATAACAGGATAGGCTAAATGAAATGGAGCATTTCAACATCATTGAAATATTAATACACTATTTAAGAACCAGGTATCCTACAAACATTAATGAGAGGGGATGAGAAGAGAGTGATGGGGTGAATATGACAGAAGTACATCATATATATTAAAATAGCATAATGAAACTCACTAAAACTGTTCAAAAGGAGAGTGACGGAAAAAGGATGATTAAGAAAGTAATATAGACAGGGTTATTTTGACCAAAGTACAGTATGTGCATGTTGAAAATATCATAATGAAACAGTGTATACCAATAATTTATGCTAATAAATTTTTTAAATGAAAATTTCATTTCAATAAAGATAGGTGCAAATATTGAGTTTTGACCTCTTCTTTTAAATTGTCATATTTTTCTCTATTTATTAAGTAGGTTTGGCTGTAAAAATTTGAATAAATTAATGTACTTAAATATTTTTGGAAATTGTCAAGTCTTATTCAAATAATAACTATTTACTAAATGGGGAGAATAAATCAACAGAAAAATATGAAAATAGTTTTTAAATACCAATATCAGATTAGACATCCTTGCATAAATAAATTAATTTTTTTTACTCTGCTGATAAAATTTGCTTTGTCCTTTATTCATTTTTGTCACTTCAACACCCATTGATTAGTTTTTCCAAAGAAGGGATCTTTATTTAGTCATCCTAATACTTTATTCTTTACTTTAGTCATGAAATTATACCTTAGAATTTGTTGACACCAATAGCAACCATTTTGCTGATTGAATAATGATTAGCTTATTCTTTCAGCCCCAGCTTTCTGCCATGGTGAGCCCTTCCTTACCAGTTTCTTAAACCTGCTTTGACATCTGTCAGTTCACTTTGCAATCTCATAGCTTGCTTCTGTCTTTATCCTCCTTAATCTTATTAGATTCCAAAGTCCATTACTCTAACTAGTCATTATTGTCTTCCATCATGCTTACTTGCTAAATCCCTACATGCCTTTCTGCCTACAAATAGCTAAATATGTTGGGGAGAAATTAGCAATGTAAGTATATCTTTCTTTTTCTTTCTGTTCAAATTATGACCATATGCACTCTCATATTCTTATTCCCCTATTTAAAATATTTCAAACTCCTTATACCATCATTAAACTCTCTCCCTTAGGTACATTCTTAATTATTTCATTAGGAAAACAGTATTTTATCATCATTATCATCATCTTTATCATTATAATCATCACCCTCACTATTTTTCTAAATCTACAAGAATGCTGGCAATTTTATCCATCTGGGTACATACGTAGAGATAAAGGTATGCCTATTCTCTACACAGACAATGTTTTTATCACTTCTATTTCTAGCAAAAACTAATTCCAAACAACAATGGTGATCATTTAATTATTTCTCTTTTATGTATTACATTATATCCTCTTTGCTTAACAAATCCCATTAGCACATAAACACACTAGATTATCTGCCACATCAACAAGAAATGAAGTACTTTCCTATGCTATTAAGGATGGTTTATTAAATATCTCTTATGTTTCAGACCCGAATATAGATGGTAGAGATACCATAGCAATCACAATACACAACCATTTACCTTGTGGATATTGCAAGCTATTGAGAGGAGACAGTCAACAAGCCTAATTAAAATTAACACACCTAGGTTTGTAGAAAGTGATTGAGCTATGGAGGAAAATAAAGCAAGGAAATGAGATAAAGTGTGTTGGGTGCGTGAGAAGAAGTCAAGTGTACATCCAGGGGATAATTCTAACAGAGTCAATGTACTCAGTATCTTGCATGTCTGCTCATTTTATGTTATTTTTATAGTAATACTATTAATTGGTACTATTTTTTGAGCCACTGATGCTCAGTTAATTAAATGTATGATTGATTCAAAATCACATATATTTTATGTACCAAAGCAGAGTAAAATAGCTATTTGCTGAAATTCAGATCTATGTGAGATCAGACTTTTATCTGTGCAATATTCAGTGAGAGATAAAATAATACATAGAAGAGCTCTTCTTTCATGAAACATCGGAACAAAAGCACATATTGAATAATATTTCAATTTTAATTTTATCAAAGCGTCTTCACTGATTTCAGCTAAATTAAATCTTAACATGAATATTGATAAATATTGAGAAATAATCACAGTTGACTATTTTACATTACTGATTGGCATTTTTCTAAATGTTAACATACATTTATAATATATAATATATTTATAATTATAAATTTAGAATATATCTGATAATACATTATAAAGAAATAATACTTTTTGTTGGACATCCTATTTTCATTCATAAACCATTTCATTTCCTGAATTGCATTATATGTACATTCTGTTGGATAGCATCATGACATTTAATTTTAGGTTTCAGAAATCACTGTATCAATTGTCAAACAACAACTCCATTTCATACTAGTTTAATTTTTAACTATTAAACAGAGAAGATAATAGAATTGAATAATCAAAATACAGTGTGGTAGAAGGGTTGATTTTCTGAATGCACCATTAGGGAGTAACCACATCAGGACTCACTACCTAAATTCCAAGGAATCAAATTTAAATTAGAAGACAGAAGTCATTGGGTTTGTTGGCTTTGAGCCACCAAGCCTAAGCAGCTTTGCTAGAAAAGCAAATTAAAGCAGGTATGTGTTGCAAATAAACTGAAGTTATTTGCAGTAATTTGAAGTTAGCAAATTAATGTATGATGAAGTGATTTCTCTCTTGAAATAGAGACACAATGCCTTAGAACTACTTTGAAAAATTATTTTCTGTCTTATTCGTTTGTCTTAACTCTTGGCAGCAAAAAAACCATTTCCTTGGAATCTTAATTGGATGTTTTCCCTTTTGCAAAAATGCAGTGACCAAAATACCTATTGTTTGACAATTGCTGTGCTAAGAGATAACAGATAAGCACCACTTGACATAGAAATCTCCTGCAAGGAAACTGTGCTAGACTTCCAATAATTAGATCTTATAAACCGGTCTAAGGGAACTCTGTGTTTAATTTTCAGTTCTTAATGCTGTTGATGGATGTATTTTCAACACATTTCTTTTTGTTTTAAACAGAAATTCAATATGAAGCTTACATAGTACTAGTACATCCAGTTTGGGAGTACAGTACAACATTATGACACGCATTGCTAGCAAAAGTAACAGAGCAGTTGAAGAAGTGAGATTTCAGAATGCAGTGTCATTGTGGGTTTTGATTCACCTTATTCTAAGGGTTGTACTAGTGATAGGAAGAAGTATTGATTAGCAAGAAGGTCTAGTCCCTCACTGGAACTTGAGGACAGTTATTGCAGTTTCCCAGGGGCTGTGAGCTACTGTGACCTCCGTGCATGCAGCCTAGAAGACACTTCTAGAAGTTATTGTGAATGATGACCTTGATGTACCATCATCACTGCAGTTCTGCCTAATATCCCATTACTGTTTAGCAGAATTTTTCATGGTCTTAATAAAAAATTTCAAGGGAGAGTTCTTTGCGGTTATATTGAGACTTTTTACTTCAATCTTTCTCATAAGTCATCAGCCTGTATATTAACTGTAGGCCACAGTTTCAGGGTTTAACCCATAAACAATGGACAGTTGTTTTAGCAAAAAAAAAAAAAAAAAAAAAAGCAAGAGAGGGAAAGAGAATCAACATGAACTCTGTATTTTAATGGGATTTTCTTTCCAAACAAAGAAGCATCAGATTTCAAATAAGTTACCACCAACTTTAGAAGAACATCAAAACACTTTCAACATTGGCCAATATTTTATATAAAATGGATAAGCCAGTGAAACTCAAGGAAATTCTAGTGCTCCTAGCCAATAAAATTCCATGGTACCTTAAAATTCTCTCTTTGGTATCTTAAAAGCCTTTCCTTTACCTTTCAGTAAGAGATCCATATGGTCAATGCATAATATATAATTTTACATTAAGATGTCAGAACTCACCTGCTGTGCTCTGTCGTGCCTATGATGTCAATCCTGAGCTCCATGGTTTTTAAAACAATTCATATTTGATGATTAAAAAAACAAAGCAAAAGAAAGTGTCCTATTGTTCCCTTAACCTCATTGAAGAAAGAATTCTGTCATTGATAAAGACTATAATTAAAACACAATTAAGTGAAAAATATCAATGGCCTATATAGAGATCAAGTGTTGACTGTTATTAAAAATAATTCTTATCAGTAAATCATAAAACAGATTAAAATAATCAATAGAATTAAGAAAAATCCTGTGGGTATAACTACACTTGTGAAATTAATCCTCTTTTTCTGTAATTATGTACAGTGACCATTCATACCATTTCCAGTTCTTTTACTTTTCCCTTAAAATATAATATAACATTTAATTACAGTCAATTATGTTATAATAATTATGTTGAGTCCGGAAATCTTATTTTCAGAGGGGAAGCCCAAATACGACAAAATTCAGAAAAGTTATTATTTCCCTTAATAAAGCAAATAAAGATATGATATGACTTGTTATTCTAAATATTCTGTATGCTGATTTAATCAGGCTTCTTAGATATACTTTACACAGTATATGAAATCATATATTTTATGAGTGAGTTATTCTATTGTTGCAATCCAATGCTATTCAAATATTTTGTTGTACTCTAGGAATGTTGTGACGCATTCAGATTAATTTTCAACATAATGCTACAAGTAGAAAATTTGGAAAATGTCTTACATTATATATTTATCATTGATATTCTGAAAGGTTTACTCTTTTACAACATATTTCACGCCCAATTACATAGATGACCTTCGTTAAATGTCACCTAATAAAAATGTGTTTAGTTTCAAGGCACATAAGAGTAAAACTGTCTTATGTATTTCTACATTGGATTAGGCATAAAGGATATGATATAATTAAAAAGATTTATGATTTCCTACAAATACTGTAGAAATAAAAGTAGTTATCACACAAATACCTAGAGAAATGTTCCCCCAGAACTGTTTTGGCCAACTCTGTCTCTATGTAATACTTGTTTTGTGACCAAAGCCTTTCCTAGAAAAATAAGATTGAGGTAAAAGTTTTTACAAAAGATTTTCCTTGTTAGGCATACTCAAAGCTCACAGAAACGTACAGATGAATTAATCCAACCATAGTGTCAATAATGAATGACCAAACATACAAATAGAAGTAATTTAAATTACTAGTAAATATATATGCTTTATCAAACATGTTTTGTCTTCTATAATAAAACCGAATTTTTAAAATAAAACATAATGCAAGGATCAACTTAGATTAAATATTTTAAATTTTATGTTGTAACAAAGAAAAAAATGTGCAGGTAGGTAGGTAATATTGCATCCTGACAATATGAAAAAAATAGTAAAATATTAAAAAATAACTTTGTTAGACCAAAACACCACAAGTCAGGTTACTGATTATGCAGAAAGTAAATTTAATTATAGATAATTGTTATCATTTAGGCCCATATTTAAGTTCTGTGTATTGTGTTAAATAAGTTGTATTTATTTTCTGTTACCATAGTTTAGGGTAAGTTTAAGTTCAATAGAACTTTTAAATATCCTCTTTGAATATATGCTTAAAAATTATACATTAGCCTATTTATTATAAAATACTGTGTGATAATTATCTTATATTAGGGTAAGTATATTTAGCCTTATATGGAGTATGTTTTAACTCCTTTTTTTTAAGAAAATATGAATTATATCACAAAAACACATATGAAGGCTATCATCAAAAGCATGTAATTACACTATAATATCTTTATATTACAAAACATGAATTATATCATACTTTTTATGTTATTCCTTCAACATTTAGAAATATTCAGAGCTATAAACACTAAAGATAAATAATTGGGTGTATGATATGTAAACAAAACAGAGAAGCAGTCTTTTGTTAAGCAGAAATCAGCTTCATAGTTGAATTAACCACTCATTACTAATTGTCTGACCTTAGATAAGCTACTTGATATCTTTCTTGTCCTCAGTTTCTTTATTTGCTAAATAGTGATGATTCTGCCATTTTTATTGTTCTTGACATTTAAACTACTAATATACATGAAATTTAGCTTCATCACATGATGGTAATTATTTTCCATCCACAAAATATTTTCTGATACAGTTTTAATTTTTAAGTACAGATGTTTTCTTAATTTTTTAACTTAATTTTATTTAATTCTATTGCCACATATCAACTCTTTTGTTAAACTGGGTATTAAATTTACTTAATTTACACAAAGAAAATAATTATAGTATTGTTTGAGAGCTAACATTTTGCCATAATATTCACACAGCACTGTTTCCTCAAATTTGCTGAAGTCAAATGATTTCATCTTAATGCTCTTAACATTTCTGACTCCTGACTTGCTCTGAGAAGAGAAAATGCATGGTATAGAGTGTACAATCCATAATTTCATGAACTTGGCTATTGTGTAATAACTTACTTACTTACCAGTATGATGATTGGGTCTCCTGATGATCTTTTTCTCCTGAATTGCTCTGTTTCTTTTGTATTTGTGATTTTGCCATATATCCGTGTGGTAGTTGTATATTGTTATATTAGAAGTTATGACAATCTTGGTATCTTTAAACATCACATATATTTTATCTCACAGACCATGTGGGTCAGCAATCTGGCTGAGGTTTAACTGAATCCTCTAGAATGTCACGGTAAAAGTGCCACTTAGAACTCTATTTTCATTCAGTGGCTTAATGGGGAAAGGGTCCAATTCCAACTCAATCAGTTTATTGGCCAAATTCATTTCCTAAGAGCTGAAGGATCCATAGCAGCTAGATTCTTCAAAGTCAGATGAGGAGTAGGGGTATTGAGGAGAAGGAGAGAGACTCTATACCAACTTGGTTAGTAAGACAGAGTTCTGTGTAACACAATAGATCCAAAGATGGCATCCTATCACCTCTGCCATATTTTACTGATCAAATACGACTCACAGGTTCTGCCGTCACTCAAAGACAAGAAATCATATTGAGAATACAAACTTGGGTATCATAGAAGAGAATTTCAGAGAAACTCACATACACTTAGCATTTTCCCCACTTTGGGAAAGCCAGAGCTCTTTAGGCTCACTGCAGGTATAATACTGGGCTATAAAGATTAAATATCCTATCTGCTTACCTCCAGGATCCTAATGAAATGGCTTAGATATGTAAATTTTCACTTCCTTATTTGAAGCAAGAGATTTCACAGAAAGTTGAAATGATAATTGGAAAAGGTAAGACAAGATAATACTGAAGAGGAGATCTGATGGCACTAACCATCAAAGTCTGGAAAGAGGAACTTTCCAAACCTGGTGGAACACTGTCTTATGTGTCAGTGATATTTGATGTGCTAGTTGTTGTTTATTGACACTTAGCACTCTTCCCACCAAATTTTTTATATTCTCATCACATGGCAAGGACTGAAGTTCTAAAAGTCACATTCCCAGACTCTTTTTCCACTAAAATTTGGGATAATTTAGATTGTTCCTAGGAAATGAGCCCCTGTCAAGTCTGGATGACAGAGGACACAGGTGATATTCTTATCCAAGCTGCAGTGGAGACTGATGCTAATTTATACAAGGGAAATCTCTAGAGTTCTATGTGCAATGACAATATTTATATTTGTACATGGCAGGTACAAACCTAACAGGGGTTTCCTGCAGTGTCCTGAACTCTGAGGTGTGGCAACAACTGATGGCTAACTTCTGAATTGCAGCAGTAGCTACACTGGCATGAACTAGAAGCCTTGTGGCAGGGTGCCAACTTCAAACTTAGGTCTTAGAATGAATAGTATACTTGAAAATGTAATAATTTTTGTTTCCTGCCTTAAAACTTGTATCAGAAAGTTAAAAACACAAGTTTAGAGTGGATGACTTCCAGAAATTATGTCTTGCTCTGCCAGCTACTAATTTATGAGTGAGAAAGTTTCTAATGTTTATTATCTTTTCCTTGTTCTGTGGAATAGGCACTGGATTTCTTATGAACCTAATATGTATACATTTTAACTTTATTTGTCTTAGATTGCACTTATGACTGAATGTACAATATGTGTCTCTCCACTATTTCATGCATAGATTCATATTCTGTAAATGATTTCCAGAAACAGATGGCAAGAATTTCATAAACATGAATCTGAAGAGAAGCAAATACATTGTATATGCTAGTGATTTAATATTTTAATAAGTGGCTCGTTTTAAAGGTTGTCATGAACAATGTTACAATAATTTTAGTCCCTGACTAGGGACAAAAATGTATGTAAGACCTCAGATTCAGTCTAAAATGAAGTGTTTGGGAAATAAAAACCTACAACATGAAGAGGCCTATTAAGTTAGTTTAATAAGAGTAGTCAGAAGAGAAATGATTGTGTACCACTTTCAACTTAGCATAGATATATTGCAGTACATTTAAATTTGCTGAAGAAAAATTACTTGTGTAAAGGATATTCTGAGTCAAATGACAAGAAGAAAGCTGTAAGCATATAGCACCACTTATGTTATTAATCTGAATGACAGGGGGGAAGAAAAAAGGATAACAATAGATGCTGACGGTGCATAGTGTAGTGTAAGCCATGAATTAATTTGCTCTGACAATGACAATGACACCTTTGAAAGGACACTCGTTGGCCACAAACCATAACATTTTGCCAAGAATATCGGATATAAACATAGCAGAATCATTTCTCATTCTTTAAAAAGAAGCACAGTATTATGTTAGGGAATATTTATTTCTCTATTATGTTTAGTAATATATATGTGACACTGTTGATACAGAAACTACACTTTATAAATCCTTATTTTTTTTCTGTCTCAGACTTAAAATATTTAGTTATATTGACCTCAACAAAAGCAATTTAATTCTAAGAAAGCCGGCTCTAAAAACCAGTGACTATGGCAGATTTTATACATACAGACATGCATATATATGTATGTCTGTATGTATATATACATATATATATATGTATATATACATATATATGTAAATAAGCACAGTGAATTTAGGAAGTCAAGTATGCTTACCAAAATTAAAATATCTTAAGTTAGAATAATGAATCAGTTATACATTTCCTTCTCATATGAAATTACTCCAGGACATTTAGATTGACTCAAAAAACCTTCTGTTCTTGCATATCTGGCAGAGGGAGCAAATATTAATTTCACCCTGTTGCATCATTACAAATTTGAATGGAAGGATTTTTCTAGCCTGATCATCAGCCTATTTGTACCAACTCTCAGAGTAACTGTTAGGATCCTAATTGAGAAATACTTCCTTCATCAGCTTACTACTCTACCTAAGAGTAATATTCTCCTTAAAATATACTTTTACTATCCAACTGTTAGAATCACCAGCAGGATAATGTGAAATGGGTCAGGCATCAAACAAAACAAGCTACTATTTCACCCTACTTAGTGAAATACAATATTGATTTAATGTAAAACTTGCCACCCACAATGAACCTGTTTTTATTGAGTTTCCCTTTCTTTTGTCCTTGTAAAACAGAAAAAGTAGCCATCAGGACATTGTAGCCAGGTAGCAAACAGTTTATGAAAACATTTATCCCAAAGTCACTTGAAGAATGTACTTGTTTGTAAAACAAACATACCTTGTGTGCTGTCTATGTATGAGAATAATCATTTCAGGAAAAAGTACATGGTAGGGATGTGACCAAAACTTCGATAGGATGGTAAGTCTTGAAAAAGGATGGTAAGTTTTGCAAGATTATACAGACTCAGTGATTTGAAACTTGGACAAGAAAGGCAAAAATCTTTACTAAAGTTAAGCTAAGGAAATGCAAAGTTCAAGTGTTATCATGAAGGAAATCATGAAACTTAAAGAAATCTCCAAATATATTAGTCCTCTGTTGTCAGTTTGCTTAAACCCCTCTTGTTTAATGGGGGAAAAGGCAGAAAGGAGAAAAATAGAGGGATTAACCAATTTGGGTTATAATACATATACAAATGGAAATGTCACAATGAATTACCATATACAACTACCTTAAACAAATAAAAAATTTTGCTTTTTTTTCAAAAACAAAGAACAGGAAGGTAAAACAAGTCCTATTTGGGGGTGTGCATCAGAGCAAGGAGGGAGGATATAAAGACAGGGTGTAGGAGGGTAAGTATGATAGAAATATTATGTACTCATGCATGTAAATGGAAAAATGAGACTTTTTGAAACTATTCCAGGAATAGGGAGACATGAGATGCAGGAGACTGGTGGAGGGTATGAATTGAAATATGACAAATTGTAAAAACTTTTGTAAATGTCACAATGTAACTCCAGTACAACAATAATATAATAAAAAAAGAAAAAAGAAAATTAAATTAAAAGAATATTTTTAAAAAAGAAATCACTGAAGAACTCTGCTCAAAATCATTAGGGTATGGGATTACGGTGGGCTTAATTATTTATATGCATATTTATGTATTTATTGATATCCACGGAACACTGATTTCAGTGGAAAAATGAAGTATTCTTATAAAAAACTATAGATGCTTTTCATCTTACGTATTTTAAAACAGAATACAAAATATGTAGGAGAAACACATATAAATTGTCATACATTCACCTTTATGGAAATAAAACCTGAAGTGAAGATTTGGGACTAAGGTATCAGTAATGGTCTACCTAATATAAATCTGCCCAAAATAACAAGAAATGTTAGGTGCTTCTGTCAGGAGCATGGATGCAAAGCTAATTTACTCTTTGAATTAATAACTACTTTGATGACTGCCATAATGGTTGCAGTTAGAATTTACACTATTCTATGACCTCCAAAAAATCCCAAAGAGGAATTAGACCCTCACCGTCTACTTGCAGACAAATTATTTCTAGAACAATAACATTCTCAGGACAGTGTGAAAACATAGCCTGATTTTATAGGAACACACCCTCAAATTAGGTCTCTCAGCATTTCCACTTTAAAATAATACTCCAAACATGAATTCTTAGATGAAGTAGCACTGAGAGAATACAGGTAGATACTTACAAAGACATTTATAATAAACGACTGCTTCATATGGTTGGAGAGATTGAGAATCCCAGGATTTTCTGTCTGTGCACTGCAAGCCAAGGAAAGCCCTGATGTTCAAGACCAGAGTGATGATGTCCACCTCAACACAGGAGCCTATTCACTCTTTCCTTGAGTTTTTGGTCCACTATATTCCAACTTAATTCATATGGGTGACCCCTTTTGCTCATTCTACCAGTTCAAATGCTGATCTCTTCCAGAATCAAACTCAAAGACACTCAGAAATAATTATTTAGCAACTATCTCCTCACCCAATGAGGTTTACATGTGAAATTAACCATTATGTTCAGCAATTGAAGAATCCCTTATTTACTAATATTACTCACAGTGAGGTTAACTCATAATTTTTGGCCAGGGCATACTTTTGCTTTTTAAAACATGGATTTCAAGAGGCAATTACTTTTTGCAATAACTCTTCAAGAATTACTTCTATTCAAAGCTTATTAGTTCCAGAAATGAAAAATAAATAATATAAAAAGCATCTATAATCGATTTTTCCTACATTGTTTCATGGTGGTTATGTACCTATTTTTTAACTATCATTCTTTATTTCCTAAATTAAGAATCTAAATAACACTTCCCCATGTACATCATTTCTGAGAAACAGACTTGAAAATATTTTTGATATTACATGCAATTTTGAACACAAATTTACTGTTGACGTGTACTTTACATTATCATATAAGGTAGCAATATAGATTTGCCTAAAAAATCTTGCTTTATGATAATTTTAATTCAATGTTTTTCAAGTACTGTCCTACTATATTTGCAATTTTTAATTCAGAAATAAAGTAATAAGCTCTGTATTTTTGCAGTAAGTTTATATATATATACATCCACACATACATACACATGCCTAACCATACATGAAGATATAATTAGAGATAAAGGTATATATTAAAAATGATATATTAAGACTGAATATAACATTATTTTCTATTCTTTCATCATTAAAAACATTGCAAGTTAAGTTGCAAACACTTTCTTTTCTTTTTTTTTTTATTATTCATATGTGCATACAAGGCTTGGGTCATTTCTCCCCACTGCCCCCACCCCCTTCCTTACCACCCACTCCGACCCCTCCCTCTCCCCCACACCCCCTCAATACCCAGCAGAAACTATTTTGCCCTTATTTCTAATTTTGTTGTAGAGAGAGTATAAGCAATAATAGGAAAGAACAAGGGTTTTTGCTGGTTGAGATAAGGATAGCTATACAGGGCATTGACTCACATTGATTTCCTGTGCATGTGTGTTACCTTCTAGGTTAATTCTTTTTGATCTAACCTTTTCTCTAGTTCCTGGTCCCCTTTTCCTATTGGCCTCAGTTGCTTTTAAGGTATCTGCTTTAGTTTCTCTGCGTTATGCGCAACAAATGCTAGCTAATTTTTTAGGTGTCTTACCTATCCTCACCCCTCCCTTGTGTGCTCTCGCTTTTATCATGTACTCAAAGTCCAATCCCATTGTTGTGTTTGCCCTTGATCTAATGTCCACATATGAGGGAGAACATATGGTTTTTGGTCTTTTGGGCCAGGCTAACCTCACTCAGAATGATGTTCTCCAATTCCATCCATTTACCTGCGAATGATAACATTTTGTTCTTCTTCATGGCTGCATAAAATTCCATTGTGTATAGATACCACATTTTCTTAATCCATTCGTCAGTGCTGGGGCATCTTGGCTGTTTCCAAAACTTGGCTATTGTGATTAGTGCCACAATAAACATGGGTGTGCAGGTGCCTCTGGAGTAACCTATGTCACAGTCTTTTGGGTATATCCCCAAGAGTGGTATTGCTGGATCAAATGGTAGATCAATGTCTAGCTTTTTAAGTAGCCTCCAAATTTTTTTCCAGAGTTTACATTCCCACCAAAAGTGTATGAGGGCTCCTTTTTCCCTGCATCCTCCCCAACACCTGTTGTTGGTGGTGTTGCTGATGATGGCTATTCTAACAGGGGTGAGGTGGAATCTTAGCGTGGTTTTAATTTGCATTTCCTTTATTGCTAGAGATGGTGAGCATTTTTTCATGTGTTTTTTGGCCATTTGAATTTCTTCTTTTGAGAAAGTTCTGTTTAGTTCACTTGCCCATTTCTTTATTGGTTCATTAGTTTTGGGAGAATTTAGTTTTTTAAGTTCCCTATATATTCTGGTTATCAGTCCTTTGTCTTTGTCTGATGTGTAGCTGGCAAATATTTTCTCCCACTCTGTGGGTGTTCTCTTCAGTTTAGAGACCAAGAGCACAGTACTCTTTAAAACTTGTTCACATAGTTGTTTTCTTCAAACATTTTATTACTGTATTACTTATCACAGAGTGGTATAATTCAAAGAAAATCAATTGCAATTCATCAAAATAAATGTGAAAGTATTCATTATGAATAAGAAAACAGAGGGAAAATGATACACATGGCAATATAGTAGCACACTACTAATGAAATAATCTAAGCCTCAGATTCATTACCTATAAAATGGGGATTAATATAATCTAATTTACCTGCAAGGGCATTTTGAGGATTAAAAAGGATATTGTATCCAATGTGTCATTTGGCACAATGTGCTCGATATATTATGATCAGTATTATAATCAATAATCCACAGAGCAAACACTGGAATCCCCTGGCAGCCAAATGCACTAAGTACATCTGGGTTTGGCTGCTTATTGAATTCCAAGCTCATCTTCTCTAGGAATTACCCTTACAAGACAGAAAGAGCCTCTACCAGCTCTTTCTCCAATGTACCAATAAAATACAGGTAGGGACAATTTCAAGGTATAAATTTATGTTGCTCTCTGATTATTGTGTTTTGTTTTTTTTTCCTTCCCATTGGTATGGAATATGAATTCAACTTGCTAAGTTTCAGACCAGTTGTAAATGACAGGACTGAGAAGGGAATGTTCATGCAGTTATGCGACATCTTTAAATCAGGTCTGATTTGGGTGTCTTAAAAAAGATTTGGTTCTTCAGTGCATCTTTTCAGTCTTTTGGCTGCTAGAGAACATTCCCATTATAGCTTTTGGTGCTTTTATTTTTTGTCATGGTTTTATTCATTTACTTATTTTATTTTTTAAAGGAATACAGCACTGTTTCTTCTTAGCTAAAAACAAAGTAAACACAAGTAACAGAACTCATATTCAAAAATAATTTAGTATATTTTAAAATAAATATGTCATGGTTTTGCATTTGTATAACTTGGCATCTAAGTTGATAGAGGAAGGAGCTTTATAAACAAGTAATTTTTACATGATAAAAACAGTTACCATAGAGTTCAACTCAGGCTGGTTTACATATACAACATAATACCTATGGGAGAAAATGGGAAAGAAAATTTAGAAAAAATAAGAATTGAGTCGTAATTAGAAGACAAACAAAAATTTAAAATATTTATTCATAATATGTGCATATAATTTTCTCTAGCACCATGTACAAGTCATGAGGAAATGGAAGGAATTTTTAACATCTTTACAGAAAATCAATAAAAACACAAGTAAGCAGTTAAAAACACAATCCTTGTTATGGAAGTATGAGGTCAGGAATGATGTGAATTAGGAAGTGAGAAGACTAAAATGGAAGGTCTAAATTTACATAAACTTTTATTAAAAGCATGGCATGTAAAATACATATAATTAAAGTGCCAACAGAAATGTTTACATAATTTTATGTGGATAAAATTAGCTTGAAAATTCACTGGTCTGATTTAAATACTATAATTACGTGAAACAAATTTGTATAAAAATTTTTAAATCTACTCTTTCTATATTCATGCAAATGAAGAAAAATAATTTTACAGAAGTTCTTATAGCAAACCCAAGAACAAGTAATGCTTTTTAAGTACTAATTTTAACAAAAGAAAATAGACTCAGAAGCCTACATAATGTTTAAATTTATCAGGATATCTAAACTTAAAATATGAACTATATGTATGATGAAAAGGTTAGAAAAACTGAAAGTTATATTGTTAGTCATTACAAAATTGATGAAGAAATATACTGAAACCTAATTTTTATTATAGATAACAAGTATCAACATTTATTTTACAGGTAAAACAAGCAATGAGAATATGAGATGCCTTCACATATTCACATATGCACATTATGTGCATGTGCTTGTGTAAATATGGGTGTATACAAATACATATATATGTATATATGCGTGCACATGTATAGAGAAAAAGAGAGACAGAGATACAGAGACACAGAGAGAGCACAATAGGGACAGAGAGGCAGAGGTAAGAGACAAATAAAAAAGGGAAGCTACTTTTTGTTATGAAATTTTACGTGGTATAGGAAACTTGAAGCTCTATCCAGTTCATGACCCAGTTTCATGACTAGTGTATTAGGAATTTATATACTTTGATATCTAAGTATTACTTTTTTTTTAATACAAAGTTTCACTCAGGAAGTAAAGTTAGAAAGAATGACAACAAAAAAATGTGGCCAATCTACAAATCTCAAAACTTTTCTTGACCCATGAGAGTTCAGATCACAGAGAAAACAACATATAAAAGTATTTGATAAAAGTAGTACTTTTTATCAAAAATGAACAAAGTAATTTATATTCTGCTTATGTAGTATATAAATTAATATTATCTCAAAAGAAATCTAGCAAACAGAAATTACCAATGATGATTTAAAAATGTGAAGACAATGCAAAAGCTATAAGGTGCATAATTAAATAATATCAATTAAAAAATTTAAAAATCATCTATGAACTAAAAAAAAATAGTTCAGACAAATATGATAAAAGAACAATTGACTTTAAAAGATATCTTAACACAAAAAAATAGATGAACAACTAATTTTTTAAAAACATAAAAGTTACAAACAGATTTCATTAATAATGAAAAATAAATAAAAATGAATTTTGGAAACATGCTGCATTCATTAGATAATAAAGATTCATAAACAAAACATTTTCATTTTCAGAATTATATGAGAGAAACATCCACATGTCATATCTGAGGAAGTATAATTAATAAAATATTTTAGTGGGAAATTTAACACCAATCAATTCATAAGTGTAACACTTTTGTTTAAATTTATTAGATGACTATTATTACCAAAGAATGACCGTTTAAAAGTATGAAGATGTTCACTTTAACACTGCATATAATACCAAAAAATCTGAAATAAAACTGAGATTGTATCAACAAGAGATGATTTTCAATAGTAATATAATACAGTTGGAATGGAATATTAATTAAAAATTGTCTGCATAGAGTTCTAAGGTACATCTTTTTATATTAGAAAGAAGAATAAAGATAGTAATGCTTTACAATCTCACATCATTGTTACATAGCTTTTTTATTTTTTCAGCTTTTTTGAGGTGCAATTGACATATGCAAATTGTATTATTTGTACTCAAGGTATATGTGATGCTTTGCTATCCATACACATTGTGAAGTGATTACAACAATCGATTAATTAACAAGTCCATCACTTTCCATAAATATCCTTATACCTTCTCTCTCTTTCTGTATCTCTCTCTGGTGAGAATATTATTTAAGCAAATTTAAAATACAAAATACATTATTAACCATAGTTACCGAATTTTTTGAGCTTATAGTTGCAAATTTATAGACTCTGATCAACACTTCCCCCTTTTCTCCATCCTCTTGGTCCTCATAATGACCTTTACTCTCTGTTCCTGTGAGTTGATTGTTTTAGAGTCCTTATATAAAATCACACAGTATATATCTTTCTGCATCTTCTTAATCTTTAAACTATGTTCTCTAGGTTTATCCACATTAGTAAACTGACAGAATTGCCTTCCTTATTTAAGTCAAATAAAATTCAATTTTTTCATATCTACCACATTTTTATACATTGGTTGATACAAAAATAGATATATCAATATTGTAGCTAAAATATTGTGTGTGCTGTAATACCTGAATATTTGACTTCCAGAAGACAAAATCGGAAAGATTATTTTCTTTTATAAAATAAATTCTTAGATAAACAAGCAGGTACATTTACAAATAAGCATGTGTACTTTCTATTCTCATTTCACTAAAGTGACCAATTACCTTTCATATTTCTCACATTTTTATAGAATCGTACTAATGTACACATGGAGAGACACAAATTTTGTTGTTGCCTTGTTAGTTTTGCTTTATCTTCATTATTAATAATCTTCATTATTATTTGTTTGACATATTCCTAAATCTCCCATTTGCTAAACATGAATAGGATTTTCCATTAATTGATGGCACATTTGGGTATTTAGTTCTTGATGTTTTCTGAAGCTTGATCCTAAAGTCAATAATAAATTATATTTATGTTAGGTGCATATCTACATTTAAAATAGAGTTGCATTTCATATAATGCAGATTTTACTTGTCTCAAGTGGGAATGGAAAAGAAAATTATTCTTGATTTATACGTATGCCTTTAGAAACAACAATCAGAATTTAAGACCATCTCTGTTCTCAAAAATATTCACTCCACAAAGGACAGCTTACTTGTCAACATTCTTTCTGCCCTTTAAATTTTGAGGGAATCTCATTATTTTGATTAATAACATTATCAGTTCGAAATGGGAAGATATGGATAATTTAATCATTGTACCTAAAATAAAATGAAGGACAAAGGGCGTTAAGAGACAAGGTGTCCAAGCAAAAATTACTGTAATGTTTGTTCAATATATAGTATATGATGGTTAAATCTATGAATACATTAAGCATGAAGGAAAAGAATTATTAGGATAAGCAAATTTCCAATTGGCATCATAAAACTGAAAATATGTGAATGTTCTAATTTCTCAAAATTTCTATAATGTGTGAGGGTCAATAAGTCTTTCTAACTATTTTCTTCAAAATTCAATAAAGCTGGAAATTTAATGTCCAATATGTGTTTTAATGCAATGATGAACCCAAATTAATGTAAATAGTAGAGTAGAATCAATCATTCCTAGTTTATTTCATGATCTTCAAAGTATTATTTTTACAATGCCATTTCTTGCAAGGACATTATATAATCTATATCACTGTAGTTAATGGTTATAGAATATATTCTGGAAAATATTGACAGGCTTTTAAGATTCCTGTCTAAGATTTTGTTACAGAAAGAAACCCACATTCTAGTAAAACATCTTTGTGATATTTTTTATTGATTTTGAAAACTTTGAATATAATTAATTGGTTATGAACTCTTAAATGTCATAAATTAAAACTAAGGCTTCAGCTATGGTTACCAGTTAAAAGAAGCAGAGTTCAGCAAGAGTCTGTGGGGATGGTATTGTACACAGGAGCTATTTGGTTTCATTTCCTATAACCTCATATTTGTTTTCACTTAAGCAATTACAACATTAACATGTTTTGCAGTTTAAGTAGCTAAGAAAACCTAAAGCTCATTATTTTTGTTGTTTCTCCTTAAAAGATTTTATAATAAGATTTAGTGCAGGTATGGAGGATGCAAATTTGATTTGATCAAATTTGATTCATAGTACACAAAATGAAGAGTGAATTATGGTATTCATTGTTAAAAACATGAAATATTCAGTATATATATGTACATACATATCCATATGCATATGTATATATCAAGCTCAATGATATTAAGACTGTGTACTTACAAGTAAACTCTCTTTTGCAAAAATTAAGTCAGCAAGTAGTATATATACAACTCACATATATAGAGACCCTATGAATGAAGTTTGTTATTTCAAGTGAAGACCTGAAGGTAACTTCATGTCTGATGCATTGCTATGACTCTGGACAACAGTAACTGAGACTTTATTTCATAATATTTTCCATTAGAAAAGACCAAGAAATCTTCAAATTTCCAAATATTACTAATTTCTAACATCTTAGAATTTGGATAGTTTTGAGGACAATTATTTATAACAGATCACTGATACTATTAACACAGATCAAAATTAGTGTTTCTTTTAAACTATTTTCAAACGTATTCAAGCAGACCAGAAGTTCAATCATGCCTAAGATGTTCATAGAACATTGGTGCTCAAAAGCATCAATTATATAAAATGGTCTCTGCCATCCACCATCTTAATGAACAAACTTTCTGCCTGGAAACATGTTCACAAAACTCACTGATGTCAAAACCAGAAACTGAAACTTTTTATATTATATATAACCATTATTTACCAATTAAAATGTCTTGTAGACTTTAATAACACATTTTCAATAAGTACTTAAAAAAATTAATTTTTATGAAAGAATTTAATATAGACAAGTAATTAAGAATTACATGACAGAAACTGTATAATAAAATGATAGTCATCTAGCTTCATAATATTCAATTTCTCTTTTGTTATAACAACCCACAAATATGAATGATACATACTTGAAACCCATTTTAAATTATCATGCTTCTGTTTTATTAAAATAATCTTTAGATTATGTTTTTAAGTGTTGTGAATTCATTTCAAAAATAAAATTTATATTGCGTATTCATGGTATTACATGTATATTTTATTCTTCCAAGTACCAATAGTGAACATACTTGATAAAGCTCCTACTAAGGTATCATTTTACCATTGCCATGTGCTAACTAATGTAATTTACCATGGTTAGGTTGAATTGGAACAAATAATAATTTTAAATTAAATTTTCTTAATTACTAATTGAAGGAATACATACATAAATTTATTCTTTGTAAATTATTTTGATTTTGACTAAATATATTATTATTTCATAATTCGTATGCTTAAAAATTCTGCAAAACATTTCTTTGTATAATAAGGTTATCTATTAAGACTATATCTCCATTTGGGTACTGGTGGCTCATGCCTGTACAAATCTTAGCTACTCAGTAGACAGAGCTCAGGAGGATTGTGGTTTGAAGCCATCCTGGGAGAGCATATCTGGGAAAAACCCTTCACAAAAAAGGTGGGGGTGAAGTGGAGTGGGTTTATGGCATAGGCACTGAGTTCAAACCCCAGCGCCACAAAAAAGAAAATACTGTATCTCAAATATTCTCAATATTTCCCACATTAACCTCTTGTATTGTTAGTATAGAGATTGATTTTCCAAAGCATTCATCTACATTTTTTTAATGAAGGATTGTATTACCTGTAGTAAAATCATTTCCAATGTGTCACAAAGATTATTATTTAGACACTGAAAAAACTGCCTTCTTTAAAAAATATGTATTTTGCAAAGTATATAACTTTTAACAATTACAAACCCTAAATGAGCTTCAGTTTTACTTTTGTAAAAAGTTTGTCACTGGATTCTTTAATTCAGGGATCCAAGGCTTTCCACTACCCTTCAAACTTGGATTTCTCAGGACTTGATTAATTCTTAGATGCATCAACCCCCTTACCTCATCTTAGTCTTCTACACTCATGTGATAAAATCACCATTTTCATTACATCCAATTTTTCCCCTACTCTGTGCCTGCAACAGTGCTGCTGAGGATGACTGAAGACATACTTGAAATATAGGACTACCATCTTAAATGGGCCCTAACTGCTTTGGAACAGTGATGCTAACATCCCTTAACCCAGTCTCCCTCTCCTGCTTGCACATACAACTATCACATATATTTTCTCACCTACCTCTCCCACACTTTGTTCCTGTTCCTCACCAACTATTGGCAATCTTCATTCTTTCTCCACTGAGAAAACTGAAGATACAAAGGAGAGATTTCCATCCTACATCACTGACCTGAGTTGCTCCAAAATAAGTTTCACTTGTCTTTATCATTGACTTTGCCTGAAATTTGGCTTTATTTCAACCAATCTTCTTTTTACCCTCTTTAAAATGGGGGCTGGTTTTTTATTCAATTTTCTTTTGCAGGTTCTGCACCATCTTTCTCTAGCATTAGCTATAATCTCTTGTCTCCAAATTTTTCTATTCTCACTTCTACTAATCACACTTTAATATATTTTCCTTGTGACTCTCTACACCAAAAGTCATCAATTATCTTTAAATTCTTAAATCTAATGGTTATTTCTTACCTAATCTGACTTAATAAGTAAGAAATACTTATTAAAATTGATTAAACTTTCTTTAAAAAAGTCCCTCGCAAATTGAATTATGAAACAGACACCTGCCAGGTGTCACCTACAATTTCTATCCAGAGGAAAGTTGAATTGGACAAAGTTTAGCTGGCAAGTTTTGTTTAAGGTTATTTCAATAAAAGGGAAGAAATCATAACTTAGTCTGACTTCAACTCTACTTCAGAGTTTGTATTAGTTGATCTGTGAAAGTTCATCATGTCACAAATGTTTGGATGGGGTTTTGAAGTTCTTTTTTGGTAGAAATCACAAATAGGCAAGAGGGAGCTTCCTCAGAGTTGGCATTCCTGAACTCCTGAGCATCAGAGGTTTATGAGTATGAGCTAAGCTTTCATTCCTCACAGTCTTACAGTTCTGAGGTCTGACAACTAGAGACTTATGGCTCCATGCTGCTAAAATTACAGACTTACAGCTCTAAGTGCTCTGGTCAGGGAAAACTCTGAGCCTTCAAAACCAGTGGTCCTGCACCTGTCACCTGGTGTTACAGGTCCCAACTCTGAGTGTCAGGACCCTTGCCCTATAGCCCTTGGCAACTCTCTGGAACACTTCCAGAGGGGGATCTATAGTTCTTCCATGTGCTCTTTGCAGTCTCTCCCCTTTCACAGTGTCAGCTCCTTGTAACCTATTTATTTCTTTCCTCAGTCTTAGCTCTCTATTCCTTCACACCTTCTGAGCAGTTCTGTAGTCTCCATTGACTCTGCATGTGAAGTCTCTTCTTCTGGGCATCACTGGAGCCCTTCAGATACCTCCTAGTTTCAGAGTGAGGTGACTGGGCCCTAGCATTGTCCAGTTTCTGCTACTAGGTCCCTGACGGTGGAACTACAGGGTTTACTTTGTCCTTAGTATCATCAGCTCAGACAGGTCTATCCATGTCACAAGTAGACAGCAAAATAACATCAGGAGAAGTGTTATAATATTGCAGTACAGGATTGGGGATGGGTTCCATGGATAAGAAGCATCCCAGACTGACTGAAATGTAATGAAAATAAGCCTAATTATGTAGCCAGAAGATGGGCATGGTATGCCGGTTCAAAGTTTTTAATACCACCAATCAACATATGCAGTACTTGTAGTACCACCTAATCACAGACCTCACACATGCACCAATCACAACCACCACATAGCTACACACTCCTTTCTCTGAATCACAAGTCTTTTGCTGAGTCGCTGCAGCAAGTGCTTCTGCTCTCCATACTTGTTGAAGACAGCTATTACAAGGTCAAAAGCAGGTATACACAGAGACTTCTGAGGGTCACTGAGGCTTTTCATGGCTGAATTGATGTCTTCCGAAACTAGTGTAAGGCTGTCAGGAGCAGCCATGCTGGAACAAGGCTTCCAAAGGCAGAAGTCATCTCTTGAGGCAAGATAGTTGGATGAGGTAATAGGGACTTTAACACAATATTAAAAGGACAAGACCTAGGAATTAAAACAGAACCAGAGGGTGGAAGGCATGGCTCAAATGGTGGAGTGCTTGCTTAGCAAGTGAGAAGTCATGTATTCAATTCCCAATACCAGAGGCTGGGGTAGCAGAGGGAATGGAGAGTGGAGTGAGAAGGTGTGGTGGCTCACATCTTAAATTCAGCTTCATGGGAAGTAGAGACCAAGAGGATCATGGTTTGAGGCCAGCTTAGGAAAGAATTTTGTGAGACTCCCAACTCAAGGAATAAAAAGCTGGCATGCACCTGTCATCCCAGCTACACAGGAAACACAAATAGGAGGATCACTGTCCTAGATGGCCCAGGCATAAAAGCAAGACAGTATTCAAAAAAATAAAGCAAAAGGGCCTGGCAGTGGTATTACCTGCCTGGTAAGTTCAAGATCCTGAGTTTCAAACCCAAGTACTGCCAAAAAAAAAAAGAAGTTAAATTAAAAACTAATCAGCAAGCTCTCCTTCCATCATTTTAGTTATTAAAGAAGTTAAAAGAATAAGGAGACATTCTACAAAGGGTAAATCAGCCTCCTTTTCAGATGTTAAGAAGCTACAAGATATTTAAATAGGTTGACCTACAGAAAATCAAAGGGCATGCCTGGCAAATGGAAGTCCTGAAATGCATATCTGCTGTCCCTGTGTTTTGGGTAAGCCTAGACTGCCTCTCCATGTTTTTGAAAAATAACAAGAACCTGGGTGGCTATAATTTGGTTAAGACTCACGTGTATCCCATTGTCCATAATAATTAAGGGTTGCTAGACAACATGACCACATGTAGTTCCACAGCTCCAAAATCTATGACAAAGAGCATTGCCCTTGTCCTTCCCCTTTTCCAGTAGTAGCTTCAACCACAATTGTATTTGTAGTGATCTTTGCAGCTGGAGGGAAGTTTCCTTAGAGCAACTATAGAGTGCTCAAAGCAGCTGGGCTGCCATGATGGCAGTCCCAATAGTGCCAAAGAAAAGGCTGTTTGTTGACAGCTCCTTGCTCAAGACAACCAGACAGAAGGGATGGATCTATCTGCTGTCAATCAACTGGGCAACTGGCTGGCTCCTGACCACTTTGCACATTTAAAACATAAAAAGGGTGTTTGCAATAAAGACCTGACACAAAAATAATATTTTTATAGTACTTAACCCATAACTGAATACATTTGGAAAATTGTGTCCCTCTGATCTGTCTCAGAGTCAGGTGTTTGCTAATTGACCCCACCCAAAGGGGTGGTAAACTTTCTATCTTCATGACAGAAGGGAGTTTACAAGTAGGGCAAAGTGCTCACTGACATTAGATTTCTATCCTCCAACAGGGACTGGAGATGCAATGACTATCTGCATTGACAGTGCCTTGACATTGCAAAGGAAGGGTCCCATGAATTGAGAAAAACATTTTTGGGTTGAAAATCTGGTAAGAATCTTTTTAATACTATGAACATCTTAATGGAAGAAAATCTACCTTTCCCAAAGCAAACACCTGAGGTAATGGAAAGTTAGTTCCTGAAATTAAAAAGAAGCTCAACTCAAGTTTCATATTGGAGGGATAACCTTAAGACCATTTTGATCACTTCCTGAATACTTTTTACTCCTCACCAGTATTATCTCTAAGTGTGTGAAGTACCCCACGCATTTCTGGGCTTACCACAGCATAACCACAACTTCTGCCTCTGTTTTCCCTTCTGTGTCTCTTTCAGATTACATGAATTTTCTCTTTCCTTTATTTACTGTAATTCCTTCCATAGTTTTATCTGGTGTCACAGATTTAAATGTCATCTGAATTCTGATAATTCTTAGATGCATGTCACTAAAATGGACCTTTTCTCTGTAGTCAAAGGCTTCAACATTTTTTTTTTTTTGGCAGTACTAGGGTTTAAAGTTAGGGTCTCACATTTGCTCGATAAGTTCCCTGTCACTTGAGCCATGCCACCAGCCCCATTTTACTTTGTTATTTTTTTGGATAGTGTATTTCACTTTGCTCAGGGCCAGACTCACACTGTAATTCTCTCACCCACACCTCCCATGTAACTGAGAGCAGAGGCATGTACCACTGTGCCCAGCTTATTTGTTGAAATGGATATCTCACTAACTTTTGCCCAGTCTGACCTTGAACAACATTACTCTTTATCTCCACCTCCTGAGTAGCAAGGATGATAGATGTACATGAACATGCTTGACCCTAATTTTATAGCCTGAAAATCTCAATGTTGTTGATGAATGTGAAAGAATGCACATGAGTGCCGGTGAAGCTCAAGTATTCCTGAAATAAGTTTCTTATTTTTTAAATGTCATGAAATATAATCTACTACCTTATTTATGTTATGACTTTAAATAAGTGTTTTCTGTGTGTCATTTTCTTTAAACTCCAAATCCCATTTAAAATTATACCACATATTTGAAAGAAAGAGTTTTATTGAATTACAGTTTTTACATTTCATCAATAATTTTTGTTTATAAATTGGTACATCCTTCAAACACGTAGATAACAATGTCTGTTACCTCTGAATATAAAAGTGAAAAACCTTCGTAAGTACTTAAAACTTCTTCCTTTAATGAATTATTTATAAATTATCTTTATAAACTTCAAATTTTTTAATGCACAATATCTTTTCTATGTTAGCTTAGGAGACTTAATGATTTATATAAGAACACACCTGGCACAGACATTGAATAATTAGATAAACCTGTTAAAATAAGTTCCCTTGCCACAAATACACAGAAGTCAAAAAGAGTTTCTTAGCAATCTGTGTACATGTGATTGATTATTTATGCAAAACAATTTCCTGTCATGCAATGAGAATTTGAAGATGTCTAATTAACTAATTAAGCACCCTCTACTGTGTTGACAGTCATTCGTTTATTAATCAGAGTAGTAATAAGGCCTTTAATATATTTTTTGCTTTATTTATATGTATGTCATTTTATTTGTTTTTGTAATTTTGATTTTGCATTTGGGATATTTATAGTGCTCCGTACTGTGTTATATGTATGTGATTCAAAGATAAGTTACCATGTCAAATTCAAGACCTTTATTTTGGCATTAGCTTACTAAACTCAGATGTAATTCATACTACTGTTGAGATACATAACATATATGTAAATATACATTTATATTATTTCTGATTCTATGCAGTATTTATTAATAAGAATGGGAGGTAAGTATGTAGTTTATCCATCTCTCTCTCTTCCTCCATCTACCTATCCATCTATCATCACCATTCTATCTATCAATCTTTAAATCAATATGATCCATCAGTCTTTTTCTTTGTCCTCCAAAAGCTTTGAGGTAAGTATCAATAAAATAGAAGGAAAACCTGTTAGCAATACAAAGTGTTTTAATTTTTACAAGACTGCAATAGTTTATGAGGCTCTTGAAATTCCCTGGGGGTTAAGACATCTGTTAAGGCTGAATGCCTTGTGAAGCTCTCAAAGCCAAGAGGGAATACAAATCAAAACTATTCAAAGGTTGTTTTCTTACTGCCATTTACCAGGAACTTCACAGACTATTTAGTGGCTATTTAATGTGATCTGAAATTGGAATTAGCTGCTGCTTTTTAACTACATCTGGTGACATGTGAGGCCATGATATCATCCAGATCCCAGTCATTGCTGTATATTTCCTCTACCTATTTTGGCTGACATCTCTAACTACTTCAACATGGCACAGCAGAGAGAGAAAGAGAGAGAGAGAGAGAGTGAGAGAGAGTGAGAGAGAGAAATTGCAGACTTGATGAATGAAGTGGAAAAGAACAGTCTATTTTTAGTGAAACAAAAAAGTATTTGCTGTGAAATATGCTTTCTCTCTCCTCTCCTCCAAATGCACTCTCTCTTTGGATATTTACACTTGGATGTTCCCTTACAGAATGAATCAATAATTCAGCATTCATTTTATAAAAAGTTTTGATTAGGGCTGGCAGAGTGTCTCAAGTGGTAAAGTTCCTGCTTTCCAAGCTTGAGGCCCTGAATTCAAACACCAGTACCGCAAATAAATAAATAAATAAATAACAAAAACAAATCCTTTCAAAAAGTTTTGATTAGCATACATTTATAGTATGGGGGGCTTCACTGTGGTCATTCCAATGATGCACACATCGCACTTTAAACAAGTTCACTCTTTTCTATATATTGACTTAACCCTGCTCCCCCTCAACACTGATTTTTATTTCTGTTCTCATCTGACAGTCTCCCTTCTCTTTCACTTCCTTCTTTTCCGCCCTTTATTGTGCTGGCTGGTGGTATGTTGTGGCATTTACAAAGGTTCTTACAATGTATCAAATACATCATATTTGAATTAAACTCCTCCTCTGTTCTCCTTTATCACCCTACTCAGGTTCCTGGAACAGTTTCAACAGGTATTATTTTTACATTTACATATATGTGTACACATTTTTTGTACCTTATTCACCCTCCTACCCAGCACCTTCCCCCTCCCACTGGGAACAACCTCCCCCGACCAGGGTCTGTTCCACACTCCTGTTCTCCAATTTTCTAGAAGAAAGCAGAAAAAAAGAGAAAAATGACATTTTTTCTTGTTTGAGACAAAGGTAACTACACAGGGAGTTTCCTTGTAATATTCACATGGAAAATAACCCCAACTGATTGGCATTATAACCCCAAATGATTTATCTCCTGTAATGTTCTTCACTCTATCTTAGTCTCTTTTCTTATGGTGGTTTCAGCTGGTTTAAGATTTCTATATTTATTCTTGTATATGGAGTATATCAACCATATTCAAGTTTTTAGTTTCCTTCTTTTACCCTACCCATCCTGTGCATGATCTCCCATAGTGTGACCAGTGCTTCATAATATTGCTACATTTGTATTAGGTCTCTATTCCAAATACATCTGTATTTGTATAAAGAACATGTGGCTTTTGGCTTTCTGAGCCTTGCTAACTTCACTTAAGGTGATGTTTTCCAGTTCCATCCATTTACCTGTGAATGCCAAAATTACATTCTTCTTTTTGATAGTCAGTGAAACTATTAAATTATATTATTTTAATGTTAGTATGACCGTTACTAGATACAGCAGTTTAGGTGAATATCAGTTAATTCAAATCTTCTGTCTCGTATATCTTATGTTTAACTCTTTTAGAAATTCAGTTCCAATTCCTATTTGTTTTTTGAATGTAGATATATGTTTTGATAAAGTCCTTTTCAATTTCCACCCAAATAATGACTTATAAACATCAATTTTATAGAGTGTATTACTTTTTAAAATTCAGCTCGTATTTCTTGCTTCTTATTGTCTCTCAATACATGCCTTTCAGTTTTTATAAGTTTTTTATTTTCTGGGTTTTTTTTGTAAAGTACTTACAAGAATAATCCTGTGTTCATTATAATTTTTTTCACAGGGTATCCTGAACATATTCCCATTTACTCTGAAGTATTTAATATAGTGCACTCTCTATATTTACCAAATTATATTCAAACTAGGAAAATTTTTGGAAGAACTCTATTTCTCCTTACATTTATCACTTATCTAAAATAAAATTGTGAGAGGAGAAAATAGTTTAAGTGCTACAATGCTAGAACCTACTGTATTGTTTCCTTTTTTTATAGTTAATTTGGTGAATTTCTGAAATTCCCTCGTTGGTCTTCTTTCATGTGTGTCTTGTTTATTTCCAGTGCCAGTCTATGAACTGTGGGAGGGTAAACATTAGTAATTCCACCAATGAAAGAAAAATGGATTCAAAATCAATTTTTACTACAGACAGTGATATTTGCTTCATGGGAATATAATTTTGGAGACATTGCAAAAATATATATTTACTTGAAAGGAAAAGTTGCTTGAGAAATTGCAGAAGTTTGCTATTTAAAACTGATGTTTTTCATTCTTTCAAAGAAAGATTCTATTTCTATTTTTGCACCACCCCAGAAATGATTCAGTGGGTACATTACGGATGTTTTATAGCATCGCTGGCCCTTGCATGCTGAGTAGTCAAAGTACTTCCAAAGCAGTGTGAAAGTTCCAGCTGTCACCCAGGACTGCTACAAGGGTCACAGGAAGATGTAACAAATGCTTTAAATTACAAAACTCAGTTAATTTCATATTTAATGGGGAAAAGTGGTGTGCTTTACTATATGCACACGAATAAGACAAAAACCTTCTTGACAACATTTTTCTGAAAGACATATGAAAAGAAAGGAAAAATTTTCTATAGTATTCACTGATGACAAATGTATAACAAAATGCCTTTTAAAACTATCCAGTGAATTTAATATAAAAGTACAATAGAAAGAATTCTAAAATAAACTGGTGCAATTCATATGCCCAAATCCAAAAGTTCTTCATGGAAGCAATTAAGAAAATAGAAAGATATATCAATTTCCTGTGTCAGGAGGCAAAATATTATGATATCAATCAATCTACTAATTGTTAGAGTGTCAAACAAAATTTCAGGGTTTTGTATGTTTATCTTTTTTGAAAACCAAAGTTTAGAAGTTGAAGAAAAAGACTTGTAAGATTGAAAACATGTAAAGTTCTATATTAAAGCACATTTAAGGTACTGGCAAAAGTATGAAAATATATATTATTGGAAGAGAAAGATAAGTATATATTCTAACATACTTAGTTACAATTGAATTTTGAATTCAAAAGAGAAAATATATTCTTTTTAATAAATAGTACTGTATCAATGCATGCCCTTATATAAATCACTTCAAATCATGAATTTTCCAGTGTTAACAACAATGTGCAAAATATAATAACTAAATTATAAAACTATTGAAAACCATCTAGCAATGTTTGATTATGTACAAATTAGGCAAAAACCAAAAATTTGAAATACAATTTAAATTTTATTCTAATTAAGATTTATTGCTGTTCATAAAACACTCATGTGCAATTTAATAAATTGCAAAAAAAAAAAAAAACATAGAAATGTACTTGAAATACCAAAGCCAAAAAGGCAGGCTATGGGTTGACACAAAAATATTTTCAACTCATACATGATCGTATGGATTGTAGGAGTGTCCCCCAAATATCCAGGTGCTGAAACCTTTTTCCTATTTAGGGACTGGTGGAGGTAGGGGACAGTGATAGAGTAGTTGCTGGCACACAGGAGTCCAGGGTTCAAGAAGAAAAAGACTGGTCACTAACATGACACTACTGGGAGGTGGTGGAACCTTTGAGAGATGAGGATTTTCGCCCATGGTCTCTCGGTCATTCTCTGTGTCTTGGTGTCTAAATTGATTAGCCTGCTGTAACACTCATGCCTTGTCATTGCAAGCTAGTGTTCTCAGCAGAGGCCCAAGAAATGGGGCCATTCTGTTTTTGACTGGAACTTCAGAACCATGAGCTAGATAAACTTTTTCTCCTTGTGAGTTAATGATATCAGGTATTTCCTTATAGTAGCGTGAAGCTGACTAAAATATTTGAGAAAGGACTCTCATCCAGAATTAAGAATTCTCACAATTTAACAATAAGACAAAATAACTCTCAGTTCTAGCTAGGTAACTAATAGGAACACTACTTAAAACTAAATATGAATATTATACTGATACATAATAATATATTCACATTTTTTCAGGAAACAGAAAATAAAACCACAAAGTGATACTACTATTCACCAAAACAAATAGAATGGTGAAAAACTGAAGAAAAACAGCAAGAAAACAACTGACTATACAAAGACAGGTGAAGATGGAAAGTTACTAGAAATAGAACTCTTACATATTACTCTTAAGAATGGAAAATGCTTTGAAGGTTTCTTGTAAAGTAAAACTTACATGCACTCCACAATTAAGAAGTTTGTCAAAAGACTCATATTGAAATTCACAGTAATTGCTTCTTACATAGTGCTACAAAACTAGAGACTACACAAAGATCTATCAAAAAAGAAATGAATAAATATATGGCATTAAATCAATGCAAAGTATTTCTGCTCAGCAAAATTAATACATTCCTAGATCCAAGTAAAAAATGTTAAGCTCAGTGAAAGATACTATGTATGTGTGTTTGTGATGAGTATGTGTGTGTTGTATGCATAGTGTGTGTATATACTTTGTTGTTTCTGGTATGTGTGATGTGTATGTATATGTGTAGGGTGTGTGTGTTTGTACTTTCCCCCAGACTAATTCTTGTAAACAAACTGAGAACTAGCTCAAGTGAAGAGCACCTGCTGTCTTGCATTTTTGAATGCCCAGCAGGAACATACAGAAACACCAGGATCCAATGATCATTTTCCTCACCCAGGGCAGGATAGGTGTCCATGTACCTCACTGGGCAGTTCTGGGTCACATTTTCCTCTAGTTTACAGATTATATTAACCACAATTGATACCATGGAGAACCACACAGCCATTTAAGAAATATTGTGGCTTTGTTAGCAAAAAAGTAGAGAAGTGCTTCTAAAGCAGTCGTCAGAAATGTCCTCCCTCATTCACGTGATGAAAATTCTTCAGGTTTTCTTTTGATATTCCTCCTGCAAAGTTACTAGTTGAAAGCGAATGTTAGTTAAAATGCATGAGTGTATGAAATGCAAATTGTGTTGAGTCTGTTGCCGTTTGGGGTTATTTGCTTAATTACACAGTGTTCCTCTGAAATTGTAGCCTTGTTCATATATATTAGAAAGGATTTCTTAAGTGGAAAAGAAGATATGAGAAAGGACATTTGAAGGAGTTCAAGCCCAATTTAGGACAAGAATAGAAAGAAGCAAGGATAATGATGGATGAAGGGTACGGTAAAGAGGAGAAAAGATTAATGACACTAAAACCCGAAGGATACTATTGTAATCCCCATTCAATGCCTAATACCAGCCACTTGCTGTGCCTTTTTATCTCTACACTCCATGACATGATTTGTAAGTGGCCAATTTAAAAACAAATATTTAAGAGATACAATTTGAAGTGAATGCATTAAAACCGCTAGAATATGGTTTAGTGAGTGATGAAAGAGAGACAATCATAGGAAAAACCTTCCAAATAATGTACTTTTTATTTTGTAAAAATCTTTCTATTTTTTTCTTTTTTGGTGGTACGTGAGTTTGAACTTAGGGCTTTGCACTTGCAAAGCAGGCACACTACCACTTGAACCACACCCCAGCCCTTTCTTTTTTCCTTTATTTATCTTTCAGATAGGGTCTTGTGTTTTTCCCTGAGCTGGTCTTGAACCAGGATTCTCTTATTTATACTGCCCCATAGCAAGGATTACAGTGTGTACCACTACAATGTTTTTATTTGTTAAGATGGAGGGCTTGCTAACTTTTTGAATCAGTTGGACCTGAAACCATGATCCTCTTGATCTCTACTTCTTAAGTAACTGGGATTACAGGCGTAAACTACTATAACCTGTACTTAATGGTACACTTATATGAATATGTAACACATATACAGATAATTATCTCTGGAAGGCAAAGGATGGAACCAGAAATTCATGTTTTGTCAACACAGGACAGATACATTTACCTTAATGTTTATAAATTATGAGTATGATATTTTTTGAAGCTTGTTCATTTTGTAAAGAAGACATTCTATGCTGTTTTCTTTAATTAGAATATTTTGCCATTCTGCTTATCACAAAATAGCACCTAGAATCACAAAATGCCTTCTCTTCCAAGTTAACTCGGGAGAGTTCATTTAATTCTAAATTTGCTGTTAAATTCTTAACCTCCACTTCCACAGAGTGGGACCTGGAGTATATACAAAGCATGCCTGCATCCTCATCAAAAACATCTAGCACCAGAACTGAGAGAAGACAAACATCTCTTATTAATCTATTTGAGAAGGAAAATGCAAGAATTTTTCAGGGGTGAAATATATTAAATTGGCCTTTCTTCTATCTTTATTCTCCACCTTTTAAACCTATATTCTTTTCTTAAAATTTTATTTGATCACTTTTGCATTTATTTACATGTGTATACATTATTTGGGCCACTGTCTCCTCCCTAGCTCCCCCAACCTTCCAGGCAGAGACTGTTCCATCCTCTTGGTCTCCAACTTTGTTGAAGAGAAAACATAACAGATAATAAGAAAGACATAGCGTTTTTGCTAGTTTGAGATAAGGATAGCTATACAGAGAGATTCCTAGAGTTGCTTCCATGTACAAATGTGTATTACAACCTGAACTGGTTCATCTCTACCAGAGCTCTTCACTACTTCATACTCTCCTTCCCATAGTGGCCTCTGCCAGTTTAAGATTATTATATTTGTTCCTCTAGAGTGAGCACATCAAACACATTTAAGTTTTAGGTTTCATTCCCTTTTACTATTCCTCTTGTGTGTGTTCTCAATGTCCAATAATATTACTGCATTTGTTTTAATTCTATAATCTGCATATGAGGGAAAACGTGATTTTTGGCTTTCTGAGCCTGGTGAACTTCACTGAAGATGATGTTAAACCTGTGTTCCAAATGTTAAAGTAGAGTCAGTTATATTTTTTATTCATACTGCCCAAATGTCATAAACTAAAAATGGTGAAGAAATGTAATTACATGTAAGGAAACATAGTTCTCTTTTTAGAAGTCCATCATCTTTGTACTTTTATAATGGCCATAAAAATGGAATCTTGCCTAAACTGATTCATTTCACTGATGCAATGGAACTTAATAAAATTTCAGCTTGAATTTCTGCAATTTCAAATACCTTTTTAATATTAATTAGAATGTAAATATTAAATGTGACAGCATAAAAACACATTTTGTTAAAGCACATGTAATCATATTATGCACCACATATTTTTATTCTTAGATTTTACTATTTTTCTATTTTTAGTTTCATGTACTTTCATTTAGAGTGTTTATATAATTATACAGTTTTATTGTTACTATTATAAGGTATTTAATGTGGAATTTTCATGTCATTAAGTAATCACATAAATATTCAGTCATGTGAATATTCAAACATGTATTTCATTTCAGTATTTTTTATTGAATTATTCATGCAAAGTAATTGACCAAATTCAATTAACTTTCAACTTTTAAGGCTTGTAACAAAAAGAATTTGTATGTCTATATTAATTCTTATTACCACAGAGGTGCTGAAATTCTGATAACTCCTATTTGGGCATGTCTTCTATAGTTGTATGTCAATGGGAGGGATATAGAGAAATTTAAAATAAGTTTTAAATTAGTAGACAAAAAAAGTTTGTGTTTTCTGTTTGGTGCTGGGATGTGCAGCTTTTTCAGTTAGATATTTGTGCCAATATTTAACTTTAAATTTTTTTAATGTTTCCCGACGTGAATATATTTATGCTATATTTGCACTGTGGAAAGAAAATAAGAATACAAAACAAATATATAATTACTAATGTAAATTTTGCTATTTTCTGTACATAGTGTTTTCAGTTCATTGGTGCTCAGTGGTCATAGAAAACATAAAACCATTCATTGGGGATTTGGGAAATTGTGAATAATTGTTCAACCAGCACTCTAAGTAGGCTGTGGATTAGATTTCAAATGATGTGGATGAAACCATGTTATGGACACCAGATTTCACAGAGAATAAAGGGGGTAAATATGGTGAATTAATACAAAAAATTTTATTAATGACTTAATAAGAGTATAAATAGAGATAATATGTCTAAACCTTTAAAAGTTATAAATTAAACTCCAAATTGGTAAGTTAAGTGTATTCTAATGCCCTGACATGATAAAAATATCTTTCAAAGAAAGAAAGTATTTTAAGCAAGACTGTAAATCTATAGCTGTTCTATAAATTTATGTATATAAAATATCAAATGTGACTTGATTAAATTATTACTGTAAATATCTGTATATTATATTGACTGACCATATTTAGTGGAAAGAAATTTAAGAGGATTTTTATGTATTCTACAGTTACAAATTTTATTCAAGAAAATACACTTAACATTTGAAACCAGGTTTTCACATCATTTTCATTTTATTGGCAGTAATATTTGGAAATCATGAAAGAGTCTCTCATGTTTTTGCACATTTTGTAAGGAGAGGCCCTGACTGCTATTTGTTTAAAACTATATTTGTGTAGTGGTCACCTCAGAAACAGTGTTACTCATTGTCATTATTAATGTTTTAAATGTACTAAATATTAGCTGCCTTTGTGTCATGCTTTGTGGAATAAGGTTTGGAGAACCACCACAAAACTATTGCTATTCTGGTGACCTCCAATGACATGGGGCAATTGTGTAAAGTATTAAATAATATATCATGTAAAATATACTGAAATCTTAATATAAAATTAATTCATTAGATTTCATTTTTGGAAAAATATAAAATATGTTGCTATAATCAACATTTCATGTAATATATAATTATTGGTAATAGCCATCTAAAACATGAGATCATAAAATATACAACATATTATCTGATGACTGTATTCACAAACATCTAAAAGTAAATATAAAAATGCAAACTTAAAGTTTGTATTATTATTATATTTTTGGCAACTATTAGTGTACCCAAATATCCTACCATAACTAAGAGCATTGGCACCTGACATAGTCCAAGGAAACTGAGTCTATATGACTTTTTAGTATTGAGTTACCCATTTGGGAACTAATAACAAAGATACTATTACTGGCAATGATATGTAGTGACTGAGTGTATGTCCCACTGACCTTGACATATTGTGTGCTGCAGTCACTAAACTTTTTTCACTGATAGCAATAAAACAGAATGCACTGATGGGTGATGGAGGATGTGTGCCTTTACAAAGTTTCAATTGTAGTAGAAATTGCAAAAATGATAAGCAGTAATGTTTGAACAGAAGCAATGAAATGATGATGGTCATTAGTTGACTAAATGAGAGACAAGCATGATGGAATCTTCTTTGGCGGCCCCAATCATAGTGTTAAAAGAAGTCAACAATGACTGATCAGGCTGCTGAGGGCAGCCCCTATGGTTTCCAGATCTAAAAAAATTATTACACGTAGAACACACTGATCAAAGAATAGGTTTCCAAGAGTGAAGTCCTTTCAACCAGCACCATGGCTAGTGTATGCAAAGTAAATTGCTTGGCTTTTCACTAAAGTGGTCTATGGCTATTAAAACAAACATATCAAGCAAGCATGAGGCCCTGAGTTCAAACCTCGGTGCTGCCAATAAACAAAACAAGAAATAAACAAACAACAAAAAGAAAACAACAAAAGAAAGGATTGTTCCTATTTCATAGCCCATCAGATATGAGGTCAAGATTAACAGACACCTGAAAATCAAAAATGTGTTCATGATCATCTATTTGACTGGAGACACAAAGAATTTAGTTAATAAAGGTAATCTTGACCCACTTACAATTGATATATTGGTAGTTTCAAGAATGTGCCTTTCTTACATTGTATAGTTAGGGATCTTAGAGAGAGAAACACATGCAAAAATCTGAGAATACTTTTCCTGCCATTCTTTTTCCCTATGGAAAGATTTTTTTAAAATCCTGCATTTGGGGTGTTGCTCAATGATAGAGTGCTTGCCTAGCATGCCTGAGGCCTTGGGTTTGACTCCCAGCAATGTAAAAACAGAGAAATTCTGTGTTCTGATGAAAATGACAGTTATTAATACTTTCCTAAGAGATCAAAAACATCATAGAATGCCACAATGTACCCCCTCCCAGCATAGCAATAAAAACATTTCAAAAAAGAATAAATTCTCAAAAATATTTTTAAAAAGTAATAGAGGACATATGGATTCCCCATTTGTTCAATATGTCGTCTACTGAACTCAAACAACAGAATTACAAATTGTAGAATTTATGCTAAGTAAAAAAATATTGCATTTTTTGTTAAATGTATTCTTTTCCATTTTTATTGGAGTGAAAGGTCAGTAATAGTTCACATTCTTTTGAGATGGTCAATAGTCTACATTCACTGTCTGCCCTAGTGCTACATTAATTATTTTTCCATCTGTTAAAATATACTCCAAAGGTATCTGGACTGTGAACATTCCAAAACACATTATGGCTGACAAATTAATGAGCAAAAAGAAGCAAGTAGGTTACAAGACTTGGTAAAACACGTATGTATGCTCTAAATGGTAAGAAATAGCTCTGTAAAGGCTTCAAATTACATTAGTAATGATATGCTAGTGTATCTGTTCCAAAATTAAGGAAAATTATTGTATTTCACACATTGCACATCAAGGAGGAGGCATGAAGCCAGGTATGTACCTTCTGGAAGTGGCATACTTCACATTTTGATATTCACATCGTTCTTTCCCTTTTTACATATAACATATTCATAAAACTTTGAGTGGGACTAAGAGAAGTTGGCCAAGGTTGCACTTCAAGTGGTATTGCCAATTGGTCCAAACAATCTGCAGATGCTATGGTATCAAAGATATTTTTGACTGGAGTAGAGAGAGTAAGTGTTGATAGCAGGCTTCAATAGACAATTACAATGTTAGCCTCTAGGTTTTTGAGTAAGGCTTTGAATGTGCAGTAGAGGATTGTGTGCAAACAGATATTGGCATACTATTAAGCTTTGGTAGAGATGGAGTTCCTGAAATATATTATCAATGGCTATGTGGTCAGAAGTATTCCTTACTAGCTATACTCTCTCAGATCTGAAAATTTCATAATGTACAATCCACCACAATTTGAACATGAACAAGCACGAAGAACACAAACTGCCAAAGGCATGGGGCTCTAATTCCAATAATATCTACTTTTAATACATTTGCATTAACTCAGCTCACTATACATCCACATGAAGGAGTCCACTTTGAACTGATAGTAGAAAGGAAATAGTGATCTTATTTTATGGACAGTTTGTAGGTGCATGCTAAACATGTACTGTTCTTACTTTGCACCACCTCACCTGGGGATAACTATGCAAGGCATAAAAGAGAAGAAATCCTAGACTATACACCTAGTCATTCCTTTAGTATGGAAAAAATTAGCTGGGTAAAAATGCAAAAAGTTTGAGGCATTTGGCTGTGTATTGTGTCAGAACCTGAAAAGAGAAAGATTTAAAAATTGGGGAGAAGGAGTATGTGTTGTACCTATAAGGAGAGTACAAGGGTAAAGACTTTTCTATCTTATTAGTATCCATCAAAGATATCCATTATGAACAGACAACACACAATTAACTGGATGAATGGCTTACTGATTAGTTTAATCTGCTGGAATGGACATAGTTGCAACGCAGTCATAATGTAGATTTGGAGGATGGAAGCTAATAGTTGGCTCACCACAATGTGCTCACACTCATGAAGATGGATTAAGGTACTACCACTGATGGAAGTACCATCTGGCAGTGTGAGATGTATGTTGAGAATCCAGTATGGTTCCATGGGCAGGAGGAGATGTAATGGCAAAAATGCATTAACATTGATTTTGCTATACTCCTTTCATTGCTCTAAAGACAGTGACTTATTTTGACTACAAACGACATAAATTCTGCATATGGCCTTTCGTATCCTGCTTACATTTCCACAGGCAGCACAATTATCTAAAGATTTATAAAATATTTGATCAGCTAATGTCAGATGCCAATAGTATTTCAATGCTCTAAGGGCCCATGTAACAGCAAAGGAAGCTAGTTATAGACACTAAGCTTGTCACATATTGCACCATGCAGAAGCTGTCAGCATGAAAGACTGAACAGGCTTTTGAAGGTGCAGATTTAGTACTAGGTTAGAAACTCCACTGCAAAGGTAGAGTGTTCTCTTTCAGGAATCACTCTACACTTGAAATCAAATATGGTGTAGAGCCCTGTATGTTCAATAACTGGAAAACAGCAAGCTAGGGAACCAAGTGATCGAAGAAGCCTACTATCTCTTTCCCACTGGATGTTAGAGATTTTGTGCATCCTTTTCAATTAACTGTAGACTATAGAAGTTTGAGGTTGTGGATTATAGAAGAGGAAATGGCTCGGGGTAAAAGCATAGTAAGAGTAAAATTAAACTTGAAGCTACGGCTGCCACTTAGCAACTTAGGGTTTCTTACTTTAAAAGCTCAGCAAGGAAGGGAAGAAGGGTGGTTTTGGTGGAATTTACTGAGCATGTTGATGTAAGGGAGCAAAGATATTCTTTAAAAATGAGAGAAAATATTTTTACTTGGCATAATATCATAAAAGGTTCACCCACGCTGTTGGATGTGCAGATTTCATGATTTTTTAAGTTGAATAATATGCCATCCTGTTTGTATTCTGAGCCACAACTTCTTTATTCACTCATTGATGAATACTTAGGCTATTTCCCCATATCTTGCCAATGTGAATAATACTGCATCAACACGAGAGTAAAAATAGCTTTCAAAATCCTACTTTAAATTCCTTTATATAAATGTTCCAAAGTTGGATTTCTGAATCATATAGAAGTTCATTATTTAAAATTTTTGAAGAGTAAAGAAACTTTTTTGCCAGATCAGCTACATTATACTAATGAAAATGTATGAGTCACAAAAGGATAAATGTTACATGATTCAATTTTTGTGATGTATCTAAAATTATAAAATTCACTACAATTAATTTTAAGAGGTCTTTAGTTTGTTGTGTGGGTAGTTAACAATACTGTATATATACATGAAATTTGTTTAGAATAGCTTTCATAAAAACTGTTCTTGCCACCATATAAAATGAAAGAATAAAGATAAGGTGTGAAATAGAAAAAAAGAGGGTGAAGAGTATCTCTGGCACTTTGGTGATTTTACAGAGGTACTCGGTGGTACCTTTGATAGTAAATAGAATTGTGTAGCAATCATAGATGGAGAAAGCTCTGGTGATCAGGAAGCTACATCTACAGACTAAAGCAGTCAGATGGATGGACTGAAATGCATGTCACAAAGACTGAGGCACTACTTTCTGTATCTACTGGGAATATTGGCAGCTGAGATCTCAGCTGATATCACCTTGAGAAACTGCTTTTTCCTAAATAGAGCATTTTTATCTAACCTTGTCCTATCTCCCTGGAGCAGTCCATATTCAAAGAATGGATGCCCTACCTCAGGGCAAGACATTTCTGAAGGGACATTCCAGTTCTGCTGCTTCCCATAAGATCAACCACTATGGCTTCTGCACTGCACCTCTAGTCCTCTCTCTGAGCACTACTGTTTCCTTCATCCTCCCAGTGGACTGCCTGTATGCAGTCCTTCCTCTGCATCTTTTGCTAGGGAAGCTGACCTAAGACAACTAAACTCATATAAAATTAAATTCGTTTTTTATTTTTTTTCCTTTCATATCACATTTATGCAATCCACTTTTATACTTTATTTGGTTAATTTTTTTTATGTTTTTCCATAAGTCTGTTTATGTATAGTCATTGCAGTGAATTGCTACTATTGTGTGTTTTTCAGAAAAAGATTTATAGAAAAAGATGTCACAGTTTTGTCATTCGTGTTTTACACCTGATGCTAATTATATGTCATTTATTCTGAATTTCTATTTACATAATTAATAAATAACATTTCTTTGGATTTAGTAAAATTCATCTTAATTTTACTTTGACTTTACACTTCAAGTTTTAATCCTATATGATAAATGAAGTCTGGTGACAGCAAAAGCTACTCTATTAATTATTACATTTTTTTCTAACCAGAAATAGACTACATGAAATACCCTTGATGATTCATTGAGTAACAACCATTCTTTCAGGTGCTCATACTGTAGTTTAGTCTATTTGGAGGGAAAGGGGTTACTGAAGGGTGCCTATACTAGTTATAAGCAAAAGAAAATAATTCCGAAAATAAGAAAGGGGATTACTAAAAAAGTCATGTGTACTTCACATAATCACCATTTGTGTGTGTTTGTGTGTGTGTGTGTGTGTGTGTAAATTCTATATCAATTTGTTTCTGTAGAAAAGGGGTTCTAAGACTTTTTTTCTGCTCAGACCCGCAGAGCAAAATTAGTAGCCTTTGTGGACCAAATGATCAACCATACTTGCAAAAATCTATCTTTGCAGAACTAAGGAACCTACACAGAATATGTAAACAAATGAACATGACTGTCGTTACTACTTCATTAGGAAACAGTCTAGATTAGGTCCAAGATCTACTTTTGCAGGCACATGCAAAATAGTGAACTTATTCAAGTTTCCATGTATACTTATTCTCCCCCAAACCCTCAGATCTTTTGGATAGTTCTATTAGAGTTACACTGGAAAAACATAAGTCAAGTCCAAACTGCTCAGTGTACTGTACCTTTAAAGTACAAGGGATTAATAACCAGAATATACAGGGAGCTCAAAAAACTAACCTCTCAAAAATTCACTAACCCAAGGAAGAAATGGGCAAAAGTACTGAATAGAGTTTTTCAAAGAAAGAACTCCAAATAGCTAAAAAAAAAAAAAAAAAGAAAAAAGAATAATAAGAAGAAATCCTCACCATCTCTGGCCATAAAATAAATGCAAATCAAAACCACCTTAAAATTCCATTTCATTCCTGTTAGAATGGCTACCATTAAGAACACAAACAAAAACAAATTTTACAAGGATGTGGGGAAAAGGAGCCTTCATATACTTCTGGTGGAATTGTAAACTAGTACAACCTTTATGGCAAACAGTATGGAGGCTCCTCAAAATGTTAAAAGTAGAACTGTCGTATGAAAAAGCAATAGCACTCCTAGTGATATATCCAATGGAATATGAGTCAGGTTACAGCAAAGGCACCTAAGTAACCATGTTCATTGCAACATTATTCATGATAGTTAACCTTTGGAAGCAGATAAAATGCCCCATGAATGATGAAGACCAAGAAAATGTGGCATTCATATACAATGGAATTTTATTCAGGCACCAACAATGAAATTTTGTCATTTGCAGGTAATTAGATGGAACTGGAGAACATCATCTTAAGTGAAGTTCAGTCTGGTGCACAAGGCCAAAATTCACGTTTTCTCTCAAATGAGGAATACAGACCAAATCGAAACATAGCAATATTATGAAAAACAGTTCACTCTGAGAGGAGATCACATACAAGAGAGGGAGGATTATGGAAGTTAAGGTGAATATGATTGATGTACTTTCTATACAAGAATGAATATAGAATTTAAAAATCTGTTGAAATCACTGTAAGAAGTGGACTAATATAGAAAAACAAAGATAATCCAATTTAAGTTGTAATACATACATATGTGGAAATATCACAAGGACACTCCATATATAACTATCTTAAACAGACAAAGCTGTCATTTTTTTCTTTGACAAAATCAGAGAACAGGAGGGCAGAACAGTTTCTTTCTGGGATCTTGGTACCAGTCAGAGAGGGAGGTTATGAGAAAAGGGTGTAGAAGTGTGAATATTAGTAAACCTGACTAAAATGAGGAGGAAAAAGACCCAAATTAATAAAATCAGAATCGAAAAAGAGGAGATAACAACAAACACAAAGGAAATCCAGGAAATCATCAGAGACTACTTTAAAGCCTATATTCAAATAAACTGGAAAATCTAGAAGCAATGAACAAATTTCTAGGTACACATGACCATCCAAAACTGAATCAAGAGGATATCAACCAATAAATCTATAACACACAAAGAAATTGAAGCAGCAAGAAAGAGTCTTCCAAAAAAGAAAAGTCCAGGACCTGACAGATTCTCCACTGAATTCTACCAGAGCTTAAAAGAAGAACTAATACCATCACTCCTTAAACATTTCCAAGAACTAGAAAGGGAAGGAATACTGTCTAACTCATTTTATGAAAACTATTATTACATTTATTGTTAAACCAGACAAAGATACATCAAAATAAGAAAACTACAGGCCAATTTCCTTAATGAACCTAGATGCAAAAATCCTCAATAAAATAATGGTAAATTAAATTTAACAAAATATCAGAAAGATCATACACCATCACCAAGTCAGCTTCATCCCAGGGATTCAGAGATAGTTTAAAACATGCAAATCATTAAATGTAACACAACATATTAATGGAAGCAAAGAAAAAAGCCACTCGATCATCTCAATAGATTCATAAGCAGGCTTCCATAAAATTCAACACCATTTCATGAGAAAAACTTTGATGAAACTAGGAATATAAGGAATGTACCTCAACATAATAAAGGTTATATATGACAAACCTACAGTCACCATCATACTTAATGGGAAAAAACTGAAACCATTTCCCCTTAAAGGAAGGAATAAGATAAGAGTGCCCACTTTCTCCACTCCTATCCAACATAGTCTTGTAATTCCTAGCTAGAGTAATAATGCAGAAAGAAGAAAGAAAAGGAATACAAATAAGTAAGAAGTCAAACTATCCCTATTCACAGATGATAATATCTTATACCAAAAAGATCCAAAAAACTTCTAGATATCATAAAGAGCTTCAATAAAGTAGCAGGAGAGAAAATCAGCTTACAAAAATCAGTAGCCTTCTATATACAATCAATGAACAGATTGAGAAGGAATATAGGAAAACAATTCCATTTAAAATAGCCTCAGAAAAATCAAATACCTAGGAATAAATTTGACAAAGAATGTGAATGACCTCTATACACATAGCAAAAAGGGCTACACTACCAAAAACAATCTACATGTTCAATGCAATTCCTATCAAAATCTCAATGACATATATCACAGAGATTGATAAGTCAACCCTAAAGATCAACTGCAAGCACAAAAGAATACTGAGCAAAAAGAGCAATGCTGAAAGTATCACAATTCACTGACTTATAACTACACTACAGATCCATAGCAACAAAAACAGTATGTTATTGGCAAAAACAACAACAACAACAACAACAAAACAGATATGAAAACAAGTCATAGAGAATAGAAATCCACACAGCTATGCTCACCTAATTTTTGCCAGAGGTGCCAAAAACGTATAATGGAGAACATATCCTCTTCAACAAATGTTGCTGGGAAAACTGGATATCTGCCTGCAGAAAACTGAAACTAGATCCATGTTTGTCACCCTGTACAAGTATCAAATCAAAGTGGATTGAAGACATTAATGTAAGACCTAAAAGCATGAAGCTAGTACAGGAAAGAGCAGGGAATACACTGGAAACAATAGGCATAAGCAAATACTACTCATTAGAACTCAGTTGGCTTAGCAATTAAGACAAAGGATCAACAAGTGGGACTACATGAAATCAAAAAGCTTCTGCACAACAAAATAAATGGCTTCCAAATCAAAGAGGCCACACACAGAATGGGAGAAAATCTTTGTTAGCTGTACATCAGGCAAGGTACTGACATCTTGCCTCAAAAAGCTAAACTCCCTCAAAAAATCAAAGACCTATTGAAGAAATGGGCAAAAGAACTGAACCAAACCTTTTCAAAGGAAGAAGTCCAAATGGCTAAAAAACACATAAAAAATTCTCACCATCCCTGGCCATAATGGAAATCCAAATCAAACTATATTAAGATTCTACCTCATTTCATCATGAACACAAATGACAAGAAATGTTGGTGAAGAGGTGGGGAAATTGGAACCATCATACAGAGCTAGTGGGAATGTAAGCTAGTACAACCACTATGGAGGCTCCTTAAAAAACAACAACAACAAAAAAGTAGATCTGCCATATGATCCAGCCACACTACTGCTAGGAATATACCTGAAGGAATTTGAGTCAGATTACAACAAAATCATCTGTACACCCATGTGTATTCACGATAGCAAAGCTACGAAAACAGTCAAGATGCTCCACTGCTGATGAATAGATTAAGACACTGTGGTATTTATACTCAATGGAATTTTACTCACCTCCAAAGAAAGAATGAAATTATGTTATTCACAGGTAAGTGGATGGAACTGGAGAAAATCATCTTAAGTGAAGTTACCAAGACTCAGAAGGCCAAAAGCCCCATTTTCTCTCTCATTTTTGAAATATAGATCTAACACAAATGCAACAATATTATGAAACACTGATCAAACTAAGAGTAGGTCAGTCATAGTAGGTGCAGGGAAACTAAGAACGTGAAAATGGTTGATATACTCTCTATACAAGAATGAATATAGAAATCTTAAACTGACTGAAAGTAGCATAAGAAAGGAACAAAGCAGAATGCAGAAAATTAGAGGAAATAAACCAATTGGCGTTATAATGTCATGTTTTTCATTTTCTCTTTTCTTCTATGAAATTGGAGGGCAGGAGGGTGGAACACGCCCTGCTCAGGAGGGAGAGCTGGCATCAGTGGGAGGGGAAAGGTGTTGGGGAAAGGGAGTAAGTGCATGAATACGGTGCAGGAAATGTGTATATGTTTACGTGAAAGCAAAAAGGATACCTGTTAAAACTACTCCAGGAATAGCGGGCCTGGGGGATGGAGAATGGTAAAGGAAGTGAATTAACATATGATATATTTGATACATTGTAAGAACTTGTATAAATGCTACAGTGTACCCCCACCCATCACAACAATAAAGGAAAAAACACTGAGAAAATTGTAGCCAAACACACTTAAAAGTTATAATTCTTTTAAATAAATTGATTGAATTTGTACATAAATTAAATTTTAAATGTTTTTTAAAAGATTGAAGAATTTTCAGTATGAGAATCCCTGTTTGTCTTTATCATTTTTCAAAATTATGTGAATCTGTGGGCACACCTGTACTGAAGTCTCCGTTTAGAAAGTTATTATTTGAAAAGTTAATGGAACAAAAAATGTTCTTCCTATGAACATAAAATCATTTAGAGTGAACATTTTCAATACCAACTTGACATTTAGCTAGGATAAGACCTTTGCTATAAATGTCATATGGTTCTCAGAAATTATCAGTCTTTTTAGCTCCACAAACTTCTCAACAACAAAATATTTTGAGAAGAATTTATTGTAAAAACAAAGAAAACCTAGTTCCATTGAAGCACAGGTTCTCCCCAACTCCTCCAGCTACAGACCAACTTCTTCCACTCTTTTTGTTATTGAGTTTGGTCCAGGTAATGGCTATGCCCTGTGTATGGTGAATAGATACTATGTATCTTCAAGCTGTGGTGATGTATCATATTTTAGGGAGGGGAGGGTGATGGAACTGGGTTTCAGAGTAACACTGCAGAGGGCTTTCATTCCTCTGCAGCCATCTGCATCACCCATGCATATTGCACAAAATCAAACACATGTTGAGGTGCTTCATTTTCTTTTTCTTTTTCCTGCTTTTGTTTTCTTTTATTCTTTCCCCTCCTTCCACCCTTCCCTTTCTCTCTTTCTTTCTTTCCTTCTTTCTTTTTTTTTTTGAAATTAGGTCTCATATTTTTGCCTTGGCCATCCTGAGATGCAATCCACCAATACATGGCTGGGATGACAGGTATGCACCACCATGCTTAGCTTATTGGTTAAGATGGTGACTCACTAACTTTTTACTTGAGCTGGACTTAAAATGTGATTCTCTTGATTACTGCCTCCTGAGTAGCTGGCATTGCAGACACCATGTCCAACCCAAGGCACTCATTTTCAGTTTTATTTTAACCTTAAAAATTCAAGCAAAAAGACAAGAATAGTGTCTCATACTTTCTTTTCCTACTTTTATACAACAGTGTAAAAGCATCTGTCCCAACCAATGACTTCTGTAGGGTTTGTTTAGTGTTGCTTTATTTTTTAATTTTGTTTCTATTGTTATAAATTATATGTAACCACCTTCATTTACCATCTTAATTATTTTTAAGTTATATGGCATGAATTAAATGTGTTTTTGCTGTTGTTACTTAAGTTGCAATAGTTTCTTCTGTATTCTGGGTATTAAGCTCTTACAAGATACATGATTTGCAAATAGTCTTTCCCATTCTTTGGGAGGTATTTTTACCTCGTGTATGTAGATAGGTGATTTGTTCAAAGCAAACATTTAGTTATAAAATGAGATAATATTTGACCACAGATTAATTATAAACTTTTAGGAAAATTATTTCCTTGATACCCCTTTATTAAGTGAGTAAGTGAAGGATTGTGACCAAGGATGTGGAAAATAGAGCAGTGGACTTTGTAATTAAAGTGACAGAAGATTCTAAACACATGCAAATCATATTAAATGTTTGCTAAGTTAGAAAAATGCGATGATTAATAGGTTGCCATTTTTCAGTGATGATGGAGTAAGGCAGTCACATGTCAGATGCCTACAGGCCCAATCCATTATATACATGACATGAATGGCTGAAAACAAAACAATGTTTTGGACAAATAGAACAACCAAAGTATTGTTAACCAATTTAAAAGATATGTGTAACCTCTTTTTTTAATAGAATGAAAGACAAAAATTCCTCTAAGATAACATTTAGGTGAAAAGACCCTTCACCTATTTCAAATTGTAGAAAAACTTCATTATATTAATATTCACAATTTATCATTTCATTATTTTACCAAGTTGGCTTCATTTGTTTATCTTATCTTCTTTACATCAAGATTTTCTTCTCCACATGTGATGGGTAAAGCAGATTGAGTAGTAATTAGTGCCAGTTGTTGTAACAATAAAATGTCAGGATACAATTCAACAATTGCATATCAATGGGGACACTAGTTCCAGGGACCTTTGAAACTCCAGACATGTTCAAACTAAGAGTCAAATTTGAGATTATATCAATCTGTTCAATCAACTAAATGGCATAAATGAAGTGAGAAGGATAGTAAAATGAGCACTTTAATTTAAAAATGAAAATAAAAACTATGAAATGTGTTTCAGACCATAAATCCAGGCAATGAAGACTTTGGCATGATGAATATTTAATAATATAATCCAGCAATTGTGTATATGTACATACACCTTTCTGATGACTTTAAATGTGTTCATCAGAAAGGTTTCCAAGTCTTTAAGTTTTAATAATAAGAGAGCAATGGAAGTTTAAATGAGAAATTTTCTTAACTCCAAGAATAACATGAGATTCTTGTGCTCATGACATACAAAAATGGAAGTTTTTATTGCTGTTGTTTAGTAATTGCCTCAGTTAATAATTTCATTCAGTCAACTTTCAGTCAAGTGTCTATTCTATAAAAGGCATTATGTTAAAGACAAGTCTGTCTGTAAGCTTAACAGGTAATAGTACATTTACGTCATTGACTCACATACATTCTGTAATATGGGGAGAAAATGAAGAGTAAATATTATGAATAAATAATATAGCATGATAATTTTTTAACGTCTTAGAAAGCTTGAAGGAGATAAATTGTATTACGAAAGCTGGAATGAGTGTATAGGATGAAAAAAAGTTTGCCATTTAATTTAGAATAGGAATAAACTATGTCACTTAAGCAGGAAGCTAGAGTCTAGAGGATCCCCTATGAGAAAAGGAGCAGCCAAAGAAAAGACTATGCTTGGATTGTTCAAGGGATTTTAACATGCCCAAGGTAGCTGGAATTGAGGAATCAGTAGGAAGGTAGAAGGAGATGAAGTCTGACAGATGATAGGAGCCTAGGCAAGTAGAATCTGGAGACCCTTATGAAGACTTTAGCTGCTTTGCATGAAGTGGAGAATCACTACAAGGCTTAGAGAATAGTGGCATCAGCTGGTTCAACTTTTAAAGCTGGTTCAACTTTAAAAAAAAATTACTTTAGATGCCTTCCTGAGTGTGAAGTGTAAAAAACTTAGGGTAGAAGAAGGAGGCTTCTGTGATACCCTGGGAATGCCTTGCTATGGGCTTGGATGAAGATAACAGGAGTGATGAACACTGGTTAGAATTTTGATATATTTTCACAGTGGTGCACCAAGATTTGCTACATATTGATGCTGTTTGTGAAGTAAAGAAAGAAAACTTTTGTGATAAAGTGAGAGAGGGAAAACTGAAGTACAGAGGAATAGAGAAGAGGAATGGTTTCAAGGAAGAAAGACAAGGAGTTTGTTTAGACATTGATGGATACATGTTAGGTATCATTAGGTGAATTTGAAATTCGAAACAGCAATCTCAGGAGGAAAATAGGTTTGCAAATTATCATCACCTAGATAACGTTATAAACAAATTTTGATGAGTTTGTAAGATGAAGGATTTTTAGATAGAGGATAGAAAAGGGATAGAAATTTAAATCCTGGAAGAGTTAACCAGACACTAATAGATGAAATAACAGCAAAGTTTCTGTCGAATGGTTTTTGAGATTGGTATTTGAAACTTTCCAGTGGTTGCTTTGACAAATTAACTATTAACTGGGTGCTTAAAATAACAGAAATTAATTTTCTCACAGTAGTGGAAATCAGACGTTCAGCCTATCTTTACTGAACCCTGATCTCTCTAAAGCTCTGAGGAAAATCTTTCCTTTATTTTTCCAACTACCTCATGGTTTCCTTTCCATGTATCCATATCACCCCATTCTGTGCCTTTAGGTTCTCTTCTATTGTGCCAAATTTCCCTCTGTCTCTCTATCTCTTTCTCTTTTTGGTAAGATCGGAGTTTGAATTCAGAGCATAATGCTTGCAAAGTAGGCCCTCTATGACTTGCATCACACCTCCAATCCATTTTGCTCTGGTTATTTTGAGATGAGGTATTGTGAGCTATTTTCTGAGGCTGCCCTGGAAGGTGATCAGTAGATAGGGTTATAGCTTCTCTTTTATGAGGACATTTGTGATAGGATTTAAGGCCTCTCTAGATAATTAAAGGTAATCTCACATTAAATTTTTTAAAATTTTAATCATACCTGCAAAGAAATTAACATGAATAATGTCCAATGATTCAGAATTGTTATCTTTGGGTAGGCATTATTCAGACTATTAGAGATGCAAAATTATGGGTGCTTTGTCAGTTACAGCTAACATTATGCAAGCTAGAATCAGAAATTGCCCATTAAATTTGATGATACAGAGAAAATGTGTCCTTGAGCAAAACATTTTTACTGTAGCATAGTAGTATGGGCAAAATTGACTTATGTAGGATTAAGGGAAAAAATCAAACACCAAAAACAGTTCCAAAGACTTTTGTTGCAAAAAAAACCCAAATAAAGTGATAGGACTTGAGCTGAAGGGTAAACTCTCAAGCACTGATTTTTTTCTTTTAATTTTTTAAGATGGATGAAATGTGATGGAGATGAGGAGTAGGGATGAAACTATCTGCATAGCAGGTGTCATAATTTGAGAAAACCCCATTCAGAGGCCTTAAAATAAATCTTAATTTAATTAGTCTACCTGACCAGTCAGGAATGAGGAGAGGCAAGGGGATGAAGGGAAGGTAACCTTTAATGTGTTCCAGATAACCACTGTAGGGAATTTTTCACTGAGAACAACTAATTAGGGTTTTATTATTTTTTTCTCAGAAAACAAAGAAGTTAAGGTAATATATTCACCAACTGTTGTCTATTATTAGTTGATGGAACTCCCGAGTGAATTAATTCCCAGTACATCTGACCTGGGCTGTGCTCAAGCTGACTATATTCTTACAGATAAAGTTTTCAAGGACAGAGTTACCAGTGCTGTAGGAACTCTTCAGTGAATGTGAGGTCAACTGAGTTTGTTGGGCTTGGTTAAGTTTCTGACAGAAACTGCAATAGAAGGGAAGCGCCATGGGGCCAAGTGCTCAAAGGTAAGTGTATTTCCATCACATCACTTGTTTAGCACTTTCCTATCCACCCACCAAGTTATCTACCAATTAATCATCTATCTGTAATTTAAGGTGAGCAAAAAATTCAAAATAAATAATGTATTTGAAACCTAGAGCAGGATATCCTTTTAACTTTAATGTGTACTTCTTTTTAATGATGACAATTATAAAAGGATTATTTATAGTAGAGACACTACTACATGACATATTTTTATAAATTTGATAACCAAAATCTTTGCTTGATTTTATCAGTAAAAACACACTTTCTAATATGTGCCATAGAAGTGTGTAGACTGTAGAGATATGATCATTATTGTTTTAAAACTTGTCTGGATTATTTAACCTTTATGGGAAGAAAAAATGTTTACTTTTTGTCCAAGTTTATTTGAATTAACAATGGCATTATCTCCCTTTGATAAATTTAACATGTAATGAACAAAAAGAGATGAGCAGGTTTTTTATTATTTCTCTTCAGGAATTATGGAGAATTAAAATACTGGCAAAGATTATTTCTTTGAAATTGGTAAATTATGAAGCAAGAAATTAATATATCAGGATTGTTTTCAATTATTAAAAAAAGTAGTGATTGTATCCATCTAGATTTCAATAGAACAGGAAAAGACAGACTGATTCTATCACAACACTAACAAAATCAAACAATAATTATATTTAATATATAAATTTTAATATATTTTGGCTAAGACAATATGCATATATGTGAACATGAGAATTTACATTAATCATTATAGTAAATATCTATAATGCTAGAAAGTACAAGCTGTTCCTGAAACCCTCCCATTCATTCCTTTGGAAATTAATCCAATAAACCAAATAATTACAAATGTATCTCTTAGCTTTTCTGTAGCTCTAACAAAAATCATTATTTTATTTCCCTAAGAATGTTACTCCCACTGAACTCCTTTAGGCATTAGATTAGGTTCCTAGGAATTCCACAATCAATTGCCAAAAACTGTGTGGTTTAAAATATTAGAAATTTATTTTTATAGAACACTGGAGTAGGGAAGTCCAAAATCTGTCAACAAGGCCATCCTCCTTCTGAACTCTAGGTAATATAATATTTAACTCTCCTGGCTTCTGGTGATTGGCAGCAATCACGGCATTCCGTGGCTTTTAGACATATCACTTCATTCCTTTATTTTTAATTAATTTATTTATATGTGCATACATTGTTTGGACCATTTCTCCCGTGCTACTCCCTGTCATCTCCCTCTATCCCCCCACCCATATTCTGCCCTTATCTCCAATTTTGTTGAACAGAAGACATAAGCAATAATAAGAAAGACAAAGCATTTTTGCTAGTTGATATCACTCCATTCTTGTTCTGTCATCACATGAACTTCTCTCTGTGTGTCTCTGCTGGATTAGGGACCACCCCATTGATCTATTATTAACCAAGATTGCATCTGCAAAGACCCTCTTTCCAGATTAGTTTACTTTCACAGCTGCTTGGGTTAGAATTTCACATATCATTTTGGAAAACACAATTCAAGCCATATCAGTCACTGACAGTTTTTTAAGTGTAATTTCATGACTTCTAGTGTAGGGTACTGGTGTTTCCTGTCACAGCTCCAGTAACACTGGATGAGAAAGAGCACACCCTCTGTGCTAACCTCCAGAACATTCCTCCTCCACCTTGCCAGAAAATATTATGTCTTCTCTCTTAGTCCTCTCATTAGGGCATCCAATACCGTCTCATTTAGTGACTTTAACCTCTTCTAATATTTCCAATCTATTTTTCCTTAAATATCAGTGATTTTCATATATCCTTAGAAGATTCTTCTGATCATCTGGAAACTCAGCTCATGGAACATGTCTTGCCTGTGATCTTGCCCTCCATCTTAGACTGAGTGTGATCATGACCAAAATCTTTTACTACTTTACTAATCTTTCACTTTCCATGATTACAAACTCATGAATCTACTTGCTGGCCATGGTCTCCTATATTTTGAGAATATTTTGTTCGGGTTTTTCATGTCAACAATATTTTGACTTTCTTAATATCTAAGCTACATTAACTCTATCAATTTTACCTGTCTATCACCTTTCTCCACCCTGTATCTCTAGCTTCACATCCTCACTTCACTTTTATAAAACTGAAATACCATAGTCAGTCACTTTTATCACTGACTCTCACACATCCTCATCTTCCTTTCTCTGTTCTCTCAAATTTCTGCCAAATAAATGTAACAATCTGTAGCAGAACATGGCTAAATAATAATACATAACTGTGATCATTCATGACTATAACCTATGATTACAAAAATAAAAATTTATCCATAATGCAATCTGGCATCAGCACTATGGCTTTAGAACTGCCCACAAATTTTGCTTTGTTTGCATATTATTCATTTCACGTCTTCCTGAGGGATAGAAATATTTTAAATCTATGTTTTTCTCAACCTCTAGCTCTATCTATCAGTCCATCTCACAAAACTGAAAATAAAACTTTTTATTTCACTAGGAAACCTGTAGCAGTCAGAATCTCACCATGCCGTCTAAGTGCACACATACACAATCTTCTTGGCTTTTATCTAAATAAGAAAAATGAACATTTGTTGTATTTTGAGATCTGATTGCATAAATGTCATAGATTATAAAATTTTATCTCATATTGTGCCTCATTTTTGTAGCAACATTTTCTAACATACTGTTTGTGTGTATGTCGCACACAGTGTTTTTTTTTCTCTGAAGAGTTCTAGTCTCCAGCAAGTTCACATCTTTAAAGTCCAAAGATACCATTAAATAATACTCTACATATTTTAGTGTATATAATACTACACAAACCAAATGAAATTTATCAAAGGTTCTTAGTTATGAAATCATCAGTATTTTAAATTTTAATGTAAATTGTATATCACAATATTTTGCCACATCTACTTCTTTCTGTTTACTTATGTTTTCTTACTAGTGTTTGTAAATTTCAATTTATTGATTCAGAACACCTTTTGCTTTCATTAGGATGATGGTTTAAAACATTACATTCTAAATGACCAACATTTCATTCAGTAAGAATTGAATGAAAGTTATAATATTTTATTATTAAAAATAAAAATACTGTTTTATAATTGCTTAACACATTTTAAAATTTACTGTGAGGAGAAAAACCACTGGTCCATCTTACTAAACTTCAATAAAATAGCAAAATACCTAATACCTTGGTATTCATGTTTTTTGAATGCATTACTTACCAAAAAAAGACAATAAATTATTTATTTAAAAATTTAAACTCAAGTATGAGTGATTTTGGTATGATTTTTCATTTCTTGATACTGATATTTTTGTCAGTTTATATCACTGTTTCATCAAGGTATCCTTTTATGTTGTTTGTTATTGATTTTTCAGATGAAACACTGAGTTAATGGACATGATGGAAAATGTAGCTGTTTTCTCTGTTAGGTTCATGAATAGAGTGAAAGGAAACCTTCAGAAACATGTTATTAAGAACCAACTTAAGACAGAATTCCTCTTTTCTATCATTACACATGACTAATGGGTAGTAAAATTTCCTTGTGCATTGTCACATTACAGAATCCTATCAATCCAGAATTTTATTGTTAGTAGCAATAAGCTCTGTGTGTAATAGCTGACACATTAGCATGGAAATGCTTCTGTTTTTGTCACAAATGTATTGTTGAAGCTGTTTAATACTTGTTTGCTTACCCATAATGGTACAAATGCATCCATAATTACTGTCATGGGGATGAGTCTATACCATCTGCTGTGGAATGAAAATGTTTGCATCTGGGCTTACCAGAGCAGAATATATATCCTGAAACATTATTGTAAAAAACATTGATTCTGTCTAATGACCTCTTCACTATATGAGCACAGACTAATGAGTATAAATACAGTTGAAGCTGGAAAAATTCATGAAAATTTTACATAGTATAAAGTAGTGCTCTCTCACTGAATAAAATTAAAAACACAAAGTTTTTCTCCAAAATCATTAGTACTGGAAATCCCAAAATATATGTCATTGTGACTATCAGAAAGGCCAAATATTAAATGAAGGATGATGTAGACATTAATTTTAACCTGAATATTGATGTTGGGGTTTGGGGTTTTTTTATTCCAAATGATTTTATTATCTACTCATCTTTATAAAAGTTGCTAAAATATTTATGCCTCTTTTTTTGCACATTCAGCAAGAGTGAGGAAAGATGGAGCAATATTTTAAAAAATTAGTAGAAGATGCCACCAAAACTTTAAGAAAATCATAAAAGGGTTTTATCAAGTTGTCTGTCAAATGCAAAAGAGACTTAAACAAATAGACACTTTATTTTTTTTGAATATACTCAAGAAGTGTTAATTATCCCTGGAGAAATCTATAATTAAATGCTACCTATTTAAAATACCAACAGTTGTTTTTCTTGAACTAAATACCTTTATTTCAAAATTTATTTACATGAACAAATACAAAATAATTATGGGAACATACTAAAAAATAAGAGTGGAAAGATATTTAAAAATATTTAAAGCCTATAAAATTTTTATGATATGCATCAGCATAACAATAAAAATATCAACCAGCAGAACAGAAGAAAAACTCAGAAATATTCCAAGTTTGTTTTTCTACACTAAAACAAGTTTCTACATGAACAAAGAAAGTGGGGTAATAATGGACTTTGTAATAATGGGGGTTGCAATAGCTGATCAGCCATCAAAAGTAAGATAAAAATTAAACCCCATTCCAACGTAGTGATAAATTTTAAATGGATCAGAATTAAATGCAAAAAAGAATGGGAATAAATTATGAAATATTTCCTTAATAGTGTAAAATATGAAATACTATTTCCTGTATAATGTAGTATGGATATAAGAAGTTTATATTGCTTTGTATCAAAGAACCTAAATAGTGGTAATTAAATAAAAAACATTAGCTTGAGCTGGTCTTGGTTGGTCTCAGTTTGGCCTGATCAAGCATACGTGGTAAAGTTGTTGGGGACTGACTGAATCCAAGTACACTTAGCCTTTGTCTGGAGGTTGACTCAACAACAACTAAGGTTCTATATATTTTGCATACAGGTCAGCTACTCCAGGCTTGTTAGGATTCAAAGGGCAAGAAGAGAATAACTCTAGTGAACAAGTGTATTTTTTGGCCTCACCTTGCATCAGTTGCCTTTGCTAGTACCTCACTGGTTATTATTCAAAGTCAGTTGGTCCAGAAGGATAGGAGTGAAAAACAAGGTTATGCCTTCTATGTATAGAGTGAAAAACTGTGATTGCTTTTCTAACCTAAAATGGAGGGAAAAAGCTCCATGATGATGTGTCAAATTCCCTAAGCACTAGGGAGAATTATAGATAAGTTGACATTCATAAAATCATGGAAAAATATAAACACAGCAAACAGAAAACAATGTGAGCAAAGATACATTGGTAATACATATCAAAAACAAGCAGTTATATTACAACCATAGGAACATCTTCTACAAATAGACACAAGAACATATTTAACCCATGGTGAGCTGCAGGAGGGTGTCAGGATCTATAGCAATACAGAAGTAGTTCAAAGACAAAGAAAAGAAAAGCAAGTGGTTCTTAACTGAATTTAAAGGTGTTTACCTTACTATGTTAAAAAAATATATATAGTTTAACACTGAAATACCTACTCTCAGTTTCCCAACTGGCAAACATACAACAATTTGATTCATATCATCCCTTAGTGAGACTGGGAGGAAATAGCTCTTTTGTGAGATGTTAGGAAGAGTTAAGGGAGAAAATTTGGTCATATTTACCAAGATTACATATCATTTACCATTAGGTTCAAAACTTTCATATCAGGAATTTTCCCAAATATAACATGTTAAATATATGAAGAGAAGAATGCAGAGAGCATCTCATTATAGGATTATTTTTCATAGAAATACCTAAACCAATTCAAAAGCTTATTTCAAAGGGGAATTAGTTGAATCCATTGTTGGAAAGCAATGAATTCAGAATACACAGAAAATGAACGGAAAGAGAATTTTATTGCTCTATGGAATTATTATATATGGGCTTGAGAAAGGAAATAAGAATATTTTGCATATTAATAGCAATTAAGCAATTGAAACTTGTGACACTGAGTATTTGAAATTTATTAAAAGCATTAATAAATTATTACTAATTATTTTAAATGTCATAATGGTACTTTCACTACCTTATACTGATCTGGAAATTTAGAGATACATTTCTAATTAGTTGTACTTTAAATAATCTATCTGGGTTTTGCTTCCAGTAAAAAGAATTAACAATATTACCAGAAAAATGATTATTAAAAGTTAATAATCATTTTTATATTTCGAGTTTTTAAGTATGGCTATACTATATTATTTGGAATAATTTTGAATATGTGTTAATTTTTATGTACTATCAAACCAAGTAAACAAAAATAATGAGCAGTCATAATAATTTTCAAATAACTTTGGGCAACAAATATTGTAAGTAGTACTTTATTCCAAACTGATTCTATCAGTATTTAAAATTAATGACATGAGATAGATTTACTGGGAATCTTAGTTTTGTATCTTCCATTGATCAGGACATCTATAGAAAATATTTGTTCTATATTTTTTATTGCCATGAAATGTTAATATTTTTCCTATACTCTAAGCATTTTAAAACATTTGTGGAATTATGCAAAGAGAAACTATCAACATAATAATTTCCATTAATAAAAAAAATTTAAGTTATACATTTTTGCTTTGTTGTGCTATGTTTTATTGAAACAGACTCTCACTATGTAGGCCCAGGCTGGCCTTAAATTCACAATCCTCGTGCTTCAACCTCCTGAATGCTGGGATTATAGTGAGCTCCATTAATCCCAGCCAAGTTGCACATTTGAAAACAAAACTGGGCATAATAGATAATTATATAACAGTGTCATATTTTGAAAGTTCTAATAGTATCTCTTGATTCAATCAAAATTTATTATTGCTACTCCATTTGAAAAATGTTTATGTTAGAGCATCCAATGATACAAAACTAGGAGCAGTAGCATTGTTATTCATGTTGCCTACATCTTGAAGGCAAGGCAGAGAGCTTTCATCAAAAGGATCATCAGGCCCTAGGTAAGGGGGTGGTGTAGAGAATTATCTGTTACTCAAAAGAAGGAAGACAATGAGGATTACAAAGTAAAATTAGAAGGCTTGCTATAATCACCAAAACTTTGGATGACTCGAAAGAACAGAAACCAATTACACTTACAAATATACATATGCAAAAACTCTAAAAACATATAATTATGCAGATGCTAGCTACATATGTTAAGAATGACTAAGTACTAGAAAATACGTAAACACAATCCATAATAACATTAGATATAAGAACAAATTAAGCAGTTTCCCCATAAGACACTAAGCAACTACTGAGTGAAAATCAGAATTCTTAATTTAAGCATAAAGCCCTGAAATAAAGTAGAATTAGTAAAGATATCATTGGATCATGTACAACTATTATGTTTTTTGCATATACACACTGAAGTATGTATACATACTTGTATAAACATACAAAATTAGTTAGGCTTCCTTTAAATGTGTGTATCTTTACCTTCACAATAAAAAATATGCATACATTTTTCATATATATAAATACAAAGACCTGTGAGTCTCTGCATATGCATAGATAATTGTTAAGTCAGTACTGCTTATTAGGTAATAAATAAACATGCAGGCAGTCTCACTAGTGTCAGAAACAAGTAACATTGTCTGTGATGGACTACAGATTTTTAGCTAACAGTATGAGATACACATAAACAGGCACAAAAATATTAAGCACAGGTAAACATTTACAAATACTCTTAAAATATTACTTTATATATCTAGCCCAAGAAAATTCACTAAAATTGTTATCATAAATTAAACACATTACATTAGTGGGCCTTAAATTATTATGCAGATATCATTAAATTAGCTCACCTATGTAAACTTAATTTGAAAATGTAATGAAAGAAAATACTATATGTTTCATCATGGGAAAAAGTAAAACCATCTAGATATAAATGTAATAAAAATGTCTTACATATAAACAATAAACAATATTGCAACACTTTTGAGTAACAAAATTTAAATTTACATCAATGAAAAATAGTCCAAAATTCCCAGAAGAAACAGTAAACATGATAAACTGATATTCTTTTCTTTATTAATTAATAGATTCAAGCATACCCAATAAATTTATCATGTTATTTTATAAAATATATAATTTCTGAAGGCATAAGGAAAAATAAAATATTTTTTAAAAAGCTCTCTGACTTGGTGGAATACCTAATCCAATTTAGTATTATAGGGTACTAACACATGAATACACATGTAGAATATTAGAGCAGTTAAAATTCCAAAAAATTTACCCAGGAACTTTATACACATATATATATATATATATATATATATATATATATATATACTTATATATATATATATATATATATATATATATATATATATATATATACTTATATATATGTACACACATATATGTCAAAGTTAGATCTCAAATCAGTAGTATGTAGATGAATTTTAAATCAATAGTAATAAGAAAATACATTCGAAAATAAAGTCACATTTACTTTTTGCATTTATGGGGTTAATCATAGAGACTTATGGATGGAAATCAAACGCTCTATCATTCAGCTACATCCCCAGCCTGGTAAAATTTCTAAGTATGAGTCATACATATTATAAGTTATATCATATAAAAACAGATATAAAAGCATTCATTTACTTCACTACATAAAGTTATAAATTCTATATGATCTTTAAAAATAAGACGTCATAAACAACAAATAACGACCTGGAAAGATAAAATTGAGGTTCATAACAGAGACAAAAGGTTGATCTTATTAAGTAGCTGTAACTATCTGGGTAAATTCTTTGGACTTTTATTTATATAAATTTACATTGGAAGAAAATTTCTGAAACAAAAAATTTACCTCTTCCAAGTTTGAAGAGGTTCATACTGAATATGTAGAAACATGATAGGGTAAATTTTTCAGTATATGCTGCTGTATTTTATTTTGAGGCTTGTAAAGGTTTTAGCAATATATTACCTCCTCTAAGAAACAAGTGTTTAAAAGACTTTCACATATCAGAGGGCATGATTAAGAGTGCTCACATTAAAATTGTCTGAAGGGTATAAATGATTATTGGACATTGTGTACCTGTATCTGTGAATATGATTATTTATTAGCGCTTGACACCCGTTGAGGTCGAAATTGAACATGACTGTGCTATGGAGGAGTAATTTACAGGTCCCAGAGCAAAAAACCTTCCAGTGCCTGGTCACAGTTTTTAGACCTCACAATTGGTGGACCACAGAGAGAGATGGCTTCTGATTTATTCTCATGGACAATTTACCTTTGGAATTTTAATAATAATGTTATTATTTGGAGACATATTGTACAGAACACTGTGAGAATTACAGCACTACTGGAATTCACTGGGAAACAAATGCAAAGTTGGCAATGCCTTGTGTTGCAAGTTGATAGGATGCCTACTTTTAGATTATTTTGGCAAATTCTAAAAGTCTTTTCTCTTTCCTTCAGCAATACTGGGGTTTGAATCAAGGACATTGTGCTTGCTTGGTAGGTGCTCTACCTTTTGAGCAAAGCCTCCAGAACTTTTTTGTTTTAAGTTATTTTTCAGATAGTGTCTTTTTTTGTCCCGCCAGCTTCATGTAGCTGAGATTACAGCTGTGAACCTTTGCACCCAGCTTTTTGGTGAAATGGAGTCTCAAATTTTTGTCTGTACTGGCTAATAACTGAAATTATCTCAATCTCTACCTCCCAAGTTACTGCAGTTACAGGTGTGAGCTGCTATGCTCTGCAAGTTATTACCACTTTCGCCAACTGACACTTTACCTTAAATGTTATTGTTGTAAATCCTTGAATGCATCTTTAATCCTGTGTGTATTGATCACAGAGTTTATTTTATATTTCTAAATTGTGCAACTAGTAATGCAAACTACTTCCCCTTCCTATGTTTTCTTTTTAATTTGTTAATTTCTACATTTATCTTTACTAAAAGCCATTGTCCTTTCTTTCCATAATTTTGTGTACCTTTTACAGTAATCTAAGCTGCAAATATAGATTATACGGTTTTAGTCTTTATTTATATTGATATCAGCATATAATATAGATTCTCTGAATACTGTTGTACCTCCTTATCACTCCTTCCTAGTTTGCATTCTTCCTTTTATAGGACACAATAGCTGTTTAAGAACAAAGATTTGTTTTAAATTCCAGACATATGATTCTACTTGATTTTTGAATTACTGATTTCTTATTAAATTGCAATAACTTATAAAAATGCTATAAACACTTTATAACATTTAATTGTAATTGTTTATATATATAGCTACATTTATACACATGCATACACATGTGCTGTCTCTTAGCCTCACCTTCTTGATTAAATTCCTTTGAGTTTCAATATTTCATAATAATTATTTATTTTTAATACTTGATTACAATGGGTTACCATAATCAAGTCTCCTGCTTTTGTTATGTTCTGATCTATTGAAACTTTTCTTTCCTGCTTTAAGAAAATGTTGCCCTAACATTTGTTGGAGATAGCTGTCTATCTTTCTATCTACCTATCTAATCTCTCATCATCGACCTTCCTATCTATATAGATGTATATGTACACATATATCTAATGTGCTTTAATTTGAAATGTAATATTTAACAGCAAAACCTCTCTGCTTTCTTTCCTTTTCTATTCATTTGCCTACATATACTTATTAATTTCCACTTTTCTTTCAGAGAGACAAAGTCAAGGTTTTTTTTTCAGTTTACAGATAAGAATGCTATATTTTCTTAACAGAAATTATTTAAATATATTTTTATTTAAATTGTTTTAAATTGTACAAAATAGTCAAGAAGAATTTTTAAGAAGTCCTTTCTTTTTATGGCTATTTTTTTGATAGTTCCAATTTCACTTATTTATGTACTTCTCCTTAATGGCATTATCCAATGTACACCAATCTTATCAATTTTTTCAAATAATCTGGTTATGATTCCTTCATTGTTGCTTTAATTACTCTCTTTCCTATTTCCTCTGGTTCCTTTAAGAACAGCGGTCCTGCCCATATTACCCAAAAGCATCACTTGCTGTGGGAAAAGGTAATTTCTGAAGCAGGCATACCATGGCATGGGAATCTGTTCAAATGGAAAATACCAGACACCTCTGGCCAAGCGTGGCTCATAGAAAATAGCTGCAGTATCAGCTGCTTCTGGTCTTTTGACCATCCAGATCTTTCTTCTCTAGTTTATTTGACTCTTCAAATGATGCCTCTTTTTCCTCCAAGCTAGTCATATTAAGAATCGAAGAATTTACAAGTATACAAATATTTATGTTTCATAAGTTTAGTTTCCATTTTCTTTTTTTTATGAGTCTTAGATCTGGCATCTTAGCATTGGTTTGGATGTTAAGATTTACCAGGGTGAGGGCTGTAGTATCAGAGTAGAGAGTGAGAGAAAAATAGCAGATAATTAGAAATTCATTCTTCAAGACAGAGCCGCAGTTTTACTCCCATATGAAGCTAGGCATTCTTTGTGTAATGTATTCATATTACTTTTGAAGAGACAGAGCTCTGACCCACACAGAGCTCTATGTGGGTCAGAACTATTATTAGAGCCATTATTGATGTCATGTGGTCTACCTAATAAGTACCATCCTGATGTTGATGTCTGGACAAGCATTCATCAGGTCCCTCTTGTACAATCTCACACTGATTTCTCTTTTTGGCTGTGAGGACTTAGGGTCACCTTAGTGCAATGTGCAGTCTGGAGCTCAATAGTCACTAGTGTAAACAGGTAATTTTGAAAAGATTCATGCTGATTAATGATTAGGTTTGCAAAATGGGGAAAACTATTATGCATGCAGGAGGTAAAAGAATCATATAGCTCACAGTAAGTGATTTGGTGTGTGATTATGTGTCTCTGAATTGCTGCTGAGTGTGATTAGTATAGATTTTTAATGAAAACAAAATATAAAATAAATGGTAAACAAAGTTTTGTGAAATGGCTTCCAATTTTCACTATAATTTCTCCACTTATTCCCCACTTATTTAGTTATATTCCCCAAATTGTTGAATGAGCATCTAATGTGTGTGAACTGATATGCTGGAAAAATAAAAGCATGGCCCAGAGTAGCTTGGAGTTCATAGTATCCAAACTCAGTTTTATTTTATAAATGCAGTTTTTAAATTTAAAATAAGTAAATTTAAAATGTTAAATAAACACATGCAAATATATGTATGTTCACATTTTCATGAATAAATTCATAATTACAAAATTACAATTTACAATTTTTTCTATAACACATTCAGAAATATTTCAATATATATTTGGCCCTCTTTTCTGAGAGTACATATGCATGCATAATACACTCATATTTTGCATTATATTGTTTTATTGGTCAATTTCTTACATTCTATCACCTTTTTCTGGTAATCACCTATTCTAGTACATCACATATAAATGTGTATCAAGAATTCATCTAAATAAACTGTTTCAGCCTGTAATGTGTTCACTTTTGAATGATGTATTAAAGAAAAGCTTAACACATACATAAAATATTTAAGAGATTATGTTTTGGATGAGGATGACTATGTATATTTCATGAATAACTGCAAATAATCTTTACCTAGACTATACACTCAGTACTAATCAAAGCAATATGTAGCATACATGAAATATAATATTAGTTTCTGCCTAATCTTATGTTTTATTGCACTTTGTGCTGATTTTAAAATACCTGAGGTTGTACACTTTATAAAGTGAAGAGGTTTATTTGTCTGATAATTATTATGGTCCTGAAAGGAACACTTCCTGTAACACAGAAATGGAATGAGCCACATGCAAAAGGGAGCAAGCATGTTTAGTGATCTCACTTCCCAAGAGATCAGACCGACGCTCCAACAAAGACCAAGCTTCCAGCATGTAAACCTATGGGGGACAAACTATATCTAAACCAAAGAATCTACCAACAATATGTCAGTCTTAATCTGTCTGTATATTACATCAAATAGTGAAAGTCATACAAGCTTCATATTATCAGTAGTTTACTACAAGATTAAACAAAGCAGCATATGAGAAGATCCTTATAAATATGTACTAAATACACTCATAGTTTCACTTCACAGTTCTGCTGAGTAAGCTGTTGCATATTTGTTGTCATTTTTGGTAGAATCAGATTTTGTCTGTTTCATGTCATGGGAAATTAGGTGATTTTCTTTTGCAGTGCTGAGGTTTGAACTCAGGGCCTCACCCTTGATAGACAAGCACTCTGGAGTTACTCTGCCAGCCCTTCACATTTTTCTTTTTTTTTGGAAGCACTGGGGTTTAAACTCAGGGCCTCACTGCTTGAGCTACTCCACCAGCCCAAGACATTCCTTGGATTTCACATTACTTTCTTTCTGATATGCTACTTTTATTTGTTTAAAGCTTACAGATGCTCTGTCACTCTGGACTTTTTTTGAAATCCAACAAGGATATATTTATAAACCTCCAAAAATATTTCAAATGGAACATCAGAGTCTGACCTAAAACCTATAATCCTGGGAAAACAAAACAAAAACAGCAAATTTATGGATGTTTTACTAAGGAATATGCTACTGAAAAATGTCATATGTAGAACCCACACATCATTTTAGCTAGAAATAGAGATGGACTTTTATCCAGAAGAGCATAGTGAGTCACAGACTGTTTTGACTACTATTTTCTTGAAATGCAGGAACTCCTATTCAGTTTTCAGGGGAATATTTGCATTGTGTTCAATCTCTTTTCTGCATCTAAGTTTCTGAGAAATGTTTAAAGACACATAAAATTTAACAAGAAACTAAACACAGATAATTTTTGAGCCATATATCTGCCAAATATTTTAGTAGGATATATTCCTGTGTTGGAATTTACCAATACAGGAAATTACAGAAAGTAAGTCTTACCTTAGGAAAATGCTGTTCTAAGGCACTGATGGAGTAGCTCAAGTTGCAGAGCACCTGATTAGTAAGTACAATGCCCTAAATTCAAACCTCAGCAATGCAAAAACAGAAAAATTGCTAGTCTGTATTAGCATAAAAAGATAGTTATTAGAATGAGGTTCGCTAAAACCAAGGGATTCAAAGCAACAATAAGAAATGAAGACTAGGAAAAAAAATGGAAATAAGTGTAATATTATTACAGGTAAGGTGAGTAAATAATTTAACTCACATGTATTGAAGACAGATATCAATACTCCTTTTTGTGCAAAATAAATCACATTGTCTAATACATTTCTTATTGGATCAACAGTGTGAAGAGTCTAAAATTACTAAATAGCACTTTAACATCTAGAATAACTGAACAATAACTGGTGAAATCTATCATCTATCTTTCAATCTATCTATGAATCATCTATTTATTCATATAATCTGCATACCTATCCCTATCATTCTCTAATTGAACAAAAACAACCAACTTGACAATACAAAAGATATGGGAGTAAATAATTTTTAAATGAATCATATGGTGTAATAAAGCGCATTGACTTATTTGCATTCTTCAATCTCGGGTCCATGCCATTATGAGTATATCTCATCTTGTAATATGGTATTCCAACTTCCCAAACTTTTGTTCTTCATGTGTGCCAAAATTGTGCTTTTCATATGTTTTTCTATAGTAACTTATGATCAAAGTCAATGTATTGTCTCACTTCCTTTTTGTAAATTGTTGTATCATTTCCCAGGGAGCAAAATAACTGAGAAAAGGCATATGGATATTGATATTGGATAAGGAATTCTTCCTGGAAAAGCTAATGCATTTTTCTTTTTTTATTATTATTTCCATCTTCATTTTTTTGTTTTTAATTTTATTGCTCTGCTAGGTGATGGTAAATTGTGGCATTTACAAAAGTTCTTACAGTATATCAGATATATTATATTTGATTCTCCACTCCACCATTGAAAGGCAAATATTTAGCTCTGTTCCATGATTGAAGAACCAAATGCATCTGTGTGCCAAAAGATGATAATATATTTTCCAGAAGATGATGTTATACTGAGCAACAGTATTATCCATTGTACTTACATGGCCAGTATTTTATACTCATGAATTATTTAAGATAATCAGATAAGTTTTAGTGAGCAGAATCCATATGGTTGATTCATTAGTAAAATTCATAACTGTTGACATGCTCTTTTTTATGAGTCAGTTGGCCACACTTAATACAGAAAAGGGAACAAAGGTGACAGGCATTCAAATAATGGATAGTCTTCTGCAGGTAAATACTAAGAGCATCAGCTGAAGATTTGTGTGTGTGTGTGTGTGTGAATATTTTTGGGGATGTGCAAATATTCTGAAAATACAGTGTCAAGCATAGTTCTATGCACAGACTCCATTTTCTAAACTCTGTGTTATCAAATATTATAATTTTTTGCTTCCAAGTCTTTGACTTGTGAAGGCAAATATTTCCCTAGATTAAGGTTAAAAAGTGTAGAAAATTTTGCTCATGGCTATAGCGATAAATGAGAAATCAGAAAGCAGTATGAACTCAACTGATAAAAATGATAGGAGTGTTTTTAAATGATGGGGTGGAAATCAAAGGTTTTTCATATTTTCTAGGTTCTTTTACCCAAAGGAAAAGTGAACTTTCTATTATAGTCATGATGGGATATAATTTTACAATTTGGAGCAGGGGCTTTATGAAGTTAGACTTCTGCCTTTGTACAGAGAGCAGGAGATAAAAGCACTAAATTCTTTAAAGACTGCATTGTAAAGGAATGACTTTCAGATCTTGAGAAAGACAGAACTTGGTTGTAAACTGGCAAGATGTTTTATTTAATGGTTATGTGTCAAAAAAAAGAGAGACAAAACTTGCAATAGACAAGTTTTCTAAAGAAAATATCCTGAGAAAAGTAAGGGGCTAATCCCTTTGGTTGAATAATCTAAGGACTCTTAAAATAGATGTCTTTCCTAAATTTAGTAAGATAAGGTCAATAATAAAGGCACTCTTGGCCAAATCAAGTTAATGAATTGTCAGTGACTATTAATGACGATTTATCTCTTTTATGAGTTATTTCTCTTTCTATTCAAAATAAACAACACCATGAACTACTTGAAATTCGGGCGGTGTGTAATTTTACTTTCTCCACTGACAAGGAGTATCAACTCTGTTTTCAACAAGAAGTAGAATATCTTGCAGGATTGACTGTAAACTAAATATGAATGATTCTAAATTGTCCATGAGAATGTAAGATGAAAATGGGGCAATACCACAGAAGGAGGTACCTCACATGTAGCACTTCTACTTAAAGATGGGGAACTGATGACCATGCTCATTTTAATGACAATTTGAATCATATGATATTGAATATGATGTTTGCTATGAGCAGCTAAATCCATTTGATCACTTAGTATCCCATCCATGATAAGTAATTCTATACCTAACAGATTGTAGTACCAAACCAGATTGAGTTTCTCTAAATAATTATAATTTGAGAACTAAACATAATTTTCTTTGATGGATTTGCATTGTGATTTTCTAATCTTAGTTTGCCATGATTTACACAGTACATCTGATCCAGAGGAAATATTGTATCATGTGAGACCAATGTCTTATAGGATAATCAAGGAATACAAGCGGGCTTTTCTTGCTCTAGGGTCATCTCCAAGTCAGCAGTCCTGATATTAGATTGGAAATGGGTTATGAAATAACATGCAATGCCTAAACCTGAAAATATTCACTAAATGTATTTTTCTGCTTCACAGTAGGAGGAAGTACAAGTTAGAGCCATTTGTTCTATTATTTGAATGTTACACACAGCACTCCCCAACCTCTGAAACCAAGGAAATTAAAGGAGGTGCCAATCCCTGGAATATTATTGGGATTTTCTTCCCATTCTGAAAAGTTAGATGTCCTAAAATTTATCTTAGTAGACTGCATTCCTGCTTATCCAATCCAGGCAGCTTCATTTCATGAATTTAGTGAATGAAGCATAAGATCCTGTGAAAGTTTCAGAGTTCTTAAAAAGTGGTTTATGACTATGCAAATAGGTAAAGAAACTGTCAAAATATCCCTATTTGCAGATGACATGATCCTATACCTTAAAGACCCAAAAAACTCTACTCAGAAGCTTCTAGACATCATCAATAGCTATAGCAAGGTAGCAGGATATAAAATCAACATAGAAAAATCATTAGCATTTCTATACACTAATAATGAACAAACTGAAAAAGAATATATGAAAACAATTCCATTTACAATAGCCTCAAATAAAATCAAATACCTAGGTGTAAACCTAACAAAAGATGTGAAAGACCTCTACAAGGAAAACTATACACTTCTGAAGAAAGAGATTGAGGAAGACTATAGAAAGTGGAGAGATCTCCCATGCTCATGGATTGGTAGAATCAACATAGTAAAAATGTCGATACTCCCCAAAGTAATCTACATGTTTAATGCAATTCCCATCAAAATTCCAATGACATTCATTAAAGAGATTGAAAAATCTACTGTTAAATTTATATGGAAACACAAGAGGCCACGAATAGCCAAGGCAATACTCAGTCAAAAGAACTATGCAGGAGGTATCACAATACCTGACTTCAAACTATATTACAAAGCAATAACAATAAAAACAGCATGGTACTGGCACAAAAACAGACATGAAGACCAGTGGAACAGAATAGAAGATCCAGATATGAAGCCACACAACTATAAGCAACTTATCTTTGACAAAGGAGCTAAAAATATATGATGGAGAAATAGCAGCCTCTTCAACAAAAACTGCTGGGAAAACTGGTTAGCAGTCTGCAAAAAACTGAAACTAGATCCATGTATATCACCCTATACCAAGATTAACTCAAAATGGATCAAGGATCTTAATATCAGACCCCAAACTCTTAAGTTGATACAAGAAAGAGTAGGAAATACTCTGGAGTTAGTAGGTATAGGTAAGAACTTTCTCAATGAAACCCCAGCAGCACAGCAACTAAGAGATAGCATAGATAAATGGGACCTCATAAAACTAAAAAGCTTCTGTTCATCAAAAGAAATGGTCTCTAAACTGAAGAGAACACCCACAGAGTGGGAGAAAATATTTGCCAACTATACATCAGACAAAGGACTGATAACCAGAATATACAGGGAACTTAAAAAACTAAATTCTCCCAAAACTAATGAACCAATAAAGAAATGGGCATGTGAACTAAACAGAACTTTCTCAAAAGAAGAAATTCAAATGGCCAGAAAACACATGAAAAAATGCTCACCATCTCTAGCAATAAAGGAAATGCAAATTAAAACCACACTAAGATTCCACCTCACCCCTGTTAGAATAGCCATCATCAGCAACACCACCAACAACAGGTGTTGGCGAGGATGCGGGGAAAAAGGAACCCTCTTACACTGTTGGTGGGAATGTAGACTAGTACAACCACTCTGGAAAAAAATTTGGAGGCTACTTAAAAAGCTGGACATCGATCTACCATTTGATCCAGCAATACCACTCTTGGGGATATACCCAAAAGACTGTTACTCCAGAGGCACCTGCACATCCATGTTTATTGCGGCACTATTCACAATAGCCAAGTTATGGAAACAGCCAAGATGTCCCACCACTGACGAATGGATTAAGAAAATGTGGTATCTATACACAATGGAATTTTATGCAGCCATGAAGAAGAACGAAATGTTATCATTCGCTGGTAAATGGATGGAGTTGGAGAACATCATTCTGAGTGAGGTTAGCCTGGCTCAAAAAACCAAAAATCATATGTTCTCCCTCATATGTGGACATTAGATCAAGGGCAAACACAACAAGGGGATTGGACTATGAGCATATGATAAAAGCGAGAGCACACAAGGGAGGGATGAGGATAGGTAAGACACCTAAAAAAACTAGCTAGCATTTGTTGCCCTTAACGCAGAGAAACTAAAGCAGATACCTCAAAGCAACTGAGGCCAATAGGAAAAGGGGAACAGGTACTAGAGAAAAGGTGAGATCAAAAAGAATTAACCTAGAAGGTAACACCCACGCACAGGAAATCAATGTGAGTCAATGCCCTGTATAGCTATCCTTATCTCAACCAGCAAAAACTCTTGTTCCTTCCTATTATTGCTTATACTCTCTCTACAACAAGATTAGAAATAAGGGCAAAATAGTTTCTGCTGGGTATTGGGGGGGGAGAGGGAGGGGGCGGAGTGGGTGGTAAGGGAGGGGGTGGGGGCAGTGGGGAGAAATGAACCAATCCTTGTATGCACATATGAATAATAAAAGAAAAATGAAAAAAAAAAGTGGTTTATGACTAAAAAAAAACCATACAAGATGGTATAGTTTTGAATTAAAACTATAATTCTTTGCAGGTGAAAGATAAGGGTTTTTGGTGCTGTATATTGTTAAGAATTCTATTTAAAAAGTCATTTGACAGGTAGATAGTCTCAAAGAATTTCCCAGAGACTTGTTTTACATAAGTAAGAAGTCTACATATGTGATCATGCATGTAAATAGAGATAGCACTTGATTAAAACTATAATAATGTAGTAATTTTCTAGTGCTCAAATTATCTTTATGTTAGCCACATAATATAAATTAAGAATATATTTTAGAAAAATTAATGTTCTTACAATTTTCATGTCTCTGATTTTGTCTAAAATTTTGGCTGTAATTTTTTCAGGAATATGACATTACTTAGGTTTACAGTCTGTATAAGGAGAAAATTCACTTCACTGATTCTATTATAATGGCCTTAGCTTTGGATATAAAGAAACAACGTGGGGTTCTACAAAATACTAAGAATGTATAACTCTAGTAAACCATCCTGGAGGAGGTTGGGATTACCAAACAAGTGGCCAACTATGAGATAACTCAGGCAAATATTCAAGCTCACATCATGATGACAAATATATGCTTTGGTTGGTGCAATGGAGTGGTGTTTTTGGTCATTGGCAATCAGCATTTGTCAGACATGGTATCTGCATATGTTCTGTTTTATGCTCTTCCTCCATGATAACAGTCAAAGTTTCTTTGAAAAAGGCTGAATAATATTACTTGTACAATCTCCATTGAGTTCTTCCTCAAAGGAAACTTTACTTCTTCTTTATATAAGCAGCTATCCGAAGCAAAGGGATGGCTCTGATTTCAGGTTGAAGTAGGAGCTAGAAGTCTTCTGCAGTTATCAAGTTAGAGCTCTTGGACTAGCCTATTAAATTTATATGCATGTCCTATCAGCCTATCATCATACTTCAGTACAGTCATCATGAACAAATAACCAGTGGTAAACTTTCTTTCTAGTCCTTTTCATTATGGGTGAGGTAACTGTATTTATGAATATAGTTGACTAGCAGGAAACATAATTGGTGGTTATTTATACAAATATACAAAGAGAATTGTTTTAAGGCATTGCTCAATGGAATTACAGAAACTCAGTCACAAAATTTATGAATTGAAAGCTGGAGATCCAGGAAAACTGGTGGTGTAGTTCAAAGGTCCTGGTGTTGGAGAGTCAATAGTGTATACTACAATCAGGTCTGAGGACCTGAGAGCCAGCAGCCCTTAAGCAAGAGGCAAACAATGTTCTACCTTAGATGTCAGGCAGAGTTAATGTAGTTACTCTACATTTTGTAGTCTGTTCAGGCTTTGACAGGATTAGATAATGTCCTTACTTATTTAGAATGGTGTCTGCTTTACTTCTTCTACTAATTCAAATGTTAATCTCTTCTGGAAACACTCTCACCAACAAACAAAATAGTGTTTAACTACCTAGACATCACATGCCAAAGTCAGACCACGTTAAATAATTCCAACTCTTGTCACCTTAGTATCCATACACATCTCTTTAAAACATATGTAATCTGCAAGTAAATATGATTACAAGGACATAATTCTTCTTACCATAATGCAAATATCCTAAGTCAACCAAAAGAGGAGATAAAGTCCTTGTGTGATTTTTTTTTCTTCTTGATAGCCCATGACTTAAACACTGTGATATGCAATAATTAACATGTAAATGTTATGATATAAACCAACATATTTAGCAGTACAGGAGAAGGAAATGAGAAGAGAGAAGATGCATTCATATATATACATATATATATATGTATATATATGTATATAGAGACAAATATACACATATTCATAACAAAATAAGGAAGAAATACTCATAACAATTATTGCCCTCACTTCTATAAAAAGTTATATGGCATTTATAATAACCTTTTCTTTTCTGTATACATTCTGTAATCCCCTTTCCTCCAGAAATCACCTTGGCTGAACCACGATTCTTTTCTTGGTTGGGCAATCTCAATCTTAATTCTTTCGGATCTAGATTATTAGAAGTGCTGCTTGATTGCAATAAGATTCCCATCAATCTTAATCACAGGACATTGTTATGAAGAGACACCTTAATGGATCTTCTGTACTCAGACATTCACTTCTACCCTCCATTGTACAGTAGTAATCTGATTTCCCTTTCGTAGTAATGACCAATCATTTCAGCTAGCACCTTAAATCCCTTCTTTACCTGTGGATTCAGTGACATGATACCAAAGTGTCCAGGTGGCAATATTTCCTTCCATATCAATGAAATTATTTTTGTATCCTCTGGTTTAAGGGGCTAGTGGCATGCCTCAAGTGAATAAAGCACCTGCCAGCAAGTGCAAGGCCCTGAGTTCAAAATCCAATACATCCAAAGGAAATGATTTTTCTTATTTTAGAGTTAACATTTCTAGGCCAGCAGACCACATAATTTCAGAAATGGGAAGCAAAGTCTTGGTAGTTGGTTTCTGGACAACATAATGAGAAGTGCCAATACCATTTTTTTTATTTCCCAGACTCATGAATCTTCTCTATGTGACAAAAAGTACTATCCATTGGACGCTGAGTCAGATCAGACAAGCCTTCAGGAGACACTGTCCCAGCCAGGTTAGAAATTTCCATCAATTTCAGACCACTGTTTAGTCTTTAAAGGTCATTCCATCGTTCTATCAAACTATCAGAATGATAGGAACATGGTAAAACCAATGATTTCTGCAATCATTAGATCATGCTGACATTTCTTGTGCTGTGAAGTGAGTTCCTTGAACAGAAGAAATATAATGTGAAAAGCAAACTAGAGACAAAGATATTATACAATTTCATGAAAGGTAATTCAAGCACAAGCATTATATACAGGGAAGAGAAATCCATATTCAAAATAAGTGTTTATTTTTTCTTCCATGATGGAAGTGTCTAATGTAAGTAACTTGACATCACAGAGCTTTTTATCACTTCAGGGAAGAGTGCCATGTCACTGTGGAACTCTTCTCTCACTCTGAAGTGGCAATTGCCAGATCGGCTTTGGTAAGTAGAAGTCCATGTTGGTAAACCTGTGCAAAACCCACCATTCCTGCCTACATGGCCACTTTGTTCATGAGCTAATTTGGGCAATAAGAGTGCGGCTACTGAGAGTAGCTGTCTGGTGTCCACAGAATCAGTCATCACTTGATTATTGAAATTCTCTGTTGGGATTACTCTTTGATGAACATTCATATTTGACAGCAATGTCTGCACGAATTTCACCCATTCAGAAAGACCTATCCACTTGCCTATTCTCCTGATAGCCTTGTCACCAAGTTTCCAATCATGTCCTTCCAAGTTCTTGATCATCCAGGTAAACTATTGTCCAGTCCTTGAATTATCATGTCATCACGTTTGACCATTTTTAAACAATCAATTTGGTCCATTGCTCTAAATACTGTCCATGGAGCAGATATCTCTTCATTGGTATCCTTCAGTGATATTCTAGAAAGAGGCTAAAATGCAGCAGCAGTGGTTCCTGCAAATCATTTGGAATTGCCTGTAAATGAGAACTGAATTTTTCTTCCCCTGCAACTGCTAGTAAGGAGCTCCCCATGAGGCTGTTGATATTGCCTGGGAAAGATGAAATGGTGTTCCAAGGGCACTTGAACCACTTCGTGTATTAATGTGTGCCCTTAGGGTTTTCTCAGGTCAAAGTACATATATGCCATTTTAACTGATGATGGAATGTTTCTGTGCAGTCCAGATTTCTAGTTTGGTGAGTCAAATAACATCTAATTCATAATGGGATCAATGTAACTGAATAGCATGATATATAGTAAAAGAGAAATGTATCCAAGATCTCTGCAAACTAATTACAATTCAGAACTATAAAGTTGATATAACCCAGAGGTAGAAAAGTATAGGTCTATTGATGGCCTTGCTAACTGACAGCAAGCTGCTTTTGTTGGGCAGAGAAAAAGATTTTTTTTCAGGTGAATATATATATGCCATGTACCAGAGGATACGTTAATTTGCTCTAGTTATTATATCTTGTACAGTAGCTGCAAGTGCAGCCATGGTCGGGTTAAGCTTATGATTTTCTATTGCCATTCCTCAAGATTTTTCTGCTTTCTATTTAGGCCAAGTGGAAACATTGAATATAATGTGACATTCACCACTAAACTTACCTCTATCCATCGCATCCTTCTCCTGCCATTAATCTCTGCATTATCTCCAGGGATATCTCCAGCAACTTTGCTTTGTATTTTCCATTTCCTGGGCAGAGGCAGTTTTAGGAGCTTCCACTTAAACTTTCCCATCATAACAGCCCTCACTCAGAACTTGGCTCAACTCTCATGTTATTTTCATTATTTTGTACAATCTGAAATCAATAAAATAGGCAATCTAGATGATATTGTTTAATTTTTTAAGTTAAAATTGCATGCATATATAATATGTGGTATTTTGAAGTATGTACATATTGATGAATAACTAAATCTTGTTAATTAACACATGCATTGCCTCTATAGTGATCAGTTTTTGTTCTAAGAACACATCCACTTTTTCAGTATTTTTCAAAAGTACATATTGTTACTGAGTATGTCACAATGCTCTAGAGTAGATCTCTTGAGGTTTTTAATCATATCTAACTGGTTTTGTGTCTTTTGACCAACATCTTTGCAACACTTCTACCAAGCCCTAACCCCTAGGAACCACCATTCTACATTCTATCTCTGTAAGATCAGTTTTTGAAAAATCCCACATAAGAAATAAATCTTGTGATATTTGTCTTTTCATGCCTGTGTTGGTTTGCTTGAAATAATGTCCTCCAGATTGACCCACGTTGTCATAAATAACAGAATTCACTTCCTTTTCATGATTAGAGGGTATTCTATTATGTGTGTATATCACATTTTCTGTATTCATTTATTGAGTGTTGGATATTTAGATTAATTCCATATCTTGGCAATTGTGAATAATACTGCTATGAACATGGGAGTACATAGCTCCTTCCCCCAACTGATTTAATATTCTTTAATGCCCAGTAGCAAGGTGGCTGTTTATATGGTAGTTCTATTTTTAATTTTTAAGGCCATTCCATATTGTTTTCCATATATCAATATTAATTATATTCCTACAAGCAGTGTACAATGGCTCTCTTTTCTCTATATCCTTACTGGCATTTATCATTTCTCTTCTAGAACATAGGTATTCTAACAGGTATGAGATACTGCAGTTTTAATTTGATAATTAGTGATGTTTAACACCGTTTTATATAGCTATTGGCCATTATCAGTCTTCCTTTGAGAAATGTCTGTCCTCGTGTCCTTTGTAGACTTTTTAATCAGGTTATTTGTTTTCTTGTTATTGAAGTATTCAAGATCTTTATATATTTTCAATATTAACTCCTCATCAGATGTGTTATTTGCAAATATATTCTATCTTTCTGTCTCCCTGTACACTTTGTCATATGAGGACACAGCAAGGAGATAGCCATTTGTAAATAAGGAAGAAAACTTCACTAGACACTGTATGAACTAGCACCTTGATTGTCAACTTTTCAGTCTCAAGAACTTTGAGAAATGAATATTTATTGTGTAAATTTGTAATATTTGACCTAACTTCTGTAAGTTGGCATACCTTGCTAACGATGGTGTTGTACTGCCAAGAGCCCTCTGCTATTTTGAGATCCAGACAACAAATGTCTCCCTATTAGAGAAACACAAAATTTAATAATATGGAAAATCTAGGTGATACTGTTCACCAGTAACATAAAGTTCTAAAAAGACAATATAGCCAAAGCTTATCAAGAAACAAATAGAGAATATAAGTGAAAGATTTTGAACAAATAAGAGTCATTCATAGGGCTGAGAGAAAGATTAGACTTATGAGAATTTCTTTACCAATTTACAGCTGGTAAAATTAGAATTTCCTTGAAGAATAAATTACAGCAGTGTAATTCAAAATAAGCAAACAATATAAATGGAATGAAGACATTAATGCAAATAGAATTATAAAATAATCACATAAAATAAATCAAATGCAAAGTTTAAGAGAACATTATCAAACCATGAGAGATTGAGTGTACCTCGATCATTTGTTTCAGAATAGAGAAATAATGATACACTTGCCATGACATTTGTTTACATAGAGCATCCTTGTTAAAAAAAAAACAAAGAAAGTCAATATAAAAATAGAAAAAATATAAAACACAATGACCTGAGGATAGCATAAAAACACTTATATTTGATAAAATCTAATTAATGGAGTTGTTTGTGTATATGTTTATATATATATATACATAAATACATACATACATATTGGACTATATATATGTAGTCCAATATGCATTGTATTTTGAAATAGTCTAAAATTATTTAAATATTATTGTTAGTATTCTAATTGTGACTTCTTTTTTCATTTATTGAAATGTATATGTTTAAATTCTCAGTCTGAGAAAAGTTCATTTTTCTCTCCTGCCTATCAACAGAATGGTCAATTGTTGATCAGGATTGCTGAATCCTGCCTCTCAAGATTTAATATTATGTGTACGCGAAGCTCACATCACCTTTGGTTAAGCCATGCAACTTAAGAAGTGTTCCAGAATGTTCATAATAGCACAATTTGTAATAACCCAAATGAGAAAATGACTCAGATGTACATTGACAGTGAAATGGATAGATGGTATTATATTTACATAACAGGATAGCATATAGTAATGGAAATGACAATTTTTAAATGTGGATGAAACTCAGAAACATTGACTAAAAGAGAGAGACACAAAATTGAACATACAATGTGGCTTTATTTATATGAATCATAAATAAACACAATCAAACTAAAAACATTTTTCAATGATTTTAGCAAAATAGTACTAACCCAAGGATGTAATGACTCTCTCTGTACTTTTTAATTTGAGTGCTATGTATGTCCAGTTTGATACAATCACACTCCATAAGTACATGGTTTTTTTTATGCATGTATACTTTCTCAAAATACAGAGTGGAAAAAAAACATTTCTGTACCTTCTAGAGTCTTTTAGAAAGTCAGTTGAATAGACTTAGTGGTTTTGAGAATATGGTTAAAAAAATTAACATTAATTAACTTTGTTGCATGTCTTTCTATAAAGTATTATAATTTCTCTATTTAAGTATATAGAATGTGTACTCACTCAAAAGAGCCATGGATATTCCAAATAACATGGCAAGAAAGGAAATTGTTATTATTTTAACAAAACAAATATAATTTCAATGAATGAGTTACAAAGATTATGTATGTTTTAATTAGTCTTAAGACAAAAAATTGTAGTAATTTTTATAGCATAATGTCTTTATAACAAATATTTATTTTTATTATAGGCTTTAATGACAGTGCTTTAAATATGTTCTTTTAAAAATAACAACCATTTCATATATAATATGTATTTTCTGTTTTTTTACAATATTTAATTAACTGAATGTAATATTCATATGTTAAAAATCTACATAACAAGGGCTTTATTAGTTATTTCTAGAGACATTATTGTAAGTTATGTATGTTAGTTTCTTGACAAGAGTGTATGAAACAGCATTTAATTTTTGTGAAAAGGAAAATGTTGAAGTGCCCCCTAAAGGGAGCTGAATTACAATAGCACACTGTTAGTTATAAATTATAAATGCAAATATTTAAGGAAGAATTGAAAGAAGTGAAAGCAATAGTCACACAATGAAAAAAGATTAAATGTATATTGTGTGATTTGTACATACAATAATAGGAAATTAATTGACATCACATAGCCAAAAATTTTTATTAAAGTAGAAATAGCCTATATTAAGCACTAAATCTGTCTCATATTATCTTATAACAGATTTTGTGGTGATATAGAATCAAATCTCTGAGATTTGTTTTTATCTTTCATATTGGCAGCTCCTCCATGAGAATCTAGATTTCCTATGCTCAGTGTCAGAATCAGGGATACAATGAAACATTCACTGTACACCAATATACCTTTAGGAACTACAGTCTTCAGTTTCTCTCTGACCCATCAATAGAATTTCATGATAGTTTGGAATATGATTGTTAATATAGTAGTCACCTAAGCATCAATCTAGAAAGGAATGGAATACTGAAAGTCTATGAATCTACAGTAATCCTCCAGTTCAATATTCTATTATTTTTAAACAGATGTGAAAATGTAGGATATGAGCCCAAATGGAAAATACCTAAGAACAAACAGTATCAATATAAGCTATGAGCTTTCATAATCTTTTCTATCATCTTTCAGTTGATGTATTCAGTAGCCTATTGAATATGTTTTCAGGTAGTATCTGAATTCTCCACTCTTAAACTTGGTGAAAAGTTGATTTTGCTATCTTTCCCCTTCTAATCTCACATCTCTATTTAATATTTGGTCTGCAAATTATGTTTTTTATAGGAAATGCTGCTTACAGAAACAAATGATATTTTCAGATATCATTTCCAGGATATTTTCAGATTCTAAACAAGTCAGGAGTTTTGTGGAATCATACCATTAGAAGAATGCTTTCATATAAGAAAAAAGAACTAGCTGACAATTAATTAATCCTTATTTGGGTGCCATTTTAATATTGCTGAGCTGATTAGTGTCCCTCATTTGAATGCTTTTATAATGATTTATTCCTTATGTTTTAATTAGAATTTTTTCTTGATATAGGGCCCAAAACTTACTGTTTTAATTTTACCACAGTCATTGGTATCTTTTTCCTTCTGTCAAAAATACCATCATGAGAAATTTATAATTGAATTATCACTGAGTGAATCCTGACAAGATTTATGAAAAGTATTAATGTTTGAGAAGGTATTTTAGATCACTTTTATCCAGAAATCAGAGATAAGTGGTAGGGGGAGATAGAGAAGAAACAATTCTTTAAAAAGCTAATTGTGCTTGGTTTACATCAACTTTCAGGCAGAAACTGAATTAAATTCCTGCAGAAAAATATCTCTTTGAATATCTATTTGTTAGTACTGTAGAACTAACGAGGCAGCAAAGTACTCCAAAATTAAATCATTTGACACTTTTATTCTTTGAAGGATTTGTTGTTCACTTGTATATTTCAATAATAGGAAAAACATTAGTAATAATCTGTATGAAAACAAGAATTATATGTGTTTAAAAAGTATAAATATATATATAATTAAAAACAATGTCAACTACAACAAAGGAAAAGGAATATTGAATGCAATAGATAACTTTAAATAGTAATGGGTTCTTTTAATATCTTAAGGATAAGGATGGATGCTATAATCTTTTGAGTACTGCAAAAGAGTAAAGAATTTCTAATAAAAATTATAAATACTTGCAAATAAATAAAATGTACCTATTAATTTGTTTAATTCACTTAATTATTTAATAAATGAAATATATTGCTGTAGGAATCACCTAAATAAATTTATTAGAGACTAAAGATTAATTATTATTCAATCTGTCTAATTTTTTTATTTCTGTGTAACAAATTAACATAAACTTATTATTGTAATACAAACTTATTAACTCAGTGGTCTTGGTCAGAAGTCATGTAGTATATTTGGGGTCCCTGCTAAGGGTCATAAAGGTTATAGTCAATATTTAATCTATCTTTTGTTTTCCAGAGATCAGTCTGTTCTTTCTGTCTCATTGAGGTCATTGACAATGTTCAACTTCTTGTGGTTGTAAGACTGAATTACTCATTTTCCTGTTGTCTAAAGTACAAGGGTCAATCTCAGCTCTTAGAGGATACTACTTCTGATCTTTGTTTTTCAGCCCAATTGGTCATCAATGCTTGCAATCAAGAATTTGTCTTTGGCCCAAGTGGTAGAGTGCCTGCTTAGCAAGCATAAACCCCTGAGTTCAAACCCCAGTACCAAGAAAAAAAAAAGATAGTCAAGAATCTGTCTTACACCAAATCCCTCAAATGCTTCACATTTCCTTCCAGACATAATCTAGAACCCTTTAAATCATCAACAGAATGGCTCAGGTTCATTGATGATAAACTCTCTATTTTAGATCAACTGCTTTAGTACTTTATTACAACTTCAAAATCTTTGAATAGCAACACTGAATTAGTGTTTTATTGAATATTTGAAGCAGGTTTGTATAACAGGAAGCAGAGAATTTTAGAGGTCATCTTAGAATTCTGCCATCACAATTTCTGCTGCAAACAAAACAAAACATAAGGAGAGGAAAAAGGAAAAGGAAAAGGAAAAGAAAGGAAAGAAAGGGAAGAGAAGGGGTAGGGGGAAGGGGAGGAGAGGGAAAGGAAGGGAAAGGAAGGGAAAGAGGAAAAACAGAAAAATGAAGAAAAGACAGGGACAGCAAATGGAAGTGAAATATAATATCCCCAAAATTAATTATTTCATAATAGGAATATGAATATAATTTCATAATAGAAAATGTTGAAATCAAAACTAAGCATATAAAATAAAAGTGCACTAAGGCAAAAGTAGGTTCTTAGTGAAGATTCAATATGTGAAAAACTAAATTACTGACATTAAGAATGAAAAAAAGGAAAGAGATAGTGACATTAATTACCTGAGGCTGATATTTTGACTGAGGGTCTAGCTACTTCAATGATACAACAAATTAACTATAAGCTATAAAAAGTGAAAAGTAAGTAACAAAACTGTTTAGAATTTGCATGCAATGTAATTTTATACATAGAAAATTTGGATTTTAAGTGAATTTAGCAAGACCATAGAACTAAAGATTAATATAAAGAAATCCACTCAACTGTAGAAGCAAATCTAAGAAGTTGAACTGGTAATAACATAAAACATGAAACATTTAGAAATAAATCTAATGAAAATATTAAATGTGACTAGCTTCTAAATTTTGTTAAAATTTTGTTTTTAAAAAGTAGAGGAATAACATAACCAGGGGCTATACGATTTGATATTTTAAGAAGTTAATTCTCCATCATTTGATCCATATGTGCAATATATTCCCTATCAAAATCCCAGTAGTTTTGAAATGTGACAACTGGCAGAAAGATTATTAAATTTATTTGGAAATACAAAGTCCTACAGAATTCAAAAGAAGAAAATTAAGCATGAAGAATAAGAGTATCAGAAATCTAAACCCATTAAAACACTGCTTTAATTAATAAATCATATTTGGTAAAGTTTAGAAAACTAGGTCAATAAATTATAATACAGAGTGAATAATAAACCCAGACATATGGAATCCTGACTTAGAAAGGATTAACATTGCTGATTTAACAGCAACGAGGAATAAACAAGGTTCCAGTGAACAGGGCCGCATCAGTCACGAGCAAAAATTTATCTTTTCCATCAATTTCAGGTATAATATTTACTTTGCCATAAAATATAAAACAAATTTCCCACAAAAATATGAGTGTTGTCAGGTCATTGGGATGAGAAAACTTTTAAGCAGTATATAGACTTCTAAAAATCCTGTTTAATAAATTGGACAAAACCAATATTAAACTTGCTCGATAGTCATCTAACGATACTAGCAAGTCAGCCTCTGAGAGCTACTGAAGACATTGCAACAAAGGCTTGTTTATTTTTCATACCTATATTTTATTCCATTTTAATATAGCTCCTCATACTTATTCAGTTTTTTTTTCTTTTTGGTGGCACTAGAGATTGAACTGAGGGCCTCAAATTTGCTAAGCAGGCCCTCTACGACTTGAGCCACTCTGCCAGCACTGCATTTAGTCTTTTATTGTTAGAAATTTGTTATTTTTGTAATTTGGGATAATTATAGTTAATATTGATATGAAAACTGTTGTACATGTTCTTTGTTGTACACAGAAATGTATGGGTATTGGATATCTTTAAAGAGTGCTTTGTGACGTATGCATTTAATATTTTATTAAATATTGCTGAGAAATTTGGCAATGTACTTCCACCAATTCAACTTCCTTCAAGCAATGCAACACTTCAGTACCTTGAGCTATTGAAGTATTTTCTGTTTGTTGTAAGTATAGAAATGACCATGAAACTGCTGCAATTTTTAGGGTTTACAGATGAATTTTAGTGAACAGCAGAATTCATTAATACAGAATTCATTAATATAGCTTTGGATGATGTAACGAATGAACAAGACGAACTCTAGAGTAATCCAGGACCTAGCCCTTGACCCAATTCAAAAGACACAATTAAACAGGAGCAAGAAATGTCATAGGAGGCACTTTCTTCTTACATGAGCTAGGATAGGATTTAGTCATGGCTTTCAGCAAAGGCTTATGATGGTTCCCACAGAGCCTGCCAAGAATGAAATAAGGCCTCCCTCTCCTCTACCAAGGTCAGTTCTCTTACTGGCTGAAAGGCTGCTTCATTTAAAGCTATAGATTTTGAAGAAGGTTAAGTTTATCTTTCTTTGTCTCTGTTTTGTTTCCTCTCCACCTAATAGGTCATATCAATAGTGTGAAATGTTGGGCTGAACACACATTTTATATTCTTCATATTTTCTCATTTCTTTCTGACTCTTCATTTATTTTTCTCTTTGACTTACATGATTGTAGTGTTTAGAGAGGCAAATGTACATATTTGGTCCATTCAAGAATTTTTAAAAGATTTTTTCTGCCTAAAAATAAAGTAGGATTACAGTTCACTCTTTGTGTCAAGCTTGCCATAGTAACTCAAAGATATTGAGTTTGTTCAGGTGTGTCAGTGACACTTTGACAAACTAATGTAGTATGAAAAAGATATTTGTCAGCTCTTGATTTCATGTCCAAAACTTTGTGTCCAATCTACTTAATCAGTACTGAGTATTATATTCTTTCTCCAATTACTTGTTTTTATACTACAACATGTCTTTGTGAATGGTAGAAAGAAGAGGTAGTATCTATTGGCAATTTAGGACCAAACTGGGTAAAATGTAAGAGGAATAGAAAACAAGGCAGAGGTAAACTGTCTGGGATTTTTTTTTAATCATAAGGAGTGCTAGGTTTGAATAAAATATGAATAGATTTTTCACTAGACAAAATAGTAGGTGGGGAATAAGGCACCAAAACCAGATGGAGTAAGAAAACCATCATGTTCTGAAAACTGAAGTTAATTAATATTTGACAGAAATCTGTGTTTTAACACAACCAAGCAAGGAACACAGTATAAGAGGATGACAATGCAGAAACAGTACCTGATACAGGAAATATTGAAACTGATAGTGCGATTTAGATATGGAATGCCCCCTCCCACCAGATGTCTATGTGCTAAGTACCCATCCCATGGTACTATTGGGAAATTATGGAACCATTATCAAAAATAGCCCAGTGATAGGTTTTAGTTCACTGGGGGTGTCTTCTCAAAGGGGAAATGGGTCCCTGACCTCTTTTCATTCTTCAACTTCTTTCCAGGAGGTAGCAGGCCTCCTCTGCCATGTGCTCCTTCCATGATGTCCTATGCTACCAGAAGCTCAATGTAACAAGGTTAATCAGTCACAGATTGAAACCTGTAAACCAAAAGGCAACATAAACATTTTTCCATTTATAAGTTGCTGTATCAGGTACTTGTTACAACATCTGAAACTTGACTAATCATAATTAATATGTTTTAAATTAATGCATCTTAAATATGATGAGAACAATTGAAATGATGTCAGGTCTCTCTAGTGAGCATAGCCTTATGATATTTTGAAGATTTAATATTTTCAATCTTTGATCACATATATGGATTTCAGATCACTAAATAAAATTTTACAATGTTTATAGAGTGGCATTGATTCAGAGGTCCTAGAATCCACTGGTATAAGAGGTTAAAACCTAGTAATTAAAGAAGTGGGTGGAATAAAATAATCTCTGTTGAGCATCAGCCAAGAAAATCAGTAGCACTGCACTGCTGAAGAAGGAGTCAGTCAGTCAGTTGGTGCCTATTGTTCTAGATGGGGAAATCAAAAAACTATGGAAATAGGTTGTCACAATTGTATTTAGAATACAAGAATTGAAATCCAATTTAAGCCAAGGTCAATTATGTTTAACTATCAAAAAAATCACTTTTCACTCAACACAAAGGCCTAGAAGTTAGTGCAGAAAGGATTTGAAACTGTTATTTGCTCATGACTCTGGAAGAATAGGGAACATAGGCAGCAAATTTGACTAAATGACTTTAAATTTTGATTTGAGTTATGAGAATATAAATTATTTTAAAATAAATTTGCTAGTTAAGGAAAAAAGAGACATGCTAGAATAACTGGGCTAAATGCCTAACAAACATCAGTATCCTTATCTCAACCAGCAAAACCCCTTGTTCCTTCCTATTATTGCTTATACTCTCTCTACAACAAAATTAGAGATAAGGGCAAAATAGTTTCTGCTGGGTATTGAGGGGGGGAGCGGGAGGGGGTGGAGTGGGTGGTAATGGAGGGGGTGGGGGCAGGGGAGAGAAATGAACCAAGCCTTGTATGCACATATGAATAATAAAAGAAAAATGAAAAAAAAAAAAAAAGCAAGTAGCAATAACAAAGCTCAGTTTCAAACTGTAAATACTAACAAACAATCTGAGATTAGATTCTTAGCATGATAAAACACAATCCTTAGGTTGGGACTATTTCATGTCTATGTTGGTAAATATTGATGCTATGGTAGTGAAAGCTATTTTAATTCACATATTGGCTCTATTTTCAAACACATGAAAACAAAAATAGTTTAAAATGACTACTAAGTTAAATACAAATATAAAAATGCATTATGTTTCTTCATATTGAAAGTATTTCCTCACGTTTCCTGCATAATCTTTACAACAAAGAAATATCTCATTTATTTAAATGAACATAATGTGCTAGGTAAAGAATGAAATTGTTGAAGTCTGGGATCTCATTAAATATTAATTTTACTATGAAGAGACCATTTGGAAAATGTCTCCATCTGTTGAGCATTCGTCATGCAGGGCATGATATTAAAACATGCTTATGTAATTTATTCAATTATTCATTTCTTACACAAAGTTTCAAACATAACATAAAATATATCTGTTTCTTCAGTCTAATTTACTGACTGTACCTCGTATAAACTAACTTCTTCTATATGGAAATTGATTATATTAGTCTTGTCTATTACTCCCACTATATTGAAAGTTGTCTAACTGAGAAAAAAAATCTTAGTAGGGTTTTATTTTTTACAACCAGTGTAGAATATGGGAAGCAATAGCTTGTAAAAGGTCTTTTTTTAATTGAAGATTTGTCAACTTCAGCTATTACTTACAGATAACTCAAGATTTATTACCTAATAATGTATATAAAGTAATGCTATCAACAGACTACTTGCAAAAGCATAGTCATTGGTGTATGGATTATTGTTACAATGGTATTATATTACAAGGTGATGGTTCTATTATGGCAATCTATTACATAAATATATGATAATTAAACATTCTCTTATTGCTTATAACATATACTTTTGGCTTATTTCTATATAAATCATGTAGAATAAATATTAAGCTTTCAACAATAAGTACCTTATTTTTGCTTTGATTTTTAAATTAATTAGACAATAATTGCTTAAAATTAGAACAATCTAACATTTTTCAGAATTTGAAATTTTACTTAACCTGGTAACTAAGTTGAACAGGAGTGGTAATAGCAGAACTTGAATTAAAAGCTCCTAGGTCATCTTTCCACAGTTCAAATCTTAACTGGCATTCACTGGCTTTGTGGAAATGACAGATAGATAACCTCTCTTTCATTTATTTTATATATTTTCCAATGGAGCTAATAATAGTGTGTAAGATTAGACAATATCAGCCCACCAGGATATCATCATCAAGTAGCAGCACCGTTAAAATCATTTTTCTCACAATTTTCTTTTTATGTAGCATCAAATATGTGATGAGCATTTCCTTTTAGCAATTTATTTAATTAAAGTCTCAAACCTTCTAGCTGGGCACTGATCACTCAGGTCTGCAACCCTAGGTACTTGGGAGACAAAGATCAGGAGGATCGTGGTTTGAAGCCTGCTCAGGCAAATAGTTCGCTGAGACCCTATCTCTGCAAAACAGAGCTGGTGGAGTGGTCCTAGTGGTAGAGTACCTGCCTTGCAAGCATGAGGCCTTCAATTCAAATTCCAGTACTACCAAAAAGAAACCCTAAAAAACAAACAAACAAACAAACACCACCACCACAACAAAAAAAATTCAGTACCTCAAACTTTCTAAAGTGAATCAGGGGTAAAATATAATGATGATAACAACCAGACACACAGATGCAGAAGGCAGGGAAAGCCACAAGTGCTCAAAATTGAGAACATAATCTGAAAATTAAGCTGGTATGAGCTCCAGGTGACTCCTGACATATGGTAATGTCAGGCCAATTTTGTCAAAACTTCTTATTTTTCAAATAAAGTGAGTGATTTGTACCTATCTTAAAATCCACTGATATTTTATGTTAAGATGAATTAAAATGATTTAAGACACTTAAGAGGCAAACATCAGGAGACCATAAAATTGTATAATAGGTACTTGTATGCTGCCTCGGAGAAGAGCATTACTATCCAATTTCACTGTGGAGAAAGAGGAAACTTACAAATTGCCTAAAGTCATGTAAGTGGTTGAGCTTGTGTTTTAAACTCTCATCCAATGTCATATTACCCTTTAATAATGTTCCAAGACTGTGTATCTTAGGTTGTGATCGCCCAGTAAAATGAAGGATTCATATCCACTTGACCGTGTTATCACCCTCACCACATTTCAGAAGATGCCTCCAAAAAATTAAAAGAATATTTCAAAACCTCATATTTTTCTCACATTTTATTTCAATAACATCTGGCACTTCTCAGATTTATTAAATATTTGCCATATATTAGAATAAAAATATCTCTCCTCTCCTTCCATCCTGTGCAGGTTACACATCCACCTCTGTGTAAGACGCATAATGGATACTGCCCAGGGCCAAAAGCAATGTGGTGCTCTTTGCTCAAAACTAATAATTTCAAGAGTGACAGAGCAGGCATTAGAATGGACTGGTCTGAGCATGGTGACCTTGGCAAGTGCCAAATTGCACACTTATGAACCTGTCCCTGTCTCTGTGATACACATGGGATTCAGGCCTCCCTAAACTTGGTTCACAACTAAATATTTCTGCATATCTCTTTATATTCCTTAAACTCTTGCAACATTATTTTCTCCTTTTAAAACTCACTTTCATCTGGGTACTATTTTAGGTCTATCAAAATACTATTCCTATCTTGAAATTTGACAAGTCAACCTTCACATGACCAAAACCAATTACTTATGGTTAAAAGCTCCCTTAGCAGAAAAGTACTCACCTAAAGAGCCTACTTCAGTTTCAGGATTGTGACAGTAATGTTAGCTAGTTTTCCTTTACAGAGTATTAATAGTAAGGAATAGTGCCCTGGCATTCTCCTTCTACCTCCTCCCCAGACTGATGCTTGCGCCTGTGCATCACTCTGGGAGATGCAGCTAGACCCATTCTAAATGTTCAGCTCCTCCCTATTGAACAGTATGTCACTGGGATATTACCCAATCCCTTATAAACAACCTGTGCCACACAAGGCAACAAGTCAAATTCTGAATGGAGAAAACTGATAAACATGCTCTCTATAAAGTATTTATTTTGGTGATTGACGTTTTGCACTCCCTTAAACCTTGTGCAAGGTGGAAGGTGGATGCTTTAGCAGACTTACCCAATCCAAGTCTTGTTCCTTCTATTGTGATCCTAGATCAAATATGTTCTCCTAAGGGGTGTTGGCAAATGTTATAGATGTGCTCCAAACCACAGTCCATTTCATACACAGTTCTCAGAGTGTCTGACAAGTCTGTAGTTAGAACGAGTTTGAAAATTTAAACAGTGTAATCCACTGTCATTTGTATTTCTAACATTTAAAATAGTAAAGCTGTGAATGATTAATTGCAAGATTAATTTCTAAATGATTTAACATAAAGAGCTAATACACATAAATGTATGTGTAACTAAACATTCACAAGCACCTATGAGTTAGTTCAGATATTTGGATTTAATTTATTCACTTGTATAATGATGAAAGCTAGTGTCATTCAAAATTTGTATTTTTCACATAACATGAATAGCAAAAAGGAAAATTAAATCATCAGGATTTATTTGGACATTCCAATAATTCAAATAAAGTTTAAAAACTCACTATTAGTTTTAGAGAAGAAAATACAAATTGTGGAATACTATCTTTCTAGCAAAATCAAACTTACGTTTTTGGTATGTAACCTAGTTTCATCTCCCTGTGGATCTTTTATTGGAATATTTTAAAGTTATTTTTGAATGTATTATATTGAAATTTTAAAAGCAACATTCACTACTGATTACATTCAACAGGATATTTCATGAAATGTTTTTAAAATAATGTAAAAATTTCCTGCTTTTTTCCAGTATTGTGAATTTCAGACTTAATATTTATAAATTACATTTGCATATACAAAACTTATTTCTTGCTACCAGAAAAGTATACAGACTTGAGCAGATATTGGATGGTACATCTTCCCTTTTTCTTGTCAACCAAATTAGCAAAAAATATGCAAATGATTAACTATGAAATAATGGTAGATATGTTGGGATATTTCTATAATGGAGCATAGTATCCTTTTAAACTAACATAAAATGACAGAAGGCTAGCTTCAGTTTTCTCAAAGAATTAAAAAGGCTTATTTTGTAGTCAGGTGCCAGTGGCTCGAACTGTAATCCTAGTTTCTTGGGCTGCCTAGTTTCTTAGGCCTTCAGGTTTCAGGCCAGCCCAAGCAAAAAACAGTTACTGAGACAGCACCTTCAACAAAAGCATGGGCTGGTGTGTGCACTGTCATCCCAAGGTTGGCAGGAAGTGTAACATAGGAGGGTTGTCTAGGCTAGCCTTGGGAAAAAGTTCGACCTTAACTCAAAAATAACCAGAGTTAAAAAGGCTTGGAGTCATGGCTCTAGTGACAGAACACCTGCTTGGCAAACAGGAAGCCCCAAGTTCAACCTACCAAAAAAAAAAAAAAAAAGGAAATAAATAAAAAACACATGCCCATGTTGTATTGTTTATTGGAAGACCATATACAACTGGCTATTTATATAATACATATACCCAAAAAGGCATTAAATGATTCACCAAATTATTAATAGTTAATGGTATTTGTGGAGGGAAAAGGCAGGTGATATTCCTTATAAAACAAATGATTACACATTACATCATGAAGGTTGTAATTTTTCTGAGACATAAAAGAGAGGAAATTCAGAAATTATTTTACAGAACAACTATAAAGTAATTAATTCTTATTGCTAAACTATAAAGTAATTCTGTTCACAAGCCTGAGAAGGTGACTTTTAATGCATACTTTATGATTATTAGAAAATTAATCATATTTAATTTAAAGATAATATCTTACTTGAAGAAGCAGATTTTTAGTTGTGTTTGTTATTTCCTTCCTAGAGGTAAGTTTTTCAACTGTTGATGTTGTTTTCAATGTCAGGTAAGATAAAGTCACCATGCCTTACAAATGTAAAGTTTTTTCATTTGAGAAAGGTGAAACATCTTCAGTTCATGAGCAAAAATTGTATAAGAATTGACCGTTAAGCAGTTAATGTAAATATGATTGAAAAGACAGGTTTGAACTCAGGGCTTCAGGCTTAGTAGACAGTCCCTCTAGGAATTGATCTATATTACCAGACTCTTCTCGTGTTATTTTCAAGATAGGATCTCCCAAAATATTTGCCCTGGCTGGCTTGAAACTATCATCCTAATCTCTGCCTCCCAATCAACTAGGATTACACATAGGAGTCAACAACCCCCAGCTCACAGTTTGTATCAAAGCTAACTTATACTCAGACTTCAGCATCTTCATTCTTTCATAAGGTTTAACAATTATCTTTCATAAATACTTGTATCTCATTTTAGGTTTGAGGTTTTACAATAGAATCCTGCAAATGATCAAAGACATCAAAACCACTGCTGAAGAATGGTCACACAGCACTTTTATTCACAAAGATTATATTTCTAAAATATGAAGCAAAGATTACTTAGTGCTGTTCCAAGATGATGCAGCAGAAGAGCATAAGTGAAGTTCTCACTGAACGTGCAGTTCAAATCCACTGGCATTTTCTTTCCATATATTGCTCCCATGTTATAAAAACAGGGTAGCAGTCTAAGAGTGCTATGTTGTATAATTTTATCTATTTATTTATTTGTACAGATATTCATATCCCAAGGGGCTTAAGAACACGGGTTTACACTAAGACTCCACCTCACCCCTGTTAGAATAGCCATCATCAAAAACACCACCAACAACAGGTGTTGGTGGGGTTGTGGGGAAAAAGGAACCTTCGTACACTGCTGGTGGGAATGAAAACTGGTGCAACCACTCTGAAAAAAAATTTGGAGGTTTCTTAAAAATCTAAATGTAGATCTGCCATATGATCCAGCAATCCCTCTCCTCGGGCTATACCCAAAGGAATGCGACACAGGTTACTCCAAAGGCATCTGCACACGCATGTTTATTGAAGCATTATTCACAATAGCCAAGTTATGGAAACAACCAGGATGCCCCACTACTAATGAATAGATCAAGAAAATGTGGTATTTATACAGAATGGAATTTTACTCAGACATGAAGAAGAATGAAATCTTATCATTTGCAAGTAAATGGATGGAACTGGACAACATCATTCTGAGCAAGGTCAGCCAAGCTCAGAAGACCAAAAATCGTATGTTCTTCCTCATATGCAGACTGTAGACCTAGGGCAAATACAGCAGTGTTGTTGGACTTGGGTCACATGACAAAGGGAGAGCACATATGGGAGGTATGGGGATAGGTAGAAAACCCAAAACATGAAAGCTTTTGATGTCCGCACACCAGAGGAACTAATACAGAAATCTTAAAGCAACAGAGGTCAACATGAGAAGGAGATCAGGAAACAGTGTAAAGATCAGTCAGAGATGAATCAACTTGGGTTGTAACACATTTGCACATGAAAGCATTGCTAGGAATCCCTCTGTATAACTATCCTTAACTCAACTAGGAAAAACGCTTTGTCTTTCTTATTATGCTTTATGTCTTCTCTTCAACAAAATTAGAGATAAGGGCAGAACAGGTTCTGCCTGAAAGAGAGGGTGGCAGAGGGGGAGGGGTTTGGAGTGAGAGAATGGGGGGGGGGGAATGACCCAAACAATGTATGCACATGTGAATAAATGAATAAAAATAAATAAAAATAAAGTAAGCTATATGCAGCAAAAAACCAAAAAAAAAAAAGAGCACAACCACAACAAATGTTGGAGACGAGGTGGGGGAAAAGGAACCTTTATAAGCTGCTGGTGGCAATGTACATTAGTATAAACACTATGGAAAGCATAAGGAGGCCTCTCAAAAAAGTAAAAATAGAACTGCCATATGATCCAGCAATTCTACTTCTAGGGATATAGCCGAAGGAACATTAAGTCAGGTTACAATAAAGGCAACTGGCCACCCATGTTTATTGCAGTGCTATTCACAATAGCTAAGCTATGGAAACAATCAAGATGCCTCACTACTGGTGAATGGATTAAGAAAATATGGTATTTATATACAATGGAATTTTATTCAGCTATAAAGAAGGATGAAATGTTGTCATTTGCACATAAATGGATTGAGCTGGAGAACATAAACTTAAGTGAAGTTAGCTAGGTTCAGAGGGCCAGAGGCCACATGTTTTCTCTCATATGTGGAATACAGGCCTAATACAAAGATAGAAATATTATGAAAAACAGATCATGCTAAGGGTAGGTCAAATAGGAGTGAGTGAGGGTAAAAGAAAGAGTTAAGAGGTGAATATGATTGATGTACTCTGTATGTAAGAATGAATATAGAATTTTTAAACCCATTGAAACTCATTAGAAAAGAAAAATACAGGAGATGAAACAATTTGAGCTATAATACATATATACATCGAAGAGCCACAAGGAAATTCCCTGGGTAACTATTTTAAACAAAGTTGGCATTTCTTTTCATTTATAAAATCAGAGAACAAGAGCGCAGAACAGATCCTGCCGGGGTATGTATGGGGGTGGAGGGGGGTTGGTACCAGTGGGAGTGGGGAGGAGGTGGGGAAAGGATGTAGGAGGGTGAATATGGTGTAAACATTGTGTACACATGTATGTAAATGGAAAAATGATATCTGTTGAAAGTATTTCAGGAATAGGTAAGAACTATTGTAAATTCCACAATGTAGCCCCAACCAGGACAACAATAAAAACAAAACAAAGAACAAAAAAATAAATCTGGGCCCTCATGTATATAATTCAAGGATAATTTTTCAACATTAAAATTGTATTAAATCTGTTAAAAAAAAAAGAAACGGGTTTACATTCAGAAAAATACATTCAAAGTCACAATTTACCTGTCAATTACACAATTAGAATTCTCATGCATTTAGGCTACAGGCTAAGCTGATAAAACAAAATAATGAAAAGAATTAAATCAACATTTATTTCTCTTGCATGGATTATTCCACATGAGACTTATTGAATTTTATAGTATTGAGAAACATATTCACTCCCCCACTCCATCTCCTCGCTTACATCATTGGATATCTGTATCGGATCTTTGAATTTGTCTGTATTAACCAGACCAGAAACACTGGGAGCAAAGAACAAGACCAAAGTTTTACATTCATCTGTCAACTAAAATGCTGAAATACACAGGTGAGTAACAAATGAGTTTTGGGAAAGGATTAGAAACTAGAGCACGATTCATGCATTTTCCAAAATCTCTTTTATCCAAGCAGCAATTCAGCTGCCCTGATTTACATTCACCCATGAAAGTATTTCATATGTACACCTATGTTACAGTCGAAAAAATATAAACCATGGATGTTAATGAATTTCAGTTGCATCAAGATCTTACCTTAGCAAGATCTTACCTTACTTTAGTGAGGAAAGGTCATCATAATAGGAAAAAGTTTCTATATCTTAGATAATGTCAGATTTTAAATTCATGACATAAGTTACCAAAACTGTCTGGTGTCCTCAGTTATACAGTTCTTAACAGTTCCTACAAAATTTAGTTCAAGGTTAAAGAAATAACATGACCTATCTCTTAATGTGTCCTGCTAATCTAGAAGATAAGCAAAGTATGCATCCACAAGATTTCCCTGTCCAAGAGTGTGTGCTACTCTAGTGTCTACACTAGCTTCTTTGTTCTCATCCCAGAAGTACAGAGTCTACCTTGTTCTCCTAATGTCTCTCCCAAGCCTTCACACTCAGGGCACATAGCTACTCCTCTGTGATCTATTCCTCAGTACTTGCTAGGAGACCTTCTGCTCTGGACTCCCCAAATCTTCCTCCATCTTTCTAATAATCCATTGTCATATACTTGTGTGATTATCTACTTACCAATGTGTTTGAGTAGGCACTGGGTTTACAAACTTGTAAAAGATTTTCTAAAAATGAGCAGTAGCTGAGAACCTTATCAGTTGTAAATATGAACCCTAGACCCCCATCACCAGAACCAAATGAGAGCCCTTATGTCAAGCAGTATGAATGGGACATGCAAAAAAAAATGGTGATTCTTTTTGATTGAGGACCTGCACTTCTCAAGTGGCAGTAATTTTCTCATCACATTGATATTTGTCAAGAGAGTAGTATTAACTGTTACCTTGTAAATAAAATATAAACTTAGTTTTGAGTAAAAAAAAAAGAAACATACTAATCTTGAAAAGATCAGTAGTTTCCATAAAGGATAAGTTGAAGACAGAGAGGAACAGAAGAAAAGAGAAAGGTGAAAAACTAGAGAAAGGAATAAAGTTATCTACACCCTTTAAGGAAGTGAGATTAATTCTGATTTATATTTTATTTGGTGAAATAATAATGGCTCAAAAAATATATTTTGCTCTTTTCAAATCATCAGTGATATTTGCTCAGTTGCAAGAGATGATGGATAAGCAATTAGGAAACACTTCCTCAAGACTTCACTCCATGGAAATTACACGCAGGATGTTATGAACGTATGCCACTCAAACTTGTTAGCGGCACTGAAAATGTTACCAGTTAGATTATCATAATAAATACCTAATGGAAAGTTAGAAAGATGAATAACAAAACAAGCTGTTTGATTGGGTGAATCTTTTTTAAAACCTTTTAATTTATTGGTTGACCTCAGAAAGAAATAAACGTAGAGAAAATACTGATATGCATATACAAAGAAACATACACATAGATACACAATTTTAAAACAAACTGAATTTTTAGATTTTATGTTAATCTAAATATGGACAAGAACTAATATTTGAGTTCTGCACTATTATAGGTAACAATTTTGCATTTAAAAGACTTAAAATAATTTAATGTTAGTTTTTTCTGTTTTAATAATATTATTCTCTTGGATTGAAATAATACTGTCTGAATTAATAATATCCTTAATGAGAGATAAAATATTTTAAATACTGGTGAAAATACACGGTGAAAAAACATTTTTCTATATTTACATAAAATTCAATCAATCCATCAATGAATAGTGAACAAACAGATGTTTCTGCATTCCTACATAGAATTGCTTTTAACATTTTGTGAAGTGTGAAACATAAACTTACATGAAATAAATTCTATCAAGAAAAAGTGTTTTAATGTTTAAAAGCAATTTTGTACCTCCTAGATGATTTATCTTTCTATGAATTTTTCATAATACCTTTTATTCAGAATCTGTGCAGAGAATCTCTTGCTATATTGCTATTTTAAATTGAAAATTTGACAAAAAAGAAGCTATTTTACATAAACAGTAAATAAGGTAAAATACAAATGATTTTTTATTTTATAATATTATCATTGGTTCGAATTGTGAGTCTTAAAAGTGGAAAAATGCTTTCTGCAGTGTTTGTCCATGCTTTCTTTGAAAACATCTGCACATTGCATTGGCACAGAGTTGACTCGGGATACAACATTGTGTATTCCACTGCTTCTGCAATTGTCTAAACTACTCATTACCAAAATTGCAAAACTGTCATGGTAGTGTTAATAGTTTAAATGATAATTGGTGTTACAAAATTGAAACAGGTATACATGAGTGAGTGAGAAATGGATAATGACATTAAAGAGAAATATTTTAGGGATAAAAGAATGACCATAGGCACACGTACAAAAACACATTGTTTTCTGTTGTATAACAAATTTATTGTATTTTAGAGAGAGTACAAGGGGCAAGGAGAAAAGTAAAGATTTTTCCTTACAATGAGGAAACATAACAGTAACATTCATCAGTGTTCATAAAAGATGAACTGGATATGTTTCCAAACATTTTTTTGGGACTTGGGATTTTTAACAATGTGATATAAATGTCAATTATATCTTCAAAGATAAATATTCATATGTATTAAGCTTTGCAAATAAGTTTAAGAGACAAAATTTCTTTTCAGTTTTACCTATAAGCCTTTCAGGTAGCAATAGTCTAGGGTAAGAATAAATACCCATCATAAATTTTCACCATAGTTTTGCTATTAAAACTATAAAGTTTATAATTTATAAAACTTGATTAAATTATTGTATTTTTGTTTTTTTAATTTTTTATTGAGGAGAATAATAATGTACATTGAAAAGTGTTAAGGAGAAACAAATCTAATAACAGGAAAAAATTGAAATCTAATAAAAAAGTTGAAATCTAATAACAGAAAAAAAACTAAAAATAATTCACATAGGTTCAAATCATAGACAAATGACTTTCATATGATATATTTTATAAATGTTTTTATGAATTACTGGGGAATTTTTATATTTGTAATGCATAAAATAATTTATATTAATCAGAATCTCTTTAAGTCTGTATTTCTGTAGATAGCTGTCATGTATCATCATTCACTCGTTTCTCTATCCTGTTCACTATTGAAATTATACTTTATGTCTCGTGTTCACTCAGTCCATGTCTTCTTCAGGATCTTTAAAATGAGGTGCATTCAGCAGGAGAAATCTTTGCCTTTTCTGAGACCTTCTATTTAATGTGATATTGCTGCAGTTTGAGTTAGTGTCTATGTGTTAAAGGATGGGTCACTAGCATGTGGTGCTTTTGGGAGATAGTGGAACTTTTAGAAAGTGAGAACTAGTAGAAGGAAGTTAGACCATTGTGCTGTGCTCTTGAAGGATATGTTGGGACTATGGCCCTTTCTCTCTCTTTCTCTCTCTCTCTCTCTGTTTCTTTCCCTCACCTACCCAGTCACCATGAGGTAAGCAGTTTCTTCAGCAGTGCCTTCCTGTCACAAGTTACACATTATTTTTCAAATATTTGTTGATACCATATTCATTAACAAAAATCATTTTAAAGCAATCAATAGTAACTTTGAATACAAAATATTTTTATATAAGTTAAAACACATAATGGTGGAAGTATTTTGTATTCATGTATGAAAATAGAATAGTGAAATCTGTTGAAATTGTTCTAAGAAGGGGGGACAAAGAATAAAGGAGAAAAATAGAGGGTGTGAATCTAACTAAGATACATTGTAAGCACTTTTATAAATGTCACAGTTACTCCCTGTACAACTATAATATGCTAATAATATAAATAAATAAATAAAATGCAAACAGTGAGAAAAAATCATATACAACAATTGCAAAAATAGTTGAATGTTGACATTTTATCCACTGTCTGCACAATGACTTTAATTATTATTTTATTTCTGTTCCGAGATCAAATACTAATCATACATAAAATTTAGTTTTTATGTTTCTTAGTTCTCCTTTAATCTGAGGCAGTTCACTAGCTGTTTTGTTTTGTTCTTGTCTGAACTTTACACAATTGAAAATTATGAACCAATAATTTTAAAGGTTTTTGAAAATGCATTGATTATATTCATGCTATATAATTTTGAAATAAAGACTACAAAAGCAAGACTGTGGCTTTTAAGTGTGTTTTATCAGCTGTCAGATAATGTCAGTTTATATAAGATCAGTCATGGTAACTTTAACCTCTTGGCTTGAAACTGTCTTTTCCATTTACCTCTATAAATATCATGACTCTATAATTAATAAGAAATTTTTTATGTGAGAATTTGACAATATATAAATTTACCATTTCTCTTCAATTTCCCATTCACTGATTTTAGTGACCACTGGTTAATTATCAACAGCACCATTTCTTCTACATTTATTTTTTGATATTACTCTAAAAAGTTTTTCATTCTTCCAGGTTTGTTTACTTAATTATTTGTTAGCTCATTTTGGACTTATGAGCTATTATCTATTAAATGGTGACAATCTATCAATACCTTGATAGTCACAAACTTGTACAGTATTACCCTCCTCTGAAAGTCCCTTTTTGTATGAACAATAGGCCACCATCATTCTTTGGATATGTCCATACATCCTGGAACAAACATGTATTTCCAGAGCCAAAGCCAAAATAAACTTTTCTTAATATGAATGTCAAATAATTGGGAGATACATTACTTTTTCAATGTATTGGTGCGACCATAATTTTTAATTAAATTTATTTTTAGGGTACATTGTAGATGGTGTAATGCTACATAATCTGATAATACAGTCTGTGAAGAACAGTGTAATAGTGAGTTAGGACTAAGATGAAATCTGCTGTGGAATATCTATTGCCAAAGTGAATTTGACCCAAGACTGCTGCAACCAGCCACAGGTGAGGCTGGCTTAACAGAAGACTTGACAGTCTAGGACCTTCAATCTCTATCTGACAATGGGGTATTTCAGAGTCTCTGTCTATAGGCAGGACTAGGGCTGGGGAGCACTGGCATCATTCCAGCATTAGGTTTTACCAGCCTGGCACACCACATTCCAAGACAAAGTCCTGTGTTTATTACCCAAATCTTAACCTAGAAAATGGAGTCATGCTTCATGCTTTGCTGGCCAAGGTAAGTAGGATTAGTGAAGGCATTCCATTGGTTACCAAAGCTAAGGCTAAACTAGATTGATCTTGTCTCATAATAGAAAAACCAGCACAATTCAGAAATGCACAGGAAGCTGCACACAACAGCTAGCAGTGTTGCAAGTCAAAGCTGAGGGCATCTCCCTGGAGCCGAGACACTGTAGAGCCTAAGTCTATATGCTTTTGACTGGATATAAGGAGCCATTGTTTTCTGCCTTGTCCTGGTTCTTACTGTAGAAAGCACAGCACTGCTCTTCAAGATGAAGTCATGAAGCTTTCATGTCCTATTTCCCAGGGGTCAGTCTGGATTTCCCCTCTAATGTTCAATATTGGAAGAGCAATGGTAGAGGCAGTTCTTTATGCAGCAGACTGAGGCATTTCCAATGACAGTCTGGAGTACTGGCTTGAATACCTTTGTCTGGTAAACTGTTTTAGTACGGCAGGCTAGATACTGGCTTTCAAATCTAAGATCTGGACTTCACCTTCCCAAAAATGAAAGGAAACTTTCCATGCTGCTTGTAGTTGGAAGGGGGATCAATGAACTCTCATTCTGCCTTCTTCAAGGCATCTTTTCTTGTTACTTTAAGAAAACTACATGCTGTGGTCTCACCTGGCTTCCTTAGCCCTTGTATGGTGGATTCATATGTGAATCATTGTTCACATTGCTGTGATTTTAGGAAATGATCACTGGATAATCTTTTTCAACTGCCATCTTTCTCAGCCTCCAGAAGTATATTGTAAGATAGTTTTCTTTTCTTTTTGTTTCTTCTTATATGTGGTGTTGAGTATTGAACCCAGGTAAGCACTCTATTATTGAACTACATACTCACCCCAATTTTGATTATTAAATTTGTATAAAAGAGCTTCACTGTATACATCTCCAATTTAATTATTGTACTACATATATTTTAATTTTAACAAAAATATTAAATATATCATTAAACTCTCTATAAATAAAAATGTGTCTAAAGGTGCTTGTGTGTTGAATGCCTTTCTTAATATATCACATACAATATCTGTGATTATTAAGTGATCAATGAATATCCAAGGGTTGCATTTTGATATGGCCTTGACTTCAAGAAACTTATCAACTGTTAAGGTTAATACATTTAGAAAGGGATAAGAGATTCCAATCATACTCTATTTAGAACTTATTTTCTGGATCAGGTTAGGCTGTCATAAGCCAAGCAACAAACAAGTATTTGTTTAGCATTCAAGAACTGTCCTGTATATTTTGTTATGGCAGGAACTAGGAATATAATGTGAAATCAAGCAAAGTGAATAAAAGCATTCAAAGTATCCAATTGTATTCTGTGAGAGATTAGAATAAAATTGTTCTCTCATGGAAACATAAAAGTTAAAATATGCTCCTACACAGTCCAGCATAAGCTCTATTTTAAATGCTTTATAACTTTCAGAGCACCATCCCCTCCCTTCAAAAGTAAATGATTAGACTGCAACCATATTTCTCAGAAATGGTTGTAAAAGAGGGAAGAACTCTGAGATAAACACAAATACAATTTACATTTTGATGCTTAAAAAGAGGCATGAAGCTAAAATTCTATAATTGTAAATACTCATTGCTACCACCCGAATTAGAGTTAGAGTATTAAGTAGTCCCAATGAATAGAAGTTGTTCATTTTACTAAGGATATTTTGTTAAATATTCCCAATAAATGGCCCTGCATATGTAGTAAACATTATGCACTTAAAACATGTTAGTAAAGAAATAAAACAGATATTAAACTTATAAATTTATTGAGCTCTTACTTTGCTTTGTTATTCTATTTCTTACCCCAATTTGATGACTATTTGTGCCTTTTTAAACTATCATTATTTTTAGATGGCATGAATATAAAAAATATTCTAAAAATTAATGAAATTATTCAAACCTATCATAATTGGTATACGTAAAAAAATTATAAGTAACCAAGATAATGTCAGATTTATAAATATGAATCTTCTGGTGCATTATGTGAAAACTATACAAACCAACCAGAGTGCAGATTACACCATAGACAATCCATGCATCAATATGAGAAAAAGTACCATATACCTCAAAATCAGTAAGTAGGTTTAAAAAAAAGGACCATTTTCCATTCATCATATTTCTCAATCTCTTGCCAGAAATTTTATGTCTAGCAAGCTGGATTGTGAAAATAACAACTTGGAAGAGAAATGAGGCACCTACAACTAAGCTAAAATTATTCCAAAAGAGAAAGTTGAATCTGCCTGTTACAAAAGGTAAAGTATATTTCTTAAAGCCATTTTAAATCAGAATACTGATAACAGTAAAGAAACTTAAGAGGACAAATAGAATTCCAAAAAGCAATATTTTTTGTCAACATTTGTGTGAAGAATATGACTGGTAAGAAAGGAAAGAAACCATTGAGAAAACTTAGAAATGACAAGAAACTGAAAGAGGAGGCAGTAATTTATTGACCTGGCCAAAAATAAAAGAAAATCCAAGTACATATCTTCTTTCTGCTGTGCCAAGACCACACATTAAACACAGGAAATTTCAGTATGCTAAAAAAAATAGCATTTTTAATATTAGAATCTTGTACAACTGCCAGAATCCTGAGTAAAAAAATGTGATCTACAAATCATGATAAGAAAAATACTAGGCTGGGCTTGGTTGCCTACAACTGTAATCCCAACTACTGCAAAGGCAGAGGTAGTATGATAGGCCTCCAGGTCACGGCCAGTGTGGGCAAAGTTGAGACCCTGTTTCTAAAGCAAAGTAAAAACAATAGAGATAGATATGTGGCTCAAGTGGTAGATCACTTACAAGCAAAGAGCCTTACATTCAATATCCCAGCAACCACCCTCTCCCCACAAAAAGAAAGAAGAAACAAAGACTATTAATAACACTTGAGCCTTGAGCTGGTTTGAAAAAGACTCTCAAAGCATACACATAAAAGAAAAAGATTTAAAACGATGTTTCACCTTCCTATTATATATCAAATAGGCTCAAATAAGCATTATTTTGTTTATGATATGAGAAAACAAGTGTAAGCCAACAATTCAAAAACCATGAAAAAGAAATTGAAAAAAGAGTAAGTAATAAAAACTCTCTTGGGCACCTCTCTTGGGACCCTCCCCCCCAACTCTGGGGGCTCTACTCTACCACTTTACACTTTTCTATCTCAAAAAATTCTTCTCCTTTACACTTTAAAAAGAAAAGAAATTAAATAAAAACAAATTTGTAAAAGTTTAAATTTGAAAAAAAATTGTTGCATAAAAAGTAAAAATTATATTAGAAGTTAACATAAAAGAGTATGTTTTATTTTATTAAAAAACAAATCTTAACACTGAAGAAAAGCAGGAAAACAACTTAGACTGTACTAATGAAACAGAAAAACGTGTAAGAGTTTTGTGTGAGAATAAAAGAAATGGAAGAGAGTCAACAAGGAGCAGATACAGGTTTGTGGCTTCCTAACAGAGAAATATTACTCTAAACTCTAATACAAATATATCCAGTTCACTAGAAAATTAAGATAAAAGACAAGGATGAAAATGAAGAAAGAGGAGGAGAAAAACCTGAATTAATGAAGAGACACAGTATATTAGGTGCCTGAGAATATGATCCTACAGTAACAATTTGGGATAAAATCCAGTTAAACTACTAGGAAAACAAATCATCGCAGCAAAAGCAACAAAACAAAAACTAGTACACTATTGTGCTACTAGAATATAAAAAAAGAAAAATTATAAACAAAAACTTCAGACCTCTCAGTAAAAGAATCAGGTCACATAACAAGACAAAATTAAGGATGAGATATGAGGTGAGGAAAGGGCTTAAGAGTTCTCTAAGTTCAAAAAGAAAAACAACAATGTAGCTGTCTATTAAAAAAATTTTCAAGAAATAAACCCCAAGAAAGGGGCAAATGGAATTATATAAGTCCCATATCATTCATGACTAATCCATATGTGTAGAGAAAATTGAAAACAGCAAGGATTTAAGACGTATAGAATGCTATTGCATACAAACATTCTCCATTTTACATGTAGCAGAGTTCAAGTTCAATCTTGCCAAGCTAAGTTGAGCTAAAACAAAAACATCTACAATATATTAGAATTTTACAAAGTACAGAGCCTCTACATGATAGTATTTACTCCGTGTAAAACAAAACCCAACATAGTTCAAAATATGAAGAGACTGGAAACATGGCCAGTTACCAGGGGAAAAAGCAATCAATTATACACAAGATTATCCATTAGCTATTAGTCAGTAGTCTTAAATACTACTATTTATATATCTGTTCAACAAACTTAGAAAATATACTTTTACATTAAGTGAATGGTAAGAATAATTCTGATTTTATCATTTTCAGGTAAATGGATGGAACTGAAGAACATCTTAAGTGAAGATAGCCAGGTTCAGAAAGCCAAAGGGATGTTTTCTCTCATATGTGGAATGTAAACATGATACAATTACAAGCAATATTATGAAAAACAGGCCATGATAAGGGTAGTCACATAAGCGAGAGGGAGGGTAGAAGAAGGAAGTTAAGAATGTGAATATGGTTGATGTACTTCCTATATAAGAATGAATACAGAGTTTTTAAACCTTTTGAAGTCACCATAAAAAGGGGACTAAGGTCAAAGAAGAAAAATATAGGGGATAAATCAATTTAGGTTACATTACATATATACATGGAAATGAAACACCTTGCATAGCTATCTTAAGCACACAAAAATGTCATTTTTTTTTGTATAAAGAAAGGGTGAAGGATGATAAATGTAGTCAAAATATTACGTACTCATGTATGACAATGGAAAAATGAGACCTTTTGAAACTATTCCAGCAATAGGGAAAGGAGGGCATAAAGGAGAATGATGGAGGGAGTGAATTCAACTGTGGTATATTATAAGAACTTTTGTAAATGTCACAAGTACCCCCAGTACATAATAATAAAAAATGACAAAACAAATAAATATTAAAATAGAATTCCAACAAAAAATAATATAATCAAATGAAAGGTTTTTTTTAAGTAAGTAAAATTGGGCAAAGTATAAGTAGACTGGATATGACTAAAGAAAGTAGGCGAATTTCAAATTTCCAAGGAATCAACTGAAAATATTCAAGACAAAGGGAATGGAGAAATAATATTGAAGAGAAATCATTAAAGAGAAAATTAATAATTTGTTTAATTTCAAAACATGTATGGGCCAATTTCTAATGTATTTAAACTTGGAATTCCAGTAAGAATGAAAGAAGAGGCAGAATGAAGCAATATTTAAGGAATAATGGCTGATTACCAAGAGTGGTAGCACCTGCCTCTAATTGCAACTTCTTTTTAAATTTTTTATTATGATGTATTCATTATACAGAAAAGGATTTCTATTAGGCTTATATGGTACATTAGTTACATTTCCCCCATCATCTGCCCCCTCAACCACCTTCCCACCACACTTAAAACAATTGCAAAGCTGGTGCAACCACTCTGAAAAAATATTTGGAGGCTTCCTAAAAATCTAACCACAGACCTGCCATATGATTCAGCAATCCCACTCCTGGGGATATCCAACACTGGTTACTCCAGAGGCACCTGCACAGCCATGTTTTTTGCAGTTATTCACAATAGCCAAGTTATGGAAACAACCAAGATGCCTCATTACTGATGAATGGATCAAGAAAATGTGGTATTTATACACAATGGAATTTTATTCAGCCATGAAGAAGAATGAAATCTTATCATTTGCAAGTAAATGGATGGAACTGGAGAACATCATTCTGAATGAGGTTAGCCAGGCTCAGAAGACCAAAAATCATATGTTCTTTGTCATACACTGACTTTAGATCTAAGACAAATGCTGCAATGTGTTTGGACTTGGATCACATGACATGAGGACAGCACATACGAGAGGTATGGGGATAGGTAGAAAACCCAAAATATGAAAGTGTTTGATGTCCTCACTCCAGAGGAACTAATACAGAAACCTTAAAGCAACAGAGGTTAACATAAGAAGGGGATCAGGAACCAGTGTAAAGATCAGTTAGAGATGAATCAACTTGGGTTCTAACACATGTGTACATGAAAGCAATGCTAGGAATCTTTCTGTATAGTTATCCTTAACTAGCAAAAATGCTTTGTCTTCCTTATTATGCTTATGTCTTCTCTTCAACAAAATTAGAGATAACGACAGAATAGGTTCTGCCTGGAAGTGAGAGGGGGAAGGAGGGAGAGAGTAGGGGAGTGGGTGGGAGGGAGAAATCCCTAACAATGTACACACATGTGAGTAAATGAATGAATATAAAAAAGAACAACTGCAAGAGGTTTCTTTCTTCTCTTTTGTATGGGTATGTGAAGTCCATCAGCCATATACCCTCACCTTAATCTCCTTCATTCACCCTCCTCCTTTACATTTGTACCCCCCCAACACTCACTGTACCTATTTTTACAGTCTTGTTTTTCATTATTAATATTTGAGTTGACGCTCGGAGGGGTTTCTCAATATATCCCCACTGTGGGTGTACTTTACTTTGATCCATTCAATCCCTTCCATTGCTCTCCCTTATCCTTCACTTCCCACCCCCCATTTTTCAACAGCTTTCAATACATATCCTTATATCCTCTGGCTTCACAGATGTTGTGTTTTACACTATTACTGATGCTCTATCATTCTCTTTTCCTTTCTTTCTTTCCCCGTGTTCCATAGAGTAGTTCCACTATTGCAAACATGTGCAACTTCTGGGGAGGTGGATGCTGGGAGATCAAGAGTGCAAAGCCAGCCTAGGAAAATTTAGCAAAAAATATATATAAATACGATGGCTGGGAGTTGGCACAAAAGCTAGAATTCTTCCTTAGCATGCATCAGACCTTAGGTTCCTGGCTTAAAAATAAAAACAAAGAATAATGACTGATTTTATTCTTATGCATATACTGTGTACACATGTATATAAATGGACAAATGATACCTGTTGAAACTGTTCCAGGAATGGGAGGAGGGAGGATAAAGGAGAACGACGGAAGAGGTGATTTAAACTATGATATATTGTATGAACTTTTGCAAATGTCACAATGTACTCCAGTACAATAATAATAAGAAAAGAAACTGCAAAAAAATTTCAGTAATAAGGTTTACTTATTAACTTACCTAATTGTTATTTGACTATTATCTTACTATTTCACAACAAATATATAATTATTTTGATAATTCTGTGAGGATTTGTTTACAGTTCTGTTTGGACATTATTTTTAAGTCTATGTTTTTATGCCCAGGCATGATTTTAATTCATATCATATTTAATTTTGATAATTTTATCACTTAAAATTGTAATGATAGAATTATAAAATGAACTAGTAAACATTCAGATCCAGATGAGATAATTTTTGATTTTTTGTGTAAAACACCAAATTAATCTCCAGTTTCTATTTACTAAAATGATTAAGGTATCAAAAGTTCAGTCAGAAACATTGTTATTTCAGTCCTTCAGTTACCAGTTAAGTTTGGTTCAAATCATTTAGCACATTTTAAATTAATTCAACTCAACATGAAATTTCAGCTTTGTTTACCTATTAAAATTATATAATATAATAATTCTGTAACATATTATCAATATTTATTTTCCATTTAACTCTATTTATAAGCAGAATAGCTGATTCATTGTTCAGTTATCATATTGATGCACTTTACTATATCTTAGAAGCTTTATCCATTTTTTGGATAGTCTATTAAACATGCACACAAATCTTAGATTTTATATAATTGCATTTGATCCACAATTGTATTGCCAATATCATAAAATAAAGTTGGATTCTATTTTTTAATGCTGTGTGACTTCCAACAAACATAATATTCTTAATTTTAAAAGGAAGAATATTTTCAGATCTAAAATTTTCTCATTCCATTTATCTCATGAAATATTACTTCCAAACGTGGTAATAGTTAAATTAACATTTCTTCACTAAGAATAAAGTGTTTTGCTTTTTAGAAAATTAGGTTTATTTTTATTATGCAGGTATATTTCATTATGTATATTACAAATCAATCATGAACATAAGTTAATGTAATTCCTTCAAAAAGTAAGCCATGTTTTATTTTAACACTCTTCTGTTGTTGTTTTATCACCTGGTTGCCATAGTCCCAGTTCCAGGGATGTTTTTTTTTAATTGTTGTGCTGGGTGGGTGTACGTTGTGGCATTTACAGAAGTTCTTACAATATAGCAAATACAGGGAGTAAACCCAGAGGTTCTTTTACTGGACTTGAGCTTTGTTACCAAGGCAGACATTATTTAAAGCCTTCAAACACCATTTTAAACTTAGAAACGCTTTCTCTGAAAGGTCATATTACTAGAGTCTAATTTTATTTTACTTTGAGGTTTTCCTGTTCAAATAGGAGGGAGGCTAAGCTAATATTTTAGAAACCAAGCTTTGCAGTTCAAAGTACTCAGAATGATTTCCCTGGAAACAATTTCAAAATTTCAGAATAACAGTACAATTCACTTCCGATTTTTACTTTTGGTTCACTTATAAGACGAGCATACAAAAAGCTAAAACCAAGCCTGGGGAAGAAGGAGAAAATTCTTTACCGTATTATATTTTGTTCTTCTCTAGCATGATAGCCTCAGGTTGTAGGTGGTCATGGTAAATGATACTTTCCAATTGCCTATGTTAAAGGTTGTAAGAAAAAGGAGCATTCAATAACTTATGAATTTCCCTCTTGTTACCTTAGAAGGCCACTGCTTCAACACAGAGTAATCCATAGAGAATGAGAACTTTCTCTGACAGCATATTTTGCCCAGTATCAGATTCATTTTGAGGAAAAATTGCTACTCTCCAGTTGATCAGGGGTCACAGGTGGAAGAGAGACCACAGAGTGTCATAACCATTCCCTACAGGTGAAGACCCACTTTGAGTGCAAATGGCAATGGTAACCACGCAAAGAACTTCACCACTGAAATTCTATCAGACAAGTTATTATGGTGTTTGGCTTTATGGATTCTGTCAAAGAGAAATGACTTCAACTGCTACTGACTGCTAGCTGTAACCCCTGCCAAGTTCTGTAGAGAGGCCAGTAGAATAGTTTGTGGAAATTTCAATAGAGTCTGACTCAGGGAAAAAAGTAGTAGTACCATATAGTGTCCATCTAAGCTGTATCAAGACTTCCTGAGACTCTAATATAGTCTGAGCTTATTTCCTGGTATAAACCCAACCTGAGAAACACTCAAACTATAAAGTTCTCCTACGCATATATTTGTATACAAACTTTAAAAAACTTATAAAACCTGCCTTTTTTATTTTCTATTTTAGCAAATTCACTCTTTAAAGGAAAAAATTGGTCATGAATTGTCTAGTAATTACTTCAGAAAAGTTTCTTACTCACTAAAAGTAGATAAAATAACATTGAATGTTCCATCATTTTTATTTATAAAGGGATCAATATTTATACATTCCTTAAATATACCCACAAAATAATACCTCAGAATAAAATTATGTGAGAGAAATTAGTAATGAAAACATATATCATTTCAATCTCAGGCATTGACTGGTTAAAAAAGCATATATCCAAATATCCACTTGAGAAATAATTGTTCTTCAAACATTATTCAGGACCATAGAGCAGAGATTGTTTGAATTTTGCTAGGATTACCAGATAATATATGGCTGGCTATTACAATAAATTATGTTTTCTTTACAACTTAGTATATCTTTGTTCTGGAACTCTGAAAGGATTCTAGTGCTGGACCAGTGAAACCACTATGATTCCAACCTGTTGTACCAAGGAAGAAGTAAAAGGAGTCTTAATTTTCACATATTCAGTGTTAGTCAACATACTCAAAGTAGGGAAAAATAGTATCTATAAGTAAGAAAATATAACTTCCTTCTTAATACTTCATTATCTTCTGAAGAAAATTTATATGATTTATATGATTTATAACACTATATGATTAAAGCACACTATCAGAAAGTGTGATGTATAATCTAAACTTCTTCACCCACCTTTGAAACAACAGGAAAAGTTACTAAAGTGTTTCTGGATAAAATGGTACAGACGCTTTTTGTTGTTTAAAATGTGTTGGTTCATGAAAATTTTGACAAATGGAAAATACAAGAAGAAAAAATTTACTTAGCTGGTTATTCATTTATGTTTTACTTGATGTATGTCATTCACTGGAGATAAATCTGAAAAAAAAAAAGAAATAAAATTCAGGATGCCTCTTTACATCCCATCAGGCTGAGATGAAAAAAAAAAATCATAGAAAGCTAGTGCAAAATTTTAGTTCTCTGGTCCTCAATGAAGCACAGAACATTATACAAATTAGTAGTTAAGATTCAGGAGCTACTACTCTTCTGATGCTACTGATACTGCATGTGAATTATTAAATGATTAAAATCATTGCAGTTCATAAGAGAATATATTTGTTGTCCATTGCTGAGTAATAAGTTTTCCTAAACTTAGAAGCTGAGGAGATACAAAAAACATTTATTATCTTACTGTTTCTATGGGTGGGGTCTCCAGGACCATCTTAGTGAGTGCTTATGAAATGAGGTCTTCACAAAACTCCTGTCAACCTGTCAACCTGCATGCATGCTGTCCCATATGAAGACCTGATCGTGTGTGGAAGGTGAAGCTGTTTCCACACTCATACATGTGGTGTGATTAAGTCTCTGTCTTTCATATTAGCCTCATGGATGCATGTAACCTGGAAATTGATTTCATATTCTATCTAATGCAATCAAGTGAGTGGCCCAAATAAGAACCGGTCTTTGATAGTCTAATTTTATGAGTAATACCATTTGTACTTTATTCTATTTGATAGGAACAAGTAAAACTCAATGGAATGGGACACACAAAGGCATGAGTACCAGAAGGCAAAGAAAATTAGGGCCGTTTCTCTACTTACCACAGTCCTCCCTCTGGCACCCTCTGAGCCACATTCCTTCCACATGAAGGGTATGCAGCTCTCTGTTTCAGGTGTTCAAAATGTCTTCTCATACAGTATCAACTCAAAGTTCAGAATCTTTCTATCTATATCAAATATAGTTGTGAATAAGCCACTTCCACCACCAGGAATTACAGCATGTTAAGTACAGAGCCTCTTGATCTGTTCTGTAAAACTGAAAAGGCAAATTCTGTACCCTCTACACATGTAACACACAGTGATGAGACAGACTTGATCCCTGCATATAGACTTGTGAGAGTCCAAAGACCCAGCCTAATTCCACACTAACTGTTATCCCTCACCACAAACCACAGAAATTTTGTTATACATAGAATTCTAAAGAACTAAGTAAGTTAGAAATTATTTTCGTATTTGCTCCATTATTCAAAAGTCATAACCACAAATCTCCTTGAGATAAATTTTTCTCAAACTCAATTATTTGAGAACATCCCAAGGCAAGTGAGTTATCTCCTTACCAATTTCTCCACTCCCTTCTCCTGTCAGAGTAAATCAACTCTCTCCAATTTATAAGCATAGTGGGATTCAAGGGTAAATATCATAAAACAGATTGTCAAAAATGCTGTTAATTTAGGCAAAATGATTTATTTCAACTTTTAACAACCAGCCGGGCTCATGAGGTAGGGAATCAAATACAGATTTGTAGAATTGTTGAGTTATTAATATCGAGTGGTCTTGTCTAAAGACCAGCAGAGAAGGTATTGTGAGAGGAGCTGTGTAGGCTAAGGGCAGCCAGCCAGTGGCTCTCCAGGACAAGACCCATACATCACTGAAATAATTTACATATATGGTGCCAGTAAATTCAGTTTCTCACAACTTTCTCTTTACAAGAAAATTAAATGATGTCCCTTCTACCAAATAGGCTATGCTGGATAGTGTAAATTAAACCAACATTTTCAACAAATGAAAGCTTATTTCTGATAAATAGTTTCCAACCTGTACAAGAAACAAGGTACAACATGTACAAGCCTGTCTCTACTCTGCTTAAGTCAACACAATGTATAAAACTAATTAACAAAGAAAAAGCACTAATAGTATTGGGTTTCCAGGACTTTAATATACCTAGCTTGAAGCTATGTAGCGTTAATATCACAAACAACTAAAGAAGAGTGATAAACATCTGAAATCCTTGAATCTACCATGCTATCATTTAAAAATGATGGTTCATTTATCTTTCTGGGTAAGTACAAATCATATTCTTCTTGTAAAAGCAGAAAAATAGATAAATTAAAAATAAAGAAAATTCAATTAACATAAATGAATAAGCAAACACAAAATTTAGGTAACATACAGGAATAAATTATTATGAACAGGAAATTAGGCTCTTTTTTCTAAAATTTGAGATATCTAAGTTCTAAATCTTGACATAGACTTCTAAATTTTGAACTCTATGTATTATTTTAAATTGCATTATTACCTGCAAAACATTAACTGTTTGCCTCCATTGCAGTTGTTGTAACAGCATTTGAGTCAAGAATTCAGAATCTAAATTTAACGGTGTTTATGTAACTTACACATGTAACATTTTATCATATTTGCAGAAAAAGAACATTTTTTTAAAGGGCCTGGCATATTTCAAGCAAGCTCATGGAGGGCAATGATAATTGCCCTTATTAAAGAACAGAAATCACAAATATATTTATAGGCTTGTTGTGTAAAGTACAGCAAAGAGGAGTTGGTTTAATTGGAGATGAGGGGACATTTTTAGAATGAAATCAAGCTTGGCTTTTACTACATTGAGCAACCTGCAGGCTTTTTGAACTAGCGAAGAATACTGAACTTGTTCATCAGGGATACTTCTCTTTTATCACGTTTCTTATCTAAGGCTGAGTGACTAGCATGTTAATTTAGATGGAAGAAACATTCTGTCATGTAGCAGGAAAGGTGGTGACAGAAAATGATATGTAGTTTGCAGTGTTTGAAAAACTGAGGGAATCATGGTTGCTTGAATCTGCTCAGAGAGAAAAAACATTATTTTTCCTTGAGGCTCTGGAAAAGACACTTCAGTAGCAATGGTATGACCCCTTTGGTGCTAAGAAAACGTGAAATTCTGCTGGGATGAAATAATATAGACATAAAAGAAGAATGTCAGGACATAAGTGAAAATATTGCTGTGTGCTTTTTCTTTTTTTTAAAATGTGGAGCTCCATTATGAGGGAATATTAGGTGCTATTTGGAAAAAAATGCACACGCAGTTCATGAACATATTGCTAAGAAAAAAGATGGATAAGAACAACAATAAAAACATTTTAAAAAGAAGATATGCTAGACTTTAGAAGGTTACAATTGAGTTATTTAATAAGTATACATTTATATAAGATATTGCTTTGCATTTTTGCACAAATCACAGACTATAGAAAACATGCAAAAATATTAACCATATATTCATTTAAACACATGTAAAACAGATTTTTAAATGTACCTGAATAAATAATATCATTTTGTTTGCATAATCCAAAAAAAGAAATGCTTACTATTTAGAAATAATAAGACTGAAAAATTCAAACATGTAGAAAAACAAAGATTAATATGCCATGTTCAAAGAGAAGAAAAAAATGTAGGTAAAATATTTCTTCTTCTCAAGAATCTTACTGTCAAAATTAACCTCTTACAAGATTGCTTGTATATTTTCTTTTGTTTTTTCCATGCTGGGGCTTAAATTATGGACTCACCTATGCTAAGCATGTGCTCTACTGCTGAGTTATAACCACAGACCTTAAAATGTTTTCTTGTTATTAAAACAAGTTAACTCTTCATGAAAAAGTTTCCTCAGTTAACATTTAATTTCACAGGTGGTGGAATCTAGACAGTTGCCATGGATCAGGAATCAGTCTGTCAAACCCAAAACTATTAAGCCTAACACAAGTTCACATTAGTAATATATCTTCCATCACAGATCTATGAGTAGCTATTAGTTTCCTACGGGCAGTTGAAAATTAGACCCTTGAGAAAACTGAAAAATTTAGACATCTCCAGCCTCAGTATAGAAGGAGTATAAAAACTCTACCATCATCTCAGAGAAAAACTGAGGAAGCACCATTCTGGTTTGATGGGTGAAAGCCTTTTATGAGAAATCAAAACCCCATTGCAAAATTTCTTTTAACTATGAACAGTTTTAACTATTGTTAGTATGGCCATATACAAGTCATAAATAAGCATACCTATGCAATTGAGATGAATTCTATACTTGGAAAGTATGGAAGAAGAAAATACTATAAATGTTCTAAGACCATAACACACATGATACACTCCCCTTCTACTGTCCCCAGAAGAATCCTCTCTGAAATCCTGTTGATGACACAAGTATGATGTAAGGTAAAAAAACACTAAATGTCAATAATGGCAGGTAGGAAAACAGTAGAGTAATGAATTAAGAACCTTTGCTAAGAATTCAATGCTGGTACTATTACACTATTCTCTTCCAAACTATACCATGATGAACAGAAAAGTCTAAAATGAACAAAAGTGTTTCTCTCTCTATATGTATATGTCTGTATGACAATAAATCAGAGAGAACTTGATGGGCTCCAATCAAGGACTGAAGGTACAAAAACAGCAAAAAACTGAGAAATTATTGTCTCTTTCTTATATAATACCAAGTGTTTCAAAATTGGATTTATAAAACTTGTTAAGTCCCTGGCATCCTTGGAGTGGGCAGAAGATTCCGAGGCTAACACTGAAACCAGACCCCCTGATTTATGACCACTTGCCAAACTCCTCTGTTTCCCTGCTTGTTTTTCTTCTTACAAAACTCAGGTACTTCCAGTAACTCAACTAGTCATGCATGTCATTCTGTTCCATCTGGTGATTGCAGAGAATCGGAGACCAGAGACTCTCTCCCTCTCCCATGGCTGGCCCCTCCTATAAAGCCCACTATCCATTTCAGCCAAGTTGTTGCTCCCTGAACCTGAGGGTCAGCCCAACAGTCTGTAGTAAATCTTTCTTTTCCACATGTGGCGTGGTCTTTATTCAGCAGTTGCTTACAGAACTGAGTTAGCTTTCATCAGTTTCACAAGAGATATTAAAAAAATAGAAATTCATAGGATTCTGGAAAAAGTGGTAATTGATAAGTATCCACGATTTTATCTGGTAGGGTTAAAGCTTAACACTAAGATGAACTGCAATCACCCGGCATAAAATACTTATTATTTATTGGTTTAAAACACACCATGTGTAGTCCAAATATCCTTTTAAAAGTAAAATGAAATAAAATAAAGCCCTTGTGAAAAGATATAGCAACTCTCACTTCTCAGAGTATCTCTATAACATATTATATGAATAAGTTAAAAATACTTGCTAAAAATAAGTATGATAAGGTATGGCAAGTAAAAGTTAAAGCATTCATAAGTATGACAAGGTGTAAATAAAAAATAATAAAAATAAAAGAGTAGATGATATACATGAATGAGCACATAACATAGATATTAGACACTCATTTAAATAGTTATATTTCTAATTGACAGGTTTAAGGAATTGAGCCTAAGGTGAGGATTTTGGAGATGATGATAAATTATAAGAAAACATTAGAGAAACTCTGGAACCAAAAATGTAATAAGCAAAATGAAGAAAAAATGATAAATGGAACAAGAGGTTAAATATATTTGAAGAGATAATTAGTGACCTACAAGACAGGTTAAAAGAAAAAAGCTAAATGAAACATCTGAATTCAAAGCATAGACAATATAGTTAAGCGTAATATATCTATGATTTTAAACTTTTAAAGAAAGTATCTGAAAATTTTCTAAAGCATTCTAAAAATATTGAGTCCAAAATCATGGTAAGCATGAAGCAGATAAATTAAAGGAAAGAAAAGTATAATATAAAAGCAAAATAAAGTATTAACTTTGGCAAAATATAAAATATATAGTTCCCCCATAATAGTGATAATATAACTAGGGTCAATAAATAAGGTATTTCACATCTCAGTTAAAGTAATAGAAGCCAGAACATCTCAGTTAAAGTAATAGAAGCCAGAAAACAAGTTAATGACAATTTTATAATGCTGAAAGAAAATAATTTATAATGCAGCAAGTTGAGAAAATATGCTTAACAAAAAATAGAAGAGGTAAAAGAAACACTTTTCAGATATGTTCAGTAATTTTTTCTTCAGTAGATAATGTGCTAAAGGACATAACAAAGAATTGTTTTTCCAGTCAGAAGGAATTTAAAGCATGGAACCTTGCATGTGAAAGAAAGACATAAAGGTAGGAAGGACAAATATGTGTGTATATCCAAAACAAACTATAGAAATCACTGACAAAAAGAACAACAATATTAGAACTAAAAAAATGGTATATTTTATAATAAATTAGAGAGAGAGGGATGGCAAAGTGGCTCAAGTTATGCAGCATCTGTCTAGTGCAGTAGCACAAATGAAACAAAAAGCTGAAAAAAGAAGCAGTATGTCAGAAGTATGTAAGTAAAGGTAGAAAATAAAAGTATAAATGTTAGAATAGTTTGAAATTTTAAACAAATGCAAAAGTACCAATATTTTAGAGAGTAAAGGAGGTCCATGCTATTTACCACACAGCCAGTAAACAACAACAACAACAAAACATGGGAATATGCAAAATAATAATATAATGAAAACAAAATAAAACATGACAGAAAAGTATATAGAACAAAAAGAATATGCTAAAATAATAGTTAAGCATGAATACGCCACAAATACAAATCAAGGGTATAGATCAGGTTCAACTAAAGGCAAAGCATCGCATTCCTTACTACATTAAGTTATTTTCACTTATAAGAAACAGAATTTGAATGGAAGAATTCTAAAAATTTCAAAGGTATATCATTGCAAAGTTATAACATTCCAACAACACACCAAGGTAGATCTAAGTAGCCATTATAATATATGGCTTTCAAGTAAGAAATATAGCCAGAAATAGATGAGATCATAAAATATGAATAGTAAGAAATGTGCAAGGCCTCTATACCATTTTGTTATGAGGAGTATTAAAGATTCCCAAAAGATAGGTAGTTTTTCTATATTACTGATTTGAAAGATGTAGCCTTGGAAAAACCCCTGCTTTTCCTTGAATTATCCTAGGGGATCAATATAATCCCAAAGAAAGTCTGAAAAAGAATAGTCAGATACTGAAACCTTGTTTCTAAAACATCAAGATCACAAAGTATATGCCAACCAAGAAAAACCATGAAAATCTTAAAGAAAAATGAAGTGCAAAAATTTATTCTACCAGATGAAAATTCAAACCGTAATATTCAGAGTTGGTAAAAATATCTGATAAATACACTACTTAAACAGTGAAGACATGTGAGATATCTGCTCACCTACACAGAGAATTGGTTTATGGCAAAGATGTTGTCTATATAGGACCCTGAAGAAATAACAGACTGGAAACAAATGGAAAAGCATAATGCTTACAGTTAATAGAAATATTAAGTAGAAATATGTTAGGACACACTTGAACCAAGTTTTTAGAAGCAGTTAGAGAAATTTACCAGGATGAAAAATCTGAGACAGCACCAAGTTCAAGAGCATGGAGTCTCTTAATATTGTGATGGATTTGCACTGTATTTTAGAGTATGAAGTGCTAATACATTTAAGAAACTGATTTTCCAATTAAGACATTAATTTTATCAAAGTTATGGTAATCATTCAGTCTGCAGCAAGGAATATGAGATTTTCCCTGCTGAAACATGAGCAAAGGAGGCCCATTTTTAAAATAAAGTTTGTGTTAGCAAAATATTAAAGTTTCTCTGCTTTAATAAGTGTCTGTGGGAAACATTGTAATGCTGAAATACCCAAATAAGCAAAAGGAAAGGATTCCTGGGATTAATAAGTCTATGTGACCACCACTCAAAAATTAATCCGAAATACTGATTATTTACCTGACAACCCCCACTTATGTTATGGTGCATCCTATACATTATAATTAAATATTTTCTTCTTTGGTTTGTGAATTATTGTATGTTTAGTATATGAGCAAGTAATCAACTTGGCATGTGCCACCTTCCAGAGAAATATAGGATAGAGTTAAGAATGCACGTCATCATGGAGAACATTAAATTATTTTATCTGAGTACTGTAAGGTAAAAAAAAAAAAAACAGACTCCACATTTTCTGAAATACCCCATGGTTTTAAACATATTTTCACTTTGCCAGAAAAAAGTTTTATGTATCTGAAATTTTAAGCATTCCAACATTTAGAAATAAAGAAATAATACCAAACAATTTACTGTGAATTCTGACTATTTAATTCAATATCATCAATAAGATGTAAAATTAAATGAGGAAACCTATAAACACATGGTTGAGTGGATCTATTTATCTTACTACTACTGTAATTCAGACTAAAGCCATTAACAACCTTCCCTTGTAACACTGGTTTTAAGGTCATTCATTTTATAATCAGACCTTATAAAAATGCAAAACTCACACAGCAGGAGCAGGAGTGTGGAACAAGGGTATCACCAGCAGGATACAGAGCTCAGGGAAGAGTATTTGATTCAACACAGGATTTGAAGTTGAAAACATACTTACCCACTCAAGAAATAGCTGATGCATAACAAGAATATTTTCCCTGTGATCTCTTATTTTTCACTCTTCTTTGTCTGCCCTGGCTCTCCTTACATTTCTTTGATGATTTCCCCTGGTTCTCACCCCTATCTCTTATCTCTTATCCTCTCAAAAAGACTGAAATTGGCAGGCTTACCGGGGAAAACATAATCTACCTTAGGTTGTCCTTTAAAAGCTACAAAATTCCAGGGTTTAAATTGCATACAGAAAAGCAATCAAACACATCAACTGGAAACTACCCCTCCCTGTGAACGAATAGACTTTTGCCAACAGTGCATTCCACTTACCTGACCAGCAAGGGCTGTAAAAGCAGAGGCAATGCTAAAATAACCTGTTGTGTATCCCTTGAAAGGGTGTTTACTAATATGCCAACAATACAGTCTCTCTCTCTCTCTCTCTCTCTCTCTCTATTTCTTTGTAGGCACAGAGGGTTAAAAATTAATTCCTTTCCCATTCTAAAAACAACACTAAAACTTAAATGTAGAGAAAAACTAAATCACAGAAAATTTTAGTCCTTTTCCACAATGCCAGAGCTACTCAATTTATTTGAAGGTACAGGCCATATTGGTTCAATCAACACGATGATTCCAATGTAATTCTGTGATATAACTATCATAACTGACAAGGACTCAGAGAGATTTTCCCCAGATTTAGAATGTCTGTTTGTTACAAGAGATTTAGGTTCCAAGCTCAAACTTAATCCTGGGTGTCATAGGTCAGATATAGTTACTCATTGTAATATATCAAACAAAAAGACAAGTAATGATAGAGGTCAGAGTGTTACCAGGAAAAAAAAAAAAAAAAGGTCCTGAAAATAACCTTGGCTCTTGTATCTGGCAGGAGAAAAATTCAAGCAAGATGCAAAAATTTAGTAAAAGTAAGAGTAAAGTTTATTAGGAGAGGAACAGGCAGGAGAAAAGAGAGAGACAAACATTTCCTATTCTCCACACTGTTCCTTGTAACTTTTTGCAATTACCTTGGATCCAGGTAATAATATCTTCATGACAAGATACCAAAACCACACCCAAGAATAAAGCCTCCTTGGGACCACCTGCCTGACTCTAAATAACAACTCCAGAACCTCACCCAAAACAAAGACTAAGATGATGACCAGCCAGAAAATACCTGTGACTAGAATTGTTTATACATGCCTTACCTCTTTCTCCCTGTCCCAAATTCTATGCCTATTTAAACCTACAGAATGTGTCTATATTCTGAAGATGGATGAAGATGGGCTGAGTAGTTACCCTGCTTTTTCCCATGTCCATGGGTAGCTGGACCTGGCATGACTTATCCCAAGAGGTTGGGCCTTGGGTCCAAAACTCCAGTTTCAGGAAGACATAAGGTATCCACTTCAATGCATCTTCATTATGTTGGAATTAAAGACACTCCAGTGCCAAAACCAGACTCACAAGAGACAGAGAAAATTTTGGTGAGCCAATTTCTTTTGTTCAAAAGGGTGCAGGTATTCACTCCAGCTGAGCAGACATGTGAGCACAAAATGGTTGACAGTGGCTTCTCTTTATATCCCTGACAAGTTGTACCTGCCCCTGACCTAGGACTTGTCCAGGTCAAAGGTGCACAATCTCTCTCAATTGGTTAAAAGGCTTGGAGGATGTGTTAGGGCATGTGTTTTAGCAGGCAGTTTTTGCAGGCAATGGGGCTGTACAAGAATCTGGAAGAAGAAATGGGAACCCTTCAAACAATACAAGTCACCTAAGATGGCAACCTAAGGAATTTTAAGTAATCTAAGAGGATGACATATACTTTGATAGAAAAGATTGTTTTTCTTACAATTTCCCCCTCTTTCAATTTAAATTCTTTTCTTCAAACTCATTTAGGAGCTATTACTCTCATGTTTTATGTTTCTAATAGAAACAAATTATTGTGGTAGGTGAGAGCTGTCTCAACCACTGTATAAGACCTCAGACACAAGGAATTATGTAACCTCCTACTCAAATTAAAACTCCAACCACTATGACCAAAGAGGTTAAGATTGAAGTTATCCTGCCTCTCCATATCCCAATCCATTTCTCCATTAAATTATGCCCCCCCACCCTTCTCTGGGGCAATGTCAGTGTCTGGGGCAATGTCCATCAGCTGGACCCCATGCTGTCAGCTTGTTGTGATGGTTTGCTGTTGTTTTTCAATTTTTCAGTGTCATTTGACACTCCACAAGTTAGTTGGATGCCAGGGATCATGGTATTCCTATTTGGCCTCTAGAGCCTTCAAAATTCCCTTAAGAATTTTGGCAGTGAAGTGACTACTATTTTCTAAGTCTATATTTTCTACAAGGCAAAGAAACAAGCCCCTAGTAAACCAGCACAGTGAAAACCCAACTGCAAAGCAGGACAGCTGGTGAGCTGCAGAGCTGATCTCCAGATCTGAAGGACAAGCCTCACCTCACTTAGGGAGGAGCTGACTAAGCAGCTGCCACTGAAAGATAGAAAAAAAAAACAAAAACAAAAAAACTGGTGGGACTCCCCAACAACCTGGAGAGACTAAGACAGAGCATCTGCTTAAATACCAACACTAAGACTGGATGCTGAAGGAGTTACACCAGAACTACTAAGACTGAAATTCTATTGTTCCTGAACCTGGAATTTTTTGGTGTGATTGTTTGTCAGTTTGTTTTGTTTCTTGTTTGTTTGTTTGTGTGTGTTTGTCCATCTTTTCTGATTGATTTCTTTGGTTTTTTTGTTTGTTTGTTTTGTTTTGCTTTGAAGTTTTACTATTGTGAGTTAGCTAATACTAATTTACACACAGACCAGGGACAGAAATAGCATACATACACTAACATAAAAACCCGACACACTCACAAAATAAATTAAACCAAGGGAAAGAAAACAAGTGACTGAAACCACCAATAGGCTATCAAGAACATAGTTACACAGTACCATGTGGAGTATGGGAAGATAATAAAGGAATAGAAACCATTCTCCCCCCAAAAAAATTTAATGCAGGATTTAGAGGTACATGAAGGAAATGGATACCCAGTTCTAGACTCAATCAGAACAAATGATAAATGACACCAAGGGACCCAACGAAGACCACAAGAAAACTGAAAGAAGAAATCCTGCAATAATCACTAGGAATTTCATGGAGATGGTAGTAGACATGGTCAACAAAAATATACAAGAAACAAAAAGAAATTCCAAGAAACCAAAACTAAAGGGTACGAGAAGACACAGGAACAAATAAATGTACTCATAGGAGCCCTAAATAAATACCAAAATGAAACAGTGTTCAATATAAACAGACACATAACTGAATTAAAGATGAAAATGGACAATACTAAAGAAGAAGTGACCCATGATATGGAAAACCTCAGAAAAAACAATGAAACAGAAACACAAAAACACATGGAAAACCACTCCAGCAGAGTAGAATAAGAAGAAGACAGAATCTCAGAATTTGAAGATGAAATAGAAATTAAAGGAAAAACTGAAGACCTAGTAGTCAAACATCTCAAGACCTTTGAAAGGAATATACAAGAACTCACCAACTCCATCAAAAGACCAAACCTGAGAATCATGGGCATTGAAGAAGGAGAAGAAGTACAAGTAAAAAGGATTTTGTTATATATTCAACAAAATAATAGTGGAAGATTTCTCAAATCTAGAGAAAGGTATTTGCATTCAGATACAGGAAGCTTCCAAGAAACCAAACATATTTGACCAAAATAGAACTACTCATTGAAAGGAATATGAGGTCTCAGCGGGCCCCAACCCCCTTGTTGGAGAAACCAGTACCAAACATCCCATGTAGATAAGATAAGCAATGAGGCAGGGCTCAGTTAGGGCATATAGAATGTGAGGAATGCAAGATGTGAGATACGAGCAAGATGTGAGATACGAGCAAGATGTGAGGTACGAGCAAGATGTGAAGTACGTGCAGGATGTGCTCTGCCTGCTTGTCTAATGTTGATAACAAAAATATGCACGCCACTGCAGTCTATATAAGATTTCCCCCTAAGAGGCTCAGGGTCTTGCTTTCCTAACCGGTCCTGCGTGTCCGTGTGGGAGCTCGACCCTGGCTAGCCAGTCCAATAAACTCTGCTTTGTTGATTGCATTCACGCCTGGCTCTCTGTCTCTCGGGGGAATAGGATTCCGGGTCCTAACATTTGGAGGTCCCACCGAGATTTCATTTTCTCGAGAGACAGAACCTGCCTGCGAGAAAGCAGGGGCGATCCCAAGTCCTAGGCGTTGGGAGGGGATCCCAGACCCTCATTTGGAGGAACTTGAGTGTTCCATTTGGGCCGCGGCGGGGATTCGGCCAATCCCCAGGGAGATTCATTCTGGGAATCTCGCAAGGAGGACCACAGGGTCCTATTGGGAGAGGCTTTCCTCTCATTTGGGCTCGAGCATTTTAGGAACCCTGGCGCCAGGTGAAGAACTAATTGAGCTAGTCGACCGACCACCCGTCAAGTGGACGCCTTTCGGCCTGATATCCCAGTTGGACGGTGAGGAGGTTGAATGGGGTGCGCACCACTGTGAGAGAAGGACCGGTCCGAGCGAGTGCTGGAGAGTGTTGTGTGTGTGTGGAATTATTGTTGCCTTTACCCTTTTTGTTCTATCTCTCTTGGTGTTTGAGTCTCCTTCCACAATGGGACAGGGACAAACAACCCCAAAGTCTCTGATCCTTTCTCACTTTCCAGAAGTTAAAGAAAGGGCCTTAAATGCGGGTCTGGTCATCAAGAAAGGTAAGTTCGACACCTTTTGTTCTGCAGAGTGGCCCACCTTTGGAGTCGGGTGGCCCATTCAAGGTTCCCTCTCCCTAGACCTGATCACTAAGGTTAAAGCAGTCATTTTTCAGCCAGACAATCGAGGCCATCCAGACCAAGTTTCTTACATTTTGGTTTGGGAGGATCTGGTGAGGAACCCTCCCCCTTGGTTAACAGTTTTTCTGACCCACCCCTCCAGTTCGGCCCCCGGGGCTAAAACCCCAGTCACGCCCGCCTTGGTCATAAAGGAGGAGGAAAAACTTCCTCTTCCCACCTTGACCGGTCCTCAAATTAGGGCATCTCCTTCACCATCTCCGGTCTTACCAGAGAGTTCCCCCCTTTACCCATCCCTCGCAGGGGCAGAGGAAGATCGGCCGCCTCCATACATGACTCCCCCTGGCCAAGCCAGTGCCCCGGAGGAGGAAATTTCCTCATCCTCCTCAACAGGACTGGCAGCAGGAGGAGGAATGGGTCGAAGACTTCGCCCCCGAGGGATCCGGGAAAGGGAGGGGGAAGACGGGCCCCCCTCATCAACACAGGGGGAGGAAACTGTCCCTACACTTCCAGTCCGGATGGTGGGCCAAGGGGGACCGGGAGGAGGGCAACAGTTTCAGTACTGGCCCTTCTCCTCCAGTGATCTATATAACTGGAGGACACAGAACCCGCCCTTTTCTGAAGACCCCAAGTGTCTCATAGATCTCCTGGAGTCCATCATGCATACACACCGCCCCACTTGGGATGACTGTCATCAGCTGCTCAATACTCTTTTTACGACGGAGGAACGAGAGCGCATCCTCAACGAAGCGAGGAAGAATGTCTTGGGGGATAATGGGAGACCCACAACTCTCCAACCGGCCATAGACGAGGCTTTTCCCCTACGCCGGCCTGATTGGGATTTCGGGACCGCAGAAGGTAGGGAGCGTCTTCGGATCTACCGCCAGACTCTGATGGCCGGTCTCCGAGCGGCCGCTAGAAGGCCCACCAATTTTGCAAAAGTAAAAGCAGTCATTCAAGGGGAAAACGAAAGCCCAGCCGGTTTCTTAGAGCGCCTCTATGAGGCATACCGTCAGTACACCCCGATTGACCCTGAGGCGGACCTCCACCGGTCTGCTGTGGTACTCTCATTCATTAATCAGGCAGCCCCAGACATTAGGAGAAAACTCAATAAACAGGAAAACTTAGGGGAGATGACTATAAGGGAAATGCTACAGGTAGCAGAAAAGGTCTTTACCGCTAGGGAAACTCCAGAAGAAAGGGAGGAAAGACAGAGAAAGGAAGACAGGGAAGCCCAGGAGAAATTGAGAAAGGAGGACCGGGAGTTCCAGGCTAAGGAAAACCGAAAGCAACAGAGAGAAATGGCTCGTATTTTCCTAGCGGGTGTCCGGGACCAACCCAGAGGAGGGGGCCACGCCAGGACCCCGGATAAGGAACACTGTTTTTACTGTAAGGAAACGGGGCATTGGAAGAGAGAATGTCCTAAGTTAAAGGGAAGAAGAGGGTTTGGAAGGAGACCGGGGGAAAACAGGGAAAGGGAACGAGCAGTAGAGCAGGCCAGAGTCCTACTAGCCGGAGAAGAGGACTGAAGGAGACGGGGCTCAGACCCCCTCCCCGAGTCCTGGGTAACAATGCATGTGGAGGGGAAGCCGATGGGGTTCATGGTGGATACCAGCGCCCAATATTCGGTTTTAAACAAGGCACATGGACCTTTGAACAAGGCACGAACAAGTGTTGTTCAGGGGGCCACCGGTACGCAGTTATGTACATGGACTACCAAAAGAAAGGTGAACTTAGGAAAACACCAGGTCACACACTCCTTCTTGGTCGTCCCTGAGAGCCCCGCTCCCCTGCTCGGACGGGACCTACTCACCAAAATAGGGGCCCATATCCATTTTGAACCAGATGGAATAATTGTGACTGATCGAGAAGGGAGCCCGATTCATGTCTTGTCCCTATCATTGGCTGACGAGCATCGTCTGTTTGAGAGTCAACAGGAACCAGGAGGGGACATGACTCATTGGGTAAAAAGATTTCCCACGGCCTGGGCGGAGACTGCGGGAACCGGCCTCGCCAAACACCTCCCGCCCGTAGTTATACAATTGAAGGCTTCTGCTCTCCCCATTCGGGTGAAACAGTATCCTATGCCTGAGGAGGCCCGAAGAGGCATAGCCCCTCATATCCACAGGCTAATAAAGGAAGGAGTACTGCGACCTTGTCAGTCTGCCTGGAATACTCCTCTGCTCCCCGTCCGAAAGCCGGGAAGCGGGGACTATAGGCCTGTGCAAGACCTACGAAAGGTAAACGAGCGGACGGAGGACATTCATCCCACCGTTCCAAATCCCTATACCTTGCTCAGCCACCTACCCCCCTCGCAAGTATGGTATACAACCCTTGATTTGAAAGATGCTTTCTTCTGCATTCCATTGTCAGAAATTAGTCAGCCGCTATTTGCTTTCGAATGGCAAGAAGATGGGGGCCAATCCGGACAGCTCACTTGGACCAGACTGCCGCAAGGATTTAAAAACTCTCCCACCCTGTTTAATGAGGCCCTGAGCCAGGACCTGGAACCTTTTCATCGGAGCCACCCACGAGTCACTCTATTACAGTATGTTGATGACTTACTGTTAGCGGCAGAAACCCGAGAGGAGTGCATCAAGGCTACTGAACACCTGCTAACGGAATTAGGTGAGCTGGGGTATCGGGCAAGTGCCAAGAAAACTCACATCTGTAAAAGGTCAGTGACGTATTTGGGTTATCGGATTGCAGATGGGGCAAGGTGGCTGACTGATGCCATGAAACAGACTATTCTGGCTATCCCATCCCCGACATCCACTAGGGGGGTGAGAGAATTCCTGGGCTCCGCGGGGTTCTGTAGACTCTGGATTCCAGGATTTGCGGAAATAGCCAGACCCCTATATGAGGCCACCAAAGAAGCTCCAGATTGGAGTTGGGGAGAGAGAGAACAACAGGCCTTTGATCAGCTAAAAGACGCTCTTTTGCAGGCCCCTGCCTTAGCCTTGCCAGATCCTACAAGACCATTCACTCTGTTTGTAGATGAGAAAAAGGGGGTAGCCAAAGGAGTCTTGACCCAACAGCTAGGTCCCTGGAAGAGACCAGTGGCATACTTTTCCAAGAAATTAGACGCAGTAGCGGCAGGATGGCCCCCCTGCCTCCGCATCATAGCGGCCATTGCCGTGCTGGTGAGAGAAGCCGATAAACTAACCTTTGGACAGGCCCTCTGGGTAACGGCCCCTCACCCGGTGGAGGGAATCCTTAAACAACCCCCTGGGAAATGGATGACGAATGCCAGGCTCACCCACTACCAGGGGCTCTTGTTGGATTCCCCTCGGATCACATTCACAGATCCCGTAATCCTGAACCCTGCCACCTTGTTGCCTAACCCGGAACTGCAGACACCTGTCCATAACTGCAAAGAATTCCTCTCCGAAGTTACACAGGTACGGGCTGACCTAAAGGATACCCCCCTGTCCGGCTGCAAATTAAACTGGTACACGGATGGAAGCAGTTTTTTCCAAGATGGAGCCCGAAGGGCAGGGGCAGCTGTAGTCGACCAAGAAGGAAATACGGTATGGAGCAGCGCCCTCCCACCCGGAACATCAGCCCAAAAAGCGGAATTAATTGCCTTGGCAGAGGCCCTGGAGAGGGCAAAAGGAAAGCGAGTCAATATCTACACCGATAGCCGCTATGCTTTCGGTACCATCCATGTCCACGGGGCCATCTATCGCGAAAGAGGATTCCGCACAGCAGAAGGAAAACATCTAAAGAACCTAGCCGAAGTCCAGCGTCTATTAATGGCAGTGGAAAAACCGAAGGCAGTGGCAGTGATGTATGTCCCAGGCCACCAGTCTGCCAAGACGCCGGAAGCTGTCGGTAACAACAGAGCAGATCAAGAAGCAAAGAGAGTAGCAATGGTGAGTCCTCCCATGGAGACAGGGCAACCTTCCACGGTTGCGGCGATAGACGTGCCGGTCCCAGAGCTCCCTCCGCTACCCCCCCGACCAGAATACTCCACAGAGGATTTCACTTGGATGAGAGCCCACTCCCCCTTTAGAGAAGGGGAAGACGGATGGAAAAGCGACTTGGAAGGCAAGTTAATTCTGCCTGAAAAACTCGGACGATTCCTGTTGGCTAACTTACATAAGTCCACCCATTTGGGGCGGAGAAAATTACTAGACTTGTTGACATCTGCGCAGCTCCGATTTCCGAACCAGACCATAGCAGTCCGCCAAATTGTGGAAGATTGTGCCAGCTGCACAATCATGAAACCAGGACGAAGGGAGGGGCACCATACAGGTACTCGGGAACGGGGGAGGGCTCCGGGAAGAAGTTGGGAAGTGGATTTTACTGAGGTAAAACCGGGAAAGTTTGGGTACAAATATTTGCTGGTATTCATAGATACCTTTTCAGGCTGGGTGGAGGCTTTTCCTACAAAGAAGGAGACGAGTCAGGTAGTGGCAAAGGCTTTGCTAGAGGAAATCATACCCAGATATGGGGTGCCCGAGGCAATTGGGTCAGATAACGGTCCGGCTTTTGTTAGTAAGGTCCTGCAGGGACTAGCCCAGACTATGGGGGCCAATTGGAAGCTACATTGTGAATATAACCCCCAGAGCTCAGGGCAAGTAGAAAGGATGAATAGGACACTAAAGGAGACTTTAGCCAAATTGGCCCTGGAGACTGGCGGTGATTGGGTGACGCTCCTTCCCTTGGCCATCTTCCGAGTCCGGAACTCCCCCTATGTCCATGGGCTAACTCCCTTTGAGATCCTGTATGGGGCTCCACCCCCCATCATTCAGAGGACCTTAAGCCCAGAACTAGGTGATCTGGCCCCAAATTACCTGACCATGTTGCAGGCTTTAGCTAAAGTGCAACAACGGATTTGGCCCTTAATTCAAGCATACCACGCTGTTAAGAGGGACCCGGCTCCGGAACATGGCATAGTCCCGGGTGACATGGTATGGGTTAAAAGGCATCAGTCCAAAACCCTAGAGCCTAGATGGAAAGGACCTTATGTTGTACTGTTTACTACCCCTACCGCCCTCAAGGTTGATGGCATCGGACCTTGGATCCACCACTCCCACGTGCGTCGAGCCAATCATCAAAAACAAGAAGGGGTCAAGGAGTGGACTGTACGGCGGCACCCAGACAACCCATTAAAGCTAAAGCTTTTGTGGCCCCGGGAACATGCAGAGCCTTCAGGAGCAGCCACGGATGGGGTGGCTGATCGCTCTGATCTTGCTCAATGCCCAGAGCGGGAGCCTCGCAGAAACCAACCCTCACCAGCCCTATAAGCAAACCTGGATACTCACCGATGGGGAGACTCATACCACCCTCAACGAGACTACTCGCACTGCCCCCATAGGAACTTGGTGGCCGGAGCTTCAGTTCTGCTTCAGAGACATCAATCCTGCCTACAAGTCTACTGCCCCGGAGTCAGCCCGACGTTATGGGTTTTATGCCTGCCCCGGCCACAAAAAGAACCAGGAATGTGGGGGGATACAATACTCCTTCTGTAGGTCATGGGCATGTGTCACATCCAATGATAGTGAATGGAAATGGGGGATATCAAAATCAGACCTAGTCAAATTTGCCTTTGTAAATGGGATATTAAGGGGGCACAGAATTCCAATACCCACCCATAAATGCCAGCCCACGGATCTAGATAGAATCAAGGTCACTTTCACTGAAACTGGCAAGAAGGACACCCCTGGGTGGATACAAGGTAAGGTATGGGGACTTGTATTTTATAAATATGGTGGACATGCTGGCTCGACCATAGTGGTCAGATTAAAAATTGAGCCCATAGGGCCACCGTCCACAGCAGTAGGCCCCAATAAGGTACTTAGGCCGCCCAATGTAAAGCCATCTCCCCAACCTTCCACAACTCACCACCTTCCCTCTACCATAGCTTGGGCTAATGTTACAACTCCAAGACCATCAGAAACCAGCCCTCCCCTGGTGAGGCCCAGTCTCATGACCGCATCTAAAGACCCCCTCTGGGAGCTAGTGGGTGCTGCCTTCCTGACGTTAAACCACACCAACCCTAACATGACTAACTCCTGTTGGTTATGTTATGATGTGAGGCCCCCATTCTATGAGGCAATAGGGCTAAACACCACTCACGATACCTCATCTGAGGAAAACCCTAGTCAATGTTCCTGGGGAGACCGTAAGAGAGGTCTGACCATACAGCAGGTAAACGGCCAAGGAACCTGCTTAGGAAAAGTGCCAAAGAACAGACGGGACTTATGTACTGTTATTAACGCCAGTTCTACCTGGGGAAATGCTATTAAATGGGTAATTCCAAAGGACAATGGGTGGTGGCTATGCTCGCGGTCCGGACTCACCCCATGCCTATCAACTAAGGTGTTTAACAGCTCTAAAGAATTCTGTGTTATAGTGGTTGTGCTGCCCCGCATCCTCTATCATTCGGAGGAAAGTCTATATTCATACTGGAATATAGGAACAGGTGAGAGAAAGAAGAGAGAGCCTATTTCTACACTAACCATTGCTACCCTACTTAGCCTAGGGGTGGCTGGGGCAGGGACCGGCATAGCCTCCCTGGCTACTCAACATAAAGGGATGTCTTCGCTGCGCGCAGCCATAGATGAAGATATAGAGAGAATAGAAACCTCCATTAGCCACCTAGAAAAATCCCTCACTTCCCTGTCTGAGGTAGTACTTCAAAACCGACGAGGTCTGGACTTGTTGTTCCTCCAAAAAGGGGGACTATGCGTTGCTCTAGGGGAAGAATGTTGTTTTTACGCTGACCATACCGGAGTTGTTCGTGACTCCATGTCTAAACTCCGAAAGAGCCTGGAACAAAGAAAACGAGAAAAAGAGGCAGGGGAAAGCTGGTTCGAGTCTTGGTTTAACCAGTCCCCATGGTTGGCTACCCTTTTATCTGCACTGGCAGGGCCAATAATAATCATCCTATTACTTGTTACCATAGGACCCTGGATTCTAAACCGACTTATGACTTTTGTCAAAAGTCGAATTAATACTATCCAACTTCTGGTCCTCCGCCAACAATATCAGGCTCTTCATCCTCTCGAGGATGATTCCTCAATTTAGGCCATAAGAAAGGGGGGAATGAAAGGAATATGAGGTCTCAGCGGGCCCCAACCCCCTTGTTGGAGAAACCAGTACCAAACATCCCATGTAGATAAGATAAGCAATGAGGCAGGGCTCAGTTAGGGCATATAGAATGTGAGGAATGCAAGATGTGAGATACGAGCAAGATGTGAGATACGAGCAAGATGTGAGGTACGAGCAAGATGTGAAGTACGTGCAGGATGTGCTCTGCCTGCTTGTCTAATGTTGATAACAAAAATATGCACGCCACTGCAGTCTATATAAGATTTCCCCCTAAGAGGCTCAGGGTCTTGCTTTCCTAACCGGTCCTGCGTGTCCGTGTGGGAGCTCGACCCTGGCTAGCCAGTCCAATAAACTCTGCTTTGTTGATTGCATTCACGCCTGGCTCTCTGTCTCTCGGGGGAATAGGATTCCGGGTCCTAACACTCATGACATATTATCATTAAATCACCAAGCACAGAGAGTAGAGAGTAGAGAGTAGAGAAAGAATATTAAAGTCTGTAAGAGAGAAAAAGCAAAAAACATACAAAGGTAAACACATAAAAATGTTAGGATTTCTCAACAGAAATCTTAAATGTAAGAAGAGCATGGAGTGAGGTATTCTGGGCACTGAATGAAAATAACTTCAACCCTAATATACCCTACCCAGCAAAACTATCATTCAAAATAGATGGAGCAATAAAAGTCTTCCATGATAAGCAGAAACTAAAACAATATATAACCACAAAGCCACCACTACAAAAGATTCTTCAAGGCATCTTGCACACAGAAAATGAAAGCGAACAAAACCATGAAAGGAGAGGCAGTACCAAACTACAGGAGAAGAAAAGACAAGAAAGTAGAGAGTAGCATTGATTCAGCTGCATACAAGCACTGGCTTAGGGTGAAAGACTGGAAGATTTACAAAACCAATGGCCCCTAAAAACAAGCAAGAGTAGAAATACTTATCTCAGACAAAGTATACTTCAAACCTACATTGATCAAACAAGATAAAGAAGGACATTCCATACTAATAAAAGGGAAAATACACAAAAAGAAAATACAATTATCAACCTGTATGCACCCAACATCAATGCACCCAATTTCATCAAATATACTCTGAGGACCTAAAAACATATATAGACTCCAACACAGTGGTAGTGGGAGACTTTAATACACTCTATCACCAATAGATAGGTGATAAAAAAAAATCAATAAAGAAATCCTAGATCAAAATAATAAATAGATCAAATGGACCTACCTGATGTCTACAGAATATTTCCTCCAACTTCTGCACAATATACATTCTTCTAAGCAGCCCATGGAAACTACTGCAAAACTGATCATATCATAGGGCACAAAGCAAGCCTCAGCAAATAAAAAATGAAAATGAAAAATAAAAACAATCCCATGCATTCTGTCTGACCACAGTGCATTAAAACTAGAAATCAACAACAAAAACAGCAGTAGAAAACATGGAAACAATTGGAGGCTGAACAGCACATTACTCAATAATCACTGGGTCATTGACAAAATAAAAGAGGAAATTAAGAGGTTCCTTGAAGTTAATGAAAATGAAAACATGACCTATCAGAACCTATGAGACACAGAAAAGGCAGACCTAAGAGGAAAGTTTATAGCCATGAGTGTATATATTAAGAGGACAGAAAGATCTCAAATAAATGACCTAATGCTACTTCCCAAACTCCTAGAAAAACAAGAACAAGCAAAACCCAAATCAAGCAGAAGGAGAGCTAATTAAAATAAGCACCAAAATTAATGAAATAGAAAATAAAAAGACCATACAAAGAATCAATGAAACAAAAATCTGGTTCTTTGGGAAAAAAAAGAAAAAACAAGATTGACAGAGCCCTGGCAAACCTGACTAAAATGAAGAGAGACAAAATCCAAATCAATAAAATCAAAAATGCCAAAGGGAAGATAACAACAAACACCACAGATATTCTAATAAACTTAAAAATCTTGAACAAATGGACAGATTTCTAGATACTTATGACCATCCAAAATTGAACCAAGAGGATATTAATCACCAGAACAGATCTATAACACAAAATGAAATTGAAGCAGCAATAGTCTCCCAAAAAAAAAAAGTCCAGGACCTGATAGATTCTTAGCTGAATCCTATCAGACCTTTAAAGAAGAAATACTAACAAATGACCTTCAACTTTTCCATGAAATTGAAATAGAAAGGGAAGGAACACCACCTTATTCATTTTATGAAGCCAGTTTTACACTCATCCCCAAATCAGACAAATTCACCTCAAAAAAGGAGAGCTATAGGACAATTTCTTTAATGAACATCCATGCAAAAATTCTTAATAAAATAATGGCAAACCAAATCCAACAACACATCAGAAAGATCATGAACCATGACCAAATCGGCTTCATGCCAGGAATGCAGGGGTGCTTCAAAATACGCAAATCTATAAATGTAATACAGCACATCAATAAAAGCAAAGACAAAAACTACTTAATTATCTCCATAGATGCAGATAAAGCCTTTGACAAGATCCGACACCACTTCATGATAAAAGTTTTAAGAAAACTAGAAATAGATGGAATGTACCTCAACACTGTAAAGGCTATATATGACAGACCTGCAGCTAACATCATACTTAATGGAGGAAAACTGAAACCATTTTCCCTAAAATCAGGAATGAGACAATGGTGCCTACTATCCTTACTCCTATTCAACATAATCCTGGAAATCCTAGCCAGGGCAATTAGGCAAGAAGAAGAAATAAAAGAAATAAAAATAGGTAAAGAAACTGACAAAATATCCCTATTTGAAAATGGTATGATCCTATATCTTAAAAACCCAAAAAACTCTACCCAAAAACTCCTGGACACCCCTAAACTACAGCAAGGTAGCAGGATACAAAATCAACTTAAAAAAATCATTGCCGTTTCTATACAACAACAATGAACAAATTCGAAAGAATATTTGGAGACAATTTCATTTATAACAGCCTTAAAAAAAATCAAATACCTAGGAGTAAACTTGACAAAGGATGCAAATGACCTCTACAAGGACAACTACAAACCCCTGAAGAAAGAGATCAAGGAAGACTACAGAAGGTGGAAAGATCTCCTGTGCTCATGGATTGTTAGAATCAACATAGTAAAAATGGTATACTACCAAAAGCAATCTACATGTTTAATGCAATTCCCATCAAAATCCCAATGACTTTCATCACAGAGATTGAAAAATCTACCCTAAAGTTCATTTGGAAACACAAGAGACCGTGAATAGCCAAGGCAATACTCAGAAAAAGAGCAATGCTGGAGATATCACAATACCTGACTTCAAACTATACTACAGAGCCATAGCAATAAAAACAGCATGGTACTGGCACAAAAGAGGTAAAAGTCCAGTGCAACAGAATAGAGGACCCGGATATGAATCCACACAAGGTATGCCCACTTTCTTTTTGACAAAGGCACCAAATACATATTATGGACAAAGACAGCCTTTTCAACAAATGTTGCTGGGAAAAATGATTATCTGACTGCAAAAAACTGAAACTAGATCCCCATGTTTATCACCCTATACTATTATCAACTCAAAATGGATCAAGGACCTTAATATCAGACCCAAAAGTCTGAAGTTAGTACTGGAAAGAGCAGGTAATACCCTGGAAGTAATAAGTATAGGCAAGGACTTCCTCAACAGGACCCCAGCAGCTCAGCAACTAAGGGAAAGAATGGACAAATGGGACTACATAAAATTAAAAGTTTCCGCACAAAAAAAGAAATGGTCTCTAAACTGAAGAGACCACCCACAGAATGGGAGAAAATATTTTCTAGTTATATATCAGATGGAGGACTGATAACCAGAATATACAGGGAATGCAAAAAACTACACTTTCCCAAAATCAATGAACCAATAAATAAATGGGCAACTGAACTAAACAGAACTTTCTCAAAAGAAGAAATTCAAATGGTCAAAAAACAGAAGAAAAAATACTCACAATCTCTAAACATAAAGGAAATGCAAATGAAAACCACACTAAGATTCCAAATCACCCTTGTTAGAATAGCTATAATTAAAAAGACCACCAATAACAGGTGTTGGTGAGAATGTGGGGAGAAAGGAACCCTTATACACTGCTGGTAGAAATTTAAGGTAGTGCAACCAATTTGGAAAAAAATATGGAGGCTTCTTAAAAATCTAAACATAGATCTGCCACATGATCCAGCAATACCACTCCTAGGGATATACCCAAAGGAATGCGACTCAGTTTACTCCAGAGGCACCTGCACACCCATGTTTATTGTGGCACTATTCACAATTGTCAAATCATGGAAACAGCCAATATGCCCCACTAGTGACGAATGGATTAAGAAAATGTGGTACTTATACACAATGGACTTTAACTCAGCCATGAAGAAGAATGAAAACTTATCATTCTCAAGTAGATGGATGAAACTGAAGAACAACATTCAGAACAAGGTTAGCCAGGATCAGAAGACCAAAAATCATATGTTCTCCCTCACATGTGGTTTAGATCTAGGGCAAATACTGTAATGTGGTTGGACTTGGGTCCTATGCTAAGGGGAGAGCACATACAGGAGTTATGGGGATAGATAGGAAACCCAAAATTGATGTCCCCACTGCAGAGGAACTAATACAGTATCCTTAAAGCAACAGAGGTCAATATGGAAGGTTTTTGGGAACTAGTGAAAAGGTCAGGTAGAGATGAATCTGTCCAGGTTGTAATATACTTGTTCATCAAAGCAATTCTAGGAATATCTCTGCATGGCTCTCCTCATATCCACTAGCAAAAACACTTTGTCTTTCTTATTATTGCTTATGTCTTCTCTTCTCAATAATTGGAGAAAAGGGCAGAACAGGTTTTGCCTGTAAGCCTGGGAGGATGGAGGGAAAAGGAGCGATTGGGTGTAGGTTGGAGAAATGGCCCAATGTATGCACAGATGAATAAAGGAAAAAATAAAAAAATAAAAAGAAGGATTTTCGTTTTCTGGGGTTCTTATCTTTAAGTGGAAACTGGACTATGGGACTCCACCTCCAACAGAGGGCATATTCCATCTCCTCTTGAGTGACTGTGCTCTTTGTTTATATGTTGAATTAATAGTTGGCAGACCCAGTCCTCAGCAGACCTAAATAAGGCTTTCAAAAAACCGAAAGCCTTAAGATGAGTTCTTGGGTCCAGATAAAACAAAATTTTTTGACCATTCTTTGTTTCTTTTTCCCTTTAGTATGGGGCTATCATCCCAATATCTTAATATCCTTCCTAGGGCTTTCAGAGGATATTTTATCCCGGACATTTATTTGTTGGACTCCCTCTTTGCTGCCTTTATTTCCTGTTTCCCCCTTCTATTCAACTGTGCTCTATCAGGAGCTCAAACACTTGAGGTTTCTTGCACTCTGAATCAATTTTGCTTTGTCCATCCCAGTCTGCATCCCTAGTGGAAGCTTGAGGTACCTCTTGGTAGACAGTCTTATCCTGACCTGGATGAGATTTAAGAATCTAATTCCGCCTTAAACAATATGAGGTCACCTTGGTACTGTGGATCAGGATTCCACTTTCCCTTTGACTTCATTTTCCTTTCATATCACCTGATATATCTCATTCGCACATCACACAGACTACAATATCCTGACCATCAAGACATAACTTGATCACTGTGGTGTTTCTTGTCTTGGTTTATGCATAAAACTTACATGGTTACCTCAGTCCCTGTTTCACAGCTCTTTTATTCTTTTTGTCAAAAAATTCTGGAGTCGAGATAATTCATACATACAGAAAGTTGTCATTATCTGCTGAACCTCAGGGTCACCATAACCAGGCAAAAGGATGAATCTCCCTGGTGAAGAGCTTGGGCCCCTCTTCCTAGACAGAATGTAAAGTCCTGGGAAAATCCCCAAATTGTTGGAATTAAAGACCCTCCAATGCCGAAAACAGACTCACGAGAGACAGACAAAATCTTGACAAGCCAATTTCTTTTGATCAAAAGGATGCAAACACATGTTCACTCCAGCCGAGTGGACATGAAAGCACAAAATGGTCGACAGTGACTTCTCTTCGTATTCCTGATGCAATTGTACCTCCCCTTACCTAGGATTTGTCCAGATCAAAGATTCACAATCTCTCTCGATTGGCTAAAATGCTCAGGGGATAGCTTAGGACACGTAATTTGGTCAGCAATTTTTTCAGGCAGTGGGGCTGTATAAGAATCTGGAAGAAACAGGAACACTTTAAACAATGCAAGTCACCTATGATGTCAACCTGAGGAATTTTAAGTAACCTTAGAGGGTGACATATACTTTGATAGAAAAGATTGCTTTTTTTACAACTAGACAGATATTTGCTTTAGGATTAAATAGAGGAGGAAGAATTGCTTGCTGGGAGAGAGTGGAATGTATAATTATTAACAAGTCTTAGTCACAGGTGTGTTCAGGTGGTCATAGTCAGATGGGTACAGGTGGTCCAATTGTCCTTTATCTCAGAATTGATCAGCTGGGGCCTTCTTACAATAGGAGAATCCTTGCTATAAACTCTCTGTTGTTCCTTTCCTTGGGAGTAGTCTCACTTAAAAAGATGTTATCAGATCAGTCCAGTCCTTCTTGGTGTCCAAGGTGACTGCAAAGTGACTGCAAGAGAGAATGCCTCTGAACAAAGGAGGCAGATACAACATGGAGCTGGGATGTTAAGCTTTTCTCCTGCTTTTGGTTAATTCATGGGTCCAAGTAAAGAATCAGAGCTTTTTAATAAAAGCAGATTCTAAGTATCTATTACATGCTTGACACCACATGTCTTAAAAAATATAGTACTTGACATACTCAAAATTCATTTTTAGGGGAATATGAAATGTACCTCAAACAAGAAATAGTCATTTATAAGAATAGTGACAATTATTCAATCATTGATCTGGTTTCACTTACAAATAATCATTTTTAATGAATCATAGTATATATATATATATAGATATATGTGTATTTTATGATTATTTTATTAAAGTGTAACACATATACAAATGAATGTACAATTAAACTTTAAACTCACCACTTCACTCCAAGATACTAAAAGGTGATGAAAATAATTAGGGGACATGAATGTAAAAGAGGGAAGATCTGAGGAGGAGATCAGTGGCAGTGGAGAGGAGGAAAGGAAAGTATATTGAGGGGTGAAGAGTCTCTAAGTATATTGTATATACATATATATATGTATATTCACACACATATATATTTATGTGTATGTACACAAACACACATATATGTATAAGATAGCATAATAAAACTGATTAAACCCTGAAAAGCGGGAGAGGAAAAAGGGGAGTAAAGGAATATAATGGAGGTTGTGAACTTCTTCACAGTATATTGTATACATGTGTGAATTCTTATAATTAAATCCCCTCATATTATCAATGTGTGCTAATTAAAAAGTAAAATAAAATTAAAAAAGGAATTACATTTTCAACAAAACAAAAGCTCACCTTCTTATTTATTACATCTCAATAGCTAATTAATATACCAACTCCTATTATCATGTATTCATTTTGATGCATTTAACCATATATAAGTTAAATCAAAAAAATTAAACATGCTTTTGTGTTTCAGTCACCATTCTGTGACCCTCATTTCTCTCTCCAACTCACTGCAAGAACATATAAAATGATGCAACTTTGATGGACATTTGACCTTCATTTCTGTTAATGATGTGAGGAGGTTATTAATATATCTTTACATCTCTTTATTTTCATAATACTTTTTTCCTATTTCCTAACACTTGTTTTTCTTTTGATAATATTCAATGTGAATATATATATCATTGATTTTTCAGCCTTTCATTTTTTCTGTGATGGCTATTTAAGGATATAATTTTTCCCCTAATCATTAAAATAGAAAAAAATTTAAAGAAGATCACTAAATTGGGCGAACTTAAGGTTATTTGCTTTGACAATGGTATAAAAATGATAGGCCTGCACTAAAAAGCAGACATTGAATTTTTATTTGAACTTTGAATTTTCATCTTTCAGAGGCTAGAGACATACAGTACAACTCTCCTACCTATGGTGCTGAATATACTACCAAGCTACAACTCCAGTCATCCCTGGACCACAGGGACAAGCATGCTCCACAATGCACAATGATCCTGGACTTAGGGAAACACTGATTTAACTTGTATTCTGCTCAGCATCACACTGCACACTACAACCCAGACTTCAAAACACCATTTCTGCTGAATGCATGCAACTTTTTCACCAGGGCAAAGTTAAAAAATTGAAAGTTAAATCCTCATTATTAATCATCTTACTGTGTTGCTAGGCTATAAAGTTTGGCAAGTAAGTTAAAATGCAAAAAATATTTTTTGTTTTGTTTTGCAGTACCAGGGTTTGAGCTCAGAGCCTACACTTTGAGCCACTCCAGCAGTCCTTTTTGTGTTAGGTATTTTTGAGATAGGGCCTCGTGAACTACTTACACAGGCTGGTTTTGAACCCCAATCCTACTGATCTCTGCCTCCTGAGGAGCTAAGATTACAGGCATGAGCTACAGGTGCCCAGCAATAAATGCATTTTTTCCTTTTATTTTCATCATGTGATAGGTTAAATCGTATATAACCCATGGATAATTCAAGGAGCATCTGTTCTTCACAGTCATCGCTCTGTATCTTCTGGAGACAAGTCCTAGGATGCCTTGCAAAAACCAAAATTTATGGATGTCCAAGTTCTTTATAGAAAAGGGCATATATTTTTAATACAACTTATGTGCAACCTTCTGTATACTTTAAATCATCTTTAGCTTACTTGTAACTCTTAATATAATGAAAATGCTTTGTAAATCACTATGAAACTGTGTTGTTTAGACAACAATGGCAAAACAAAAAGTCTGCACATGTTCACGTATAGATACATTTTTAAAAAAAATTTCTTTTCTTGAGGTAGTGAAAAAAGTTCTCACTACATATTCTGGGCTGGCCTTGAATTGTGAATTTCCTGTCTCTGTCTCCCAAGTGCTGGGATTATATGCTAATTTGTCACTCATAACTTTGATTTTTTTTTTTTTGACTTGTGGCTGGTTGAATCTGAGTGTGCATAAACTGAATCTTGATCTGCCAGCATGGATGTGATGATGTTATGTCTATTCCAATATAACCTCATAGCCTAGAGGTTTGTTGATGCCACATAAAGTCAAACTAAGTTTCTGACAAAAAAGAGCTGGAAAATCTAAGTAATTTTTTAAAGTCATGTTTATCATGCCTGAAGCAGTGTTTTAGGCCTACAATCCTAGCTATTTGGGAGGCAGAAATTGGGAGGATTACATTTTAAGACCAGCTAAGGCAAAACATTATTGAGATCATATTTCAACCAATAAAAAGCAGAACACAGTCCTGTGTACCTGTTACACACCTATGTGGAGAAGCACAAATAGGATGATCACAGTCCAGGTTATCCCAGGCAGAGTGAGTCCCTACCTCAAAAATAACTAAAGTAAATAGGTTTGGGGGCATGACTCAAGTGGTAGATCACCTGCCAAGTAAGCCTAACAAAAAGCCCTGAGATTAAACTTCAAGGCCAAAAGACATAGTTTATCTATTGAAGATTTAGAGATCTGCTAAAGTAGTCAGAATAGTAGAGGCCAAACTCATGCAGAGAAAGGAAAGAGAGTAGTACATAAGAGCTGGTGTTTCTCTCAGGACATTAAGGCTGTTGAGGTAAAGCTAAGAAGTAAACTGTTGTAAGAGAGCAAAGAAGTCAACAGAGATTTCCTAAAAGTCACAAGTTTTGAGTTACACAATTTGAATAAAGGATTACACCATGGTGGAGGGGGGAGGGGAAGGGCAAGGAAGGAACATGGTGATAAGGAAAAATTCAATTTGTGATTTGTTCTGGACCAAGTACAAAATACCAAAAATTAGACTGTGATAGAATTTAACATTAAAAAGTAGAAAATAATCCAAACATGTCTGAAAAATTCCGGGGTGAAAATGATTTTCTTGTCAGTTATCTATGCCAAGTGTAAGAAAAGAATAAAAATATTTTTGAGTAAATATTTAAAAGTGCATCTTGGCAGCATGATTCATTGGAAAATATTATATTCATTTATATTCAAGAAAGAAAAGAATAGAAGATCAACAAAACAAAGAAAATGCTACAAAACAATAAGAAAAGGAAATTACAGAATAGCTATTTGATAAAAGATCAGAGAGAAAACAACCTGCAGGGCAGGGAAACTGGAAGATTCCAGAAAGTATCCTTGTTGGGTGTCATAGAACAAATGTGTGGTTATGTTTTTTGGTACTTATGGGGTTTGAACTCTGGGCCTTGGGCTTGCAAGGCAGATGTGTGTTATGTGGAAATGTTTTGGTTAGCATGTGGGTAAACAGTAGTGCTTTGGGGAAATGAGTAATCATTACAAACAAAAGTAGCACAAAAACTCACCTGTGACATATATTATCTCCAAGAACAACAAATAATTTCACTTCGTGCTTCACTACATTGACTTAACTTTCATAATGTAAATTGTGATGATATCCTTAAAAATAATAACGTGACTACTGGGAGTATAGATCAACTTCCACTTTTCATTGCAGAGGTTTGTTAAAAAGGAAATTAATATTCATAAATTCATAAATAGTTCTGCAAATTAATGTGCATAGTAATAAAAAAGAAAAGTTGAATTTATTTGTGTCTGGGAAATGCTTTGACAATAAAGTAGAAAGAGAAAAGAAGTTTTTGCTTGGTAATTTATCTGTACATATTGTTTTAAAATAAAAATTATTTTAACCTAAAAATAAAGTTCAGGGAAGTACATCTTTACATTCACACAATAGTTTGCTTCCAAAATACTTATACACTTCTTTGATGAGCATTTCCTTAATAAATATTTTTACTGTTCAGAGAATAATAAAGGAAGAAAAATGGGTTTCCAAAAAGCCATACCTATAGTTTCTCAATTTTTTATTATTGTAACATTTGAGAAAATAATTACAAATAGGTAAAAAGGTAAATTTTACATTATATATACTATCACAATAAAAATTGAATAAAAGAATATAATTAGAAAGGAACAAAAGTGATTTGAGACGTATATATTCCCTTTAAACTTGCTTTCTATGATGAAACATGTACATTTTATTAATACTTATACAAATCATAAGGAATTATTTTCATATTTTGTGATGATAGTCACTAAAAGTGTATATCTCTTCACAACGACTAGCTATTAAATGTTTATGAAGTGACAATATTAAACAACCTGAATAATTCAACTATTCAAAATTGAGGAACATTCTGTTAGCATTACTAGCGATTAATAATCAGTGCTTTCACTTAATTCAGTAAATATATGATAAACACATATAGATATGCCAATGCATAAATTAAGAGTATGAAAATACTAAAATTAATGAAAGTTTATGTAGAGATAAATAGATAAATACTATTTTTCTAAACCATTGTGTCTGTAGTGATTACTAAGAAAATGGAATCACTGTAATGTCTTCAAAGATGATTGCATTTATAAAACTGCTTGCTAGATGCAGAGCTAGAGAAATTAGGGAGCCTTCCCTGGTCACTTCTCTAATTATCCTACGTGGCAAGTCTAACCTTAGAGTTATGTATAATCAGTAGGGAAAGACAACGTATCAAAGGTAACAAACCATGCCTACCTTCTTCCGGATAATCTTTTCTGAGTTCATGACAAACATATGTGACTTTAGATGTGAAAGCAGTATCTATTTATTTATTTTTTCCTAAGAGTCTCTGTTGCTTTGCCAATTAATGGAGCATATAGGTTCTTCTCTGACCAGCCATGGACAGAGAATCAAGCCAATTATTGACCACTGTGCCCTGAGAGGTGACAACTGCATCTGGATATTAGAGAAAATTAGAAGTAGGATGCATCCTGTGACATTCCCTATTGAACTTTTGACTTGGGGAGTTACAATGCCTGTGCCCTGCTTAATGGGTTTGAAGTTTTAGTCCAGCAGAGATATAGAGGCATCCTGTGGTCAGTTGAACGGACTCGTGCTGCTCTCTTTGTGCTGGAAATCTTTTCATTTCTTCGCAGTACTATTTCTCTTCACGAAGGGAAACAATCAAAACTGGAGAAGTCAGTTCCTATTCAAGAGCATTAACACATAAAATGGACATTTATACCATTTTGCTCATTTTATTCCATTTTTATATAATTCATAATATGATAAGAGCTCCTGGTTTAAAGAATATTTGTCAGAATTGTAAGCTTGGGAGCTAAACAATTACATTATATTTTCTTACTATGTGGAGATACAATCTATCTTAATTAAAAGATTTTATGATATCCACAGATATGAATCTGAAATTTTGTGTAAGATAATCAGAGAAATAATCTGGCTCTTTTGAATTATAATAGACTTTCCTTTGTGATAAAATAGACTATGAAACTTGTAAAAAGACTGGAGTCCTGTCACTTTGGTTTTAAATAGGAAGGGCTTTTGGCTAAATAACATTTATTCATACGTTGTTTTATCAGACACCAAATTGTGTCTAATATAAGCTCTCAATTAACTTAAAGGAAAATTGGACAGATAAATAAGAGAGTTAAGCTAGAAGCACATTGTGATTCCATTCTTGTTTTTTCCTTTGTTAATTAACATAGTAAAAAAAAGAAGAAAGTTCTTTTACAAATGTTAAAATTCAGAATAGGAACTATTCCTGTTTCTGCATGGGGTTGGCATTGCCAGTTCTTTGCCTATTTTTACAAGCTTAAACCACCTCAGATGCTCTTTTGTGGAAAGATGCATGCATTGATTTACTCAGGCAATTTCCTTGACTATTTGCCTAATAGGTAGCAAATCCTTTAGACTCTACATTTGATCACAATTCAGGTCTACTGCGACCTTCAACAACATTCGTATTGCATTAATTAATTATAAGAATTTTGTGATCATATACAAAATACACATTCTTAATTTTAATTAATCAACTCTCAGAAAATGTAATCTGAGATGTTTTGAACTTTAGAATTTATTTAAAATTTTATAGTGGACAAAACAATCTACAAAAACTTGAGAAGAAAACAAAGAAAGAAACAAACAAACATAACACTAGAAAGAGCCAAATGGAAGCTGTTTCATATTGTCAAACACAGCTTTGTGCATTGCACAATGTCTGCTGCCCCCTGATACTGGTTAAAGTCAGCCATAAATGCCAGCTGGTATTCAAGAAAGGTCAACTTAGACAATGTTGACCAAAAGAGCATCATTTGACTAATTAGATATTATTAATCAATTTCGGTTTATTCTCTGGCCACACATTACATTTCTTCCCCATACTTTCTACACTCATGAGTCTCAAGTCTGAGTTACAGGACCAGGTTCAGATGAGGAGACTTAGTAGTCCTCCTTGAATACAATGTGTATTAATCTGAAGTCCTCAACTTCCAAGAGAGATCAGTATAAACTGATCAAACACATAAATATGGATACTCTCATGTAAAAGGGAGAAAAGAGATAAAAGCAATCACTTGTCAGTCAGTAGCAATTCTGAAATCTGGCTGGGTACATGTTGACATTTTCTGAATTAGTGCCCAATCTTACAGGCTAGGCATGTTCTCCTTGAATGTTGGCCATAATCTCTTGGCTTTGGACTCTACTCTTTGTGTTAGCTATCATTTAACATATAACAAGTTAATATTTGCAACTGAGTAATTTTGTAATCCTTTTTCTTGTCCACAGTTGCTTGAGGATTCAACGTATGTTTAAATTTTGTACTTCTATTTTACCTTTTTAGTCCTAGTAGTTGTATTTTCAACAATATATCCATAAATACTCTGTTAATTTTCTAAAAGTCTCACTGGAGCTTTTTATTATGGGATTCTTAGAAACTTTATGAATTGCAGGAGACATGAGGCACTGGTCTGTTCTGTATCCGAATGGTTTATGAGAAAACATCTGAAATTTTTCTGAGGCCTTAGCTACGATCTAGATTCATACTCTCAGTTCTATTTGCTTATCTTAGGCGTTTTTCTTTTCTTGAACTCAGAGTCTTGTGCTTGCTAGTCAGTGCTCTACAACTTTATCCATGCCCCCACTCATGTTTTACTGACAACAAACCAAGTGGGATATAGAAACTTTTTAAATTTTATATAGTTAATTTTTAAAATATTTTCATTGTCTTATAATAGTTATATATGGGGATACATTATAACATTTACATATGTACTTACAATATATTTTAATTTAATAGATTTCATCCATCTCCCATTCTCCCCTTCTTAGAACAAGTTTCATTTTTTCATTCTTTTATTTTCATACATGAAAACAAAATACATCAGCCAAATCACCCTTCTTTACTCTCTTCTTATGCTCTCCCCCTGTCACTGATGCCCATCCCTAGAAAGGATCTGCTCTACTTTCCTGTTCTCCATATTTTTAAGTGTATATTGATAATTCAAAGAAGTTTTGCCCTGCTATTTCAGGAATCTATATCTATATCTATATCTATATTTATATAGATATATATCATAATTAATCAGATGAGTCCCCCATTACTTACTTTCTCTATCATTCTGCTCTCTTATTACTCAATAGTTTATAATGCATTGACTTGTATTATATTCATACAAACAGATGCAATATTTCAATATTTTTCACTCTCTAACATTCTCTTTCCTTCTCCCACTTCCCACAGACTCCTCAGACAAACTCAATAATACAACTATGTTCTCTGTCTTTCTATTTCTGTTGCTCTCTTTATATGTATGTGTGTGTGTTTTTGTGGGTATAAGATCACGTATGTATTTATATTTACATTTACCTTATAGGTCTAGCTTCCACATATGAGTGAAAACATGTGATCTTTGACCTTTTGAGCCAGGCTTACTTCACTTAACATGATGTTCTCCAGTTTCATCCATTTACTTGCAAACAAGTTAATTCCATTCTTCTGTATGGCTGGATAATACTCTATTGTGTATAAATACCACATTTTCTTAATATGTTCACCAGTTGTGGGGCATCTTAACTGTTTCTAAAGCTTGTCTACTGTGAATAGTGTTGCAATAAACACCAGTGTGCAAGTGGCTCTATTGTGTCCTAATGCACATTCCTTCGAGTTTATCCCTGAAGTGGTATCATTGAATTGAATGGCAGTTAAATTTTTATTTTTTGGAGGGACTTGCACATTGCTTTCCATAGCAGTTTCACTAATTTACATTCCCACCTTCAGTGTTGAAGTTTTCTTTTTTCCCTGAATCCTCACCAGCACTTTTTGTGTATGTTATTGATGGTATCCATTCTAAATGGAAATCACTTCTTAATTTGGAAATCATACATGATTGGAGATTTTAAGAATAAGAAATAGCTTTAGTTTTGAGTTCACTTAAATTTTGGTTCTGATATATACATGCACAGTATACTTAACTTTAAATTGTTTTTCTCTGAAATAATCTTGCCAGGGCTAATAGATATAATATCAACTTATCTCTCAGAAGATACTAATAATCTATTTGTTATTTCAACAATAAGTTATTATGAAAGACACTTATGCATACAGGTAGATACGCACCTAGTTTGCCCACTCTAATTTTGAGTCTATTTTCTTCAAACCCAGTTTGGTTTCCTTGTTTCAGTGTTGTCAGTTTCCTGACATATTTTGTAATTCAAAATATTCTTGATTTTCAGTTTAAGTTTTTTAAAGAAAAATCACTGCTCCCTTGGCAGAAAATTGTGCTTTAAAGTGCCTGATCCCAATTGGGAATTCACAGCAAGAAGATGTGCATATTTGTATTAATTTATTTATGAAGATTTAATTTGGAAGAAGCTGGTATTTTGATAATCATAAAAGTCAAATCTACTTAAGACTCTATCTTAATCCTGGCACTAGTGGCTCACACCTATAATGCTGGCTACTCAGGAGGCTGAGATTGGTAGGGTTATGGTTTAAGGCCAGACCATGCAATAGTTTGTGATACTCCATCTCCAAAATAACCAGGGCAAAATGAACCGGACATGCGTCTCAGGTCTTCAGCTTCTACTTTGCAAATGTGAAGCCTTGAATTCAAACTGTAGTCTCACACACACACATGCACATATACACAAGAATATACCCTAATTCTTTCTCAGACATGAACATTAATGCTTCAGCATTTAGAACAATAACTGTTTAATTACCACGCTAGTCTCAGAGTACATGTCTAAATGTATGAGCCAGGTAATTTCCAAATAAGGGCTTGACATACTGTATCAACTTTTTAAAAGTGAACTGATTGTGTTATTAGTACTAGCACTTCTTAGCCTGATCTGGGTTCCTTCCTCATGTCTTCCATCTAAAGTCACTTTTCTGTTGATTCTGTTTCATGTCTAAAACCACAGAGGATTTTTCATGTTTTTTTTTCACAAATTTATGTACTAAGGTACATTAAACAAGAGACCAAGTCTGAAAAATGCCTGAGCAGACAAAGCTTGTTGAGGCCTCATAAGTTACCTTAACATTGCTTTATTTGCAGACATAAAAAAAAGTAAACATGAGTTATTTCTTCTAAACCCAGCTTAAAGCTTAAAATGAAGCTTTAAGTTTAGCAATCTGGAGCTGCCATTTTGTATGCAGTTATAGAACTAAGAATTTTCCAACAGTATGAAACAAATAAGGAAACTCTTCACTTAGAAAGAAAACATTTGCTTCTGTTTGTTTTTTGTTGTTCTTGTTGTGTTGTTGCTAAAGTGATTTTATTTCTCACCCCCATCCCCTTCGCTTCCAGGCAGACCTGTTTTTCCCTTTTCTCTAATTTTGTTGAAGAGTAGACATAAGCAATAATAAGAAAGACATACTGTTTTTGTTGAGATAAGAATAGCTATCCAGAGAGATTCCGAGCATTGCTTCCATGCACAAGTGTATTACAAGCCGAATTGATTCATCTCTTCCAGATCTCTTCACTACTTCCCGGTCACCTTCCCATATTGACTTCTGTCAGTTTAAGGTTACTGTTTTGCAGTGGGGACAGCAAACCCTTTCAAGTTTGGGTTTTTTTGTACCTATCCCCATTCCTCCCATATGTGCTCTCCCCTTAGCATGTGACCCAAGTCCAATAACATTACTGTATTTGCCCTAGATCTATAGTCCGCATATGAGGGGGAACATACGATTTTTCATCTTCTGAGGCTGGCTAACCTCAATCAAGATGATATTCTCCAATTTCATCCATTTACTTGTGAATGATAAGATTTTGTTCTTCTTTATGGCTGAGTAAAATTCCATTGTGTATAAATACCACATTTTCTTGATCCATTCGTCAGTAGTGGGGCATCTTGGTTGTTTCCATAACTTGGCTATTGTGAATAGTGCTGCAATAAACATGGGTGTGCAGGTGCCTCTGAAGTAACCTGATTCACATTCCTTTGGGTATATCCCCAGGAGTGGGATTGCTGGATCATATGGCAGATATTTATTTAGTAAGAAGCCTCCATATTGTTTTCCAAGTGGTGGGACTAGCTTGCATTCCCACCAACAGTGTATGAGGGTTCCTTTTTGATAATAGCTATTCCAATAGGGGTGAGGTGGAATCTTAGTGTGGGTTTGATTTGCATTTGCTTTATGGCCAGGGATGGTGAGCATTTTTTTCATATGTGTTTTGGCCATTTGAATTTCTTCTTTTGAAAAAGTTCTGTTTAGTTCAGTTGCCCAGTTCTTTATTGGTTCCTTGATTTTGGGAGAGTGTAGTTTTTTGAGCTCCCTGCATATTCTGGTTATCAGTCCTTCATTTGATGTATAGCTACAACATATTTTTTCCCTCTCTGTGGGTGGTTTCTTTAGTTTAGAGACCATTTCTTTTGTTGTGCAGAAACTTTTTAATTTTATGAATTCCCATTTGTCCATTCTTTCTCTTAGTTGCTGAGCTGCTGGGGTTCTATTGAGGAAGTCCTTTCCTATACCAATGGATTCCAGAGTATTCCCTGCTCTTTTCTGTATTAACTTCAGAGTTTTGGGTCTGATATTAAGGTCCTTGATCCATTTTGAATTTATACTAGTACAGGGTGATAAACAAGGATCTAGTTTCAGTTTTTTGCAGAAAAATAACCACTTTTCCCAACAATATTTGTTGAAGAGGCTCTGTCTTTTCTCCACTGTATGTTTTTGATGTCTTTGTCAAAAATAAGTTTGGCATAGCTGTGTAGATTCATATCTGGGTCTTCTATTCTGTTCCACTGGTCTTCATATCTGTTTTCATGCCAGTACCATGCTATTTTTTTGCAATTGCTTTGTAAATATAGTTTGAGGTCAGGTATTGTGATACCTCCAACATTGCTCTTTTTCTGAGTACTTTCTTGGGTATTCACAGTCTCTTGTGTTTCCAAATGAACTTTGGGGTAGATTTTTCAATCTCTGTGATGAATGTCATTGGGATTTTGATGGGAATTGCATTAAACATGTAGATTGCTTTTGGTAGTATAACCATTTTTACCATGTTGTTTCTACCAATCCATGAGCACAGGAGATCTTTCCACCTTTTGTAGTCTTCCTCAATGTTTTTCTTCAAGGGTTTGTACTTCTCCTTGTAGAGGTCATTCACATCCTTTGTTAAGTTTACTGCTAGGTATTTGACTTTCTTTTGAGGCTATTGTAAATGGAATTATGTTCATATGTTTTTTTCTCAGTTTTTTCATTGTTGGTGTATAGAAAAGCTTCTGCTTGTTTTTGTCTTATAGAAGCCTTCATCTTGTATTCCCTGGGCAGAGCCACTTATAATGTGGAGCTGCCAATTCACAAATTGCTATGTGCTCATATTAAGTCTTTGAAATTGAATTGTGACTCAGTTTATCTTTATTCTGCTTATTTTTTGGTGGGACTGGGGTTTGAACACAGTGTTTCATGTTTGCAAAGCAGGTGATCCAGTGCAAGTCTGATTCATACCTGCAAATGATTTCTTGGGGACGCCTGTTAAGTATAAAAGTTGCAGAGTAGAAATGGGAAGTGGAAGCTTCTGCATGTGACTCAGGTCTATTTCCTGAGAAGAGAAAGAGGAAGAATAGAATAGGTCTTACAAAGCCTTCAAGTCATGGGGGGTAAATTCAAGTATGACATATTTGATATATTATAAGAACTTTTGTAAATGCTACAATTTAACACCCCCAGCATAACAAACATTAAAATTTTTTTTTCTTAAATGTGCTGAGTAGCTCTAAGAAGTTTTGGTCATCTTAGGGAGTGGTCCAAAACAAGAAATGCCTGTGAGAGGAGTCTGCATTGGACAGGAAGTGTTTGATTCCAGTTCTAACATTGTTCAGAAGAATTGATCTGGAGCAACTAAGCAGCAGTGTGGCCTTCACATGAGTCTTACAATGAGTCCTAAAGGTTCAGCAACTGAAATTGTCAGCTAATTCTGCTCCACACAACAGCTACTCTGCAGTCAAGTTCCGAGCAGCATACTCCCACGTCTCTGCCCCAGTACAAAAATTCTTCAAAAGTTATAGACATGGTTTCCCAGCAGAGTTAAGTATTTATTTTATAGCTATCTTTTGTTACTCTTTGAAGGACAGGATAATAAACTTTAGATGTATCAGTTATGTCAAAATAATAAAATGAGGTAGAACTAACAATTCCCATGAACAGGTTATATACAATAAGGATTTTATCCCAATTAATGGCAGAAATTTAATTCTCATTTTTAAGAACCAATTTTTACATGTGGAAACCAACATTAAAAATTTTGAGGATGGAAAAATATTTTCAATGTCTCTCAGATAGGAGAAAGATGACATATTTGAAGTTGATAGTGTAGTATAGACTTTAAAGGAGGTAGTAATTCAAATAAAAACTGATGAAAACCATAGTTCCTTCTCCTCCATTCTAATGTGATTAATGAGTAAACATTTCTAGTCTATATTTACCATTACAAATACTGAATACAAAATTGCCTACTTTGGGTCACCATGTACACATTGCTAAAATATAGATAATGATGTTTAAGAAGTGTAAAATTAAGGTGCAAAATTATTTTGTATTTACTTATTCTCTGGGCTAATTTTTATTTCTTTCCTAAATTTTTTTTAAAATGGTGGCAATTTAAGAAGTTTAGCTGTTGTCAGGAAGCAAAATAGTACATGTGTTTTGGGAGGAAGGGTATTTTTTACATCACTGAAATTTAACTGTTGAGATGGCATTTTGCCCCTGTTACCACTTCTCTTTTTTTTTCACTGTTCTACTTAATACTTAAATTGCTTGACCTAGATATAAAATTTACATTTACACTTTCAAAATTGTAAGTTCCTGTTAAGCTTCATTTCCTTCTGCATATGCATGATAGCACTGCATTGTAAAAAGATGTTCCAAAATATATACATAAGTGTAGTTATATGACATTAATTAAAAAGAAACACTTGATTAACAAGATTTTAACAATCTCAACATATAACAATCTCATTCAAACATAAAATAATCCAAAATATAAAATAATCAAGGAACAAAGAACAAATCAATAATAATAGCTTAATACTTTTATTAATCAATTAAAGTGCTAGTAGAAAAGGCATATAAATGATAAACAAACATGTAGAGAATCTTTACGATTGAAGAACTGCAAATTCATATCAATACAGAAACATAAAATAAAGTAAAATTAAAGTTATAATTAAATATTAAATATCTTCTGTATAGAAATTTTTGTGATGCTCTGGTCAGACATCTAAGGGCTGACACACTCATCTTGCAGCTTCTGGGAACAAGTAGGACAATAATTATTTTACATGTGCATAAAAGGAATAACCCATTTTCTTAAATGGGTCAACTTAAAAAAGCTATTTAAGCTCTGCATCTTAAGATTCCATCTGTCTTTATTAGGTTCTTGACCTTGGCAGAATGTCTTTCAAGGTTTAGAATTCAATTTATTCTGAATCTTTGGCAATCAAAATTTTAAAATCAGGAAGGCAGGTCTAGGAACCTGTGAACTAGAAAAAGAAATATGATTCACCACTTACCATTTTTGAGGTGACCCAATGGAGACACTCTCCATTTCTGTAACATGGGAAAATGTACTTCTACATGTCATACATCTGCAAAGTTGAATACTTTTCTTGGGTGGAATTTTAAGAGTAACACTTAAGCTGGGTGCTGCTGGCTAACACATGTAATTTTATCTACTTGGGAGACCAAGATTGGGAGAATTGCTGTTTCAGGACAACCCAGGGAAGTAGTTATTGAGACCACATCATAAACAATAGCTGTGTCCTGTGGTTCATACCTGTCATTCCAAGCTATGCTTGAAGCTGAGATTGGGAGGAGGATCATAGTTCTAGTCTAGCTGGGAGTGTAGGAAAAGGAATGAGACCTTACTTCAATAGAAAAATACTTGGACAGTATAGTGGTATACACCAGTTAGACCAGTAACAGTGGAATAAAATAGGAGGAAATCCAGATAGGCTTAGGCAAAAAGCTAAATCTTATTTCCAGAATAACCAGAGCAAAAAGGGCTAAAGTGTGTGTCTCAAACCACAGTACTGGCAAAAAAAAGAAAGAAAAAGGTAACGAGTAACATATAACTGTAAGAAATGGTCATTACACATTGTTGTCAAGAGACATAGAGATAACAGATGGAATCAGCATAATATAATAGCAGAAGTAAACTACCCTTATCGTCTAGGAAAGGTAGGGCTGCTGGTACACAATAAGGTCTAGAAGGAACATTTTGGTCCTCAGGTGATCTATTAGGACATTTCTGGAACTCACATGCCAATTTAACTGTAAATTTCCCTACAGACACAATATGATAGTCAGAGGCTTAGAGTTCTCAAGGATGAGTGCCTGAATCCTCTCACAAGCAACCCACCTAGAGCACTGTAACTGCTCATGAAGGATGAGACAAATCTAGAATATGTGATGGAATAAGGAGATGATATGCTTTAGTCACTTTCTTGAGATCAACTACAGCAGTAGACAATTGACCAGTTTAATGGTCTTGCCCCATTAATTGTTATAAGTTTCTCAGAAAAAAGATAAAGAAGAATCCAATGCATAAATGGGATAAAGCAAAAGACTGTGAGTAGGCAGGTTATAGATTACAGCAGAGGATGTCAGATTCCCCCAGATCTTTTCCTCTGGCTGATGGTACCAAATATCAGTATGTATCAGCTGCAAATTACTGACATGGGCCTCTTCTTATGGCTGATGGCCAATGTCAGTGAAGGTCAAACTTTCTTTCAGGTATATTATATCCAATGATTGTCTAGATTGGAATACAAAGCCCAAATTACTTGTTAAATTTTAAATAAATAAAAGTCCTTTTCCAGTTTCAGAGCTTTTCATAAGAAGGCATGAGAAACCAAGAAAAATGAAAAGTTTCAGTAAGAGAGCATTTAAATAATTTATATTTAATTTGGAAAAAACATATAAATATACAGATATTTTAACATCACAACACACGTCTATCAAGACATATTCCAATGTACTAATTTGCAGAAAATTAATATTTATTAAAATATAAAAGTGGATGAAACTTATAGAGCATGAAACATTAAATGCTTCTGCTATCTTCTTTGAAAACTTGGTGTTGCATTTATTATTATACCAATATTGAATTTTTCATGTAATTAGGTTTGCTTTATCACTTATCAATGTATGGACATAGTAAGCAAAAGAAAGTCTGAGACCACTTTATACTCTCTGAGTTCTTTAATCTGTGCTCTCAAGACTACAAATCCCTGCTGAGCTGTAGTAAAGAAATCATTGCTTGTCAGCAGGTGTGTGACACTGACTCCCTGCTTTCTTTTTGGCAAACTGGACTTGAAATAGTTTACATTTTCACACAAGCAAAATCTACAGAAAGGCAGATGTTTTAATGACCCCATCCTGTGGAAGAAGGAAAAATTCTTGTGCTGTGAAACAGTAAAGCAAAGTTATTGAGATAATTAGCCACGGAGCATGTACTTGCATAGCAAAACACAGGGAAGATCTCTACACGGACATTTGGCTTTGCATCACCTAATAGGCTTCTACTGATGTTCGCTGCCAATAGTTCTATGCTTCTTGTGTTCTGAGGTCATTCAGGTTGAAAGACTAGAAGCAAAATTGATATGAGAACCCCCAGTGTCCTACAAAAAGACAGACACTGTTTACATGTCCATCTCCTTCACCCTAGTCAAGACCAAGCATGCTCCTCACCTCTTCTTGGTTGTAATCAATAGTCAAGTGATTAGAAATTAGATCCTGTGTGAAATGCAATGCCTAGGTTCAATAAATATTCTACCTTTAGCTAATTAAAAAGAAAACAACTCAAAAAAGAAAATCTGGCAGGAGCTATTGGTTGAGTAGTTATTGGTTGTGTATGTGTGTGTCTGTGTGTTGTGTGTGCATATACACATTATGAAATTTCAGAAAGAACAGAATGTGTGTTGACTGCCACACAACAATTACTCACAAATATTTTACTACTATTTTTCAGTTTTAAAAGCACTTATATGTATTATCTTATACATGGTTATATTTTCCTGTATTAAACAATTGAATTAGTACTATGTTTTTGAGATAAAAACACAGCCAAATTAAAGATAGTCACCTTTGTTTTCAATTTCATCTAAATCTATTTAATATGTGGCTTGGGACAGGTCTCAATTGTTCTTGACTGCATTTCTGTACTTGTAAAATACAAAAAATATTATGTTAAATCACTTTCAACATTAAATAACTGGAATTTAGGATAAGCACTTTCATAAGGTTATTATCAAGATAAACAGAAAGACTGTTTCATAAAACTGCAAAAGTTTGTATGTTTAGAAACTGTATTTTTTTGTTCAGATTCATGGAATATTCTCTTTTGGTGATCTTATCTGAGCACTGAGGGCTTTCTCTTTAGTAACACCTACACAATTTTTTTAATAAGGAATAATACAAAACAACAAAATTGAAAGTTGTTTAATGAAATTATGATAGCTTATTTATACTTTATTTAAGGAGAGTTTTCTATAGCACATTGCCAGTAATATTGAAGTTGATTTTAGATGTTTTAATGCTCATTTTCCTGGAAACAACTTACTGAGGTCTACATGAAATTTTCAATCTGAATCTATGGTAGACATACTTCCATTAAAAACCACAATTAATCATAAAAATCATGCCAGTAGTTCACGCCTGTAATCCTAGCTACTAAGGAGGCAGAGATAAGGAGGAGGGTGGTTTGAAGCCAGCTTGGGCAAATAGTTGAAGAGATCCTATCTCCAAAACACCAAACACAAAAAAGGGTTGGTGGAGTGGATCAAATGGTAGAGTGCCTACCTAACAAGCATAAAGCCCTGAGTATCCCAGTACCTCCAAATAATCATAATTTAATTATGTTTATCATTTGTCCATAAGACTCTATGTTCTTCAAATTGAGCTGACTTATAAAGGTGAAGAATAAGTCATAATACTTTCTCAAAATGTTCCAGATTTGAGTTGGAAATCTACATAATTATGACACTAAGTATTATAGGAACTATGGGAACAGAAAAAAGGTGAGAGACCTATACATAAAACCCTTGAAAACATTAATGAATGAAGTGATGTTAGAACTTAGCTGACCAGATAATCGATACTTTAGATCTTCTATAGGCTGTAGAAAACTAAATGCAAATTCTCTGATGCATAAACATGGTGTGGTGGAGGAAATGCAAACAGCTTTGAAGTGTATAAAGGAAAGCGAACCCACCACGAGGCTATGAAACTAATTTCTGCCTACCTTTGATCTTTAATTTATGCAACTAACATAATAGTTTCTCTCCAACTGACAGGGTAATGCATAATTAGAGCACTGTGATTTTGTTTTTTTTTCTAAGATTAAATCCTATAATGACCATCATAGATGATATGCCCAAATCTAGTGCTGGGAGAAAGGAGGGAGAAGAGATGTTACAGGTGTTGTGAATTTGAATATTGTTCTGGAAGAGATATGAGCCACTAAAGGATTCTGCAACTTAATTTAGTCAACATAAATCACATGATAGTTTATGATGCAAAATAAAAACCAGGATGGAAACCGGAGTGAAAATGTTAATGGCTTTAAGTAAAATACTATCTAAGAAGTTTAAAACTTCTTAGATAGAACTTCTGGGAATTGTATGCCAGAGGTGAAGTGAAGCAATAATCTCATCATTATCAGGGAACACAGGATATTGATATGACATTATTGGTGAGGTAAACCTATATCACATTATTAACTGATATTTGCCAGATTTCTGCATTTCTAAAGGTAACCATAATTCTGAATATTTACCTGTGAGTCACTAAGCATGCCCCAAATAAGAGGAAATGATTAAGACTCACCTTCTGGAAGAAGAATTGATTTGCATTGATTGATTTTTTTTTTCTATAGGAAAGATTTGTCCTTGCTTACCAATTCATTTAATTTACTTTTATTGACAGGTGCCTTTGTGGCTTATTTTACAGCTGGTTATAAATAAGCACTATGGTATCTGGCTATTGGTAACTATTTCAGATTCACACCTGTGCTTCTCTGGCATGCCCCCATTTTTTCAGTTTTTGGACCATTATCATAATTTCTGGCTCTAGAAGATGCACAAGGCTCACTTTGTATTTTCCCATCCCTGTTCTACAATCAGCTGTTTCTCTGAGGAGGCAAGGTCATTTATATTAGAGAATGGAATTTGAAGCAAGGGTCCTGGCAGAAGATGTGCTCACTGCTGCTAGAATGCTACTGCTTCAGGATACTTTTCTGTCTAGAGCTAGAAAACTATATGAACATATTCTAAGCAACTTGTGCTCATATATCAATGTTTCTGTTAACTATATACTTGTGTGAGCATTAAACTAAACATGCCATTACTTTTTATTTCTGGTGTATATATGAGATTATTGGAATATAGGATAATTAAATAACACATAAATTCACCAGGCAACAATTAGCAAAATACTATTTTCCAAATTTGAGTTAACTTCTTACTTTATATTGCAATTATAAGTATAGTTTAAGTTTGTGTATATTTGGACTAAACTTCTTGCCATTCCTCACAAGTTCTTCCTTCCTTCATGATTATATGACAGCATTATTATACCACATTCTGTTCAGATTATCTAGCCTGAAAGAAATATGCATGTATCTTTGGCTTTTTTTACGCTACCACTCTGATCTTTAGCCAGTAGCCAAGAAGTCCTATCAAAGCTAAACTTTAACAGACTGAGATCTGTCAACTTATCACTGTCTTTATCCTTGATATCCCTGATTTGGCCTTGTTTCTTTATCTCATGAAATATTGTGACAGCCTCCTAACTAATATTTGACTTCAGACATGCATAAATGGAAGACACTTGGAATTAAGCAGATTTAGGTTTTGGAGGGGTATCTACTCTCATAGACTGTAGGACTTGGAATATATTGTTTCACCTTATGATTGTTAAATTCCCTAGAAAATCAGTTATAGGAACACAGTGTGGATTTATTTCATACTAAAAAAGAATCTCTTGTCTTATTGAAGGGTTAAATTCCATTTCCCAGGTGAGTAGTGATGCCAGTGCAGCTCTGGATAAATGGTACAAAAGACTAGAACTACACCAGAGCATTCTTCCATTTTTGCATATATTATCCCCTACATTTGTCTTTTACCCACTATAGAGTAGTGTAATTTTAATATTTCCCAATGAGAGCTTAATTGTATATATTCTTGCTATCTCTAATTTTTAATCCCTAATTCAATGAAAAAACATACTGAATCAGTGAGTTAGGAGCGGACCTGTGCAAAAATCAAATATGACCAGAAAGAGGGAAATTTTTTTACTACAGAGGTAGATAGGTACATATGAGGATAGATTTCCATTTTTAAAAGTCCATTTTGGAATATAGGGCATGTCAAAAAATAAGTGCACTATAGTCACAATAAAGACCATATCTCATATGTTTAAAGAAGTCTGGAAGGTGAACTCAGAAAGATTATAGTGACTCATATAATGCATTTGACTGTGTCATAGATTCTACATTTAGGACATTTATTTCAGACAATACTTTTCATAAGAAAAGGCAGTAGAAAGTGTTAGAACTAAAATTTGGTATGTCTCTCACTGATCCTTTACTTCCCTTTGTCTCCAGCACTAACCAGGTTAACCCAGGTTTAAGTTTTTATTTTTATAATGATTAAATATGTATTCTCTCCCAGTAAATGTATACTTCGTTTTTTAAACATATTTATAAATTGGAGATTTATCATTATTTAGCTTGCTAATTCAGGTAAAATATTACTCAATATTATGTTTCATTTCATGTATCCCTGGTGATTCATTTATAACTTCTATTCCTCGATAAAACATTATATTATGCCATCATGTACATATATTATAAAGTTATTAGGTTTTCTATTGATAAAATATTATTGGTTTTCTAGTAGTTTCCAGTCCTAGTTTTTACATTTAGATCTAATTATAAGTCAGCTGATTTTTTTCTTCTTTCTGTTGCTGCACATCTGGTGAACTTATAGTTTGTCAGAAACAGCTCTAGTTAATACATGTAGACTTAGCATATTAGTTAGTAATGATCCCTCCCACTATCAAAATTGTCCCGTTTCAGATAATGAAATATAGTATCATCCTAATAATGATGAATTAATTTAAAATTGTTTTATATGAACAATAAAAACTTGTATCTAGATGAAATTTTTATAAGAAAATTATTATTTTTCTACGACGGATAAAGTATAATCTAACTGGACAAAATAAGTGCAAGATTTGTAGGTAGCAGTCATTTTAACATGCATTTAAATTTAATATTACTTAGGCACAGTGATAAGAATTCCACACAATGCTTAGTCCCTTCAAGTTGTGATTTCTACAAATTATAGATTTCCTAGATTGTACAAACTGGTAGACAAAATTTGATATCAATAAGACATCAAGATAATTGAAACTTGGGAAAACATACATGCTGGTCACCAAAAGGAGCAACCAATCTGGGGATTATTTTAATATTAGATGCTCATTTTCTATGTAAAATTGAAAAAAAAAATCATTATTTTGTCATCACCCTCAAACATGGGATGATGTTTGTGCAAATAAAAGGTTGGATTTCAGTCTGGTCACTGTATACCTGAGAGGGTAATGAATTGTGTATAAACTCATTCAATGAAATATTCTGGAAAGGACAGGGCTTCATTGAATTTGACTAAAGTGCCTTATATGCAAGTATGTAATTATCATAATGGGACTCATTTGTAAAACTAATTTCTGTTAAAGAAATTAATAATACACGGCTAGAGAGACCCAGGATGAATAAGTGGCATTGTTTTTTCTTGTAGTGAGGAAAGAGGACTAGAATGAGGGTTCCCTCAGTGAACACTGCTTTAAACTTTCTATTATCAACTAAAGAGAGAGTAACTGAGTCCTCTTATAGTCTTACACAAATGCCTGGAAAAAGAGGAAAAGATCGAATCAGAATTTTTTTCAACACACTAAACAAGCACTTCAATAAAAAATACCTGAGAAGGAGACCTAAGAGTTACAATCAGTAAACTTGTGGATTCTACCTCCACCCCATTGTCCATTCTGCTATAGTGTAGTTGGTAGATCTTTTCCATAGTGTTTCAGATACTGATGTTTTTTCCAACTTATGGCTCTACCAATAATAATGACTGTGTCCTTACTTTCATCAGCTCAAAAAAAAAAAAGAAAAAAATATAGAAGAGTCACAACTTCTTAAAAGCATTTGCCTAGAAATTTCAAACAATGCATGCTATTTCCTGACATGGTCAAACACAACTGCAAATGGCCCTATGTGCCGAGGAAGAAAGGGGAACATGTGGTTAAGCTGAGTAAGTGTCCACTACAGGCTGCTGGTCATTAGGCATAAGACAGCTAACACTTCTCCCAAAAGGGGAGTGAAGAAAAACAGCAGGACTAAACTGCAGACTCCTTGAGTTATCAATGATGAAGTTTGTAATATAAAAACCTGTCATAGAAAGACTCACAACAGAATTATACCATGCTGATACTAGAAGCAAATCGTCTCAACAGTATAAGTAAATATTATCTTATAATAACTGCCCAGTACCTGTGACTCATGCCTGTAATTCTAGCTACTTTGGAGGCAGCAATCAGGAGGATCACAGTTCAAAGCCAGCCCAGGCAAATAGTTTATGAGACTCTACCTCAAAAAAACCTATCACAAAAAAAGCTGCTAGAGTAGCTCAAGGTGCAAACTCTGAGTTCAAATCCCAGTACCACATACGCACACAAAAGTTATCATGAGTAGTGGAATTGGCTATTTTTATTAATAATTATTGACATTTCTAGATATTACATGATCAATGTTAAATTAGTCTCATGCATAGTTAACATACTAAGAAATCAGCTAAGGTTGATTTTCCAGTGTTCCAATGAGTTACTATTTTCCAATATTAGAAAATGACATAATAAAATAATTACTACTCTAAGGAATTAGTGACAATTTATATAGAAAATGAAAACAATACATTTAAAAACAATCCATTAGTATATAATAAGAGAGCACTATCATTTTGAGGTAAATCCTCATATTAAATGACTAGACCAGGCACTGCAACTTCAATTTCCCTAGCTTGTGTATTAATCTTCCATTTGTTATGTCTGATTTCATTAGTCATTTTGACTCCTAATGCATGGTAATATCAAGAGAAAGTAAAATCAAGATAAGGCAGAAAGTGCAGTGAGAAAGTTTGATGAATCATAATATTTTTATGAGTCTACCTAGATGGCAATTGTATTGATTTATTATTTCTTTTAAAAATGTTAAAAGAAGTCTAATAGTCTTTTCTGGAGATTAAGTTGTTGGCAAAGACATTGTGTAAATATAAACTGTAATAACATTCATGAGGTTAAAGTGGTTCATTCTTGAAATGTATAATTCTAAACAAAACTTTATGATTTCCAGATATGATATTCAAGTTTATTGAAGTAGCAGGCAAATTTTAAATTTTTTTCCCTTGCAGTATAATAATAACACACCTAGAAAATATCTGGTAGCTAATAGTATAAAACAAACTCATAAATGTTGCAGTTTTAGGATTAACATTGGCTAAGCTCCAGTAATTATTTTATTTACTAGTATTCATTAATCAACTTGGTTTTGAGCTAGAGATGAGTTTCTAAAATATGATTTACATTTTTCTAGAGAAACCAAAGGGACAAAGGCTCATTTTCATTTTTTTCCTTTTTGCTGTGATAGGTGAAGATATATTGTGGAATTTACACAGGTTTTTATAATTTATCAAGTACATCACATATGAATTCACCTCCTCAACCATTTTCCTTCATCCACCCTCTCCTGATTCCTGGAGTAGTTTCAACAGCTATCATTTTTGCATTTATTTACATGTGTACACATTATATTGCACCATATTTACCCTTCTATCTCCTTTCCCCAACACTTTCTCCCTCCCACAGATGCTAGCCCTTCCCCTTGGGCAGGACTTCTTCCATCCTCCTGTTCTCTGATTTTATAAGAGAAAAAGAGAAGCTAAAATGAAAAACATGACATTTTAGCTGGAGATAAAGGTAGCTACACTCTGAGTTTCCTTGTGATATTTCCATGTATGCATATATTAAAACCCAAAGTTATTAATGGGAATTTTGTAATGAAAAATGGTCGGCATAGTCTACAAACATGATTCAAGCTTCATGTGACACTGTAAACAAAAGTGTTGTGTCTAAGAAAATAAGAAAAGAAAAAATGGAGGGAGCTAAGGTGTTACACATAAATCAAAGAATTTTCTTTTATTATTGGTGAACTTTGAAGAAATTGTAAAATTTGAAGAATTTCATTGAAAAATATCTGCAAAGTTAAAATAATATTTTTAGGTATTAATCCTCAAAGAAATAATGGCACACTGAATCCAACAGCATATAAGAAAGATCATTCACCATGACCAAGTTAGCTTCATCCCAGGGATGCAGGGATGGTTCAACATACACAAATCAATAAATGTAATACAACACATCAATAGCAGCACAGAAAAAACCAGGTGATCATTTCAATAGATGTAGAAAAAGCCTTTGATAAGATTCAACACCACTTCATGATAAAAGGTCTATGAAAACTAGGAATAGAAGGAATGTACCTCCACATTTTAGAGGCTATATATGACAAACACAGCCAACATCATACTTAATGGGGATTAACTGAAACCATTTCCCTAAACTCAGGAACAAGACAAGGGTGCCCAGTGTCCCTACTCCTATTCAACATAATCCTGGAATTTCTAGCCAGAGCAATAAGGCAAGAAGAAGAAATAAAAAGAATACAAATAGGTAAAGAAACAGTCAAAATATTCCTATTTGTAAATGACATGATCCTATAACACAAAAGCCCAAAAATTCCACCTAAAACCTTCTAGACACCATAAGCAGCTTCAGCAATCAGGATACAAAATCAACTTACAAAAATCAGTAGCCTTTCTATACATCAACAATGAACAAATTGAGAAAGAATGTAGGAAAACAATTCCATTTATAATAGCCTCAAAAAAAATCAAACCTAGGAGTAAATTTAATGAAGGATATAAATGACCTTTACAAGGAGTACTACAAACTGAAGAAAGAGATTGAGGAAGACTATAGAAGATGGAAAGATCTTCCATGCTCAAGGATTGGCAGAATCAAAATAGTAAAAATGGTTATACTACCAAAAGCAATCTACATGTTTAATAAAATATCCATGAAAATTCCAATGACATTCATCACAGAGATTGAAAAATCTACCTTAAAGTTCATTTAGAAACAAAAAAGACTGAGAACATCCAAGACAGTACTGAGCAAAAAGAGCAGTGCTCTAGGTATCACAATATCCAACTTCAAACTATACTACAGAGCCTTAGCAATAAAAACTGCATGGTACTGGTACAAAAACAGTTATAAAGACCAGTGCAACAGAATAGAGGACCCGGATATGAATCCACACAAGGTATGCCCACCTTCTTTTTGACAAAGGAACCAAATACATATTATGGAGAAAAGACAGCCTTTTCAACAAATGTTGCTGGGAAAAGTGGTTATCTGACTGCAAAAAACTGAAACTAGATCCATGTTTATCACCCTATACTATTATCTACTCAAAATGGATCAAGGATCTTAATATCAGACCCAAAACTCTGAAGTTAGTACTGGAAAGAGCAGGTAATACCCTGGAAGTAATAAGTATAAACAAGGACTTCCTCAACAGAACCCCAACAGCTCAGCAACTAAGAGAAAGAATGGACAAATGGGACTACATAAATTAAAAAGTTCCTCCACAACAAAAGAAATGGTCTCTAAACTGAAGAGACCACACACAGAATGGGAGAAAATATTTCCTAGCTATACATCAGACAAAGGACTGACAACCAGAATATACTGGGAATGCAAAAAACTACACTCTCCCAAAATCAAGGAGCCAATAAAGAAATGGGTAACTGAACTAAACAGAACTTTCTCAAAAGAAGAAATTCAAATGGCCAAAAAACACATGAAAAAATGTTCACCATCCCTGGCCATAAAGGAAATGAAAATCAAAACCACGCTAAGATTCCACATCACTCCTGTTAGAATGGTTATTATTTAGAACACCACCACCAACAAATGTTAGCGAGGATGTGGGGAAAAAGGAACACTCATTCATTGCTGGTGGGAATGCAAGCCAGTACAACCACTTTGGATAATAATATGGAGAGGCTTCTTAGAAAACTAAACACAGATCTGTCATATGATCCAGCAATACCACTACTAGGGATATCCCTGAAGGAATGTGACTCAGGTTATTGCAAAGGCACCTGTACACCCATGTTTATGGCAGCACTATTCACAACAGCTGAGTTATGGAAATAGACAAGATGCACCACAACCAACAAATGGATCAAAAAATGTGGTATTTATAAATAATGGAATTTTATTCAGCCACAAAGAAGAATAAGATTTTGTCATTTGCAAGTAAATGGATGGAACTAGAGAGCATCATCTTAAGGGAAGTTAGCCAGGCTCCCAAGACCAAAAATTGCATATTCTCCCTCATATGCAGATTATAGACTCAAAACAAATGCAGTAATGTTATTGGACATGGGACACAGTAAAGGGAGAACATGGACAGAAGAAATAGGGAAAGAAAAGTAAACTTAAATCTTGAATGTGGTTGATGTGCTCCCTGTTGAGGAGTGAATAAAGTAATCTGAAATTGGCAGAGGCCTCTATGCGAAGAGTTCTGATAGAGAGGAATCAATGTGAATTGCTATACACAAGTGCATGGAAGCAATTCTAGGAATCTCTCTGTATAGCTATCTTAATCCCAAACTAGCAAAAATGATATGTTTTTCTTATTACCTCCTATGTTTTCTCTTTGACAAAATCAGAGAAGAGGGTGGAACAGGTTCTGCCTGGAACAGGGTGGAGGTAGCACAAACAATGTTTACACATGTAAGTAAATGTAGTAACATTAAAATAAAAAGGAGAAAAGAAAAAAACATAAAATAGTATAGAAAAGTAGACTGTTCATGAATTCATTCATTCAATAAAGTTTATTGATAGTCAAAATATAAAGTGCACATTAGGATTCAAACACACAATATGTTATTTGAAAGGAAATTTTTGTTTCCTTCCAAGTCTTTAACAAAACACATCAGTTCAATCTGCCATACATCTAAACCTATAATATTGTCTTTCACTATACTTGTTATGAATGAGAAGTGGATTTATAAATAGTAATATCTTTCATTTGCATTTTACTGATTTTTTTATTATATTCAGTTCTACTCTACTTGGTGGTTGCCAAACATCGTGGAATGACAGAATGTGACATGTAGAAGGGACTTATGAAATGTCAAGATATGAAAGTTCACATGCCTCATAATTTTAAAATAATTTTTAAATTTTCTGCCAGATCTTATATGTTTTTTCAGATATTCAACATGATGATCATTGGCTTCCTTTTGTTTTTATATATGGACATTTCCTGTTACTTAATAATTATACTAACATTTTCCTTAAAAAACTAGAATTAAGGAAGGAATGAAAGAAAAAGACTACTTATAAGTGTAAAACCATGAAGAAAATGCATAAGAAGGTAGAAGAATTGCTATGAACTTTCAAAAAGGGGTAGATGCTCATCTTAGTGGATAGCAGTTTTTCAATTGCAAGTAGTATCATGGTCATAGAAAAGAGATGCTTACACATATACAAAATGTATGTATTTCTAAGATCACCAAATTGAAGAGTAGCTTACAACAAACACACTTGTATATATATAGATATATATAAATATATATCTATATATATACAAATATTATTGAGCTATGCATAAGAATTACGATATAGCAGAAAAATGTGTTAACATAAAAATTAAATAATCATATGAAAATAAGTATACATTCTGTCCCATTTATTAAAGATATAACTGAATTACTATTTTATTAAGTTAATAGGTAAATACTGCTACATTAGCATTTTAAATATAGCAACATGTACTTTTACTTCATTTTTTTCTACTATTGTCAGACTTGGGGAATCTGCTTTAATCTGAAACATACCAGTTAGTGTCATACAATAGAAGAACCTACAGTAAAATCTTGAACATGGCATATATGTAAGATAATAATCATAATTACACAAGAATAATAGCATATTTATTTATTTATTTTAATTTTATTTTTGAATTAGCATGAATCAATAATGAAAGGTGATTTTATTGTGATAATCCCATACATGTGTGTAATGTACTTTGATCTTGTTTGCCACTTGTTTGTATTTCCGTTCTCTCCTACTCTCCCCTCCTTTCTCAATGTTGGTATGTACATACTTTTATTCTGTTATAATTATATCTTTATAGAATGCATTTTAGTAACATTTATGGTAAAACAAGAAAATTCAAAGACCAATAATAACTATAGTTATTTATCCTGAAACTGAGAATTCAGAGTTTGTAAGTATAAGTAAGTGTGTCAGCTTCCTGATAGAAGACAATATTTTAATAAAATTTTCAACTTTTTTCAATAAATTTCTTACATCTTCTTTTATTGTATCTTTCTAATAAGTGAGAGGTTATCCACGATCCTTTTTAGAGGATCATCCCAGGCTTTTCAATAGATAATTGTCAATTATCCTCTTTATGTTTTAGTAAATATAGGTATAATGCATAGCTCCAAAGTCTGTTGTGAAAATAAAACTTTGTGAAGAAATATGTAAGAGTAACAGAGAGTGTTTACCACACAGAAGGGACCCACTCAATGTGAAATTTCCTTGCATAGGTTAGACAAGAGTTTCACTTCTGGAGTCACACTCCCAGTCCTTTTCTTTGTATATGGTTTTTGAGATAGGGTTTTGCTAACTTTGCCTAGGCTGACCTCAAACATGTGATTGTCCTGCCTCCAGCTTCTGAGTAGCTGTAACTACAGGTGTGAGCCACCATGGTCAGCTTAGATATCGTTCTTTTTCCCTTAATATAAAAAATATCTAGTTTGGGTTTACATAAGGACAAAGTATTATGATAAAGTGTCTTATAATTGAAACTAACAAAAAATTTGAACTCTTAAGATATTCAGTATTTTGTTAACAGTATCTGTTAACAAATGCATCTGTTGACATGCATTTCAGTCAGGGCTTTATAAAAAGTTTATATTTTGGTGCAGAAAAAATGTTATTTGTTCTCTCCAATTTCATTTCCACATCTGAACTTGGGAGAATGATAAATTCAATGATATATTATTAAAGTCAAAAGATCTAATTTCTGAGGTGTTGAAATTGTTTTAACATATATAGGTCTTATTAGATAATATTTATAGAAGTCTTATAACATAATGAAATGAAATGGTACATACTGATGGAGGAACAACAAATACTATCTTCATGATAATTACTTAAGATGTACCAGACATAAGAGGGCGGTACCATAAAAGGATAGTTATCAATTTTGATGGTGAGGCCATAATTCATCCTCAGATATTTCCTGCCTAATATGAAAAATAAAGATGCTTTTCTTGAGATTCAGAGTACACTAGTTTCAACAGTATACCTTCTTTCTCTTTCAATAGTATCCTTTTTATCATTATAAACTGAGAGTCTCTGGGATTGTCTACTGCTGTGAAATGGCAAAGCAGCTATGGGAATTACTGATTTGAGAACTTGGTCTCTATTTCACTTTGTGAGGACAAAGGTGGCTATGCTATCCCTCTTAGGGGTTGTCAGCCACAAAGGATGCAATCGATAACCATGTGAGTTCAAAAATGTTTTTATTTTAACCAGAATATTTGTAATTAAATGTTTCAATTGAAACATAATCTAGATCCAATAAATCATGTTTTCAGAATGTTATTAAACTCCATTTCTTTAGGGACCAAAAAGAAATTTATTTTGAGGATGAAAATTTATAATACTTTTCTATGCCTTGAAAATAGCAATGTTTAGAAAAATTAAGGCTTAGAAAAAGCAATTTGGTAAGGCATTTTCTTTTTTCTTACTGAAACTTTAACTTAAAATGCCCAGAAAATCAAAACAAATACAAAATAACAGCCGCACTTTAGTTGTGTTCGTGCATACATCTATTCTCTTAGAACCTAATTAGGAATTAGGTGCTTTGATTTGACCCTTTGAATTGAATTAACCGGCTCAACACCTAGTATTAATGCACGCATTTTTCTCTTCACACAGAGCAGTACTGAGGAACATTAGAGGACAGGTAGAAAGCCATATAACAATAGTATAAAAATGAAGTCAGTGGAGAGAAAAGTCAAGGAGAAAAAGATGCAAATAGGAATTGTGAGAAATAGAATAATAATTATAGAATAAGGTATAACTTCCTGAAAAAATATAGAAACGCTTAATTTACTTAACTCATCATAAGTCATTCCTCACCATCGGTGAGGTGATGGCGATGACTATGACAGTCTTGCAAACATAGCTATACCTGTAATCTAAGAAACATATTTGTCTTTCAAATCTATACCTCAGAGTATTTTTTAAAATAGTATTGTTTTAAGAAAAGTAAAGCTGTACATTTTAAATGCTTATGCCATATTTTTATTGCTTTTCTCTCTCCCTTATTTGAATTATGCCATTAATATTTTATCATAACTTTTCCTTTTTGAGGGGATCTTTTTTATTGTGTTGGGGGGATACATTGTGGCATTTACAAAAGTTCTTCTAATATATCAAATATATCCTATTGGAATACAACCCCTTCCACCATTCTCCTTTGTCCCTCCTCCCTCCATTTCTGGAATAGTTTCAACGGTCTTGTTTTTCCACTGACATACATTTGCATACAGATATACATTCTTTCTTCCTCCACATTATGTGAGCTAATTGGGACCATCCTAGGCTCTGAATAAGGCATTACCTATCAAGGCATCTGTAACAGCTAAGAGGTGCAAAGTAAAGATAACTATTTTGCTCTATATAAAACAGGACAGAGGACTAGATGTAAAGCTAGAGTTGGAGGACCTAAGATGATGGACTGGAGACATATAGTGCTTTCTTATGTTTACACAAACCTGAAACAAAATCATCAAGTTTTTGGTCCAAGGAGAGTACCATGGTGAAGAAAAGCATGGGAAGGCAACAATAAGCAGCAGACAGAATAGATGAAACCCAGAAATACTGAACTTTAGCTTTCTAAAAGAAACAATGATCTCTAACATAAAGTGATGAGCAAAATAGTATTGAAAAAGAAGAACCCCACTAGTAGGGCTACAAGCAAAAGACTGACCCAAAACGTAAGACTTTGTAGATACACAGATGTTCACCTATGGTCATTCTATGAAAATAAAATCCAAGATGTGAGATCTACATGCAGTATGGCACACAGGCACAGTAGAAAGACTTCAGCTTTTCCTTTCTTTAAAAAAAAAATCAAACCCAGAATATACCCTCCCTTACCTTTGCCTAAGTGGAAAAACTTGGCTTTAGATTTACCAACAGGATCTATTTGAGGGGCAGCAGTAAGTTCTTATATGCAAAGCCAAAAGCAAAAATTACCAGAACAATAGTGATGGAACAACAGTGAGGACACTCTTGGTGGCAGCAGAAGCAGATCTGCAACATAAACTCTTTTAGCTTCAATAGAGAAAGGAAAAGTCTGTGCTAAGACAGAATTGTGAAGCTGAGGTAAATGGAATTGATTAGAGCCCTTTCCCTCTCCCAGCTAGTTCAAGCTCTTTTGTATTCACTTCTTTGTACATGTCCAAAGAGCCACAGAGATGAGTGGATAGCTGCTCAGGAATTTATTTCCCATTATAAACCATCACAGAGACATCCAAACTGGGGTATTTTCTCCTCACCTACAGGGGTAGGTTTAGGGTAGCCATTTACTTCAGCAGGCCAAATTACAGGCAAACACCTGCCTTCATTCATCTCAGAAGAGAGGGCAAGACAGTGGTCAGATCCTTAACAGTTTTTACTACTCTAACTTCTTATCAATTCAGAGAGAGACAACAAAGAAATAAAGCCTCCCTCTCCAATGAAACTGAAAAGACAAGCATTGGATATAGAAATCCTCTGTCTTTCCCTCATCAAGGAAGAAATATCAGTTGGTATTTACTTATTTTATTTCTTACTTTTGTGTAATGATAGTTGTTGGGTTGTTATAGTGGATTTGTTCTTCTCTGTCTCTCTCTGTCTCTTTTTGGTTTTTTGCAGCACTGTGGATTGAACTTTGTGAAGAGATTTTTCAAGAAGGGGTCTCGCAGGACTATTTGCTTGGGCTGGCTTCAAACAAGACCCTCATTACAGATGTGAGCCACCAGCACCTGACTCTTTTTTCTCTTTTGACCATTTTTTTTCCTATAACCATTTTCCCCTGTTCCCTCACCATCTTCCTAGTTTTTACAATACTGTAACAAGTACCCAGAAGGTACTTTTGCTGAAAAGCAATAACTCCATATTTGGGCCTACTAATGAACTGAAAACAGGATAAAAGCTTGGCATCCTATTCAGATCAACTCTGACTACCACCTTTGACCACCAGAACACACCTGTGACTGCCCCAGTTTCTTCCTCCATTTAAACCTAAAGCAAACATCTGTACATGGAGGATGGGTTGTAATGCATACCTGTGTGTTCATGCTATGTTATTTAATTCTTGCTCTGACCTCCATCATTATTTGTCTCATTATTTAGTGTGATTGGATAAGAGCCAGACATAGCATATGAAACACTGCAGTTGGGCCTGGGGTCTATAACCCCTGTAACAGATTCGGTGACCACAAAAGCATAAAATATTACCTTTAAGTATTAGCTGACCTTAGATAGAGAGGAAAGACAGAATAGTTCAGCTCAGCTGTTGGAATTGCTTTTATTCCAGTTGACTTCTTTCTTATCTTTCCAATTAGACCAGTATTGGTAACTTTTTAACATCATTTGGTAAAGCAGAAGAATGAGCATTTGTGCCCTGTAGTCCCTGAAGTCAGACCCTTGATAATTCCATCCTCATTGGTACACACTGGGCTTTCCTCTCCTTTTTTTCTGTTGTCTGGAGACTCTTCTGAACTCATTTGAGGTTCCTCTGAACTAATTTGTGTTTTTGTTGTTTGTAGCAGAAATTTGGTTTCTGTATTTGCATTGTCAATTAGCAGGGAGTGAATATAAGGTACACAGAGAGATCAGAGTGTTTGTGTTTGAGAAGAACTCTCCTGTGATGTGCTTATGAAAAGTCAAGACTACCATGGCCAAAGTTGAGGAAGTCTCCCACCATTACATCCTGAATCTTGATTCTACCAGTCTGGAAAGATTCCACACAAGAATCTTTGTCTGACCCCACAAAAGAGAGGCATCTGTTGGCACTATTTTGAGGGTGGCAGACTCAGGTTATACATTCTGGAATAGGGAGTTTGACCTTGTTTGTTTTGGGGAGAAATTGTGTCTCCTCTGAATGCTGTTAAAAGATTCCAACTTGTTTATCTCAGTTCTGGAAGGGAATTCCCATTTGCTTGTTTATTATTTGTTTGTTTGTTTGTTGTGTGTGTTTGTATAAACCTATAAGGAAAAAGAAAACAGGATACCTAACTAGGCTTTGGCCTCCATGCCAGTACCTGGACTGAAGGTTACTCTGAGTGTCCTCCTGCCCAACCAGGAATGAAGACAATCAGACAACATTTCCATCCTTAGATCAGACTTGTGCTGCTGTGTCAGCTAGTCAGTTTGTCTATGTGAATTCCCCAGAACTGTATGTGAGGGGTGGGAAACCCACTGTGGCTATCATTGAGGCCAGAGGGACTGCAAACCTCCTCCTGCAATGGTGCAATTGTATAGGCAATGCCTCTGCCATGATGGCAGGAACTGTATCCATTTGGGCTCAGCTGGGTTGTGCTCCTGCCCTCCACCCTACGCCTTTGTGCCCTTTTGCCTATAATGAAGACAAGGAAAGTGAAAATGAAAGATGGTCTTAACAGCACCCAACAGGTCAATTCAGCACCAGGAATATGGAAAAAAAAAAAGACTTGGAGGTTTAATGAGCTCTGCTGTGATTTGTATAAGATTGAAAAGAGCCCTTAGCCCATCTTGTTAGCCTCTAGGGAGAACTGCATATAAACCTGTGGCTGAAAGTCTTATATAAGAGTACACTATAAATTGTTTATATGTAGCATTTTTCTTCATTAAACTATTAAGCACTGGGTAAAAACATATGTCTCTGGAATTACAGAACAAAAATTTGACAATCTATTGTGGCTATTTTTTACTTTTGATCTCATTTTTATGGCACTTAAGTCTGGCCATTACTAATTTAAAACTTTATTTTTTTGCGTATGTATATGTACTTGTGGGCACATACATATGTTTTTGGATGAGGAAGCATTTTGTAGAGAAAGGTTTGTCTTAAATGATTGCTCCAACATGGAAAAGGTATAGGACTAACACCAGAAGGCTCATAAATGTCACAAGGTATACGAACAGGTCTTGAGAAGTATAAAAAGAACATAGCTTAAGAAAAATTTGCGTGTGAAGTTGTTGACTGTAATTTAAAATTTACTTAAAGAACTTTCTAAGATCATGTTTTAATGTATTCATGGAAAACTAGAACCTAATTTTCTACGTCTATAGCAACAAGGCTATCTTGAGAATACTGTTCTGTTTTGGTAATGGTTACAAGAAACGGGCTTGAAGGAAAGATTTTGTATTATTTCAAGGTAATTAACTGCTTGTCAAACTTTTGACAGCTTAAGACCTGAACCTTAACTCAATCAGAGTTCATATAACTATAATTTCAGGTCAGATTTATGTAAATGACCACTGTATAACTGAGTTGAAACAAACAATCATGATTTTAAGTGTTTCTGATGCATTCAGTGCCCTATATGTCAGTGGCTAGAAGAACGTAGGGCTGTGTGTCTAAATTTTATCTAACTGTTGCACAAATACTGCAGAGTTAAAAATGTGCATGTTCAGTACATGAAAAATGACCATTTAAGACTCTTTTATCCAAAATACATCTAAATCTTCAACCTATAAAATGGTTAATATATCGTGTGTGATATTTCTGTTATTTTTAATCCATACCATCCAGATGTGAAAAAAAAAAAAACCTGCCATTTGGGCAGTTATCCTTTTAAAAATCTAGCCTATATCTTTTTGTTTTATCTGAATGAACATTATTGTATCATATGAAATATCTTTGAAGGTTAGGAAATAAAACTATTTGGAGTTTCTAGCAGTGCTTTCCTATCTTATAAGATGTAAAGTTTTGATATTTGTCACCTATTGTTTTACCTAGCTGAGGATTCAAAATTTAACACCAAATAAAAAAACTAAATAAATATGTACATATGACATCTGTGTAGAAGGTTCTCTCTCCTCTATATATTAAGCAAATTTATGTCCCCAAATACAGAAGCCTTCTAGAATAAAAAGCTTAGGAGACTACCTTAACACTACTACATCCTTCAGATTAAGGTAGTGATGTTAACCTTTTTTTTTTAATTCATTTATTCACATGTGCATACATTGTTTGGGTCATTCTCTCCTCTGCCCCTTGCCTCTACCTTCTCCCCTCCTTCCCCCTTGTTTCCAGGCAGAACCTGTTCTGCGCTTTTCTCCAGTTCCATTAAAGAGTAGAAATAAGCAATAATAAGAAAGACATAGTATTTTTGCTAGATGAGATAAGGACAGATATACAGAGATATTCCTAGCATTGCTTTCATGCACAAATGTGTCACAACCTGGTTGATTCATCTCGAACTGATCTTTACACTGGTTCCTGACCCCCTCCTCATGTTGTCTTCTGTCACTTTAAGGTTTCTGTATAACCTTTTGATGGCTGCGTCCCTGTCCTAATTGTAAGGAGAGGTTGACGGTCCTTGTACATTGCTGCCAATCATGATTACTACCCTAAAAAACTGTATGCAAAGGAAACAACTAGACTCTCCTGTCAATTTCTAAGCTGTTTTTCAAAATTTTAAAGAAGGCTATGCTAACTTATTTTTGGTCATCTGCAATTTGGTCCTTCTCTGGTGAATTTGCACTCAGCCTCAGAGAAGAAAGACCTTACGGAGGAGAAAAATCTTACAAGTACCTATTTGTCAAATAAGTTTGCTTTAAGAATATTTTTGTTAGTTTAATTTTGTACTTTCCTTGCTAAACTTTGTAACTATTATCTGTGTACATTCTGTAGAAGTATAACTTCTAACAATAACAACCTGAGCAGCATTTTTGAAATAGTAAGACTTGACCTATAAAACATACAGAAATAAACTTAAGAATGGACTCCAGGTAAGCCAAGTCTAAAAGCCAGTCTTTTTAAATATCTTAGCTGCTTGAACTATTTTGAAAGGGACATATGACCATTGACTCTCACATGATCTATCTGTCACTTCCTCTCCATGAGATCAGATCAAATCATCTGGGACACAGCTTGTTCTGGTGATGAGGGACCATTAAAGTTAAACCACTCATGCTAATTGGTGAATATCTTCAGAGAACATTGTTCAGAGACAAATAGTTTGGAGAAAAACTGCTAAGAAAAGAACAAAATTTGTCAGAATCTAAATGGAATCACCAAACTTAACAAAAATAACTAAATCCAAAAGGTCGTGAAGAAAGGTCTCTCTGAGACCAGGTGATTGTTGTCAAAGTCCTTCTGATCACATCTAACAGAAGACAAAGTCATACTTTTGGCCAAAGACTTCTATTTAAATACAGGCAAAAGTGACTCTTTCTGCTGACTCCAAATATATCTTTATAATTTTCTGTGTTCATGGAGTTGTTTAGAAGAGGATCTACTTCATAGTTTCATTGTATGTCTTATGATTTTTACTTCCTCTTGCATTTTGCATTATAATGATATTTCTAGTTTGTGCTTGAATGATTGATTCCTTTGACTTATGTGCATCTGAGATTACAATTTGTCCTGCACAGCCAAAGCAATCCTGAGGGGAAACAAAAGCAATGCTGGAGTTATCACAATAACAGGTTTCAAATTATACTCCAAAACCATAACAAAGACCACATCATACTGGCATAAAAATAGACACATAGACCAAAATGGAGTGGAATAGAAACAAACCTACATAGCTATAACCATGTTTCTTGATAAAAATGCCAAAAACCTATGTTGGAGCACAAACAGCCTCTTCAACAAATTGTCCTTTGAAAACATGTAGAAGAGTGAAACTTAACATCTGTCCCTCACTTTGTATAAATGTCAATTCAAAATGAATCAAAGTTCTAATATAAGACCTGAAACCATGAAAATACTAGAAGATAATAAAGGGTAAACACTTCAAGGTATTTCCTGAATAGCACTCCATTAGGTGAGGCTATAAGAAAGAGTAAGATTGATCAATGGAGTGTAGGTTCACACCTATAATCTTAGTTAATTGGTAGGGTCTGATCAGCAGGATGGCAGGTCAAGGCCACTACACCAAGCTGTGTAGTTTTTTCTTGAGTCCAGGACAAACAGGATTTATGCCTTGAACTTCCTCCACTATAACTTTTCTTACATTGGTGCTATGTAGACTCCAATATAAAAAAATTAGGTAAATCTCTTAAGCCAAACTATTATTACAAATTATAAGTATTATTTTTAGTATTTAGTACCCTTTTTTAAAACCATATACATTCAATTTAGAAGAATTATACTCTGCCAACAATGTTGCATCTGCTTTTTGTCTATTTACTCAATGGGTTATCTTCAAATAAGAAATTTTCTTAATAAAATGATGACTTCTCTTCTACTTGTTTTACCTTTTTCCAAGAAAATCAGTTTGGGGTCCTTTGACTCTTAGTTACCAGCTCTATCAATACCTTAGCACTAAGATCCTTTATTCTGTTTTTCTCTTCCTCTGAATAACATAAATTAAATGTGTGTTTTACAGAGTCAGCACTACGAAGCACAGATTTAGTTTCCTTATAATGCTACCATAGCTCTCCCATTTCTCTTTTATTTTCACATTAAACAGAAGTCTTATTTTTATACACGTTATCTAAACTTCTTTTGCATGACTACATAGTCCTGTTTCGCAGTGACCATATGTTTCACATATTCTAGGGTAGAAACATAAAATTTGTGGACTTCTCTTCTGCATTGCTCAAGAAATCCTTTGATATGTATGCTCCTACAATATCAACTAATATTCAAAACAGGGAGTGTTGAAAATGGGTAGGTAGCAATGTTAGGTGTGATTTGTATCCAGGGAGGTTTAGTAACAATGAGAAATAGACGCGGTAATAAGAAAAGAATGGAAAAGAATGGAAACATCTTTCCATAGGACATCTTGTACATTTTTTGTTATTGCTATCTTTCTTTGTCTTTATTTGAACTGTGATTGAACAATAAGTATTGCATGTTTGATTTTTCTCAGTAACCGGCATCTTACCATGTTTGATATTGGTAGAGACTGGAGATTCTTTCAGTGATGAGTTTGAATACATTACCCTGCCTTGATATTCTTCATGGTTCTGTATTTCACAGAATACAGGTTGAGGCAGACATCAGATTGGTGTCTAAGACTGAAGGCCTTTACCTAGTGTACCACTCTGCAAAAGATATAGTGGCTTCTCAGATCCCTATTCTATTGTTACAAACAATTAGAATAAAAGTTGAATACAAACAATATTGTAGGAGGAAATAGATCCATTTTTCTGGTACAAAACTTGAGACTTTGAATATACAGATTGAATGGGAAAGATAGGATGTGTTTCTCTTACTTATTCCTGCTTTGAGTGTATGTATGTTTTTCAAGTGTTAATATTGACTTAGTTTTGTGTTATGATAACATATATACTTGAGGTAATCAACTTATAATTGAAAAGTTTATTTTCTGTCACAGTTTTGGAGGTTTCCATCCTTCATTCATGAATTGACCTTGCTTCTCTTGGGCCTAGGGTGAGGCAGTCCATCATGGCAGGTACTCATGGCAAAACAAAACTGTTAAACTTATGATGGCCTGAAAGTAAAAAGAAAGAACAGACCAGAGCTCACAATCTCCTCTGAAGGCATGCCTTCAATGACCTAAGACTTCCCACCAATTCTTTCCAGTTAAATATTCTACCACCTCCCAATAACCCAAACTGTTGACTAAACCTTCAACACATGGGACTTTAAGAGATACTTAAGATTCAAACTTTTGCAGGCATTACTATAGTGTTAGAAACAAGAAGACAATTTATTTTGCATGTTTTTCTCTTAATTCTAATTAACACACATTTAGGACACTTGCATTTTCTCCCAATTTCTTATCTTACTTTACAGTTTCATTTTTTTTCATGTTACGTATTTAAGAGATATCCCCAGAAAAGATCATGCGTTAGTTGTAAAGAATCACCTCAATCAAGTTAACATCTGGTATGGTAACCACTAGAACAGGTTCTTATTTAAATATAAATTTAAATTTTAAGTATTTAAAACAAAAAACCTCAGTCACATTAATCACATTTCAAATGATACATGGCTGGCTAGTGGCTTCCATATGTTAGACACAAAAACACAGCAGAAATTTCTATTGGATGCCTAAATTTAGAGCTTAGTGCCTGATTCCAGTGTATGGAATCAGTCAGTACTCTATCTTCTGTTATAAAGTATATATTTCCTAATTATTTAAAAACCTCAGTGCCCAAGTTTCTATTGTAGTAAAATGTGTATAGTATGTTACCAAATTAAATTTTTGTAGGAACAAATATGAAAATTTTTCCTGGAGACATGGCTCAAGTGGTAAAGTGCCTTACTAAAAAGTGTGAGGACTGAGTTCAAATCCCAATACCACCCCCAAGAAAAGGAAATCGCTAGGACCAACCATGGCACTGAATTAAACCTCAATGAAAATTTAGCTAACATGATTAAAAATGCAAAAAAACCCAATATCTGTAAATGTAAAACTATAACTTCAAGAGACATATTTTAGGAAAGCAGCTTGTCAAAATGTCTTAATCTCTATCTTTGTTTTTACTTACAAGTGCTGATAGATTTGTTTCATTTAATGTATGTTTTGACCATAATATTTTTAGGTGGATGTGATTTTTATAGTTTTAATTTCCCCTCTAAACTTCAGCCAACTTTCATATGAGTAGCTAAAAATGATAAGCAATAAATTCCAGAATAAATATTTAATAAGAAAAATATTGAAATTTCTACTTCATGACATGGCATAGACCTACAGTAAAAAAGGGATCTATTATGTGAGTTCTAAATGGGAACAATGCAGACAAAAGTTAAAACATCATGTGAAAGGTTTTTTTCTAAAATGAAATTCATCAGTGTTACTTAGGTCACATTTTTGGTTCAGTACCTTGAAATGTACTAAATGCACTCCAACTTTTATTTAACTATCAATCAATTCCTTCTTCGAAAACTGTGGAATAGAGGAAGCAATGGAAAGAAGTTATCTTACATGACAGTCCAATAACATAGATGTAGGAGGTGCTGGTTTTCTTAATTAGAGTAAATTGCAAAACAGATTTCAATAAATACATGCCAAACATGGCTACAATGAAATGAAAATAAAAACATAAATAGTGACTGATTTGTGTCTTTGGGGCCTTAAGTACAAAGAAGGGAAACAAAATGTGTAGCAGCTTTCCCCAAAAGCTGGTAAATTAGCCCTGACTTGAGAGTTGGTGATCTTGGAGGGAAAAAAAGAGAGAAAGCAACAACCAAAAAGGAACAAACAAAATGCAAACCAAACATGAAAAGAAATTTAAATTAGACAAGACCATATTAGAAGAATGCCTCAACATTGTTCGGACAGTAAATGGTTTCATTAATCACTAAGGAAACAATACTAAGCATTTCACCAGGAAATCAAAGATGGGTCATGAGAAAGATCAAGAAACCATTCAGGAAGAGGAACTGCACGCAGTGCAATATGAAGAAATTAAGCATCATGTCAGACAATGTAAAAAGTGTCTGAAAAGTTAAAATGAGATTGAATCTTAGAAAATGTGTGAAATTTACACATTTGAACATTTATGTAAACCCTCTAAAGCCTTTGAAGACTTTCAAGTATGAACATGATTGTATCATGCCAGACTTTTAGGAAAATCATATTTAGGAAAAGTGTGGATGGTAGAGTAGAAACAACACAGGCAGAAAATTCTTTTGGTCACATTGCGTTAATCCAGAATATGAGAGCTAAGACTGGGATGATGGCTATGAGAAATGAAAGGTGAAAATGTACTATTAGAATTTTGTACTTCATTAAATATTGGTAATGGAAAATGATCATTTGTCTAAGAAATCCCTTTATGAATTTTCCATCACATAGCCAATATTCCCTAATAAGAAAGATTCAGTATATATAAAAAACTCAAATAACAAAAATAAATTTTAAAAAGCCGGAAAGCTCTTAGTACATTTTTGGAAACTCATAGGCAATAACTAATTCCTAAAATCATTGAGGGGTAATTGGGTCCTGAATAACTTATCATGTCTGAGTATTTCATTTTGACTCTTTAGTAATCTCGCATTCATTTACCTGCCAAAATCTTTGTTCTTGTTTTTTTCCTTTGTTTGTTTATTTTTTGATGCAATGCCTCAACATGTTGACCAGACTGTTTTTAAATTCATGATCCTCACACCTCAGCCTCCAGAGTCCTAGAATACCACCTCATCCAGCCACATATGCTAAGTTTCATCAGGGTTGGTTTTCCTTCCTGAAGAAATATTGATTTCCATGTTACTGAAGCAAATGGCCATATTTCAATCTTCAAATTATTGAATTTTATTTCTTATTTGTCAGAACTGAATTCTTCAACCTCTATTTTGGTTCTGAGATTTAATGATGTCTGGTTCTTCAAGGACATTCACTGCTTTCTGACTGTTATTATGTTTGGGACAGAAAAAAATAAATTGAAAAATACTTGAATATATTTTTTAACAATTATTACTTGAATTTATATTGTTGTGGCTTCTGTTTTTTGATTCATACATAGTATCAATAGATATACTACTTTGAGTTACAAATCACTCTGGTGGTCCCTTAAATATTAATGTACAATGTTTGTATGAATAAGCTCATATAGCTATAATTTTCCTTATCCAAGGAAGAAATTCATATTGAAATAATAAATAGATATACCAGCTTCAATACAGAAATCTGCTATTTCAAGATCTTGCTTGACCTCCTACAACATGTGTTTGTAAATCCCTTAATGCAGGTTTGTTTTTCATAAGACTTTCCATTCCAATAAGAACAGCTGGTGAAATTAAGAGTACTGTCCTAAATTTCAATTAGAAGCCATTGGTGTAAAGCTATTTTCAGGATCATTTGCTTGGCTGTGGAATAAACTCTGTTTAATTAGAAATGCTTTCTTACTTTGCTAATGTTCACATCACGGATGGATATAATCATAGTTCTAATGGGTAAAATGTATATAGGATTTTTTATTAATTTGCTTCATACAACTTTGTGCATCAGTAATGTTGATGGTGTTATTAATTGGGATATAAGCCTAGTTTTACATTTATAATTCTTTGTTTACTTATTTAATATTTGCAGAGGGGAGTTGTTTTGTTTTAATTTTCATTTTAAGAAAATATTTTGTTAGGTTTGTAAAAGATTTCAGAGATAAAATATACTGCGAACTCTGGTCCTCTCATCCAACACAATCAACACATAAAGTCATCAGAGAGTATAAGAATTAGTAAATATGAATTAGGTCTGCCAATTGGCAATGCTACATGAAGATAGATCCTATGCTAAAAATCAGGAAGTCTCTGGTTTTTGTCTTTTTCAATACCAGAAAAAAGGCAACTTTGATATGAAAGTTGAATTTTATTTTCTCATTTGTCATTACTGAATTTGTCACCCTCTGTTTTGCCTCTGAGACTCAATGATGTCTGTTCCCTCAAGGACACTCACTGCTTTCTGCCTGTGGGTCCTCCTCTCTTTTGCTCACTGTTCCTTTCTAACTCAACTTCCGTGTTTTGACTTTTTCCAGGCAGTCTCCCAAGCCCACATTTTCCAGTTGTACAACAATCTCCTAAATAATTTCACCCATTCTGTGTGTTAAATTGTGTCCATAGTTGACATTATTAGATCCAGATAACCTTCTTTCCAAGGTGCAGACCCATAAACACACACATACATGTACCACACAATGCAATAGTAAACACTTGATTTTCTTGATATTTACTGTTCATTTCACAAGCTGACTTTACCACATTACTACAAGCAGTGCCAGAAGAACATTTCTGGATGCAATCAATGCTGTAGCAAAGAGAACGATGCCCTGCATTCTGTGTCCCCACTTAATCCAGGGACTTGAAAATCTGGCTTTGTTGAGACTTCTAGTTCCAGAAATATGAAGTAGACAATCTTTCTTCTATTATTTTTTGCTTAAAACAGCTAAAAAACCTGGGCTTTGTATATAAAACAATCATAAGAGAGAAAAGGGACACTAGAGAACCTGAGTTCCCAGGTAATACATGATGACAAATTTCTTCATTTATTCCCAACTTGAAACTGCAGACTATAGCAACCCAGAGACACGAATCAATGCATGGGGGGAAAACAGAAAGAAAAAAAATAAAAGATTCAATAAAACCTTATTATTTCCAGCCAAATGTTCAGGATAAAAAGAAGCTGTAATAACACTGAGAATTCTCAGGCAATAAACACTCTCTTCCAGCCAAACGTCACAAAACAATGATGATCTCATCCCCAACCATACCAGCAAATGCCAAGTGAGAAGCCTTACGATTTAATGAGGCACATCAACTTCCCTGCTGTGCTGGTGTCACAAAAGGCCAAGTAGGAAGGTAGAGCAGTTACTTCCCTTGCCTCTAACAAGTCCAGGTCCTCCACAATATTAGTGGAAACTACAGGGTAATCCGGACCTACATTCCCCACCTGAGAATACTGACCTTACTCTGTGCTCCTTGCGTCTGGTGTGGTATGAGGAGAAACTTAGTTCACTGTAGGGACTTTCACTATTGCTCAACAAGACAAGGTCTACCACGTGTCTGTGCAGACTATGTGAGGGCCAGAACTCCCACTACAGCATTGATGGGAGACCAGGAAGTGGTCATGTAAGGAACCTGGAATTCTCCTCCAACTGTAAGAGCAAGGCAGAGCAAGGCTACTCTCCTGTGAAGGAAGAGTATAATGTAGCATGTAGAAATAGATGTTTTGTGAATACTTATTGGAGGGAAGGATGAAGAACAGAGAGTGATTGAAAATGAAAAGAAGAAACCACATATTTACACAGTTGTGGAGATGGCAGAAATACCTGTTTAATAATATCTGGCTGGTAATATTTGTCAAAAGAAGGTATGTGCCTTTCACAGACAGACAATCTCAATATTAAATCAGTGCTGGGCGAACTTGAATCTCATAATATAAATAATGTATATAGTGACAAACTTTCCTTGTTGTCATGAAGATTACAGATAGCATTTCCAAAGAAGCTAGCACAGTATTTGCAATATAGTGTAATGTAGTATTACATATAAAATGTGTATACTGTTTAATTCTAATGATATTGTTGCATCATCTTTCTTTCCCTCTCTCCACTGATTAGAATGAGCAGATACTGTCTTTGTTTCATTTGTGTGAGATTGAAAGGAACATTAGTAAAAGAAAAGAACATGTGCTGTGTTCACCATGCACAAATCCAGAGTCATTTTTTCTTATGCTCCATTATTCCTATATCCAATTCTGAATTCACTGTTTGAATTCAGCTTTGATTTGTTAGTATGCCTAGGTTTAATGCCCTAAAAACATCTTTCTCTTAATATCTTCTATTACAATTATGCTTTTCTCCTGTCCACCTAGCCTACTGTGTTTATTGCAGAGTGAAGTGCTTGAATCATGGATCGAAATGTACCAGTTTGATGACTTTGGTCCACATATTTTATCTTGTTATCTCAGATTTCTTACTAGTGAAAAGATGATGATGATACCAGTATAAAAATGTTATGAGCAAAGTTCATAACCTAGTAGCAAAATAACAAGTGGAAACTATAAGTTGGAGTGACATATTCCAATATCATCAATATCATTCTGAATCACACTGCTCTGTTACACCATTGCTCTGCATTCTTAGTCTTTCATCATAATGGACTCTTCCATTGTTACAGCAATGTATGTAAGCATGCAATCATGTGAGTGTGAAATAAAGGGGTGAATGAGAAAGAGAGGGAGAAAGAGAAAGGAAGGAGAACAAGAATGGCAGAAAAGACTGAGAAATTTTCTTCCTTTAGACATATAAACTAAGTACCTCCCTTCTTTGTAAAATTAAATTTTTGTTTTAAATTGTACAATAAGTTCCATATATCACTACAGACTCATTATCACTTGTTTAATATTATAAAATTTAGAAGGATATAATAAAAATGATTATATACACTTTCTATAATTGCAAAAGCTGATAAAAATGCTGATGGAATTCATTGATGAAAAGAATATGCAACCATTGGCAAACTAACACCATCATAGGGTTTAGTAATTGACTTCCAGGACAGTGTGAACATTAATTTTTGTTTTTCATCTAAAAAATGTTTCTTGGGAAAAAAGAACCCTCAAACCCTGTTGTTAGGAATGTAGATTAGTACAACCACTATTGACAATAGTGTGAGTATCCTCAAAAATCTAAAAATAGAACTACCATATGATTTAGCAATGCCACTCCTAGGCATATACCCAAAGGAATGTAAATCAGGTTACAACAAAGACACCTGCACATCCATGTTTATTGCAGCATTATTCACAACAGCCAAACTTTAGAAACAGCCAGGATGTTTAACAACTGATGAATGGATTAAGAAAATGTAGTATTTCTATAAAAGGAAATTGTATTCAGCCATAAAGAAGAATGAAATTTTGTCATTTGCAGGTAAATGGGTAAAACTGGAGAACATTATCTTAATTTAGCCAGGTTCAGAAAGCCAAAAGCTTCATGATTTCTCTCATATGTAGAATACATTCCCAATTCAAATACATGCAATATCATATATGCATATAAATATATACAGAACATGTACCCAAAAGTGGGAAAGTGGGACTGGTTGAGGAGACTTAGGGAGAAAGAAATGAGGGAAAGAAAGATAGTGAACTATTAAGAAATATATTACATCTGTGGAGGAATCAGACTAAAGAAACACTGAGAACTGTTGAACAACACAGAATTGGGGGGAAAGGGTAAGGAAGTTCAGTGGAGAGGGGTTTGATTGACTTAAGCACCATACATTTACTGGTAAAATACCAAGGCAAAAATCTCACTGAACAAGGAACAGAAACCTAAGCAATGAAGGGCAAGAATGTAAAACAGGTCATGCTAACAGGAGGGCACTAATGGGGGAGGTAAATGAAGAAAGGAAAAAAAGGTGAATAGATAAATATCGTTGATGTGCTTTCTTTACATGTATGAATATGAAACATTCAAAGCTGTGATGAAATCACCATAAGAAGAGGTCAAAAGTAAAAAGTAGAATAATGGAGGGATGTACCAATTTGGGGTATAATACATACATACACACACACACACACTCACACACACATACACACTCACACACACATATATAAAACTATCTGTATAACTATCATAGACAAAAATGCTTTTTAAAAGAAAGTGAAGGACAAGAAATTAAAGCAAGCCTTGGGTTGGTACAGTGAGCAGGCATAAAGAAAGAGTGAAGGAGGGCAAATATGGTAGAAATACTATTGCATTCATATATAAAAATGGACCAACAAGACCTGTTGAAACTGTTCTAAGAAACGAGGCAGAGAGGATAAAGGCAAAAGATGCAGTGGGGAAGTCTAAGATACAGTGTAAACACTTTTGTAACTGTCACAATGTACCCATGGTATAACTATAATATGATACCAAAATTTTTTTTAGATGTTTGCATTAATGTCACAATTGATGCTCCTCACAGGTATGAGAGGGTCAGAAGGAAAGTTCTGTGCTGCTGTTGTTTAGAATAAGCAACTGAAGTATACTAAATCTTGATTCCTACCAGGCATACCGAGTGCATAAATCCATTTAAAGCTGTGGTTTGAAGATATTTGGCAAGCTACATTTTTCTGCCTTTTTTATACCTTTGTTTTATTATTATTTTAATGGTGGTACATTGTGACATCTACAAAATTTCTTACAATTTATCATAGTTAAACTCACTCACTCCATCATTCTCCCTTATCTCCCATACCCCCATTACTGGAATAGTTTCAACAAGTCTCACTTTCCACCTCACTTTTACACATTTATACCAGTGTACAGAATATTTTCACCATATTCACCCTTCATATTCCGTATATCCTCCCACCTATCCCCCCAGACAGGACATGTTTTCCTTTTCTGTTCTGTATATGTAAAGAAAAATGTCATTTTTGTTTGTTTAAGATAGCTATATAGGTTGTTTCATTGTGACATTTTCATATATGTATGTATTATAATCTGAATTGGTTCATCCTCTCTATTTTTCTCCTTTCTACCTTTGTCCATTTGTTGTGTGACTTCAACAAGATTAAGAGATCTACAATCATTCTTGTATAGGAAGTACATCAACTATATTCCCCTACATTCCTTCCTTCCTTTACTCTCCTCTCTAGTTGGGTTGTTTCAATAAGCTTTATAATCTTTATTACACTTCTATCCCAGTGTTCATAGAAGTACATTTTGGCAAATCATCTTAAACATTTAATGAGCAGGTTTTAAAATTTCATTAGAAAATCAGAGTGTCCAAAAGCTTTTAATTTTCAGTATTAAAATGTTTATGTTCTATTTAAATGAACAAAAACGGTTTGCAAGCTAGTTGATATGTGATATTTAATGTTTACACATGCACATACACACATACATATGGTAGAAAATATTTGAGCTCTCATAATTGCTTCCCAAATTCTACTACATTTTTCAAAATTATTTCTATATACTTGTTTTTTTTTATTACCTTGATTGTAAATAGTGTTTCAATTATCATGGGCAAATGAGAAAAAAAACATATTATATATTACAAACAATGTGTAATGTCATATGCAATCCAGTTCAATAACAAGTTACTTCAAAATAAGCTAACCCAAGTGCAAGAGAGTTCCAGAAATGAGGTAGAATTGGTTCATAAAACAACATAGGAAGCACAGATATTCCAATTATCTCTGTAATACTCAATATATCATAGTCATGTTGCAAGTAGTGATTTTCAAAAAGTTGTATTTTATCTATTAAATGAATGTTATGACTTTTTTACATCTGTTTTTACATTTGTTGGTATTCATGTTATGATATACTAAAAATATTTGTCAGCACCAAAGATCTTATACTTCCCTGTGGTTTTAACTTGAGTTTCTCATAGGCCTTTTGAAGTAGGGAACTATCTAGTTAGCAGAGGATGTGAGTGGAAAAGAGAAGATCCTTTTCAGAGGGAGAAGGAAAAATTTAATTTTTTAAAATACAGAATCCACAGAAATTTGAGGACTCAGGAGTTTTTTAAAGAAAATTTGGAATATCAATTCTTGATTGTTTTAATGAGATTGAAGCCCAAGAGTCTAAGGCAGGGTTCAGCACATGTCTTATTTATTTGTTTCATTTTGTTGTTCAGGGTTTTGAACTTACAGCCTTGCACTTGGTAGACAAGCACTCTACTACTTAAGACCTGTCCCCAGCACTGCCAACTTTTTTTGATCAAGAACCAGATAATTAGAGTGTCGGTCATTATATGACATTATATGATGATATGTGTATTTTTTCTTATTTCAACAAGTTACAGTTTCAAATGAAACTGTAAATGATAATTCCTTGTGTAAGGACCATGGAAAACACCTTATTAATCTGATACATATTGTTGACTAATTTACCTTTCCCTGATTCTAGGCATAACAAACGTAATGAATGTAACTTCTACAACTAGTACTATAGCAAAATGTATATTTTTAAAAATCACAATAACACTGGAGGATGACAATGGCTGGACTTGTTCAAAGGCTGGGGGTAAACTAACCAAAATCATGGTGTAGTCCATGCATATAGTAGCTTGTAATATGCAAGTCTTTTTCCCAAAAGGAAGCAATAAAAATGTTATGTTTGGATTAGCCTGGCACTGGTGGCTCAAGCCTGTAATCCTAGTTATGCAGGAGGGAGAAATCAGGAGGATCATAGTTCTAAGCCAGCCTAGGCAAATAGTTTGCAATATTCTATCTCAAACAAACAAACAAACAAACAAAAAGTCCATCAAACAAAGGGCTGGTGGAGTCGCTCAAGTTATAGGCTCTGAGTTCAAGCCCCAGTACCACAGGAAGAAAAATGTTTAGTTTAAGAACTATAAAACTGTAAAGTGTCCATAAAAACTGGCTCACTTCTTCTTATTGTTATACTACCCAACTTTTTAAAATCCAGTTTTAAAAATCAGCACTGGGTCCTATTGTTCTAAGCCAGGAAAATGGCCATGAAAAGCCTGAACTGAAGCTTTTTTTTCCCCTGAACTTTTAGAAAAGAAGCAACAAGAGTACTTTGGTTTGGGCTTAAGTGAGACGCTTTTAATGAGTATTTTAGACTTGAAAAACTCTACATTTAATGTATATCCATGTTCAGAAAGCCTGCCTAAAAGAAGCCAGACCCAAGCCACCCCACTTAACATAAACACATCCCTTTTTTCTTCCAGTTAATATTATTTTACAGAGAAAAAAGAAAGAAAAAGTGAGAGAAAGAGAGACAGAGAGAAGGAGAGAGAGAGAGGAAAGAAGGAAGGAAGGAAAGAAGGAAGGAAGGAAGGAAGGAAGGAAGGAAGGAAGGAAGGAAGGAAGGAAGGAAGGAAGGAAGGAAGGAAGGAAGGAAAGAAAAATCCTAGTCATTTAAAATACCTACTCTACCCAGATAAAACCTTCACAGATATCAGCTGAAGCAATCTAAAGCAAAGTCAGAATTGTGCAGATTTCAATGAAGTCATCAAATAGTGATATAACACAAAGTCAATTATTTACATACTTATCAAGCCCTTTAAATATTGTGTCCTAAGAAACATTAACCTTTGGTTAATGCTGAAGACTTGGATGTTTGATTTAGTTTAACATTTTAGTAGTGCTCTATGATGTGTGGTAATGCTTAATACTATTTCATGTTGAGCTCTTCCTTATCTTACAAATTTGCCCTTTCCCTTCAATGGCATTTTGCTTTAGAGTGTTTTGGTTTAGAGTTTTCACATAAATTAAAATCTTTATCAAATATTAATATGGAGAGAGGCAGCAGTATGCAACATATATAGTCAAGCATCCTCTCCAGGTATTTAGAAATTATTTCCTCCTTCAACAAACATATACCAGAAAGCTCAGTTTGTCCTGTTTAATAATGAGCAGGACAGGTTTGAATCAACAGAACTTTGGCAAGACCTTAATATTTCAAAATTATTTACAGCTACCTCTAGGGGAAAAATCATGTTACTGAGTTATGGCAAATCTATTATCATGAGGTGAAACATCTTAAAAATGCTCCACCATTGCTTCTCAATATAGAAAAAAATGAAAACTATGTATGTTTATCATGCAGCAAATCCCATCTTGCTCCTGAAGCTCCCCTCGTTTCATTCATTAGATGGGGATTTAAAAAGCCCTTTCCATCAACATCCAGCCTTCCTATGAAATGGCACATTAAATATCATGCATCCTTCTTTTTCTTATAGTAAGCTAAATACTGGCTTCAGAGTTTGTGAGACTAGGTGAAAAACATACTAATCTATTTTAGAATATATGTATATTTTGGAAGAACAGCAGGTAGCCAATAAAAGTAGGAGGGTCAGTTCATTGGATTAATGATATAAAATTTATATCATTTTATACTCCCCTTCTACACATACCTCAGTCACCACTTCTGAGTGAAGAAGGACAGAGTCTGGCTCCTATTCCTCAGCTTCTCAGTAGCTACTTTCTCATTGCTCCAGCACAACTTGAATAGATTTTGTTGGTGAGGACATTCCCCAAAAGGTCTTCACAGAAAATCTACCACATTTTTTGTCTTCTCCATTATGTAAGATCGAAAAAGAATCTGATAATTTAGTATTTGGGTAGAGCCAGAGGCCATCTCTGTGTCTGAGATATTATGAAAGGAAAATGGAGGTTGGGAGACACTTGACTTGATACTGTCAGCATAAGAATTATGATGTTTAAATTCCTTCACAGCCAGTTGTGGTGGCACGTGCCTATAATCTCAGATACTCCATAGGCAGAGTGCAGAAGGATCACTGTTGCAGGCTAGCCAAGGAATAATGTTCATGAGACCCTAGCTTAATCAATAAGCCAAGAACAGTGCAGCACGTCTTCGAGTCCAGCTATGTGGGAGGTATAGTGGGAGGACCGTGGCCTCAGGCCTGCTCCTGAGGAAAAAACCATGAGACACTACCTGAAAACTAGCTGAAGCAAAAAGGGCTGGAGCATGACTCATATAAGAGAGCACCTGCCTAGCCAGTGCTAAACCCTGAGTTTGGAGTTTATACCTCCAAAGAAAAGTAAATAAAAATAAATAAATGTTCTTTCTGTAATGTACAGATTTTTCTTTTTATCCTATTTCTAGATAAGAGTTTTTAGCTTCCTCTGGTTGCCATGTAGTTCAGACTGACTTCTGCCTTGCATCTGCGACATGAATCCAGCTTTATTATTGTTGTTGCTTTAATTCTGCTGGTAACTTTCTTCCATCTTTTCACAAGCACAACCACAGGGACTGCAGATATCTCCTGAACGAGTCTCTTGCAACCCAGAATGCTCTGGAAATCATTTTCATGTTTAATGTCAGAGAATGGAGAACTGGAGGACATTGATCTGCAAATACAGCAGTCTTCAGTACTTTGGTGATTCTTCTTCTGGGCAATAATCTTCCAAAGGCACATGAAATACAGGTTTTCTGTCATTCTCAACTGCCTCATCTAGAGAGATTGTCTGGTTCAGCAATCTACTCATATCCTAATGTATTATTTTATCTGAAATGCCTCCTTTCTAAAATATGCTTTTATTTAGCTTCACTTGGGACACATAAAAAAGGTAAGCTGCAAAAGAGATTCACTTTTTACTTATCTGTATATAATTGTTATAGTCAATATGTGATTTTTGTGTTTCATATCTAAGGTAAATTATAAATCATTCCTTTGAATAAGCATTAGTGCACAAGTTATTATACTAAAAAGACACTTTAAAATTTATTTGGATGAAAAAAGAATGTGAACAGTAACCAAAAAATTATCTGAAATAGAGACTAGGGAATTTGAACTGTGTACATATTAAGAGTTATGTATTATGTGTGTTCTCTTTTTATGTATTCAAATAGAAATAAAGCAATTTTAGCTAACAAAAAATCAAACTGAATTTAACATTTACAGAACAAATTTTTACATAAATACATGCAAATGTATACAAAAAGTGTTAGCAGAAATACAGTAAGCAATCTTGATTGCAAATTCAGTGTTAACAACTCTCTCCAATTCTATACCTGTCATCAATCTTAAGTAAGATGGTTCTTGTTTCCCCTGAGTCAAAAGAAAATTGCAAGTTGTGTCTTAAGTAAATTCAGAGACTTGATGTTGGTGGTATATATTCTTTTCATTTAAGACTCCGTTACATTCTTTCCAGTTCTGCTGCTTCCTATTTTCACTTCTATCACTTTTTTGAATGTATGTTTACATCTCTCAGGCAAGATGTGAAAAAAATAAGCTAGAAGACAAATTTTTCTGTTACTATCCTTCCTTAATGCATATATATAATCATACCTTGTATCTCTTATTAGTCTTTTTTTATTTTATGTCTTTAATCAAAACAATTTACCAGAATAATGACAATTATACTGTTCTTTAAAAATAAGAGCAATATAAGAATTAATGTGTTCTGCTAACTAAATATTAATGAAAAGATCATACTTCTCTTCTTCATAGGTCCATGTCTTCAAATATTAGAGTTGCTTATTTCTGTACTCCTCTTCTATGGTTAATTTTTTTTGGCAGTCAGCTTTAAGCAACTCCTTAGCATATGAGAGATCTAGATCCTACCCTGCCTTGGAAGTGGATTGTTCCTACTTGACTATAGCAACTGGTTGATGTGATTCTGAGACAAGATGTGTTGACTTGAGCACAATTTTCTCAGTTTTTCCTGGCATTAGACAAGTTGTATTGGACTCAGATGTTTTTGTACCCTTCTGTTTCCCTCATCCTCATCTCCTAACCTGCCACAGGATCTCTGAAACATCAGGTGCTGAAAGAACTCAGCATGTTTTCAATTTTGGCTGTCAGCGACTGCGTTAAGGAAAGTAAACAGTGACAGCACAGCAAACAAACTGGCATTTTATATTTTATTTTTTCATAAGAAGTTGTTAAATTTTTGTCAGTAGGAATGTCATTACTCCTCACACAAGAGGGTCATGTCAACACGGGTGTGAGCAGATTGCATAATTATTTCTGAGAACATTTGTACTGTTCTCAACAATCATGTTAAAATTTAACTATCTATATGCTGCATGCATGCATGCATGCATGCCCATTTGTTAATGATGTTATTTTTATGGAAAGAAATCACTCATGAGGATGTTTCATTCCTATAAGGTTTTCTGAGGGGTGTCTGTGCATTTTACATGGATCATCATTTAATATCACTTCACAGATTCTGAGTCTGTGGTCTAAGGAAAGCATCTACTCTTTTAGTCCCATTTGGACTTTAATTTGATAGAATCTTGCTTATTAAGAATTAGAGGACTGAATTGAACAGACTGATGAGGGGAGATTGGCTTTTCAAGTTTTTGCTTGAGTTGACAAAGAAGCATTTTCCCACAAGCAGATCACACTCATCTATACTTGTTGAGTAAGAAAAAAAAAAAAATATATATATACATATGCTCATATATGTGGAATGTTGTTCAATAGAAAATTTAATTTATATCTGGAAGATGAACCTCTTTGAAATTCAAATTCACAACCCTCCTCTTTTCAAGCATTACATTTTACTGAAGTTCTCAATAATTGCTTTCAAGGTTATTTCTTGTGGCCATTGTATAGTGATAGAATTCAGAAATCTGTGTGCCTATATATAATAAATTTTTAATTGTAATAAACTATTTATTTATTAGTCTATCTTTTGTCAAACCTACCAAAATCTTATCTGACAAACTGTTAATAAACTATGTGAATGTCATTGATAATGCTACCTTGACTACAAAACGAAATGTGAATCCCTCTGTATTCCTTAGCAGACACTATAATCACAATAGTCTGTCCAGTCTTTTCCATTAATGCCCTCCCACATATCTAGATCATTCTGTAAAATTGGACTTTCTGTTGTTCCTTCAACATACTCTGCATATACAATCTCTTTTGGAATAGTGCTTCTACTCTTTATTCTTCCCATTATGAGGTGACAGTATTGTTTATATTTCTTCAGTTCCAAAACAGGCCAAAAATGTATTCTTCTAAACATATTTGAGAAACATGACTTTTGGAAATCTATCTTGAAAAATTCAGTGGATCTTCTCCAAGAAAACAAAAATGACTTCTGACAGTTAGAAAATTATATAAATAAGCCAACCAACAACCATGTTGATTCTTTGGAAAATGTCCTAAGAGCATACCACAAAAGAAAACATATTTATAAAAAAAAAACCCAGAAAATCTTGGTTAAGAACAGTGAAATTCTACAGCACTTGAGCTATGAACCCTTCCCATCAGCTCAACATGAGGAAAAATATATTCTGGATGGGTGACCAAGAAAAAGGTTCTCCCTTTCCCCACAGATCCCAGTCAAACACAGCAGTAACCTCTCAGCAGAAACAGGGATCAGGCATTTCCCACTTTCCAGCTCTCTGCTTAAGGGACTAAATTACAAACCAGAGCATCTCTGAGTTGAAGAACTCTCTTCCTCTTCTATCCATTTACAGGACAGAAGCTCTGCACAAGCACAGTAGGTCAAAATATCTAGGGCCACAATTGCACTCATTTAAGCTCATTTGGGAATGGTTCTGAATCTGAAGAAATTAGCCAAGAAATGCAGAAACTACTCTTCCAGGCCAGAACACTGCTCATAGGTCAGCGGTGTCACTCTGGAGAAGTGAATCTGTGCATCCAGATCTAGAGTAATGGCTCAGATATTTAACTTTGATACAGACACAGATCAGAACAGAGATATTTAACTATCCTCAAGTTGCCTGTCCCGCATGCTGAAAAACTTACTGAAACTGTATTGCATTTGAACATGGGACACTTTGTGTTTTTTGGTTTTTTTGTGTGCAGTTTAGTTCTACTTTATGTTTCCCCTTTGATGAGACAACTTCAGAACAACATCTGAGGCACCATCTCCAGACTGGAGGCTGAGACATGAACACCAAAATTATTAAGACTGAAACTTCATTGCATTTGAACTTAGAGGGTTTTTTTCTTATTTTTTATTTTGTTTCATTTTATTTTATTTTTTAATATTTTTTCTTTCATTTATTTATTTTTTATTTTTATTCTTATCTTTATTCTTTTTACTTTTTATTCTCAATCCTCTCTCTGTCTCTCTAATGCCTTTTCAGCTTATGGTTGATTAGTACACTGTCTCTCCCTGTTTATATGTTTGAAATTTTTTTTGTTTGTTATTTTGTTTTGTTTTTTTTTACTTGATTATTTGCTTTTCCCTTTACCTTTAACTTCTTTGCTTTCCATCCCCTGTCACCCTTCCATTCTAAATATCCCTAGTGCTATTATTACAAGCCAGAAAATACTTAATTGTGCGCAGTACAGGGACAATAACAACACCAAGGGCAATGATGGCAAGACAGAAAAAAATAGGGAAACCAGTTTCCCCACAACAAAAAATTAGTAAAAGAACCAGAGGGAAATGAAGAAAACAGATATTCAGATCCAGACTCCAACAAAATGAAGATAAACTATGCCGAAGAACCCAATGAAGCCCACAAGAATAATTCAAAAGAAGACATACTACAGGTACTCAATGAGAATTTTATAGAGATGATACTGGATATGGTCAACCAAAATGTACAGGAGACACTCAAGAAATTCCAAAGCAACAAAAATAGAGAGTTTGAAAAAGCAAAAGAAGAAATAAAGGAAACCATAGAAGCACTGTATAAACACCAAAGTGAAAAAGAGAACACAAGTAACAAAGACATAAATGAACTCAGGACAAAAATAGACAATGTTAAAGAGGAAACGACACAGGATATGTAAAACCTCAGAAAAAAAGAACGAAACAGAATTGCAAAACAAAACAGAAGGCCAATCCAGCAGAATAGAACAAACAGAAGACAGAATCTCGGAACTTGAAGATGAAATGATAATTAAAGGAAAAACCGAAGAACTATTAATTAAACAACTCAAGACCTGTGAAAAGAAAATGCAAGAACTCACCGACTCCATCAAAAGACCAAACTTAAGAATGATGGGCATTGAAGAAGGAGAAGAGGTGCAGGCAAAGGGAATGTGTAACATATTCAACAAAATAATAACAGAAAATTTCCCAAATCTAGAGGAAGATATTCCCAAACAGATGCAAGAGGCCTCAGGAACACCAAACAGACCAGATCAAAAGAGAACTACCACACAACATATCATCATTAAAACAACAAGTACAGAAACTAGAGAAAGAATATTGAAGGCTGTAAGAGAGAAAAAACAAATAACATACAAAGGTAAACCCATCAAAATCACAGCAGATTTCTCAACAGAAACATTAAAAGCAAGAAGAGCGTGGGGTGAGATCTTCCGGGCACTGAATGAAAATAATTTCAACACCAGGATACTCTACCCAGCAAAACTATCATTCAAAATAGATGGAGCAATAAAAGTCTTCCATGATAAGCAGAAATTAAAACAATATGTGACCACAAAGCCACCACTACAAAAGATTCTTCAAGGGATTCTGCACACAGAAAGTGAAACCCAACTTAACTATGAAAGGACAGGCAGCACTGAACCACAGGAAAAGAAAAAGCAAGACAGTAGAGAGTAACCTCAACTTAGGTACACACAATCAAACCTTCAAACAACTAAGACAACTAAATGGCAGGAATCACCACATACCTATCAGTACTAACACTTAATGTTAATGGACTTAATTCACCCATCAAAAGGCACCATTTGATGAAATGGATTAAAAAGGAAGATCCAACATTTTGTTACTTACAGGAGACCCATCTCACTGACAGAAATAAACATAGGCTTAGGATGAAAGGCTGGAAGAAGATTTACCAAGCCAATGGCCCCTGAAAACAAGCAGGAGTAGTAATACTTATCTCTGACAAAGTAGACTTTAAACCTACATTGATCAAATGAGATAAAGAAGGACATTTCATACTAATAAAAGGGGAAATAGACCAAAAAGAAATAATTATCAACCTATATGCACCCAATGTCCATGCACCCAATTTCATCAAACATACCCTGAAAGACCTAAAAGCGTATATTAACTCCAACACAGTGGTTGTGGGAAACTTTAACACCCCATTATCATTAATAGATAGGTCATCCAAACAAAATATCAATAAAGAAATCCAAGATCTAAAATATACAATAGATCAAATGGACCCAGTTGATGTCTACAGAACATTTCATCCAACTTCTGCACAATATACATTCTTCTCAGCAGTCTATGGAACTTTCTCCCAGATCATATCCTGGGGCACAAAGCAAACCTCACCAAATATAAGAAAATAGAAATTATACTGTGCATAATATCTGATCACAATGCAATAAAACTAGAACTCAACAACAAAAGTAAAGACAAAAAACATGCAAAGAACTGGAAATTAAATAACTCATTACATAATGAACAATGGGTCATTGATGAAATAAAAGAGGAAATTAAAAAGTTCCTGGAAGTCAGTGAAAATGAAAACACAACCTACCGGAACCTATGGGACACAGCAAAGGCAGTTCTGAGACGAAAGCCATGAGTGCATATATTAAAAAGATTGAAAGATCCCAAATCAATGACCTAATGATATATCTCAAATTCCTAGAAAAACAAGAACAAGCAAATTTAAAAACAAATGAAGGAGAGAAATAATAAAAATAAGAGCTGAAATCAATGAAATAGAAACCCAAAAACCATCAAAGAATTAATGAAACAAAAAGTTGGTTTTTTGAAAAAATAAGATTAACAGACCCCTGGCAAACCTGACTAAAATGAGAAGAGAAAAAAACCCAACTTAGTAGAATCAGGAATGCAAAAGGGGAGATAACAACAAATACCATGGAAGTTCAGGAAATCATCAGAGACTACTTTGAGAACCTATATTCAAAAAAATTTGAAAATCTTATACAAATGGACAGATTTCTAGATACATATGATCAGCCAAAACTGAACCAAGAGGAAATTAATCACCTGAATAGATCTAGAACACAAAATGAAATTGAAGCAGCAATCAAGAGTCTCCCCAAAAAGAAAAGTCCAGGATCTGAAGGATTCTCTGTTGAATTCTATCAGACTTTTAAAGAAGAACTGATAGCAACCCTCCTTAAACTGTTCCATGAAATAGAAAGGGAAGGAAAACTGCTTAACACATTTTATGAAACCAATATTACACTTATCCCAAAACCAGGCAAAGACACCTCCAAAAAGGAGAACTATATGCCAATCTCCTTAATGAACATTGATGCAAAAATCCTCAACAAAATAATGGCAAACTGAATTAAATAACACATCAAAAAGATTATTCACCACGACCAAGTAGGCTTCATCCCAGGAACTCAGGGGTTGTTCAACATACGAAAATTAATAAACATAATAAACCACATTAACAGAATCAAAGACAAAAACCACTTGATCATCTCAATAGATGCAGAAAAAGCCTTTGGTAAGATCCAACACAATTTCATGATAAAAGCTCTAAGAAAACTAGGAATAGAAGGAAAGTACCTCAACATTATAAAAGCCATATATGACAAACCTACAGCCAGCATTATACTTAATGGAGAAAAACTGAAAGCATTCCCTCTAAAATCAGGAACCAGACAAGGATGCCCACTATCTCCACTCCTATTCAACATAGTACTCAAATTCCAACCAGAGAATTAGGCAAGAAGAAGGAATAAAAGGAATACAAATAGGTGAAGAAACTGTCAAAATATCCCTATTTGCAGATGACATGATCCCATAGCTTAAAGACCCAAAAAACTCTACTCAGAAGCTTCTAGACATCATCAATAGCTATAGCAAGGTAGCAGGATATAAAATCAACATAGAAAAATCATTAGCATTTCTATACACTAATAATGAACAAACTGAAAAAGAATGTATGAAAACAATTCCATTTACAATAGCCTCAAAAAAAATCAAATACCTAGGTGTAAACCTAACAAAAGATGTGAAAGACCTCTACAAGGAAAACTATAAAATTCTGAAGAAAGAGATTGAAGAAGACTATAGAAAGTGGAAAGATCTCCCATGTTTATGGATTGGTAGAATGAACATAGTAAAAATGTCTATAGTCCCAAAAGTAATCTGCATGTTTAATGCAATTCCCATCAAAATTCCAATGACATTTATTAAAGAGATTGAAAAATCTACCATTAATTTTATATGGAAACACAAGAGGCCACGAATAGCCAAGGCAATACTCAGTCAAAAGAACAATGCTGGGGGGGTATCACTATACCTGACTTCAAACTATATTATAAAGCAATAACAATAAAAACAACATGGTACTGGCACAAAAACAGACATGAAGACCAGTGGAATAGAATAGCAAACCCAGATATGAAGCCACACAACTATAACCAACTTGTCTTTGACAAAGGAGCTAAAAATATACGATGGAGAAAAAGCAGCCTCTTCAACAAAAACTACTGGGAAAATTGGTTAGCAGTCTGCAAAAAAACTGAAACTAGATCCATGTATATCACCCTTTTACCAACATTAGTTCAAAATGGATCAAGGATCTTAATATCTGACCACAAACCCTTAAATTGATACAAGAAAAAGTAGGAAATACTCTGGAGTTAGTAGGTTTAGGTAAGAACTTTCTCAATGGAACCCCAGCTGCACAGCAACTAAGAGATAGCGTAGATAAATGGGACTTCATAAAACTAAGGAACTTCTGTTCGTCAAAAGAAATGGTCTCTAAACTGAAGAGAACACCCACAGAGTGGGAGAAAATAATTGCCAGCTACACATCAGACAAAGGACTGATAACCAGAATATATAGGGAACTTAAAAAATTAAATTCTCCCAAAACTAATGAACCAGTAAAGAAATGGGCAAGTGAACTGAACAGAACTTTCTCAAAAGAAGAAATTCAAATGGCCAAAAAGTACATGAAAAAATGCTCACCATCTCTAGCAATAAAGGAAATGCAAATTAAAACCACACTAAGATTCCACCCCACCCCTGTTAGAATAGCCATCATTAGCAGCACCAACAACAACAGGTGTTGGTGAGGATGCGGGGAAAAAGGAACCCTCTTACACTGTTGGTGGGAATGTAAACTAGTACAACCACTCTGGAAAAAAATTTGGAGGCTACTTAAAAAGCTGGACATCGATCTACCATTTGATCCAGCAATACCACTCTTGGGGATATACCCAAAAAACTGTGACACAGGTTACTCCAGAGGCACCTGCACACCCATATTTATTGCAGCACTATCCACAGTAGCCAAATATTGGAAACAGCCAAGATGCCCCACTATTGATGAACGGATCAAGAAAATGTGGTATCTATACACAATGGAATTTTATGCAGCCATGAAGAAGAACAAAATGCTATCATTCGCTGGTAAATGGATAGAATTGGAGAACATCATGCTGAGTGAGGTTAGCCTGGCCCAAAAGACCAAAAATCATATGTTCTCCTTCATATGCAGGCATTAGGTCAAGGGCAAACACAACAAGGGGATTGGACTTTGAGCACATGATAAAAGTGAGAGCACACAAGGGAGATATGAGGATAGGTAAGACACCTAAAAAATTAGCTAGCATTTGTTGCCGTCAACACAGAGAAACTAAAGCAGATACCTTAAAAGCAACTGAGGTCAGTAGGAGAAGGGGACCAGGAGCTAGAGAAAAGGATAGATCAAAAGGAATTAACCTAGAAGGTAACACACATGCACAGGAAATCAATGTGAGTCAATGCCCTGTATAGCTATCCTTATCTCAACTAACAAAAACCCTTGTTCCTTCCTATTATTGCATATACTCTCTCTTCAACAAAATTAGAGATAAGGGCAAAATAGTTTCTGCCGGGTATTGAGGGGGTGAGGAGGAGAGGAAGAGGGCAGAGTGGGTGGTAAGGGAGGGGGTGGGGGCAGGGGGGAGAAATGACCCAAGCCTTGTATACACATATGAATAACAAATCAATAAAAATTTTTAAAAAATTAAAATTAAAATTAAAAGAAAAATCTGTCTGCCATACCTATTGGAGAGGTATTGAAGTATACTAATATAGATTGTAAATATTTTAGAGAGACAAAGATGTTGGATAGCTGAAAGACCCTGGGACTTTTATCAGTACCATTTCAGATAAACACTCCAGATTTTTGTGGCAGCAAGAATCTGGTAACCCTGCTTTTTCTGTCAAGTAAGATACAGCCAATACATAGGGGGCATATAGTATTCATTGACCAACCCTTAAATTAGGTTTTTATAGTGTATAACAGCCAGAAGCAGGGTCAGTCAGTCACTGGCCCACCTGTCTGCCAGCTGGAAAGCCACCACTTTTCTTTCTTTCTTTCTTTCTTTCTTTCTTTCTTTCTTTTTTTTTTCTTTCTCTTTTATTTCATTTCCACTCTTGTCAGTAAAGAGAAGACCTGGAGAAAGACACCCACATCTGGGAAGACCCTGCACTAGCCATAATACCCAAGGACACAAAACCTCTGACTACTGCTTGCTTGCACTGCCCTGAGTTGACCTGTTTCTACCTGAGTGTGTCTGAAAATGTGCCAGAAAAAATGCAATGCAGAGGACTACAGAAAGAGACCTGAAAGCATCTAGGAATATCTGGACCTGCCAAAACATGTGCAGACACAAAACCTCTGACTGCCATCTGTCTGTGCTGCCTTGGAACTGAGCTATTTGCACCTGAGTGAGCCTACAAGTTCACAAGGGGATTATCTGTCTTGGAGGGAGCCACATATTCCAGAGCAGCTGGGGGGCAGATTGCAACTCAGCAGCACTGTGGTGAAAGCTGCACAATGTCCTGCCTTGGAGAAACTAAACAAGCTGAAACTGACAGTCTTCCAAGAGAAAGCTTAACTCCGGTTCACAGACTTGCACTGTTGTGTGGAAGGGGCTGGTGACTCACATACCAGCACTCCACTTGACCACTTCTGGGAACCCACCTGTACCAGAAGGTCCATCCCACTAAGGAAGCCCAGGCTCAAACACCCTGAGCCAATCTCCTGAAGCTGTCCCATGGGGCAGAGCAACATTCTTTGCACTGCCGCGCAGCACAGCAAACATAAGCAGGGGCAATGTCACGGTCAAGGGTTCTGTAAAAAGTGTCCAGAAGATTCATTGAACTGATATTTTTTATATTAAAAAAATTATTTTTATTTTTATTTTCTTCATTTTTTCTTCCATTTTACTGTTAAGTTCCTCCCTTTTCCATTCTGTCTAAACACCAATTCACTTAGCCCTCTATTGCTCTACTTCCTTTTCTCCCACAATTTTTCCTATCTCTTCTCTTTTCTTCTCGCCTTTCCTTTCTTCTCCTTACATTCCTCTTCTCCCAATCCCTATCCCCCAACTACCCCAACCTCCTCAATGCTCAATACCCACTTAGTCTAATATACCAACTTTACACATTACATCATTTTTCCCGTCCCTCAGCAATCCCTAACAATAGCACCTTCCTCCACAATGACTGAATTACACCTTTACTCACATTAGGGACTTATTACTCTATAGCACCCCTGCCTCACCACCCCTTCCCCTTTCACCACACCCCCCTTTGTACCCCCTTCTATAGCACCAACATTCTAAATACATAAGTATCTATGTCCATCCAAATAACCATTGCCCCCCAACTTCCACTCCTTATAGATAATATCACCAAGGGAACTCCCTGTATATTATGTAAATAACTGGTCTGGCATTCAGTCAGTGAATTTGTTATTGTTAATTTATACCTCCAGGCCAGAGAACAGAAATGTAACACAAACCTAGCTAACAACTAAGCCAGTAATTATGTCAAAGGAAAGATAACAGGTGATTAAAGCCCAAGTAGCCAACAATAACGTAGGAGCACAGCACATCATAGAAATATGGGAAGAAGAAGAAGGCAAGGGAATATAACTCCTCAAAACACTAACAAATTAATAGAGGATTCTGTGGAAAATGAAGAAAATGAACACCTGGTTGCTGTCTCAGTAGAATGATGATAGATATATCTAATGAATCCAATGAGGTCCATAAAAAGCTGCTCAAAGATGATCTCAAAAATGAACTCACAGATTAGAGATAAGGGCAAAATAGTTTCTGCTGGGTATTGAGGGGGGGAGCGGGAGGGGGTGGAGTGGGTGGTAAGGGAGGGGGTGGGGGCAGGGGGGAGAAATAAACCAAGCCTTGTATGCACATATGAATAATAAAAGAAAAATGAAAAAAAAAATGAACTCACAGAAATACTCATGAAGAATCTCCAAATAAGACTGAAAGATAACCTACAAAACCAACTCTAAGAATATCAAGACAACACAAATAAAAACTTGTCACAGGAACAACTAAATGAACTCAGAGAGGATGTCAACAAACTCCAAAATGAAATTAAGGAGATTATGAAAAAAGAGATGAATGAAACAAAGAAGACGTACAAGATATGAAAGAAAAGTTTAACAAAGATATGGAAAACTTTAGAGAAAGAATCAAATTGAAATCCTGGAAATAAAAAGTTCCTTAAATCAAATAAAATATACAGTTGAAAACCACTCTAGCAGACTAGAACATGTGGAAGACAGAATTTCAGGGCTCAAAGACAAAATAGATATCAAAGGAAAAAAACCAGAAGAATCTTTAGACAAAACACACAAGACCTGCAAAAAGAATAAACAAGAACTCAGCAACTCCAGGAAAAGACCAAACCTGTGAATCATGGGCATTGAAGAAAACAGGTACAAGAAAAAAGTACATGTTATATATTCAACAACATAATAGCAAAAATTTTTCAAATCTAGAGAAAGAGATGTCCATTCAGGTAAGGAAGCCTCCAGGACACAAAGCTGACATGGTCAAAATAGAACCTCTCCATGGCATGTTATCGCTAAAACAATTCCAAAAGGCTAAAAAAGACATGAAAAAATGTTCACAATCTCTGGCCCTAAAGGAAATGCACACAAAACCATATTAACATTCCACTTCACTTCTGTTAGAATAGCCACCATCAAGAACACAAACAACAACAAATGTTGGCAAGGACACTGCAAAAAAGAATGCTCACACACTGTTGGTTGGAATGTAAATTAGTACAACCACTACAGAAAGCAGTATGGTG